>NC_069695.1:54578916-55827169 GCF_023699985.2 Odocoileus virginianus
AGACTGAGACAGGGGCATGTGCGTCCTGGCACTCAGTATTTTGGCTCTCCCTGGACTGTGTAAGAGTCTAGCATCTCAGCAAAACAGAGCATACACTTGAGGAAGGAACGGGAGGGAGGGTGGGTGTCAGGGAGAGGAGGTTCACCAGGTAATGCTCAGAAACCTTGGGGCGCATGCAAACCCTTCCCATAGTGAAGGGAGTTGTGTCAGTCTCCAGGCGCTGCAGTAACAGAGCGCAAGGAGCTACTGATTGAAAAAAACAGGGATGCATCATGTCGCAGCTCAGGATGGAAAGTCAGAAGCCAGGGTGTCCTCACGTCCTCAGGGTTCTGAGACAGCGTCTTTCCTAGTCTCTCAAGCTTGTGGTGTTGCCGCCCGACACCTGCTGTCCTTGGCGTGTAGACACATCCCCCCAGCACCCACCTCTGTTGCCACAGGTCTTCCCCGTGTGTGCTCCTGTTTCTCTGCGTCCAACTGTCGCTCTAGTCAGGACACCAGACACTGGATTAGGGCTCCTCCTAAATCAGTGTGACCGTCTTCACTTGATCACACCTGCACAAAACCCGCTTCCAGGTTCTGGAGATCAGGACGTGAACACAAGTTTAGTGAAACACAAGTCAACCACAGAACAGCAATAAGGTGTTCATTCCTGGATTTATTGTTTCACTTTTTTAAATTCTGAAACTTCATAAATAATGTGATCTTAGTGATCTTAGGGTTCTTTTTGTATTTTTATCTATTTTACACACACTGTGAACATCAGCACACTTTGAAAGTTTGCCAAAAAAACATCAAGAGAACGACTGTTCTTGGGCAGAGGGGTCTGTAATACTCCACTTCAATGTCCGGAGAGCTGCAGTCATTCTCATCCTCTCCTTCACTTCCTGGGGGTTTCTACTTCTTATCAAATTAGGTAATCATGGCCATAACATTTTTAGTTTTTATTAATAACTGACCCTAGAAGTTAGCCATGATCCTGTAAAGAAAACATTTTCTCTGTGTTTTATGTAACATAGATTTTATTCTGCATCAGGGATGGCAGTACACTCCAGAATTCTTGCCTGGAGAACCCCAGGGACAGAGGAGCCTGGTGGGTTACAGGCCATAGGGTCGCAAAGAGTCAGACAGGACTGAAGTGACTTAACATGAGCGCACATATAATCAAAGGGTGGAATACAGCGCTGGGATTTGTTGAACACTTTGCATCAGCAGACCCCAGGAGTAGCTGTCCATCACAGACCAAAAAAAAAAGAGATCATATGAAGGTGCAAAGGGTGTCTAGTCCACTCCAGATGCTGCAACAAGTACGACAAACTTGGGGGCTTTTACACAATGGACATTTACTCTCAGAGTTCTGGAGCCTGGAATTCTGACATCAGGTGTTCCCCCTGAACCCTGGAACCATCCAGGCAGTCCTCCCTTCACCATCCTACATTCAAGCACAAAATCTTACCGTTCTGCCTCCAACTGATGTATTCTGAAGTACCCATTCCTGTCTGTCTGTCTGTCCATCTGTTGGCCCAGGTGTCTTCGGGAGCTCCTACTCAGATTCCACCTCCTCCATCCCTAGAGAGTAGCCAAACTCTCTTCTGAGACAGTGGTCAGATCCCATCACCCCCGGCTTCCCATTCTTCAGTGCGTGCTCTTTCCAGCCCTTGCCCACCCTGCTGCCCCAAGGGCACTGCCCACCACCCTCCCCACCTTGACTTTCTCCGGGGCTTCAGCTTTGAACAACCCCCTGCTAGCCCACCCACTCCCAGCATTCGGCCCACGTGGCGGGAGCCTAGCATGTAGAATCCTTGTAGATGGATCCTGACACATGGGATGGATCCTGATCCATGTACGTGGATGTAAGTCCACAGGACCTCGCCAAGGGTTATGTGACGGGAGCGTGAGCGTGTGTGTGCACAAGTGACGTACTCTGGGAAAGAGGTGCTATGTGCTGTTATTTTCTGAGTGATAGCTCCCGGCGGGTTTTCCACTTAAAAGAACCCATCCCAGAAAGACAGGCTCCTTTTGACCCTAAGGGCTTGGGGCAAAGTTGGGAGCCAGGAGGGAGCGTCTGAGATGACCAGGGACCCGTCTCCTGCAGGAACCTTCTCTCACACCCAGAGCTGTGTCCACAGGCCATGGGGCCTCCATCCTCCTGCAGTGATTCAAAAGCAAAATAAGTAAGCAAAATTGAATTTTAAAGCTCTTCTATTTAAGGAGAAAAGGAGGAAATGGGCTGCAGTTTATTTTCTTCCCTGCTGTCCTTATTTTGGACATCCACAAACAAAAGTGAGAAGAAATGTGAACGAAAGATGATTTGGAGTGCATTCAAATGTTACAATAAATGGGAAACATATTTTTAAAAAATCAAGATTATCTTCGGCAAACTCATAGCAGTTGGAATTTACACATTTTTTTAATGTTTTAATACTCCGATCTGTGTATCTGATTTCACATATGTGCCCCATTCTTTGAGAATGATTAATATGAAATGATTTTTTGGTAAAAGAAGCCAAGTTTTCATAAACAGTTTCTTATTTCTCTCAGGTATTTTTTTCCTCTAGCTGCACATTACATCTGGTTGTCCTGCTCTACCGTTAAGTGGCTTAGAGATAAGGAGGGAAACGAGTCATGAGCACCGAAGCTTCTGCACAGCTGGGCAGGGACCTCGCACGGCCCGGGGGCTGTTTACAGGGTCTGGGCTGCCACGCGGCACTTCCTTCAAGGTGTGTGTGTTTGTTCACAGGGCGCCCACCCACCTGGAGGGGGCAGGGGGAGACCACTAACACATGCCCTGGGCTGTCATCCCTCCAGCATAGGCACAAAGATGCATCTCCTCATCGTCCACCCCTCACACCTCTGACCCCACTTCTTCCAGGAGCTCAGACGGTTACATGGCTTAAAGTCACGTTACGGAGGGACCGTCACGTGGAACCTGCTGTGCTCATAAACCCACATTCACCCGCATCTAGTGTCGCTGAAGGTACAGGACACGCAGAGAGTCATCCTGGACCAGATTCCAGCAGGGGCCCCCCGGGAGTTCCACATCCCCACTGAGATCACTTCCAGAGCTGTGCTCACAGCAAAAGGGTCATTTTACCAAGACTGTATGAGACTCTCATGCACAAATGTTTATTCACCTTCATTCTTCTGTGCAAACTTGATGTGTGAGTGTCCACAGTCTCTACCACGTATCTGAGCCTGGTCCTGCCCAGGGTGGTCATCCCGGAAGCTGCTGCCCACCACCCCATCTCCAGAAAGGAACTGTACTGGGGGCACGGGCATTCAACTCGACTCCTGGCAAGGAGGGCAAGTGCAGCCACCCCCAGCAAAATGTAGCTTCTATCACAGAAAATGTTCCGAGAAGTGATTTGCCTAAGACACCAGATTCACAAACCCTGACCTCTAAGTTCCTAAGCCCTTCCTAGGTACTGACCCAATTTTATCTTCTAAAAATCAAACTTTTGGCCCTGTGAGTCCATCTGTGGTTGCTGGGACCAAAGTGATTTCACAAGAGAAACAAAGCAATGACATCAATGTGTTGCTGCTCAGAGAGGAGGGCTCTAGCCCCAGCGAGGACAGGGCAGCCAGACCCGCTGCTTTGCCGTGCTGCGCTGAGGGGAGAAGTCAGCGCAAGTGACCCCAAGAGCATCCTCCATATGTGAAAAGTCCTTGATGAATATGGAAGATGAAGACAGCTGCAAATCCATGCATTCCGGTCTTTGTTGTGTAAATAAACATTCTTCTCCATCTCAACTGTTTGCCATTAAAAAGGTGGTCCTTAATTTAGGACCTTTTTTTTTTTATTCTAACCCACACAGAATTGTTTTCTCTGCCTCTTTCCTATATTTTGCAACACAAGTGCAAAGAAATTAGGAAGTAAGCAGTAATAAACATTTAAACACATGTACAACAGTCTCTCCCTCATTCCGGGTCCTTGTCTTCTACTACAGTGCTGGCAAGAGACACATGCATGTAAAGGAACAAATGATGGAGCAAATTCACGTCAAACCTCGGGTGCATGCCTGTCTCCAATGTAACACAGCTGTGGAACACAGTGAAGGCATGTATGCACCACCCACAAGAACCAAACCCTTTTGAACTCATTAGAAACAGATCTGGCACTGGTAAGTGACTGATTATCAGACGTTTTACTGACCCATGTATAACAACCTTGGAAGCAGGCTCACGGCAGCTGGAAAATTTAAAGCAGCTTAGAATCAAAGACTCTTCAGATGATGGCAGATTGAAAAAGGAAGCCTCCTAGGGCTCCACCAGTCTCTCCACTTGTGTTTCCATGAAACTATGCTATGGATTCTTCTCCTGGGATGGATTCACCCTCTAAAGCATGTAGTTAGTCCCTTAGTCATGTCTGACTTTTTACAACCCCATGGACTGCAGCCTGCCAGGCTCATTTGTCCATGGGATTCTCCAAGCAAGACAATTGGCATGGGTTGCCATGCCCTCCTCCAGGGCATCGTCCCCACCCAGGGATTGAACCCATGTCTCCTGCGTTGGCAGGCAGGTTCTTTACCACTAGCGCCACCTGGGAAGTCCAGTATCTGTGGATATATTTAGCAAGACTTGTGTTTACTCTGCCACCTACACCTCTGACCCAACACCAGCCACTCGGGTCACCCAGCCTCCATTTCTGTGGCTTCTTTATCATCTCTTTCCATCTTGTACTCAAGGCATATGTTTTCTAATTATTCTCGGTACTGAATTAAATTTAGGAATTAAATCCAATTATGGTTTGTTGCGGACAGAGGGTCCACCTCACTCATTGCGTTGGTAAACCTCTGGCAGAGTTGCAGAGAAAGCATCTCACTCACTCATAACAGTTTCACCAGAATTTAGCAGGCACCTTGTATGCGAAACAAATTCAGAAGAGAGTCTTGACTGTTCTAAAGCACCTAGATTCTGCAGTGTGACCGTGAGTCATTGCATCACGTTGCTCGATGCCACTTGTGTCCTCCTTGTACTGTCTTCACAGACCCAACACTCCCATGTTGCCATGACCCAAAGACAAGTTTCTTCCAGGAATGGAAGTTCTTACCGGGAAGTGGGACTCTTGAGGGCAGGCAGGGAATTGGGATAAAATCAGAGAGCCCAGAGCTGCTTCTCTTCTTGAAGGAAAGTCTTCTAGGAACACAGGGGTGAGAATAGTACGGACGCATGAGGACCGCATAACCGCCAGTGCCTTTCACACGAGCACCCCTGACATAGAGGAAAGTCCTTACGGAGCAGTGGAGATGCTGCCAGGCCAGAGTGTGGGGGCAGGCACCACTTGCCCGAGGGATAAACGATCTGTACACCGAGTGCCAGGGCATCCTCAAAGGCTTGCCTTGTCCTTGGACCATTTTCACTTTCTCTTTTATTCCACTTCTCATTAGATATTCTTTCACTACTTTGTCACATGCACTTGGGACTTTAAATTCCCTGACAGAGATGGCAAGCTCTGTGAAAACGTGACCTTTACAAACTTGGAGAGAGGGGACCACGCCACCCTTCAATCCCTCATCTTCTGCTTTTCAAAATCAAAAACGCAAAAGGCAGCAGCTGAAATTAGGAAAATAACACTAACGGCAGCGCTGCCTTTCAGTGAATGACTTCTCCCTCTGCGTCTTCATATCCTAAGGTCCATTTAATTATAAAGCAATCGTTTGTTGAATAAACTGAAGGAATTAAATACATCCCACTATGTTCTAGCTCCACTTGACTTAGATGATTAATGAAACTGCTCACATCCTCAGATGTAGTTAGAAATCTCTACAAGATTATATAGATTCTCTAAAAATCCCAGTGACTGTCACTATACATTGTACAGCAAGAAAAATATGGCTTCAGTTCTTCTCGGTGGGAATTTGCCATAGAACAAAGTCCCTGTGACGACTTCCTGGCTTCCTCCCCGTCTTGCCCTCAGAGAGTCACACAGACTCCGCCTCTTCCGGGCAGGATCCGCCCACCCCGCCTGCGGACTCCGCCTCCCGGAAGCCCGGGTCCTCCCCGCAGGGCGTGCGCAGGTCGTCCCCTCCGCGGAGCCACACTGGGGGCTGGAGACTCCACACCAGGAAGCAGAGGGTGAGTCCGAACAAGTGTGTGTGGGGGGCCTTCTAGGAAGGAAGAGGTGAGAGGGTTACCCTCCAGGCCCCCAACAGTGTGCTCTCAGGGCAGAGTGAAGTGAGACCAGCTCTGAGAAAGGCAGGGCTCCCGCCCACACGGATCCGCTGGGGGTGTCGCGCTGGTCGGCAAAAGCGCTGTGTCCGCCGCGGCTTCAGCGGTGGTGGGACAGACCAGGAGGAGGGTAGGGCCCGGAGCGGCTTCACCCAGGGCTCGGGGGCTGCAAGGGGCCTTCCTTCCTGACGGAGGCGGCTGCTCTCTGTTTTCTGGAACGTGCTCTCAGAGTTCTGACATGCTTTTGATCATCTGGTCCTTACAGACAAGGACTCGGACATTCGGAGAGGTTAGCGCATCACCAGAAGACGACACAGACGGTGAAGAGTGGGGTGAAAACCCGGCTCAACTCTGAGGCCAGAGACTGTGCTTCCGTCCAATTGCTGAGCTCAGCGACGGGCAGCGGAGTCCCCAGGCCCTAAGAACGTCCTGGGGCCCACATGGAGAGAAGCGCAAGGTCAGGACCCGAGCCATGAGCAGGTGTCTGCAGACAACACTACTGTCCTAGGGGACAGTGCCTCTCCTGCCTTCTGGGTCCTGCTGCTTCCCACCCTGAGACGTGGCGTTTGTCCTAAGACTGGCGGACTATCCCCACTGGCTATGGATGAGCACATGACCCAGGCTGGAGTGGTCCCAGTCGCTCGGATCCATGGTCATGGTCCCTGTACAGAATTTGTGGCTTGAGACCAAAACTGGACCCATCTTCACCCATGCCTAGGACTTAAACACACAGCAAACCTCTCTCTCTTCTCTGGATTTTCTCTCTGTCTAGGATGCATGTGGCAAGGGAGGCCTCTGTCCTGGGCAAGGAGGAGACGAGGGAAGAGCATCGGGGGGTCCCCGCACTGCATGTCCACTCCGAGAGCCCAGCTATCCTGACGGAGGACCCCCTCCTGTCCTTGTTGTCAGTGGGCTGAAATAAGTCCTTCATTGCTCTGCTTTAGTCTCTTGAGCTAAGAGCCAGGATAATCTCACTCGGAAGAGTCCTCTCTGACTTCAGTTTTGCAAAAGCCACGCCCGGGACTTCACACACTGAAGTCCAGAAGTCAGCAGGCCTTTCCAGAAGACAGGTGTTTCAGGGACCCCACCAGCCCTAAAGCGGAGGTGCCTGGTCCTGAGACTGCTCAGCCCCAGACCAATGGGGATAGAGGTCTCCCTGGCAATAGAGCAAACATGAGGCCGTCAAGCTGATAAAGCCTTTCCCCCACACAGGGCATTCTCTAGAATTGCTTTCCTGGGGTAGGGTCACTGAGGACCCAGAGGACACAGAGCAGTGTGGTTGCTGGTCTTGGTTGTGTAAGATAGTCCTTAGGAGGGCAGTGGATGTTCAGAATTCCTCTTGCGTTTCCGTGACTTGCCCACCAGATGCACAGCGGGTGCAGGCCGGGATGTCCAGGTGCCCGGGGATGGGTGGCCCTCCCACATCGGGGCTTGTGGTTCTCACCGCAATAGCCCAGTGGGCTGGGCAGGTATGTCAGTGTCTGGGGACCCGGCCGGCCCACATGCTGTGCACATGTGCGTCCCTGGGTGGTTTCCCCAGCTTTGTGTTTGGGGAGGCAGAGAAGGGGCCAAATTCCCTGGACTTTTGATGATATTGAGCTTGTCACTTGAGTAGCTTTTTTAAAAAATGTACCTAACATAATGACTGCATTAATACCAGCATGCTGAAAGATAAACTAATAACCAAATACATCCGTTAATTTTTTAAGTGTTTGTAGCACAAACGTAATTGGAAACAACCTCACTGAAGGGGGAAAAATGATTTTTATGCCCCAAGCAAAACATACACAAACACACACAAAAATAAAAGGCTTCAGCTTTTTTTTTTTTTTCCCCCAAGAACATCTGGTTTACAGTTGCCTAAAAGCAAATGTGGATTAACCTAGAAATTAAGTGTGGATCATATGCAAACCACTGATCAAAACATGTGAAAACCTATAGACCTCAGGGAAACATATAATAGTCTCTGCCAGATACAGATTTTTATAAGAATATAAGGAAACTGGGGTGGGGGGAATGTTTCTTTGAATTCTTTGTCATCAAAAATTAAAGTAATATGATAATTCAAATGTAATTGATCTGACTCCCTTCATCCCCGTCAACCTTCCGTTATATTGATCTTGTGCAGAGTGGGAGTTGGAGGCCAACCAACAAGCCTTCAGACCAAAGAAGATGATCCCTTCAAGTTCTCTTCTTCAGTTCCAATTCTTTGTGCAAGATCCCAACTGTATTCAGCCTGAGATATTCTGCACCCAGATCTGGATCCTGAATGTAGATCTAAACCACAAAACCGAAGACAGAGCTTGGCCCCAGACTTTAAGTCTTGACCTTGTACTTGAGAGGGAGCCCCCTAGCCTCCCACCTGCACAGCCCCTGGCGGGGGTGGCCCGGACGGAGTGAGCCTCGTGTCTGGCATCACCCATAGAGGAGGACCTGAGGGACACAGAGCTCCGTGTGCAGGAGTCCCGCTGGAAGCTGCTTCTCTCCCAGTTGACTTGGTCACCGGGTCAGCAGCTGGAACTCGGTGAGCCGAAGGCCCTGTACGACTAACCAGAAGGGCAGGAGAAATGAGACTGCACCGCTTTCTAACATTCTAGTTTGATCACATGCACACAAATCCAGCTCAGAACACACAGCTTTGCCCTTCCACGTCATGTGTCCCTTCCCACCAAGAATAAAGACCAAAACCAATATCTGGTAATGCTATCTCCCCACTTGCTCCCTATAACATTGCTGTAGAGAATGCTAACTACAATTATAATGCCTATTATCTGTGTGTCTTCCCCAGTGGAATTTCAGAGGCTGAAAACCCCAAATAAGCAAATTATTTAACAGGAAATATGCATCAGGACCAACAGTACCAGGCCTTGAGTATTCAAAAGGTGTTAAGTCTACAGCACAGCCAGTGTGTTGTTGCTTGGGTTAGACTCTTTCTTCTGACAAGGGCGGTGTACCAGAAAATGGATGGGATATAATTATTTTTTTTAATTCCAGAAAATTTGCTTGATGTTCATAAATAATCTATTCAATCACTTTAGCAAAAGGGAAATGTTAAAATGATGGAAAATACCATTCTCCCAGACTTGTCTGTAGTCTTTAAATCATCCTCTAGTCCATTCCTCTTGCTGACAGTCGGAGATGATTTTAATTAAGGGCCCTTGACAAGGTACCATAGTCATTTAAAATTACTGGCTCAGGAAAATCTTTATAAAGATGGCTTTTAAAGAGTTCAGAAATCCCAATAGTTCTCAGTATCAAGAGGGTGCACCATAAAATTGTAAATGAGGGCATGCACTAGCTGAGGTTATAAAGTGCTGTTGTTTTTCTGGTTTGACATTTCATAGATTCCAAGTGGGCCTAGCTTAGTGGCCTCACATGAATCACAGAACATCTGAATATTATAAACCTTGAATATAGGAGCCTTTTCAGAGGCTACAAATTTAAGAGTAATCAGCAAGTATTTTAATAGGATGAGTTATTGCTAACATCATAATTACAGTATGAAATAGTAATTTTTATAGCAGAGGGGCCCCTAAACCTAATTGCCGGAATGATTATAATAGCTATGAATTAATAGATCAATTGAAATCAGGAAGACTGTTTTAATAGTGAGACAGAAGCGTCTTTTGTGTTAAAACAATAGACTAAAGGCATAATCAACACTCCTTTATCTTGATTTAAAAAAAAAAACACTCCTTTTAACTTTAACAACATGATCCCAGATTTGGGTTTTTGTTATTCTTTCTTCTGACCAGAAATCAAATCCTTGTGTTCTGTGCTCCTTAAAATAACTTCCAGTCTCTACATATAGTATATATTTTGGGATAAATGTCTCTCCGGTACCAGAACATAAACCCATCCAAGGTGAAAGCTTTGTTGTATTACCAGTAAGTACCCTAAATTTCACCAGATGCTGAAAGCCAACAATTTTTACTTAAATTGAATTCAATGAATTGAATGATTTAACTTGTGTTTGGACATTGCCTGATACAGGAAAGGACTAAAAATGGCCTGACACGGCTGCAGCCAGGACTGATTTTCAGACAGGATTCCATTCAGAGGATAAGACAGAAGCTAAGAAATCAGAGTTTATGGACTGAAAAGGCATGCATCATTGACTCGTATTTGGCTCTAATTCATCTTAAAAACTTACTAAATTCAACTTTGTATAATTCACAGATTTAGAAATTAATCATGTATCAATTGATTTAAGAACCTCCCAGGTGGCGCTAGTGGTAAAGAACCTGCCTGCCAGTGTAGGAGACCTGGGTTCAACCCTTGGGTCAGGAAGATCCCCTGGAGGAGGGCGTGGCAAACCCCTCGTGTCCCTGCCTGGAGAATCCCATGGGCAGAGAAGCCTGGTGGGCCACAGTCCAGGATCCCAAAGAGTCGGACACGACTGACGTGACTTAGCACACACACAGGGGCTTGATTTAAGTGTTTTCCTTGCAGAATTTTGTCTGAAAAGTGACTGACTCTCCCAGACGGCTGTGCCACACACAGCCTTCTCCACACAGAGTCATTCTCAAATACATTAACCGTGCCATGTGCTCACTCACTTCAACATTCAAAGGTTGAACATTGAAGCAGTCTTACCCATGGGGCACTTTGAAAAAACACAATTTGCCCTCTTCCAAAATCACCACCTGTTGGTCATTTTTATTGCATTTCTTTTGGAATGATCATTTGTGATCTTGCCAATTCACTATTTTTTGAGGAAAAGCGTCCCGCAATTGTTCCTCCAAGGATACATTTTAAAACCCACTTCAGGATAAAAGGCAGTGGTGCAGCTGTAGCTCACGAGCCCCTTCGGTGTGGAAACGGGAAACGGACCTTGAAGGATGCTTCGTGAGCTGCTCCTGGGACCCTGCCTGGGAGGAAGGTCTTTATGCAGGTACAGCGCCGGCTGGAGCCCTACCTCCAGCCCTGTGTGAACACAGGATGGGGAGCTGGGCAGCCTGGGAGGGCTAGGGCATGCTGGGGGGAGAGCATGTGGGTCTGGCCCCATCCCCCCCGCACACCCTCAGAGCACCAGCTGACATGGGGTGCATGTGTACCCCCAGCCCCTCTCTGTTCAAGTTGCTTTCCACGGACCGAAAACAGTTTGCAGCGGAGAGGGGGGCCTTTGCCAAGTTTCATCTGCAGATCAAAACTGTTTACATCATGCAAGCATAAACACACAGGCAAACCTCAGTCCCTCTGATGTGCTATGTGAGGGCTTTACTATTACTCCTCTGTTAACTTGAGCACCCTCAGAAACTCAAAACTGCAGAAGGCGTGTGCGATAAATGGTGTATTCAGGGAGAGAGAAGAATGGAAAAATCAGGTGCCTTCCTTGGAGCCACCCCAACAGCCATTACCTTCGAAACTGTGATGACGACTGCAAAACTGCCTTCCTGTTCTAGTTTTAATCTTTCCCTGCTTTTTTTTTTTAAGCTTAAATTTTTTCCATGGCTTTATTAATGTATAATTTTCATAAAAGTGGATTGAACTTATTTAAAGCAAAGTTTTAGTCCTTCACTGCTTTCTATCAATTAGATCTCTTTAAAATTATCCAGCACACTAGGTGTTCCCTTGGTTACTGTCATTCTGCCTGTAGTTTTGCGTTACCATCCTAAAACAGCAGACATGTCCTGAAGGGCGTTGAAATATGTATCTGATACCAAAACTTACGACTTCCATTCTGTTTTGGAGCCAGCTGCTTTGTTCCACGGGGGGTCGGGGAGCCATTCCATTGCTCAAGAACCATAAAGATTTAGCACTCACAGGAAACCAGGGACATGCCATCCAAACCCCTCATTTCAAAGAGACCTCGAGCTATGCGGCTTGTCCAGAGCCACCTGGCTGGTTAGGGAACCGAGAGGACCCAGCCAGGGGTGGGGGTCCCTGCCCTTCCTGGGCTGCTGTCCCACAGGGTCCAGAGGGCACCCCACATCAGGGGGACGTGAACCACACTCGCCACCAGGATATGTGAGCGAGCACACGAGGCCTCCCGCCTTCACCTTATTAAAAGGTATCACACAAGGACGGTCTCCAGGACTCAGAAGCGCCATTAACGACGCACCAATAGAAGCAAATGCAAAACTATTAGATTCATCCTGAAAGCCCTGCCTCGGCTCTGATGCGATTCTCTCGCTTGCCTTTGGGCAAACAAGCTGCTAATATCCTCCTAATCTCTAACAGGCATCCTCCATGGTTCTACAGGGAGCAATACCCTGATTTTCCGCTTGGCAATGAATTTGTCCAAATATGGTTTAGTGTCAAAGAATATTCTTACTTTTTTTTTGAGAGAGAGAGATGGATAGGGTATGTCTCAGAGACAAAAGAATCTGTGCTCATGGACCTGTGTTTGTGCTGTAGCATCTCTGTCGCATCATTCTTCCCCACCTTCTCACTGATATTAGAAATAAACGTGAAACGTGGTTTAGCAATCTCTGACGAGCAGGAGAAAGGTATATTATGCTTTCCTGCATTGTGTTGTGTTCAGTATTCCCAGGCTGCCTGCATTGTTCTGATCTTGAATTAACAAAGTGCATCGGAAAGAGGCATCCGTTAGCAATATAAGCACAATCCTGCCCCAAGGCCTCACACTATGTACAACTTTCAAAAGCCACACTTTTACTAAAATATTTTTAATTAATTAATTTTTTTATTGAAGGATAATTCCTTTACAGAATTTTGTTGTTTTCTGTCATATTCCTCGGCAAAATTTCTTTTGTCATGGTTTTGATGTATTTTGAGTAAAAGGATGAAGTCTTATTTGGACAACCAAAATTGGAAATAATTCATTCATACAGTGGTGAAAAAAAAAGCCTGTGAGCTGAAGGTGACAGAAAAACCCCCTTACGAGATGCTCAGCTGAATGAAAAATGTTGCTGTGATGATTAAAACCCATTTAGTGATTGTATGGTGGTAGAGGGCTTTTTAGGACCTTTTAAACCCCAAAGTATTGTTTTAAATATGAAACCTCATGTTTTTGACCTTGTGTGACTTTTTTTCATATATAACTGAGGGCTACCCACTCCAGTATTCTTGCCTGGAGAATCCCATGGACAGAAGAGCCTGGCAGGCTACAATCCCTGGGGATGTGAAGAGTTGGACACGACTGAGCAATTAACACTTTCACTTTCACCTAGAAATGAATTACACATTGTTAATGACATAAATCTTTAAAAAATCATTTCAGATTAATATAGAACATAGGATTAACCTGCTAAATAGTCCTCATTCTCCTATTCAAAAAAGATAAAGAGACTTTAGAAAAATTGAAATAATTGGTCTGTGGTAGTTAATGAAGTTAAATAATGTGTATTTAAAATACCTCTTGTGATTTCTAATAAATAAGGTGAGTATGTTTGAAAAACTGAGGTGGGGTACAGGTAGAAAGTGGTGGACGCCGATTGAGTAAGGTATTAGTTTAGTAGCTATACATGTAGAGAAATTTAAAATAAATTCTTATTTTATAAGAATTTTACTTATTTTATAAGGAGGCCTTATTCTCTTCTCATCAGAGTGGGTAGAACTCAACATACAACTTCAGTTTCCTTCCTTTCATTGAAAAAAGTAAGAAATGGGGAGTTTGGGGCACCATAAAGCATCCTAAGTGCACAGATGTCACCTTTCTGATGTGTCTCTCTGTTTATCTGGTCCTGACCCACAAGTTGTATCTGTTCCAAACTGTCCCGATTTTATCCCAGAAAGGGAAAAAAATAGGGAAGTTTTTTCCGCTGGTGGTATTTTTTTTCTTAGAAAAATCAAAGCGTTTATAGATGATCAGGCAAGAAGGGATGGAATGAACTTTTGAAAAATGTGCAGCAGGATCAAAGGACTGTTGAGCAGGAGGCCAAGTTCATCTATCAAATGGTTTGTTGGGCAACAATTGGTCCAAATATTCCAGGTGCTGTAAATACCATCATAAAATTAGTTAATTCAAGTGTCCGGGACACCCGCTTCTTGGCGTCATTTACGAGGTGGCTTTTCTGATGGGGTTTCTCAGCCTGTGATGATGTGCTGCTTCCCTGGGATGTTTATGGGCCCAATAAAGAGAAGGTTCTAAAAAGATTATGGGCACTGAAAAAGGAAATATAACCTTTTCTTGGGGAGAATGGAGCAAAACAGACTAACATGTTTGGGATTTCTTGCCTGCCGTGAAGAGGTGATGATTCCCCATAGACGTTCTTAGTTGTTTTATGTCCTCCACAAAAGTCTTCAAGGGGTGGAATAAAAATTCCAGATAGAAAGCAAACATCTTTTTTCAGCAGGAAGAGGGACCTGATACATCTTTTCAGACCAGTTCTGTGACGAGGAGCCCTCCTCCAGGCAGACATGGCATCTGAATTCATACACCTCAATCTGACATCTCTGCAAAAGCCCCAGCAGCCACCTTAAAGTATTCTCTGGGGTCATGAACGTTTTTGTGGGGATGAAACAAAAGTGCTATCTATGCTTGGATTGTCCTTGTCATTCAGACTGTAGAACCTGATTAGGGATTTGAGGGTATTTCTACCCGTGTTATTTTTGTTTTTCTGACTCTTTGTGACCCCATGGACTGCAGCACACCAGACTTCCCTGTCCTCCACTGTGTCCCAGGGTTTGCTCAAATTCATGTCCACTCAGTTGATGATGCCATCCAGCTGTCTCATCCTCTGCTGACCCCTTCTCCTTTTGCCATCAGTCTTTCCCAGCATCAGGGTCTTTTCCAGTGACTCAGTTCTCCACATCAGGTGGGCAAAGTATTGAAGCTTCAGCTTCAGCATCAGTCCTTTCAGTGAATATTCAGGGTTGCTCAATAATGTACAACCCAAGCCCAGATGATGCAAAGTCAGTAACCTTTGCTTTGAAAGGGTATTTCAGAAAGGCCCTTTTGGGCTTCATTAGAAAAAAGAAGAAGAAAATGTAAGAAGGTGATAATGTTGACATTTGGCATTAGATAGACTGGTTTTGTTTCCAGAGTCCTGTGGTTGAACTGCGTCCTGGTTTCCTGTGGCAGATCAGCTCCCAGTAGCGGGTGGGAGGGATGATCCTTGGGGATGATTTCCCTGCACCTTGCAGAAGGAGCCTCTAAATTTACATGGTGAAAGTCACTCAGTCGAATCCGACTCTTTGGGACCCCATGGAATGTAGTTCATGGAATTTTCCAGGCCAGAATACTGGAGTGGGTACCCTATCCCTTCTCCAGTGGATCTTCCCGACCAAGGAATCGAACTGGGGTCTCCTGCACTGCAGGCAGATTTTTTACTAACTAAGCTACCAGGGAAGTATATTTACCAGGGAAGAGTATTTACATAACTCTCCCCCAAACAATGCTCATCTACCCTGCTCCAGGACAGACACTCGGTTACTTCCATTTTTTATGTTTTCCAAGGCTCCCGATTTCAGCAATGCTTAGTACCTAGTTGATGCTGAGTAAGAGTGTGTTTGGGCGTTATTTGCCATCTGCCCTCAGCATCTACCTACTCAACTGCTTTTTTTTCACTTGGTTTTCATTTTAGGTGGGTAGGCTAAGGCAATAAAAATGTCTCTGTTTAAAAAAGACCAAAACAGCTCTTTCAATAAGTTAAAAAAAAAAATAGTACCTTAAAGTAATAAGTCATAGTGGCACATATTAATTAAAAGGGTTATCTTCCCTTATTAACAGTGCATAAAATAATGTTAGATATTACAAGTCATACTGAGGTATATTTGAGGAAATATAATGTCTTCTGGATTAAATATTTAATAATGAATATAGATGCAATAAAATCTTGTAAATTATTCCTCCATCCAGTTTAAAATTTTTCTAACATTTTAACTTTGTTTACATTATGTGTCACAGGATGACATGCCCAAATTGTTCAGGTTTGTATCAGCTCTCATAAATGAATTTGTAAACATTCCTCTTATGAGATTAGAAAGGAATGGCCGAGGAGGAGTAAGCCATGGTCAGTAACACTGCTGTGGGGGAAATATGAAGGTTACAGACAACTGAACACACTGTGGGAAACGCCTGTGCAACTTTTGTGGCGACGGCCCATCCGCCCCCTCCCGTGCAGGCTCTTGCTGCTCTTTGACAGGTTAAGGGTGGGCCCTTTACCGTGTCCATCTGTTCTTTACGTGGAAGGATTCCCTGGAGGTCAGCTGGGAGCCTCTGGGGAAGACAAGAACTGTAGGAGTCACCTAGGACGAGGAGACAGTGCGTCTGAGCTTGGAGGGCTCAGCCCAGAAATGGCAGGAGCAGAGGGCAGCAGGCAGAAGGAACTCAGATGTTTGAGGAGGAGGTGCGTCTTGGTCGGAAGAAGGGAAATGGCTAGACAGGTGCTGTCATTCAGGATAATCTCCGATTCTAACAGTAAAAATGCAAGGCCCCCCACCCACCTCCTGCCTCTGTCCCTTTTCTTACTTCCTTTTTCTTTTAACTGATTAACAGTTTAAATGGAAATGGAATATAACAATGGCCCTATACACTACATTTTTGTACCAAGGATAGGTACAACAAGTCCATGCTCTTTCTGTGTCCTTCCTGGGGAAATTTACCTGAATTCTTGTCTGCCTGCAACTTCCCAGTTTAGGACCTGATGACCTCTGCTCTGTTCTTACTTTTCAAAAGTGTTGATGCCTTGGCTGGTCTCTGCCTCCTTCTTGTCTTCCTGGGCTTGGGCGGTGAGATGGGGCAGCTTTGGCCCCACACCCTGCAGGGCCCTCCCCGCCTAACCACCCAGACCAGGAGTCCACGGAGCCTTTGGACTCCAGGCCTTCCCTGCCCTTCAGAAGTGAGTGTGTGAGGATCTCAAGCCCCCAGGATGCATGCAAGCCTCGGGCAGGTTGGTGGAAGGTTTATTTGCACCAGGTAGAAGCCAAAGAAGCAACCCCACACCATTTAACTTGAATTTTGTTAAAATTAAGATAAACTAGCACTGAAGGTTCCCAGTTTCCAGGCAAGTCGGCCCATAAACCCACCAGCATGCGTATGAAGGTATATCCAAGGCTAACCCTGGACCTGGACTCATTGCAGGGTCACGACCTCCCCAGGTGTTCTTTCGCTGGGTGTTTTGGCTAATGGTCTGACTCTGTCATGGGCTTGTGATGGCGGGTGTTTTGGTTAATGGTCTGACTGTCATGGCTTGTGATGGCGGGTGTTTTGGCAAATGGTCTGACTCCATCATGGGCTTGTGATGGGTGTTTTGGCTAGTGGTCTGACTCGATCATGGGCTTGTGATGGTGGGTGTTTTGGCTAATGGTGTAACTCCATCATGGGCTTGTGATGGTGGGTGTTTTGGCTAATGGTCTGACTTCAGCATGGGCTTCCCTGGTAGCTCAGTGATAAAGAATCCACCTGCAAAGCAGGAGACTCGGGTTCTATCCTTGAGTTGGGAGGATCCCTTGGAGAAAGGAATAAGCCACTTCAGTATCCTTGCCTGGGCAATCTTACGGACAGAGGAGCCTGGAGGGCTACAGTCCATGGAGTTGCAAGACTTGGACACGACTGAGTGACTGAACAACAATAGCAACAACTGGTTCCATCTCCCTGCCTGATTCCATGTCCTGATCCCAGCCATTCTCTTCCTGTCTCCCCTCAGACCATCCTTGCAGCTCTGAAAAAGCCCCTGTCCTGTTTCTGTTAGAAGGAGGCAGAGTTTCTTTCCCTACAACTGTTACATATAGAGTTTCCTAAACAATTTGGGTGGCGTTGGATGGGTGGTCCCTCGTGGGACCCTCTCATTCCCAGTCCTTCCCCGGAACAGGCTGCGAGCCTGGGAAGCGTCCTGGCCTCATCCCTGCCCGTCCTGCACGGGGGGCCACCCGTGTGGTGTCTGGGACACACATGACGCCACGTGCCTCCTGCTCCCCCCGCCCCCACCAGAGCATTTCCACAAGGAACCACCTGTAGACCTTTCCCTATTCAGAGCCCTTATCTGCTGTTACAGTTTATAATCTCTAAGAATGCCCTAATTTCTGCCATTCTCTAAGCCTGTCATCACGGCTGAGACAGGCTTATCCCTCTGAACAGATGAGATTAGTCGATCATGGTCAAGTCAAAGGGGGATTATAATGCTTGTAATACACTGAGTCAAATTAAATGCATTTTGTTTGTACATCACAGCACTGTTGCTGAGGCCAGAGCATCTTCCACTGGATGCAATAAATTGCCAATAAAACACAAGTGTTCGGGGAAAAGCCCTCCAGCAGAGATGAAGAATAAAGCAGAGATGGAATCTTAATTCCATCCATGAGGGTGCCGCTCATTCTTAATATCCGGTGGGATGGAAGCACCTGAGAGCTCTGTCATGAGATGTTAGCTTCAGCGATCCATCTGGTGGTACTTCTGACCCAGTCAGTATCAGGTCCGCATATAGCCCTCACTTGGGTACCCTGGTCCTTAGGAGAAAATAGAGAAGTGACCAGAGACCCCTGGACCCACAAAGACAGACTGTTCCCCAGACATTTCTCAGTCCTCTATTCTCTCAGCTTCTCTGCTTCTCAGTGCTATTGTTCATATGATTTGGATAAGAGAAAATAAGCGCTTTTCTTTGAAAACTCCTAAGAATTCCCCAGGAAATCAGAAAACCTGAGCAGTGTCAACAGACAGGTGGGGAGGCCCGGGAGTGTCTTCAAGACCCACCCCTGGACTGTTATTCTAGGCACTTTGCAGCACTGGTGAAAGTAGACAGAACCACTGAAGTGGCAAGGGGCGTTTATTAGCAAATTCCACATCTGCACTCTTTCCCATGGGAGTCGGGGGAGTCTGCCTGCACGTACTGCCCCGGTCGCCAGGCCCTTCTCCCCTGACCACAGGCTCACAGGCATCGAGGCTGTAGGTCCTTCTCCAGCACGACCCCTGCCCGGGCCCCAACCAGCTGCTGCCCCAACAGCGTTCTGATCCTGGGTCCCTGCCATCCAGGGAGCCAAGACACCGCTAAGAACATTGCGGCATTTCCAGGACAATATAGTGAAGCTAAAATGTTCACTCCTCTGGTACAGGGAGGGTGGCCTTTTGCCTAGGAAGAGAAGTTCTTGGCCCAACTGTGCT
Organism: Odocoileus virginianus; assembly: GCF_023699985.2. Taxonomy (NCBI): domain Eukaryota; kingdom Metazoa; phylum Chordata; class Mammalia; order Artiodactyla; family Cervidae; genus Odocoileus; species Odocoileus virginianus. The sequence continues at coordinate 54,598,088 of NC_069695.1, forward strand.
AGAATGTCCCTTTTTTACTTGGAGATTTTACTGTGGCCTGAAAGGAGGTGGTGACCTTGGGGGATGATACAAAATGCAGAGAGCATCACTCCCACTCCTACAAGAGCGCAGCTGGAAGATATGTGAACTTGCAACTTTTACTTGGAATCTGGAAGAGCTAATGCCATAAGGCAGTCAGCCAACTGGACATCCAGAGAAGGAAAGGCAGACACACTCAGCTACAGGCCTGGGCTGATGGAGCTAACACGGGCAAGAAGGATTCAGGAACATTCCTGAGTGTTGGCTGGTGGGAGAACACAGCGCGCGGGGCCTGGACAGAAAGGCACTCATCTGTCCACAGACTCTCCTCCACGCGCTCACAGTGGGCCCCGGAGAAGACAGGGCATCCCTGGGACACGTCCGGGAGAGGAAACCTTCATTCCCTTTGGGAAAGGCACACAGTACGGCCAGGACCCTGTCAGCCCCTCTGCTCCACGGATCAAAGCTTTAACCTGTGGGGGCAGGGCAGCAGGCACTATCACTCTCGGGGGACTGGTAACACCCGTGGCAGATGGGACAAGGGAAACATGAAACATCTACCCCTGTTTCAGGCAAACACAGTAGCAATGAAAAGCACGTATTTGTACCACAGGCAAAAGTAAAGTAAATTTAGAAAGCATAAATGGCTGATGGCAAGAGTCAACTGTATGGCGTGGCCGCATCCACACATTGCATGCCAGGCGGTAACATGTTACTGAAGGTAGATTCTAACTAACGAGAGATGTTTAATGTAAACACTAGAGCAAATAATCAGAACAGTGTAAGGTGAGGTATACACAGGGATAAACTGAAAATGAAGATACAATGAAATAATAACAAATATTGAATTAATCCAAATGAAAACAGAATCAAAGGGAAAAAAGAAACAAAGATCAGATGAACCAAATAGAAACACCAGCAAGATGGTAGATTTTATCCAACTGTATCAACTATGTTAAATTAAAGCAATCTAAATATATCAATTAATAGAGAGCACATCACATTGGATATAAAGCAAAACCCAATATACTATCTATAAAAAATCTAATATAAAGGCAAAGATAGTTTAAAAATAAAAGGATGGGAAATTATACACCACACAACACTAATAAGAAGAAATCTGGAATAGCTATATTAATATCAGGCAAAGTACATTTCAGAACAAGAATATTACAAGGGCTAAAAAAGGATCTCATATAATAGTGTTGGGGTCAATTCTCCAAGAAGACATACATAAAAATCCTAATGGTTTATAAAAATTAAAATAGAGCTTTAAAATATTTGAAGCAGAAACTGATAGAACTCCAACGAAAAATAGGTAAATTCACAATCATAGCTGAGGCTTCAACACTCCTCTCTCAAGTAAACAGAAACTAATCCATCAGCAAAACAAACAGCATCATCAGCCAATGAGATTTAATGGATATTCATAGAACATGCCCCCCAAGGCAGGAGAATGCATATTCTTCTTTTGTGCCTATGTGTGCAGATCATTTTCTGGCCTATCAAACAAATCTTAACAATTTAAATTAATTTTAAAATTAATTCAATTAAATTTAAATCATACAAAATATTTTCTTTGACCATATATAGTTAATTTGTATATCAGTAATCTAATGCTATCTGAAAATGCTGAAATGTTTGGAAATGAAATAACACACTTCTAAATAACACGCAGGTCAAAGAATAAATCAGAAGAAAAAAAATAGAAAATATTTTGATCTGAATATTAAAGCACAGCACATCAAATTTCTGAGATAGTGCTAGGGCTTTTTCTTTGGGAAAAAACTGATAACCATATACACTTACACTAGAAAAAAATAAATATCTCGGACCAAAAACCTGAGCTTCCACTTCAAGTAATTAGGAAAAGAGAAGAAAACAAAATATGAAGTCAACAAAATAATATAATTAATAAAGAACAATATGAAAAATAATAAAAGTTTTTATGTAAAGTTTTTGTTTATGAAAAAACAAAAAGGAACTAAAGCCTGTTTCTTTGAGAAGATCATTAAAATTGCTGAATCTACACACAGATTAATTGGGAAAAAAGAGAAAGGCCCAGGTAATCAGAACTATAACTGATAGAGGTGACAGAGCTACAGTTTCTAGTCATCAAGTAGAGGAAATATTATGAATAACCTGACCAATCAATTTGACAACTGAGATAAACGGACAATCTTCTTGCAAGACATACACTTCATGCAAGAGAAAAAAATGAAATGGACAATCTGAATAGTTCTACATCTATTTAAATTTAAATTATAGTTTATAATCTTCTCCCCAGAAAAATTCCAGGCTCAGATGAATTCACTAATGAATTCTACCAAATATTTAAGGAATAAATAATATCAATTTTAGACAAATTCTTTCAGAAAATTGAAGAGGAAGGAACATATTTGTACTTATTATCTAAAGTCAGCATTACCCAGAAACCAAAACCAGACAAAAATATGATGAGGAAACTACAGATCAGTATTCATCATGAATACAGCTGCAAATTTTTTATTTTTTCTTCTACATATTGCTACAGTTGTAAAATTTTTAAATAAAATCTCAGAAACTTAAATTCAGCAATACCAACCAGCAAGGACCTACTGTAGAGCAGGTGGAACTTGCTCATGCAGCCTGGATGCAAGGGGAGTTTGGGGGAGAATGGATACATGTATGTGTATAGCTGAGTCCCTTTGCTGTCCACTTGACACGATCCAAACATTGTTAATCAGCTGTAGTCCTCCCCTGTGGCTCCCCTGGTAAAGAATCCACCTGCAGTGCAGGAGACCTGAGTTCCGTCCCTGGGTTGGGAAGATCCCCTGGGGAAGGGAAGGCTAGCCACTCCAGCATTCTGGCCTGGAGAATTCCATGGACTGTATAGACCATGAAATGGCAGAGTCAGACATGACTGAGCGACTTTCACTTTCACTTTCCAATAGAAAATAAAAAGTTAAAAAATAAAGAAAACCAGAAATATTAATTGGCAGAATCCAGCATTAATTCATGCTTGAAGAACTTCCCTAGCCAACCAAAGTCGTCTATGAACACCCACGAGCTGCCCTCACCCCTGGTGGTGGTGGAAGGCTGTGTCTCTGTGTGCTGTCCAGGAAAGCTCATAAAGGAATCCTTCCAGCCGGGCCTCGCCTCGTGGTGACTGTGGCTCTGTGGTATTTCCGGCTGCATCTGCGTTTGTGTGGGCAGGACATAACAACCAGCCAGCCTCTGCTGCTAAATGACCAGCACGTCAGTACACTAAGCCTAGTACACGAGGTCTTACTAGTTTATTTTTTTTAAACTATATCCATCAGGAGCATTTGCACATCAAAACTCTGTTTAAAGAAGATGCAATTTGCCTTCAGAACAGGAGAGTAAACATAAGCATTATACATCACTGCCAAATTGAATAAAAAACATCTTGATATGCTAAGAATTCCTAATGAGTAGAGAGGCTATTGGCTAAATAAACAACTTAAAAGACACTTCACAATAATGGGAAGAGTGTGGGCTTTTGTGTGAGACAGACAGTCCTACTTGCTCCCAGACAGTGCCCTCATTTTTAAAGTGAGATTTAAAAAAGAAAAAGCCCATCAGGGCTCATGGGAATGTATGTGGAATTCTCAGCAAATAAGGCCTGATAAATACCCTGGTATTGTTGACGCACACTATCTGGTTTGTCCTGTCTCCTGTCATCCACTTAAGGAAACACAGGGCTTCCGTGGTGGCTCAGTAATCTGCCTGTAGTGTGGGAGACCCAGGTTTGATCCATGGGTCGGGAAGATCCCCTGGAGGAGGGCAGGGCAACTCAGGCCAGTATTCTTGCCTGGAGAACCCCATGGACAGAGGAACCTGGCGGGCTACATGGAGTCACAGAGTCAGACATGACTGCACACCTAACATTTTCACTTTCAAGGAAATACAAACAGATATGTTTAAATTTTAAAAATAAATACATGGGGGAAAGTGTTTACATTACAAAATTGATGTTTATGAGCAGTTTTGATTATCGTGCATTAAGTCACAGTTTAATTCCAGGAGTACGTAAATCACATCAAAAGGGTTCATGTACTTAACACTGCTTTGAAAACAGTACGGCTCATTATCAATTAGCAAATCTGTTTTATAGGCCAAGTCATGTTAAAATTTGCATAGATTGACTTCACGGTGGGAGCCACGGTGTCATTCTCAGTACAAAACCAGCAGAAATCAGCAGAATCCGGTGGAGAGCATCCTTCTCAGAGCACCTGCCCAGATGAAGTTCTGCCCTTTCTCCTTTGACGTTCTTGGACATCCGACCTCAAGCAGGCCGTGGGAAGGGCTGAGGGGCATTGCCCTCTGTGACGTGACTGATGTTCTGACAACTCCAGGTGGGGTGGAAGGTAATGCTCTCGCTGCGACTCTCCATTCAGACTCCGTTTAATCCATTCAAAACGCAGTTCAAGCCTGTGTGTTCTCAGTTGAAATTAACCATTTCTAGTATTTTGCTTTTTGTAACAGCTTTCTTCTTTAAAAATTTAAAATATATAAAATGTAAATTATTCCAGACATAACAGTAATCTAGTGTGCAGTGTGAATGAGCTTATCAATGTATGTCATAAAACAGACCCTACAAGTAGTCTCTCTTTGGTCTCCGAGGGTCTTTTACTGACCCCTTGGTCTGTATTGCAGTGGAATATTATTCAGTCATAAAAGAAGGAAATCCTGCCTGAGGTGTCCTGGGAGAACCTGGGCTATGCAGTCTGATCCCAGGGCAGGCTAAGATGTGTGCACGTGCATGCGTGTGCAACTGTGCAGGTGTGCATGTGCATATGTACAGCTCACGTGTGTGTGTGTGTGTGTGTGTGTGCACGTGTCTTACGGGGAGTTAACAATGGAGAGGGCAGCTAGAATGATGCTGAGACCAGTCACATGAGGAGGACTTTGAGCAGCAGATTCAGCAGTTTGGGATTTTTTTCATTTATGAATGGAAGATCTTTGAAGGGTTTTGAGCAGCTGGGTGCTTGGAGAGGATGGAGAAAAACAGGTGCTCTTCCACCCACCTGCCTGGGGCCATGGCCTGGCTTGAGCATCTCTCCTCGGAGACATTGGGTGCATTGCATACCGCGATTTGACCTCAGTTTTCTCAGGTCCAACCTTGGGGGTGAAGGGCACTGACCTCCTGGAGAAGTTAGGACATGGGCATGAATATCTGGGAGGCAGAGGAAGGGCGACCTCACAGATCATGGTGGCCGACAGGATAGAGGGGTGCAGAGAAGGAAGCCTTTTAGACAATTCCAAAAACAGAGCCTGAGGAGTGGGGAGGATGAGTCTATTTACTCCTGGAAAGTGAGCCAAATGGGCAAGGTTTTCCTGGAAGCTCCTGGAGAGCTGCCTGGTAGAACCCCCAGCACACTCTAGAAACTGAAGTCTGGAAACCTCACAAGTCATAGAGCTTTCCATCTGAGTCTCTGTGGTTACTCTGGCAACCCATCAGGCTTTAGAAGAGAAAGCTCAGCTCAGGGAACCTGGACCCTCTGCGGGTCTGGGTCAGCGGAGCAGAAACACATCTTCTGGGTCAGGACCCTGGAACCACCGAGGTCCCTGTAGAATGCTCCCTGTGCTCTCTGCCTTTTTCAGCAACATTTGGAAGACGCTGGTTAGGAAAAGTGCCATTTTGCAGAGATAGAGACAGAAGTCAGAGTTACTAAACACACTCAAATTCGCAGACCTGCTGAACAATTTATATCCAAACACAATGGCACCGTCTGTGATGTCACCAGTGTGTCTCAACAGCCTGTGGGCATCACACATTAGGAAAACCTTGCCCAGTTCCATTTACAGGGGACAAAGAAAATGCAGAGACAAACACTGCTGTGGAAATTCTGGCGGATCCCACAGCTTCACTGGAGCATCCCTGGAGCTCAGAGAACCACCACCCCCAGCTCAATTACAGCAGAATGATCTGAGACAGGAAGAGATTAGAATTTCCATCAAGGATCTTCGAGATACAAACAGCCCTTCTAGCACCCGTGCCTAGTCAGGCAGCTTCCTTTCTCCCTGGGCAGAGCCTGGCAGGATGGCCCACCGTGGGGCCCTGCCCAGGATGGTTCCTCCTGTCCTCATGCGCTCATTCGATAAGTAATTGTCCAGTGAGACGCACAGGAATAACAGCACGTCTCAGCAGAACCCATTCCCTGGAGTCTTGGTCGGTAGCTTAGTGAACTGAGCCAGAACACTCCCCTACATGAGCCTCTGGATTAAACACTGATGATGGGTGAAAGCATTGGGATAAAACAATGTGACACTAGAAAGCATTTTCTAGACGCTGCTTCCTGAAGCTTCAAAATGAAAGCCAGAATAGAAAACCTTGCTTAGAAATACTCTTTGCTTGCTCATTTTCTTTAGGCTGTTAATTTTCTTTAGGTTTGAATTTATTCCTGACTTGCAACCAAGGAATTAAATTGTCCTTCAGAAAATAAGACCTTCCCCTGCCCCACCCAATGAGCACAGCCGGGTTTCCTTGGGTAGTTTCTATAGCCAGAGAAAGCAGAAAGTGATCCTGGCATTTCTGCTGAAGGCATTAGCTCAGAAGCTGCTAAATCAGTGCAGCTGAGATACAGTCTAGGAACAGCCTAGCCAAGGTCTGAACACACACGACCTGTTGGAAGCTTGTGCACCCTCGAAACAAAAGGGTGCACGATGCTGCTGCTGGCACTGGGGGACGCAGACTGGTGTGACCACCTGGCTTTGAACGTACTCACTGGGGCTTTTCTGAATCCTTTAATTCTCCCGCTCACGAGACAGTTGAGCATCGACTCTGCACTGACTAGATAGCCACTGGGTGTTCAGATGGCCCCAGACCCACCCCCAGAAGCTTGGTTTCTACATCTCAAACAAACTAGATGGTGAGGCTCCGAACACATGCGCTCTGGGCTGCGAGGGCCGTCCTCTGTCTAGGAGCTCAGGTGTTTCCAGCACCAGGAGACACCGCAGCCCAGAAAGGCCCGTCTGTCCATCCTCCCAGCCCCTCCTCTGTCCTCTTGGGTCATTTTGAACACTCTTTACGTCTTTTTGAAGCCCTTCTCTTCAAGTCCTCAGAAAAAGTGCTCTACAGAACCAGGGTAAGCTCACCAGAGGCTAAGTGCTGAGAAGGAATAAGAGATTGTCTCGCAGGAACCAGAAAACCAGGGCTGAAACTAGTGAGGGGATGGTCATGGTCTCAACATTCTTCTAAAAACGGTTTCCCATCTAAGGGACGTGTCCTGGCACATATGCTTAATTCTATATAAGAAAAAGCACACACACACAGAAGTCACTGCAGTTGTACAACTACGACAAAGTTAATCTTTCATATTACTCCTATGTGTTCCATGGGAAATGTTTGTTTATATATTCTGTATCTTGATATGTTGAATACATTTTGTAATGAAGGAATTGCCAAGCATTGCAGAGCAGCATGACTAAAATCAAGTTCAGTTCACCGGAAGGAGATTCTTCACTTCCTCAACTCCAGCAGGGGATCCGTCTTCCTACGGGGCTCTTCACTCTGTCGTGAGAACAAGACCAGAACCAGGCCTGTGTGGACTCGTCAGGCTGCTGGAGAGACGCTGCTTGTCGGGGCGGCTCTCCTCAGCTCATAAACTGCCTCTCAATCTTCTTCCTTTTCTTTTGTGTTCCTTTTGCGGATGGCAGGGACCTCTAATAAAGGCTGTGGAAGTCAACTGCTTTTATTGTTTGCTAAGTAAACCGTCACGAGGATAAGCAAATGGGGGCACAGAGCAGGGTCCGTCTGAACACCCAGTGCCTATTCTAGTCGGTGCAGAGTTCCTGCTCTTTCTTTAAAAAGGCCCCTGCATGGTGGGTGGGGAATTAAATCAACATCAAAGGGCCCGAGAGGCTTCCCCAAGGCAGCTGATAGCTCGCATTTAAAACACTACCTACTTTCAGCCTGCTTTCCACTACGTAGGGGTTTACAGTGGTCTAGTTATTTGCTGCTGGCCGACAGATCATGTGAACACATGCATCTGCTCTAAGGTAAACTAGAACAGACTGCCTGGTACTTTGAAGCACCAAGGTTTCAGAACACCAGAGGCTGGGGAGGTTTCAACTGATTACTGTACTGACAAATGATCTTTTGAAATTTTTCTGCAAATGACTACCCCCAAACTGCTTAATTCACACAAACCATCACCAAAGGCATTTGGCTTGGGTATTTATTTGAGTTTACATATAGAAATCTTGTTCTTTAATACATCTTCTCCAGGCCCACAAAATTGACTACATCACAGGATGATTTCTGAGAATAAGGCAGTATCCAAGTCTGATCATTTAAGCACCATTTCATTTGGGGGCAATCCAAGGTTGTAATAAGATGCTTTCTTTAATAATCCTTTTCCCTTGCTAGTTAATATGTTCTCTGATGCTTAATTTGGCTGATCTTATTTTTAATGTTTTTTAACTTGTACTCTAAAGATTATCGGTGCTTCCTCTCTGAAGGGAGGAAACCTGGGTGTTGTCAGCCTAGGTGATGCCAGGCTTGAGAACTCGAGAGCAGGGTGTGCCTGCCGGTGGGAGTGCAGCCCCTTACCCTGGACTCTCACAGTTCTGCTCAATTCCAAGACTGTCTTCTTTTCAGACACATTTGTTAAGGTGATTAACTTCAGGAATTCATGCTGCTCAAAGTGAGTGAAATGGTGAATGTTTTGACCATTTTGATGCAGAAATCTAGGAAAGCAGTCATCAGAATCAGGGACAGAGGCCTGAAATCCCTGGCAGGCTTTGAGAGGGGCAATAAAGACACAGAAAGCTATAAAATCAGGTGATTTAGAGGGAGGCAAGTGTTTGAGCACAGCTGGTATTTTAAAATCTGACATTATTTTCAGTATTTATTTTAAATCTCAACGCTTAAATTGATTTAAGAAGGTCAAAGAATGTGCTCTTTTTTTCCCCTTACGCAGGGAGAATTGGGATGACCCTAAATACAAAGGAAGTAAGAACTGTCTTTGGTCGACTTTAAAAGGAGCTGGCAGTCACCTGTACCTTCCACAGAGCAACCACTGACGCCAATTCTGAATGTGAAGAGCAAGCAGAAAAATAAAATAAAAATAAAATAAAAGGGACATGAAAATATGTGCTGTGTGCATGGGTCTCCTTCGCTGGCTGTGCGGCTACCCCGGCTTCCAGAACCATCCCCCACCCCCAAGCCCTGCTGGCCACGCAGGTGGTACCCCCAGGACTGCAGCCATACTGTATGTAAGCCAAGGGGTGTGTTCTTAGCGCTTGTCAAAACAATCCTGAAATCCCATTTTCCTTTAATAAAGTATGGTTTTGTCCTCCAGATGCATGCGTGAATAAGATGTCATCCCCTGTTTCAGTTCCGGATTGCACCCTGCTGATGTTCCTAGGCAGCAGGAAAATTACCTTATTGAAACATATTGCTGGCAGCGACCACGGGCCACATTCTGCATCAGTATTACACACATGACATATTCAGAGACCTTTGAGTAAGACTATGAATATCAAGTGATTGAAAAGATTATACTGGCTCTGGGCTTTTTCTTAGGGTAGAAAAGGTTGTGGTTCTGGGTGAGTGTCTTTCAGATCAATATCATTATGTCATAAAAACATGTCACAAAATAGTTTAGTTCACAGCTTCCCCACTTGCCTGCTTTTCCCAGTCCCAAGGTCCGGGTGGAGTTGCTGCCGCTGTCGGTGACAGTTGTGGGGCCAGCCGTGCCTCTGTGTGTCCTGATGACCCTCAGATACATGCGTATTCCTGGTCCTTGGCACAGCCAGGTGTCCGAGGAAATCCCACGCAGGTGTGTCAGGAGACTGGGGGAGTTACACTCACCAGCATCCTGCACCAGCGGACATGTGGAGGTGCCCGAGCACACATGCACACACACATGCACACATATGTGCACATACACAAGAAGATGCAGAAGCATGCTGACTGCCTGTGAATGACCAGGTTTGCTAAAGCTGTAGGCAGAGGCTGAAGTTGGCCGTCAGAGGTGCAGAGCATCCCCCATGAGCTTAGCTCTCCGAGTCTCAGGTGTAGCGGCAGTGACCCCCACACCCATTCGGCACTACGCAGACCTGGGAGGCCCAGCCTGTGTCCCCACCGAGAGCAGAGCTGTGCCTTCCACCCCGCTGGTCCTGGAGTCCAGAGAGCTGGGGGTGGAGTGAGCCCCCTCCAAGAAGGTGATACCTTTGGGGAGCAGCTCCAGAGAGGCCTTGACTGAGTCTCAGAGACCCTTGGCCCCTGGTCACCCTGGGGCTGGGGCGTTTCTGCTACAGTCTCACATCAGGATGAGCTCATGTCACGTCCAAAGTCAAGTTCTAGTCCATCCCTAATGGCTGCAACCACAAGCGTACAGACACACATCAGTGTACAGTGTACAGAGTTTACCAGTGTAAACTCACCAGGAAGAACAGAGACTGATTATCCACACCTCAACACACAGCTTTTTTCTTTTAAAAATATACAAATATGATCCAACAAAAATTCACCATTGTTTGATCTGAGTAGCATTGTTCACACGTTATTTAAAGCAGAAAAGGAAAGCACTCAGAACAGAAACTGTCCAGTGGAAACAGGAGTTGTGTTCTAGCAGGCCTTCCTCATGCAGAACTCGTGGTAGCAACCCGTGCTGGGGAGAGGGAACCAGACAGAAACTTTCCAGAATGGAATGCTCGCCTCCGCGGATGATACTCTCAGGTTTTGCCTCTTTTTGAAGGAGAGTGCCACTTTCTGTCTTTCACAGATTTCACTTCCTATAGATTTCTTGTCGATTTTCACTTCCTTTCTCTGTCCACTTTCTGTCTGTCATTCATCTACCTTGAGCACATCTCTTTTTTCATTAATCTTGGCCTCCAGGCCGAGAGCTGGCCACTGCTCCCTCCGTGGCTGCTGTAAGGAGCCTCGGGCAGCGGGCCTGGCCGTCATGCTGTGAAGAGGCCGGCAGAGACCCAGAACCAAAACCACAGAGACTTGCAGCCCCTCCTCGGCTCACCATGGGGCTGCCGCTTCAGTGATGGGCAGAGGACTGTCCTTTCGGGAAGGTAACCAGATCGCAGGTTCACAGAAACACTGCGTGTTGCTTTGTGCCATGCTCCTTGGTGGCTGGGAACCGTCCAGACCAGCTCCTGCCACTGGCTGGACCTCCTTGACAGCATCATCTCGTGGTCAGACACATCTGCCCCGTGCGCGCATGGTCCTTGGGAGCTACCGTGTAAGGATCTGTGCAAGCAGCTGTGACCCGCACGATGACAGACGGTGCAGAGCTGGGCGCACATCAGCCCCTAGAAATGCGATCGTCTCATGTGTGTGAAGTCCAGCCACCCTGAAGCCTGGGTCCCTTCCTCCGGATGAAATTCTAGGATGGAGAAAGCTGACCAGGGACCCAGTGGCTCATTCACTGAGGGACCCATCGAGGTGCCCTGTGACCACAAACACTGAAACCCCCCCTTAAAAAGTGGCTCCTCTCTGCATTTGCTCTAAGTGTGCCCACCTCAGGGCGCCGTCTGCACCCGGTGTGTTTGCTCTGTCTTCTGCTCACTTTATAGAAAGGAAAGTCCCCTCCCTTACTTCCTCTGACTCAGAGATCAATGTGCTTCATGGTGATTTCATGACATCAGTGTTTATAAAGGTAAATCACTCTAGCATATCCCCTCCCCCAGAGGATGTATCTGGGGATGTTGGATTGTATTAAGTCCCAGCATAAATAGAGATGGTATCATCTTGCTCTCTTTTCCCAGAGTAAATGCTGGAGCTGGTCCAAGGCCCACATCAGCCCAGCAGGCAGGGCCCCAGCGAAAGCGCGGGCATCTCTGTGGGCTCCGTGCTGCCGTCCTCTTCTCCGCTTTGTTCTGCTTTTACTGTAAATCCTGAGCTCACCACGGGGGTGATGCAGCACCAGAGTGGAGGGTTATTTCCCCACCCCCAGCACCTCGCTCATGTGAACCGGTCCCCAGGCACAGTCAGGGCAGCAGTGTCCTCTGTGTCCCCCGTTTGTGATGCGGTCCATCCCTCCTGCCCCGACGGTGCGCACACGATGGGGCCGTAGATCAGTCTGACACCAGGGCTCGGCTCTGCTTCTACCTCCTGCGCAGGGGGACGGAAAAGATACTCCAATCCCACGCTGCCCCGGGACACAGCCTGGAGCCCAGCACACATGCCTCTGGTCCACCAACACGGGTCAAGCTTCGAGAGATGTTGTCGGAGCTCCCCCCGTGGGTGGGCACCACGCCGTGGGGCAGCCAGGACCACTGTCGGCCCCTGGAGGCGCAGAGAGCCTTGCTGCTCTGGATGAGGCGGGCTCTGATGTGTGTCGCTGGGGGTCAGGGGCGAAGAAGGGCCTCCTGCAGGGGCTGACGTGGTAGTGAGAGTCCACGCTGATGACAGCAAGTTACAATTCCAAGGCTGGCTCTGCAGAAGCCCTCCAACCTCGGGGGGCAAGCGTCATGTAAGGAGGAGCGGAGGCGGCCTGGAGATGGAGAGGGCAGGGCCCGCCCTGAAGACCCCTCCCCGAGACCACAGTTCTTCTCCTGGAAACAAGGGAGGTTCAACCACCGGGGACCTCGCAGCAGGAGCCCGGTCACATGGGCGATGCCAGGAAGTCTTACTGCAAAATATCCTTTTTTTTTTTCTTATTTGAAAAGACAAATTATTAGCATTTTTAAACAATTTCAATATGTTTAATGGCTGAAAGTTAAACTCAAACTGTTCCGCTCCCTGAATAAAACGCGAGGTCTGTAAACAGGAATCTTAAGTTACCCCAAGAGTACACTCATTTTAAATTTTACTTGAAAGCGGGATGTACGTTTATTACAATTTCAAACAAAATGCTAATGCCATTAAACAAATGAGGTTTAGGCAAATTAACTGCATTTTAATATTCTGAAAGCCTATGATATAGGACATTGTGTTACGAAACATTGGCCAGAAGTATCGGTTGCAAGTGGGGTTTTCATTGCTGTGAATCTCAGGAGAATATTTGTAATTAGTATCATTTGCCTAATACTTCAGGTTAATTAGAATATTTAATTGAATAGCTGTAATCTTCAGAGATGACTATATTATGATCAAATTAGCCCCATCCCGACGCGTGCTGATCACAGGACGGCAGCCCGCCTCACTTCTGCTAGCTATTTGGCCCTCTGGAGCGTTCAACAACATAAGAAAAAATCTGTTTCTTACACTTTTGAATTTTAATGATCCATTTGAACTCTGCCATCAACATTTAATTATTCCAGAAAAAAAAAAGTCCCAGCCATGACTCCCATATGGCATGTTGGCAAATACACTTGCCCGCAGAGGCGCCCGTACCTCTCCTGGCAGTTCTGCGGAGAGATTTAACACAGACTTTTCCCCCCGAATACGAGGCCCTTTTTTTTTTAATCGTGTTTGCAAATACAGACCAGATGAAGCTTCACAGAAGAGGTTACTAGGATACTATTGAGACACTGTCAGGAGCAGCTGAACTGAGTTTGAGGAGGTGACAACGGGTTTGATCCTGTAATGTCTCTGCCGGACTTTCTGCATTATGTGCAGAGGGTCTGAGGAATCAGGTACCTGCTCGGCCAAACCTTGTTAGCCAAAAACGCCTTTTTGGGGGGAAGACATGGGGGACAGGACGGGGAGGTGTTTGTACAAAAATCTTCATCTTGACTTGAAAGATAGGGTCCCTGAGCAATGGAGCTGCCGGATGCAACACATATGTATGTGACGTGTCTACACAAATAGCATCTACACTGCTGATGCTCCATACGTCTCCAGGACTAAATCATCATTATGGAGGGGTTCAGGAGGTGCAGAAACACATTTAGGGAGACTACTATAGTTTGTCAGAAGAGGATTCCAGACCCAGTGACACCTTCTGCAACCCGGGGTCACCCTTGAGCAAATTAGGACTTGACGTGAAAGGCAAGGGGCCAGCCAGGCCGTGGCTGACCCAGACACACCAGAGCCCCAGAGCGTGGGCTCCCACAAGGGCCCGAGTTCCCGAGGTCAGTTCTACACATTAATAAAAAAAAAAAAGCTGAGAAGGGAAAGTGATGTAAATGCTGGAACAGCTCCTCGTGACACATATCCTCACTAGGTTTCGCTCCTTGCAGAGTGCTCGCATCATGAGCACAAATCCTCTTCATGGTGGAGGCGGTCTGAAGGAAGGGGCTGGAATACACTGCCATGGAACAGAACAATTAGTTAGGGTGTACAACCGCCCTCAGGATTTCTTCTTAGATAATATTTGTTATCCTTTTCACAAGGATCACACATCTTCCAAAATTTCCAGAGGAACAGCCCCAAAACACAGGAAGATGAGCTTTTGAAACAGATACTGTCTTTGCTCTGAAACTAAGAGAGGAGCTGAAAACAGAGAACCGATTTTAGCAGTGCTAGTAAACAACAGTAAGTATAAGAGTTAATTAGGAGCACATGTCATAATACAGGTTTTTGTTTTGATTTGCCCGTAATTCACAGTATAGGCAAAAGCAGGGTGTATTGGCATGTCAGCATACAATGATTCCGAACTGTGTTCACGTACAAATGCTCAATGACGTATTTAGCCAAATTCTTGAAGACGTACTTGGCTGATAATTGATGCTATGAAAAAAAAAAAAGATAAGAGTCATAAAACCTGGATCTTTAATGAAAGAGGAAGAATAGTGCAATGTGAGTTGGAGGAAATCATCGAAGAGTGTTAACATGAGCCGCGGTCGTAAGTGGCCTGGCGGTGGGAGGAGCCGGCGGGGAGACGCGAACAGACTTGGTCCAGAGCTCTCTGAGGGCTGCGGGGCCGGGGCTGAGCCTGGCTGCTCTCCGCCTGGAGCGAAATCAGCCACACTTCTACTGACACCTGATTATCACAAATTCTGTTTCCAAATCTCTTTCGAATAATAATTCAAAGTGCATTCTTAAGCAGCCGTTTAAAAGTGCCTTGAGAAAACCTCTTCGTGCCGACGGTGCTGCTCGGGAAGTTTGCTTGGGTGAAATCTTAGAAAAATGGGCACAGAAGCAGCGTGTGTCATCAGCAGACGGAGCCTGACGTTACTCATCTCTAAATCTGGGCTTAACATTCTTTTTGGCCAAGCCAGTTCTACCTTCTGCGAGCTGCTGCTATATTTATGTAGATACATCAGAGCCTTCATAGGTATCTTTTAAAAAAATTTTCCCACTCCTTAAATTTGTACAGCATCTGCCGAAGCCCATTAGAGGCAGCCGCCCGTCTCCAGCAGCAGCACAGTGATGTACTATCTCCTCGGTGGAGGTGCTCCCCACACACGCAAAATTCTTCCAGAATTAAAAAATCTGCTGCGCTAATTGTGGAACAAATTTTCACCAACCCTCTTTGAGAATCCAGCTCTAAGTATTCTCCCATCTATTAAACAGATGGCAGATAAGATTGTAAACATATTTGCTTCATATTGAATAGATAGTTTCTGGCATAATACTAATTAACAAATTAAATGACTGACTCTCTGCATCACATTAAAGTTAAAAGCACTTTGTAAGTTTGTCTTGGGTAGTTATTTACTTTGACAATAGCACGCAGTGAAAAACTGTTCCATGTTTCCCCAGCAACATTATGCAGTGAGCTGTTTTCTTTTTTAAAACTCCATATTTTATTATAATTCATTTGACTTTCATTACAGTCACTCATTACAAAATGTATGTGCATTTAATCCATTTCCAAGGGCTGCATATTTCCGCATCCCATCCGCCAGCTTCGTGATTATGCCTTCGGTTGGCGCGAGGACGCACAGCCAGGCTTCGCCGTTCCCCGTCTCTCAGTATTGAGGGGGGCTCTTCAGGAAAGAGGGCTCGGCAGCAAGCACTGTCTGCCGTGGCAGCCACGCGGTTGGGGACAGTTTCTGTGCGGCTTGCTTAAAGGGACACGGCTCCTTGCTGTTCTGCATCTTCACGGATGCAAGTGAAATCGGTCCAGAGTGATGTAGATGCTGCCGCACACCAAGCAGAAGAAACTGACGAGGTTTAGCTCGCTGGCCGTTCATCTGGGCTCCCATGAGCTCGACAAAATGGGAGCAAAGCCACCCCCTCTCCTGTCCTGGGGGTGTCGAGACTCCTAGATAAGTCACCTGGCCAAGTAACATCAGGCTAGGTACCATTTGGAGACATTCACTCCAGAACATTTTGTTTGGGTGGAGAAATGGGTAAATTTTCCAGAATGATCTCTATGCCTCAGAGCTTACATATCTTGTCAGAAAAAAAGACTTCAGCCTGAGTTGCCTTGGCATTCAAGCTCTCGACCTCAGTTTACATGCTTGGCGTATAGACTGTTTCAGTTTCTTATTGCGATTCTTTTTCTTGGTACACCTTACAGTGAAAAAGGAAAGCACTGCCTTACAAAAAAATAATCCAAAAAGTCCACATCCTGAGATCCTTGCCAGCTGGGCATGAATTCATGAAAGTAACATTTAGGTGAAATGAACTTACATAATGGGGCCACACCAAAGTTTACCTGAATCTTTTCATTTCTTGCGGATTTAGCAATAATTAGTGAACCAGTTACATCACTAGGTCATTGATCATTGGCAAATTCTCTCAGAAAATGACATGCATGCATTATTTGGAAAAATTAATTTGCTGTATCATAGAGGGAAAATTGGAGAAGGAAATGGCAAGCCAGTCCAGTATTTCTTGCCTGGACAATTCCAAGGACAGAGGAGTCTGGCAGGCTACAGACTATGGGGTCGCAGAGTCAGACACGACTGAGCACGCACACACAGAGAGAATACGGCTACAGATTTTATTTATTTTTCAGAGATGCATAGACTTATAATGAAGCATTTCCGAAGGAGGTAAAAATATCTTTTGTTGGAGGTCAATGGTGTAAATTAAGGTGGTAATCACCAACCTCCAGTAACCATGCAGGAATCATTCATGGTTAAATGGCTCAAACAGAAAAGTGAACTCCAAATTATCTCAGAGTCCTGAGCGGCTCGAATTTCATAAATTAAGCAAAATGAGTCCACCTGCAAGCACCATCTCATATGCCTAGAATTCAAGTTCAGCTTGGGTTCATATATTTATTTTTCATCCCAGATACAGTTTTCAGCATGGATCCAGTTTAGGCTTGGAAATATTCTCCACGGAGGGTTATTTTCTTCCCGCTCTGCATGCTCTAACTTAGCGACACGACCGAGCAAGCTGACCGAGGGCTGACTGCAGAGGGGTCTCCCACGGATCAGGGTGGGTGTGTGAGTGACAGGCCCAGTGCACCCCTGGACTTCAAGACCACACGTATGACCAACATGAAAACACCTTTCAGTGGAAATTATAACTTAATTGTCTGCATACCATTTTTTATAACGCCACATATTTTTAGGAAACTTTTTGTGTATGTAATAATTAACATAAACATCTTTGTCACATAGTGGGTGAAGATGACTTCTTCTAGTTCTGTGGGCGATCTCTGGGAAGCAGGACACACTGGGTTGATCAGACCACAGAGGTGGGAGAGGCAGGTTTGCGCAGCAGGAGCCGGACAGGAGAGAAGGCGCCTGACTTCAGTGGGGGGAGCAGAGCCTCTAAAAGCAGGGCCCGGAGTCCAAGACTGTCCTGGCATTTATACCTCACCGCTTCTTCCTTCCCGCCCTGTGCAGTAACCCTACTTCTCCTCCAGAGCCCTGCCCGCTGTGCCGGGAAGAAATGCTTTCAGTCTGACACTTGAGCTTGGTTCTCGGCTTTTGTGGGCAAACTGGATGATTCACTCAGTAAACCTGACCCCGATATTCATAAACAAGACGGTGAAGAAGGTACATACTCCCTGGGTCAGTCATGGCCTTAAGGGAAACAATACATTGAAAGATCTTGGTGTTTGTCTGTGTCTGTCAATTAAAAGAGTTTTTCTAATAAAACGAAGCCTGAGATTCGCTTTTCACAGGATGCTGTGGTAAAGCAGATGCATTTGTGAAGTGCACAAGCCAGGCTCAGACTCCTTTCATTCCCCAGTGGTGATGCTGTCTCGAGATCCCCTCAAAGTTTGTCAGAACGACTTAGGTCAGCCCTCTGCAAGGCAAGCTGAGCTCCTGTTTTCCAGTTGGTGGGTATGCTTGCAATCCAAGTCGTTCGCTATTATTGTTGACTTTTAATAAAACTGTGACCAGGTGACCTGTGATGGTGTGGTTCTCTCGAGCGGGAGGATTAGGCAGGGGGCTACATAGTGGAGATGGAACCAGCTTTGGCAAAGCAGGTTTTAACTGTCTCTTTGCCCCATGAGCTGTGTGATCTTAAGTCAGTGACTACGCCTTCCTGGAAAGCCCACTTCATTTGTTAAATAAGGACCTGAGCCAGCTGATAACCAACATTTGCTATACACATTTTCCTCATTTAAGAAACTGGAAAAGGGTTATTTTCTTTGAAAGATGCTCAGAGTGTTGACTGACAGGTCAAGCATCTCCTGACAGCCCATATGTTTGACTTCGTCTCTTGAGCAGGTCAAGTCGGTTTGTAAGAAGGATGTGACGTCCTAGCAGCATGATGCACTTTTTTATTTGAATGTGAGATAAGAAAAAAAATTATTTCCACTAGCGACGGTAGCTTTTCTCACTTCCTGCATTCTCCTCCCCTTGGTATGATCCACAGGAGAGGACTCTGCCTCCTCCATGACACTCATAGAAAGTCAGTGCTCATCACAGCAGAAACCATGAGCACAGATTGTTTGGGCACATAAACCACGATGACTAAGTCAAATATCTATCATCTCTCTGTGTGTCCTTCCATACTGCAGGTCAAACAATCACAACGACTGAATTTACATTATGCCCAATAATTGTTTCAGTTGTATTTTAAACGTAGCATGAAATACTACAGAAGGTTGGATAATCTGGAAAATAGAGGGAAAAAAGAAGAGAAAAACACAAAGTTAAAATATCTCTACAGGTGTACTCTTAGGAATGCCCAATATGTTTTGTTTGAAGAAGTCCTGAAAGAAGCTAGATTGTGCTGGAACAGGGTTCCCAGTGCTAATAATATGTTCATGATCCCCTAACAATTTATAAAGAAAATGATAAAACAAAGATTCACAATTGGTAGTGGATCAAGAACTGTTCTTCAAATAATGTAACTATTGGCAAGGAAATGATTTTCTTGTCTTGTTTTGTTTTTAAATAAAACAATTTCCTCCTGATATGGTAGTATGCTTATAAGCCTATTACATTTTCAAAAATGATGAGGAGGCAGATAATATATTACCTTTGGGGAAATAATTGACAGCTAATCAAAGCTTCCAGGTAAAATATGTCTATCAACGTCACAAGTTATCTATTTGCAAGACACCTACATTTTCTAAGTGGCATCAGATGTCGGGTTTGAGTGTATTATTAAAGATGATATTTATGAAGACTAGAGTTGTAAAATGATCTGTGATGCCTTGAATTTAAGATTTTGTTCTAAGCAATCCAGGAAGATCTCAAATCTAGCTAAAATAAAAATGTGTATGAACTATTTAATTTTACTTATAAAAAAGAGTGGGAAGATACATAATAACCCACAAATATGTGTCCTTTTAAAGGTGAAATGACTGAATCTGGACAAACTAGAGAACAATGATGCAATCATTTTATTTAATTCCAATGAAAAATGTTAAATGAGTTCAACTACACTAATAAATGATAAAAAAATTAATGCAACTAAATAATAAAGAGATAAATAAAAATGAGATAATGAGATAATTTGGTTATTTGGTTTGGTTTGAGGATGTTTGTTTAGGCTTGAAATAATTCCTACTTTCCTGAGTAGATCTGCTCAGTAACCAGATTGATTTTACTTTACTCAAAATTGACTTAGTCAAGACAGTTTCAACCTGGATTATATTTCCTTTTTCTCTTAATAATCTTGTACAATTCACTGTGATTCCATAATCTTTGTATTAAAGAAAGCATGCATAAATCATAAAAGAATGAAAAGAAGTGATTTACATTTTTTCTTCTTTTCTTCTTTTTTTGACTGCACCACACAACCCCTGGCAATGCCGTGTTCAGTCTGCTTACATGAGCAACATGCAGTGCCGAGTCCTAGCCACTGAACCACCAGGGAATCAGGAATCTTTAAATAGCGTTCTAAGAAGTGTAACTTTTTATTCAGATAAAATGCAAGTTCTAAATTAGATGGTTTAAAGAGAAAAGTTATTATTTTTAATGATGATCAATATTTCTATTCACTTTTCAGAATCTAAATTTAAGTTCACTCTATTGAAAGTGAAATCTGTGAGCTTATTATGAAATAAAATTAGATAAAATAACACTATATAAAATTATTTGCTTTGGTAATGATACTAAAAATGCAAATTTGGGGGAAATAGCATTATGGTAAAAATAATCTTACCTAATTACAAAGCCTTTTAAGCACCAGTGTGTCTAAAATTGGATTTCATGCAGGCATAACTCATAATTTCATTCAGGTAAGGTGTGGTATCGGAGAAGGCAATGGCAACCTACTCCAGTACTCTTGCCTGGAAAACCCCATGGAGGGAGCAGCCTGGTAGGCTGCAGTCCATGGGGTCGCTAAGAGTCGAACACAACTGAGCAACTTCACTTTCACTTTTCACCTTCATGTATTGAAGGAAATGGCAACCCACTCCAGTGCTCTTGCCTGGAGAATCCCATGGATGGGGGAGCCTGGTGGGCTACCATCTATGGGGTTGCACAGAGTTGGACACGACTGAAGTGACTTAGCAGCAGCAGCAGCAGCAAGGTGCAGTGTTCTACCAATGGAAATAAGAGCTGTGCTTGCAAAAATTTAATATTCTATATTACACAGAATACTGAGCTGTGAAATTCAGTGAAGAAACTACTATATAAAAGGTTATTTTGGCATAATAGTAGACACTTCTATCATCAAGCATAAATGACAATTGAGCATTAAAGAGTTCTTTTAGGTATCAACCTAAGTGTCCTGTGATAAAATCAAATATGTTCTAAACAGTACAGTTCAGTTGCTCAATTGTGTCTGACTCTTTGCAGCCCCATGGACTGCAACACGCCAGTCTTCCCTGACCATCACCAACTCCCGGAGCTGGCTCAAACTCATGTCCATCAAGTCGGTGATGCCATCCAACCGTCTCATCCTCTGTCACTCCCTTCTCCTCCTGCCTTCAATCTTTCCCAGCATCAGGGTCTTTTCCAATAAGTCAGTTCTTCGCATCAGGTGACCAAAGTATTGGAGAAGGGAATGGCAAGCCACTTCAGTATTCTTGCCTTGAGAACCCCATGAAAAGGCAAAATGAAGTTCTAAATAATGCCTCCACATTTTGTTTCTTTTTGAACATTATTTAGAGATATTTAACAAAACCCTTTAAATTAAACCCTTAACAACAAATCAAAGCTTTGTCAGAAAACTTCAGTTTTTGAAGCTTTGGTGAACTGCATCACAAATCACTCCTTAAAAAAAAATAAAAATAAAAAACTTGCAAAGAAGAAGACAGAAATATGCCCATAAAGACAGGAACTGAGTAAGGTAAATGCCACCCATTCAGGGAGTTTACAAGATTTAGTTTTAGAATTTATTAATGATATTTGGCATAGCTTAATTTATAGTAAGTCATTTCTGATGGACCTTCTACTATAGTCATTAATATCCTGAATGCAGGAGAACAAAATTGAGAGCACGTATGATTTTACATCATCTGAATTTGGAAAAACTTACTCAGAATCATTAACAGACTATCTTAATATCAGAGCTTTTATTATGTGTTGTTCTATTTATGAGGTTTTTTTGTTTGCTTGATTTTTGCCCCTAAATAAAGAGGGAAAGGTAGTAATTGAGAAAACCTAGAGGCCAAAATATGTATACATTTCAATATAAAAAATAGAATTAAGAATATCTTCCATTTAGGAGAATTTTTTGGCTTACCAAGTATCTCTGTATTAAAAAGAGAATTTTCTAAAAAAAAAAAAAGGTTAATGGAAGAGTCCATTGAAAATGTCAGTAATTTTAATCATATTAATCATAAATTCAACTTTTGAAGAATAACTAAGAGAAATTATATAAAAATTCAAAATAATATGAGATTTAAAAAAAAATCATCAGAACAATCTGAAGACTTTGGTATGGAGACAGATAAGCCTTAGAAATTGATCATTTCATGGACAGGTCCCAAGAATGTGCAATTATACTGCTTATGCTTATTTAAAGTATTAATACCCAATGCATTAGTAAACTAATAAATTTGTTATGTATAATTAATATATTGTTCATATATAATATTCAATGTTAATAATAATTGCTAAAGGTTTGCTTTCCATTATAAAAATATGTCTATGTTTCAATAAAAGAAATAATTTAATTTTATAATAGTTTTGAATAGAACTGTTTTATGGATTAATCAATAAAATTAAAATAAATTGTCAGTCAATAAATAAACACTCTAGTTACACAATTTTAGTTGCTTTTATCATTCCCTTTTACTCTAAGAAATGTTCCTGCTTGGATGGTAAATTTCATGTTCATGTACTTACACACTGGACCTGGTTCCAATAAGAGAAAGCACCTGAACTTCTGTTTTCAATTAGGATCTAGGGAGAAACAAGAGACTATTGCTTCTACTCCAACCATGAGTTAGTTATTTAATTTGGACAAAGCTAGAAAACCATAGTTTTCATACCTATCAGAGAGCTAAAGATGCATAGAAAGCTACAGAGACATAAATCTGGAAGTTAATTTCTCTTTTCTAAGCAAGAAAATAACAAAATGTTCTTTCGCTTCTGGTGGAGCAATATGAGAAAGAAAACGCCAATGTACTTGGAGATTAAGGAGAAGCTGGAGGAAATTTTAAAAGACTTTTATTGACTGTGTGTAGTCTGGCATGAAAGTTTAAAATCTCGATAATCCTGAATTAACTGTTTTCCAAAAACTAGGAGAACATGACAAAGAGAGATTGCCAAAGGTGCAAAAAGACTTCCCAGCAATTCAAAAATCTGAGGGCTAACCTATACAGAAGAAAAAGACCTCACGTGATTCGGAAAGATGGCAATTTGACTAAGACAATAACGAAATCATTAAGAGCTTCACAGTGCTCAGATTTCAAGGCCAGAGGACGGTAAGTTCATCCTTCTTCCAAAGCCTTCTGAAAGCAATGTTGATCAAAATCTAACTAAAGCTCCAACGAAGAAATTTACCAAATTCCACAGCAGTTTAGGTGGACAGGGCGCCCGCACTCCGAGCCCGACGTCACTTTCTGGTCTGTTCAGCTGCTGGTGTGTCGTTGTTCAGTCTCTCAGTCTCGTCCAATTCTCTGTGACCCCAAGGACTGCTGCATGCCAGGCTCCCCTGCCCTTCACTGTCTTCCAGTTTGTTCAAATTCATGTCCATTGAGTCAGTGGTGCAAGTACTATTTATTTTAGTCTCAACTGTTATCTTATATACAATGTCTGAAATGTACTAAAAAATTAGAAGACATGAGAAGTGAATGTACATATTACTGAACTGTGTCGTTAAGACATGGATTTTAAATCACTGTGAGATAGTGGAAAAACAGAACACGTGAAAAGATGAAGTTTACCAGAGATTTAAAACTATTTTTAAAAATTTGAAGACAAAATTTGAAGACAGAACAATATAAATTACCCAGACCAAAAACACAAAGAAACATCATAATCAAGATAATTATGGGAAAACAATGATAATAATAAGAGGACTGAAAGTCTGCGGTTTGAGTGGTGATCTTCCTTCACTGAAGAAGTAATTGGAGACCCGGAAGGAGAAGAGAGTGAGGAGGGCAGAACCAGTCTTTGAAGAGATAATGGTGATAATTTTTTAACACTGATGAAGAAAATCAACCCATTGATCCGGAAAATCAATGAAACCTAATGCAAAAACCGGAAACAAAACAAAACCTGCTTTAAGGCATATAATATCTGAACTTCTGAAAAACAAAGAACATGAAAAACAGTGTAAAAGAAAATACAAAAGGAAACTTTTTACCATTGGGGGAAAAATAAAAAGCAGAAGCAAGAAGGCAATAGCTCGACAAATTTAACTTCTGAATGACTTAAAAAAACTCTCAAACCAGAATTCGATTTTTAGCAAAAATATCCTTCAAAAGTGAGTTATTTTCAGATGAAAAAAAATGAAGTTTGTGACCAGCAGATCTGCCTTAGAAACACCAACATCAGTTCTTCAGGCCAAAGGGAAATCACACCAGATCTTTAGGAGGAACAAGCCCACTTTTATTCAATTCTCTCATTTTCTTTAAAAGTTACATGACTCTTTAAAACAAAACTTTATATTTTATATAAAGTAGTATAATTGTAAATCCAGATGAACAATGAGAAAAGATGCATACGGTAATCTCTAGAAAAACAGTTATAAAAGCAACATAAAAATACAGTTTAAAACAAAAAATAAGAATTAAAATAGACTACTACAAATATTCAATTATGTCAGTGAAGCTGGGAAAAATGAAACAAACGCAAAGGGAGATGGCACTATAGAAAACAACTATCAACACAGTAAACCTGAGTCAAACTACACTACATTAACTGTATCTACCTTTGACACTCCAGTTGAAAGACAGAGAAGGGTGACCCAGGTGAACGGAACAGATTTTCAATTTGCTGTTGAGATGAACACAGGTATGACCTAGAAAGTGTTAAAAGCTCACTGCACAACTAGGAGCTCTCCAAGTTAACATCTTCTTGGTCACAATGCTTATTTAAAAAAAAACAAATAATATAAATGTGCTTACTTGAAGATATATATAAATTCTATTATATATTACATACTTTATTATTATCACTGAAACACAATTCTGTATCAGTTTTAAAAAGTGCACCCATAAGCATTTTAAAGCCTTTTAGAGCAGTTTAGGGTTAGAGTAAACCCGTGAGGAAGGTACAGAAATTTCCTCCACACCCTTCCTCTTGATTATCAACATTCCCTACATTTGCTACAACGAATTTTGTGTAAAAAGTCATTACAATACCCAAGGTTACCTGGGTTTTCTCCTACCTTATCTCTAGAAGTTTTATAGTTTTGTATTTTACAGCAGTTTTTTGCAAGAAGTAAATTGTACAGAATTGCAGGCACGTGGTGATAATAAAAAGCAGACAAAGTAAAAGACAGCTTTATTACTAGTTCCAAATTCTCTGCAGGTAATGCACACTCTTACAACCTGCAACCATGATGGACTATTCCCTCAGCCCTGCCTTCCTGATTACAACCGCTGCTACTGCTGCTGCTGAGTCGCTTCAGTCGTGTCCGACTGTGTGATTCCATAGACGGTAGCCCACCAGGCTCCCCCGTCCCTGGGATTCTCCAGGCAAGAACACTGGAGTGGGCTGCCGTTGCCTTCTCCGCCTGATTACACCTGCAGGCCATACAGGTCCACAAACTCCAAACGGAGGAGTCTTTGGGCCTAGAAAAGAGAACATCAGTCTCAAAGGCCCCTTGCTGAACCATCCACCTTCGGAAAAAACAAAACAGAATTTTAGTTCCACCCTGATGCTCCAGGCCGGTTGCATCTATCTGTTACTTGTCAACCCCTGTCCAGAAACCTTCCACCCCCTGCACCTGCCCAGAAGACTTATCGCCCCCTGCCCAACTACAAATGTCATCTGAACAAAAGAATACTCAAAATATCCCGCCTGATTAACGTTTCCCTTGTCGCTTCCCCAAACCTCCCTATAAGTATGGAGCCTCCCTGATCCCTCTCGGCGCTCAGCCTGGTCATTAGGCCGACTGTCGCCCCTCCTTGCCTGAATAAAGGTAACCTACTTCTTTTGAGGTCTTTCCTTTTCTGCCTTGCCGGAACTATGCCTTACACCAAATCTCACTTTAGAAGCCCTTTTATGTGGGAAGTTTTTTGCTTTTTTTTAATTCGAAAATTTGAGTTGGTGCCATTTCTAAGTCTATCCAACACCCTTCTCATTTCCCTATCTCAATGATAACAGGTAAATTTTCACTTGTCTACTTAACGTCCTATCATTTATTGGGCTTCAGTTGGACTCACAAGACATTCACATCTTTAAGGACAGGGGTACATCTATAGCTCTCTATCTCTATCTATCATCGGTGTATCTACCTGCTGCTGCTGCTGTTCGGTCACTCAATCGTGTCTCTTTGCAACCCCATGGACTGCAGCACATCAGGCTTCCCTGTCCTTCACCAAGTCCCAGAGTTTGTTCAACCTCATGTCCTTTGAGTCAATGATGCCATCCAACCATCTCATCCTCAGTCCTCCCCTTCTCCTCCCACCCTCAATCTTTCCCAATATCAGGGTCTTCTCCAATGAGTCAATTCTTCGCCAAAGTACTGGAGCTTCTGTTTCAGCATCAGTCCTTCCAATGAATATTCAGGACTGATTTCCTTTAGGACTGACTGGTTTGATCTCCCTGCTGCCCAAGGGACTCTCAAGAGTCTTCTCCAGTACCACAGTTCAAAAGCATCAAATCTTTGGTGCTCAGCCTTCTTTATGACCCAACTCTCACATCCATACATGACTACTGGAAAAACCATGGCTTTGACTATATGGACCTCTGTCAGTTAAGTGATGTCTCTGCTTTTAAATATGCTGTCTAGGTTTGCATAGCTTTTCTTCCAAGGTGCAAGCATCTTTTAATTTTACGGCTGCAGTCACCATCCATAGTGAACTGTGAGATAGTACATTTTGGTTGTTTAAGCTTCCAGTCCTTTGTTCTGGCAGCCCCAGACAATTAAGGCAAAATGGAGCAGCAGGAACTAGTGAGCACTTTGATTGGGAGTGTGGTCATCACAGAAATTGCAAGAACTGTCTGCTGACTTTTTCCCAGTTAAACACCCTCACTACATCCCAGCAATTCCACTCTAGGAAAGGTGCTTATACAAGGTGGGTGCAGATGTGTGACCGGAAGGTCGGAGTGTGGGGAGCAGTGAACCCAAGCAAGTGTTTGAGGCAGAGAGTGACGGAGAGGGTGTGCTGTTAGCAGTCCCACGGGTGGCCACAGCTGCTGGAGGAGGCGTGTAGAAGGCGGTGCAGAAGCCGAGCCCCAGGCAAGGGCCGCCCTGAGCAGAGGGGCATGGGGCAGTAAACGCACACACAGGCTGATGCCTTCTAACTCCGTGAGGACGTTTTCTAACCCCTCAAAATTCCCTCTGCGAGTACACTCATGCTTGTCAGAAATACAGATTGCTGGAAACACTCGGGCTGGTGAAAGTCATGAGAGAGCAATTTGTTTCTCGAAGACACGTGTCATGGCATTTGAAAGTGGGCAGGATTTTCCTTTATGTCATTGGATTCTGCTGTCCCGTACACAACTGCTCCCATATACAACTGTGCCCAAACATGGCTGCCTGTACACGACCGTGCCCGTACACGACCGTGCCCGTACACGACCGTGCCTGAACATGACAGTGCCCGAACATGACAGTGCCTGAACACGACTGTGCCCGAACACGACTGCGCACAAACACGACGGTGCCCGAACACGATGGTGCCTGAACACAATGGCGCCCAAAACATGACTGTGTGCAAACACGACCATGCCCTTACACAACTGTGCCCTTACACAACTGTGCCCGAACACGACCGTGCCTGAACATGACAGTGCCCGAACAGGACTGTGCCCGAACACGACTGTGCCCTTACACGACTGTGCACAAACATGACGGTGCCCGAACACAATGGTGCCTGAACACAATGGCGCCCAAAACATGACTGTGTGCAAACACAACCATGCCCTTACACAACTGTGCCCTTACACAACTGTGCCCGAACACGACCGTGCCTGAACATGACAGTGCCCGAACAGGACTGTGCCCGAACACGACTGTGCCCTTACACGACTGTGCACAAACATGACGGTGCCCGAACACGATGGTGCCTGAACACAATGGCGCCCAAAACATGACTGTGTGCAAACACGACCATGCCCTTACACAACTGTGCCCAAACACGACCGTGCCTGAACATGACTGTGCCCAAACACGACTGACTGTGCTGGTACACGACTGTGCCTGAACATGACCATGTGCAAACACGACTGTGGCCTTACATGACCGTGTGCTTACACAACTGTGCCTTTACACAACTGTGCCCGAACACGACTATGCCCAAACACAACTGTGCATGAAGACGGCTCTGGCCATACACGACTGTGCATGAACACGACTGTGTCCATACACAACTGTGCCCGAACATGACTGCGTGAACATGACCATGCCCTTACGTGACCATGCCCGAACATGACTATGCCCGAACACGACTGTGCCCATACACGACTGTGTGCAAACACAACTGTGCCTGTACATGACTGTGTGCAAACATGACTGTGTGTGAACACGACTGTGTGTGAACACAACTGTGCCCAAACACAACTGTGCCCAAACATGACTGTGCCTGATCACAACTGTGCCTGTATACAACTGTTTCCATAGACAACTGTGTGTGAACTGTGCCCAAACACAACTGTGCCTGAACATAACTGTGCCTGGCACATGCTGATTAGTTCATGCGGTGGATTTTCTCAGTCTCTCCACAGTTTACAGATGGAAGGAGCACGAGGGAGAGCATTTCCACTACACCACGAGACCCCTCCTCCTAGTTTGGGGCTCTGTTCTGTGACCACTGGCAAATCCTTTCACCTCTCCTGGTTCCTGAAATCGTCAAACAACTGAGATTACCTGAGGGAGCATCACGGCTCTGTTCAATCGAGCCTCAAGATGCTCAGAGAATCTCCTGTCTTCAGGAGAAATAATCTCAAACTAAAATGAACAAGAGGTTTGAGTGGATATGGACACCCCACTTTGGTAACAGTCCTAGCAGGGCTTCAGTTCAAACCTCACCTTCCATGAGAAGCCAGGAACACCTGTGTGCCTTAAAAATTTCCCCCCAACATCCGGATACAGCACATGGCTTCTGTGGAGCACTGAGGAGGCCCTGTGACCATGATCCAGTTGCTACAAAACCTCCAACCTCTGACACTGTTGGAGAAGGAGAACGAAAAGTGTGACAGATGCTCCATCTCTCTAAGACCCTCTCAGCCTCCTCTGCCCTGTAACCTGGAGGCGCTGCTGCTCACAAACTCCAGGGTCTTGAAGAGTGGAGAGAATCCCCCATCTCCCCCCAACGGTCCTGGGGAGCCCCAGCTTGGAGCAGCTGTCTTGCGCGCCCCCTATTTGGTCCTGAGGCTTCAGATCCCCTACCCGCGCCCCCCACTGCTCTTGCCGCCATATTGATCGCCAACCGGTTTCCCTGGACACCAGCTGTCCCGGGGCTGCGCCAGGGTGCAGACGGTTCTCGGGCAGAGCAGCGGGAGCCCAGGGCCCTGTGGTTGACGCGCGTGCAGTCTGGGCGTCTCAGGCCCCAGACTGTGGCGGAGATCAATGCCGCAGCAGGGGTCTTCATTGTATCTGTGATGGTTTTAAACATTAGTAACAGTAAGGGCAGATTGAGGAGGAAAAACAGGTTCCGGAGCTGCACAGAGAGACAAGTTGAACTCAAGAAGTGAAGGGCTAAATTATTTTCCTGGGCTCTGGGGTGATCACTCCTTGCCCCCCCCCACACCTTTACCCCCTTCCATCCCTGACCGCTGTGACCCTGGTGCTCCTCGAGCCAAGGAGGGGACTGTAAAAAAATCTGGCAGCAGCTCTGTAATTTTTCATATCAGAAGCACGCCAATCCAAGAGCTGCTGGCCAGCTTTGGGCATCCCCAGTGGGCAATGAGCAAATCCACGGTGCTCTGGTTTTCGCTAAAGCAGCGCAGCATGCTCCAAGCTCGGAACGGCACTGTCTCGGTGTGAAAGGAACACGCACCAGCCGTGGGAGGGGGTGTGTGTGTGTCTTTAATCAGTTTCTGCACATCTGTCTTTACACAGTTGGACTCCTTCACAAAAGTCACCCTAACTACCTTAACATATGTAGAGCCAAATTAAAATTACTTTATCAATCTTGCATTTTCAGCTTTACCATCTTTGGGGTTATTTTCCATCCATGTGTTTCATTATTTCAGTAAAGTCGTCTTGTCTCCCTAACTGAGAGAAATCAGCCAGTAGAAGCCAAGTTAAATTGGGGTTGGGGGTGGGGACGGAGAAGTGGAAAGAAAAAATTTAACGTACACAAGCATTTCCATCTCTTGTCCACACTCTCATCTAAAGGTTTTACAAGGTTTTCATAGTCACCAGTTTCTTTCTCTTTTACTGAACAGTATATTTTCCCTGAATTGAGCCCTTTCAACGAATTTCTTTTTGAGTCAAAGTGGCATTTTGAATATACTGTAAAAAAGAACATTATCTTTTATATACAAAACAGTCATTTTTTTAATAGCAGTAACACTGCCCCCACGTGATTTCATAAAGGTTTTTGTGTCCAGGCTCCTTTCCCAACATGTCCTTAAAATGGTCAAGCACACCTTTACCTACAGGCAGCAGTACCTGTGTCAACGATGGCAAGATGGAAGAAACAAAATATAGGGTGAATGTGATTCTTGAAAGTATAAAATACAAATAACACAGATATTAAAAACAAGCATCCAACTGGAACAACGATAAGGTACAAACTTGTCTGGAAAGTTTCTGTATGATTCGTTTTACTACATCTTAAGCAGCTTATCACTTGTGAAATAGAAATTCACCATGACATTTTCTTATTCTTTCAAATTTTACGGGCAAGGATGAGGTGTATTTTATTCCAGTTGCAACTTCATCAAATCAAAACAGTTTCTGGATAGCAATTAGAACATAGGGAAAACAACTATAAAGGGCCCTCAGCACATGCACAAGCAGTGTAGTGACCACACCCCTTACAGGTGGGTTTTCTTCAGTTGACATCTGAGTTCCTTTACCTCTCAATGCACGTGTTAAGATGCTCAAGAAATGTGCTGGCTAGCGGGGAGTAATTAACCCCTTCCAGGAACTGGCTAATGACTTTAAAACATCAAATTTAAAAACAAATCAATAGAAGAAGAAAAGTGGGAAGGAATAATATTTTTCTTGGAGAAATTTAGTTTAACTTGATTCTAAATAACTGCCAAGATGCACTTGGCAAAGTTGCCCCAACAGTATCTGAGAAAGGTGACCTTGCCCCGTGTTTCTTGCATTGTAAGATGATCACTCCTCTCAATTCAGCTACGATTTTCACCAACCGGAGGTGCAGGTTGGACCAGGCAGTGGAGACCCATCGTCACCACCGGGCTGTGTTCTGTGTGAAAATGCCCGTCTCTCTATTTCTGCTCCTGTGATCAGTGTCCACGTGTCTCCTGACTTGTTACCAGTCAAGCTGCAATACTGCAGCTTCTTGCTCTCATCGACTGGACTCCTGGGCAGGTATCTGTCTAGGATGAACGGCCAGAAAGAAATGGAGCTTCAGGGTCACGAAATCAGCTGGATGATGTCAAAATTGTCTCCAAGGTGATGGTGCCAGCATGGTTCTCACCCGTGGAGCCAGTGTCCTCCAGACCCAACTTCACCAACAAGTAGCACTGTCAGACTTTTTAACTTTTGCCAATCTGGTGGGTGCAAATGGTATCTCATTATTGTTTTAATTTGCATTTCTCAGATTACTAATGAGGTTAAGCATCTGTTCCTGTGTTTATTCACCATATTTTTTTTTCTCTGCTGTGAACCTATTAGGTTGTTTGCCTTTTTATTACTGATTTGGAGAAGTTTTTTATAAACATATTTTGATGATTAATCCTTTGTTAATTAAATGTGTTGCAAATCTGTACTCTCAATTTATGACTTGTCTTTTCCCTGCTTTGTTGTGTACTTTTTGACACAGGATTTCTTAATATAGTTCAGTTTCTTATATTGTTTTAGCTTTCTTTTCTTTTGAGGTTTATGTCTCCTGGGACTATTTTAATAAATTTTCCACTACTTCAAGGTTGCAAAGTTATTATACTGAGTTTTCTTATGATACCTTTAAAGTCTGTGATTCATATTGGTATCCTTAATACACTGGAATTGATTGTGGTTTGTGGATGGGATGGACTGGGGTGAAATTTCATCCCCCCCACCCCAACCATGGAAAGCCAGTTTTCCAGCACTGGTTATTAAATAGTCCAGTCTACTCACTGCTTTGTGATGCTACCTCTTTCCTATGGCAAAGTGCATTTTACAAAAAGTGAAAAGCATTTGTCATAGATATACAGTGCGCATTTGTCAAAGATGTAGTCAATCTTTCATGAGGGAACCACCAAGATGTGGAGCTCATTCAAAGGAAGATACAAGAACTGATACTGTGGTCCTTCAGTTGGGTATAAAGTCAGACCCGTGTCAGAGGGTCATGTTAGATACAAAACTGGCCACTACCTTACAGGGAGGAACAGTCTTCCACTTCAGAGTCATCTTTTCTTCTGGATGGAAATCGCTGCCGTTCCTTCTAGACAAAACCACCTACATTGTTCAGCTTCTTCCAAATCTCACATCTGAGTCCTCATTAATGAGAGTCAAGTCACAGGAGATTTCTGAGACAGATTTCTTAGATGACTCTGTGGCTACTGGTTCTCCGACTTGAACTAATATGCTGATTAATTCATTCATGGAGTTTTTAATTCCAAATATTACACAATTTCTCACATAAATTAAAACTTCTTTCCAATATTTCTGTTGTTTCAGTTATTCTCATATTTCTTTGTCAGACCCTTTGATATTACCCTCAGTAGTTTTTTAAATTAATAGACTTTATCTTGTAAAGCAGTTTTAGGTTTAGGGGAACAGAAAGTACAGAGAGCCAGCCTGCACCCTCGTCCTTGCCACAGACACACACGGTGTCCGCATTATTCACATCTCGTGGAGGTGTGGTTCTGTCACTGCTAAGTCAATACTGATGCATCGTTAATAACTAACAGCCCTTAGGTTTCCCTCTTGGTGCTGTACATTGAATGTACAACAAACTAGAAACGCACACATTTTTAATGACATGTATCCACTGCTACAATATCATGAAAAATAGTTTCACTGCCCTAAAACTCCCCTGCTTTCCGCTTATCCCTCCCGCTCCCAGCCCCGGCAGCCCCCGATCATTTTACGGTCACCCTCATCTCGCCTTTTCCAGAACAGAACATCATATGGCTGCAATCAGCATTTCAAGTCTT
The DNA here is from genome assembly GCF_023699985.2 of Odocoileus virginianus. Classification (NCBI taxonomy): domain Eukaryota; kingdom Metazoa; phylum Chordata; class Mammalia; order Artiodactyla; family Cervidae; genus Odocoileus; species Odocoileus virginianus. The sequence goes on from NC_069695.1 coordinate 54,631,106, forward strand.
GTTTCTTTGCTTGGTAATTATATCTAAGGTTCCTCCCTGGCTTTTCATGACTTGAGAGCTCATTTCTTTTTAGCTCTAAATAATCTTCAGTTCTCTGGATGGACCACATTTTCATTTATCTATTTACCACCTGAAAGGCATCTTGGCAGCTTCCACATTTTGGTAATTAGGAATAAAACTGCCATAAATACCTGTGTGCAGGTTTTCATGTGGAGATAAGTGGTGAATTTTCAGGAATACTTTTGTTATTTTTATATAAAGCTAAGGCAATTTTCTACGAGTTGGGTATAGAATTGCCACATAAAACACAGAATGCCCTTTTAAATCTGAATTTCAGCTAAACAATGAATACATTTTAATACACATATTTCATAGGACAGTTTTATATTAAAAAATAGTTCATTTACCTGAAATTCACTGGGTATCCTGCACTTACCACTAAGTCTGGTAGCTCTAGTCAATATACTTTTTAAACAGTCCACTCTTTCCTTAGGGTTCTCTCATTTCAGATCTGCAGGGGCCTTAGGGCTGACCATGGCCCCTCAGACCTGGTCCCTCTACAGGAAGCCTGCTGTTTTTCTCTGATATAAACGGTGGGAATCTAAACCTGGAGGTAAATTTCACAAAATCATGGGACCACACCCGCCCCCGTGCCTGAGACCTCCTGGAGTTTGTAACTCTCAGACTTGTCCACTCTGAGCCTCCAGCAATTCATCAACTACTGTTCATGGTTTTCCATCCTGGCAATGGCTCCCATGGTGGCTTCTATTGTGTGCCTGCTCCAAGCAATTGAGATATCTTGCCATAAAAATCTAGAATAATTCTGTTGGTTATCTACAAAGCAGGTTGCTAGGATTTTAATAGGAATTTTATTAAATCTATAGATCAAATTGGAAGCAATTGGCATCTTATCAATATTGAGTCTTCCAATCTAAAACAAAATATCTCCCTGTTTAATCATATCTTTAATTTCTTTCATCAATTTTGAATGTGTCCACATATAAATACATATTTTGCTAGATTAATACCTAATAATTCATTTTTTATGCTATTGTAAATGATATTTTTATTTGAAATTTCCATTGTTCCTTGCTGGTATTAGGGAAAGCTATTAGCTTATGTATTGTTGCTGTTCAGTTGCTCAGTCCTGACCAATTCTTTGTGACCCTATGAACTGCAGCACATAAGCCTACCCTGTCCTCCATTATCTCCTGGAGTTTGTTCAAACTCAGGTCCACTGAGTCAATGATGACATCCAACCATCTCATCCTCATCTCATCTCATCTCATCTCATCATCCCCTTCTTCTCCTGCCTTCAATCTTTCCCAGCATCAAGGTCTTTTCCAATGAGTCAGTTCTTCACATCAGGTGGCCAAAGTATAGGAGCTTCAGCTTCAGCATCAGTCCTTCCAACGAATACTCAGGGTGGATTTCCTTTAGGATTGACTGGTTTGATCTCCTTGCTATATTAATCTTTATTCTGCGTTTCAAACATCATTCACTTGAGTTCTCGTTGAATGTCCATCTCTTCTCACCTTTGGTGGGCCTACATGGTTGTTACCAGATTTACTGCTCTTCTTAAGAACTTCATTTCAAACTGATTTTTATATATTGTTGACCAATTTTCAGTATATTTTATTTTGCCTTTATTTGTATTTGTTTCCTTATTTTTACTTTGGGGTTTAAATTATTCTTTCTCTAGTTTCCTAAGGCTTAGATCAGGACTTGAAGTCTTTCTTATTTTCTCATATATGCATTAATTGCTATACATTTTCCTTTAAGCACTGCTTTTGCTGCATCTCATAAATGTTGAGGTTTATTTTTATATTAATTAATTATAGTTTTAAATTTTTCTCTTGAGATCCTCTTCACTGACACGTTATAATAGATGCGTTTTTCTTTTTCCCAAATATTTTCACATTTCCAGCTATCTGTTTAGTATTGATTTCTAGTTTCTGAACATACTTTGTTTCATTTCTGTTCTTTTTAAAATGTGTTTTATGGCCCAGAAGTTGGTCTAACTTGGCGAATGTTCCATGTTAACCTGAACAGAATGTGTATTCTCATGTTGTTGGATGGAGTATTCCATAAATTCCAATTAGATCAAATTGATTGCTAGTGCTACTCAAGAAAACTGTATGCTTATTGATTTTCTGCCAGCTTGAAATATCAATTACTGAACAAGGGGTGCTGAAGAGTCCACCTGTAACAGCGGTTTCTCCAGTTCTTCTTGCAGTTCCGCAAGGCTTTGCCTCCTGTGTTTTGATGCTCGGTCCTTAGGCGCCTACGCACGTAGGAGAGACGTGTCTTTCAGAGGACCCACCCCATTGTCAATCCGTAACGTCCCGCTTTACCCCGATGGCTTTCCTCACGCCAGACTGCTCGGCTGATGTTACTATAAGTTCTCCAGCTTTTCTTTGCCGAGGTTTCAGACTCCTCTGGTTCCTTGTCTGTCTGCCTGGCCGACTCTGGGCTTCCCTAAGCACTCCTCAGAGAGTCTGCGCCCTGCTGCCCTGTGAGCCGGAATCCACTGTTATTACTCTGGACTCCTTTCAGTGTGAGGTGGCGTGTAACGAAGGAAGACCACACTGTTCTGCTCTGACCCTCGTAAGTGTCCCCTCATCTTACCCCGGCCCAGGTAAGTGGGACGGGGTCCAGAGCTGGGGCTCTGGCCTTCCCCAGGTGGGATCAGCGTCTGAGGAAGCCGTCACACCTGTGCAGTAACCTGGTGGAGCGCTCGCCGGCCTGTTTCATCATGACTCCTCGGGCACCCCTCCCACCGGCTCTGGGGCATCTTCCTCAGATGGGTCCCTGGGGGCAAAGCCCACAGATGCGTGGGGTCCACCGGAGGCTGTGGTCCCAGGAGCCTCCTGCCCTCCTGCTGGTCCACACACCGCCTCCAGCAGCACACCAACGCTATATTAAAGTCCCCTGCAGTTTACACCCACAGGGCTTCTGCTCCAGGTGGGCAGATCTCCACTGGAGCTCTGGTCACTTCCCTCAAGATTTGGGGTACAGCTCACCCATGACCTCTGTCCTCTGGTATGTTTATAAAACTTATTGCTTATCTGCGGTTTTTCATCTTTTTCTTATTATAGGGCAGCAGTGACAAACTCCATGATCTTTAGATCTCACAGCTGAAAGTGGGGCGTACCATATATTCTTGCACAAAGAATGAAAAGGAAGTATTCAGTTTGAAAAATTTTTTAAATTATGAAAGAGATAAATGCATCTATCTGAGGTAATGGATCAAGGTCTTAGAAAAGGCTGGAGAGATTGAATCTAGGTAATGAGTTGAGGGATTCATTTTGGAAAAGAGGAGGTAATGCATACTTATCAAGAAAGAATAAGACACAGGGACCCCAGTGTTCATACCAGCACTACTTATAACGGTCAAGACATGGAAGCAACCTAGATGTCCATCAACAGATCAATGGATAAAGAAGATGTGATATATATGCATACATACACACACATGCTAGAATATTACTCAGCCATAAAAAAGAATGAAATAATGCGACAGGCAGCAGAATGGATGGACCTAGAGATTATTATACTAAGTGAAGCTAGTCAGACAGAGAAAGATAAATATCATATGATATCACTTATATGTGCAATCTTAAAAAAAAAAAGGTACAGATAAACAGACATAGAAAAGAAGCTTTTGGTTACCAAAGGGGATAGTTGGGTTGGAGAAGGTAAATTAAGAGTTGGGATTAACATACACACACTACTATATATAAAATAGATAAACATCAAGGAAGACACAGGGAACTATACTCAATATGCTATAATAACATATAATGGATGAAAGTCTGAAAACAAAGAGTCTGAGAAGATAAGAGTCTTGTAATAAATAACCTATGATGGAAAAGAGCTGGGAAAGGACATATATGTGTCTTCTCACCGCTTTCCGAGGATCAGGGTCCCACCCGACGACCTCGTCGCGCCTTGATGACCTCTAACGGCCCCGTCTCCAGTAGAGACACACTGCAGGTTAGGGCTTCACCATGGGAATTTTGAGGGAAGACAATTCAGCCCACGGCCCTGGAAGGCAAGGGTTACAGGGTCCGCGGTGGGAAGACCCCAGGCGGGCAGAGGGCGTCCGTAGGGGAGGAAGGAGCAGCAGCGCAGAGGCCGGGGCCGTCCGCGGCGAGGGGACCGGAAGCCCGGGGCCGACGCTTCTAGAGCGTTTGTGAACCGCGCGTGAGGAGACCGGCGAGCCGCGCTCAGCTGCCTCGACGGCGCGAGGCCCTTCACTCGGGAGCCGCTGGAAGTCTTCGCCTGGCTGCCTCCTGGGCCCTGACAGTTCTGCCACAGCGATAAAAAACGTTCCTCCTGGCGCGGCTGCTTCTGCTGGGAAAGTCTCACCTTTTCTAAAAATGAATTTGGACTAGTTCCCAGATCATGCATCTGGTCCTCTGATTTACGGCTCCGGAGTTCAGAACAGTGGGTAAACTTGGGTCCCTCTCTGACTCCTGAGGAGCGCTGCCGGAGACGCCGCGGGGCTGTGGCCAACTGTCTGCCCCTCGGCCGCCCCTGCGCGGGGCGGAGGCTCTGCAGGGCGCCCCAGAGTCTGCGGGGGGAGCCGCCCCGGGGCGTCCCTGCGGGGGGAGCCGCCCCGGGGGCGTCCCTGCGGGCGGAGCCGCCTCGGGGGCGTCCCGTGAGCACAGCCCAGGTAAATGCCTCCCGCTCTAATGTCCTACTCTCCAGGCAGGGCCGTCAGGACTCTACTTCTGCGGTAGTACGCTACCTGTTTCTGAAAACAAATCTCACCCACTGTCCGAAATAGATTCGTTGGCCACACTCCTCAAACTGTTAATTTCTCTGGTTCAACTTCTTAGGCAAAAGTGGTTGAAATTCTTAAAAACGAATCCTAAATCGAGGGGGGAGATCATCAAATTCTCCAGTGAACCAGGAGTGCTCATTACATTTTCTACCTGATCTGAGAAAAACCAACCAACCAACCTGCGGGTTAGCAGCCGGAAGTCTTGATTATAAGGGATATTCGTCCCTTGAGAGTCCATTAGGTGTCATTCTCAGACACACATTAGACTCACTTTTGGAGCTTTAAAAACTAGAGTTCTCGGGCCTCACGGCAGAGCAACTGAATTAACATCGTCGGGAGCGAGGCCGCTGTGTCTGTGGTTTATCAGAGCGCTCTGGGGACTCTGCGATGCGGCAGGAGCTGAGAACCAGTGTGAGAGCAGAGAAACAGCGAGAACGCGCGGCACACGCGGAGGCAGCGCTGAGCCTCGGCTTCCTGGAGCCCTGGGTCTTTCAGAAATGGCAGTTTTGTGCAATCTAGGAAGAGGACTTTTCTGAGCAGATTACCAGGGTGCTGTTGAAGCAGAGATTTCACCTATTTAAGAATACAAACTATTTTTAGTCATTTGGTGATTACACTTCCATGCAAACAATTCATATGCTAATTAAACCTTTGCCTATTCCTTCCAGCAGGGTTTCTAATAGATAACGACACTTCACCTCATTTTGGGTTACTGTTTGAACTTAAAAACGCGAAAACGACATTACTTTAAAAAATATTTAGACTCTTCTGCTAATGACAATTGAGAAGATGCTGCTCGTACTACTCACCTTGTTTGCATGTATAAATTCTTTATTTGTATCATCGCAAATTCCTTTGCTAAAATGACACGTCAGCTTCTGCATCTCCAGTAACTAGTGCACTATGTCACTGCTGCCTCTGCTGTATGCAATCTAGCTCAGTAATTTCTCAGCAGTACTTGATACAAAGGTCGCGGCATTTTCAAAGTTACCCCAGGTGACTAAGTTGGGAGACGTATTTACAGGCCAGCTAGATGAACTCCAAAAAAGGTCTGGGAGGTTCAAGTCTCCCCTTAGGACCCAGACATCTCATTTCCCCAGAGTCTCCAGACAAAGGGCACTCAAAGACCTGCATTTCCACCCTTCAGCTATTATGTGAATGACTGCAGGGAGGATACTTAGTCTATTGCAATCCTCAGTGAGTGCTCCAGGGAGGAAGGCAATACAGGTAGCTCTCAGTATGCACACAGAAGTGTTCAAGGGTGGAGAAGGCGGCCAAGGGGATGAGATGGTTGGATGGCATCACCAACTCAATGGACAAGAGTTTGAGCAAACTCCGGGAGATAGTGAAGGACAGGGAAGCCTGGTGTGCTGCAGTCCACAGGGTCACAAAGAGTGGGACACGACTGAGCGACTGAACAACAACAACAACAAGAACAACACCTTGAGCTCCTTAAGTTGGTCATATTTTTGCCTCACGTGAGGAAGTTCCGTCAAGGACCCCTAACTTAGCGTCTCCAAATGCCTTTGAGCTTCATGCCATCATCTGTTGCTTTGAGTTGGGACTTTTTATGTTTGGGAGGACTTTTCTCGCATTTACAAAGGTTCACAATTCTTCCCTAATGTCTATGATTGTGACTTAAAGACCAGCATGCTAAGAAACAGGAGACAAAAAAGAAAAGGCATGATTTCTCCCCTGAAGTTTTTTAATGTGGAGGGGCCCACGCAAGACTTGAGAAGGAAAAGGTACACCTGGAATTTAAGTTCCGAGTGAATCCAACCACAGCACACACGGGAAGTTCAGAGATGGAGTGTGCACTGTGAGTGGAGAAGGGGGGAGGACCCCTTGGGACAATGAGAGTCCACCATGGTGCTGGGAGCAGCCCTGAAGCTTTGGGGGCCACAGTCTGCTGAGCTGAGTTGATCACTATGGACTCAAGTTTCTGTCTCTAATTTCAGTTTCACAGAGGCTGTGTCTGTGTTCATCCAATGCTTGGCTGCACCGGTGATCTGAGGGGGCCCAGTCACGTGCTGGGCAGTGATGCCGCTCTCAGGTGGGGCTGTCAAGGCAACACTGGCATGGCCTCTCCCTCAGGGCTTCTCACAGTCTGGTGGCTGTACTGAGAGCCTGCTGGCCAGGAAGTAGGAAAAAGGCCCTGTATTCTAGTGTCACTAAGCCTGGGGGGCACCCAGATTTGTGCGGGGAGCACAGCCCCCACCACCCACGGGAGAGTGTGACATGTGGTCTCTTTATTTCTTCTATTTCTCTTTTTAATTTTTAATTTAATTCTAATTTTATATCACAATATAGTTGATTTCCAACATTGTGTTAGTTTCAGGTGTATGGCAAAGTGATTAGTTGTACATATGCATACATCCATTTTTTTTCAGATTATTTCCCATCATATGTTATAAGAAAATACTGAGTAGAGTTCCCTGTGCTATATAGTAGTTTCTTGTAGGTTATCTATTTTTTTATGTAAGTAGGATGTATATGTTAACCCCAAACTCCTAATTTACCACCCCCGACCCCACCTTTCCCCTTTGGTAACCATCAGTTTGTTTTCAAAGTCTATTTTGTAAATAAGCTCATATGTACAATGCACTACGACTCAGCCATAACGAAGAATGAAATAATGCCATTTGCAGCAACATGGATGAACCTAAAGACAATCATACAAAGTGAAGTAAGTCCAACAGAGAAAGACAAATACCGTGTGACATCCTGTATATGTGGAACCTTAAAAATGATACAGATGAGCTTGTGGCCCTCTTTCCTGGGCTGCAAGGCGCTCTGATGCAGAAGCGAAAATCTCATCTCGGTGAGAGGACAGAGGAAGCGAAGAGGAAGGCTTCCTGAGCACAGGAGCAGGAGGAAGGGCTGGGGCGGGTGCATCCACTGCGTCTGGGGCCGCAATGTGGTCGTGGTGTGGGTGGAAACTCCACTGTTTCTGAAGCCGTTAACACCCTGTGGGAAGGAGGTGAGTGAAGAGCTCCTCAGACTCCCTGGAGGACAGTTTTCTCCCATCATTGACCAGGATCGCCATAAAATAAAGTAAAATGAACTCCTAGAGAAATCAAACTCAAAGCCTATGAAATGTAAGCCTGATTTTTTCTTATTATTAGATTCAACCTTCTTCCCACCCCCTTCACTCCACAGGCATCTGAGTGAAGGTGAGCGCTCACCTGCTTCCCTCTTGACTCCCTGCAAAGCCCTCACCTGCCGTGATACGGACACCCACTAATATCAAACAGGTGGAAGAAATGGCCATTACCACGTGACCCTGATGTGCAGAATGATACACATCACACCGAATTTTTAAGAGATATTACATAGTTGTTGTTTCAGTCTCTTAAGTTATGTCCCACACTTCGAGACCCTATGGACTGTGCCTCACCAGGATCCTCCATCGATGGGATTTCTGAGGCAAGAATACTGGAGCAGGTTGCCATTTCCTTCTCCAGAGGATCTTCATGACCCAGGAATCAAACCCGCATCTCCTGCATTGGCAGGTGGGTTCTTTACCACTGAGCACCTGGGAAGCCCAGATATTACGTGAAAGACTTTGCCCACCCAGGCTACTGGTATTAAGAACTTTCTGAGGGCAAGGGCTGTGTTTGTCTCTTCTTCATGAGTCCATCACAGAGTGTCTGACCCACCATTTGTATAAATATGTATAAAGTTTTATCCACACAGTAGCAAGTAGCAGCATTTTGTTTCTTAATATTCCTTTATATGAATGCACACACTTGATTTGTCCATCCATCAGCTGGTAGGCATTAAGGTCGTTTCCACTTTCGGGGCACTATGGGTATTCCTGTTGTGAACAGAGGTGTGCAAATATCTGCTGAAGTTCCTCCTTCAGCTCTCTGAAGTGTGCAATTAGAAGTGGGATTTCTGGGTCATATGCTAGCATCACATCTCATTTTTTGAGGTACCACTCTACTGTCTTCCTTAGAAGCTGCACTGTTTTACATTCTCACCAACAATGCAGGGGTTCCAGCACCTCCGCACCCTCTCCAACACTTGTTTTTTTGTTTTTTGGTAGTGGCCATCCTAACTGGTGTAAAGGGTGTATTTGTGGTTTTGTTTTGCAATTCTCTGATTATTAGTAATATTGAGCATCTTTTCATGTGGTGACTAGCCATTTATGTATCTTTGAAAAAATAATTATTCATGTCTTTTGCCAGTTTTTAAATGATTGTTTGTTGTTGGGTTGTAGGGCTACTTTATATATTCCAGATAGTCCCCCTTTGTTATAAATAGATGTGGTTTGCAAATGCCCCCTCCTATTCTGCGGTTACCTTTTCCTCTCTTGGGGTGTGCACAAAGGATTAGAATTTCGATGAAGTCCAATATCTGTTTTTCTTCTGCTGTCTGTGCTTTTGGTGTCACATGCAAGAAACCATTGCCAAACCCAATGCCCTGGAGCTTTCTCATTTTCTTCAGGGAGTTTTATGGTTTAGCTCTTACATTTAGAGATTTGCTCTGGGTTCTTAAAAGTCCGCTTTTATTCCCACAGCTTCTCTGCAGCAACACTGTATTTTCTATAATCTGCCTGAGTGCAAATAGCTAGGAACCTCAGACTCTATTTTGGCATCACTAAAGCTGAGGATGTTTCCCTCTGTTATGTGCAGAGCAAGGAGAACAATGCTTGTCACTTGACACTTTTTCCTGAGCTAATGCTGAAATGCAAAACTACTCACTCTTCTGAACCTTTTCAAAAAGCTGATGAAATCAGCAGGCAGTGCTGGAAGGCAAAACTCCCAGCCAAGGTGAGAGCCGAGCCTGTCTGCTGCATCCTCGGTTTGGTCTCCCTGAAACCCGTGGGGCATTTCAAAGGTCTTCCTGGTGTATCGGGAAGAAGAGCTATGAGGACAAGGGGAGTTATTTACTAGTGACTCGGGATTTCGCCATACGTTTTCCCTGCTGGCGCTGTTTGTCTTAAATATCATTGTTCAAATCCCACGCACAGAAGGCTTGAGCTGACTGTTCTTCAGGGAAAAAAATAGAAAAAGAAAAAGGGAAAATCACCTACATTACAATAATTCTTAGTTTCAGAAAAAAATGCGTATTTTCAGCAATTTTTTAGCAGCATATGGGCTGTTTGGTTTTCTTTTAACTTGATATAAATTATTTCTTTATTTTTAATTGAAGTATAATTGGTTTACAATGGTGTGATCATTTCTGCTGTACAGCAGACTGATTCAGTTACACATACATATATATACACTCTTTTTCTATTCTTTACCATTATGGGTTATCGCAGGATATTCAGTACAGCTCCCTGTGCTGAATGGTCAGACCTCGCTGTTCACCATCCTATATAATAGTCTCTGTGGGCTGTGTACTTTCTGTTTGTGAACCTTCCTTTACAATTCAGCATCATGTGGAGATATTAACAAGAATTTACCACTTAACTAAAGTCGAAATGTCACTGTTTACATCAGAAGGTGTTGTGTTCATGCTATTAGTTTCAGTTCTCTCAAATGTGGATCAAAATTGAACTCCTAAAAGATATGACCATCAGTGTCCCTTTATTATTGTAATTATTAATCACTGTGAGAGTAGTGCTGCTACCCTGATTGAACATATAATATTGTAAATATATTGTAGTCTCTACTTTACATAAATCCAAAGAGCAAAGTGCTTCACCAGCTAAGTGTCGTTGAGAGGAAAAAACAGAAGCTGTAAAATTTAGCTTCATGGAGGGACTCAAAAGACTCCAGTCTCTGGTCAGATCGTCGCTTGTCAGGCTGAATAACGTGTGTAGAACCAAAGATGCTGCCCAGGCAGTAGGAATCCTGAATATCTTTGTCCAGAAGTATGACGATAATTAATGACAAATGAATTGAGATGAGAAAGGCGGCCCCAACTTTGGGATGATTCTCTCGTGTTTCTGCTTCCTTTTGTCCAGAACTGACCAAAGTTCCACTCAAAGTGTGGCCCTCCTCCCAGCAGACCAGCCTCAGTGGAAGCAGACAGAGTGCAGACTCTCAGCAGGAGCCCAGACCCACAGTATCATTCTTCTCATCGTCCCACATCCCGGGCGGTCCCTGTGCCCAGACACGTTGGGAAGGGCTGCCCTGCATTGCTAGCTAAGCTGGACCATTCACCTACAAGATGGATCCGTCCCTCACATCTTACAGATAAGCAAAAGCTTATACTCAAAAATATGACAGTCTTGTGAAATTCTGTAACAGAAGAAATGGGGGTGGGGGGCATAGCAGAAGATGCGTGCTTTGCAGGAAGCAGGAGCTGTGACCTGACTTTCATTTTCAGAATCCTGACGGACAAGCAGGGTGCCCCTCCACCCTGCAGAGTCAGGAGCAGGAACTGAGAAGCAGGGCACAGAAACACACGGGCATCTTGATGACCCTCCAGGTTTGCTGCTGAGTTTAGAGCAGTTGTTTGCTGCGACGCCACTGATTAGCATGCAGCAGACAAGTTGAGGGACCTGAGTGAAACCTGGCTTTCTGAAGCTGTCAACTTCCTGCCCTTCGATAAATGATCCAGAGCCTCCGCTCCACGTGGGGAAGGGGCTGCATTTCGGCACTAAAACCACTGCTTGCATGACATCATTCCATATCAGATTACACTGTAATGTCAGGAATGTAATCATTAGCATTTAAACATGCATAAAATTTAATTAACCTACTTACCAGTTTGCTTAGAACTTTTGAAGGGCTACCTAGAGTCCTCTCTAAGCATTTTATTGCAGAGTTTTGGAACACTCACAAAAGAGACAAGTTCACTGGGATTTTTCTCCCTAAAGCTGATGGGCCGTGACAGATGAGCAGATGACCCGAGTTAATTATTATTGAATTCGTTATTACTGCTTTGTTGTCACCCAGCTCAGCCGGGGTAAAATGATGACAGTAGGTACCTCATTAAAACAGCTGTTTCAATTATGTAGCGGCAAATATTTAAAAAGGGAGGCTTCCAAGTTTAAAGCTGTTAACAAAGTTTGTTTGTGCTGGTTGTGCCAAGATGCTCTGACCGAAAAGGGAAGAGGTAGGAGAAAGGGGAAGACATTGATCATCACAGTTGTTTGAGGGAGATTTGCCCCTCACACCCACTCTGGGTCTTCCCTGCATCCTGAACGTCAGCAGAGAGAGGGGGTACCCCAGGCACCTCCAGTTCTTTCCACCCTGAGCCCGGGTGAAATCTGCTTCTGTTCAGATGGTAAAGGGTCAGCTGTGGCCTTGACTTCTTTCCAGCTACACAAGGTGTTGCAGCCAGTGTGTTCTATTATTTTGACCTGATCTAGGTGAGCCCCTGGTTTATGTATTCATAGAAAGCAAGAAAAGCTCCCTCGTTCAGGAAGAATGCTCCTCACCCTAGAGGACTTCGCTTCCCAGGTGGCGCTAGTGGTAAATAACCCACCTGCCAATACAGGAGATGTAAAGAGATGTGAGTTCAATCACTGGGTCAGGAAGATCCCTTGGAGAAGGAAATGGCAACCAACTCCAGTATTCTTCTCTGGAGAATCCCATGGAGAGAGGAGCCTGGCGGGCTACAGTCCATGGGGTCACAAAGAGTTGGACACAAATAAAGCAAGTTAGCACTAGAGTATTTGTGACAACTTCGTGGAGAAGTAAACCATGTTTCTTTAACATTATGCACCATTAGAATATCTACTTAAAGATAAGGCATGATAATTTACTAGCTGATCTGATTTTTTTCTAAGGTCAATATGTCACTGACACGGCATCAATAAAATTCAGCAAAAGTGTCAAAGTGGGAGTTTCCTGTCCCCTAAGTAGAATTCAGCCTCTGCTTTGTCCTGAGCTGGTCACCTTCCAGTGCAGTGCTTAGGGTTTTGCAGAGAAGTCAGCTCAATGCCCTCCCCACCTTCCCTTGTTCCAAACAATCCATATTTTCCATGTGTCTGTCTCTTGATGGTCACATGACCCAGGGGCCAGGTGTGCTAAACCATGTCTCATATTATGACCTAATAACACCATGGGTCATAGTCCCGACACCTCTTAGTTTCAGACTCGGAAAATTTGAGTGGGATTTCACCCCATACTAGTCCTATGTAAAGGCACCTCCATACTCTTGAGTGAGATGAAGTGAGCTGTGTAGACGGCTCAGCATAAACTCACTACCAGGAGCATCCCCTCCTCTGCAGAGGACAGCTCAGTTTAGATGAAGAGATCTGGGTCACTGACAGTGGGTGGCGGAGGAGGAGTGAAGAACTATTAAGACGCAAAATCCTTGGGGGAGATTATAATGCAATTTGCATTTGGAATTTGCCTGCGAATAAACTGTCCTATCTACGTCCAGCCATGTGAGTTAGATATAACGTTCGCTACAGATTTGCTCATGAGCTGTGCTGCTCTGTGTGTTTATGAACAGTAGCATTGCTGACCTGGGACACACGAGCAGCTGGTTTAAAATATGAACAACAAACGGATCAAAGCATATTGTCTACAGCCTGTCGATCAACAGTATTACCAATTTAAAGATGAAGCCTGGCACCCATTGTGGAGATGTCTTGGCTGGAGGGATGGAAGTTCTTTCTATGTTTATGAACAGAGGCAATGCTTATTTTTTGATCTGTGTAAACACAGTAAACACAGAAAAAAGTAAGTCACTTGTTTAGTGCCTAAAATTAATATCCTAACAGAATTTTAAATTTGAATAATGAGTACTTTGGAATGCACAGTTTTGATGTCTTTCACATTGATAAAAAATTACGTTTTCTCTGTAATATTTGGTTGTTGTTTTTTTTTTAAGAAAAAGTCCTGTCCTACCTTCTCACCCTCTTCTCCACTGAGACTTAATATTTTTGTGTATCTTATTGTCATCATTATGAACATTTTAATATGAAGTGAGCATACACAGTGAAGAATTCTGTGTAGGACTTAATAAACATACAGAATGTCATAAAATTGAAACACTTTGAGAAAGTGAAGGCTGTTGATCCAATTACAAGTTGGTGGAGGCATCACCCTCGGGGACTCTCACCCTACAGGAAGAGAGAAGTGAAAGCTGCTCGTCCTTTGTGACCCCACGGACTGGAGCCCACCAGGTTCCTCTGTCCATGGGATCCTCCAGGCAAGAATACTGGAGTGGGTTGCCATTCTCTTCTCCAGGGGATCTTCCCGACCCAAGGATCAAACCCCAGTCTCCGGTATTTCAGGTGGATTCTTTACCATCTGAGCTACCAGGGAAGGAGGAAGAGAAAGGGATTTTTAAAAACTACTCTTTATTCATGTGATCCTCATGGCCACAGTGTGTGAAGGGGAGGGCTAACGGGTGGAGATTTTGTGTATTTGCCCCACGTTGCCCTGCCCCCCTCCACCAGCCAATGTCTTGCCATTTGCTATTCACAAGAGCAAACCTGTGATTTAAATAAAAGATTCAGATGCCTAGAGCATAAGCCAGCTTCGTGATTTTAGAAGCTTAATCTCTCCTGAATATATTTTAAGTAATATTCCCCTTATACTTACCATTTTAAGAATGAAGATGACACAGAAGGTGGGAGAGAACAGCAAAGTGTTTAGCTAACTGTTTCTGGATGAGCTTCGTATTATAAATATAGTTTAGAAACTTAGAGCATGTTCTTGGGATGAAGGTTCTAAAACCATCTATCACCTTACATGTGTGCTCTCGACTATTACTTCAGTAGCTGTCAGTCACCAGAAGTCCCACCGTCTTCACACTAATGCTCTGCCCACCCCTGGGAGGTAACTTGCTGTTTTGTGCTTAGCTGCTCGGTTGTGTCCAACTCTCTGTGAGCCCAAGGACTGTAGCCTGCCAGCCTTCTCTGTCCATGGGATTTTCCAAGCAAGTTTGCTTGGAATACTTCTCAACCCAGGGTTCAAACCAGCATCTTCTGCATTGCAGGTGGATTCTTTACCTGCTGAATCATCAGGGAAGCCCATGAGACACCTTAAAATGTATTTAATCCATGATGACATGTTAGAGACCTGCCACATATCTTGTTTTTTCTCCAGTCCATTTAATAGAGGCATCATCATCATCCTCCTCAACAAGAGGTGTAAGTGGCTCCTGGTTTCAGCTTTACAAAGCCCCCAGGACATCATGAGCATCTTCAGGCCCAACGGGAAAGGCAGGCACTCCTAAACTTGGCTTCAGGACAGCTCTGCTCACCTCTAGGCCTGAGCGCACACTTGAGGTGAGGAGGGATGAGGACATGCTGATTCACCCTGACGGTGGGTCTGACCCCGTTCTGTCCACAGTGGCAGTTACATGGCTAAGGGCCTTGGGGGTGTTTGCCTTGTCAGGGCGTATTTCCTGACCTGGAACAGCAGCTATGAACGTGTGTCTCATGCCCACTGACCAGGTCCTGGGAGCCATGAGGGATCTAGGGGAGTTGGGGGTACATCCTGCTTCCCTGGTTTCACCTCCTGGGCATCCACACCATGATTCCTGTCCACACTCCCACCCCTCTGCCCAGTCACACTGCTGACTCCACCTCTTCATGATCCTGAGATGGAGTCTGAGCTTGTCTGATGCCCTCGTTTTCTTTATCTGCCTCCAGAGAGGAGAGGAGACTGAGCACAGGAGACAGCCCTCGAAGGAAGAGAGGGACCCCAGCTCCTATGTGCTTAGGAGGCCCTTCAGTGACCCCCGGATCTTCCTCTCCAAACCCCTGTTGGATGGAGTGGACAGGACCCGTGACAGAGTTTGGCTGCAGAAGGAGCCACCTTGGGTGGAAGAGGCTCCAAGTTAGTAAGTTCAGTTGACCCTTGAGCGTGGTGGAGGGTGAGGGCGGGGCTCCCGGTGCAGTAGAAAGTCTGCAGTTAATCTCACAATCTGACCTCCACTAATGCGACCCAGACCTCCTGGGTCCTCAACATCAGAGGTTCTCGTCCTCAGACACAATCGACCATCATGTTGTTCTCAGTATTTACTGGAAGGATCTGCATCTAAGTGGGACTGTGTGCTTCAAAACAGCGTGGTTTAAGAGTCAACTGTGTTTGGGAGTCTGTCAGAGGTAAAGGGCAGCAGAGAAGATGGAGAGACAAAAATAGAAAGAGTTGCGATAGGAAAGCAAAAGTAACCCTGGATGCCTTCAATAGATGGAGACAAGACAAAGCTCTGATTTTTGGGGAGCATACATTATTTTCTAAGACCAAGGAACTGTGAGTTCAAGATTTAATTTTATGAAAGACATGAGATTTCCAGAAGGATTCTGGGAATCAGTCATTTTGTGAGATCCTTGCAGAGTTGGTTAGATTGCGAGAACCTGCAATATCATGCTCACGTCTTATGTCAGCAAATGTTGAGAATATCCACCCTGGGCTGGCAGAGAAAATAACACTGGTTTTCCCAAGTTTACCTACACTTGGCATTCCAAGCAAATAAAGCAGGAATGAAGTTCATAGGGTGTGGGACGATCTGAACAAAAATCTTCCAAAATGTCATGTAACCTACACGAGGTAATTGACAAGCTCTTTACAGCTCTAACTATTGCTGTCATCAGTGCCCTCTGCTCCCTTCTTGTCCTCTGCTTAGTTAAAACCGTCATATCTTCCTCCTCACGTTGTTCTCCCATGGTTTTCTCTTCATCAGCATGCTGTCATGGCAGAATGGAAGGAATATCATATCTTTGCAGATGTCAAGGACTAAACAGCCTGCAAAGAGAACCCTGCCTTAAGGCATCAGATGGACATGAGGGTAGAAACTGTCCTTTTCGAGTCTTCTGATGCCAACCAGAAAGCGGGCACAGGCTGGACCCTAGAGGGACATTTGACAAATGCCTTGCATCTGGGGTTGCCCTCTGATCAGGGAGCACGAGCACAGACTACACCTGCCTCACTCAGGTGGGAGCCTGAAGGTCTGGAAGGCTAGGGTCTGGCCTGAGCTCACACCACAATATGCTGCTAGAATCTGAGTTCTAATTCCAGATCAACAGCTCCTCTATTTTGCCTTTAAAGATGTTCATCTAAAGGAGACAACACAGTGCAGCCTGATATGCAAAGGTGGTGCTTGTCGGGCTTGGAGGGCCACGTCCCGGCCACCCAACCTGGAGCGGGGACTCACCTTCCCCACCGTCACGGGAACACAGCTGAAACAGTGTGCTTTTCTTTCTGAAACCAGGCCCCTCATCATGAGAAGAAGCTAATAGTTCTACTGTTTAATGAAAAGAGCAAAATCAGTAAAGTAGGATCAGATAATCATTTACAAGTTCATTCCCTCTACATGGCTTAAGATTTCCCATTACCGGTGGACTGGAAACTGGAAATCAAATTTGGAAAACTAATATAAGCTAATGATTTAATCTGTCACTTCAGTGTTTTCCACTGGAGAGTAAGAAGATATTTAGAGAGAATGACTTGTCCCTTTCCCATCTCAATGTTGTCAAAACTGACCACAGATTATTTGGGAAGTTCTTTATATCAGTGGAAAGGTGTACCTTAATTCTGGGCATTTCAGAGCTGAAATTATGTTCTCACATTTTGTTTTCATACACAGGATACACATAAAATGTGTCAATTCCTCCAGCAGATATGTTGAGGTCCAGGTGGGGAAAGTATGATCCTGTCAGCTGTGAGCAGCAGAATTAGAAGTTACCTCACAAATACAATTTGTTTCTTATGATTTTCTGTAAAGCACCAACCCCTTCAGCAAAGGCTAGTGTGGTATCTGTGAGACATGTGTATGTCTGTAGTGAGTTATTCATCATCTGCTCAATCTGATGCATTATGTGAGAAAGGATGCTCTTAAAATATGGCATAGTCTTTGCTTTGGCATGATCATGTTTTAGGATAGAATCATTACTTTCTGCTTTTACCCACAGTACTGAAGTTAAATTTCTTTGATTTTCAAGTTTGTCCAATGAAGCCAAAAAGATCATAAGAAAACACAGAGCTTACAAAGGCACTCAAAATGGGAAGGAAGTAGCCAAGAACTCACTCGCAGAATGCCTACTGTATACAACACAATAGTTGTTAACACGTGTTAGGCTGTAATTCTTCGATTATTTCAGTAGGAAAAACTTAGATAGTAAAATCAGTGCTTTAATTTCACAGAAAATAGCTTTGACTACAGACATGCTGTTATGGTAGTTATGGTCATAGTAGTCTGTGAAAAATAAAATTGCTGTTTCAATTGTTAGGTGAATGAATCCTTAGTGAATGGATATGACAAATGAGAAATCGGTGATCATTTACCAAACATGTGTATCTCTGTGGGGATTCCCGTTTTCAGGTACATCGAGAGGACTGAAGACACCTTAGCTTGGCCGCAGTGACGTTCTGTTATTTCTGTAAGATGAACACAACTTCCACGAGAACCACGACCCGAGTTTGCCTGAGTGTAACTGCCTGCATTGATGCTCTGTATTGAGAGGGCTCACAGTTCCAGGGTCTCTGGATGAGTTTCGATGGTCCCCCCTGCTCCCCTGGGGTCTCTCGTGGGGAAATGGCTTTAAATGTTAGTAGTCTGTCATTCTGGGGACCAATTATTGTTGAAGCTTGTGACTAGACAACTCCCCCAAAATACCCCAGACATTTACTGAAGGGAATGTAAGTCCCAGGCAAGGATCCTTTGTAGAGATCACCAAACTGTAGCTCCTCAATTTCAGGAAAAAAGAAGCAAGCCAGCACATACCATAACATAGTGTTTCAACTCAGTCTCTGAGTAATGTTTCAACTGTGACCATATGTGAATTAAAGTGTCTATGAGACTATGAAAGTGTGTAAAAGTAATGTAGCTGAACAAGAATAAAAGATGTGGAGATTTTAAAAACACAATATTACACATTTTATCTACTTATCATGTGCTCGTTCCTTGAATTTCTATAACCTGCTATCGTGCTCTAATTATTTGCAATGACTTTTTGAGGTAGATTCTGCTGTCACAGCGCTTGCTCCATCCGTCACGAGACACCCACCTGAGACCCAGGTGGTCTCTGAGGCACGCTGCGGCTGGGTGGTCCCCACTCGGTGCTCTCTGCTCCTATGGGGACTCTCCTTTGGGTTTCCCTTCAGGGAGAGACTGGCTCCTGGGAAAATGTCTTAGCAAGTGGCGGGAACCACACATGTCCCCAGAGCTTCCACATCTCCAGGGTACCTGTAAATACACCTCCATCCAAGTGACTTCACCTCCTGTCTCTGCTGACAGAGATTCTGGGGTTCAGAAGAGTGTGGACCCAGACTTCTTAGTAAGGAACGGCTTATCATTTTCCAGCTATGTGAGCATCTACACAGGATTTAAAAATAATCTGATATTTGTAAACTCTACTTAGACATGGTAGTTAGCAAAAGAAAAAAATAAAAGTAAATATTCTCATGTGGTTCTATTAAAGTCAAACTCACAATATTTTTTGTTCAAAGTCAGGGCACTCTGGTTCCAGAATCCAGTTAGCGTTTTCTGTTTTTTCCATAATCAAACATTACTTAATAAGAAGGTGCTCATTAAAGAGTATTGCTCTTTCTTTGTTCATGGATTTTTTTTTTAACCAGTAGAAGTAAACAAAAAATTAGCAGCATTAGGGAAAATATATTGAATCAAACTACCAGTGGCAAAAACAATGAACACATTAGAACAGGCAGACCTCGCCTGACCTTAGTCACAGCACGGAGACATCACACGCAAGTTCCTATGGATGCGTCTCGTTCCTGGTAGACACAGCGAATTTCTCCGAGGTTGAAAACCCCCAGCTCAGGAACTCCAGGTGCCCTCTTCAAGCTGGAAAGGTGTAGCTCTTTGAGAAGCCTGTACTGCCCTCTCCACCCTCCACCCCCTGCTTAGTGGACTCTTTAATTATTATGTTAGTACTAGTCCATCATTCAAAACAACTTCCTTCAAAAATCATATAAGGCATTCCCATAGGAGGAAAAGAATCAGAAAAGGAACAGCATTCCTGACCTTTGAAGGCTGGAAGTCAGAAAAAGTTTTTTAAAACTGGACATGAACTTGAGTCATGAACAACTTTTTTCTGCAAGCAGGAAGACTGCAGCTATTCAAATATGACATCTGTGTAGTAAAAGTCGCTCAGTCATGTCCGACTCTTTGCAACCCCTGGTCGACATCTCTGTATGGTTATGCCCTTTCTCCCTCACTTTCTACACGCCATGCTACTTTTCAGTTGGACTCCTTAGAAAAACCCAATCTCTGATTTCATACTTTGATATTTAGGAAATATAAAAGTAGAAAGACCCAGTGGTATAAAGATGTCACTCCAAGATCTATAGAGTTTAAATATCATAAAGTTTGAGTCCTCATTTGCAAAGAGTGGCTGCAAGTTTTGTGGCATTTTAAATTGTAAAACACCTGTGCAAAGTGTTTAACTGAGCAGGTCACACAGGTGACCACACTCAGCAGGGCAGAACGGGAGGACATGGATGGTCCACAAACAAACATGCTCTCCCGGTGCTGACACTGACCTCGGGCGGGGCCCCCAGTGCTGACAGCTGGACGGAGAGCTGATCCCTCTTGTCGGAGGCCACCCTGCCTTCTCCGCAAGCCCAGGGCAGGCCTGGGCTCAGGGCCCCCTTGGAGCCTTTCCTCTGCTTCTTCTGTCTCCTCTGGAGCCCCAAGCCTTCAGAGAACCAGTCAGGCTCCTGGCTTAATGGTGCTGTCATCCTGAGTCCATCTTTCTGAGCGCATTCCTTGCTATCCAGTCTAAACAAGACTAACTTCCGAGTCTCCATCCCCTGCTCTTCCCTTCATGCCCCTTTTACCACCAGGGACCCCACTGTCCTCAAGACACCCAAAATCTTCATATAACTTATGTTCAAATCTCCAACGGCCTGTGTTAGTCGAGCACCTACTCTGTGCCTGTCTCTGCTTGAGGCCGGAGCCCTGGTGAGCAAGACAGCCTTGGCTTCAAGGGAAAAGGGCAAAAGTGAGGCCCAAGTCCATTGTGGAGACAAGAACAACTTTCGGGGTTTTCCCTCAATCATCCGGGTGCTCGTTAGTGTCACAGCCTTTGTCAGGAACCCAAGGCAGCTTCAGCACGGACGTGGGTGTGCTTGGGACCCAGAGAGGAGCAGTCAGGTGGTCTTGGGAGCTCCTGTCTCCAAAAAGAAGACGGAGCACCTGTAATTCTGAAAATGTGCACAAAGATCATGTGAGGGGTCAGAACGGCAGTTACTGGGTTGGAGGGATAAATGAGGAGACGGGAATGAACATACACACACGACTATATAGAAAACAGGTGACCAACAAGGACCTCCTGTATGGCACAGGGAACACTGCTCAACATCCTGCCATAACCGATAATGCAAAGAATCTAAAAAAGAGGAGATACAGATATCCATACATGCATATCTGAGGCACTATGCTGAGAACTTGAAGCTAATGCAACATTGTACATCAACTATATTTCAAGAAAATTTTTTTAAAAATCCATAGTTCTGTGATGATCCAGAGACTGAAAGGCGAGGGGCCTGCCCCTCCTGCCAGTGACCAGACCCTGCCCCTCGAAGCAGATTCGGGCTCTGCTTCCCCCACCCTGCTGGGGGATGAGCTAGGCTGCCTCTTAACCACTGCCGGGGCCCGGCCTCCCCTGACCAGTGGTGAACATTTGCAAGGCTGCTGGCTGCCATTCCAGAGGCAGACTGTGAGACTAACTGGCCCACGCAGGGACGAAACCAGAGTCGCTTCACCGCCCCGCTCCAGCGGCGTTAACAGACCCAGGAAGCCAGCTGCCCGCCTTGTTCTAAGGGACCCTCTCCACCATTGGGGTTTTTTTTTCCCCTCTCTTCTTTACTCTTTATTCCTTCTAAGAACCTGCTGTCCTGCGGTTTCCTTGCTAATGTTCTAGGAGAGACCGCAGGCAGGCGGTGATTTTCCTTGGACTCCAGACGCTGTACCCAGGCACCCGCCTGTGGAATCCGGGAGATACACACACACTGGTAAACACCGTTGCCCCCAAGAGGGGAACACACTGAAGGCCTCCCTGGTTCACGTGCAGCGAGAGGATCCTGTACAGGCGCAGGCGGGACGCACACGAGGAACCGCACAGACTTGTCTCCGCCTGGTAATTACCTTTGTGCTCATCCCCAAGTCCCAGCAGCACGGAAGGAGGTGGTGGTGGCTGGGCCCCCAAAGAATTTAAAACGCCGGTGCATCACATTCCAGGATCCTATTAATAATTAAACTGTCTGTCACTTACCAACAACATACATTCCAAATTAAATTTAAGCAAAAGGGAAAAAGAGATCATTTGGGACTGAATTAGTGGGCTTCAGAGAGAAATAAATAATAATCAAACATCTGTGTTCTAAATAGTACGTGCTTTATCAGACAAACAACTGTTACCATCTCGTTGTGTGGAATTGCTCGGGAAAACATGGAGCCTGAAAAGCAGGGGCTCCGTGAGGAGCGGGGCATGGGGAGGAGGCTCGCGGAGGAATCGGGAAGAGACCGGTGGTGGCCACGGCCAGAGGTCCTCCTCAGCATCTTCATAGGTGAAAGAGAAGAGGACCACCCTCCGTGCATGGTGGGTGGATGGTCCAGAGAAAGCGGTGAAGAAAATGTCAAGACAAATCCCAACCTTGCTGACATGCCTGGAATTCTGCCTGTAGTGAAGGTTATAGAACAGAATTCATTATTTTTTGCCAGAAGGATAGACAGAAAAGACACAGAATTAATAAACAAGTGTGTAAAGAGGGAGGAGTCAACATTTCCCCAACTCAGCCAAGAGGCAGGTGGAGGACACCAGGGCAGCATCCAAAGGCCAAGTGACCAAAAGGAGATGCAGGATGGAACCACGAAGTTTGCTAATTACCCCGGTGTCATATTTCATAAACGGGCGGCGTTGCCTTGTCTGTCTTCTCCGGGTGACATTTAACTCTCCGTGTCTCGTAAATCAAGCCACTGCTGCGGGACTGGTGGAGGGAATAAGCGATGAGCACGTGTGAGCGGCTCTGCGTCCCCGCCTCCACGACCCTCCCCGCCTCGCCCTGTGCAGCCCCCATCTCTGCTGTCTGGCCCTCGAGGAAAGAACTGCGCTGCTGACTCACTCAGGGGGAGCTTGCTGCAAACTCGGACTTGGATGCTTTGGTCGTGGGGGGCGGGGGGCATGCCTGGGAGCCGAGCCTGCTCTCAATTACCAACACCTCTGAACTGCACCTCCGCCTCGGGCCGGCGGGGAGGCTGCCACCGCCGCTGGGTGTGCCGGAAGCTCGGGGCGGGTGGCGTCTGTGCTCCTTCTCCTTAGGTAACTGTGTTAAAAGACCCCATTCCAGCTGTAACACTTGTTTTACAAGAGCCCCGGTTTTGTCTGACACAATATGGAACAACATTTGTCATCCGTTATCAGGGGTGATATATTTGTTAGCCTGCAGAGAAACATCTGCTGTGCCTTAATCTCCAGCGTGCAGGCCAATATTCATAGGATCCAGCTGCATAAAATCGCGGTATTAGATGGAGCTGTCCAGTCTGACATGAAGGCTCGCTGGCAGGCAGACAGACACAGATTTTATTATCTCCCTTTTACATATTTATTTATGTCAAATATTTCTGAGAATCCATACATTACCTCTCCTTTTATGCGTTGTTGTTGTGTGGTGACAAGCCATCGACATCCAAATGAGAAATTTATGTTACATATTAAATATGGACATCTGAATGATGATCGGATCTATAGAAGCCAAGCCTGGCCAATCACCCCTAAATAATGGATGAGCCGTAGATGCGACTCAATTTGTTCCGTGTGAAGCCTGGGCGACCCCGGCCCCACACTTCATCACTGCAGCACTGTCATTATTTGCTCCTATTCATCTCACTTGGCACCACTCAATAAAATCTGCGCATGATAAAGAGAATAACCTTGGTCAAGTGTGAGGATAAAGAGAAGGATCGTTTCCCACGCCCACGGTAGGGACCTACTGGGGTCCATTCTTGGTGGCCGTCCCTCCTCCCGAGGATGGAGGAGGAACGGCCGAGTGCCTGACGGGGACCCAAGAGGGCCAACTCCCTGTGGGAAGGGCAGTCCTGCCCCACCAAGGCGCCCGAGTCCTCTGGTCATTAGCTGGATATACAAAACACATATTGTTGCTGGGCTGTACAGACGTGTGTGTCTACCATGATGTACACATAGTGGGGTGAAGGCCAACAGAGCAAAATAAATCAGATGCACGTGCTTATAGCTATGTTTTCAGAATTGTGGTCACCAAAGGACATGAAATGCCATCACTTGAAGTTACACTGTTTGATCCACCTAAAGGATTCTTAATAGCAATGCAATTGGGGCTTAGACCCTAGAAAACAGGTTTCTTCTTTCTATAGCCTCCAAACTGCTGCCATAGTTGTGTAGCTGGTTGTTTTATATTGTCAGCAAGTAGCCACTGCTGGGCTCACAGCATCAGGCAGAGAATAGCTTTTCTTACCAGTGTATAAATGCACGTGGAAGCATGACTAGCCCCCTGTTTGGGTGGGAGAAGTTAGAGATGCTCCTGGAATAGGAAGGGGATTCTACGGGATTTGACAGTGAGTTACTGGGGAGACTTACCAATGAGGGTGAGACAGAGGGTGAAGTACGTCTATGGACAAAACAGACTTTTCAGTGCAGCCACGTGGTTCATATTAAATTAGGAGCCTCCTTACATAATGAAGATATTTTCATTATATTGAAGAGCCCATGGGAGGTCACTGAAGGCCCTTGAGCAGTGCATATGAACACCATAATTTAAAACATTAGTTTAAATATGCACAGGATGGACTCAAGGGGATTTAAAAGTACTAGCATAACCTAGAAGCAGTTGATACAGAGGTGGTGTGTTCATAGCCTAACCCTTCTGTCAGCACCACAAACTTGGTGTTTTCCAGTGACAAGCATCGAATACTTTCCAGTTCTGCTGCTCAGGTGCCCCGGGGGTCTACTGGGTTGCCATCAAGGTTTCTGAAAGCCTGGGCTCCTTCTGGAGGTTCTGGGCAGGGGAGGAGGGATCCATTTCTTATTCCAGCTTCTAGAGGCGCCTTCACTCCTTGGCTTGTGGCCCCCTCCTCTGTCTGCAAAGCCAGCATGGGAATCCCATTCTTCTTCCCAGCATCTCTCTGACTGTGACCCCTCCTACCCCCACATTAGGGAGGACTTTGTCATTATGTTGGGCCACTCAGATAACCCAGGTCTGTGTCCCGTTTTGAAGGTCATCTGGTTAGAGGCTTAATTCCATCTGCAGCCTTAATCCCCTCACCCTGCAATGAAACCTGTTTATAGGTTCCAAGGGTTCAGACACAGCACCTTTGAAAGCCAACATTCTGCAGACCGCAGGCAGAGAGAATAGAAAAGCACAGAACTCAAAGTTGACTACAGAGTAGAATGCTGTTGTCTTTGAAAGGAATAATTTCACAAGACAGTGAAGAAAACTCAAGACTCCAAGGTGCACAACCAGATGAGCTGTGTGACCCCTGGCAGAAAGGGGAGATCGGAGGTCAGAGAGGGGCCAATCTATCTCACATGAAGGTTAAGGCAGAACTGCACTGACCAAGAGCCCACCACGACCAGTACACCATCTCGTTCACACTCACCATGGACCAGCGTGTCTGTGTGATGAAGTACACCATCTCGTTCACACTCACCATGGACCAGCGTGTCTGTGTGATGAAGTATACCGTCTTGTTCACACTCACCATGGACCAGCATGTCTGTGTGATGAAGTATACAGTCTCATTCATACCCACCATGGACCAGCATGTCTGTGTGATGAAGTACACCATCTCGTTCACACTCATCATGGACCAGCATGTCTGTGTGATGAAGTACACCATCTCGTTCACACTCACCATGGACCAGCGTGTCTGTGTGATGAAGTATACTGTCTCGTTCACACTCACCATGGACCAGAGTATCTGTGTAATGAAGTACACCATCTTGTTCACACTCACCATGGACCAGCATGTCTGTGTGATGAAGTACACAGTCTCATTCATACCCACCATGGACCAGCATGTCTGTGTGATGAAGTATACAGTCTCATTCATACCCACCATGGACCAGCATGTCTGTGTGATGAAGTACACCATCTCGTTCACACTCATCATGGACCAGCATGTCTGTGTGATGAAGTACACCATCTCGTTCACGCTCACCATGGACCAGCGTGTCTGTGTGATGAAGTATACTGTCTCGTTCACACTCACCATGGACCAGAGTATCTGTGTAATGAAGTACACCATCTTGTTCACACTCACCATGGACCAGCATGTCTGTGTGATGAAGTATACCGTCTTGTTCACACTCACCATGGACCAGCATGTCTGTGTGATGAAGTACACCATCTCGTTCACACTCATCATTGACCAGCGTGTCTGTGTGATGAAGTACACCATCTCGTTCACACTCACCATGGACCAGCGTGTCTGTGTAATGAAGTACACCATCTCGTTCACACTCACCATGGACCAGAGTATCTGTGTAATGAAGTACACCATCTTTTTCACACTCACCATGGAGCAGAGTGTCTGTGTAATGAAGTACACAGTCTCATTCATACCCACCATGGACCAGCATGTCTGTGTAATGAAGCACACAGTCTCATTCACACCCACCATGGACCAGAGTGTCTGTGTAATGAAGTATACCACCTTGTTCACACCCACCATGGACCAGCGTGTCTGTGTGATGAAGTACACAGTCTCATTCATGCCCACCATGGACCAGCATGTCTGTGTAATGAAGCACACAGTCTCATTCACACCCACCATGGACCAGAGTATCTGTGTAATGAAGTATACCACCTTGTTCACACCCACCATGGACCAGCGTGTCTGTGTGATGAAGTACACAGTCTCATTCATACCCACCATGGACCAGCATGTCTGTGTAATGAAGTACACCATCTCATTCACACCCACCATGGACCAGAGTGTCTGTGTAATGAAGTATACCACCTTGTTCACACCCACCATGGATCAGCGTGTCTGTGTGATGAAGTACACAGTCTCATTCATGCCCACCATGGACCAGCATGTCTGTGTAATGAAGCACACAGTCTCATTCACACCCACCATGGACCAGAGTGTCTGTGTAATGAAGTATACCACCTTGTTCACACCCACCATGGACCAGCGTGTCTGTGTGATGAAGTACACAGTCTCATTCATGCCCACCATGGACCAGCATGTCTGTGTAATGAAGCACACAGTCTCATTCACACCCACCATGGACCAGAGTATCTGTGTAATGAAGTATACCACCTTGTTCACACCCACCATGGACCAGCGTGTCTGTGTGATGAAGTACACAGTCTCATTCATACCCACCATGGACCAGCATGTCTGTGTAATGAAGTACACCATCTCATTCACACCCACCATGGACCAGAGTGTCTGTGTAATGAAGTATACCACCTTGTTCACACCCACCATGGATCAGCGTGTCTGTGTGATGAAGTACACAGTCTCATTCATGCCCACCATGGACCAGCATGTCTGTGTAATGAAGTACACAGTCTCATTCACACCCACCATGGACCAGAGTGTCTGTGTCATGAAGTATACCACCTTGTTCACACACAGCATGGACCAGCGTGTCTGTGTGATGAAGCACACAGTCTCATTCATGCCCACCATGGATCAGCATGTTTGTGTAATGAAGTACACCATCTTGTTCACTTTCATTTAGAACACTATGTTGGGGTCTGTGCACTTGGAAGCGACTAGGTGAAGTGTGCTGCATACGATGCTTTTTCTTTGCTCTTGTTCATTGTCAGTTGCTCCTTCATTTACTTGTGTCACAAGTAATGACAGGTCTAACCTTGACCCCATGGCTTAACTCTTTTCTTCTTGGGAGACAGTCTATACTCTAGGGGCATTTGTGAATTTGGAAAAATCCCAGAGCATAAATCATCACATAAAATTATCTATTTACAACTTCATCCCCAAATTACAGAGCCTCAGGTGGATTCCTATTAAAATATACCTATTTTCACATGGCCTTATTTTTCGTCACCTCCCCTGGACTGAAGATTTTAAGTTAAAACCGTTTTCACCTTTGAAAATGGCACTATGTGGAGTAACCCAGAAATGAGTGACTATTCATTAAGTGTCCTCCTCTCCTGAGGAATAAATCTGCACAAACATAAGATGGTTCTATGAGAAATTCTGTTTTCATTTTTCTTTAATCTCTGATTCTCTGATGTCTGTCAGATGTCTGTCTGTCTCGAATGTCCAGACAAAAAAAGGAGAAACGTGGTCCCTCAGAGAACTGAAGTTAGTGGGCACACTGACCTTGTGTGTGTGTTAGTTGCCCAGTCGTGTCTGACTCTTTGTGACCCCGTGGACTGTAGCCCACCAGGCTCCTCTGTCCATGGGATTCTCCAGGCAAGAATACTGGAGTGGGTTGCCATTCCCTTCTCCAGGGGATCTTCCTGACCCAGGGATCAGACCTGGGTCTCCTGCATTGCAGGCAGATTCTTTACTGTCTGAGCCAACTTAAGGATGAATAAATGTCAGGAATAGTGAGAAAACATGGCTATCTTTTCAGAGGAATAAATGAGTCACAAAAGAAGAGCAGAGGAGAAGGACGTAGACAACTGGGGACACATGTGGGACTTGCAACAAAGAAAGACATTCCTTGATGTCCCAAAGCTGAGAACAGAGGGAAGAAGGAGGCTTCAGGCCAGAGGCGTGCCCTACCTTGCATGAAAACAGCAGAAGGGGAGCCCTGAGCTGCAAAGCAATGACACAGTGTGAGCAGGCGTCCCTAAGGCACCTGTGAGCATCCCACTTCCCCTCTGATGCTCGTCTGCAGAGGGACCGGATCTTATACACACACAGCCGGCACCCTCTCTCTCACACACACACACACACACGCACACAGACACGCGCGCGCGCGCGAAGCTCTCGTACTTTTTAACGCAGGAAGCACTGGGCGGTGGAAGCTGCACACTGTGCCCTCTGGGTCCCCTCCCCAAGGGTTTGGGGCCGGCCCACTCAGAAGTCCTTCCTCTCACTTGGGCCGTTGGGAATTCTACTGACAGTGAGCGGACGGGAGCGCCCCTGCCTCCTCAAGGCCCCGGGATCTGTGCTGGGAAGCTAATGCTGGCAATAAAGTACCACCCTGTCTGCTAATCAGGGGAAGATGGCAGGGTGTCGCATCGCAGACAAAGCGGGGAAGGTGCAGGGCAGAGCAAGGCAGAAGAAGGCTATTTTGTAGCAGGTTAAAATCAATTCTGATGATTCAAGCCCTTCTTATGAAGAATGTGATGCTCCCTGCATAGCCAGTGAAAAATACAGTGTTTCACTCCAGAGGTATTAATGCCACTGGCTCTGGAATTCAGCGCATACACTGACTGTCTTTGAAAACCTTTTCCTTGTGGGATTCTTCAACGGATAAAAGGGGAAGACCCTTACATCTCAGTTAAAAATTTTCTTTATTAAGTCCCAGTTTTATTTTTTGTTCCTCTGAGGGAAAAGAAAAAGGGTAGAGTCAGAGTTTTCTTTTTGACATTATTTATAGACTGGAAGAATTTGGTACACTGATTTTTTTCTCCTTCCGTTATCTGGCAGGATTGAGGAGACATATGTTCAACCCAGCAAAGCTGGTCTACGGAGACGGAAAAAATGCTCATATTTCAGTAGAGGGGGAAATCGAACACAGTAGACCTTTTCAGTTCAAGTTATTATTTCGGAGGAAATGCGTGTTCCAAGAACTTGTAGGATATTTTCCACTAATACAAGTTTGTCTGACGAAGCTTCCTAAGGAGGCAGCTCCTGCCGGGGGTGGGGGGGGGCGGGGGGAGGGAGTTCAATGGCAGTGCACTTGGAGCCCTTGGTTTGAGGCTCTTAAGGATCCAATTTTTTTTTTAATGAACATTTGATTAATATTAATGTCATGCTAACAAAATACACTGATTCAATAACTCCTGTCATTGATTAGATATCTTGCTAGAAAGTGGCTCAACATGCATACCATGAAAATCTGCTTGGAAGTTTTGAAATGACAGAATAGTTGTAAATTCAGTGGACACATTTCAGTGAAAATTCCATCCTGGTTGGTTTTTGTAAGTACTGTATTCTTATGAAATGCCAACGATCCTTACTCATTGGGAAAGCTCAATTTCAGTATAAGTCACAACTTTAATTTGGGTTCATTTTGGCTTTTTAGGGATACTGTGCACTCTATAATACATCTCAGGCAACTAGACTAACTGATATATACTAGGTAATGAGACAAGCCAGCCTGAGACTTTAAATCTCAGTGACAACATAGTTAATACAGGGTTAAGAGCATCCTACATTTAAGCAGAGTTCATCTGTGTGCCTTTTGTCTCCTGTAAGTGTGTCTGAATGTCTGTGGAGAGCTTACACAGCAACTGTAGTTGAGAACATGGGCGAATTTTTCAACCAGCGGGAGCCCTCTCAAGGTTCCCTTTGGGCTCCAGGATGCAGCTCTGAGGGTCCCTTCTCTCATGATGGGATGGTTGCCCACCCCAGGGCTCCCCACAAGCCTCTTCTCCTTCTGCATGTACTTAATGCTGAGAAGGTCTCTAACTTCAACCACCCAACTATCAGGGCCCTCTCAGGAGCTTCAGTATTGGGGAAATTATTTGCCTTTGTTGCATTCATTTTTGTTTATAAAATACTAATTACCTCTTTTATTGTTTGAAGAGATTAAAAGTTAATAGGAGAAACTAAATAAACAGAATGCCATTCTGCACAAACTATATAAGCTGGTAATTAATTTCTGGCCTCCTCTGAGCTAATTAACTCATATAAAGAAATGAAGTTAATGAACCATAATTCCAGTCATACGCATGTAGATACAAGCAGTTTGACTTAATGAATTAATAAGATATTTCCTCTCTTAGAGGTTTTTCAATTGTGTTCCTAATCTGAAGTCCCCTTTAATGTTCCTCTCTGGTTAAAACGCTTAATAAATGGCAGGGCAACCTGGCTATGGGCTAGCCCCCAGTTCTGGGGGTCTTCGGACTCTAGCTGCAGTCCAGGTGTCATAGGCACGGCTACCAGCAGCTCAAGGTGCAGAGCAGGCTCTAGGCATCACCCAGTTTTCCCATCTCCCTTGGACAAATTGAGGTTAACTCAGGGAGCAGCCCTCAGGCCACCTCAGAAGAGCCGGGCACGTTTCTCCCTCTGAATATGGCTCACTTTCTACATCCGCACCTTCTGATAAGACCTCATCTGAAGTCTGGATTAATGAAGTTCAGATAAGTTGAGATCACTTTCTTTTAGCCTTTTTCCTGTTGGAAGTTAATGCAACATTACAGAATGGCACCAAGACTCACTTCGCTGATATTTGGTGCGTGAGTGTGGCACCCAGAGTGGAGCTGTTAAGGGTTACATTGTTTTCTGAACAGGTTTAGGCACTCAGTGGTGTCCGACTCTTGGGACCCCCTGGACTGTAGCCCACCAGGCTCCTCTCTCCATGGGGTTCTCCAGGCAAGAATATCAGAGTGGGTTATCATTTCCTTCTCCAGGAGATCTTCCCCACCCAGGATCAAACCTAAGTCTCCCGCATTGCAGACAGACTGTTTGCTGACTGAGTCACCAGTTCCCTTTCTAAATAGAGGCATCCCCATATATGGAAAGCTGTATTCTTTGTTTAAATAACATGTAAAGAAAATTCTCTGTCTTAGGCACTGTGTTTGTACACTTGCCTTCTAGAACATCAGGTGTTTTCAGCACAAGTGTTTGGGTCCCAGGATGTGTGCCGAGGCTCTCACTCTGCACCTAACGTCAGGGGTGAACTCACCTCACACTTGTGTGACCTCACACGTCGTCAACAGTTGGGAGTTTGGGTTAGGCCCTCGGAGCAGCTGAGAAGGTCTTATTTAGTGACAAGGTTACGCCGTCATCCCAGCAAAGGCAGACCCATCTGTAGGGCCCTCCAGTGCGGGTCAGCTCCGGTGGCTCCACGGAAAGCGGGAGAGACACAGAGATTGGGAAGGAGGGAAGGCGTGTGTCGGGGCGGATGAACTGCAGCGTTGTTTGATGAGGGAGATGCTGTTTCGATCCTTGTGACCCAAAACTAAGACTTTCAGAGGCTCAGTAGGTTATGCAAGGTCGCACTGCCCAGTGACGGAGGAACAGGACGGTGAAGGTCATTTCTGCACTGACATCGTGACGTCATAACCTCCACCCTCCCCTGCCCTTCGCGCTTCCTTCCAGAACATTCCCCCGCACACAGGGCCAGGGACGTGCCAGTGCTCCTGTGGCGGCCTCTTCATCAGGACCCTTGGGGACCTCACTTCCCCTCCCCCTTCCTCTCCAACTTAAAAGATGATGACCATCCTGAAAGCAACCGCGATGGTAGAATTTACAGGATGACACTGCACCCATATGAACCTCACGTACCACGAACGGCCCTGTCCCAGCTCCACCATCTGCTGCCAGGAGGACCCCAGTCTCCCCACTCTCCTCTGAGAAGCAGGTCTGCTGTGAAGTGAGGGGAGTGAGACAGCGAAGCTCCTAAGACCTAAGAAAGAGACAAACGTGCTGACAGCTGGCCACATCCTCCCGCAGAGCCTCCCTTGCTCCTTCCCTGGACTCAGACCCTGACTCTGGTTCTGGTCAGCAACCCGGCTGGCCGGTCGTCATGTTTCCAGCCCTCAGCAGAACTCTCAGAGGCCACCGCAGGACTTCTGGCTTCCCTGCACCCGGGGAGAGCTGAGTTCCGGACAGGGAAAACAGCTCCTTATGGGACTTGAGAAGCAGCTACTCAAGTCTTTTCTGTGTTATGTGGTTCAGATAAGGAATCCAGCTGAAGGGAAAAGTGAATGGAAACCAGGGCAAAAGCCTTGTGAATCTCAGAAAGTGCAAACAGACGCCAAGGCTGCAGTACCTGCTCCCTCCTGGGGCGGGGGCAGGACTGAGCCCGGTCTCCTGTCTGCAGGGTATGGCCAGACGCCTGGCCCTGGGGGATGACGGGCACTTCGTCTGGTGTCCTGAGTGCCTGAGGTGGCACATGGAGTGCCTGAGGCCCAGAGTAGAATCTGTCTACAAGGCCCCAGCCAGCACCACCGAAGCGCCAGCTGTGAGCACAGGGTAGGTCTGTGGGAGGTTGTCCTTTAGGAGAGAATCAGGGCCAGGGGGCGGGGGAGGAAAGGACTGTCTGCAGACCACCCTCCAGGTCCTCTGGTCACGCTTGGCTTTCTGCCACCTGTAGGGGCAGCTCCTCAACCTCTTGCTCATCCCCAGCTGCCCCTTGGTATCGGGGTGGTCAGCTCATCGGCAGTGATCATCCAGTTCACATGTGTGACTGGTGGACACAAACTCCATTTACAGCGACTCTGCATGTTACCTAGCACATTTGCCCAAAGCAGAAGTTTCAGCCCAGAGCTCTCATTCAGGCTCTGGTTTGTAGGAACGTTCTTGTCTCTGCTGCCAGAAAGCTGTCTCCTGCACCTTTGTTCTCAGCTTCTAAAGCATAAGGAAAACGGTTTCCTTATCTGCAGCACGGGGCTGGTGGTGCCCAGAACCGGGCACAGAGGAAGTAACCAGCATGGAGCCCTTGCCTGGTGCCCGGCCATAAGCGCTTGCAGAGACTCACACCAGGAGCCCATGGGCCCGCACCAGGCTGCCTCAGGTTGCTTAGAAGGTCATCCTGGTTTGCTCTTTTTCTTGCCATCAAAAAATCCCAAAGAAAGTGTTTTGTCATCACTGAAATGGAAAGTGTACATGAAGCTTTGGAGCCACGAGGTGTTTGGGATCGCAGCTGCCTTGCCAAGGCACCGGTGAATACGGGGAACGGTCACCTCTCCTCAGGAGATACACGTGCAGAACCCAAGCATCACATGAGGACAAGATTTTTGCTTTTTTATTTTAAGTCAATCAAAGATTATGTTTGAGATGTCTCAGGGGATATTAAAGAAACCCTTGAATTTGAGTCCACCCTGACGTTCAGCATATTGTCAGAAGAGAGAGAGAAGAGGAACCAGTCTAGAACCAAAAAATAACTCGGGTGATGCCGTGGAGATAA
Organism: Odocoileus virginianus; assembly: GCF_023699985.2. Taxonomy (NCBI): domain Eukaryota; kingdom Metazoa; phylum Chordata; class Mammalia; order Artiodactyla; family Cervidae; genus Odocoileus; species Odocoileus virginianus. The sequence goes on from NC_069695.1 coordinate 54,664,762, forward strand.
CACTGCCCTTGTACTATGGTTTGAAAACATGCCATTAACTAAAGTATGAGTCGCCTCCGATGGAGACCTCTGCTCCCGCGTCGTGGCCAGTCGATCAATTTTATTCCCGTTCTCCTATTGAGAGCAAGGCTGACACAGGCTCAGAAATGTATTTCATCTTGATTTAGTAAATTTCGTTTATCCGTCTCCATTATTTACTCAGATGCTAAGAACACATCTTTTCTTGGCCATTTGCTCCTAATTGATGAGGCGGCCACGCATGCGGATCCAGCAGCCTGGGATGGGCTGTCTCCGGCTTTTGATCGACTATATATGAAGTAGGCTTTTAAAACTTATAACAGCCTCTCCGATGACCAGGACAGCACTTGTTATTAATGAAAAGCAGGGCTGCCAGGCACTGAAAAGCCATCTAATTAAACAGCAAGATTTCCATAAAATGAGTTTGAAATCAATCGGTCAATACTGAAACCACTTAAGGAGATCTAAGTATGATAAACTCTGATTCGGCTGAAGGAGGCTGCATGCACGGCTCCGTTTGTATTACAGACTCGACGGTCTGTACTGTCTTGAGCCCCTCTAACCACTGATGCCAAGAGTTGCTCTCAGAATTCAGAGGTTCCAGACAAATATATCGGGAAAAACCTTGGTCATAGGTGTCGCTCCTGAGGACACTTTCTGACCTTTGGAGCTGCGGGCAGCGGGTCCAGGGTCCCACCTGACCAGCAGCTGGTTGCGAATGGGTGACTGACGGACAACAGCGACAGTCACCTATCTGAAAAAGTACTGACCTTGAACCCCCAGACTGTCTGGCGAGCAGCATGACTGGGTCACTTGAATTTCACTTCCATACTTTACTCTTTTGAACATACACCCATGTTTGCTTTAAACTACTTTGTAAGTGAGAAAAGACAAACATGTCAGATATTTTTGTGACATTTACTTTTGCCTCATAAAATCCAGAACTCTTTGTAAAAAGGAGGAAATTTATTGAAAATGTTGATGGTGAAAGATATAAATAATATCCAGTCCATAATGTATTTGCATAGTGAGGTGATGCTCTGAGTTGGGGGAGAGATGAATAAACACCCAGGTAAATTTGTTCCTAATTCTTGATTAACATGCGATTGTCTGCATCACCTGAGCTGGCTTCACCTGATGTGTCTGCTTATAACAGTTTAGCTTGCTTCTCTTTGAAACCTTACATGTTGAAGACATTTATACTATTTTAGTGAAAAAAAATTCTGTCAAGATTAACAGATAAGTGAAGCTTATGTGGTTAAAACATCCAAAATAGTTTTAATTTATGAAACAGTGACCCCCATGAACTGTAGTCCACCAGGCTCCTCTGTCCATGGGGTTTTCCAGGCAAGAATACTTGAGTGGGTTGCCATTTCCTACTCCAGGGGATCTTCCTGAGCCAGACATCAAACCCACATCTCTTGCATCTCCTGTGTTGGCAGGCGGATTCTTTCCCACCAAGCCTCCTGGGAAGTCCCGTAAAATAACGATCTCATTCTTGCTCAGGCCATCTCCTAGTCGATGCCTGTGCCGTGGGGTCTGTTTGGGGTGCGTTCCCGGCCCTGTCTGGTCTCGCTCACATCTGTCCTGCAGGAGATTTGGCCTCGAGGGCCCACTGGGCAGCAGCGGTACCTTCAGCCCAGCTCTGGCCCCCATCTGGTCCTGGCGCCCTGTAGGCTCCTAGAACCCAACACCCCTATTGATTCTCTCTGGATGACTTCACTTTCCTTACTTCCATTAAGGAACTTCCGTTCTTAATGTGTGTGTGTTGTGTGTGTACCTAGCTACCTGCCGCTGCATATCACATTCACACACAGATATGCACATACATATTCTATGTGTTTTATGCTAGAGGGTGACTTCCAGTGTTTGCTAATGCTGCCTACCATGAGCTGGATTTCCATTTTTGTGTATTTTTTAGTTTTATAAGATGAGACTGTAGCTATTTTGCAGGTGTTTCGTTTGGTTCTATGTTTGCTTGGGCAAACTCAATAGCTGACACGTTTAAATTTTACAAACCCTTTTTGGATCTAATGATTTTGTGACATCCTTGCGTTCGTTCATAATCATTTTACAAGGAGCAAGCTGTAACCGCATACGGTAATGGATAGTGACTGCACTCTATGCGGGGACCGTTTTGTGATAGAAACTGTGCTCGGCTGAACAGTAGCTCAGCTGAGGACTCGTGGACTTCAGAGTGGTGTCACAGGGACACCCAGTCAGTAGAAACCGTAGTTATCATTTTGAATTTTGATCTTCTCCTGGGCTAGTTCATGGAAGAGGGGTGTTTAGAAGCCAGCTCGGGTGCCCTGGGGCCCAGCCCCCTGGAGAGTGAGGGCAGGTTGTGGGCTTCCGCTGCAGCCTCCATCTGGGTCATTCTTCCGTGTTGTAAATGCTGGTTCCTAAAGACACATCGCTGGCCCATGACTCTCCCAGAGCTGCCCCAGGGAGCCCCCATCTCAGAGCCACTGTCCTACTGAGGGTTCCTCGCTCTGTGTCCAGCCCTGGCTAAATGTCCCCTCTCTGCAAGCCAGCCTCTTTCCCTGAGTGCTTCCAGAACTTGATGCCAACACCTTGATCCGGAGACAGAAACCAGCATCACAAGCTCTGCACATCCAAGGAACCCCACCTGGTCCCATCCCCCCAAATCTGGTGGTCTCTGTAAAGAGCATCTGACATTGCACTTTTGAGCTAGAAAACCCTCCAGTGTTGAGATGTAAATTCTTAAACTCTTAGGTTGAACCACAGGGAAGAGCTGATTTTTTCGGGTCAGAGATGGTCAGCAAGATCATAGCAGAGCGTAAGCAGTTTCGCATGTTTCGGCTTTTAGAGTCACCAGTCCGTCCTCTCCTCAGGTATCATCTCTGTTTCTGGTGTTCAGACTGAAGTCCATGGAGGAAACTGTCTTTCCTGTGAGATTACCTGTGAGCTGTCTTGTTTGCAGACAGTCATTGCTCTTAGAAATAAAGCCAGCTTTGGCTTCTTTTTGGAAGGTGCGTGGTTTTTTCAGGAGGTGAGCCTGGTCCCTTGTGCGGAGCTGCATAGGACTTTCAGATGGCTTTTCTCCCTCTGTTCCCAGCTGGGACTGTAGCCACCCGTATCTACAGAGCTTGCATATATGAACGAGATCCTGCTAACGCTCAGAACAACAGAAATATAGTGAAACAGCTTACAGCCCTGCTCCTCCGAGTTCCTATCGCTCACTTCAATCTATTCTAAAAATAAGGGACTTGTCAGGGCTGATGATAAAGGCAGAGTTTTAGAGAAATAAAGAGAACTGAATGGACACAAACATAATAACGTCAAGATATAAATCACAGAGTCCTTCTGCCGTTTCATTATCTTCCTCTAAGGATTACTGGGAGACTCTGCCCGTGGACACGCATGTCAACACAGTGTCAAAAATGGACAATCTGTGCTCAAAGTCCATCAGACATTCTCAGCTCTTTTTCAGGGCTTTTTGAAAATTTTTTTGCTATATTAATATATACAAAATTTTCCTTTTAAAGAAAACAAACTATGACTCAAATTAGAATAACAATGAATGGAATTAGAGGCAAAATAAATTCTTAAGCAGATAAGCAAAAGCTTAAATACATCATGATTAAACCATATGTCTGGTATCATCATCTCTTAAGTACCACAAATCTTTACACACGTCCAGGCCCTATGGATTCCAGAGAGCCAGTGAGTCCTTTCTCTTCCGCAACAGTCACATATTCCCAAGTCTTTTAAAATGGAAAAGGTCTTATTTTATGAATATTAAAATTCCATTAACAAAGGAGCTTAGTAATTTTATTTTAAGAAACATTCTCCCATCTTTTTTTTTTTTTTACAGATTGTGTTCATTTAACACTTAGGATACGTATCCATTCATTTGTAAATTCTCATTTAGTGAACATGTTTCTGAGCTTTTTCCCATTGCCCAGCATTGTGTTAATTTATTAAAGACAAAGAAATCTGAGCAGTTTCTGTCAGTGTCAAAGTGTTTTTATATTTAGGGAAGAAGAGGTCTGATATGATCAAGAACACTGCAATAGTCTCCCTGCAAACTTACCTGAGAGTTAGGAATATTTCTTTTCTCTTCCAGCGTTCATGACCCGAATTAAACATACGACAATGCCATGCAACTGATCCAGCACCCATCGTGTTTCAAACAATGGCAGCCTGAGGATGAACAACACTTTGTGAATGCTTTTAAAGCTATCATAGGTTATTGCATAGTTGAATCTTTCAGGAGATATTTAAACCAAATTGCTATTATCAGAAATAATTTGAAATGTTTGTGAGGCTGTGGGACATAAAAATGGAATTGGTCAAATGTTTCTGTTACTGACAGAAAGTTCCAGCATTGTAGTAGGTTTAAATTTAAAGAAAAAAATGTTTTTAAGAGAGAAATGTAGATGCTTTATGAATATGAAAATGGATTTATGTCCTAATTTCCCTGTATAGGTCAAGAAAAATGCTTGTTTATGATAAGTAATTGTAGCTTGACCATATGCATGTCCAAAGTGCTTATTCCTAAACATATGAAAAAATAAAACATGATGGCTTTGCTTGTACCCCTTGTGGTTGTCTGCCTTTATGTCTATCTGTGTGTTTTATGAGGTTGCAGGCACATACATCCACACACACACACGCTAGACCAGGGATGGGAGCACTTGTTTTTCCCGCACCCCCAAGCCACTTCTCACGGCTCTGCACCCCGCAGACCTGGCGATGTTTCTGAGGTGAGCAGAGTGGATGTGCTGTGTGCTCAGGGTGTCGCTGCACCAAGGCACTTAGCATGCACCTCGCTGCTCTGCGATCGGGCTGGCACCAACTTGCTATTTACTGATTGACGCTAATTCAAACAGTTTATATTATGTCAGAATTTTTCCAGGGGTTATAGAGGACAGGCTTTGGGGAGCTTTGTGCAGACGCTGATAATTAGTACCTTAGCCCTCGGCTTGTTTGCTATTTTTGTTTCTGCAAAAGGGAAAAAAAGCAAAACAAAACACCTGGATATGTTAACAAAAATGAAACTAAAACCTGGGTATTTACACAAAAAGCACACACAGTTTAAACACACACACACACACTCCCACACTAACACAATGTAGCAACATGCATACACACACTCCTTTGTTCAAACCAGCCAATGTCTGACTTCTACATGGGAATTGAGACAATACATGCAACTCGACATGTAAAAATAAAAACACTAATTTTGCATTGTACTAATTTCCCAGTGAAATGGCTCTCACATATACTTAATAATAAATAACCAAGTTTTCTCTTTGCACCTTTCCCATTATTAGAACTCACTCCTTCCAGTTCAGAGTGACAGTTTCTGCCCTTAGTTTCAGTTATGAAGCATCAGTGTGGGGTTATTCATTGACTCAACAGCATCTATTGATTTATTAAATAATATCCACATCCAAGAGGTCTCCTAACAAGCCTTGCCGATATGATCATTCAGGAAACAACATGATCCCTGCTACCTTTCTTAACCAGGAAAGGAACAGGGTGATGTTGCCTTGCAAAAATATTTTGTAAACAACTAACAAGACCGCTTTTGACAATAAAGATAACACTCTGCTATTTTTTAGTCTAGAAGTAAACTTTCTATTAAGGAGGCAAACCAACTTTAATATTGTGGCACACACATTTTTAAGGTATGATTCCAGTCTGTATTTGCAAAATAATATTTTCTTTCCTGGGGAAACATTTTTCATTTTAATAAAGAAATGCATTAAACTCATCGTTTGTCACTTTACCCCCAAAGTTCAGTTCCTACATACACATATCGTTATACATGCCACATACATTTCAAAGCTTAGATTGTTCTGCAAGTTTTACAAGTAAAACTTTTAAATAGTTTTACAAGTATGGCACCAAAACTTCGATGTTGGCTTAATGAGGAATTCAACAATGAACAGACTTTCACAAAAGTGGTGCTTGTTTCATGAGTTTTCAAAATCCTCTGAAAATATACTTTCTTGGGTAATCTTTTAAATGCAAATTTCAGAAGAGAAAGAACACGGAACTGAGATTTCCTATTAAGTCAGAACAATCTGGAACTCTCTTCTGAAAAAAAAATTGGGACAGATTCAATAATATGTCTTAATATGTTACCACCTGTTATTCATTTGTCAAAGGAAATTTAAGAGGTTTTTGAACTTTTATATAAATTATTGAATTTCACAATTCATAAATAAACATGCACGGCAACATACTTGTTATTTCCTGGTAGTGTAGATGTTCATACCTAGAAACTTTTAGATGAGAATCCTTCTGCTTGCTGAAGTCCAAACATTTTCTTTTCTTTTGAAAAATTTTTATTTGTTCATTTATCTTTTTTTGACCTCACTGAGAGGCATGTGAATTTTATTCCCTGACCAGGGAATGATCCCTCACCCCCACACTGGAAGCACAGAGTCTCAACCGCTGGACTGGCAGGGAAGTCCCAAGACTTCTCTTCTCCACATACTACTGTCTGGTGAGCCTGGCTTCTGGTGTTTAAACCATTTCAGGATCCTCTTGGTCCCTCACATGCAAACACGAAGTCTTGACAAAGACTTCTTACGTTTCTTAAAGCAACATGATACATGTGGGCATGAGGCACAGAGAAGCGGTGGAATTTGGCCAAATCACACAGCACAGCAGTAGAAGTTTGGTAGAAACTGAATCCCAGGGGAACTTGCAAACTCCTTCGAGGCCATCAGGCACCTGTCCAGTGTGCAACCAAGGAGGGAAGAAACCAGTGAGGGGGAGGGGAGGGAGCCAGGGAGGAGGAGGAAGGATTGGGGGGTGGAATGTGAGGCGGGCTGGAGTCTGAGTCGCCCATCACCGCCCCCCCGACAGGGCTTACAGCTCCATGTCAGAGCAGATAACAAGAATCGCGGTGTAAAACTGCCCGACTTTTATTTCTGCCTTTCCGAGCGATCGGCTCCTTCACTAATAACTGGGATTTATTACTGGACCCATCTGCTGCCTCCATAAGGTCAAAAGGTAAACCACAGGCACAGCCGATGTCACCATCAGAGGGGCTGGTGGCAAATGGAGCCTGACAAGTGTACTTTTAAAGGAATATTGTGGGGAGAGCACTCTCAGCATGAAAGTCAGGCTGGTAGGGAAAATAAAACCTAAAATACTAAAAAGATGTCAAGTTTTAACCCATTAATCTGGTGATGGAACCAGCTGTCAGTCCTGTATGTGAGTGCCAGTCAGAAAGAAGAGTGGGCCCCAGGAAACGCAATCAGGTCTATCTCTGTGTTCTCTGCCCCAGAGCTCCTGTCACCCTGGGGCCACTCCCCGCACATGCTAAGTCTCGGTCGTGTCTGGTCCTTTATGACCCCGTGGACTGTAGTCCGCCAGGCTGCTCTGTCCATGGGACTCTCCAGGCAAGAATCCTCGAGTGGTTGCTGTGCCCTTCTCCAGGGGATCTTCCCGACCCAGGGATCGAACTCTGATCTCTTACATCTCCTGCTTGGCAGGCGGTCCTTTACCGCTAGTGCCACCTGGGAAGCCACTCCCAGCACAGGCGCCCACAAAGCATGGCTCGGGGAGAGCGATGAGTGGTGGCCACTCTCCAGCTCCTCAACGCTATCGCAGACGTGGAAAAACATGTTTTCCTTTTTGCTATCTAACAGTAAGACTTCACTTCCCAGGAGGAAGTTTTGTTGGACGTTGACCAGATAGTCTGGTTTTTGTAAATGCTGTGAGGCTGAGGTATTTTCGAAAGTGGGTTGTTTCCCACATATTCAAAAATGTCAAAAGGATTCAGTTGAGGCTGATCTTTCTGGGTGATTCTGTGTGTGTGTTCTTTACCAAGTTTCCAACCAGGAAACTCATTTTCATTTCTAGCTAAGAATGAAAAGCAGAAAGGGCAGAGAGCACCATGTAAGATCCAGCACCCTCTTCCAGTGGAGGTGGAGAATTTACCTCACAGTCTGAGAACAAATTAGAAATCAAGAAGTAATGACTCACTTTGTGACAGCTAATGGTCTAAAGAGGTTTTTTTCCTTCTACACAGCATCCCCAGAAATGAGCTGGAGGTTGCTAACAGTTCATGTAAATTCTCACCTTTCCTCCACTCTCTGGGTCATTCATTGCTGGCATCATTTTCTTTCGTCTTTCCATTCTCTGTACCAATAAGTCACCAGATAGACATTTGCAGCCCAGATGTGAGGACTGAATGTCAAGTATCTGACAAAAGAGATCCTAGACCCTGCCCCATCAAGCTCACCTGGCCCCACCTGCTCTTCAGGTGCTCTTCTGCCTAGAGGCATCCTCTTTCTGAGTGACGTTATTAGGACTGACCCAGGAGGAGGGCTCTCACAGATACTAAGCCCATAGGCTCCTTGACTTCCTGCCTCCAAGACTATGAGGAGTAAATGTCTGCTGTTTATAAGCCACCTGATCTTGGGCACCTTGTTACAGCAACCTGCACAGACTGACTAAGGGAAAAAGTGACTCCTCATGGTTGGTGTTAGTCCATACAGAAAATGATTTAATCTACTCTTGGTGGAAGAGAACAGATGGCACATTTAAGCAGTGATACAACGATGTATTTGAAGGAAATTAAACCTTTTCTAGATGCAGTTTTCTGAGATACAGTGTTTCTTTCTTTTTTGAAAGGTCCCTGTTCAGGAAGTATGTTCTCATCCCTCCTGCATGAAATTTACCTGAAAAGGTGGTAGGGAAACTTGTTAGTATAAGGAGTTGCCAGCTAACCTCTAATGGCAACTTTTAATCCCTGCTGGACCACTAGGCTAACTTTCTATCAGCATTTGTCAAGCCTCAGCCAGTCTGCTATTAAACTTTCAAATTTTGAAAAGGGATGTGATTTTTGCTACTTGGAAACTAAGAGTTAATAAACTTATACACACATGGGGTTTTAAGATGTGCAAACATATCTTAGATGTGAAATGACCCACAACACTCAGATCATCACGTTTCTGAGACCATGCTCCCCACCGTGGGAGGGGCACACGTGAGACTTACTGACAGCGTACGACTGTGATTCGGAGGCTCCTGGGTTCAAACCTGCCGGTGTCTTTGCTCTTTACACCACTTGGGAGAATTTGGAACATTTTCCCCAGTCTGATGAGTGTTTTCTGTGCTCTTTTCGGATTTTAACAGAAGAACCTTTCCAGTCTGTTTTGCTCTCCTTCCAACGTGGCAAATATCAATTTAGCTAATGAGGCACAGGTGTAATTGTAGGCATTCCTTCAAGAATTCTTTAGCTATGAATCTGCCTCAAATTATGCAGCACGGTTCCGTAATTGTAGTTCGTTGGGAAAATTCACGGCTCCAATGGCCCTCATGCTCACACTTCCACCTGTGCGTGTGGCGTGCGGACCTCGTGTTAGTACATTGTGATGCAGGAAATAAAAACAAGCCCAGTCATTGGCTGCAGGGCTCTCTGTGAGTGTATTCCTACATCGCTCTGTCCTATTACGTTGCATTCGGTCCCGTTTGTACGTTTGCAAAGAGCATTCGTTTCAGAAAAGATGGCACAACTGGTCCCTTTCTTCCCTCGCCATCCATCACTTTGGTGAGAGGCTGCCATCCTGCCTCCAGCCTTTGCACACATCACGGTTCTGGGGCTGAAGGTTGATAATTTGGTGTTGAGTGAATTCCAGGCTATCATTTTCAAGCAATTTCCTCATGAACCAAACACCTGAACTGCACCCTGCCCCTATAGCATATGGGGAAGAACACCAGATGAATCAGACAATCCAATTACCCACTGAGATCTGAACAGAACCAGAAAGTGGTGGGACTGAACCTGTGTTGTGAGTCTAGCAAACCTCGAGTTACCACTGCTTAACATTTAACTTCCAACAACCTGGGGGCCAGGGTGAATAGAAGAGATGCTTAGGGGCGAGGAAGCCAAACATACACCTATGGGGAAATATAACAGTTGAGATCAAGTGTTTTAATTCTTCTAAAGCACCACACAATCTCACAGTCCTCCTTGTCTGTGGTCAGTCTTATAAACAAAGAAGGTGTGTTCTCTCAACCAGCAATGAAAATGCTGCATTACTCAACTGTTGTCTTATACTTCAGTTTCCAAAAATTGAATTTGTGAAAGTTAAATTTGCATTAAGACACACTTGGAAGAAAAGTCAAATGTGAATCAATTGTAAATTACTGAGAGCTGGTCATCTCAAAATATTACTAAGTAATGTTGCAGTAAAGTTAGCACCAAAAACATAAAATCTTTCGCTGTAGGATCAGGGCTTTCTTTTCAAACTAGCCCCTTTCTGCGAGTTCACCGCTTCGACCCCACTGCAGGGCAACTCCCTTGGTTCCTCCTCCGCGGAAAAGGGTCACAAGAGGAGGAACGCCAACTAGCTTGAGAATCCGCGTGTCATGGCCACAGGTCAGGTCGGATCACAGAGAGATGACGGGAGTTAATCACACAGAGAGTCGGCCAAGTGCCCATCAGTTCAAGCTGCCACTCTTCTCCAATTCCAATTTATTCAAGAAGTAAAATCACTCGCGCAGTCACTTCCTTAGCAGAGGCATACGGTTGGTGACTTCATGACAGCTCCAGGTCCTTCTATGAAGGTTGTGTCGTATTTAGTGTTTGTTCAAAACTGCTGATGCGACCACCCATTACCTCCACTGTGGCAAACGCAGGTGTGTGAAATTTTAACTTCTTATCACTTCAGTGCAGTGATAATAATATGTTAACAATAAGTCCATAATGTAATTACACATGAAAGATAAGAAGTGCTTTTGAGAAAGTAAGTCTATATAAGTATTTCTGTAGAATCTGAAGTCAGTGGCTCAAGATTACTACCCATCTTGTCTTCTTTTCAGTGATCATTATTCCTTCCTGCAGGTCTCACATTTCCAGCTGGGATTACTTTATTTCTTTTGTACTCAAAGTGCAGTTCTGTAGTGACAAGTTTTTGTTTTTTTTTTCCCAGCTTTTCTTTATCTGAAACCATCTTTTCCTTCACCTTCACATCTGAAAGGCAGCCCTCACAAGGTTGCTGGTGTTGGTGGCCCTGTCTGAAAGCAATAGGAAAACTGCGTATGTTCAGCGTTCAGGGGCTGGATGGCACAAATGAGAGAGGGGAGAAGCCTCAAAACGATTCTTGCGAATGCTGAGATCCACTGTGAGCTGGAGACCCGGGACGTCACAGGGACAGCTGAGCTAAGAAGGAAGAAACCAGGATTGGTGGAAAGTGAATGGACTGGCATCTTCAGGGACCACAGAGGAGAGGACACTGCATTTGTTCAAGTGTTGACCAGAGGCTGGACTGAGCGTCCACCCTGAAGTGGAGAGGGTAGAGATTCTGGAGATGAGCAGGTGTAAATAACTGATATTAGTTCTAAGTGGTAACAGATCCGACTAACTGATGAGCAATCTAACAGAAGTCTCACTATGTCTTTCTGGAGCTCATCAAAAATTCCAGAGACATTGGCATTACCTATATGAAACTGTTTTCTAAAATAAATGGGCTGGATTTTTAAAACAATTTGTGATAACCATTAATATTTAATCATGAACACCCCAAGTAGCATAACTCTTGTCACCAATATCCATACTGTCACTCCTGTAAATAGTGACCTAGTGGAAATCAGAGTGAAACGACCAGCTGTAACTTACAAACCCAAAATCGTACAGAATGGTGACCAGCTTTTTCTGATTTTTATTGAGCTGCTTTATTCTTGAATATTAAAAGGCACATAAATATGGAATATAATGTTAATAAGATTAAATATGAACTCAATTATTGGAAATGTAAACACTTTATATAGTGTCATAAATTTAAATTTTCTAATTATTTTAGTCTCCCGGAGATTTTTGAGGAGATGAGGTCAAAAAATCACGTGTTCCCTCTCTTGAAGCCCCTCAGCACTTGGCAGGACCTTATAGCTAGGAAATTCTCAACAAACACGTTGTTAAAGGACCTGAACAAGATTCTGTTTCAATATAAATCTGAATTATCATGAAATCCACATTTCATGCTTCAATTACGACCATTTTACTGTAATTACCAGATAGAGGCTCACAGTCATCACAGCAAAAATACTGGCCCTGACATAATTATTTTAAATAAATACCAGGTTTTAAAGGAAAAGACACATTTTGAGAAATTCACTGTTTGGCCCTAAAACCTTGTTGTACCTTGTTTCTTAGTCGTGCCCCTCCCCGCCGTCGGGGGCTGGCCGGGCCAGCTCCATCCAGCACGAGACTCCGGGCCCAGGCGCCTGTGTCCAGCTGCCTGTGGTCATGTCTGTCACCAGCACTCCCCTTCTCCCCCGAGCTGTTTACACCTCCGCCAGAGAGGAAAGCAGAAAAGGAAAGTTTTATCAGAAAATTCTGCTGCCAGCACAACCAACTTCGTCTGCCTGTTCAGTGAGATTTGTGGGCAACCAAAATGGCCCCATGGTCTTGGGATTAAAAACAAGAATAAAATGCGTGCCATGACTTGCCGGCTGGCGCATGGGGGAGGCGGGTGTGTGGCCCTGCCCATGTGTCTGTCTTCTCTGCCGGCCACTGGCTGAGCGTGTTATCTCAGGTCCTTGGTACCTATCCATCAGGGGACAGTGATCTTCTGAATGGAAGACCTTGTGGGGATGGCCCTGCGTTACTGTCTTCCTGGGACAGGGATGAAGTGAGGGGACACAGCCCGTGAGTGGTGCTCTGGGTGGCCAGCTCGTGAGCACCACACTGGGCTCTGTCCAGTTCTGTCCTTGCTGTCTCTCCCCTGGCACCTGGGCCAGAGCGCCTGCCCCGGATGTGGGGTGACAACTACAGGAGTATCGTCAGTGCCCGGGGAGGGTGCTCAGGTACGATGGCCCGGGTGTGGGTACTGCAGTGGTCACACCATCCTGTCCCCCGTCAGCCCCGGGTCACAGAAGGTCGTCCAGGGGACACATCCTGTCTAGTCACCCACATTTGTGACCCATGAGGACAGGAGCCCCCTGGCCCTGGGTTTGCTCACCAGTTGGGTCCCCACTGTCTCAGCTCTTCCTCTGACATGATGCCTCTCCTAGGGGCTGGGGCGCAGGTGTCGCCTCATTCCCACTGTGATGAAGATTGTGACCTGGGGACAGGGCAGCCTGGTCAGCCATGTCAGTGCCTCTCAGATGGTATAACTGGAAGAGAAAAGCGACCCTATGTAATAACTCAGAAAGTTTCAATCAAGGACCTGCACTTTAGTTTTTAAACCGTTTGTACGAGGAATATGATAACCCTGCTTCTCTTCGCACTTTATCTCCATCCCTTCAGGTCAGCCCCACTCCTGCCCATACCGCCCCCAGGTTGGCCTGGAATAGTAACACCTCTAGAAAAGAATATAACTACTGACTCTACTATTTATTTTCCTTTGATGTGTCAATAAAAAGTAATTGCTTTTAGGGCTATAATTGGCTTAAAGCAAAACCTCACTTGCTGGATCCAAAACTCAAAGATTAAACCACAAAATAAAACAATTCAAGGTGATACCTTAAAATAAAGTTAGCAATGCCATTTCTTTTTTAAACATATCAAGAAATTTGCTTTGGAAATTATCCAGTGAAGAGTCCCAGAAAATTCTCAAACATGTAAGATACCCAGGGTCTCTTTTGTTCTTACAAACATCTCGAAGCTCAAAGGCTGTCAGGCCAGCACAGTGAATGTTGTAACTATCACCAACCTGAATGCCCTCCAGCCAAGAGGGCACATCCAGGGGTGAAGAGGTAGCTTCCACTTCCAATGGCTCCAAGTGGTTCCAAGCACACTCTGTTTTGCTGACTTTGAATTTCTAGCTATGTCCTGCGGGACTCTAAGGAACACCATCATGGGAGATAAGAGACAAGACTGTAGATGATTTTTTTCAATATTTAAGTTATTCACATTTTTTAAAATCCCCAATAAAATTTATTTATGGATTTATAATCTTCCTCACCACAACATAAACTATTCATGCTTAATTAAATTAAAAAATGTTCAAATGACCAGATTCAAAGAATTGCTTAAATATTGGGGTTTTTTGTTTGGATTATTTTATTTATTTATATTTGGGGCCCTATATTTTTGTGATACCCTATTCTTTCACTGTTTTTCCTTATCCACAGAACCCAAAGTATGTATCATCTGTTTCTTGCAGCTTTTTTATTTGTTTTTTACACATATGGGTTTATTGTGCTCACAGTGATAAGCTCTTTCTAAAAACTGAAAACATTTTACTAATTACTGAAAGGGGGAAATAAATACAGTACCAAGAAAATGTCATTTAAAATATTACATCTATTTTCTATTTTTAAGCCTTTATCACTTCCAATTCAACCCTCCTAATCACAACTTGTGTATTAATTGTTGAGCCAGATTTACCAGAAACTGTCTTTTATATGAAATCATCCAAAAGATAATTCCAGAGAAGGCTTGTAAAACAGATGATCACGTTGCTTCCTGTCCTAACAGATGTACTGTGATGGCATGTATATTGTTCATATTAAACAGTCTTTCTGGCCCATGGAATTCTCCCTTATCCCCTAAATGCCTGCTTATGCTATATTTTTCTGGGTTAATGAAGTACAAGACACTTCTGCAAGCATAAAGCAATATTTGCACTTATAAAGATAATACTTCAACAGACATGGCTCAGTATTTGAGGAGAACACTGGAATTTTAAACCCTGAAGAAACATCTTTATGGTTGCTTCTTTGGAATTATTCATGTGTGGTTTAGAAGGGAAATTATACATAAATTGACATTGAGAAAGAAAGTGTTAATAATACCATTGTCAATGGTGGTAGAATCCAGAATCATGGGTGTACATACATTGGGAGAAAATCAACGTGGGGAGCCAGAGAAATAAATACACATGGCACAGAGGGGACTGGGGTTTAACATCATTGGGTCCACATTTCTTAGAAGATGACAATAAAAGTTTTTGGAGCTTCAAACCTAGAAAATTGCCTTTGTGGTCGCATATGCAAAATTTTGCATATAATTTCAAAAGCTGCTGTGCTGTTCTCAGTCATATCCGACCCTTCGTGACCCCATGGACTGTAGCTCACCAGGGTTCTCTGTCCATGGAATTCTCCAGCCAAAAATACTGGAGTGGGTTGCCATTTCCTTCTCCAGGGGATCTTCCCAATGGATTGAACTCGCGTCTCCTGTATTGACAGGCAGATTCTTTATCACTGAGCCACCTGGGAAGCCCTTTACAGACTCTTCACAGACTCTCTGAAACTCATCCACTGATGCAAAAACCCCCTGGTTGGCACTCCAGATATAAAGCTGTCTTTATGTTAGGATATAACAATTCTTTGTTCCATTTCACCGCCAGGGCACCACTCACCCTCAGCTGAGGGCTGAGCAGAGCATGTGGGAGGAGAATTTCCAAGACTGAGGAAGGCCCCGCAGGAGCAGGGGACAATGACTATAGCAAGCACAAGGCTGGAGGAGTCCACTGTCCCACCAGGCAGTGCAGACAAACCCAGTGATAATGCAGAGTGAAACTGAGCGGTCTGAAGGGCATCACTCCAGTGACAGAGCCAGGTTAGCTGTCCACACAAACGGCTCCTGGTGGGGCCAGCTTCCTACCTCCATCCAGCTTTAGCGTGTATCTTACTGGAAGTCTGCATACCAGGCAGCTTCAATCTCACATATTTGTTCTTTTCAAACATTGTTTTATCTATTTCAGGTATTGCATTTTCACCCTCAATACACTGTTATTGTCTGTAGAAATAATTTTATTTTTATTATTTTATTTTTTGGCCAAGCTACATGGCATGGGGGGTCTTAGCTCCCTGACCAGGAATTGAACCCATGTCCCCTGAAATGGAAGCATGGAGTCTTAACCACTCAGTGGCCAAGGAAGTCCCTGTAGAGATCATTTTAAAACTGAAATCATTATTTGTGGTACTAGCAACCTCCAGTCTGGGTACCATCTAAAAATTTGATAAGCACATCTTTTGATTTCTGATAAAATTTGTGTATATCATTAATAAGTCAGGGCTGAGGATAGAGTTCAAAAGGACAAAATTAGAGCCTTCCTTCTAAGTTAGCCTAAAGCCATTGATTAACGCACTTTGGGTAGGTTTAATGAGCAGGGACCCACCATTCAGAACAACCAAACAGGGACACAGTGAACACAGTGCAGGAACATGAGCAGCCAGAAGAGACGTGAGTCTCTGACTGCATCCATCTCATCTCCATCTCTTCTTCCATCTCTCCAAATACAGATTTTGTTGAACAATAAAAAGGAAAAGGAAATGAAGCTCAATTCACATATTATTGAAAGCAAGAGAGCAGAGTAATTGAATTAAAGCAGGAGAATTAAAACACTTGCTTCACTTAAGACTTGTAAACTGCAGTTTCCTTCAGGTCTGTTTTTTATTTATGATGAATGTCACCCCATAGTTGCTTTGAAGTTTAAGAAGAACTTAGAAAAACACAAACGAAAATGCCTTTTGAAAATGAAATAATACAGAACATATTAGTGTTGATCTTCTTGAGCTTTTAATGAAATTATATTGCTGTAAACAGAATATTTTTATAGCAATTTTAAAAAGTTATTTCCTCCATGGAACCCATTCCCTTGGGGGTACTGCCAGCTGCACAATCTGTGCCTCTCACTCTCTTTGGAGCCTGTTTTCATCATGAGGATGCCTAGAAAACTGACTGGAAGTAGGATTCCTGGGGGTTCCAGGCCTGGGATGAAGATGAGGGGCCAGGAGTGGAGGGAAACCCCAGCTGTGGGCACTGAGGAAACCACACTAAGCAACCCAGGCAGCTTGCTCCCAGCTCAGGATCCCAGTGGGTTTGAAAACCACCAACCTCAGGGAACAGCAGGTGTGTGTAGCCCCCAAAGTCTGTGCGTGTCCCCAGCTCCCCACCTCATCACGCAACTTCCCACCTCCATGTCTTAAAACTGTGTCATCGCTCAGTCATGTCCTACTCTTTGTGACCCCATGGACTGTAGTCAACCAGGCTTCTCCATCCATGGGATTTTCCAGGCAAGAGTACTGGAGTGGGTTGCCATTTCCTTCTCCAGGGGATCTTCCCAACCCAGGGATCAAACCTGGGTCTCCTGCATTGCAGGCAGACACTTTACCCTCTAAGCCACCAGGGAAGCCCATGTCTTGAAAAGTGCACAGCAAAAGTCAGAGTCCATGTGTTCTGTGAAAATGCAAACACTGCAATTTTCAAAATCAAGAAGGACAGTAAAATAATGGAAATCCCACCACTCCCCCCCCACCCCCCACAAAAAAAGCAAAGAAAGTAAGGAAATCTCCTAGGACTGAAGACATCGCATGGGTACATAAGCCATTCAGGAAAATGAATTCTAAATGCTGCACAACAGAACACACATCACAAAGTATACGTCACCTGGGGTAGCAAGAGGGCCCTGGAGATGTCTGGAGAGGACAGATGAGGGGCAAGAATGAAACCAAATGTTTCTAAGGGAGCAGCAGAAACTAAAATGATGTGAAGAAATCCCCCAGAATTCCAAAAGAAAAATGACTGAAAGCTTAGAATTTTATACCCAGCTCACATATGAGCATAAGGTGTTTCACTAAACTGTGCATCTTCAGATGCACAGAAACCCAAAAGGGAAAGAAATGGGCTCTTAACCCAGAAGAGGGGCAAAGAGAACTTTCAACAAAATGATGAAAGAAAGTCCCAGAATGAGGGTGGCCACAGGGCAACTAGTCAGGGGCAGCAGATCAGAGGTCAGACAATTTTTTTTTAAATGTTTCAAAGGCACTGATGTGCCATCATCAGTTTGACCATATTAAAAATATACATGAGTTTATCAGAATGTGAGCACTAAGTTTTTGATGAATGTGAGAAAAACTGAGCTAACGTAAAGACCAATACAGTTTCCAGGAGTAAAAGACATTTGCACAGAAAAGTAAAGTACCAGGAGGTTCAGGAGGGAACAAATGTGCAGAACTGCATTGTGATGTCTATGTTCAACTTTGATGTAGCAAAAATACCATTGAATTTTGCATTTGACAGATGAAAGGGAGGCTTACATGCTTGTGTTTGTGGGAAGATTTAAGACACCCCATGGACTATAACCCATCAGGCTTCTCTGTTCATGGGATTCTCCAGACAAGAATACTGCAGTGGATTGCCATTCCCTTCTCCTGGGGATCTTCCTGACCATAGGAGCGAACCCGGGTCTTCTGCATTACAGGCAGATTCTTTTCTATCTGAGTCACCAGCCCACTGATAATATCCAAACTAAAAACAGAGAACACTATAAGAATATCACTTAATGTTAGAAAGTAAATATGAGATGAAACAGCCATGTCACTATTTGAAAGTGGTTTCCTCTAGCACAGAGGTTGGTAAATTTTTTGTGAAGACAAAGAAAGTAAATATTTTAGATTTTGTTCAAGTAATCAAATCTGGCGTTAGAGCGTGAAAGCAGGCATAGCTAATGCAGAAAATAATGGCCATCACTGTTTCTCAGAAAGCATTGTTTACAAAATCAGACAGCGGCCTGGACATGGCCCTTGGGTAAAGTCCGCTGACTTCTCCCCGAATAGCAGTGAGAAGGCATGGGCTCTGCTGTGTTTTTATTATAGATCTTTAAAACTGTCTGAATTTTAATAACACGTATATGTATTCCTTGGGAGACAAATCTAAATTTATTTATTTTTAATTGATATGAGATATTTTTCTTTGCATGGACTGAAAGGAAAGGAAATATTTTGGATTCAAAGAGTGCACTGTGCTCCAAGAAAATAGGACGCCCACTGTGCAGTCCGTGGACACACTTAAGCCAGGAAGACCAGGGAAGAGCAGAGAGCTCTGCAGGTGCCCGAACAGACAGCAGCAGACCACGGCTTCTGGGGACCCCACTGGGGCTCGGGGCTTCCAGACGCCCTAAGTACCAGAAGAGGACGCACAGCAGCTACTGAGTTCTGGGGAGGCTCCAGATTCCCTAGGGAGAGCAAGAGCAGAGAAAATGCTGGAGGAAGGTGGACACAGCACAGTCAGCCCAGAAGCAGACACAGAAATCAACCTGGAGGCAGGTAAGACTGGGAATGGCTGTTAAAGGGTGGAGATGAGCACTGAATCAGGGCACTTACAGCAGCAACATAGAATGATGGGAATGTGCATGTCCTGAGCAAAGCGTGAGAGAAATCTGCATGACAAACTATAATGCGATGTATGTAATGTAACGTAACAAAATGTAATACATTGCATCATGTAATGTAACCTTATATAATGTAAAATAATGTAATGTAGTGAAACAATGTAATATAATATACTGCATAATATAGTACATTATAGTATGCATAGTATAATGCATGATTATATAATATATTGCATAATATAATGTAATATAACAAAGCAATATATTATAATATATTGCATAATATAATATATTCCATAATATAATATAAACACCTGAAGTTGGAAGATAGGAGAAAATTGAGCAGAAAGTCATATAAGAATACTTATTTCTTTACTTCTCAAAGCAAGGTAATCAATGTTTTTTATTATTATATTTTACTGTGTGTCATAGTTTCATTACTTAATATTTTGCAATTCTTTCTTGTAAAAAAATTATTTGAATCTACTATATTCTTTATCTTACTTCCATTTATTTAAATTCAAATAAAATTATTTTCATCTATTGCAAATCTATGGTATTACCTTATTTTCATAAAAGTAACACCATGCATTTTCTATCTATGTACATCCAGAAAGTGATATCTACAATAATCAGTAATGTTTATAAATGTTATTTCTGATTACAATTTTATGCATTTTATTATACTTATATACTGTTACGCCTTATTTGAATTGTTTGTAACTACATGCATGCTTGCTTTCTATAAAAACAAAAGGGTGATTTTCCTAAGGAAACAGGAGACTGGAAGTAAATATATAAATATATAAACAGTAGTTAGTTCTGGATGGTAGGGATTGGATGATTGTTATTTTCTTTTTTATTATTTTATACTTTTGGCATTACTTTTTCACAAATTTTAATGAGACAACTGTAAAAAGAAATCTATTGAATTTTCAGACCAGCAGAGCTTATATGAGTCTTTTAATTATATATTATTCTACATCTAGTAGATGCTATTTGAGCAAACAGCTTAGCAGAGACTGGAATGGCAGTTAGAAGCTGAAGTCTTGTACCCTGAATCCCACCCTATCTGGCCATAAATGGTTCAGTTTACAGATTAGAACCATCTAGACTTTGAGACCAACTCTAATTGTAAAAGTAACATGTAAAAGAGAGCTTTTTTACAAAGTTCCATCCTTCTGCCCAGATCTGATGTTTTCATCTTGGGTTTTGACTCATCATTCTATGTTCACATCACAGAATTGGTTACCCACTGAGCCAAACGCTGGGCAAACAGAAATGGTCTTGTAGTCCATGAGTCTGCAAAGGATCCAGGGTCAGGCACAGATCTCCAGTATGAGCCCCACCTCCTGCCAACCATGGAGCCCCTGCAGGTGCACAAAGCCCAGTCCACACCTGCTACCCTGGGGGTCTCAGTGCTGCCCCCAGATGATGGAATTCACCAGCTCATCATCTGCACTGACTCTTTTGCATTTGGACTTGGCATTGTTCTCAAATTGCCAACATCAGTTGGATCATCAAAAAAGCAAGAGTTCCAGAAAAACATGACTTCTGCTTTATTGACTACTCCAAAGCCTTTGACTACGTGGATCACAATAAACTGTGGAAAATTCTTAAAGAGGTGGAAATACCAGACCACTTTACCTACCTCCTGAGAAATTTGTGTGCAGGTCAAGAAGCAACAGTTAGAACTGGACATGGAACAACAGACTGGTTCCAAATAGGAAAAGGAGTACATCAAGGCTGTATGTTGTCACCCTGCTTATTTAACTTACATGCAGAGTACATCATGCAAAATGCCAGGCTGGATGAAGCACAAGCTGGAATCAAGATTTCCAGGAGAAATATCAATAACCTCAGATATGCAGATGACAACACCCTTATTGCAGAAAGTGAAGAACAGCTAAAGAGCCTCTTGATGAAAGTGAAAGAGGAGAGTGAAAAAGTTGACTTAAAGCTCAACATTCAGAAAACGAAGATCAAGGCATCCAGTCCCATCTCTTCATGGAAAATAGATGGGGAAACAGTGGAAACAGTGACAGACTTTATTCTGGGGGACTCCAGAATCACTGCAGATGGTGACTGCATCCATGAAATTAAAAGACGCTTGCTCCTTGGAAGAAAAGTTATGACCAACCTAGACAGCATATTAAAAAGCAGAGACATTACTTTGCCAACAATGGTCCATCTGGTCAAAGCTATGGTTTCTCCAGTGGTCATGTATGGGTGTGAGAGTTGGACTATAAAAAAAGCTGAGACCTGAAGAATTGATGCTTTTGAACTGTGGTGTTGGAGAAGACGCTTGAGAGTCTCTTGGACTGCAAGGAATCCAGGCAGTCAATCCTAAAGGAAATCAGTTCTGAATATTCATTGGAAGGACTGGTGCTGAAGCTGAAACTCCAATACTTTGGCCACCTGATGCAAAGAACTGACTCACTGGAAAAGACTCTGATGCTGGGAAAGATTGAAGGCGGGAGGTGAAGGGGACAACAGAGGATGAGATGGTTGGATGGCATCACCGACTTGATGGACATGAGTTTGAGTAAGCTCTGGGAGTTGGTGATGGACAGGGAGGCCTAGCACGCTGCAGTCCATAAGGTCACAAAGAATCAGACATGACTGAGTGAATGAACTGAACTGATTGTTCTCAGACTCCCATGTTGGACTCAGATCCACCTGCTGCTCTGGCTTCAGAAATCATCTTGGGTACTTAGTGCTTGAACTGCCCTGAGTCTTGTTAGCCTGATTTGCAGGGACGGTGGTAAAGCTGCTGGTTTCCGTGGCCCTGAGCTGAAGGATGTGAAGATCAGACAAAGAATCTGAGGATGGTGGTGAGGGATGGTGCCGTTTGTGGGCTCTAGCAGCTATAAAGCACCGGACTGTAGAGAAGGCCATTACAAAGAGCGAGTGGGAAACACAAGAAAGAGGTTGTCTTGGGGCCATCTTGAGAAGGACACTGCAGTGTTGCTTCTTCCAGGATGCCTTCCCCAGACCACATGGATCCTGGAGTTCTTTGTTCTCTATTCATGCTCTGGTTCATGGAGCTTCTTGCAATTTAAAATCCTTTTAAACTTTTGTACCATTTGTCCACAATATAAAGACTTTGTCTATATAAACATCATTCGATCCTCAGAATCGTGCAAGAGGTTGGTACTGAATCTTTGTTCAGTAGACATTTGTTGTACTATAGAATAAACTAAAATTTCAAAAAGAATATAATTAGCATACTTCTTTAGATGACAGTTCATGGGATATCTGACTGTTGCAAATGGACTCTGGAAAGCAAGCAGGCAAGAGAGAGAAGAGGACATTCTCAACAAGCTCCAGAGTTAACCTTGTTCTGATCTTGTCTCATTTTTAAATGACTGACCATTGGGTAAAGTGTACATCTAAAATATCTAATCAGTGGTCAGCCAGACCAACTGGAAATGAAATGCAAATTTTTGGAATGCCAGTACCTGAAATCTTGCTTCTTTAACTGGGGCTCATGAAGAAGAAGCATCAGCCTGACCTGGAAGACTGTGGAGAATATCTCACGCTGGACTCCAGAACTGCCGAGTTAGAACCTTCAACTTAACAACATCTGCAGGTGGTTGGGGGCTGTGTTAACATTCAGGAAGCCTCACTCTGGGCTCTGGGTGTTGGTGGCCAGCAGCCCCTTGTTGTAGAGACTCTGTCCTGGATGCTTTGGGATGCTTCTCATCCTCCAGCCCCAACAGCACCCAGAGACAGTGGTCCTCCAGCCCTGACAGCACCTGGAGACACTGGTCCTCCTGCAGGCATCCCTGGAGGAGTGATACAGCTCTGCATCCAGTACAGGGCATCTTCCATCTCATGCATCTCTGGGGAGCCTCCACCACTGTCCTCACATGTGTCTCAGTGTTAAATCAGGCTCAGCATAAAGTTTGCTCACCCAGGGCTACTTTGACTTGTTTATAGCTGCATTCTTAGTCCTTATAACTCCATCCATCAAACACTGGATGGCAAACAAATTCATTTAATAACAACTTTCCTTTCATATCTCCATCCCATATAGCAATTATAGACTAAGATTTTTGTTCCCGTTGTATAAATACAGGAAAGAAAACACATGCGAGCCATACATCATTACATGCATTTTCAAGTCTTCACTATGGATGGCTTTCTACCTTGTCCTCACTCCTTGACCACCATGAGTTTTTGGGGTTATTTTTGCACGAGTGGTCAATCAGATATTACAGGTGAGAGCAAATGTATTTCACTGACTTAAAAGCCACTAGGTGCACAAGACCTAAGATTGGTATCCAAAGCCATTTTTCAGTCAAACCTTGATTGTTCTTTTATATAAATATTCTGCACATATCCCGACTGTCATTGTGGCTGTTTGTGATTCTAATTGGATTAGAAGCACCAGGAGGTCATCTCTTCTCTCTGATTCCACGTGGGGACCACGGGCGGATGACCCAGCAGGATGCTCTCAGAAGGGCTGGGAACCACACGTGAATAAGTGAGCAGGCTTGCGAGCATCACTCTTTGACAGAATTATACCCCAGGAATGGAGTCAACCAAGTGGGGAGTGAGAAATTCATTTTCTGACAAGGGTGTCAGCAGCAGCATCAGGAGCTGATGACAACAAATCCATAGCCGGGTGAAAACCTGACGAAGTGGAAAACAAGGGCGTGGGGGCTGGTCTCCCCGCTCAACCGTCCAGGACATCATTTCACAGCAATTATTGCCCCGGATGGTTCTACCGGCTGTGGACCTCCCAGTCTTCCCTCGTTACTGGGCTCACACGAGAAACCAAACCAACCCAAGGACAATCAGGGCTTGTCAGTGAACTGCAGAAATGACCTATGCTTCTCTGCAGGGCTGATCGGATGGCGAGCTCGGCCAGGGTAACTGTGTGAGGCTGGCTGTGTGCATGCTGCCAGGGTCCCGGTCACCCTGACTCTCCTCATGCAAGCATCCCTGATGCTCACAGGGGCTGCACCTTGATTCTCGAGACACCAGAGATCAAACAAGCCACGTCTGCAGCAAGAAATACAAGGGAACGAAGACACTTTAATGCTCCAACTTTCTGCTGCTTGTTGCTCACATGCTAACTGCACTCTGTGGACCCAAGTGACGAGGGTCCCATTTCCAACACAGCATGGAGTGGGTGATCTCCTCAACTGTAAAATGAAGCCGTAAGAACACAGCGTGAAAATGTATTAGCAACAGTTAGATAAGGGGACCTCAGCAAGGCGTACACGCTTTCAATTGGTAAAATAATGTCTGTACAAATTGTTTTTGGTACATTAAGTACCTTTCACAGCCAAAATTAAAAAAGAAAAAAGAAGAAGAAAAAAAAACACACAAAATGACACAGAGACACAGAGCGGTATGCATGGAAGGCAGAACCAGTTTGTTCTCTGGCGAAGTAATTTCATGCAGAATTTTTTTATTGAAATTGTTTCTCTTGCTGACAGATCTGGTGTACGATGACAAATGACAATGTGCCAGCCAGCTTGTCAGCCCGTGCTGGGGGAAATCTCACACAAACTCCTCCGTAATCATAGTAAGCACGAGTTCCTTGCAATACGAGGTATTTTAAGCTCCCGAGCACAGTGGCCAAGCAAAGTGGCATTAAATAGCAGTGAGGTGAAACTGAGAAAAGATTTACACGTGCGCACGGAGCCGGCAGCTGTTTACTGGCTGTGACGTGCTGACAAGGAAACAAGGGTTATGAAAAATGATCAGTCTCTACACAGCTAAACCTTAGGGTGTCAGGAGTTTGGGCGTCCAGGGTGCTGAGGTGACATCAGTGATTGGTATGGAAAGCCAGGAATATGATAAAAGACCCTAAATTCATGAGTGTCATGAGGATACCTGTGGACAGAAGTGATGGGTATGTTACTTTCCAAAGTTTCCCAGTTCATAGGGAAAGTTAACCACAGGCAGAGATCGTAGACGGGGTAAAAATAAGAAACTAACGGGTCCTCAAGATAGCAAGGCTCCCCCTGGCCAAACATCACAGGCAGCCTGGCTCTGGCGTGGGTCACAGCCTCCCTGGGCTTATGCCAAGTCCTCTCTACCGGTGACAGCAGCTGGGGCTTTGGGAGTTTATTTCATGGGTTGTGTGTGCACATTCCAGCCAAGCCTTGCTCGGGACCCATAAGTTCACACAAAACTGACACCTACACACGGTGGCAGAATGGTCCCAAGAGACAGCCGTTTATGATCACTGGGTGGTTTTCCCAAACTACAAGGAGGAACAAAAGATCACTCTCTGTGATGGGAAGACCGAGAGCCCGGAAAGGACTGGAGCCCCGAGGCTCCCACAGTGCCTCCTTCCAGCGAGTGAGCTCAGCCAAAAACAGTGACAAGCCCTGCCGGAATCAGGAAATATGCATTACAAGCTCTACTCTGAGACTAATGGCAGAGCAGGACGCATGGTCTGTGGGGCCCTCGACGTTTCTCATTAGAAAAGCAAACTGGATTAATCGTACTCAGGATTAGTCATCTCTGGGGTCAAGCCCAGCTTTAGAACTGGGGACACGAGCCATACAACTCACGGGCAAAGCCCCTCTAGAGATCAAAACACTCCAATCTGGAGACACCTTCATGTTAGTCTCTCAGTCACTGGGAAGATTCTCCATGTCAATTGGAACCGAGGTCCCAGGGTCCTCATGCGATCCTCAGCCCTGGGATGTAGATGGCTGAGCAAGGTGAGGTGCACGGCAGGACACACATCCCCAGGGTGGGACACCCTCTGCGTGGCCTCACCAGCCCACCGGGTCCCTCCCCCGCCCCAGGGCCAGAGTCCCGAGGGAACGGCCTGCAGAGGTCCCACAGAGAACGCGAGCACGTTCCCTGCATCCGCCTGGGTAGTGGCCACGGGCCCTTCGCTCCAGGTGATGGAGCAGCTGGCGCTGGTCTGGTGAGGGTCGAGGGCAGGAGCTCTGTCCCCTGCGCCCCCAGCAGGGACCCTGGCTCCTCCTCCCTGACATGGGGGAGGGGCCCCAAGAGGCCAGGGTGAGTGTGCAGCACGCCCTCACTGGGAACACAGCTGGCAGGACGCCGAGACCTACAGCTCCTCCTGGGGCATCTGCTTGTCCTCCTGTGAGTTCGGGGTGGCCATTGCAACCAGCCTGGCACACCACACACAGCTTAGCACGCCTGCACACTCCCAAACCAGACGTCAAAGCTGACCAGCGAAACAGGCAAGAGATCCTAGCCAGACATCGTTCAGCAGCTCAACCTAAGCCCAGAATTAACTAAGATAAGTGAGTAAGCCCAGAATTAAATAAAAGAAATTATATTTGCTTTCCCCAGGTATACAGTCACATAAATTCTATATCAAACATGCACCAAAATCTTAATATGGGTAATCTGAACCTATAAAGATGTCGGCTTTGGTAAACAACAAGAAATGAAAGTCTATTTGGAAAAAAATATGGGGTGAAATGTCAAGATTGAAAGAAAAAGCAAGAACGTGATCTAAAGGATCAGTCAAAATGGTCAGATTTCTACTGACACTCCCTGATGACATTTAGGTTCATTGTATTTACATTATGACTCTTTCATTTGTTCTCAAGACATTATTTTTAGCAGATAAACAGCAGGGGGAAAAACCACTGTGGTTTAATCTTTACTACAAAGGAGCTCTGAAATTATCCACTTCGGAGAGTCTCTTCTACAGAATCTGACACTCTCCTGTTATTAGTTTTAGCTATAATTACTAATTTTCTGATCTAACCTTGAAAGGAATCTGAAAACAATGGGAAAAGGGCTTGATGTGAACTGAAGTCCTTTTTAGAAGAGAGATTATTTCTAAAGCTCCATGGCTGAGTTTGTCAGTCTTTCAAAGATAACTTTCTTGTTTATAACGTGGCTTCTCCAGGTAGGGTAATTCATCCAAGACCGAATTCTCCTTAAAAATTCTTAAAACGTTGCTTAAAAATAAGCTTACATGAAGGCAGCCATTATAAGCGGCTCCTGATGTGAAGGCTGGAAGAAAATTCTTGCACCTTTTTTATTTGTGCATGAGGCTTGAAAAATATATTTCTCCTAAATAAACTTTAGCAAGCATTTGAGACTTTGCATTTTAATGTTAACATAAAATGGGAAACATCTTATAAACACATGGAAAATCAATAAGTTGACAAGTAGCATCTTCTAATCCAAAGAACACTCGATTAAATCCATGCCTGTATCAATAGTGCTTTCTATAGAAATAGATACTGTTTATTCTCGGAAATCACATTGACCAACCCACCAGCCAGTCAACATATGTATTTGTCCACCAGGCTTCTTATTTTCCATTTGTATATTATTATTGATGAGTATTCTTCTTTCTGGCATTCAGAATCTCAAGTGCATATTTGGAAGAGGCAGGATATGAAAAGAATTCTTCAGAAAAGGAGAAAAAAGAAAAAGAAAAAAGAGCCTATCATAGGCACCCTGCTTCTGAGAGAATCACTCCTTTGCCATCGGACCTCAATTTTTACAAGTACTGAACATTTCATGCTCTATTCTAATAAGACCGGGGATAAATTACCCTTAAGAAGAGAAAGAAAATGGCCTAACTAGGATAGCATGAACGAACGTTTTTAAGACAGCTGTTAGAGGGCCACTGATACAAATGTGTGAACCTGGTGGGCCTGACAACATCAATTTGCCTATAAATGTCTGGGCAAATATACATTTACTGAAAGAGAAGAATTTTAAGTATATCAATATTATTACAGGTATATTAGTGCAAATCAATGAGCTTCGTAATGCAAGAAATTGTATTAAATGTATTTAAATTTAACTGGCTAGAATCTACAGCTGCAAATTTAAAATTATATTATCTATTAAGATATGTCTATGCTAGAAAAGCATTATGATTTCTCTGAGTTGTCTGGGATCTAAAAATAATATGTTTTCTCATAGCAGAGTAGCTTATTTTGTAAATGAGCTCATTCTGGGATTTAAAATAAGTACAATTGCTTCAAATATTGTATTTGTATTTTAACAGCAAAACAAAAACAGTTTCTTCTTTTAAAAATCTATAGATATATTCTCCTGTATGCATTCCCTCGTTTTTTAAAAAGTGTGCCTGTGCTTTACTTTTGTTTTTATTTAAGCTGAGGCAGAGCCAGGACCCTCTTTATACAATAATAGCCTTCCCTGGTATAGTGGCCTTGACTCCTCAGCCACCTCTGTGTTCTGTTTTACCAAAACATCTGCTCATGATTCGGGTGAATCAACACATCAGTGAACAATTCTGATTTCTTAAATTCTTAATGGTAGTTGACACTGAGCTGGGGTGCCTGACAGAGACATGTCCATCTGCTCCTTACAAAACCTATGATATGGTCCAGTTCTCTGGTCTACAAATTGATGCTCAAGAAACAAAGTCCTAGAAATTCAGCTCATGGATTTTTGCTAGAATTGGAAATCTCTTCTACACGATGAGAGCAGGAAAGAACCCTCTTTGTCTATGCCCCCGGGTACCCCATGTACCCCTCAGCTGGAAGAAGCTTCAGAAATATCCGGGCAGTGAGAGTGCTGCTGCTGACGGGAGCTCACCACCGTGGTCCAGACTGGGCAGAAATGAGCCCAGTTTCCTCTTTCAAATGGAAAATTTGGGACAAAGCAGAAAAAGTATGAAGGCAGAGGCATGAGTTCTAGAAAAGATATTGGTGTAGGGGCAACAGTCAATACAAAGCAACCTGATTGTTCGTTTTCAAGGTCAACCTTTTCAAAATTACTTTTAAATTGTCTAGTGCGTGCATGCTCAGTCCTGTCAGACTCTTTGTGACCCCATGGTTTGTAGCCCACCAGATTCCTCCGTCCATGGGATTCTCCAGGCAAGAATACTGGAGTAGGTTGCCATTTCCTTCTCCAGGGGATCTTCCCAATCCAGGGATCATACCCAAGCCTCCTGCATCACTTGTATTGGCAGGCAAATTATTTACCACCGAGCCACTGAGCCCTAAATTGTCTAGTGTTCCCATTTGAGACGGAAATCCACGAACACAGAGCCTCTCGTGAAAAAATCCTTGACAGCTTTGGGATGTGACTGGGAAACCTGCGGTCCTCTCTGACTCCAAGGTCAGCTCCTCACCCTCTCTGGAGGCACAGCCAGCAGGAAGCCACCAGGCACCCATGCACTGCCCAGGCACTGATGCTGGGCACCCAGCATGAGTCAGAAGCAGAGGAAAATAGCTGGATGGGTGATATAGGTCCTTAACTTCATAGCAGAACTGAGCCTTAATGTTGAAAGTTAGCAAAGTTGTTTTGTATAAATAAACAATCCCAGTGTCTCTGGGTCAGAGTGACTCTCGGCTTTCCCTGTCAAAATCAGGACAGCAGGGAAGCCAATGGCTCTGATGTTTTCAGCACACTGTCGCTTTTGTTCAGGTTTATGGATTTTCCTTCCATTTTTCGATAAGGGAAGGAACAGAGGGGCTGAGAGCAGGTGCTTGATTCAGGGTAGGCCATGACCAGTCTGCTCCTTGCTGACCCGCTTACCTGTCTCAGCCTCACCTTTCCTCATCTATAGCATCGGGCCGCTCTAGTGGGGTCTCAGCACAGCCGCACACTCAGAAGCATCGGTCATAAGTCACTAAACCTTGCTGTGTAGAAGGAGTCTCATTAGACACGGGGGCATCTGCCCTTGACCTTCCACACGTGCTCCCGACAGCTGGCCTGCGGCCCCTACATCTGGGTGCTAGTGAGTGCCGCCCAGGGCAATTCCATGGGTTTCAGGGAACTTTATCCAGTCTCCTGGGGTAGGCCATAACAAAAAGGAATTTTTAAAGAAGGTATTATGTGTATGACTGAGTCACTCTGCTGTTCAGCAGATGCACAGCACTGCACATCAGCTCTACTTCAGTTTTAAAACAGAAGACGCAGGCTCTGGGGGCAGATCAGGCGCCCTCCCCGCGGTGCAGCCACACAGGAGGCCTCCCCACACACTGAAAGCCCAGGAGTTCTGGTTAACTGTGAGTCTGTCTGAAGGGCTCACCATGCAGGGCAAAGAGCCTCGTCTTACACTTCCCTCCCACCCGCTCAGTCTTATCCAGGCTCAGCTGGCTTGGGTCTCAGAGGCAGCCACTGGGAACGTGGAACTCCACCTTACACATCTCCCAGGAGTGACGTGATGCTTGCCTCATCCCTGCCTCTTCCTCCTGAGGATACAGCCCTCACAGTGTGTACTCTGTCCATAGTATATCCACACTGTGGAGGGTTGATCTTTCGGCCACTTTGATAGTTTCCTTATAAGTACAAGAATGCATTTGGAAAGGCATATCCCCTCAGAGACAGAAAAACCAATCAAAAACACTACACTGATTTCTACCAGCTTGACCTGTGGCGAGGGACCAACTGGTGGTCCTTCCAAGGAAAAAGAAATAAAGTGCACCGGTAATATTCATGTTCAGTGACGCTCACCTCAGTGATGCTTGTCCTCAGTGTGTTCCTCTCAGTGAGGCTCACCTCAGTGATGCTCCTCCTCAGTGATGCTCACCTCAGTGAGGCTCACCTCAGTGATGCTCACCTCAGTGGTGCTCGTCCTCACTGATGCTCACCTCAGTGGTGCCCGTCCTCAGTGGTGCTCACCTCAGTGATTCTTGTCCTCAGTGATGTTCTTCTCAGTGATGCTCACCTCAGTGGTGCTCGTCCTCACTGATGCTCACCTCAGTGGTGCTCACCTCAGTGATGCTCACCTCAGTGGTGCTCGTCCTCAGTGGTGCTCACCTCAGTGATGCTCACCTCAGTGATGCTTGTCCTCAGTGATGTTCCTCTCAGTAATGCTCACCTCAGTGGTGCTCACCTCAGTGATGCTCACCTCAGTGATGCTTGTCCTCAGTGATGTTCCTCTCAGTGATGCTCACCTCAGTGATGCTTACCTCAGTGATGCTCACCTCAGTGATGCTTGTCCTCAGTGATGTTCCTCTCAGTGAGGCTCACCTCAGTGGTGCTCACCTCAGTGAGGCTCACCTCAGTGATGCTCACCTCAGTGGTGCTCGTCCTCACTGATGCTCACCTCAGTGGTGCTCACCTCAGTGATGCTCACTTCAGTGGTACTCATCCTCAGTGATGTTCCTCTCAGTGATGCCCACCTCAGTAGTGCTCGTCCTCAGTGATGCTCACCTCAGTGAGGCTCACCTCAGTGAGGCTCATCCTCAGTGATGTTCCTCTCAGTGATGCCCACCTCAGTAGTGCTCGTCCTCAGTGATGCTCACCTCAGTGATACTCACCTCAGTGGTGCTCATCCTCAGTGATGCTCACTTCAGTGATGCTCACCTCAGTGATACTTGTGCTCAGTGATGCTGGTCCTCAGATTTATTCTTCCTAGAGATGTTCATCCTCAGTGATGATCATCCTCAGTGATGTTCACCTCAGTGATATTCATTCATCCTCAGTGATGCTCACCTCAGTGATTCTCAAGTTCAGTGATGCTCATCCTCTGTGATATTCTTTGTCATTGATCTTCATCACTATTGATGCTCCAAGGTAGTTCATGCTCCTCTGCATGGCATACAGGCCCAAGTACTTTTCCTGGGACATTCAGTTATTGCCTAGGAAACTAGTTTAGCTGAAGTACTCAGTGGATAGGTGCTGAAGCTTTGCTTTTCAGAGAATACTGGACTCCCATCCTTGTCAACTCCTGGGACAGCGCATCCTCCTGCTGAGATTGTGTTTGTGACCCTGGCATAGACCCCATTCCCAGTTGGGGTGTGAACATTGACAATTCAGGGCTACACTGCAATAGTTCCCAGATGCTGATTCCTTTTAGGGCTGTGTAAGTGCCCTGAAAATTCTTTGGAAGGACTGATGCTCTAGCTGAAGGTCTAATCTTTGGCCACCTGATGTGAAGAGCTGACTCATTGGAAAAGACCCTGATGTTGGAAAAGATTGAGGAAAGTAGGAGAAGTTGGTGGCAGAGGATGAGATGGTTGGACAGCATCACTGACTCAGTGGACATGAATTTGTGCAAACTCTGGGAGATAGTGAAGGACTGGGAAGCCTGGTGTGCTGCAGGCCATGGGGTCTCAAAGAGCCAGACATGACTGAGTAACTGAACAAAGTGTCTCTATCTTCATTGACTTGGTTTACCCATCTATGCTCATGCTCAGTTGCAAAGTCATGTCCAATTCTTTGCGACCCCATGGACTGTAGCCTGCCATGTCCCTCTGTCCATGGGATTTTCCAGGCAAGAATACTGGAATGGTTGCCATTCCCTTCTCCAGTTACCCATCTATGGAATGTGGTTTAATCTCACTCAACTGAACATAGGTTCACCTGGAATCCTTTAGTTGATGTTTCTGCAAAGCCCTCTGTAGACAAAACTGGAAGTGGAATTCTACATCTGATCAACTGAAGGCAAATTTAGGGTTTAAGGCCTCACAGGGAATTTCTAAGTTCTGGGTGTGGAGGCACCTTTAATGTTATTTTAATGAATCTTAACTTTTTTCCAAGGAGTTAATTTAATTTTTGTTCTTAATGAGATCCTGCCTCTTATGCAAGCCTGAGGACAGAGTGTGGAGAGGTAGAAAGACTTTTCAGAGAGGCATAGTGTTTTCTAGAAAACTCAGAACTGGCCCCACTTGGTAGGTTTTGTGTCATAGCACTGAGTTTGTAACCGTCTCTTCCTTACATTGCTCAGTGTTGAGACTTCATCTGTGTTTCCTCATGTTCTGAGCCAACAGACTTTCTTAATGGACTCTACTCAGGCCAATCAGTGAGCACAAGTTTCTAGTCCAGGGACTTATCCAATTGCAACTAAACAACAACAAAAACATAGCATAAATATGTTGGAATTAAAGTAGAAAAGAAAAGAAAAATCTAATTATTGACAGTGTCAGTTGTAACTAAAAGTTATTTTCTCCTAAGAAGATCTCTTGAGAGTCCCTTGGACTGCAAGGAGATCCAACCAGTCCATCCTAAAGGAAATCAGTCCTGGGTGTTCATTAGAAGGACTGATGCTGAAGCTGAAACACCAATACTTTGGCCACTGATGTGAAGAGCTGACTCATTTGAAAAGACCCTGATGCTGGGAAAGATCAAGGACAGAAGGAGAAGGGGATGACAGAGGATGAGATGATTGGATGGCTTCACTGACTCAATGGACATGGATTTGGGTCGACTCCAGGTGTTGGTGATGGACAGGGAGGCCTGGTGTGCTGCGGTTCATGGGGTCGCAAAGAGTCGGACACGACTGAGCGACTGAACTAAACTGAACTGAAGATCTCATTGTGTTCCTTTTGTGTAAAAGCAGAATATCAACTAAAATGAGTCTTTAAATATTTTAATGCAGTTTTGAATGAATGATATTTGTCAAAGAGTGGTTTAAATACTGGAGGCCTTAGACATTACATGAATCAACATGTCTCTGCTAGTGGATCCACACCACCAGCCGATAGTGGATGGAATTCCATCTACATGCTATGAGAAGGATAAGATCTCCTACAGTCTTGGATCATTGCAAAGGAGGAAAAGAGGATTTTAATGGTCTGGAGTCACAGTGCAGTTTCCTTACACATTCCTTGATGTTTACTTTCCTATTAAAAAAAAAATGGTGGTTAGAATCCTGAAATGGAAGCATAAGTGAGGATGTGTGTAGTAGAATAGCAAAATTTAATTATTACACTGCTGAAAACTACCACAATTATTTCAGCAACATTTTTAAATTCAGTTTTACTGTTTTCTGTTCATATGAAAGTAATGGATGATATACCATTTACTATTTTCCCCATTGAAAAAAAAAAAGAAAATGAAGAAAATGGAAACAAAACAATACCACAGAACTCAACAAAACACAAAGTTATCAACTTTAGATCCAGAAAGGGGAAGTTTCCAGAAAAATCCTCAGTGTCTATGTCTGTACAAGAGCTTTCAGAAGGGGTTTTGTGTCAGGCTAGGGAGAACCATGAGACTGGCAGAGGCTGATGAAGAAAGACATCACTGTCTTTCTAAAGGCCTCCTAAATATTAATTCCCTTCAAATGAAGTTGGTAGAAGAATCTTTGCAATCTTGTTCCTTTTCTCCGATTTCTTTGCTACCTCTCTAGCAACTCATCAGAGCTTTGAAATGTATCTCCATCTGGAAGAAGCAAAAGCGCCCTCAAATTCTCCTGCTTGGACCCAGTTCCGAACAGACAGCCCCTTCCTGGAGACCAAGCCCATCACTCGTCACATCCGTGTCTAGGCTCTGGGTCAGGGTCAGTGGAAGGCCCACGGGCAGGGTCTCCTGTGTGGCACCGGGATGCTGAAATAGCAGCATTTGACACATTTAAAACTTGCTGTTTGTGCAATCACTAAAAACTGCACCATTAGCTGGATTTTCAGATTGCATGAGTGCAGATCATTAAGTGTTATTACAGTATTAATTATTAGAAATGTCCTGTCCTGCCCAAATTAAATTGGGATAGTCAACGGCCTGCGAGCTCTCAATAGCACGGATAATTTACCCGGAGATCCGCCACCCTGGGTAAGGTGTCTTCACACACAATTCACATTAGTTCACATTAAGTACCAACTGAAGATCCCAGAAGAAATGAAACAAATCAGATCTGGATATTTTCCTATGGCAACCTTGCTACAGGAACTTCCAGAAAAAAAGAGAGGCCAGGCGGAGACTGTGTTGATGCCTCATGGAGAAAGTCGACCTATTAAATCCAGTTTTTAATATGCCTCTTGGTTGCTGCAATGATTTCACAGGATTTCAGTGTCTCGTAATCTGTGCTGAGTTGAAAGTGAAAGGTGCATCACTGTTTAAGGCTGATCCATCCAAAACTGGAGGAATATTTTTTAAAACCCTAACCCTGTCAAGAAGCTGAGATGATCCCAAGTGAATACTTAGATATTTCAAAATTATCCTTTGATTCCATTTTTAAATTTTTATTTAAATAAGATAAATTAGAAATTCAGTTTTTCAAGCTTAGTGTAAAGAATATAATAGTTGCTTGAAGCATTAATTATATTAGTTCCAAGTGGTGATCAACAGTGGACAACGGTACAGCTATGAAATGGTGTCTGTTCTTAGAACAATGGTTTTGGAAACTGGGAAAACTATGCAATGCTCCTGGAAAACGTAATATTCAATGTCAAAAGATATGTGTATGCAGAGTACAACTAGGTACAGAAATTGCAGACTAAAAGTCTAAAACACCCAAAACTGTACACGTGATGGAGTGAATGGACACACACACAGATGTGACCTAACAATGATACTTAAGCCCAGACTAGACTAAAATAGACACTCTAGGTATTTTCATACCTAATCTGAAATTTAGTAAGGTTCAAGGTCCTTTTTTAAAATGAAAACCTAGTATTTCCCCCAGCTTCTACTATTCTTAAAAATTTTGTTGTTTAGTCACTCAGTCAGGATTGACTCTCTTGTAACCCCATGGACTGTAGCCCACCAAGCTCCTCTGTCTATGGTATTTCTGAGGCAAGAATTCTGGAGTGGATTGCCATTTCCTTCTCCAGGGGATTTCCTGACCTAAGAATTGAACCTGCGTCTCCTGCATTGCAGGCAGATCCTTTACCACTGAGCCACCAGGAAAGACAGAGCCTTTAAGAGTCTGAAGAAGGAGGTGGGAAGGACTGGGTGTAGACATCCTGGTTCCAATCCCAGCTCTGCCCGCTGGGTTGTGTGGAACCAAAAAGAGTCTGTATTTCCCTGAAACTATCCCTGCAGGGCCTGAAGATCACAAACAGCACCTTCTGAAATTTCCTTGGGCAGCATAAATGGCATAGAATAGTCATAGATTATAGTTTCTAGGGCTCTTTTTTTTTTAATAAGAGTACTTCCCCAGAGCCTCATCCAAGGATGGGAAGCACTATTCTTTTCACAGGTCAGAGGCATCAAGGTCCTGGAACTCACTCTCCTCCAAAACTGGCACTTAGAAAACCACAGAATGACTCAGGCTTGTGCCTACAGAGCCAGTGCCCATCCTCTTTCCAGGAATCCACTGAGGGCTTGCTTGATGCCCCCCAAAAGCTACAGAGGGAACCACCATAGACCCTACCAGAAGGACGAGTCCATCCCAGGTCCATGGCAGGAGCAAGCCCATGTAATGAGAGGCCTGGGGCTGACACCTGTCCACAGAGCCTGAAGCCTGGGCTTGTCCTTCCCATGGCCAGAGCCTGGCATCAGCTACAAACTGGCACATGCCACCTGCTTCTGCAGGGATTAAATCATGTGCTACTGCAGCTACTGACTTTCAAACTGCCCTGCCCTGTCCCGCTGAAGGGAGTGCAGTGTAGAGAGCAGGAATGAGGCTCTCTGTGCTCTGGAAAAACTGGCAGACCAGCCCTTCAGATAATTAATTTTAGGAGCTGAGTTTTTGGGCCCAATCCTTCCATCTCCTCATATCTAGAAAAGCACTAAAATTGCTCACAGTGATGACTGTGCCCGTGATGGCAGAAACCTTCTACAAAAATATGTGCTTGTTTGCAGGCACTCCCCCTTCTCCAAGGAGCTTCCCAGGTGGCTCAGTGGTAAAGAATCTGCCAAAAAATGCAGGAGACACAAGAAATGCAGGTTCAACCCCTGGGTAGGGAAGATACCCTGGAGTAGGAAATGGCAACCCACTCCATTGCTTGGAGAATTCTAAGCACAGAGGAGCCTGGCAGGTTACAATCCATGGAGCCAAAAAGAATCGGACACAGTTGAGCAACTGAGCACACCCATTCACCAAAATCACATGTTTATTGACCTTCCCCCCCGCCTCTTTGGAGCAGTCTCTCAGAGCTACCTGAGGTGCTGTCTCCTGGCCTGCAGTCCTCCTTTTGCCCAAAACATAACAACTTTCAGCTCCCATGTTGTGCATTTTTGTTTTAGGTCAGCATGGCAGAAGCATCTCCATCCCACACATCCAGAAACTAAGAGGCTCTCTGAGACCTGGCCTAGAGCTCCCTGACCACGCCCCGCCCTCCCCGCCATAAATGGACCAGGCCCAGGAAGGTCTCACAGGCTGTATGTCTTCCACCCTTCTTTCTGCCTGGCTCTCTCTCCAAACCCCTACCAGGCCACAGGTCTGAGGCCCGGCCAGCGGAGGTTGAGCCCACACGCCATGGTGAGCCTTGTCCCCTTGGGGGGGGGGGGTGCAGTTGGGACCCCAAGTACATCCAGTGCTGTGAGTGGCAGCTGCCAAATTAGCTCCTTGAGGACCAAGCTTAGAGAAGCATCATCAAAAACGGGCCCGGAGCTGCCCTTCCCCCTGGCCCCACTCCTCGGGGCCCTGTATTGCCCTAGAGGATGATGCGGGGTCAAGGGGAGAAGGAAGGGGTTGCAAGGCAGAGGAAAGGCTGCAGGAACAGAGGCAAGAAGTGGAGGGTTTGGAGGGGAGCCCGCCCCCAAGAGTGGCCACGCCTGCCCCAGACCCACCTCCTCGGGCCAGTTTGATCCAGAAGCCCCCAGCTGGACTCTGGTTCAGGGTCACCCACCAGGTCACATCCCCAGATGGAGATTCTCAAGATCCGAACAGAACGAGAGCAGCCCAGCTGTCAACTCAGCCGATCTAGTCCACGGGTCCTTTCTGGATTCTGGTCAGTCAGACGCTGCTATTGAAATTCTCATAACACCAGCGGCACCTGGATTCAGACAGGTTGCTCTGATCCAATCCCATCGCCATCAGCTGCTCAACAATTAGACACTTTCTCCACAATTTCTGGGAGTATTTTTTGATCTAGGGAAGGAGTGCTATTTTAGTATTTTCATTCCAGTGTTTACACTCTTGTCCTTTACTTGTCAAATCCCAAACGTTTAAAAATTAGTAGTCTCCAGGTTTCAGTTGCAAATTTTCAGTCAACAGAACAAAATCCAACCTTCTGCAGTGAAGGTAGAAAACTAACCCTGGCAGCAAAGCCTATGTTCCTCCCTCCATGGCTCAGCTCAACGAGGTGGTAACTTCCCAGCCCAAGCAGGCAATTGAAATGCAAACGCTATTAAGTACTGTCCATTTCTTTCTGTTATTTCAAAAAATGGAGAAGAAATCAAACACAAAAACTTGTTAAAGCAAAGTCTGATTACAAATTTGAGCACAAAACAGTCAGTAAATGCAAATGCCAATGCTCTAATTGTAACGGTAACAGAAACCACTTCACACCCTGGTCACATTGACTGTCTGTTTAAAGGTCTAATTAGAACCTTCAGCTATTATGGGTGATGATATGGATGAATACTTTATTATGAGTGCATTTATTCTTACAGCTTTGTGCCTTTTGGCAGTAAGCTCCTTGAAAGTAGGGGTTCTCCTTTAGTTCATTGAGGCTGTAGCTGTGGCTACAGACTGAGCTGTGGCACAGTCAACTCTTTGCAACCCAGTGGGCTGTAGCCCACCAGGCTCCTCTGTCCATGGAATTTTCTAAAGCAAGAATACAGGTGTGGGTTGCCATTCCCTTCTGCAGGGGATCTTCCTAATCCCAGGATCGAACCTGGGTCTTCTGCCTTGTAGGCAGATTCTTTACCATCTGAGCCACCAGGGAAGCCTACTTCATCATAGGAGTGGTATCAACTAGAACGGTGTTGAGCCAACAGCAGTAAAATGACTCTGGGAGCACACCCAGTTTGGGCAGAGCAGTGTTCTGCAGGGAACCAAGTGGCGAGCTGCATACCAACCAGCCGCTCTGTTCCTTACAGCTCCCTCACGTCTACACTTCTGCATGCACTCAAGAGACCACAGTTAACCTAAATGACCCCTTCCAAAATAATTTTAATTTCAGTTTTGATTCTTTTCTTTGTTTTTTGAGTTATTTTCATTTAAATTTTATGAGGAAAAATTTTAGAACACTAGTAATGGCATTAGAAAAATAAAGGGAATTAGAAAAATATGCCCATGTCCTAGAACATCACCCGTTTTTCTGTTTTCGTGTTTCCTTCCTATCTTCACTAATACAATGTGTATTTTTGCACAGTTGAGCAATAATGGTACAAATGTATAGACTTTATATTGACAGCTGCACCACTCATCCATTTTAACCCTTGGGCACTTAAAAGTATTTCAAATAGAACTGCAGTGGGCACGTCCTATGTTACCACTTGGTGACAAATCTTTCCTTAGGCTGTTTTTTTTAAGTTTAATATACTCCTTAAAACTCTTCACAATCTCTCTGTATTGCTTCAGAATAATTTAGATAAATTGAAAGCACATTTCTAGCAAAGTAATAATTTATTACAATAAATCAACCTTCTTGACCAAGGGTTCCAAAATTTCATAGAAAACACATGTACAGCCGTCATCACTTTTTCAAACAGAATTGAATACCCTCTACTTCTTATGATTTGTAGTAACTAGCTTACTAAAAAGTTATGAAACATTTATAGGCCAAACAATGCAAAGAGACTAAAGAATATACTTATTACAAACATGGCGAAAAGTTCATAAATAAAAACACTTACAACTAAAATACTAAACATGTAAACAGATAATTAGATGAACAGAAGAATTAATAGCAATAAAATATCTGAAAAAAATGTTCATTCTCACAAATAGTGAAAGAAATGACAGCTAAAAATATAAGAAAGCATTTCTCACCTATTAGATTAAAAATAATCTAGTTATCAGTAAAGACTGAGAAAAGACGATCTAGAGATCTAAAGACTTTGAAACCGGTGATTCACATTCTAGTCCCCCAGCTGTACTGAGGAGCAGAGAGACAGACAGAGATGGGATCTCAGGTGGCCTTGGCCTGCAAGGGCTTGAAGCCAAGCTTGGGTTCCCACAGAGGCTGAGGCTGGGCAGCAGTAGTGAGAGAAAGGAAGGAATTAGGCTTTGTTCGGATGAAGCAGGTTGCCCACAGTATAAGCACACAATCCAGTAGATTAGTAAACGCCAGGGCAGACTTTACACCTTCTGGTAGACTGGCTCTTTTTCTCTCTCTTCCAGGGCTCCGAGGGCCAGTGAAGGAGGGTCACGGTGCCCAGGGGCTCGGGGTGCTGTGTGCACATCAGTGTGCGACCGAGTGAGTTGTGGCGTCTGGTTGTGGGGCGTGCTCAATCACCAGGCCCGCTTATGATGGATCAATGAACAGGAGCTCATTATATCCTGACCAAAACTAGCCACAGGAAGGGAGAGCCCACTTAGGTGTGTGAGAGTGAGATTATATACTGTTTTTTTCTGTTGTTTCATTTCACAAAACTGCAAAAGTCCAGGCAACGTTTTGTCAGTAAAAAACAATAAAGAATATGAAAAGCCCATCTTCACAGAACATTGGACATTGCAAAACAACCTGCAGCTATTATCGGATATATCAAAACTGACACGTAAAACTTTGGCTCTTGATTGAGCCATATCTCACGGGGACAGCTCAGCTCGTCCCCTCTCTCCCGGATGGAGCTGTGTGTCCGAAGGACCGGGGCAGGGAGTTTATGAGCCTAATTGAATTGATGGTATTTGGATGGTTGAAAAAATTGGTGACGTTGCAAAACTGGTCCTTAGATTTTCATGAGCAGAGGGACTCTTACTCCTTCAGGACCTAAAGGAATAGCCTGGATTAGAAGCGAGGCTAATTGTGTTCACACACATTTTATAGAAACCAGGAGAGCTTTATGAATGCAGTGTTGATGCATTTGCTACCTGTGGTCTCTTACCTTTTAAAAAAGCTAATGAACTGACACACAACTTGGTTCTAATGTCATCAAATAGGCAACTATTTCTTGAAAACAGGAAAATAATCCCTGCATCTTCTCTCACGTACACCCATATGGTATGAATTTTATGTCTTTTAATATTGCTTTGTGTCTTTCTAATATTGCAACAAAAACTTGTGTGAGTGTATTTGTGTGTGTGTGTGTGTGTGTGTGTGTGTGTGTGTGTAAAAACTGCACCCAAATTAAATGAGGAAGAAATAATTCAGAAGTTGCTTTTCTGGTGCTGCTTAAAAGTAAGAGACAAACAGACACATGAGAAGCCAAGCAGGGGTCAGACCCTAAGCCACAGATGTGCCAAGAAACCCCATTACACACTGCTGACACCCGGAATTCCCATCAGCACACCTAAATAATATCAGATTGGGTTCTTCACGTGTATTATACTGCCGAACATCTGTTTCCTGGGTTTCTGAGAGACTGTATTTAAAGCCTAAAGGTTTGGTATTAAGGGAAATAATTAGCATGTTTCTTGGCAACTGGCCAGCAGGGATGGCACATCCCTCGAAAATGACAAAGTCTCTTCATTCCCCACGTCACCGTAAGCGATTCCCAGAGTAATTTGGGAGAATGACTGTAATAATATGCCCTTCCTCTGAAAGAGCTGTGATGTAGGTGTGGGGATGACAGCGCATTTGCAGCCTGCATGGCGAGGAGCTGGACTCAAGGGCGCTGGAGGTCAGTGGAGATCCCACTAGTAAACTAGCCATCACCTGGCACTCTCTTAGTTCTTAGAAATGGTCCTTTTGCATTCATAGGAAATTGAAGTGCTTCAGTGAATTCTAAAAGCTGAGATTTCCATTTGGAAACTGCCAGGGAGACATCCCTCAGACACTCTCAGTGGATTTACAGCTGTGGTCCCAAAATTTATTTCTGCATCTCTCAGCAGTACCCCAGCCAAGCCCAGTCTTGTCGGAGAAGTTTCTAGAAGGTGTGGGTATTATTTTGGTCTTAGTTCTTTTTGATTGTACAGAGAGTCTCACCCTCATGGGAGGTAAAACTTCTCAAGACAGAGCAGGAATGAAGGAGTGCGGTACAGATGCTGGCTTCTTTCCCTTCCCACTGTTGTGATGATTTAAATACAAGGTGACACAGTGCATACAGGTGCACTGCCCCTCTGATACGACCACTGCTAATTTCAGATACAATGCATTCCTTCCTATTTTGGTTTAAAAGCATATTTATTTTTGGTTTTAATTCAGGGGAAACTCAAGAAGATAAGCATGGGGCAATGGCTCATCCATCACAGAAATGGGTGCCCTATTTGAACATTTTGAGAAACTCCCTTGCATGGTGAACGTCCATCCAGAAAACATCATAGTAGCCCCAGCAGAAGACACTTGGAGAACGCTCATCACTGAACAGGGTCCCTTCTCCCCTCCTCCACCTCCACCAAGAGTGTTTTCACTTTTAGCTAGCAGATGCTGCTGCTAGGCCCAGCTTCATCTTTATTCTTGTGTGTGGTCTGTTGGTGGCTCCATTCTGAAGGCGTTTAGGTGCTTCTGCTGTGATTAGCATGCTGGCTTCTCTGCACCGCGGCAGGACAGTGACTGGAGCTTGGGTCCTGCAGGAGCATCACAGCTGCGAAGAGTGATGGAATGACCTCTTTTCAGGTTTTCTCTTAGACAACAGGCAGCACCCTATGAAGATTGATACAGAAGGGCGGGCTGCCTAGGCTGGACCATCAAATGGATTGATATTATTCTCTAGCAGAGGATGAAGACAGAGTAACCGTTATCATACTCAATACGCAGACTTGTCAGCAGCAGAAAATCATCCAGTGTCACTGATTATGGGAGCGTTTCATGACTGTCACTCAAATTTAGTAGCACAACAGTGTGGGCAGGCTGCTGGGTCAGAAACTCCCTATTTATAAGAAAAGGAAAGGCTGTCCACAAACCCAGCCCCCATGAAGGTGCCCGGGGTGGAAGGGAGGGGCTGGCGATTTGTAATATGCATTTGCTTCTCATCTCATAGAACAAGGATGGCTGGTTCCCGGCGGGGGGGGTGGGGGGGGGCTCTGTGGGTTCAGTTCCCTGACACGAGATTGCTGGATGAGAATCACTCTGGGCCAGGGTGATCATCCAGGGGGAGTAGGAAGAACTTGCATTCTCGAAGATAGCTGTGATGTATCCACGGCCTACTGTCATGTGCCATTCACTCTTCACTCATGTGGTGGACACACCCACTCACCGATGCAGACACACACGAGAAATTAACGCCTGTCCACTGTGAATGGAGAGCTGAGCTGTGGCAGCTCGGGGTACAAGGGGACAGCTGCCTCTGATGCCCACTGGGGTGGGGCAGTCATTCCCCATGTGGCATGACTGGGCCCACAAGGGATCGTCGCCAGCCAGGCCCTGATTCTGGTTTCTGAAACTGAGCCATGACTCTTTCATTCTTAGTTTCCCACCCCTTGCAAGAGGCAGACCCCACGGGAAGCAGGCCTGGTAAGCTGTGTCACCTCACAATGAGAAAGTGTGACAGCTGGGACCTTGACGCTACAAGACTTCAGTGGCCGAGCGTGTGTGCTCCAAGTAGGTGTGGGTGAAGGGAGAAGACCCTTCCTGGAGTGGCAGACTCCCGTGAGACCCCAACACACAGAGCAGATCACATGCAAGACCAACACTCGCTGAGTCAGTCATGGTTCCCCAGGACAGAATCAGGAACACAAGGGCTG
This sequence comes from Odocoileus virginianus, assembly GCF_023699985.2. Classification (NCBI taxonomy): domain Eukaryota; kingdom Metazoa; phylum Chordata; class Mammalia; order Artiodactyla; family Cervidae; genus Odocoileus; species Odocoileus virginianus. Next base: position 54,708,121 of record NC_069695.1, read on the forward strand.
TCCTGGAGGAGGTGGGGAGGCTGCAGAGGGAGGTGAGTCGCAGGGCGTGGGGCCCTCAGAAGTGCTGATGCTGCTCTGCTCCCTGCGGAGCGGGGGGCAGTGGGGCTGCAGGATGGTCCCATGGGCGAGGCCCCTCATCTGGAGTGTGTTCAGAAATGAAGCCTACTGCCACTGTGTGGACCAGAGGTCACAGGGCAACCACCGCAGAGCATCTCAGGTAGGAAGGAGCTGGGGAGACCTGGACAAAGAGGACAGATGGCATGGGGTCTCAAACCAGGCTTTCAGGTTGGTCACGAGGTGATAATACACACAGAGAAATGCACACACTTCTGTTATATGGTATATTTATGGCTCACGTGCTCAGTCATGTCCAACTCTTTATGACCTCCTGGAGAGTAACTCACCAGGCTCCTCTGTCCATGGGATTCTCCAGGCAAGAATACTGGAGTGGGTTGCTAATCCTCCTACAGGGGATCTTCCCAACCCAGGGATTGAACCTGGGTCTCCTGTTATCTCTTGCATTGTAGCCAGATTCTTTACTACTGAGCCACCTTTGCTCTTCTTAATAAAAACAGACTATTATTTAGCATATGGTGTTTGAGGGAAAGATTCTAAAAATAAAATGTGGTTCCTAAAAGGAGGAGTCAGAATTCCACAGGATACAGTTATGGTAGAAATAAAGATGGCAGTAGCATTTGTTGTGCAGCCCCAGTATGCTGAGCCCCCAGTGCAGGGCTCCTTGGAAGCCCAGCTCCAACAGAATCCATCCCACCACCTGGCCCTGGAGCAGGTGGCCAGCTCATCCTAGCCTCCATCCCCGACCTCGGGGTCCTCTCGGGGAAGATGGAGAGAGGGACATTCAGAACTCAGGGTACAATGTATGGCACAGGGACAACCGGCCATCTGTCCTCCCTTCACGCAGTTGGAAGCCTCCCAGAACCTATGCTATAATATACATATAAGAAACCTGTAATAAACATCGTCACAGCCTCAGCCTCACTAAAAGCATGAGCCCCAAAGCTCTCAGAGGAACATGGACCCAAGAGGTAAGCCAGCAGGTGCGGTTCTATCCGCAGTTGGTGCCCCTGCCAGGAAGCCAGCTCTGGGACTCCCAAATCTGTGATGACCATCCTGACTTCAGACCCAGGCCTGGCACGTGAATGCCAGCAGCCACAGAGACAGGACCCAGCTGTCACCTGCATGTCAGTAACCGGCTGCTGTCCAGACTGAGGGGCCTCAGGGTAAATCACGTGTTTCCATCAGGACAGGAAGCGAGAGCTCAGGACTTCCTGCTTAGTGTCTCCTGCCACATGGACAGGCACTTCCCGAACCTGCCTCCTGATGCTGTCAGGGATACCAGGGACTTTCAAACTCATGGGAAGGGCCTCATCTTGACCTTCCCACGAACCAAAATCAATCCATTCATTAGGTGACCTTTCGTGAGCACCTTTCCCTGCTGGCTTAGTGCTGGGTGGTGAGGACATCTGGGTGCAGATGAAACAGAAGCTTCAGGGAGATGCTGCCGCTCTTCATCCAGAAGAAACCTGGATGGGGGCCGGTCATTTTCTGGGAAGACTGAGAAAACCGTAAGTATAAGTGGCCAACTTCATGTCAGATTTGTATTGTTCTACAGGATAAATGAGCTTCCCTGGTGGCTCAGCTGGTAAAAAATCCACCCACAATGCAGGAGACCTGGGTTTGAGCCCTGGGTCAGGAAGATCCCCTGGAGTAGGAAATGGGAACCCATTCCAGTGTTCTTGCCTGGAGCATCCCATGGACAGAGCAGCCTGGTGGGCTACAGGGTCAGACATAACAGAGCAGCTAAACCCACCACCACCTCAGGATAAATAGTTTCCCCCACCTATCGCTGCTACCTGTCCAGTTGGTTTTCTCCACTCACACGACAGCTGCAGTGCGGCCTGAGAGTGGACATGAGTGACCCACGGCTCATCTACAGGCTTGTCCTCAAATGACGTGACTTCACAGGGCTGTGTAGCTGGCGGGACAACTCAGGGCTGCAGTGACTTCTACCAGCGAGAGCCCTGCGGGTCTAAACACTGGACGAGGGCCCTTCCATCTCCCTCTCAGACCTCTCTTGGTGAAACCTGCCACCAAATGGTGGCTCTCAAGAAATATGGGCCATTGCATTGTTCCCCTTTAAAACAGAAAAAAAAAAAGGAAGGAAACAGAAACAATCTGGTATCTAGGGAGCTTGCTGGGAGAATATGTTCCATGGGAGCCAGCTGACTGTCCATCTCCCCTTTGCAGAGCGTCAGGGCCACTGGGCTTGATGGTGAGGTGACATGTCCCCCACTTGTCCATGCTCCTGCTGGACATGAGTAATGGCGGGGACAGCCGTCACATGGCTGAGCTGGAGCGGGAGCCTGGCTGGCCTGGCCCTCAGAATAAAAATGAAAAAAAAAACCTGCTTTTAAAATAATGGAGCTTCCTGGGAAAGTATAATTCATGATTCACTTTGTAGGAAGTATTTATTTCTCTCTCTTTGTGAAAGGAGTTTATCATGCCTAGTGTATTTCTCCACACTGAAGCCAAAACTTCAAAATATATACAGAAAAGGAAACCACAGCTGAGATAGAGGTGCATGTGTCTGCGTGTTCAGTCATTCGGTCGTGCCTGACTCTTTGTGACCCTGTGGACTATAGCCCACCAGGCTTTTCTGTCCATGGGATTTCCCAGGCAAGGATATTGGAGTGGGCTGTCATTTCTTCCTCCAGGGTATGTTCCCAGCTCAGGGGTCAAACTCGCGTCTCCTGCATTGGCAGGCGGGTTCTTTACCACTGAGCTCCCAGGGAAGTCAGAGGTACAAGTGTATATTTATTTATAAACAGACACATGTATACAGATACACATACACACACACACACACACAAGTATATACACATCCATATATACATGGGTTTCCCAGGTGACTCTGTGGTAAAGAACCTGCCTGCCAATGCAAGAGATGTAAAAGAGGCAGGTTCAGTCTCTAGCTCAGGAAGAGACCCTGGAGAAGGGCACAGCAACCCACTCCAGTATTCTTGCCTGGAGAATCCTGTGGACAGAGGAGCCTGGTGGGCTACAGTCCATAGGGTCTCACAGAGTCAGACATGACTGAAGGGACTTAGCATGCACACATGCATATACTACACACATACATACATAATGCACATAAGCACACACATATACACTAACAAATATACATGCACATACACACATATGCATACACACACACACACGCGCACACACGTCCTTGCTCTCATGTTCGTGTTCACAGGCTCGTCACCCCGCTCCACCCTGGGCCCCACGTGAATCTGAACCCATGAACTCCACACAGACTTCCCATCTACGGCTACTCTAAAGTCAATAGTGTTGTGGAGGCAAGCTTGGCTTGCTTTGACCCCAAGTTTCCTGCAGGGACCAGAATGGGGAGCAGGACTGAGTCAGGGGGTGGGGCCAGATGAGGTCTGAGGTGGGGAAGGAGGCCCTGTCAAGTCAGAGGCACAGAGGGAGGGAAAACCCCCGCCTGTAGAAAAGAAGTGCCAGCTTTTCTCCTTGCTCTGTGCCCCTACTGAACAAGTAGAAAAGGATTGCCTGTTCAAAAGATTGAAGAGGAAAGAAAATAATTGAAGAACAGCAGGAATAACTCCTCTAGCTGATGTATATGCACTGCTGTTTGGAAAGGGACTGTGACATGTAGGCCCTACACGCAGGTTTTCAAAGAAATAAGAGATTATATTATTTTGAAATTTTAGAACAAGAATAGAGTCCAAAAGCCCACCCAAGAGAAAGAGAAACTGTTCCCTCCACAGGAATGAGGAGGAAGTTCATTGCTGAACTTTTCTTCATAAACAAAATCTTAGGTAACTGCTTTCAAAATTCTCGGAGATATGTGCTTTCAACCCAGACTTGATACCCAGATGAACTATCCATCAAGTGTAAGGCAGCTTCTTGGGATGACATTGAGCAGTGCACATATTTCTGCTTAGGAAAACGAGGCAATGGAGAAACAGAGAAGAAAACTTGGTTCACTGCTAAGGATGGATCCAGCCCAGCAGGGCAGCTTCAGCACAGTCCCAGAGAAAGAGCCAGGTCAGGGCAGAGGGGCAGAGCCTTCGAGGAGAACCTGGAGCAAAAGAGTTGGACTTGGTGGAGGAGGTGATGCCGATGACGTTAGGAACTTTAGAAAGAGATAGGGAGAGGGAAAATGGGCTCAAATGAGAGTAAAAAGTGAATAAAAAAGAAGTGCAATTAAATAGAGATCCACTTTCATTCCTCTAGGTGGGGTCCACCCCCAGGGTGGTCTGGCATGGTATAACTGGAGCAGACACATATCTGGAGAGGCTGCAACTCAGGAAACCCAAGGAACTGGGATGGGTGCTGTCATTGTTGTTCAGTTGATAAATCATGTGTGACTCTTGGCGACCCCATGGATGGCAGCACACTAGTCCTTCACTATCTCCTGGAGTTTGCTCAGACTCATGTCTATTGAGTCGATGATGCCATCCAAACATCTCATCCTCTGCCACCCCTTCTCCTCTTGCCTTCTCCTGTGGGTGCCCTCATTGGCTGCTGCCTGATCCTGCCAGAGCAGCACTTTCACATCACAGGCTTCAAAACTGTCCACCGATTTCAATCATTAGAATCCATCTATGTATCAAGCTTAGAAAATTCAAACGCAATTAGAGGGAAACAGTAAATGAATGCTCTCAATCCTGACAACTTAAAAGGTAAAATAACAGAGGACAGAGGTTGCTGAAGCTGAAACTCCAATACTTTGGCCACCTGATGCGAAGAGCTGACTCATTTGAAAAGACCCTCATGCTGGGAAAGATTGAGGGCAGAAGGAGAAGGGGACGACAGAGGATAAGATGGTTGGATGGCATCACCAATTCTATGGACATGGGTTTGGGTGAACTCCAGGAGTTGGTGATGGACAGGGAGGCCTGGCGTGCTGCGGTTCATGGGGTCGCAAAGAGTCGGACATGACTGAGCGACTGAACTGAGCTGAACTGAAGTTAGGGAGATGAAGGAGGGAAGGATAACAGAGAAGAACAGGGATTCTGAGATGTCTGTCACTGAGAAAACAGGAAATGGATGAAAACATATATCACAGAGGGTCACAGAGAACGTGCTGTAAACACAGGGAGAGGGTCATAGCAGATAAACCACCCCAGTGTCAGAAAGGGCAAATCAACCAGTAACTCCACACATTATATACTAAAGATGTAACCTTAACAGTGGTTCCCTTGAGAGCAAACATAGTATGGCAGGAATCAGGGGCTCTTTTTCTCATTATGAGTCTCCCTTTACTTTATAATCTACCAAACCATGTACCAATATTGTTTCAACATGACTAAACAATACACACATTTTTAAATGCATGAAACTTTTATTGTGAATTCACATTACTTTTTAAAATGGAAGTAAGTCAGCAGATTGTTTTAAATTAGAAGCCACTTTTAATTCCCATCTTGAAAATCTAAACCATTTTAAAAACAAATCAAAAATATGAAATACTGCTTTTCCTTTTTTTGGTGCCAATTGAAATTCTTTCTCTCTCATTCTCCCTCTCTCAACACACACACACATTTACATTTTTTAATAAAAAAAATCAGTAGTCATTATCCACATGAATTCAATGAGAAAATGTAAAACTGACAGCCCTTATTATCACCCGAGGCAAAATGATGTAGACCCACATTTGTAGATCTGCTTAACTTAACATATCAAATATTAGTGTCAAATGGAAGTAAGGGCAGATAATTTTAGAGAGTTGTTATTACATGACATTCAAAATCATATGCTATGTTCTGCAATACTCAAAGAAAGATAAAAATGAAAAATGAAGTTAATGAAAAGTTATTGCCTTACTGAAGACTGCAGAATCAGGCACTTCACATGAAAATAAAATCTTTTTGGAACACTAAAGCTTACAGAAAATAATAATCTAAGAATGAATCGCCCTAATGGGACTCTTTCCATCTTATGTCCACAAATAGGCTCCCCAGCTGAATCAGAACACTTTATTTTTATCATCACACATGACTTATAAACACAGATTTCTGGAAGAGCCCGTGTGGTAGCTGTCATGAGGAAGGTGAGGATGGCCTGCAAGCCAGACTCAAGTGTCCGTTCAGACATCACTGCCAGAACCGGACATCTGCATCTTTCCCATGACGGTCCACCATCTAATCATGCATGCATGGCTTTTATGCCGGTGTCAGGGCAGAAGCAAGCTGCCATGGTTGCTCTTGTTGTAACAGGATTCACCTTTGTAGTGAACAGCCTGACAGTTTCATGGTGTCCATGAACAGATATCCTTAAAGATGAAGTGCATGTGTGCGTGACTGTGTGATAAGTCACTTCAGTCTTGTCCTACACTTTGTGACCCTATGGACTGTAGCCCACCAAGTTCCTCTGTCCATGGGATTCTCCAAGCAAGAATATTGGAGTGGGTTGCCATGCCCTCCTCCAGGGGATCTTCCCAACCCAAGGATCAAACCCACATCTCTTACACTTACTGCATTGTCAGTTCTTTACCACTAGCGCCACCTGGGAATCCCTAAAGATGAAGTGCGGAGCGTTGAACCTCTAAGGATTTATTTTACCCTTTGTTGAAATCTGAACTCAAGCCATGAGTCTGCAACACGTCCTTCAACATGGCCTGAGCTGTGCCATGCTCCTGGAGGGCTCGTGACACACAGCACACACTCCCAGGACACCTGCTCCTTTCCAGAAGCTTCTGCCTTGGACTTTTCAGCAGCCCCTGAATCGGTTTCTTAGGCAGTCTTGATCTAAATCTTGATCTTGGTAAAGAACTGACAGCAAATCGAGCTCCCATTTTCAGTGCTCACCTCTGTTCTTGTATCTTTCTAGGTACAAGTGCTTTTTCAGATCCAGTTTTGAAAAGCGTTTTCCCCTAGACTTCAAATTTCTTTTTTATTTTCTTACCTTTTTTAAAAATTTTTTAAAATTTTTATAAAATTCAATTTCATTTTTCTTTCATAAGTTGTGGATTGTTTCTCTTAGTTAAGAAAACTATGTCTAATCCTTGTCTTATTAAATGGACTTGGTACCTTTGGCAAAGATTAGTTGGCCCTACATGAGTCAGTTTATTCTGGATTACTCTTTTCCAAGTATCTAAATTTCCATCTCCATGCTGTGCAATACCATCTTGATTATGATATGAATAGCTTTATAGCTTTCCTGGTGGCTCAGTTGATAAAGAATCTGCTTGCCAACACAGGAGATGAAGTTTCAATCCCTGGGTTGGGAAGATCCCATGAAGAAGGAAATGGCAACCCACTTGAATATTCTTGCCTGGAAAATCCATGGATGGAGGAGACAGAGGAACCCAGTGCGCTACCAGCCGTGGGTTTGCAAAGAGTCAGACATGACTGAGTGACTAATACAGCTTTATAGTAAGTCTTGAATCAAGTAGTATCAAAGTTCTTAATTGTTCTTCTTTTTTTAAGCCTGTTTAGTGAGTCTAGGTCCCCTGCATTTTCATGTAAATTTAAGAATAAGATTTTCAAATTTTATAAAAAAAAAAAATAGTAGAGGGTTTCAGTTTGTCTTTCTGGAAGCACCACCATTCTGCCCTTCTCCCAGGCAGACAGAAGGTGAGGACAGTCGTCTCTCTCAGAAGTCTCTGCTGTTGTCTGAGCTGCGCTTCAGCTGTGGGCAGCACGTCTCATTTCTAAGTACGAAAACTTTCTCTTCTCAGGGGGCTGCTTTTCAAAGTTCTGCAGTTTTATTACAATGCAACTAAATACATATTTATTTTGATATATCTTGTTTGGAATTCACTGGATCTCTCAGATCTGAGGGTTGGTGTCTTTAATTAAGGAAAATTTTAGCTATGACTCTGAGATTATTGCTTCTTTCTCTCTTTTTCTCTATTACCTCCTCCTGGAATTTTCATCAGGAATATATTTAAGCTTCTCACTCTATACTAATCCATACTTTATAATCTGTATTTCATATTCTCTATTTTTTAAATTTCTTTTTCCCTTTGTGCTGCATTTGACTCCACCGTCCAGCTCATGTCTCTCCTCAGCTTTGGTTAATTGCTTAGTAATTCCTGAGTGAGTTTCTAATTTAAATTCTATCGTATGAAATTTGTCTGATTTTTTAAATCGAAACTACTTTGTCCAATTTGTCAGCCTCTTGTTGCTTCTTTTTTTAAGATCCAATTATTTTCTGTTAAACATACTGAGTGCACTCACACTGTAGTCAGTGCTCAATAATTCCAGTACCTGCATTCTCAGTGGGTCTGTCTTCATGGTCCTGTTGGCTGGTGCACCTGTGTTGAGTTCTACAATGTGGAGTAACTTTGGTTCTGGGTTTGTCTCTCAGAACTGCTTCTCTGCATAGCTATGGAAGCATAGGTCCAAGTTTTACTCCCCAAGAAAATTTCCATTTCTTCTCACCACCAAACTAACACATGCATGCATGCTAAGTCACTTCAGTCGTGTCCAACTCTTTGCGACCTCATGTATTGTAGCCCAGGTTCCTCTGTCCATGGGAATCTCCAGGCAGGCATACTGGAGTGGGTTGCGGTTTCCTCCTCCGGGGGGATCTTCCTGAGCAGGGATCCTGCTACTCCTGCATGGCAGGTGGGTTCTTTATTGCTTGAACCACTAGGGAAGCCCACCAAACTAAGACAATTAAAATCAAAATTTTATCTTGAGGTTCCCCCACAAAGTCAGTGTGCATTTTATCCCAAACCCCAGGGGTAAGGAGCAGTCCCTCTCAGCAAAAAGTCCTCCACGTGGACAAGTGTCCTCTCCACAGGCAGAGAACAAAGGTCTCTCATCCCATGGATCTCCTCTTTCTCATCACTTCTGGCCTCTAAGGATTTCCCTTCTCTGATCCCTCAACTATGCGCTTAACAATACTCCTAGAATACAGTATTTGGGGGGTTTAGTGGTAACATAGCAAGGCTACCTTGTAGCCAGCCCTGTCTTGACTTCAGTCTTTATTCTTCTTTTGAGTTTTTGTACTAAAAAGTGGCTTCTCCCCCACTACCCCAGCCCCTAGTCCTGCTGCCAACAAGCCTCGTCTTCCTACTTGTTCAAACAGTAAGGAATCACTGAGGGATCATTCATTTATGCTCATCAAACATGGCCTTTGCTTGTTTATGATATTCTAGGTTTCTAGAATACTTTACTAAGAGACAGTGTTAACTTCGAATAAAAGACTTTCAAAAATGCACCCCTCCTGTGGAACTGCCAACTTCAAAATGTGTTTGAGGACCGAATGACTTTGAGATCATCATGAATCCTCTTCCTCTATGCAGAGGACAATTTTGCTTTAAAAAAAAAATTCTATGACTTCCATGCATAAATAAAAAACTAAAGTTAATACTGAAAAAAAATTTTTTGGTGGGACAGAAGTAAGTACTTACTGGAGTAAGGCAGCATTTAGATTCTATAGCAAATCTGTCTGATAATCGAAACCTTAAAAAACAGTTTACATTTTGACGTTCTACTGGAAAGACATGAGTTCTACATCCCAGTGGAGGTGTCTGCACCTGAGCGTTTCCTTGGCACGTGGTGTTTGGCAACGACATGTGGACATGCGTGGAGCGGGCGTCTCCTTGCAGGAGGAGCCCAGGCCACGTGGACTGTGTGCTGGGGGATGGTCAGGGTGGGGGTGGGCCAGCAGCCTGCCACAGAGAGGACACTGCTAACACGACAGGCTGATGTGAAGACAAGGGAGCACGTCTCTAATGAAAGCAATTAACCAAACCTCAACAGAAAGACACAACGCATTGTTTATGGGCACAGCCATGACAAGACTTGCCGGTCCTGACATGAAAGCTACGGTGAGACCCTAGCCACATACTGACCTGCTGGTTTCTGAACAACGACGTCTTAGAACTAATTACACAAAGCAAACAGTTGCCTTTTAAAATTACCTGGATTCAAAAAATATGACTATTGCCTGATGGAGAGTTATATGGTTTTTTGGTTTGTTTGTAATTTTTTTGTTTGTTTGATAACTTATTTAATTAGCTGGACACTTGTGGGGATTTTTGTAATATAAGCTTAAAATTGAATTTAAGGCATAAACGTCCACATTTTTTATTTGTAACATCTTTCAGCTTCTTTGATTCACTCACCGTAAATAACTAATAACTAGCCATGCCTAATGGAAGCAAAGATGTTTATCTGTGATTCATTCAGTAAGAATTTACAAAAAAAAAAAAAAGTACATGACAATTGCATTCTCATCCTAAAATGAGGACAAATTTAATTGTTTTCAAGGTCAATCTCCAAATTTGTCTGACTCCCTTTTCAGTTGTGACAATTTATGTATTTCCAGCTAGGGATAGGGTACTGGTAGGTGGCCAAAGAATTTTTAAAATCTTGGAAATAAATCATCCTTGAGATGAATCTGTGATTTTGACTTATTTATTACTTGTTACCTATTTTTGGAAAGAAGTTAAAGAAACAGATCTGACCCAGAGCTGGGTATAAATTCTCATGTTTTCCCCTGAAGATTGACGATGTTCTGCCTGGAGCTTTTGCGCCTACCAGCAATTTCCACAATGCTGTTCACTGCTTGGGTGATGAAGGGGTGGGAGCATGGAGCCCCGTTCTGGCACAGAGAGAGGGCTGCTAGAATTTCACACCAGCTGATTCAAGTGCACCAGAGCCGGAATCTCGGCCAATGGCGTCTCTGTGCCAATGAGGTCAGTGCAAAGCAGTGCGGAGGATTAGCTGGCTCTTTGGGACGGCAGAGGGCTGGCGCTGTGCTTATTAAAATGTAGGGACCAAATTAGCTCTACCTACGACGTAGCTCTCATCCGTCACATAATTCATTTCGGCTCTCTGTAATGTTAATGAGATATGAAAAGCCTTTTCTGTACTTGCAAGGTATCAGCATAGTAACATTAATGACACAGAATCAGCTCCAGTGAATGGGAGAGAAAGGGTTCACCTACACTATAATTTATAATTGGCCGACTCAGGGGACCTAAGTCTTTTTGCAAGAAAACTGGAGCAGTTCAAGCTTTCAAATATGTTCCTTTCAAGCTCCCATTGTCACAGAGAAGGTCTGAAAGAATCCGTTTGCATCTAATTCAGACTTCAGTATTCCAGTCTGAAAAGACTCAGAGAAGAAAAGAAAGAAGAAGAAAAAAAAAACCTCCAGCTTCTATGCGGCCTGCGTGTGACACTGGGATTTGTTGGCATAAGAACACCCTTGTGACAGACACCATTATATCATTGCAGGGAGGAAAAGGATGAATAGGTCCCCCAAATATTTCTGGCGAAGTTCCAAATGTATGCGGTGCGTACCTACCCCTCCGAAGGTCTCCTGGTTTTCCGGGCCAAGGCAAGGCCCCAGGAGGTTGGGGCGGGAAGCGGGCGTTGGTATCGCTTTATTTCAAGCTCCCATGAATGGGAGCTTAACTACTACTGATTTAGCACAGCGGCCTGGGGTCTATATTTGTGAGTCACACACACACCAAACGGTTCCTCTGTGATCAGCTTTATGGTGAGGACATAGGAGCAGGGGAGCTTTATTGGAGGAGCAGTGAGCAGTGGGCTGTGGGCTGCATTTCTGGTTCCGCTGGGCCGGTTCTGAGAGCAAATGGGCACCCATGAGATGTCCGAGCCGCGCCCAGGGAGTCAGAACCAGAGCATGCTGCCCCACACACCCCAGTGCCTACGTCATCACTGAACACCCTTCCTCCCCTGCGTTTACGTCCCCCCGCATCCCAGTGACGGGGGGCAGCCCTGGGCCACCTGCATGAGGCTCCCATCCAGGGTCTTTGCTGTGGGCCAGCCTGGATCCAGTCCAGTCTGCCTGGATCCAGTTGTAGGCACCGGGCTCCCCCTGCCACTGCCTCCAGGCTCCCTGAGCTGCACGACCGCTGGGCACACCCCCGCCCCGCACACCTCACCAGTGCGCCAGACTTGGCCAAACCCCAGATCTGTGCCTCCTCTGGTCCACAGTCCTCTAGTCCATGCTGGGGAAGGGTGCCCACCTCCTCTTGACACAGCAGAGGCCTCGCTGACCCCCGCCCTCACCCAAATCTCTGCTGGTTCCTATAGGTTTCTGCTCTGGGGGACACCCTGAAACACCCCTGACCATCTCTCTATCCGCCACCCTGACCCCCAGCCAGTCACACCTCTGTGGTCTCCCCTGGCCCCTGTATCACCTTGAACTGAGGTCCCTTCCTGCTCCTCCTTCCCATCCAGGACCCTAGAGGAAGGCGCCCTGCTTCCCCCACTCAAAACCATCCTCGTTTATGGAAGACGGACTCCCAGACTCCACGGCAGACTTGTGTCCTGTGGGGCCCCCTCGCAGCCTCCTCCTCACCTGAGCTCATCTACCTCCTGGCCCTCCACCCCCCCAGACCTCTGGGCACCAGGGCTCCGCTATGAACACACTCATCTCTGAGTCACTCACACCTCACCTTGCACGCCACCCTCCGAAGACTTGGTCCTGTGCTCCCAGGGCAGGTGCAAGCCACGCCAAGCACTTTGTGAGGGTGAAGACATGGCACACAGCACTGGCTGATCAGCCGGCAGGTGAGGGGGAAGACTCAGCACAAGGCTCTTGGTGAAGTGAGTGCACCGGGGCTACTTCAAGTGTGGGCATGAAGACATCTTATCTGCTCTGGGGTTCTGAGAGATGTGAGGGCCCTGGGCTCTGGGAGGTCGCCTGAGACACAGTGGCGTGCCCGAGGAGGCAGACCCCAGTGCATGGACAGCTGCCAGCTGAGGACGCACCAGGTTGCGCGGGTGCCATCCGGTGATGTGGTCCTGGCCTGGCCCATCTCCCCGTCCCTCATCCAGCAGCAAACATCTCGATGTCTCCTTCATGTCCACTGGCCTCACACTTTGCACCATGAAATCCTCAGCTCCTCGAGTTATTTGGTGCAGAAGTGACCAATGATTGGACGGGGGTCAGCTGACGTAACAAGGACCCACATGTGTTATCATCCGTGACCATTTCTGTACGTATCCACCTGTGTCGTGAGCTTTCCATGGGTTGCACCGATGTCCACAGCTCCACATAACACCACACCATCACTCCAATACAGGAACCTGGCTCCCGCCTGTCCCCCGCCCCAGCCCGGGACACTGCAGGGCAGCCTCACAGCTGTCAGCTGCGAGGGTCTAGAAGCAAGGACAAACCTGGTGCCCAGGTCTGGGATTCCAATACGATGGTCCAGCCAAAAGAACCTGCGTTGTCTGAGATGTGGCTCACCCCAGAACTCGGGCAGGACACACGCAAGAGGACCTGGAATGGCTTGTAGGGTCACAAAGTACGGACGTGCTCAAAACCAGAGACCAACGACAGGGTGAGCCAAAGGCAGGAGCAGCAACTGAGGGGGCCCGGGGGCCAAAGTAAGCCCTGCGACCGGGAAAGTAAACACGGCACTGCGGGGTCAGCACCACAGCACCAATGCCTACACCCCATGCAGGTTAAAGCCAGTGGCTGAATGAGAAAGCAATGGAGAAGAGACGCGTCTCCCAGGCAGAAGAACTCCATGGAACTGACGCAGACTGTTCTCGGTAGCGAGAGCCTGACCTCGGCAGGTCTGCTCAGCGTGGCTGCCTTCCCAGGGCTTAACAGGACACACATCTCCTTTCCACAGTCACGCTCACACTGACAGCGAAAGCCGCCTCGGCAGAGTGTGGTATGAATGACTCTCCGCCTCTGCCTCTTCTGCCCAGGATCCCACGTCCCCAGCCTGATCAGGAGGAACACACTGCACAAAATTCCTGACCACTGTTACTCAAAATTGTCAACATCAAAATTAAGGAAAATCTCACAGAGCTGAGGGGGCTTGGGAGACATAGGACTGAATGGAAGTGGATCCTGGGTAGGATCCTGGGCAAAAAGAAAGGACATTAGGTGGAAAAATATAATATGGAAATCTGTATAAAACATGGTCATTATAACAATGTATCAACATTGGTGAGACAGATGCACTCAGCCTTCATTACGGTCCAACTCTCACATCCACACATGACTACTGGAAAAACCGCAGCTTTGACTAGATGGACCTTTGTAGAGGACTGTGAAATCAAGGATGTTGCCCACTGTCCAGTTCTGTAGGAATCATGTCACTAGCCACTGCGGTTAGTGACCCTCACTACATATCACCGAATGTCAGACACTAACAATGCCAGGCTTCGTGGGGTACACAAGGCAGCTCTCTGTCCTTCTTTCACGATTTCTGTCAAATGCAGAGCTGTTTTAAGAATGAAGTTTTTTAAGTTAGCTATGGGACACACAGAGGGCTTCGTGTACTAGGTAAAGAGGTCTGGGCAGTAGGATTTTGAGCAGACTAACTTGATAAAAATAGCCCACCAAGAAGCCTTGACAGTCCCCGGTGGGACCTTAAGCGGACTCCAGCCCAGCTCAGGGCCTTTCAGTGGAAGCGGATGAAGCCCTCCACACCTCAGGCTCCAGTCTCGGCTAACAATTCGAAGAATGATTTAGAATAAAACCATTCAGGTGCATCTGGATCCTAGTTCATGACAGTATAACTCAAATTCAAATTCACTCTGGTATAAAACGTAGGGATAAAAATTCGTCAAGCAACAACATAAAGGTCCAAAATGAATATCTGAGTGCCTCCAAGGAGATACGGTGGTGAGAATTCACAGAATCATTACTCAGATGCTGTTTTCTGGGGCCCCCAGAGCATGGAGCCCATGGGGAGACCGCTAATTAGGTCAAACCCTTGGCTTACAAATGAGAAGAGTGTGGCTCCTTATTACACAGCCAGGTGTGGGGGCTGAGGGTCCCCACTCTGGCCATGCTCCTCTCTCCTGTCATAGCATCCCACATCTCGGAAATCCCGTGCTTTTTTACAGAGCTTCTTTAAGCTGCTTGCGATTCTGAAGAGGATTTCAGTATAGTATCCATCTTACAGAAAATTAGGAAGCTGGCACCTTGCTTTTTGAAGAGTTCCATCTCCTTTGTGAATTTGCTGGTGACTAGGAGAAAGCAACATAATTGATTTCAAAACAAAATCACCTTTGTTTCTACCACAGATCACCAAACCACCTGGCAGCAGAACTGCTATGTAAGTCAATATGGCTTTTTGTTCAGAAGGAGTGAAGTCTTCACAGATTCCTGAGAACAGTGAAAAGCAAAGATGGAGAAGACTGTGTTTTCAGAAGTTTCTGCGAAACCACTCTGAAGCATTGCAGGCATGTGCACGGAAAACCCTCTCCACCGGCATCACTATCTCCTCTGTCTGCAGGGAACTCAGCTTCTGTATTTCCATGTGTCATTTCCCCAGCTAAATTTGGGGAAAGGAACCTGAAAGAATCTGATTGCTAAATATATAGATGTTTGGGGAGGAAAAAATGAACTTGGGTTTTAGTTTTATAGCCCAAATAATTTTTAGCTGAAGAAAATAATAGAAATGAACAACAGACATAAAACTTTAGCCTGTGTAAATTAAATGGTTCTGCAGCATTAACTTCATAAAGCCATAATCCTCTCCTCCATAAACTATTACATGCACGGCAACATATCTGATTTATGGGGTGTGGAATCGATGGGAAAAAATTAATGCTTGAAAAACATATTAGAGACATTATTGAACAGATTTTAATTGAGATTTGATTTCAATGCCCCTTATCCACATGATTAATGGGCCCTACCCTTCCACGGCTGCAGCCTGCAAAGAGTCTTTAATATGACAATTAAGTATCTGTCTTTAGGTTTTATGTAGCACCCCACCCCCACCCCGGCCACTTCATCAGTACAGTGTGGCTTTTGTGCAGATTAAACCGAGACTCAATTTTCTCTATTTTCCGGCACTTACTTATGTTTTATGACAAGCACTAAATCAATTTTATGCTATTATTGATTTTTTCTTAAATGGACACAAACCATTTCGCCTTTTGCCCTTCTTCTGCACTGTGTCCTCCTTTCCTCACTGTACACTTGATCTACGGCCAGAGCAGAGGTTTCCAGAGCTTCCGGAGCCTTCCACAGGTCGTGCCAATTCATTCCGTTTTTACAACACCAGAATTGACAAAGTTAACCTGGAATTCTATCAAAACTTGTATACGGCTGTGAGGAGCCAAGGGCGGGAGTTGTCAGGATTCTTTTTTTTTTTTTTTTTTCCTTTTCTTCCTGAAACAAACAAACAAAACTGCCTCAAGGTTAATTCATTTCCCTGTGAGTTCTGGCACAATTTCGTCTATAATATTGCCTAAATTTTTTGAGCAGAAGCTTAAGCTATAATTTTTCTAACATCCTTGACGTCTAATTAATATAGCAATAGAGGAAGAATCTATTTCATGGCTTGCAGGGAAAGCGCATTATCTACAAGGCGCAATAACTCCTCTGAGATGCTCGGCGACAGTGAGTTGTATGCAATGCAATTAAGAAGCTCCCAGATCTTTGGGGCTTCATCCTCTATGACCTATGGCAAAAATTAACTGCTGCTTGGGGCAAAAGAAGTAAGAATAGGTACATAATTTGTAATCAGATAGCATTTTTTTCTGAGTGAAGGATTATACAGGAAGAAAAACAGCCAGCGGTACAGGCTGGTCTAAAGGTCCCACGTTTATTTAGCGGTTCAACTGCTTGTCTTTGAAAATATAATCATACTTGAGTGCAAATGTCTGTTTTCTTTATCCACGACTGACACAAATAAGGACAGTTATCATATTCCATACACAGGTCATTAACAGAGTTTACATATTTTATTCAAAAAGGTTAATAGCTAACCTCACATATGATATGAAGACACCATGCTTTTTCTTTTATGTCTGTAAAAAGCATAAATATTAACAGTGTTGTTGTTGTTCAGTTGCTAAGTCATGTCCGATTCTTTGCAACCCCATGGACTACAGCACTCCAGGCTTAATTAATAGCATAGCTAACACTTACAACAAATTTTTGAAAACAATATAATTAGCAAATCTAAATGATGCAGAAATCAGGTGCTTGCTTTTGGTATCTTTATATGATGCTTTTTTTCTTTTTAAAGAAAGAGTCCAGAAAGTCCATTTTTTTAATTCATCAGATTTTTTTCTTCTATCTTAAAGTATTCTCAAGAATATTGCTGCAAAATATTATAAAATGCCCTGCAATTAACTTCAGATCAGCAAGTCAGGGCCACATTCTTTAACACATAGGTTTAAAACAGAACACTGTTTACATATTCTGTACAGAATACTCCATGTAAGTATTTAGACACCCCAAGTTATTCTCAGGTTGAAATGGACCAGACATTTGACCTCTGGAGGCTTGTGGTACAGCCTTCAGCCTGCAGGTCCCCGTGGTAGGCAGCTGGTGCAAGGGGAACAGGGTCAGGAGCCCCGGCAGCCAGGACGCTGGGCAACCCCCCAGGGCTCTCCTGGCAGGGGGGTCCATTTCAGTGGTGCTGACGTCACTCCTCGAAAGAATCAGAGGCTCCCTTCTGGGGCTTTGGGTTCCACTCTCCCCTGAGTGGGGGGAACGGCTGGTGGGGGGAAACATCACAAACCAGCACTTGTCCCCCCAACATGATGAGAAAGCTCCCTGGGTAGCAGGGCCCTGGAGAGGGTCACCCACAGGGGACAGAAGACAGCACAGATCACATTAGTGACAAACATGACCCCAAGCGGCTGCCCTGCCCGGGTGAGAGCACGGAAGACTAGGCTCGACCCTCTAGCAAATATGATCACAAAAGAAAACTCTAGAACCACAGGAATGGTGAAAACCTATTCTAAATTCTAGAACACGGGGATGATGAAAACCTAAACACTTCTGTCCCAGTCCTCCTGAAAGCAGCCAGGCTGACCCAGGACCTCCTGGGCGCTTCCTCTGCTCACAGCCAGACTCGCCCATCTCTTGAGCTGGGTTCGTCAGCCTGGCACGTTTGAGGGGGCATCCTGTGCGGCACCCTGAGCCCCACTCAGTGGATGCCAGAAGCACGTCCTCCCCAGCAGAAACAGCCAAGAAGCTTTAACAGCCACCAGAGACCCCGGGGGCGGGGGCGGGTGTCACAGTCACCCTGGGGGGCCTGTGCTGCACGGCAGTCCCGAGGTGTCCCAGCCCTGCAGCCCGCTCTCAGGAACCATCCCTGACCAGGGGAGGATGCTGCCAACGGCGGTGAAAAAGGAACCGGCGGTTTCACACGCTTTCCCTTCTTGCTATGTCTGCACAAATGGTTTCATCGACACTTTATAAACTTCAGATAAAGAACGTTGCTTGCATTTGGCTCTGACTGATCTGTCCGGGGTACCTGTTACAGAACTTCTAAAGGAGAACAGCCCTCACCTTCTCATTGTTATGAAATCGTCCACCAGCAGCAGACCTCACTCGTCCTAGCAAGCATCAGAGATAAGTCCCTCAACTTAAGAAATGCCTTCTGCAAATTCCGTAACCTCTCACTTCCTGTGCCGTGTGGAAGAGCCGAGCCTCTCTGGACCTCGCTTACCACAGGCAGTGGCCAGGGCGTGGGCTCAGGGCTGGTGAAAAGAGCGGACAGTGTCAGAACCGTGCAGTCAGATCGTGCACTATTGGTGCTGGAGAGTGAAAAACGCCGGGACTCAGAGCCGAGGAACCCTGAGCGCTCGCAGCGCCTGGAAAGAGCATCCTTGCCACCTCCGCCCCCTTAGGAAGGTCGACCTGCCTCTCCAGCTCACATCCCAGCCCTGGAATCAGAGCCTGTTCCTGGTCTGCGGGGCCCCCAGCCCCTTGGTGCTACACTTCTGGGGATGAACTCAGTGAAGAGCTAGGAGAACTGGTGACTCTCACTCCATCAGGTTTTCAAATAGAAGCAAGTCTGTACAGAGTTACAGTCGATTGGGTGTGGGGGGGTTGTATTTAGCATTGAAAACGTTAAAACCAGACCAAGTTTTCACTGCATAACCCAAAATACAAAGATGGTGCTAGGTAAATAATGGGTACTTAAAGATTCATAATCCTTCCTCCAAACTTTCAGTGAATGTCTATAGTTCAGCAGTAAAAAATAGAAACACGTCTCTTCATGCAACTTACATCCTGGTAAAAGGAGGCAGATGATAAAATAAATAAGGAAAAATATCTACAATATTAGAAAATTAGAAAGTATTAGAACTTATTTACAATATTAGATGGTGATAATACTACTTAGAGAAATTGCAGGCAGGGCCCTCCTGCGTCACAGTGAGGGTCTCTCTCATTAAAGGAATTAAATAAGAAGACACTCGAATTTAAAATGTACTTTCTGTTAGAGAAATACACAGTGTTGAATACATGTCCACTTGTGTACAGCAGTACATAACGGTGATAACCAGATAATAGATTTATTCGTCAGTTCATAGGCTGGCTTTCAACATCTTCATGCACAGCCGTTTGCCTCTCGATAGTCTTGCCTTCGTGCAGGTAGGACAGCCGTGTGGCGCTCGAGAGAACGAGGCCTGGCTACAGAGGACGCAGAACATCCAAGTGGGAGCCAGGCCTACAGGTCAGGGAGGTGGCCTCAGGGCAGCAGGGTTCAGCATCTTCCCAGAGTCTTGGGGTCTCTCACCCCTGATCCCTGCGAGCCAGCTGCATCAAAGGGCCCTCTGGAGGCTGCAGCCCCAGCCCTGGGGTCCACCGCCCCCTCCTCGCTCCTGCCTGCCCGCCTTGCAGCACACGGTCCTGAGGGTCCAGAACCAGACCTGTGTGGAGGGAACACCTGATCTGGGGGGAAGCCCAGCCTAGCCGCTTCTCAGACAGGATGGCCCCCCACCCAGCACGCGGACCCCTCTGACGGGCCTTGGCTCTCTGCCGCTGAAACACAGGCCACCAAGCCCATTCTCTGGCCACCTCCTGCTGGGGGGCCTGGCCGCTGCAGCTGCTCCTCGTGGTTGTTCAAGGTGTGCCGTGGGGCCTGACAGGAAGGCGGCGGCGTCTGGAGGCCGGGCGCCAGGGCAGTCAGGGCCCGGCTGTGCGGAGCCCTCCTCCTGCCCGGGATCCTGCCCCCGAGCCGGGCAGGCCGGGACCTCAGGACCCCGCGGGGCAGCGACCGGAGCAGCCCCATGGCCCAGGAGCCGCAGCGGTGGAGAAAACACCTGAACTCAGCGCGGGAACCCCTCGGAGTGCAGCTGGAGCGGAGCTGTCTGGCCCGGCCGTTAGAAACGTGCGGAGAAATTACCCGCGTTCCCTGTAGAGGCATCGGCCCGCCGCCCGGCCCAGCCTCTCAGCACAGGGATAATACGCGCCTATCAGTTTTAATAGCCCCATGCTGGATTCAGGAGGTATTATGGATTGTACAGCAAGCATATTGTCATTAAATTAAATTTTCAGAACATTCCCCAGCTCATCACAAATACCACAGAGAGTCATCATAATCGGTTCTCAACACATGTGTAATTGCCTTCAGCTGGCGTTTTTTACAGTTGACATTGCTCAGCAGTGATAAGGTGATTGGCGATTTGAATACACAGCTTGTTTCATCGCCGCCGTAATTGAAATATGGTGTGTGCGAGCGGAAGATTACATTAAGACCTGGGATAATCACCTGACAGGAGAGTAATTGAGTCTACAATCTGCCACTGGGTCTCTCAGGGAGGCCGCGAATGAGCAGCAGCCATTAGCACTCGCGCCGCCGCCGCCTGGCTCCGCGGCAGCGCCCGGCTGGCACCCCGCGTCCCCGGGTGCCCGATGCCGCCTCCCGCCGCCCGGCGTCTCCGCACCCGGGACCAGGCGCGGCCACTGCGGCCCCCGCAACACAGAAGGGCGGCGGGCGAAGCCGAACGTGGGGGGAGCGGCGGGGGGAGAGTGGGCAGGCCTAGAGCAGAGCGGCCACCGCGTTGGAAGCCTCCCGGTGTCCTCCTGGAGGAGAGGGGGCTGGCGCGGCAGGGAGGGAGGAAGAGGCTTACAGCTGGCTCTCCCCACTCTCCCTCCTGCCTCTCTCCATCTCTCCCTCTCTCCCTCTCTCTCTCCCTCTCTCCCTCTCTCTCTCCCTCTCCCTCTCTCTCTCCATCTCTCCCTCCTGTCTCTCCGTCTGCATCAGCCTCCTTCCTTCTGTCCAGGGTCCCTGCCTCATCCTGTCTGCAGGACACAGCGCCTGCCCAGTTTTACTTGGTACCGAGGTCCCCACGGGAGGATAACTGGAAGAACCCAAAAGCTGTTCTGCCCTGGAGTCGCTGGGAGCCACATACACGCGCGCGCGCGCGCACACACGTGACTGCGGGAGGAGGCAGGTCCGACGCTACCGCTCTCCAGGCCCGGGAGGCAGAAGCATCATCTTCCGTGGACCCTGCCGGGCGGTCCTCCCTTGTGCTCCGATGGCGGAGGACCGAGAGCGCCCGCCTCCCCGACCTCGGCTCAGCCTGCGCCTCACGCTCTGTCTCCTGAGCTACAGTGAAGGACACCTGAAGACACTTGCAACGAGAGAGCTTATGTACTGCTTCCTATTAAATGTACATAGTAATGTCCGTTTAGATATTTTTTTAAAAAATGGGCATGCAGAAACTCTCTCACTGTTTTATCTTGCATAGTTAAAAAAAAGTGGGCATTTTGTATTACAAAATCTCCTCTGACCCCACACACAACTTTTTAAAGTTGGAAATACCATTTTATGTAAAAAACTGACTTCACCATTTACACGTGAACTGAAAAAATAGGATATAAAAAATCAGAATGAGCAGGAGAGCAGCGTGCTGGCAGGTCTTTCCTGCACCACAGGACCAGGGAAGCCAAAGACACACAGGGAAGGGACAGAGGGCATAGGGGTCATCCTGGGGCTCCCGGGGCGCCGGCTGTCTGGGAGGGGAGCACCCCGCAGGCCAAGAGCCCTTAGTCTGATGGGGGCTGTGGAAAAGCTTTGTGAGCCTTTGGGAGGAAGTCGCCTTCTGGAAAAGGACTCAGGGTGATAAATGGAGGCAGGAGGGCCCAGCACACCAGGCCCCCGAGGAACCCTAGCTGAGTGGGGCTGAGGGGTCCTGGGTCCCTCTGCCCCCCACCCACAGCACCCCTGCCTCCAGGGCATGCATGTCACTGAGGACCGGCCTCAGGTACCGCGTGGGCTTTGTAATGTCAGCCATGCGTGCTTATGTTTTTATCCCCGCCGTGTCTTTCCTCTGACAGTTCACCGTCCGCACACCTATGCCAGCTACATACGGTTTTTGCAACTTTTTTGTGACGTTAATAAATGAATAATCAGGGAGAAGTGGAAAAGCTGATCTGACAGAAATTCATAGGAAAATAAATTCACACTCTTCCTTACCAGAAAACACAGAGTCTTCTGACCTGTAAATTCACAGTAGAGGACAACCGGTGTAAAGACGGTACGTCGGCCGAGGAGGGCAGCCGGCGCGCACACTCTGAGGATACTCCAGATGCCAGACGTGGTTCCAGACATGCGAGAAGACTCGCTCCTGGGTCCCGCCCCCTGCCCCCGTGGGCAGGGTCACAGCCCCAGTGCACAGGTGGGCAGACTCAGCAACTCAAGTGTCCCTGACTCCCTGTGATGCTTGAGAACCCACACAGAGGCTGGCTGTGAGCCCACGTCTGTGCGCCTTACACCTGCTGTATACACCACGCTGGGGCCCTCTCAGGACAGGAAGGGACCACCTTGTTTCCCTGACTGTGGATCTAACATCCACCATTTCACTTAATCATCTTCAGAACATGTAGTCACATATTTCCATAAAATTCCTACGGAAACGGGGACTCAAAAAAGGAAACGAACCAGCAGCCAAACCCGCTTCTTGGTGGCAGAGGGCAGCGGGGGAACCAGCCCATGGGCAACCACACATCCTTCCCGGCAGAAACCTGTGCACTCAGTTCTGAGTAAATTTCTTTCCAAAAGAACTTTCATTCAAACTCTGTGTTGTCTAAGAAATCCGAATGCTGGTGGGTTCAAAACTCTGCAACACACAGGTTTCATGATTTTGAAGACTGTCTACCCAACCAGTCATGCTTATTAGTGAGAAGATCATTTAATTTCTCCTTCTGTTCAGCAAAGACTAACAATCACGAATGCTGTCTTAGTGTCAGCAAGAGACAGAAGATTTCCATTTTGAGTTATCATTACAACTAAACCAAAAATATTACTACCTTGATGAGCTCTCCAGAACCACAAGTGCACATGTCCATGCCTTTGTTGAGAAAAGGAAGGTGTCCCTCAGTGCATATCCACATCCTTGGGGACCTACTCAGGACTTCGGATGCCAGGCCGGATATTCAGGGCTGACCCATCAGAACGGAGGTCTGACAGGGGAGCCCTGACCAGTAAGATGAACGTCACCAAGACTGTCACAGAGAGACAAAAGTACTCAGGGAACTTCAAAGACAAACAATCCCGGCCCAGACAAGACCAATTCCTGTCCAGACAGGCCACACGTACACACACCTCCAGGACGAAGCCTCAGGTGAAAAAGACCCATGATGCTGACTCATCAGATATTCCTTCGTGAATCTGGGGAGATATGTCTTCCCAGTCACCCTGCAGATAGCTCTCCATACCACACAGCTTCTCCGGAGCCCAGCCACCCGAGATAGCCTGATTTGGCCCCCTGCTTTCCTCAAACCTCAGTTTCTTCCACAGCAAGATGGGTCTCTTAGCTGCGACAGTCTGGCAGGGCTATGAGGGGTGCCGTGTGCAGTGAAGTGTGTAACACGACTGGCATCCTGTCCAGCATGCAGGGGTGTGCAGGTGTCAGCTAAGCTGTGATGTCCAATCACCCTCAGATTTTTAAATTTTTATTTTTATTTTATTTTGGAGTCTACTTGATTTACTATATTGTGTTAGTTTCAGGTACACAGCAAAGTGATTTGGTTATACACATACACTTACCTATTCTTCTGTAGACTTTTTTCCTGTGTAAATTATTACAGAATATTGAGTAGAATTCCCTATGCTATACACTAGGTCCTTATCAGTTATCTATTTTATATATAGCAGTGTGTATAAGTCAATCCAATCTCCCAATTTATCCCTCCCCCAACTACCCACCGAGTAACCAAGTTCGTTTTCTACATCTGTGACTCTCTGTTTTGTAAATGAGTTCATCTGTTAGATTCCACAGATGAGTGATGTCATGTGCTGTTTGTCTTTCTCTGTCTGACTTCACTCAGTATGATCCTGAAACGTGCTCATTTCCGTCCACATCACTGCACATGGCCTTGTTTCACTCTTTTCATGGCCTTAGAATTTTTTGGCTCAGAGAGGTCAGCTCCTCCACCTTAGCTTTTCCAAAGACAGCAAACGGTGCTCTCCCCGTGCGCATCTCCACATCCGCGCCCCTGTGAGCCCCGCGCAGGGTAAAGGTGAGACGCAGCAGTCACAGCGCCCTCGGGGCTTGCTCTCAGGTCCACAGGGGCCCCGGGCCCGCAGAGCTGCCAGCCAGCCACACCCAGCATGGGGCTCCGCTCAGCCCATCCTTCCCGGAGTCAGGGGGCAGCCGCGTCCCCAGCCTCTGTCCTGCTCCCCTCCACTTCCCAGGTGGTCCCGAGGACGCCCTGTAACCTGTGCGGCTTTTCCTCAACTAAAAAATTGGAGATAACCACAGCTTCCCAGTCCATTCCTCAAATTGTGATCAAGGTTTTGAAGTCTAGGCATGGATATTTGCATCCCCGTGGACTGCATTACCTGCAGAGCGAACAGTCACTGTTCCAAATGTGCCCTGGGCGTCCCTGGGCATCTGGTCCCGCCCGCTGTGTGTTCACGCCCAGGGAAGTGAGAACACAGGAACCAGCAAAAAGTGATTCACTCTTACTGAACAAGGCCCTTGTGTTGGTAAACAGGTAAAGCTGAGTCTGCAAAGCCCTGTCAGCGACTGTGGAGCCACTCAGGTCAGCCTGAGCGCGGTCCTGGGCTGATCTGGACCCTGGACGGTAGTCTGGCCCCCATCAACCCAAAGTGCAGGAATTAATCGGAAAATCCCAAGGGCGGGGCTTAAGAAGCCATGTCTCCTCCTTAAGCCAGAGGTCACAGGCTTTCCAGTAACTTCTGTCAAGCTGAGGGCAGTGATCCATCTGGGTGTCCATGCAGATTGAGAAGTTTGTTAACTCAGACATCACGCAGAGGTGAGGATGTTTAGTGCCTGGAACATGGAGTATGACCCCAAACTGATTCCACATCTAGGAGGAAATATAAAAATAAAAGCTCAGGTTACTCCTCTTTTTATGCAACTTCTTCCTCCATATATTACTCTGTTAAGCGCTTTCTTCAGAACTTGAAAGACCCTGATGCTTTTTTCTGAGCAGCCGACAGTCACAACTTTACTTTGTCTGACCATAAAGCAGCAACGTTTTACAACATACAAAAAATACAGTAGTCCTGTGTGACACTGTCAATATCATTTATGGCACAATTTTACTCTGAGGAAGAAGTGTCATAAAAGAGAAATAACTCCTACCCACTGCCCTAAAATGACTTCTGTCATAAATAAGTCAGATTTCTCAAAGAGAACCAATAAAGTCCCAGCAAATACAATTTTTCCCACTAAATAATCACCCTGACCTTTTCCTGTAACATCAACCCTAAAAAAATGAAAGGCTGGTCCTGAAGAAACGGTAAAATGAGTCTGTTCTTGAAGGTGAATTGCTGTCTCCATCTCAGGGCTGGGCAGAGTCGGTTGTCCCGATGTTGGGAAAAGAGGCGATGCAGGCACCTTGTAATTAGGTGATAACCAGGATATTGCATCTGACATGTTTTTATCTGCTGTCTGCAATTGGACTTATGGCCATCACACCCACACTGCCAAGCCCCTGCGCACACACATGTGCACACACACGCAAAAGGTACACGTGGTGGTTTAGTCACTAAGTCATGTCCAACTCTTGCGAATCCATGGACTGTAGCCCACCGGGTTCCTCTGTCCATGGATTTCCCAGAGAGTCTTACATCTCCTGCATTGGCAGGCAGGTACTTTACCACTAGCACCTGGGAAGCCTGTTTGAAGGGTGGTACTTTTCAAACACATCTTATAAAATTATGCAAGAATCACCAATATGAGTAGAAAGCTGTTTACACGGTGAATCTGAAATGACAGTCTTTTTTTTTTTTTTTTTTTTTTTTTTAAATTTTTATTAGTTGGAGGCTAATTACTTTACATCATTACAGTAGTTTTTGTTATACATTGATATGAATTAGCCATGGATTTACATGTATTCCCCATCCCAGTCCCCCCTCCCACCTCCCTCTCCACCTGATCCCTCTGGGTCTTCCCAGTGCACCAGGCCCGAGCACTAGTCTCATGTACCCAACATGAGCTGGTTATCCGTTTCACCCTAGATAATACACATGTTTCAATGCTGTTCTCCTGAAACATCCCACCCTCACCTTCTCCCAGAGTCCACAAGTCTGTTCCATACATCTGAGTCTCTTTTTCTGTTTTGCATATAGGGTTATCGTTACCATCTTTCTAAAGTCCATATATATGTGTTAGTATACTGTAATGGTCTTTATCTTTCTGGCTTACTTCGCTCTGTATAATGGGCTCCAGTTTCATCCATCTCATTAGAAGTGATTCAAATGAATTCTTTTTAATGGCTGAGTAATATTCCATGGTGTATATGTACCACAGCTTCCTCATCCATTCGTCTGCTGATGGGCATCTGGGTTGCTTCCATGTCCTGGCTATTATAAACAGTGCTGCGATGAACATTGGGGTGCATGTGGCTCTTTCAGATCTGGTTTCCTTGGTGTGTATGCCCAGAAGTGGGATTGCTGGGTCATATGGCAGTTCTATTTCCAGCTTTTTAAGAAATCTCCACACTGTTTTCCATAGTGGCTGTACTAATTTGCATTCCCACCAACAGTGTAAGAGGGTTCCCTTTTCTCCACACCCTCTCCAGCATTTATTGCTTGTAGACTTTTGGATAGCAGCCATCCTGACTGGCGTATAATGGTACCTCATTGTGGTTTTGATTTGCATTTCTCTGATAATGAGTGATGTTGAGCATCTTTTCATGTGTTTGTTAGCCATCTGTATGTCTTCCTTGGAGAAATGTCTGTTGAGTTCTTTGGCCCATTTTTTGATTGGGTCATTTATTTTTCTGGAGTTGAGCTGGAGGAGTTGCTTGTATATTTTTGAGATTAATCCTTTGTCTGTTTCTTCATTTGCTATTATTTTCTCCCAATCTGAGGGCTGTCTTTTCACCTTGCTTATAGTTTCCTTTGTTGTGCAAAAGCTTTTAAGTTTCATTAGGTCCCATTTGTTTATTTTTGCTTTTATTTCTGAAATTCTGGGATGTGGGTCATAGAGGATCCTGCTGTGATTTATGTCGGAGAGTGTTTTGCCTATGTTCTCCTCTAGGAGTTTGATAGTTTCTGGTCTTACATTTAGATCTTTAATCCATTTTGAGTTTATTTTTGTGTATGGTGTTAGAAAGTGTTCTAGTTTCATTCTTTTACAGGTGGTTGACCAGTTTTCCCAGCACCACTTGTTAAAGAGGTTATCTTTTTTCCATTGTATATCCTTGCCTCCTTTGTCGAAGATAAGGTGACCATAGGTTCGTGGACTTATCTCTGGGCTTTCTATTCTGTTCCATTGATCTATATTTCTGTCTTTGTGCCAGTACCATACTGTCTTGATGACTGTGGCTTTGTAGTAGAGTCTGAAGTCAGGCAGATTGATTCCTCCAGTTCCATTCTTCTTTCTCAGGATTACTTTGGCTATTCGAGGTTTTTTGTATTTCCATACAAATTGTGAAATTATTTGTTCTAGTTCTGTGAAAAATACTGTTGGTAGTTTGATAGGGATTGCATTGAATCTATAGATTACTTTGGGTAGTATAGCCATTTTGACAATATTGATTCTTCCAATCCATGAACATGGTATATTTCTCCATCTATTTGTGTCCTCTTTGATTTCTTTCATCAGTGTTTTATAGTTTTCTATGTATAGGTCTTTTGTTTCTTTAGGTAGATATACTCCTAAGTATTTTATTCTTTTTGTTGCAATGGTGAATGGTATTGTTTCCTTAATTTCTCTTTCTGTTTTCTCATTGTTAGTGTATAGGAATGCAAGAGATTTCTGTGTGTTAATTTTATATCCTGCAACTTGACTGTATTCGTTGATTAGCTCTAGTAATTTTCTGGTAGAGTCTTTAGGGTTTTCTATGTAGAGGATCATGTCATCTGCAAACAGCGAGAGTTTCACTTCTTCTTTTCCTATCTGGATTCCTTTTACTTCTTTTTCTGCCCTGATTGCTGTGGCCAAAACTTCCAAAACTATGTTGAACAGTAGTGGTGAGAGTGGGCACCCTTGTCTTGTTCCTGATTTCAGGGGAAATGCTTTCAATTTTTCACCATTGAGGGTGATGCTTGCTGTGGGTTTGTCATATATAGCTTTTATTATGTTGAGGTATGTTCCTTCTATTCCTGCTTTCTGGAGAGTTTTAATCATAAATGGATGTTGAATTTTGTCAAAGGCTTTTTCTGCATCTATTGAGATAATCATATGGTTTTTATCTTTCAATTTGTTAATGTGGTGTATTACATTGATTGATTTGCGGATATTAAAGAATCCTTGCATTCCTGGGATAAAGCCCACTTGGTGAAATGACAGTCTTATTCTCAGCAATGTCCGAAGCTGAAGATGTGGATAGCGCCGTGTGGAGCCAAGCCCATTGGCCTCCCCTGAAAATCAAGCAACTTCAGTCTGCAAAGGTGAAGGACAGACTCAGCGGGCTGGCATGTTGCCAGTCATTCGGGCAAAGCGGAGGTTGGAATGAGACGCTGTGAGGCAGCACCACTTGGACAGCAGTGGCCTCCTCCTCGGGGAGGAGCATGTTTTCATGAAAGTTGTTTAGGTTTCCCATTTGGCTTTCTGTTGCCAGGGCCTTTTGTATCAGAGCAAACATCAGTCCCTCTTTTCCCGTGTTTGAAAAGAGTATGGGAAGTGCTCCACCCTTGATGACTCAGGGCCATACATGCCTCTGGATGTATGAGGCTGAGAAAAATGTACATGCACCCGGAATTTCCAGCTGAGTTGTCATTCACAAGCAACGGTGAATCATGTTGATGTTAATATTTACAATGTTTACAATATACTTTCAATGTGCAGACTCTGGTCCAAGTGTTCATACACATAGAATCTCTTCATCCTCATGAGAACCCCCATGAGAAAGGCACTATTCATGTCCTCACCCTACAGACAGCAAAATGTGTTAATACAAAAGCTGTACATAGTTACCTGAAGTTCACACATCTGATAGGACTAAGATAATTTACTAATAACACATTCCCCAGGAAGAAAACTCCCAAAGGGTATATTTTATGGAAAAGGAAATTGATTCCAAAGAAATAAAACAGGGTGGTTTAAAAAGAAAGAATAGTGGGCAAAAATATTCATAAACAAATGGGTTCATCTTAGTAAGCTCTACCTATATAAAGCAATATGCAACAATGATGACTAATATGAGCATAAGAACTAAAATACTAGACAATAATAAGGTTTACTGTCAGAGGGGTGATTAGAGTTGAAGAATTCTAAGGATTCTTATTGACGAGAGGAAGTAATGATATCACTAATACTTAGAACTGGTCAAGAATGTGTCTTAAACATTTATACTACTTGCTGTTCTGTCGCTAAAGTCATGTCCAATTCTGTGACCCCATGGACTGCAGCACGCCAGGCTTCCCTGTCCTCCACCATCTCCAGGAGTTTGTTCATGCCCATTGAGTCAGTGATACCATCTAACCATCTCATCTGCTGCCCTCTTCTCCTTTCACCTTCAATCTCTCCCAGCATCAGGGTCTTTTCCTGATGTACACAAGGACACCAGCAAACAAATAAAAATATAATGTGTAAGTACAGTATCTTGGAAAAATAATAATGGAGGAAGATATAATAGAAAAGAAGTCCTAATTTTAATAAAAGCTTGTGGACTATATTAATAGTAATAGACATTAATACTAAGAAACTGTGGTAGCCAATGCTTTGATGATAGTCATTTTGTACTTTATAAGTGCATCAGAGCAACATGTTTGTACATTTTAAATTTACACAATGTTATGTTATCTCAGAGGAGATACTCTGTTCAGTACTCAGAGGAAAAAAGAAAAAAAATAATACTCACTATCTAATGATAATGAAACGTAAATTAGTGTACACAGAATGGATAAACAACAAGGTCCTATTATAGCACAGGGAATTATATTCAATATCCTCTGATGAACCACAATGAAAAGAATGTGGGAAAGAATGTATATACTGATGTATATGTGTAGCTGAATCACATTGCTGCACAGAAGAAATTAACACAATTGTGTAAATCAACTACACTTCAATTAGAAAACCTGAAAACAAAACAGGTGTGCTAAATTGCGTCAGTCACGTCTGAGTCTTTGTGACACTGTGGACACCCACCAGGCTCCTCCGTCCATGGGACTCTCCAGGTAAGAGTACTGGAGTGGGTTGCCATGCCCTCCTCCAGGGGATCTTCCTGACACGGGGACTGAACCCACATCTCCTGTGTCTCCTGCATTGTAGGTGGATTCTTTACCACTGTTTCCTTGGTGGCTCAGATAGTAAAGCGTCTGCCTGCAGTGCGGGAGACCCAGGTTCAATCCCTGGGTCGGGAAGATCCCCTGGAGAAGGGAATAGGAACCCACTCCAGGGTTCTTGCCTGGAGAATCCCATGGGTGGAGGAGCCTGGTGGGCTCCAGTCCATGGGGTTGCAAAGAGTCGGACGTGGCTTCACTTTCTTTCACTTTCTTTACCACTGAATCATACTTCAATTTAAAAAAAATTGAAAACAAAATGGGATTAAACTGTACTTAGGTGGGTTCATTGAATTTTTTTTTTAGAATCTCAGAAAAATTTTAACTCTGGAAGGAGGTGCTCATTTACCCTCTTTTCAGTTGGAGAAATGAGAGCACAGGGAGACTATGTGAGTCACAAAATCAGGGAATTTGGAAACCAGAGAGGGACTTTTTAAGACACACAGACCTACCATGTACACAGGACCCCGTCTCCAAGGCAGGTTCCATCTGTATATTACTGATCAGTTTAGTCCTCAGATAACACACGACACTAACCCTGCTTCCCCCTCATTGCTGAAGCTGAGGGAATTCCAAAAAGTCTCTGCAAGAGACAAAGCTGGGATTCAAACCTGGGTCAACAGGGAGTATTTATCCATCATCTCCTTCTTGTTTGCTACCATTCAGTCACTCAGTCGTGTCCGACTCTTTGAGACCCTATGGACTGCAGCACACCAGGCTTCCCTGTCCTTCACCATCTCCCGGAGCTTGCTCAAACTCATGTCCATTGAGTCGGTGATGCCACCCAACCATCTTATCATCTGTCACCCCCTCCTCCTCCTCCCTTCAATCTTTCCCAGTATCAGGATCTTTTCCAATGAGTTGGTTCTTCATATCATCTTCTTATGCTACAGTTATTTCCTTGTCTTTTCAAGGAAATGAAAACCCTGGAACATGTTTTGAGGAACAAATCTTGTGAGTTGACAGGACTGAAATGTTGGATTTATTTGGCCAGTCAGCAAAAGGTTCAATGAAGTTAAAAATCAAAGCTTTTTAGCACTGTGAAGTCTAATTTTTTTAAAAAGGCAAGTTTTAACTGGTTGTGATACTGATGTCGATACAGCCTGGAACACACACAGAAAAGAGTTCACGTAGAATTTATCCTCAGCACCATCTGGAAGACCTCAGTGAGATTTATATCCGAGTTATAAAAAGAGAGAGGGAACATCATGGATCTTTGCCAAACTCAGAAAGATGAGCCGTGCCTCATATTTACTCCCCCGCCCGGTGTCTTTTTCTGAGTAGGACACACTCTTCATTCTGGAAGGACCTTCACATAGCTGGAAACAGCTGCTGGGCAAAGGCTTCCTGTCTGTTAGCAGGGATGCTTTCTAAGAAACCAGGAGGACTTCTCAAGCCCACAGTTGTCCCCAGAGGCAGAGCCAGCAGTGGGCAGCTCTCCTGATTCCAAAAGCACCTGGATTGTAAGAGAATTTGTGTTCAACTCTGGTTTTATAAAAGGGGTAATGGATCTGCCCATTTATGTTTTGCTCAGTGACTTCTAATCAGGAAACAGCCAAAAAACTTAGAAATATTCTCCCACCCTGGAGGCAGCCGTGGGGACCGCATGTAAGATGGGTAAACCTGATGTACACTCTGCCAGCGAAAGTGGACAGATGTGAGAACTGCTTTTCTCTCTTAATTATGTATTAGTAGTAGCAATAAAGTGAAAAATGATGACAGTGATGATGCATCAGCCAGGGAAACAAGAACTTCTCTAGCTATTTGAGAGACAGGAGAAGTGATACAGGAGGTGGTTTGTTGGGTATTAACAATGTTTGTAAGGGAAGGGGATGCAGAGACTGTGGGTGCCCTGCACAGACTCTACCTGCTACCCACTGATCACTTTGCCCCCAGTAGAGGGGGCACCGGACAAAGAAAACATCTCCCACCACCATGCTCCTGTGGACTCTGCATCCGCCATCCCTGTGCTTCCCTGGCCACGACCAGCCCCTGCTCGCAGAGGACAGCGGGCAGGAAGCTCCCTTCTCCTCTTCCTGCTTCTGAGTTCCCACCAGTGACTCCTTTGGGCAGATGCTAAAAAGTAGCCAAATGGTAAGAACCAGATGAGGGGACTTGCCAAGCAACAGCCAGCAGCGGCGGCAGAGCCCCCGGGGCAGGCATGGGGCCAAGATGCAACAGGGGATGAGCGGGCATCTGTTAGGTGCTCTCTCTGGGCCAGCCTCCATGGTGAGAGCAGCAGGGCTTCTTTCCTGCATCCTCAGAGCAGCCCCGTGAGCCGGGTGTTTCTGGGGTCTCCATCCCAACAACAAGGAAGCTGGGCCACAGAGAAACCGACCCTCGGCCGGTGAGCAAAGCCACCAGGTTATCCCCATGTGAGGCAGAAGCACACCCCATCCAGGCACCTCGTGCTGGTTCCGTGCTTCCCAATAAAACATAACTATCCACCTGGCAGCACAGCTTGGCTTCTGAGAGTGTTCTCCGACAAAAGGAACTGAGTCTTGGCAGGGATGGCTGGTTGTTAGGCTAGGGCAAGATGAGCTGGAGAATCAGGAAGTAAGGAAGAGCTGAAAAATGCTGGGGGAGAGGGTCAAAGGGGCCAAAGGACCTCAAGCATGTACAGAGTACTCATGGATCCATCCTGATAAAAACAAGTGACTGACCAACCAGAGGAGGAGGGAGGACAGAGGCATTGGAGCAGATTCCCAGATAAATCATGCAGGGGCTCTCTCCTCAGGGGCCTGGAGGCTGACTTCCTCATCCCCCATGCAGGCAACACATGACTTCCTTCCAAAGAACACAACACGGAAATAAGGAAGAATCAGGGTGGCTTTACAGGCGGAAACTTGGCAGACACCACAGCCAGGTGACTAATGTCAGCGCTGACAGGGACTTCATGTTGAGAAAGTCACCCTTGATGTGAGGTGAGAACAGAGCATCTGACCTCTATCTCAACATAAGGGAAACAGCAAGTATATCCCAACAGAGGACTTTACACAGACACCCTGGCCGCTCCCTTTCAAAACCATCAAGGTCATCAAACACGAGGGAACCTGAGAACCTGCGTCAGCCCAGAGGAGCCTGAGGAGCTCTGATGACTGAATGTCCTGTGGGGTCCTGGAAAGGACCTGGGACAGAAGGAAAGTTTTCAGGTAACAACTGTGGAACTCTAAATGAAGTATAAAGAAAGTAAAGGTGTTAGTCACTTAGTCGTGTCTGACTCTTTGTGATCCCATGTACTGTAGCCCATCAGGCTCCTCTGTCTATGGAATTACTGCAAGATAACTGTCTAAGAATACTGCAGTGGGTAGCTCTTTCCTCCTCCAGGGGATCTTCCTGACCCAGGATCAAACCCGGGTCTCCTGCATTGCAGGTGAATTCTTTTGCCATCTGGGTCCATAATGGCTTCCTTTTCACTGTTTTACTTTTATGATAACAAATGATGTCTTTGACTGGTCTTCCTTTCGCTTTGAATTGATAGGCTTTTCGGTATACCGTGGACATAAGTGACCCCTCCCCACCCCTTCCTTCTTTCTGAGCTGACGGTCCAGTTACCTGAGGCACGTTGGGTGAATTATTCATCATCACAGAACGACTGAGATGTAGAGCTCATATGGATGCCCTGGATGTGAGAGGCTTATCAGGGGCGGTTCTCAGCCAAGTGGGTGCCTTGCTCCTGCAGTTCCCCCAACACCAGGCCCTTTGCCCACCCTGGAGTTGGATGTCATTACCCTACCCAGCGTGAGTGCTAATCCTTACCGTTAAATAAGATCAACTTACTGTTCCCGACCATTAGCTTCATCATATCCCCTCAAATAAGAAGAGACTAAAGTTCCCAAAATGCCCCAAAGTTACTCTCCAAAGATCAGGTAGCCGATGACTTATCCCAGATCAATCACCATTGAAGGTCGCCTGTCCGGTTCGGCAATATTTGCTCAGTAACTAATAAAGATCAGCCCACAGTTATTTATATTGGGTTATCATCTCTCCAGGGTGAAGCTTAATCCATTTTGCAATGTTTTTCCCAACAAGACAACATGAGTTTCTCCGTCTGAAAATGAATTAAGTGCACGGTTTCTAAATATGGGATCTGACATTGTTCTTGTTACAGAAAGCAATTTATTCCCCAAAAGGCTTACACTTCAAAGGTTATATAAAAAGGTTCAAATATCAATGCTATCCATTTTTCAATTACTGGGCTTCCTAACACCACTAGCTTTCGGACAGATAAGCAGTGGTATCAGTTTTCTTATTCAACGTCTTATAGGTTTCCAATTCCACAGCACAGAGAAAGCAAATTTATTGTAATACATTTACCTGCCCTGGAAACAGGACTATCCAGACTGTTTCCTCCAAGTCTATGGAAGGTATCAAATAGCATCTTAAAGGGATATTTATGAAGCGCTAGATACTAATGATTGCAATTGTAGATATAGCTTCAAGTGTCTACCTATAAACAGGCTCATATGAAAAAAAAAAAAGGTAAGGTGGCTGGGGAAAAGTATTTCCAACGTATGAAAATTAAGGAGCTGTGAAAACAATGCAAGCGTCTCCTACGAGATAATCTACAGACACTGTGTTTTCCTAAGAGGGACGGGAAAAAAAAACCTCTGATTCTCTGTCGTGCCAGCAGATAAAAGGGAATAATGTCATTCATATTTTCTGTCTGACAATTAAAAAGAAGTGATTGGATTATCTGAGAAGGATTATATGGTAAAAAGATATAATGCCCCTATACTCAGGAAAAAGAATATATTTTTTGCTGCCAACTCAAACAAGCCATACAAGATGTTTTATGTTGGATAATAAAGACAGAATGTTCTAATTTATATACTTGTGTGGCTTCTCTTCAGCAGCAAAACTTTTAAAACTAAAAGGTGTCACTTCCTTCAACCAGGAGACAATAGTGGGAATGTGGAATCAGGAGGGCAGAGTACTGATGGGGCCAGAGTGTGAATGAACACCAAGGCCAGACCAGGTTGGACAATCTTGTCTGCAGAAGGCAAAGCGTGGCCAGGGTCAGATGTGCAGGATGGGAGCAGCGACCAGGGTGAGGGCAGCAACCAGGGCAAGCACCAGGTGTCCGCTCAGCCTGTGGGGTACCCTACACCACATGCCCAGCTACCATGGGCCTGGGGGTCTGTCCCCAAAGGCACACAGAGTTTTCATTTCACCAACAGGCTACAGGCACGGAGGTCTCATTTTTAGGATATTTCTGTGTTAGCTGCTGAGAGACACAGGGATTTGTGGTGGTCACAGAGAGAAGGCCACAGAGTGAAGGCCAGAGTGAAGGCCACAGGGTGAAGGTCCAGAGCGAAGGCCACAGGGTGAAGGTCCAGGGTCAAGGTCCAGAGTAAAGGTCACAGAGTGAAGATCCAGAGTGAAGGTCGCAGAGTGAAGGTCCAGAGTCAGGGTCCAGAGTGAAGGCCACAGGGTGAAGGTCCAGAGTGAAGGTCCAGAGTGAAGGTCCAGAGTGAAGGCCACAGGGTGAAGGTCCAGAGTGAAGGCCACAGGGTGAAGGTCTAGAGTTAAGGTCCAGAGTCAAGGTCCAGAGTGAAGGTCACAGACTGAAGATCCAGAGTGAAGGTCACAGAGTGAAGGTCCAGAGTCAAGGTCCAGAGTGAAGGCTACAGGGTGAAGGCCGCAGAGGAGGGAAGATAGAAGTAGGGCGTGAATTGCAGGGGCCAGGGCGAGGTCAAGAGGAGTCCCCCAGGCCCTCAGACTCGGTGATGGAACAACCACAGAGCCGGGATGGAGAACAATGGCTCAGGGATGATACAGGTTTGACTCCTCCTAGGCTTGGATGCAGGACTGGGGGACCTAGACAAATAGAAAAGAATCAAGCCTGCCCCTTGTATTAGAAGGGAGGGTCTTAAACACTGGACCACCAGCAAAGTCCCCCATGAGTTCTGATGTCAGCAAAGCCTCCACCTTCAGCCATAAGGCTCATCCTGCTCCCCGCTACCCACCCCCCAAGAATGAGTCTATTTCCTCTCTGCAAGTGTGTTCTTCCAAAGCTGGAAAGTATGCTCCACACATCTTCTCTCCAACTGACCATGTTTTTATTTCCCAGAAACACTTTTTATATCTCAGGCATGCTTCCCAAACACCTGCCTGTCCCAGTTTACTTCTTTCTTTGCTGTTTCCTTTCTCTGGGAAAGGATACATCACTGGTTTTCTATTAAACAGTCAATCCTAAAGGAAATTAACCCTGAATATTCATTGGAAGGACTGATGCTGAAGCCGAAGTTCCAGATCTTTGGCTACCTGAGGTGAAGAGCTGACTCATTGGAAAAGACCTTAATACTGGGAAAGATCGAGGGCAGGAGGAGAAGGGGATGGCAGAGGATGAGATGGTTGGATGGCATCACCTCCCTCAATGGACATGAATTTGAGCAAGCCTCAGGAGGTTGTGATGGACAGGGAAGCCTGGTGAGCTGCAGTCCATGGGATCACAAGGAGTCAGACACAACTTAGTGACTGAACTATAACAACAACCAGCTGTTAAGCCAACCCATGATTTGCCTGTATGGACACTAAGCTGATGGCACTTCAGAAAAAAATACCCGGGGTGACTTTCCTTAGTGAAGGTTTAGCCATTCATGTGAGAGCTTATTGCAATTTCCTATGTTTTATGGGTTGAATTGTGCCCCAAAAGAAATCGGTCAAAATTGTAACACCTTAAACCCCAGGATGTGACCTTCTTTGGTAATAGGGTTGTGGCAGATGTAATCAGTTAAGATGAGGTCACGATGGAGTGGGGGCAGCTGATCCAACATGACTGGTATCCTCATGGGAGACATGGGGTAAGAGCCGACTGTGATGGAAGCAGAGCTTGGAGTCGGGAGCTGCAAGCCAAGCAACACCGAAGACTGCCCGCAAATGGTCAGAGGCTGAGACGAGGCTTGGAAGGACCCAGGAGCGGCAGGCCCTGGAGGGAGGACGGACAGCAGCAGATACGTGTGTGCAGAGTTCCAGAGATCCTTGAGTTTCGGTGATCCAGGGAGGTCAGTCTGTCAGTCCCCAAGCTTTATAACTCTGTAGACAGGACTTCCAGGCGGGGGGGCAAACCTGTCAGCTCAAACTGTGACCTTCATTTCACATGTTCTGTTCAGAAAAGCAAGCTGCCCAACACCCAGGGCAGCAGGGCGGAGAACCCCCTGGGTTTCATGCACCGGCCCCACCTTCACAGCTTGGATGACCTCTCAGTCTTGATGGAAAATGTCTTTAATTGGCATTTTTCTCAAGTGCTACATTGAGTTTCCTCAAACAACTGGTTTTTCTTGGGTATTTATTAGGAAAGCCAAAGAAATAAATGATGGAAAATGCAATAAACTTCAATTAACATTTTGATGGGACAAAAAGGCACATTTCTAAAGATGGTAGTACAGCAGTACCTATTTTCTGAGTCATATTCTTTCTGGGTAATGATAGCTCTGGTGATGAAGATGACTAATATCTAAATAACATGTACGAAAATCAGACAGTATTTAAGTGTTTTCATGTATTAATTCATACGATTCTAACAACTACTCTTAAAGAGTCTGAGATAGGTTCTCTCGTTATTGTTCTTTTATCTGTGAAAAAAACTAAACAATAGGAAAAGTGAAGTGTTAAGTTGTTCAGTCATGTCTGACTCTTTGTGACCCCAAGAACTGTAGCCCACCAGCCTCCTCGGTTCATGAAAGTCTATAATCAAGAGTACCGGAGTGGGAAGCCATTCCCTTCTCCAGGGGATCTTCCCCACCCAAGTATCAAACCCAGGTCTCCTGCTTTAGTAGACAGATTCTTTATCATCTGAGCCACCAAAGTAATGGGAAGACTGGACTTTAATATTTAATCAGGTAAGGTGACATTTCAGGGAAAATCATTTATAAGTGATTTCCAGTGCATCTTTTGTGTAAGTTGAGATATTCCTAAAGGACGTGTAACACATGGCACCGTTGGGTAGACGTGAGGGGCAGAACATGCCTGGAGAGTGTCCACGGGGGCCTGGCCTGGCTCATCTCTTCCCATCAGAAGTCAGCTTCCATCCTCTGCCCTCAAGCCCAAATGTCTGCTATGGCCTGTCACACTGCCTCCTCCACTTCTGATCATTAACAGCAAGCAGTATATAAGCGGAGGTACTTCCCACACTAACGCTGTGATAACTAAGGCCATTGGTTCCCTCTGCAGCCCGAACTCCATGGACTCAGAATGGTGATTCTGAGATGCTGTTTGTAATCTTTCCCCTGAGCTCCTGTCCCCAAGCCCACCAAGCAGTGCTGTGAATTGCTTTTTCAAAGCAACAAAAACAGAAAATGTAAATGGCTCTGTGATCACTGATGCTTTTTATTCAAACACCAAAGGGTATGAAATTGTGTATGTGTCTCAGCAAGTTTTGCTTAAATCGGAAAAATACGCTGGTTGACATCTAAATGTGTTTGTATATTTTCAGGCCACGGCGACAAAGTGGCTTCTGGCCGATACATTCTGGGAAAGAGTAAAATAAGGAAAACAGTCCTCACTTGAAAAGTCATCACACCAAGCCCTTGGAGCTTTTGTAGTGCTTCACGTCCATCACAAATGGAAACCTCAAATCTCAAGCGGTATTTGCAGCTTTATCTTAATTAATATCTTGTATCACCATGTCTCTATGAAAACAATTACAGTGTAACTCGTGTGATTTTTTTTTTCTTGAAACATTCAGAACAATGTACTCTTAATTGCCATTCTAGCTCTAGCATAAAAATTTTATTATGTATAGTCATTATAATTTTAAGTATCTTTTAAAATAAGCTTACTTTGCTCTTTCCGGTCCATACCTACAGAGCAGACAGAGGTGAGAACAACACTCGACATTTTGCAGAACATTTGCGGGAGCCGCCTTTGTTCTCCTAACATATTTAGGAAGACTAATATACTCGTCTAAATTAGTTTTCTCCCTCCTTTCTCTGCTGGTAATTAGCACTAGAGGGGATGGGTCTGAGTTAGCTATTAATAGTTGAGAAGTGAACCTGAATTTGAGAAACAACAACACATTATCAGACACAGTAAAAACCTGATTCTTCTGCTTATTTGAAGAGCTTATCAATGAATGGAAATTTCCAACTGTGTCAGACGATTGAACGATCGTGTTTCCCAGCTGATGTTCATTTCTGCCGCGCGCTGCTGTGTACCTGTGCCGCTGTCTCACGGCGTTAATTTCCTCCAACCATACGGGGTACCGAGGAAGAACTTTCTGTGATGTTCCTAAGCATCAGGCCACAGTCTTCACGCACAGGAGCTGTGTGAGCGCCGCTCCCATTTGACTGAAGTGCGGCTGCTGAGAGCCGGGTTAACACAGAGCAAAACCAATTCACGCGCCAAGAGGAGCGGAGTCCGCCTGACTGCCGCGTTCCCACAGCAGGCAGGACGCGCCCCTGGCGGGAAGGAAGGGGGCTGAGCGGCCCCTGTGGGAAGCCCCGCTCAGGGCCGCGGCCGCTCCCATGGCGGCGCCTGCCCTCTGCGCGTTAGCCAGGTGTTCACAGTGACCACGCTCTATCCTCAGGAACACTCAGCAGGCAGAGACGGAGCGACTTCCAAGGTCACGGGGTCAGGAGCTGGTGGAATTAGGCGGATAGGTGGTGAGACCACAAGCCCAGTGACTTTCCCTTCCCCAAGCAACTGTCCCTTCCTCAGGTGATTTTCCCGTCCCCAGGTGACCTTCCCTCCCTCAGGTGACTTTCCCTTCCCAGGTGACTGTCCCTTCCTCAGGTGACTTTCCCTTCCCAGGTGACTGTCCCTTCCTCAGGTGACTTTCCCTTCCCCACGTGACTGTCCCTTCCCAGGTGACTGTCCCTTCCCCACGTGACTGTCCCTTCCGAGGTGACTGTCCCTTCCCAGGTGACTGTCCCTTCCTCGGGTGACTTTCCCTTCCCAGGTGACTTTCCCTTCCCAGGTGACTGTCCCTTCCCAGGTGACTGTTCCTTCCTCAGATGACTGTCCCTTCCCAGGTGACTGTCCCTTCCCCACTTGACTGTCCCTTCCCAGGTGACTGTCCCTTCCCCAGGTGACCTTCCCTCCCTCAGGTGACTTTCCCTTCCCAGGTGACTGTCCCTTCCCCAGGTGACCTTCCCTCCCTCAGGTGACTTTCCCTTCCCAGGTGACTGTCCCTTCCCCAGGTGACCTTCCCTCCCTCAGGTGACTTTCCCTTCCCAGGTGACTGTCCCTTCCTCAGGTGACTTTCCCTTCCCCAGGTGACTTTCCCTTCCCAGGTGACTGTCCCTTCCCAGGTGACTTTCCCTTCCCAGGTGACTGTCCCTTCCCAGGTGACTGTCCCTTCCCAGGTGACTGTCCCTTCCCCAGGTGACTGTCCCTTCCCAGGTGACTGTCCCTTCCCAGGTGACTTTCCCTTCCCAGGTGACTGTCCCTTCCCAGGTGACTTTCCCTTCCCAGGTGACTGTCCCTTCCCCAGGTGACCTTCCCTCCCTCAGGTGACTTTCCCTTCCCAGGTGACTGTCCCTTCCTCAGGTGACTTTCCCTTCCCCATGTGACTGTCCCTTCCCAGGTGACTGTCCCTTCCCAGGTGACTGTCCCTTCCCCAGGTGACTTTCCCTTCCCAGGTGACTGTCCCTTCCCAGGTGACTTTCCCTTCCCAGGTGACTGTCCCTTCCCAGGTGACTGTCCCTTCCCCACGTGACTGTCCCTTCCCAGGTGACTGTTCCTTCCTCAGGTGACTGTCCCTTCCCCACGTGACTCTCCCTTCCCAGGTGACTGTCCCTTCCCCACGTGACTGTCCCTTCCTCAGGTGACTGTCCCTTCCCCAGGTGACTCTCCCTTCCCAGGTGACTGTCCCTTCCCAGGTGACTGTTCCTTCCTCAGGTGACTGTCCCTTCCCCACGCGACTCTCCCTTCCCAGGTGACTGTCCCTTCCCCACGTGACTGTCCCTTCCCAGGTGACTGTTCCTTCCTCAGGTGACTGTCCCTTCCCCACGTGACTCTCCCTTCCCAGGTGACTGTCCCTTCCCCACGTGACTGTCCCTTCCTCAGGTGACTGTCCCTTCCCCAGGTGACTCTCCCTTCCCAGGTGACTGTCCCTTCCCCACGTGACTCTCCCTTCCCAGGTGACTGTCCCTTCCCCACGTGACTCTCCCTTCCCAGGTGACTGTCCCTTCCCCACGTGACTGTCCCTTCCTCAGGTGACTGTCCCTTCCCCAGGTGACTCTCCCTTCCCAGGTGACTGTCCCTTCCCAGGTGACTGTCCCTTCCCCATGTGACTTTCCCTTCCCAGGTGACTGTCCCTTCCTCAGGTGACTTTCCCTTCCCCAGGTGACTCTCCCTTCCCAGGTGACTGTCCCTTCCCCACGTGACTCTCCCTTCCCAGGTGACTGTCCCTTCCCCACGTGACTGTTCCTTCCCAGGTGACTGTCCCTTCCTCAGGTGACTTTCCCTTCCCCAGGTGACTCTCCCTTCCCAGGTGACTGTCCCTTCCCCACGTGACTCTCCCTTCCCAGGTGACTGTCCCTTCCCCACATGACTGTCCCTTCTCAGGTGACTGTCCCTTCCCAGGTGACTGTCCCTTCCCAGGTGACTGTCCTTTCCCCACTTGACTGTCCCTTCCCAGGTGACTGTCCCTTCCCCACGTGACTGTCCCTTCCCAGGTGACTGTCCCTTCCCAGGTGACTGTTCCTTCCACAGATGACTGTCCCTTCCCAGGTGACTGTCCCTTCCCCACTTGACTGTCCCTTCCCAGGTGACTGTCCCTTCCCCACGTGACTGTCCCTTCCTCGGGTGACTTTCCCTTCCCAGGTGACTGTCCCTTCCCAGGTGACTGTCCCTTCCCCACGTGACTGTCCCTTCCCCACGTGACTGTCCCTTCCTCGGGTGACTTTCCCTTCTCAGGTGACTGTCCCTTCCCAGGTGACTTTCCCTTCCCAGGTGACTGTCCCTTCCTCAGGTGACTTTCCCTTCCCAGGTGATTGTTCCTTCCTCAGGTGACTCTCCCTTCCCAGGTGACTGTCCCTTCCCAGGTGACTGTCCCTTCCCCACGTGACTGTCCCTTCCCAGGTGACTGTCCCTTCCCAGGTGACTGTCCCTTCCCCACGTGACTGTCCCTTCCCAGGTGACTGTCCCTTCCCAGGTGACTGTCCCTTCCCCAGGTGCACCTGTGATCGCAGTCCTCCCCTCATTTCCCAGACATCACCCTTCTCTCCTCCATTTGTTCTGCCTTAAAGTCAGGAAGAAATAGGCACAACTGAGAGGAAATGAGAAGGCTTTTGAGAGGCAGAGAGGGGCTGCATGGCTGAGGAGCAGCTCCAGGCTGAGTGCTCCTCCTTGTGCTGTCTTGTTTATCTGCAGCTCCCCCTCCTGCAGGTGAGGGGACATGGGGGCCGGGCCCTCCAGACA
This sequence comes from Odocoileus virginianus, assembly GCF_023699985.2. NCBI lineage: Eukaryota > Metazoa > Chordata > Mammalia > Artiodactyla > Cervidae > Odocoileus > Odocoileus virginianus. Next base: position 54,750,896 of record NC_069695.1, read on the forward strand.
CCCTGGCCGCCGCTGCTGCTTCCCGCCCTGAACCTCGTCCCGACCCTGACTGTAGCCTTCAAGTGCAGCCTGCCCCTGCCTCTGTACCAAATCGGTGAAATGGGGCCAGCAACCCTTGCCCAGCAATTCCCAGAGAGATGTCTGATGGGCCGGCAGCAGGGCTGCAAATGAGGAAGAGGAAGCACAGGACCTGGGTGGCGGGCCCTGTCCCCCGGACGGCTCCACCGGGGCAGAGGCTGCAGCCTGGGCAGGCCGGGGTGCTGGAGACCCTTCCTGCCCCTCCTGCACCCCCTGATCCTGTCCAAACACAACGAGTTACTGCAGAGACTGCAACCTCAGACCAAAGGCCACAGAAGACACCGTTTTGTCTTTTTAGCTAAAGCAAATCTTCCTTCTAATAAACAACCATCCTATGACCATATAGCACAGCTTCTAGAACACTTTATTAAAATCACTGTGAGTTAGGACATTCAGAGATGACCCTGGGAACCTCAAGCCCCCTCTCTCCCCCACAAAAGCCCCTTGTGGCCCCGGGAGCCTCACACTGGAGTGGCAGGGTCCTGTGATGCAGATGGAGACACAGAACCAGGAATCTAGGAGCAGGCCACGTATCCTCCGGCCATGAGAGCTCGCTTCTCCCAGAAGGTGGGGGTCTGCCAGAGACGTGGTTCCTTCAGACGGAGGACATGGCTATGCAGGGGCAGCAAGCTGGCCCCACCCCAGGCTCCCGAGAGGGAGGCACTGCTGAGTGTCCAGGCGGCGTTAGGATGAGATATGTACCTGCATGTGGTTGGAAATGCTAGCCTTCAGGGACATGTGTGCAACATGTGAAAGGTGCACAGAGGAGGCCGGGGTGAAGTCACATGCCTTTCCACCTGCAGCCAGTTTGTATCAGCACAGGTGCGTCCGCTTGCAGCCCTGCAATCCTGGCAACTGACTGCCGTGCATGTCCCGGCAGGTCTGAGGCGCTGTGTGAACCCCGCCCGGTAGGAAGTCACCCATGAGGCGAGCCCTTCTTCTATGGCTTCGTCTAACCCCTGTGCCCAGGGGAAGCTTACAAACCACCAGCTGTGCGCCTTCTAAGCGTCCAGGTCAGTGATTTTTACTAAACTTGTGAAGGCACACAGGTACCAGCAGCCTAAGTTGGGGACATCCTTATCACCCTCAAAAGTGATCTGCCATCACTCCCCAGCCCCCATCAGTCCAGGCACCCAGACACTTGGGAAAGTACACTCTCCAGGCCCACTTGGACACCCCAAGTCAGGGTGTGGGTCTGGGTCCGACACAGTGTGTTCTGATACCTCGGCAGGGAAATGGTGGGAAACAGCACTGATGGGCGGAGGGCACCCTGAGGCAGCCTGGAGATGGAGGAGCCGAGGACCAAGGTGACTAAGCCATGAGATCATGATTAAGGGGTCAAAATTCTTCAAATTACTCTGTGAACAGGGTCCTTGAGCCAGGTACTGAGATTCCATTCATTTATGCATTTCTTATAGTAAGTAACTTGCATAAAGATGAAGCTTTTTAATGTAGAATAAACTCAGTTTTATAAAGATGTCAAGCCTACAAAGATTCTCCCCTTCACCATTATTTTGTCTCAGTGTTAGACCCTCTTTACAAAACTCTTTGTCTTTCATCAAGTTCCAAAGTTTATTAATTTACATCTAAATTACAATAAAACACCCTAAGTGCTGTACCTCCGAAACCAACACATTTCCATCCTTATAAAAGCCAAATGAGTTCATCATAATTAATGCTATAGAACAAACCCTGCATAATAATAATTAACCACATATTGTTAAGTGCTATCAAAAATGCATGGCATTTAATTAGCTAAAAACAACATTCTCTGTATATTACAAAATGAGCTAATGGTCTTCCTGGGATGATCATTCTTCAGCAGGAAGTACTTCTGCTAACAGTCTTTTAATGTATTTATTAGTACTTCAATAATATTGAAGCAGTGCGCTAGCAATTTAGTTTAAATATTCCATTTCAATTAAACATTTGACCCCTTTGAACTCTCTGGAATTCTTAAATTAGGGATTGGTTTGTAATTATGCCATTTGAGGGTACAGTATAATATAATAACTCTAGAGTTTTATTGTTTTAGGACCTAATGGAGTTGTTCTGTATAATGAAAAATTTCCAGCATTTCAGTGCCGATTCCCTGGAGGGTGGGGACCAGTCACAATGTCAGTCAAGGTCATGAGAGGAAAATTTGGTGATAGCTGATACACAGGCAAAAACTCAAGCTCAGCAAACTTGTGTTCTGCTCCCAAGCCTGTCACTAACTCACGATGTTTCCTTAGGAAAACCTTTCTCTCCTCTAAGCATCTTCTTTTACGAAATGAGATAATATTGCCTGATTCATTTCACCTCCCAAAGCTCCCATGAGATTATACTAGTCTAAAATTTATATGTAAATGACTCTCTGCTAATTGGTGATAAGAATAACTTTAGTAAAATGTAGGATTATGACATAATCTTTTATGGGAAGAATTATCATGATTCTCATTTTTATTCTGGAAAGAAAATGAAACTTCGTAAAGACTGTCATGTTGGATTTGCATTTATATTGGCCTTTAAAAGCCATAGTGGCAACTACTACCTATAAATAAATAACAGAGCTGTGTATTTAAGTACAAGGTTTTGAATAAATAAGCGTACAGCAAAATCTGCTGAATGTCTGTGGAACAAAATGGCAGTTGTGGATCATATGTTGTATTTTCTTTCCTAAAACATTGTGTTAGTTTTCTATTGGTGGTGATGCTTTAGTCACTAAGTCATGTCCAACTCTTTCAATCTCATGGACTGTAGCCCTCCAGGCTCCTCTGTCCATGGAATTTCCAGGCAAGAATACTGGATCAAGTTGTCATTTCCTTCTTCAGGGATTTCCCTACCCAGAGATGGAATCTGCATCTCTGCATTGCAGGCAGTCTCCTGCATTGCAGACTGATTCTTTACCACTATCATAATCTAAATCAGATATGGGTGGGAATCTGTGTATGATCCATCCTGCAGGAAAATTCCTCCCTGTTTGTGAACCTGTGAAACTAGAAAACAAGTTACCGACCCTCAAAATACCATGATGTGATGAGGATCAAGTACCAGTTATAGACATTTTGGTTCAAAAGGAAGAAAAGGAAGGTAAAAAAAAAGGTGTCACTGATCCCAAGCAATTTCAACACTCACTAGCCTGTGAGATCTGGAATCAGCCCTCTGCCTCTCAGGGGCCTGCATTCTGAGTTCTTTTTCTTTTCTCACGAACAAAAGCACTGAGTATTAGTCTGCACCCTGTCTGTCCAGCCTTCTTTCACTTCATTCGCTCTCTGTTCCTCCTGGACAAAGCTGGCAGTGCTTTTTGCTGATATAAGATTCTTGAGACTGTGGATCACCCATGTATGTCACGGGGACTCAGTCCATTAGACCAGAGGGTCATCCACAGAGTTTCCTGCGTAGCACCATCCGATCCTGGGCTCTTGCTGAGACACCTGAGGGACAGTGCAGTCAGCTCGCTGGCTGTTCTCTGGTTTGGCTGGAGGGCTCTCTATGTCACACCCTGAATCTCTTCAAAGAACCTTCTGTGTGACTACCTACTCTGACCTTTTGATCCTTCTAAGGTATTAACAGATGGTCTCGCCCCACCCTTGACTTTCCTCTAGAACACTCTTCTGTGTGTGCATCTCTTAATTTGGTGTGTTTTATAATCTGGATGGGCTGAGAATGTCCCAAAACAGTTCTCCCCTCAATTCATCTTTTCCTTCTTGCATTTTACTGCTGTATGCTTTGCTTGGAAGTCTCTTCAGCTAAATGTCTAGTTTTATCAGTCTACTTGTTACGTAACTGCAAGACACAGTTCCACTGGGCTTTGGCCCCTGTGTGACGAGGTTCTCCCTTCCTCCCTGAGCTCCTTCTGAGCCTTCATGGACAGCCTCCTCACCGTTCAGATTTCTGCTGGCAATCCGGGAGCCCCTACTGGCTACATCCTCGGAATTCCTGTTTCTACAGATAATCTGCTCAGCACACCTACAACATATTGTTCTAGTATGAGTCCCCCACCATTCCTCCAACCTCCTACACTGTCTGATTCTAAATCCACGTTTTCAGGGGTTTGTCACAGCAGCACTTCATTTTCAAGGCAAAGATTTTGAGTTATTCTCTAAGTAGTCTGGGCATAAGAGTCCACCATTATCAATTATTATAAATGATATTATATATCGGGCTTCCCAGGTGACTCAGTGGTAAAGAATCTGCCTGCCAATGCAGGAGACATGGGTTTGATCCCTTTTTCTTTTCTCACAAAAGATAGTGTGAGGCTGTGCCGTGACAGGCAGCCTAGATTAGGAGTAGGCCTGGTTTTCCAGGGTAACATGATTATCAGGCCACCTGGAGCCAGCCAATCAACATGCGCCTAGCAAGAAAAAGGGAGCCTATCAGGGGAAAGCTGAAGAGCCCACGAACGCCCAAGTTTGAAAAAAGCCCACAAAGGTTTGGGCCAATAAGATTACTTTGCAAACATGTAACCAATCCGCTTAAGCCAGCTACCAACTGCTTATGCACATCTTATAAATTGGGTAACAGCTTGGGCTCAGCGCTCTCTGACCCTGCACCACTGCATTGGTTGTGGCAGGAGCCCTGACTCGAGTCAGCAATAAACTTCCCTTTTTTTTGCGTGTTGCATTGTCTTGGAGGCCTTCTCTCTTCCCGCTTGGGGATTCGGACATCGGGCATAACAGATAGCACATACTTTCTCCTGAGTAGCTATATTAGTCTGCACCCTGTCTGTCCAGCCTTCTTTCATTTCATACACTCTCTGTTCCTCTTGGACAAAGCTGGCAGTGCTTTTGCTGATATAAGGTTCTTGAGACTCCGTGGATCACTCATGTATGTCTTCCCTCTAGGGAAGATCCCCTAGAGGAGGAAATGGCAACCCACTCCAGTATTCTTGCCAAGAAAATATCATGAACAGAGGAACCTAGCGGACTAGAGTCCATGAGGTCACTTTGAGTCGGACACAACTGGGCACACATGCACTGCTTATCCCTAGTATATAAGATGATCTTATTTTTATGAAAACGTGACTACATTGCTACAGGGAAGACAAGATTCCAACTGGGCCTTTCTCTGCAGAATCATTGAGGTTCTCTGTGGTCTGGTATGAAACCCAGCCTCTTGCTGGGCTTCGATGTGTTGGTCCATCCAAACATCGACTCCATGGTTAAGACCCGTCAATAATTGTTTACTAAGTGTTTAGACAACTGAGGCAACGGAGAACCCAGAACTGGCTTGCCCTCCTCCAGTTGTTCCTGCAGGGGCTTTTCTGCTAGTCCACCTGTATCTGCAGGACGTACATGTACACCTAAGTCAACGTGGCTCTTCACTTTTAGGTGCTTTCCTCTTTCTCAGATCAACTCATTTTTAATCGACTTTGATTGAATGTGCAAGAGCCAATTTCAGTCTGCCGGCTGCCAGGTCTGTGCTGTCAAAGTTTTGACAGAAGCTGAGCCCACGTGCAGCCCCCGCATGGCCCCGCCCCCTCCACGGCCCCGCCCCCCAGGCGGCCCCACCTCACAGAGCCGGAAATACCCTCTGAGTTTCCCAGCCTCCGTGGGAACTTACCCACCACTGCACAGTGAGTTCTGCTGAGGTCACATAGCTGCAGATGACTTAGGAAACTGTGTCAGGAACAAAATGAGAAATAAAAGGATGAATATGGTAGGATGCTAATGACAGAAACCTACCAAAATCTACACTCAGAAGTGTTGAGGGGGATCTTACAGTAAGACATGGACAGTTGACGTGTTTTGCTGGCAGAATTGGTCATCTTTTTTGCTTTATGGATCCTTAAATTCTCCCTAAGAAAAGTATTTTGTATTAGAGATTTTTTTGAAAACTGGCACCATGCTGGCTGCTGGTGCAGTCCTGCCTCGCCTGGAGGCTAGCCAGCACCTCTGTCCCCAGGGACCACCCTCCCAGTGGTGCTGAAGCACCCCAGCCCCTGGGGAGCAGCTCAGGCAGCCTCCCTCCTGTCCCCTCCCTCACCAGCTCCCAGTTACTCCGTGAGGACGTGGAAACACACCACGGTCTGTGACAAAGCGGGTGTGACCCACAGGCCCAGAGATTTCTCAAGAAGACACCTACTTTCAGGCACATCCTGGGCACCCCTCCTGCCAGCCTGGGGCTCCCCATCCTCACAGCCTGGGGGCAGCTGGGGACCCTGCAGGCAGACAGGTGGCCCAGAGCACCCAGCACCTGCAGATGGCAGGGCCAGGCAAGAGAGACCTGCAGCCTCGGGGAGGCCAGGGGACCGTCCAGATAGCACAACTGACCACGGCCTGCCTCTCTAACGTTGTGAATTTGAAATCGCTTACTTTGAACATTCGAGTCATAAATTCGACATTACAGACCTCTACCCCTACACATCAAGGCAATACTTACTCAACTGCATCATTAAGTAAAAGTGAAAACTGTGTAAAACAAACCTCACTCCAACCAGAGTTACAGGAAAATGAGACATCGTCCGGCGAGAAGCACAGCAAGTTCGTTAGAAAGTGCCTTGAAGATGATTCAAATTCTGTGTTTCCGGTGAGAACACGATGTCCAAGGTGGAGAGTGGTACGTGAGGCCAGGAGGGTGGTCAAGTCCCCGAGATTGTAACTCAGATTTCCGGGCCCTGCCCATTCACCCACCAGTGGTGCAACTCCTTCTTTCTCAGAATTCTTCTCCTGAGGCTTGCCCTTGTCCTTCCCTGAAAGACCCTCTTCCTGGGTCCCCGCTCCCTAACCTCCCCGTCCTGGCCTCACCTCCCCTTCCTCCCCTCTGCGTCTTCTGGTTGGACCACCCTCCTCCTGGCCTGGCGTGGCCGCCTTTCCCACTGTGCTCACCCCCGGGGCACCCTGCATTACAAACCTTCCCCCCAGACTTGCCATTTCCACCGCTTCACTCTGCGGTTTGTCTGTCGTCTATCACACAAGTTCTCAAGCCTCCTTTCTCCTTCCCCGCCACCAACTCACTCCTAACCTGTTTACAATTCACTCTTCTACTCCTATGTCTATAAAGGCTACCTCCTTGCAAGCCCTTTGGGAATGCCAAGTCTAAGTAAGTTTCCTCTGTCCGCCCCCGCCCCTACGCGATGCCCTCTGGGCTGCTCAGTGTCCTGGCCCCAAGGAGCCCTTGCACCCTCTTTGCTCTGCCCAGAATGGCGTCTCCTCTGTGTTTCCTCACTGGTCTCCGTTTTTCTCCTCTCATTCCTCCTCATGCCATCGCTCCCTCACACCCATCTCTTCTCCCCACTGCACTTTTAGTAATCACGACTCTATTTGTGTGATGTTTCCATCTTTAATAAACACAGTTCACACTAAGCCACAACTTTCTGGATACTGGAAAGTGAATGCACCCCTCACGCTTGTTTTCTTAGTTCTCTCAACCACCCTCTGAGAGGCACGCCATCTTAACCCACTTTTCAGATCAGCAGGCTGAGGTTTCCATCGGGAACAGAAGCTCCCTCTCAGACCGGGTTTCTCTGATTCATGAGATGTAAGCCACGCCTCGCCCTTCTTGGTGAGGGGCCCTCGACACCCTCCCCACCCCCGAGGCTTTCTCCACCCTCCTCCATCTGGGACTCTGGCTTTGCATATACATTTATTCGTCACACAGGACAATCTCCCCAACCCCGCCCAATCAAAAGTTCCCTTCTCCTTTTTTTCTTTCCTTGCACTTATTCACTCTTTTTCCTGCTTCTTAAAATTGTACGTATTCTTCAAGATCTAGCTAAATACTGCCTTCCTAAAAGCTTCCTGAATTTAAATCAGAAACTGCTGGTCTTGCCACTAAACCTCTGTGCTGGTCTGCAACTCCTCCCAGCACTTCTCTCCAGATAAAATACGGATTATTTGTTTGAGTTGCTCACCTTCCCTATAACTTCTCTGAAGGCAGGACTTGTCTGCCATGTTTTAATACAGCATTCAGCATGTAGAGGGGACTCACTATTTTTTTAATAACTCACTCAAGACAATGAGAGTCAGAATTCTTTCTTCACCAAGACCCTCTCTACTGTTGGAGAACCATACATAATTTAGTTGTATTACATTTTAAAGAGCATAAAATAAGCTTGCACATAGATATAAACCAAGCTAACCACACACACAGAATAATTATGAAGTCATTAAAACATTCCGCGATCTCAAGAACACATGTCAATAACCCTGCAGAGAGAGGGTCCCTGGCATCTCAGGAGCATGGTCCCGAGAGGGAGTTAATATGCCAGGCAAATCTGAGCAGGTTGGTAATGTGATTTAGCTGTCTTAACTGTGCTAAGTGATTACCTCCACAGATAAAGCAGTAGAAGGGGGAAGAAAACAAAATTACTGCTCTCACACTCGATTCCCTTACGTCTTCCGTGACAGTCATGCGCTTCTGTGTGCATTTTCTATGGTCCATGATTAGCCAGTGCGATGGGGCGTTCTCTTCTGTAGTTCTGCCCATTAACAAATACAACAGATGCATGTTTTCTCAGCATGTGCCCTGGTGTGGGGAAACTATAAATCTCGAGATCACAGGCAATAGCCAGGCTGACAGTCATCACGCAACTGACATCAGAAACATGCATCCTAGATGAGCCAGCAGAAGGGGTGTGAGGCTGGGCTGTCAGACATGCCTGACCCTGCACGCAGGCTGCATCGGAGCAAGGGCCCAGCACGTGGCTGCAGGGTGGCCCCTGCCTCTTGTTAGGTGACCGTGGGGTGAAAGGGCAGCATGTCCGAACATCAGACAGCCCACCTTCCAGACAAGTTTGTCTGCTTCCTCTGCTCTTTCTCTCTGTGTTTAAGTCTTTCTGTCTTTTTGTTTGGATGATTTAAACTCCCTGGTTTTAAGTTTCTTCATGTCAAGTGGAAGCAGCAGTAATATTTGCTATATACATACTGACCACTACATGTAAACCGCATTGTAAACCATCCACAGCTACACAAACACTGCTTTTTGTCTCTGTGCATTACTGACAGCCTCTGACTTTCTCCAAAATTCTGCTTGTATGTACCTTTATGTGTTTGAACATGAGATAAAACATTAATTTAAAAATGAATTTTGGTTTGTACTCACCAAACCTCAAAACAAAAAATCCCATAGAATTGTATTTTTAGACAAGTATTCACTGTATATTTTTTAAGATGATTAACAACACGGCTCAACCGTTGAAGAGGTATAGCTCTGTTTCCTTTTATCTCCTAAAGATGTGCTTGTGTGCTAAGTCACTTCAGTCACGTCCAACTCTTTGTGACCCCATGGACTGTAGCCTGCTAGACTCCTCTGTCCATAGGGTTCTCCAGGCAAGAATACTGGAGGGGATTCCCATTTCCTCCTCCAGAGGATCTTCCCGACCCAGGGATGGAACCCGTGTCTCCTGTGTCTCCTGCATTGGCAGGAGGGTTCTTTACCACTAACGCCACTGGGAAGCCCCCATTCTCCTCCTAAACACATCAGAGACTAAACACACAGACAATCTTATTGTTAACTCCTCAAGCCATTCTTTTTTCTCAACTATGTTTAAAAACTGACTCTTTAAAAATACTGCTCACCTGGATAAATGAATGTGTTGCAAGTTTTGAACTTTGCCCCTCATCTCATGAGATGAGCTCAAAACACTGCAGCCCTGAGGCCCAGAGTCCAATGTTCTGGAGTCTGGGTCACCGCCTCTGTGCACACTGTGTCCGTGAGAAATGGGGGCTTCCCCCGTGACAGGTGGCCCAACCAAGGCCGTAACGTGGTCCTTCCAGGGGAGGACACGCCTGCGCTTGTTCATTTGACATCCTGTCCCCTCAAGACAAGTCACTTATGTCATTGAGTTGGAGGAGGAGGCAGACAGGCAGGACATTGCTCTCGAGCATCCACCGCTGACTTCAGTGTCCCAGGCACACTCAGATTGCACTGTGTTCTACATTACTTCTTATGGAAGGCAGGGTGATGATGATGGATTATGACAGTTCAGGAAACGTATTCTGTAAGAAGAATCTCAGAATCAGTCCCAACACTCCACAGATACACTTGTTAGCTCTCCCAGAAAAGTATCAGTGGAGTATATGTCATTTGTTACCTTTGAGAGATTCTCAAATAACGTTTGTTCATGGAACATAAAGGGTGCTTCCTGGAAGGATGGGAAGTCATCCTTTCTCTGAATATTTTTGCCTTTATTCTGCTCCCCAATTCTAGTCTTCCTGGACCTTCTCTGGTGGCTCAGAAGGTAAAGCGTCTGTCTACAACGCGGGAGACCCGGGTTCAATCCCTGGGTCAGGAAGATCTCCTGGAGAAGGAAATGCAACCCACTCCAGTACTCTTGCCTGGAAAATCCTATGGACGGAAAAGCCTGGTAGGCTACAGTCCACGGGGTCGCAAAGAGTCAGACACGAATGAGCGACTTCACTTTCACTTTCTTTCCAATTCTAGTCTAGTTTTCATTCCTTTGGAATAATGTGATGTACTTTTCATACTGTTCATGGGGTTCTCAAGGCAAGAATACGCCATTCCTTTCTCTGGTGGGCCACATTTTGTCAGAACTTTCCACCATGATCCGTCTGTCTTGGGTGGCCCTACACGACATGGCTCATAGTTTCATTGAGTTAGACAAGGCTGTGATCCATGTGATCAGATTGATTAGTTTTCTGTGATTGTGGTTTTCAGTCTGTCTTCCCTCTGATGGAGAAAGATAAGAGGCTTATGGAAGCTTCCTGATAGGAGAGACTGACTGAGGGGGAATTTAGAAAAGGCAGAGGAACCAGAGATCAAATTACCAACATCCACTGGATCTTTGAAAAAGCAAGAGAGTTCCAGAGAAACATCTACTTCTGCTTTATTGATTCTATCAACGCCTTAGACTGATTGAATCACAAAAAACTGTTGAGAATTCTTAAAGAGATGGGAATACCAGACCACCTGACCTGCCTTTTGAGAAATCTGTATGCATATTAGGAAGCAATGGTTAGAACTGGACATGTAACAACACACTGGTTCCAAATAAGGAAAGGAGTACATCAAGGCTGTATATTGTCACCCTGTTTATTTAACTTATATACAGAGTACATCATGAGAAACGCTGGGCTGGAAGAAGCACAAGCTGGAATCAAGATTTCCGGGAGAAATATCAATAACCTCAGATATGCAGATGACACCACCCTTATGGCAGAAAGCGAGGAAGAACTAAAGAGCCTCTTGATGAAAGTGAAAGAGGAGAGTGAAAAAGTTGGATTAAAACTCAACATTCAGAAATCTAAGATCATGGCATCTGGTCCCATCACCTCATGGGAAATAGATGGGGAGACAGTGGAAACAGTGTCAGACTTTATTTTTTTGGGCTCCATAATCACTGCAGATAGTGATTGCAGCCATGAAATTAAAAGACACTTACTCCTTGGAAGGAAAGTTATAACCAAACTAGACAGCATATTAAAAAGCAGAGACATTACTTTACCAACAAAGGTCCATCTAGTCAAAGCTATGGTTTTTCTAGTAGTCATGTATGGATGTGAGAGTTGGACTATAAAGAAAGCTGAGCGCCAAAGAATTGATGCTTTTGAACTGTGTTGTTGGAGAAGACTCTTGAGAGTCCCTTGGACTGCAAGGAGATCCAACCAGTCCATCCTAAAGGAGATCAGTCCTGGGTGTTCATTGGAAGGAATGTTGCTGAAGCTGAAACTCCAATACTTTGGCCACCTGATGTGAAGAACTGACTCATTTGGAAAAGACTCTGATGCTGAGAAAGATTGAAGGTGGGAGGAGAAAGGGACAACAGAAGATGAGATGGTTGGATGGCATCATGGACTCATTGGACATGAGTCTGAGTAAACTCCAGGAGTTGGTGATGGACAGGGAGGCCTGGCATGCTGCAGTCCATGGGGTCACAAAGAGTCAGACAGGACTGAGCACATAGATGTCCAAGAAAACTTGAGGATGAAACCTGCCACTGGCTTAGTCCACTCACAACAGGCCTTGATGCTACGAGCCTCTGGGTGAACATGGGAGGGAGGGGTGGGGCCCGGGAGAGGGGGTGAGGGGTGAGGTGTGACTGAGGTGCTGGGCAGGACACTCCCCTCAGCGCTGTCGTCAGCGAGGACACAGCTCATGGGGTGGAGCAATTCAGCAGCTTGCAGGTCCCCTCCCATCTGTCTTCTCTCCCCTGGCGTCAGTGGCAGGGCCCACCCTGCCCCGCGGGCGAGCCTGAGAGCCTGCTGGGCCGTCCAGGGTGCGTTCTCACCAGGATAAAGGGAGGCAGTGCTGGGACTGACCCTCCACCGTCTCAGCCTGGAAATCACCTGTGTTTCAGCTTGATTTGTTTCTTCTTTATGTTCTAATGCACTTCACTGCATTCTCTTTTTATCTATTACCTGCACGGCAATTTTTATTCCCTTTTCCTCATATTACTTTCACATTATTAATTTCTTTTTCTTTGAACTCCCACCCCACTCACAGCCCTCACCACTCAGAGAATCATTGAAGAGAAAGGAAAATACAATCCAAACCCTTCATATTACAAGGGATGTGGTGGTTCAGAGTAGACTGGTTCTGTTATCTGTTAAGATCACAGAGCTGGTCTACAGTCATCTGAGCCCCTGACAGCTCAGTTCATCATTGCTTCCAGAATGTGCAGATTTCACATTGGTGCTTAATCCTGTTGATGTGGATTGCTACATACCATCCAAGAATGATATTGATATTAATTAATGTGATATTAATATCCACACCCATGTGCAATTTTGCATCTTAAAAGTAATATATGCTGATATATGTGGATGCAGACATGTATAGCTTAAAGGTAAAGTGTGCAGTTCTGTGACTTAAGCAGGCAGGTATTTTAAAGACGAGGAAAAAGCCTCTAAGGGGCTAACTCGCCCAGAGCCAAACAACCCAAGTGCAGAAGATGCCCTCAGACCCACCTCTCTCGCCTCCAGCCTTCTTCTCCAAGTCTGGTCACAGCGAGAGGCAGTTCTGGAACCCGTGTCTGTCCAGCCTGCTTCTTGCCGTCACTCAAGGGCAGTGCACGTACAGAACAATTAAAAACATAAACAAGCAGCCCGGAGTCTTAGACCCACAGCCTAGGGCTTTTTTTCCAGTTTTACTTACGTGGCTGCGTTGGTCTTAGTTGTATCATGTGAGATCTTTCATTCCTCTTCAGGGACTCTGTAGCTGTGGTGTGCTGGCTTGATAGTTGAGGCACGAGGGCTTAGTTGCTCCACAGCCTGTGGGATCCTAGTTCTCCAACCAGGCATCAAACCTGTGTCCCCTCCACTGCAAGACGGATTCTTAACCTTTGACCACCAGGGAAGTTCCCCTATTGCTTTCTTAAGGGAATTTGAAATCTTTACTTTTCCACATCCTGTTCTCCATCTTTGTGACTTAAATTCTGTCATTTGAAATACTCTAAAGTGCAGTGTCCAAACCCCTTTTCGACAATCGCCAGTGTTACTGTGAGAACAGGGAGCATCAGAAGGTGATGACCAGGAAGCACACATCTTGTTAGCTCTCTCACGTGTCAGGCACTCACCCCCGGGGAGGTGTCCTCCGTGGGAGGACAGCGGGAGGGAGACAGCCGGGTCAGAGGGGTGCCGGCTCGGGGAGGACGGCAGGGCAGTGACGCTTCAGAACCACGGCGCTCTCCTCCAGCCAGCGGTGAGGGTGACGTGGAGGAGAGACACGTCTAATGCAGACGATTAAATAATCAATGTGGTAAAACATAGCTTTCTGTTTTCTTGGGACTTTTCAATATCTTTGGGCAAATACTATTTCAACAAGCTTTCTCCATGCAGGTAACTCTGTAGGATCTTGAAATGTCTTGCACGTAGGTGAAATTACACAACTGAGCATGAATTTAAAAGCCATGATTCAGTTCAATGACCCAAAATCCGTGTTTCTTATTACTCCTTGTATGTTTTTCTTCCCTTAACTGGTCAAACACACTCCAATGCACCTTGTGTGATGTTGGCTTGGGTATTGGCATTGTGATTTTGAGATCGACACATAACTCAATGAAATAGAGAGCAAGGAAACAGACCCACACAAATACGCCCAATTAATCATTGACAAATATGAAAAAGCAGTTTGATGGAAGGATAGACTTTCTAACAAATAGCACTGGAACAACTAAACATCCAGAGCCAAAATAAATAAATAAATAAACTTCAACCCAAACCTCACACTTTCTACAAAAATTAACTCAAAATGGATCATGAGACTCAAATGTAAACCCATAAACTTTAGGAATAATAGATCAAAGGCAATCTTTAAAATCTAGAACTGAGCAAAAATCTCATACTTGCTACCAAAAGCATGACTCACAAAAGGAAAATTTAATAAATTGTATTTTTCAAAATTCTTTAAAACTTTTGTCTCTGAATGATCTTATTAAAAGCAGGAAAATGCAAGCTACACACTGCAATAAAATGCAAACCACATAGCTGTTCACGGACTAGTATTCAGAATATATAAAGAACTCTCAAACTCTACACAAAAATAAGCCAACTAGAAAAGGGAAAAATTATGGGCAGACATTTTACTATAGAAGATACTCAGATGGCAAATAAGCCCATGAAAAGATTTCCAATCTCTTTATCCATCAGGGAAATGAAAAATTAAATCACAGTAAAGTACAGTGACATACACATCAAAATGATCAAAAAAGTTAGGACAACACCAAACGCTGATGAAAATCAGAGAAACTGGAGTCCTGGTAGGCCCTGGTGGGAACAGGAAATGGTTCGGCTGCTCTAGAAAAGCACTTGGCAGTTTTTTACAAAGCTAAACGTGAAACTGTCACATGGCACAGTGATTGCACTTGTGGGCACTTATCCCAGAGGTATACAAGGTTATTCTCATGCAAAATCTGCACACGCTTGTTTCTAGAAATAAGACAGCCAAAAACTGGAATCAGCCCAGATGTATTTCAGCAGGTGAACGGATAAACTGTGAGATCTCATGGAACACTATTCAGGAATGAAAAGGAAGGACCTGTTGACATATGCGACAACTTAAAGAGATACTCAGGGTATCACACACTGAAAGAAAAACAAATGCTCAAAATAGTAGGTAGTGGGACTTCCCTGGTGGTCCGGTGGTTAAGACTCTGTGCTCCAATGCAGGGGATGCAATTTTGATCCCTGGTCAAGGAACTAACATCCCACCTGTTACTCAGCCAAAAAATTAAAATTAAAAAAAAAAAAAAACATTTTAGGTGGTATGTGATGTATTCACTCTTGAAATGACAGGAGGACAGGGGTGGACAACAGATCAGTGGTGGCTGGGTTAGGTTGGGGGAGGGGCTGGGAGGATGGAGAGGGTGTGGGGCCCTGGTGGAGGATGCTTTTGTCTGGACCACGTCGGTGCGGGCACCCCACTCGAGACGGACTGCAGTTCTTCGAGATGTATCCCCTGGGGAAGGTGGCCCCAAGGTCTGTGGGACCTCCCTGTGTTGTCTCTTATGACTGCAGTGACTCTACAATTATCTCAAAATAAAAAGTTTAATTTAAAAAACTTCTAGTAAAAGACTGAACTTTGAGTCAATTCATCAAAGATTAATTTGCCTTAAATCAATGTGGAGAATATCAACTCACTAGTAAACAAATTCGTAGAACCACCCATGTCTGCAAGCCAGCTGGCAGGATAGATTTTGCTGGTGGACCAATTTGCCAAACGATCTCTTCACCAAAGCCCGTTACTATTAAAAACATATAAAATATATAGCATGGGCTTTGACTGAAATTGCAGAGTGATACCTTGCATTTTATGCAAAGTTATAAATTTCTAGCTTGAGTATTTCACAAACAGGAAGGATTTCATGTATTTTTTTAAGTGCAGGTTAGTTTCTTCTGGGCCGTTTTAGATTCAGTCTGCTGCTTTTCTTATTATGGTTAACTCAGGGATTTATTTGGGGGCCAGGGAGAGAATTCTGCCTTGGGATGTCACCCTGAGATGCTGGGAGGGAGGGGACAGTTCCCGTGTGTCTGCACACACCCATGCACACTTACCCATGCACACACTTTCCACCTTCCTTCCATCTGTCTGGAATGTGCACCGCCTCACGTGTTCAGGGTAGTCTCCACATCATCTTGCTCCCCCTACTTAGCACGGGAAACTGAGGCAGAGAAAGCACCCCCCCATCTACACACTGGTACCCAGCAGGGGAGGACCGGCCTCCGTGAGCCAGGCGTCACGGGAGCCTGAGGGCTCTCCACGGTGACCTCTCGCCGGCACCATCGGTTTCTGCTCCCTCCGACGTTCTGTCCTGGGTTGTCGATTCCATTGATCACTTATAGAGCTAGAAATGCCGAATGAACGAACACTCATCTCGTGCTTTAAATATTGCGTCCTCAGCAGAACGCCTGTCCCCGCTGCCTCCCAAGGGGTCAGGGCAGCTGTTTGTGCCCAGGACCACCTGGCAGGCTGGCCACCTCCATGTCCTGAGAGCAGCAGGGAGCCGCAGGGTCCTCTGTCTGGGGGCCCCGAGGCAGGGGACACAGGAAGACAGGTACATTCAAGGGGACCAGAAAGGGTGTGACTGTGAGGAAGACCAGAATAACGGCAATGACATTAGCAGGTGGCATGTTCAGGAGACAGGGAGAAGAAAAGGAGCGGGAAAGAGAGGGGCAAACTCCAAACCAGGACCATCAGCATCGGGGTGGGGGCACAGAAACCACGGGACCCTGGAGCTGAGCACACCCGGCCTATCCCCCAGGTCACAGGTTGGGGGAGGAGCTGGAGGTCCTGGCCAGAGGAGGTCGCAGGCCCGGGATGCCCCGATCTGCCAACGGGGGCTCAGATAACAGACACGCTTTCTGTCACTGCCTGGAGGCCAGGAGTCCCAGACCAGGGGCTGTGTTCCCTCCAGACGCTCTGGAGAGGGTCCTCCCAGCCCCCACCAGCCACTGGCCACCGGGTTCCCAGCTGTGGGTCCCCTGTCTCTGTCCCTGTGGTCACTCAACTCCACCCTGTGAGTCTGACTCCACGTGGACCCAGTTGTGGGCCTGGGGCACCCAAGCCAGTCTGCCTCCTCTGAACTGACCACATTGCAAATGTGGACCTGCTTCCGAATAAGGTCACAGGCTGAGGTCCTGGCGGACAGGATTTGGGGAGACACAATTCACCCCAGTGCCAAGGGCTGTGGGGGAGCAGCAGCCCAGGCCAGTAGGACCCGGGGGTCATCCCTGATGCCCCCAGCCTCCTATCCCGGGTCACTCTCCACTAGAAGACAAGCAGGACAGGAGCCAGCCCGTGGAGGAGACAATTGAGCAAGCAGCTGCTCTGGTCACTTAGAGGCACGTCTGGAACGTGAACTGGGGCTGGGGCTCACAGGGTGCTCGAGGGCACGGCCGGGAGAGTAGGGACGGGGCCCTCCTCCCAGAACTGACCTCCTCTCATTTCTCCCTTTGACTCGCGCCCTCTCCCGTCTCTCCCAGCTGCTTCCTGGAGCTCGAAGGTGCCAAATGGCCCAGGGAGGGGCCCGAGAGAAGCCCCTGCTTCACCTCCTCCCCAAACGCCACCTCTCTTGTCACCCGGGGGTCATTTCCCGGCTCAAGCTGGCCACCCCGTGCAGGCCGGCCTGGGGCTCCGCGGCCAGGCTGCAGGTGCCCGGCAGCGGCCCCGTGCGGCCTGCCCCCAGATGCCTCTGTGGCCACGTGGACCCTGGGTCCCCGGCCAGCCCAGGCCACCAGCCACGGCGACGGGCCTCCCAGGCTTGATGCTCTCCTCTTGGCAAGAACGAACCTGGATTTGTGGTTTGAGCGGTTATGGCAGCGCATTAACAAAGAATGTCCTGTTGGAAGCATGAAGGAAGCATGCCGCTAACTAGCGACGGTTTCCAGGACCAGGGCCCAGAGTCAGGCGGCTCGCGGGAGACACGACAGGAGCTCCTCTGGGAGAACAAAGACGCGACGGAGAACGCCCCGTTCACATTCGGTGCCCCCTTGATGTGTGCCCAGCATATCTCTTTAATGTTTTTTATTGTCCTTCCTTCA
Organism: Odocoileus virginianus; assembly: GCF_023699985.2. Taxonomy (NCBI): domain Eukaryota; kingdom Metazoa; phylum Chordata; class Mammalia; order Artiodactyla; family Cervidae; genus Odocoileus; species Odocoileus virginianus. The sequence goes on from NC_069695.1 coordinate 54,768,892, forward strand.
AAGACAGCTCAGTTTAATAGAAATGTTTTACAATTGCTGAATGTATAATATTGTTTATAGGAGGGAGTTATAAAGAACTGATGTATACCAATAAAAATGGCATATTAGGGATTTTTTCTTAATTCTCAAAGAAGAAATAATAACAAAATAATGTCCTCATTATGAGAGTAGGTGGGAAAGAAGAGAGAGCAAAGTTAAAATAAAGAAAATAAAAATCCTATAATAACCAAATGCACTAAAATGTGTCTCTTCCCCTTTTAGAGAGGTGAGGTGATAGGGTTTCTGTCTATGAAACCAAATGTTTACAAATATTCAAGCCCATAAATTTGAAGGGAAACTGAATACAGAAAATTCTTGTTAATGCAGTACATTTTCTGGCAATTTTATAGTCCAATTTTCAGTGATTCCCCACAGAACGAATGCAGTTCAAAGGCAATTTTATAAAGTACTTTGCAGATAACTATTATCTGCTAATTATTAGAAATTGCATGTTGTTGTTAATTGCATAAATAAATTGTTTTATCTGAAAGCCATTAAAAAAAGGTTTGGTGTTTGAAGCATATATGGTTTTGATGTTCCTGTATAAAAACGTTAAACTGTTTAACTCTAAAATAATGACATGCTGCTTTTAAGACAATTTCTTAGACTAATGGATTATGGGGAGGGTGGGGGTAGGGATCCCTAAACATGTATTTTTACTTTATTTCTGTGAGATACTTCACCTGATTATAAATCTGCATGGGAGGCAAGATTGCAAATATTTACCAAATGTATTAGAACGACACCCATATGATGCTATAGTTTTTTTTTAATCCTTAGAAAGAAGTTAATATAAACATTTCCTTTTTTTCCCAAAATAGTCTTATTTTTTTAATGCTCCTTTTTAAAAAAATATATTTCATTCATGATTGGCCATAAGAAGACTATATTTATATGAACAGTTTCCTTTGACTTCCTATGAAATTATTCAGAAGAGGAGTGTAATGGGTACTCTCAAAGAATTTGAGGGCAGGACGCCTCTGGAATGAGTGGGTGCCTTGGGAGTCCACTCCCCGGGAGGCGCCTTGGGAGTCTACTCCCCGGGAGGCGCCAGGTGAGGCCCCAGGTGGCCCGGCCGTGGCCCTGACCCTGCCTGCCCAGTGCTGAGTGCCAGAGACCCAGGAGGCGAGGAGGAGCGGCCTCGGGGATGCCAATAGGACGAGGGGGAGACCCCGTCCGCATGGTGTGACAAGGTCCCTGGGCTCCGGGCACAGCTGTCCCAGCCCCACACCTGCTGAGCACAGACCTCAGCGATGGCCAGAGAGTGAGAGATGGAGGGCACTCTGAACCCAACCCTGGGCTGGGTGACGGCAAGGGGAGCAGGAGCGGGCACCCAGAGGCGGCCCTGCCCCATCTGCACAAAGCCAGGTCCTCCGGCCTCCAGAAACTGGGTCCTGAGCAGTAAAGACAATGCAGCAGGGAGGCACCAGGCAGACTGTCCGTGGTCACAAGCCTCCCTCTGTCCTCAGCCCAGAGCCGTTCTTCCCGCGCAGCAGACTCTCAGCAGCGGCTGATTCATAAGCTTCCCAAACACTCAGCTCATCCAAAGCGCACCGTGGTTCCACGGCGATGGGACAGCTCCAGAGTCAGGGACCTCTCCTCACCAGTTTATCCACTCAAGTCTTAACTAGTTTGCTGGGACTGCAGTAACCAAGCCCTGCCAATAGGGCAGCTTCAAAAGCAAGGCAGGTTTGTCTCCTCGCAGCTCTGGGTGGTTGGAAGCCTCAGGTGTCAGCCGGCTGGGTTCCTCGAGGCCCTGAGGGAAGCTTCCGCCTGCTCCCTGCCTGGGGGCAGCTGGCTATCTTTGGGGTCCCTCTGCTAGGGAACCACCACACCGATCCATGTTCTACTCTTCACAAGGTGTCTCTGTGCTCAGATTTCCTGCTGTATATAAACATGGTACAGATGAACTTATTTACAAAGCAGAAATAGAGTCACAGATGTAGAAACCACACTATGGTTCTATGGTTACTGGGCGGGGGTGGGGTGATGAGGGGATGGATAAATTGAAAGATTGGGACTGACAAATACACAGTACTATATATGAATAGATAACCAATAATCAATAAAGACCTACTGTATAGGTCTTTATACACTTCAGAATACTTTGAAATAACCTATATGAGAAAAGAACCTAAAAAAGAGTGGATATACATATAACTGATTCCCTTTGCTGTATACCTGAAACTAACACAGTATTGTAAATCAGCTCGACTCCAATAAAAAAAAATTCTTTTTTTTTAAGCCTGAATGTAGCAGTCACAGTGAATCCAGTCTGACCTCTTCTTAGCTACTTAAGTGCAATAATCCTATTCCCAAACAAAGTCCCGTTGTAAGGTACTGGGTGTTGGAGCTTCAACACTGGAATTTGGGGAGGGTCACAAATCAGTCTTAAACACTGGGAAGGGAAGGTTGTTATACAGATGGGAACAAAGCAAGACACAACTCGGCATGCGTGAACACACCAGTGACCATCAAGGGCTTGGCTTCTCTGGCCTACGCAGGACATGTACGTATTTCCTTATCAGCCTGTGCCAGATGAGCGGACCAGCTGACTTGAACTAACATGGAAATATCTGCCAACTTATTTCTGAAAACAGACCTATTGAGCTCTGCCTAAACCCATATGATATGAACCAGCACGAACATTCTAGGAAGTGCAGAGAGAAGGCCATCGCCCCACATCAGCCTGGGCAGAACCATCCACTGCCTGCCGGGCTCCCATCCTCACTCATGGCTCAAAACCTCCCCGGTCTCTGGACCACATGCCCTCCCTCAGCATGGCACCAGGTCCCTGCCTGGCGGCCTCCTAGACGCCTGGGGCCACATCTGTGAGCCCTGCCCCCTCATCAAGAGGGCTCCCTTTCACACTGACCACTCAGGTTGTGGAAAATGTTTCTAAGTAGAAAGAGCGGACCTTTGGGGCCCCAGGCCCACAGTGATGCTGTTGTTTGATAGACATCATTTGCTCTCTTCTGAGTTTCTGGACTCTTCCAAGGTAAGTCTGTGACCAGGAAGTGAACTTCCTCTACTCAGAGTTGCCTCATTAGTCCTCAATTACTTCCTGTCTAAGGAAAAAAAAAGCCAACAACCCACACACCCAGGAGACAAATAAAGAAAAATAAAGGGTATTAGATCATAAGTAACTACACAGAGAATGAACTTTGAGCTTTTTTTAAAACTTGACTTCTTGGCTTCTTGATCTTTTTTTTTTAGTTTTGTTGTTCCGTTACTTGGTTGGTCTTCACTTTTGATTGCTTTGATTTAGTTTGTGTTTGGTGGTTTTTGTTTTTTTCTTTTTTAGTTACCCAAACATAAGATGCAAAAGCAGTCATCTCTTGCCTGGATGTGTCAGTGCTAAGTCGCTTCAGTCATGTCCAACTCTTTTGTGACCCCATGGACTGTAGCCCACCAGGTTCTTCTGCCCTTGGGATTCTCCAGTCAAGAATAATGAAGTGGGTTGCCATCTCCTTCTCCAGGGGATCTTTCCAACCCAGGAATCAAACCCACATCTCTTATGTCTCCTATATTGGCAGGCAGGTTCTTTACCACTAGCACCACCTGGGAAGTCCAGTCATCTCTTGATGTGCCCTAATTGAAGGTAAATTTCATTCAGTTCAGTTCAGTCGCTCAGTCGTGTCTGACTCTTTGTGACCCCATGAGTCTCAGCACGCCAGGCCTCCCTGTCCATCACCAACTCCCGAAGTCTACCCAAACCCATGCCCATCGAGTCCGTGATGCCATCCAACCATCTCATCCTCTGTCATCCCCTTCTCCTCCTGCCCCCAATCCCTCCCAGCATCAGGGTCTTTTCCAATGAGTCAACTCTTCACATGAGGTGGCCAAAGTTTTGGAGTTTCAACTTCAGCATCAGTTCTTCCAATGAACACCCAGGACTAATCTCCTTTAGGATGGACTGGTTGAATCTCCTTGCAGTCCAAGGGACTCTCAAGAGGCTTCTCCAACATCACAGTTCAAAAGCATCAATTTTTCAGTGCTCAGCTTTCTTCACAGTCCAACTCTCACATCCATACATGACCACTGGAAAAACCATAGCCTTGACCAGATGGACCTTTGTTGGCAAAGTAATGTCTCTGCTTTTTAATATGCTATCTAGGTTGGTCATAACTTTCCTTCCAAGGGGCAAGTGTCTTTTAATTTCATGGCTGCAGTCACCATCTGCAGTGATTTTGGAGCCCCAAAAAATAAAGTCTGTCACTGTTTCCACTGTCTCCCCATCTATTTCCCATGAGGTGATGGAACCAGATGCCATGATCTTAGTTTTCTGAATGTTGAGCTTTAAGCCAACTTTTTCACTCTCCTCTTTCACTTTCATCAAGAGACTTTTTAGGTCCTCTTCACTCTTTGCCATAAGGGTTGTGTCATCTGCATATCTGAGGTTATTGATATTTCTCCCAGAAATCTTGATTCCAGCTTGTGCTTCTTCCAGCCTAGCATTTCTCATGATGTACTCTGCATATAAGTTAAATAAGCAGGGTGACAATATACAGCCTTGGCATACTCCTTTTCCTATTTTTAACCAGTCTGTTGTTCCATGTCCAGTTCAAACTGTTGCTTCCTGACCTGCATACAGGTTTCTCAAGAGGCAGGTCACGTGGTCTGGTATTCCCATCTCTTTCAGAATTTTCCACAGTTTATTGTGATCCACACAGTCGAAGGCTTTGGTGTAGTCAATAAAGCAGAAATAGATGTTTTTCTGGAACTCTCTTGCTTTTTCAATGACCCAGCAGATATTGGTAATTTGATCTCTGGTTCCTCTGCCTTTTCTAAAACCAGCTTGAACATCTGGAAGTTTTCTGTTCATGTATTGCTGAAGCCTGGCTTGGAGAATTTTGAGCATTACTTTATTAACATGTGAGATGAGTGTAATTGTGCAGTGGCTTGAGCATTCTTTGGCATTGCCTTTCTCAGGGATTGGAATGAAAACTGACCTTTTCCAGTTCTGTGGCCACTGCTGAGTTTTCCAAATTTGCAGGCATATTGAGTGCAGCACTTTCACAGCATCATCTTTCAGGATTTGAAATAGCTCAACTGGAATTCCATCACATCCACTAGCTTTGTTCATAGTAATGCTTTCTAAGGCCCACTTGACTTCACATTCCAGGATGTCTGGCTCTAGGTCAGTGATCACACCATTGTGGTTATCTGGGTCATGAAGATCTTTTTTGTACAGTTCTTCTGTGTATTCTTGCCACCTCTTCTTAATATCTTCTGCTTCTGTTAGGTCCATACCATTTCTGTCCTTTATCAAGCCCATCTTTGCATGAAATGTTCCCTTGGTATCTCTAATTTTCTTGAAGAGATCTCAAGTCTGTTCCATTCTGTTGTTTTCCTCTATTTCTTTGCATTGATTGCTGAGGAAGGCTTTCTTATCTCTCCTGGCTATTCTTTGGAACTCTGCATTCAAATGGGAATATCTTTCCTTTTCTCCTTTGCTTTTCACTTCTCTTCTTTTCACAGCTATTTGTAAGGCCTCCTCAGATAACCATTGTGACTTTTTGCATTTCTTTTCCATGGGGAAGGTCTTGATCCCTGTCTCCTGTACAGTGTCATGAACCTCTGTCCATAGTTCATGAGGCTCTCTATCAGATCTAGTCCCCTAAATCTATTTCTCACTTCCACTGTATAGTCATAAGGGGGAAATCAAATACCTTATGACTATAAATTTCATTAGGAAAATAAAAAGATTTTCATTTATAGAGAAGACAAGGATGCCATCTCCAGCCCTGGGGGGTGACCTCAGATACTGTTAGAGACCATGGTTTCAGACACTCAGATGTTCAGATGCTTGACCTTCCCTCCAAAGGGCTCTTGGATCTCTTCTTTGAATCAGCTGACAGAGCAAAGCAGGCAGTGGTTGTCATAGAGATTTATCGTAGGAGGAGACCACTTCTTCCTCCGCCACCCAAGGATCTTCAGGAAAATCTGCTCGGGGGGTTGGGGGACAGCCTTGTCTCTGCGGGGGCTCAGCCTTGGGGCCAGGAACCCCAGACCATCAGGGGGACCTTTCACACCAGCCAGTGGCCCACTGCCCAGGGCTCTCCTCCCGTAAGTATCAGGACTCAGCTGTAGGGCTCAGGCAGCGCGGCTGGTGAGCCGTGGACAGCCCTGACCTCAGACCGTGTGGAACCCGCAACCACTCTGGGCAGGCCACGCTTTCACCTAAGGTCAGTAGATGCAGAGGCGGGCTGTGAGGTCAGACCCTCTCTGCGCCCATGGCAGGTGCTGTCAGCTCCTCAGGACACAGCGTCCCCTCCCGTGTCGGACACTGATAATATCCATCTCAGCTAAGTCCAGATCCGGGCCGGGCCCTGCGGCTCTCCCCCACGGATCCCTCTGCGCAGGGACCCAGGGTGTGAATCCACAGCGTGGGGCCCATTCCGGCCTCCTGCACGGCTCAGCCTTCAAGGGGCCCGCGCAGGACACCCTCCACCTCCTTCAGCACCGAGACTGGTCCACGTGTGGACGGCCGAGCAGCCCTGTGGGTTCTGGATGCCGGACACTCGCCTGCTTCCTAGGAGGCCTGGCCGCCCCTGTCCACACGCCCTCCTCTGTCCCCTCTGACTCAGGGCTCCTCCGTCCCTGGCTCGCGCCTCCGTCTTAGACCCTCTTGCTCTTCCCCTGCTTCGTCCTCAGCAGGTCGGGGAGGCGTGAAAGCCCGTCCATCCTCTGCTCACAGAGGTACAGCCAGACGGCCAGGCCTGCGGGGCCCAGCAGTCACCCCACCTGAAGACATCTCCAGGCCCCAGGCCAGCACATCCTGACCGCTTACCTCTCCTGCTGGTGGAGGAAGCCCGTGTTCGCACTTCCCTCGTCCAGTAAGGTCAGCCCATGCATCCCACCCAGGGAGGGGGTGCAGACCCTCAGCGCTTGGCCCCTGGCCTCCAGCTCCGCCACAAACTCAAGGCCAGCTGCACTGAAATGACCCTGGACTCAGGGACAGTCAGCCATCAATGTGAGCCCCTGCTGGGGAAGCCTGGGCCTGGGGACTCGGTTCAGGGCAGGGAGGTCTTACTGGGTCAGGGTACCCCGCCGCCCGGCTGGCAGACTGCCCCCGCCACAGGCAGAGCAGGAGCGGCAGGGCAGGTCCTTCTCTCGCTCCAGGACGGCGGAGGCTCCAGGTGGACGGTAGAGTGGAGAGGGACCTGCAAGTCTCCTGTCCTGTCCACGAGATGGTGCAGGGCGTGGACAGGGTCCTCCGGGGTCAGAGGCCCACCCCCAGGGCCCCGCCATCGGCAGCACCGTCCCATCCCCGAGGGACCCCAGGGCCTCTGCCTGCCACCCTGCAGCATCCTGTAGACTCGGCACCCTACAGAGTCCTCCCCTCAGAGGCCCAGCCAAGCCCCGGGCTGCTTGCTTCATGGGGCCTGCCAAAACCGTGTCTCCGGGGGCCTGTCTGAAGCGTCAGTCACAGCGGGGAAGAAAGGGCAGGTTCATGATTCATTCACTCCTGAGTCCAGTTCCCATCGCCAACCAGAAGCTCGGAGTGTATTTTTATGGCCGAGACATAAATCCCTGGCAAGCGGGGTCTCCCATAGAGAAGCTGTTAGGGGTTTCAAGGCCAAGGCAGCCTTGGGTGCAGGGGCCGTTGGTTGCAAATGGGTGTCACCTCCTGCCTCTCCATGAAGCTGGAGTCAGGCCTTGGGCAGAGCTTCCGAACGTCACAGTTTTCATCGCCAGGCTCAGCAGGGCTTACCCATCCCTGAGTCCACATCCCCAGGTTCTCTTTAAGGCACCAGGCAGGCGGGAGGGATGACAACCTGACGGACACAGAGTTTCTTCCACTTTCGACCTGCCACAGGTGGAGAGGGTGGGATTCTGCTCTCACTGCGTGGCCCAGACGGGGCAGGGCACAGGGGTCCCTGGGTCCCAGCTCCTCCAGGCGTCCCCCAGGCTTCAGCCCACGTGGCTGAGAGGACAGAGCACAGAGGGGCCATACCGCCCCCGGGGGCGGGAGGCAGAGCCGCTCCAGAAGGCCCGTCCCTGCGCCCCGGGGGTGACTTCCCTTGGGGCTGCAGCCCCCAGGCCTGGAAGCCCCCAGGCCCCGCGACGCAGCTGCCACCACTCCAGGGAAACACGTTGCCCTCAGTTTCAGGGAAACTTTGCTTCTGCTTCCATAAAAGGGAGCAAGAGGCTGTCTGGCGGAAAGGCCAGAGCCCTGGGCAGGTGCTTTCTGGGGGGAAGTCTGTCAGGCCCTAGGCACACCCCCCGGACCCCGTCTATTCTCCATGAAGGCAGGATGAGACCTCCCACGGCTCATGCACCCAGGAAGGTGACGGGGTCCTGGCCCCAAGGACAGAGTCGTCCTTATCCTCTATGCTCTGCACACCAGCGACCTGATTCCCGAAGGCCCGCCGGGACCCCACGGAGCCCGGTGCTCAGACCCCGGGGTGCCCAGGCCTCAGGCACACAAAGCAATACGAGGTAAAGCTCAACAGAGTCCATCCACATAGACAGGATGGCAGGCGCACGGACAACAGGCAGCACATACAGGGGTGGCCACCCCACATCCAGGGGGAATGGCGTGGGAACGGACTGACCACCGACCTGCAGTCCAGGTGCTGGGGGCAGGGGAGCGTCAGCCCGGCTGAGCGTGCAAACCTCACTCGGCTGGTCTTTTGGCCTCAAGAACTCACCGCGTCTTTGGAGATGCCCAGCTCCTGGGTGCGCGTGGCTCCTGGAGGAAGCGCTGCAGGGCCGTGTTTGTGTTTGGGAGCCCAAGCCTCCATCCTGGGAGCACGAGCTTCACTCCAGAGACCCAGGATCACGAGGCCCTCACGGCAGGTCTGGAGCGGGTGCATCTGCAGCTTCCGCCCGGAGCCAGGCGTGGTGTAAGGAGCCCAGGCACTGAGTCCCCGGGGCCCTCTGGGGGAAGCTCTAAACCACGCCCACCTGCAGGCGAGGAGGCCAAGTTGCAGAAATTCTCAGGAACCTCTTCAAGGCCACAGACCCCCAGGACAGGGCGTAAGGGGTGCTGAGCTAGAGTCAGACCAGGGTTGGCGAGCTCCACCAAGTCCATCCGAAACCCTGTCCAGGCCAGTCCAGGGCCCAGTGAGTCAGGGTGGGGGTACATGGGGCAAGGATGTTGTTTGGCCCAAGAGCTAAGCATGGGGTCAGCATTCCCTGAGAGGCCCGGGGCGGGGGGTGGGCAGATGTCCACAGAGGAAACAGGCACAGAGACAGATGTAGGGTGAGCGGAGCTCAGCGGCGGCCCCCACAGTGTCGGCTCCCAATCCTGGAAACTGTAAACAGAAGCTTCTACAGAAACGGGGTCTTATGAGCTTGATTAGCTCAAGGGTCTCTGAAGGGGGCCTAGCTGGGCTCTCAGCTGCCACAGGGTCCCGGCAGGAGGGCGGCGACCGCAGAGGAAGGGGAGAGAACAGAGAGACAGAGCTCGGGGTGCTGAGGTCACGGCGAGCAGAGCCCAGAGCACACAGAAACCCCCTGCCTCCCCTGCTCTCCCCGTGGCTCGGACGGTGGAGAACACGCCCGCAAAGCCCCCTCCCCTGCTGGACAGCACATCCTCCTCGGCAGACCGGAGTTGGGCAACATGGTCCCCGGTCCTCAGAAGGCCCCCTGCATAATGAAACCTTGATGACGCCGCCTCGGAGCAGAGCGTATTGACCACAGCAGAGCAGACGCGTTCATCGTCTTTCTGTCATCACATGAGAGAATCTATCTCTCATTAAAAAAGGCCGATAGCTCCCGTGTCCCGGTGATTATCAGCAACCTGCTCTGATGGCTGAGTGAGCCAGCTCCTGGACCCAGAGTAAGTGCAGGTCGGGGAGCACCGGGGGCGGGGCCAAGAGTTGAACCCGAGTAACAGATTCCCAGCAACACTGGCCTGCCTGGCGGATCCCCTGGTGGGAGAGGGGCCACCCATGGGGCCTGAGGGAGCCGGGAGGAGGGGTACGGGGTGCAGGGCGCCAGGCACCGGGACAGCGGGTTCATCCGACCTGCCTGCAGGACTGAGGCCTGGTCTCTGGGCTCCACCCTCCAGATGCCCAGAAGACACAGAGACAAAAGTACCGCCCAGAGGGGACCCCGTGGATTTGGGCTGGGTCCCTGTCCTCCTCTCCCCCAGCGCCCACCCCCACACCAGGCCTATGTGAGGGTCATGTGACTGAGACCGTCTCTTGTCTTACACCTGCTCTCAACACCAGTGTGTGGGTTTATTTTGTTCTGAAGTTGGGGTTTTCTCATGTGTTCCTTTTCATTTCCTTTATTTTCCCAAATGAAATGTCATCCAAACCAGAACAAATTCCCAGAACCTGCAGGATGGAGGTCTTTGCTCTCCTCTGATTGCCAGTCTCTAGAATAACAGCCCTGAAGCCCCCCATGTCCCACAGAGGATGGTCCATGCACACCCCCAAAGCCCCCAGCATCCCACAGAGGATGGTCCATGCCACCCCCAAAGCCCCCTGAAGCCCACAGAATATGGCCCATGTGCACCCCAAAGCCCCCTGAAGCCCACAGAATATGGCCCATGTGCACCCCAAAGCCCCATGCACCGCAGAGGATGGTCCATGTACACCCCCAAAGCCCCATGCACCGCAGAGGATGGTCCATGTACACCCCCAAAGCCCCCCACATCCCACAGAGGATGGTCCATGTGCACCCCCAAAGCCCCCACATCCCACAGAGGATGGTCCATGCCACCTCCAAAGCCCCCCACATCCCACAAAAGACAGTCCATGTGCACCCCCAAAGCCCCCCGCATCCCACAGACGGTGGTCCATGCACACCCCCAAAGCCCCAGCAGAGGCATGCTGACCGCACTCTGACAGGCCTGAGGCTCCTGAGGCGGGCCTCCCCCAGGTCTGGAGAGTGGACCTGATGGGAGGAAGGAGCTGGGGAGTGAGCAGGGGACAGAGCCGGTCCACCCCGTCCACCCCCCATCCACCCCGTCCACCCCATCCTCCCCGTTCTCCCTGTCCACCTCGTTCTCTGCAGCCCACCTCTGGGGCCTGAGTCCAGTCACATCCCCACTTCTCTTTCTCCTCCATCACCTTCCACATGACCCCAGCTCATAACATTCTGCACACTGAGCATCAGCCCAGCACAAACAAAAAGCCCTTTCTCCAGGGCAGAAATTGTGAAAAATCTCCGGCCTCAGAATTTACAGCCACTTTCCCTCGAAATGCTTGACATTTCCCCACAATTTCTTAGATATACTCAGTGGGTAAAGTGCGTCATCTCTGAATTTAACGCACAGAATAAGCCATTTTCTCCACTTTAATGTCATCCCCTTGGTAACACGCAGGTCGGGGGCAAAAACGCAAAAACAGCAAATTTGTCAGTGGAATGTGCAAAGCTGGTGTAAATTTATCTTGTCCTAATCCTGTGCCTTTCTTCTGTGATTTCTCATATGCATAAGGGAGTTTCCCATGTATTGCTTTCTCACACATTTCACTGTCCAGGCCGCGGTGGGCCAGGCCGGTCCCTCAGCCCCATCAGGGCAGCCCGGCTTCCCTCCTTCCCTCTTATTAAACTGCAGCCACTCAACTCTGCTCCTCAGGTCATCTTCCCTGAAACCCTAGTGAGCAGGGCTCTGTGCCCCTCATCTCCTGAGAGGAGCTCAAACACAGTGGCATCACGACCCAGCGTCCAGCATCCCGAATGAGGGTCCAGCGTCCCAAGTGGAGAGGAGGGAAGGGCACATCAGTGCCCCCTCCATCAGACTCATTTCTCCTATGACACTGTAGATCAGAACCCACGGCCCCAAGGACCCCACAGGGTGTGTGTGCGTCAGACACTCATGGAGCCTGGAGCCTGGAGCCCATGAGGGGAGGGACTTGCATCACAGGGATGCAGCTGAAGCAGATTGGGTACGAGATGCCCCTAAGATCATCTGGAGTTTTCACAAACAGCTTTTGTCCAAGAAGCACCCCTACCCCGTCTCACCTGTAACCTCCTTCCTCTTGCTGCAGAAACCCCTCCTCTGTTTTCAGGGGGTGTCAGCTCACCCCAACCCCTTGTCCAACCATACCCCCTCCCTGAGGAGGAAACCCACCAGGAGGACAAGCATCTCCTCCGATTCAGAGTCAGGTATGGGCACTCATCATGGTCGCGTGTCCCCCAGGTTCACGAAAAGTTATCCACTTTCCGTTCATTTTAACCCCACCTCATCATTGGAAGCATCTCTTTTTAGCAGAAGTGAGCACATCAATCTATTAGAAAAAGAAAACAGCAGTAGTGTGGCTGGCACAGAGCAGGACTGACGGTGAGCAACGCAGAGGGGCAGAGTCTGAGCCGTCAGGAGCAGGTGGACTCAGGCCGAGAGGAGGGTCCGGGAAGGATTCCCATCGCCCCTGCCCGCCACGCTCAGGACACGCAGTCCCCCGGGCTCGCCCAACCACCTCTGCGACCTGCGGCGTCTAACACGCCAACCCCCGAGTGCCGCGGGAAAACTTTCTCTGGGTAAACATCAACCACCTTCTTCTCAGGGATGTTTCCAAATGTTGATGCTTCTTTCTTTCTATGTATTTATTTATCTTATTTTTATTGAAAAGCTTTTACTGTGAAGGCGTTAGTTACTCAGTCGTGTCCGATTCTGTGCAACCCCCTGGACTGTAGCCCACCAGGCGCCTCTGTCCGCGGGATTCCCCAGGGAGAATACTGGAGTGGGTTGCCATGCCGTCCTCCCCAGAATCTTCCCAACCCAGGTATCGATCCCAAGTCTCCTGCATTGCACAGGGGCTCTTTACCATCTGAGTCCTCAGTGAAGCACTCCCCACTTTTTACTGAAGTTGATCTGTGATGTCAGGTTGGTTTCACGTGTACGGCTCAGTGACCCAGTCACACACACACACACACACACACACACACACACACGTCAGATCCTTTTCCCTCACACGTCATCACAGATTACTGAGTAGACTTCCCTGTGCTGTGTGGCAGGTCCTTTTTGGAGATCAGTTTCACACAGCGATAATTTGTCTCTTCCCCACTTCCCCCTCTGGTGACCGTAAGTCTGTTTCCTGTCTGTGAGTCTGTTTATGTTTAGGAAACAAATTTGTGTGTATTTGCAGCAACTTGGATGGACCTAGAGAAGATCATACTAAGTGAAGTAAGCCAGAGAAAGACAAATATCATATGATATCGCTTATTCATGAAATCGAAATTTCTCACACCCTTCTCTGCAGAGAAGCCTGTGATGCTCAGACGGGCTCACATGTGGCAGAGCGGAGCCACAGACTTGTCCCAGGTCTGCCCCGTGTCACAGGTCCCGGGGATGGACACGTCACAGAGGCATCACTAGGGTGGGGTCACCCCGGGCTTCAGGTCAGCCCGAGGCACTTCTCCCCCAGCTCTGTGTCGCTGTGGGGAGGGACGCACGCCCTCCAGAGACTACTGACCCACATCTGGCTCTGGGACCCCCCGTGAGGCGGAGGAGCGGCCACGGGACGGCCTTCAGGTTCAGATCCTGCAGGAGCTGGTGCCGCTGCAGCAGCACATGGACACGCTAAAAAAGACATTTGAAAAAGACTTTGGTCTCGAGGTCAAATCTGTTGTCATCGCTGATGCCATTTACCTTTAACGACAGCAGCGCAGACCTGGGAAAGGCCCTCTTTTGTTGGGTGCTCAGCCTTAAGTTCGTTTCTGCTGCCACCAGCTGATTTTCAGGTGAAGTCCCAGACTCTACCATGTGTGTTCCCAGCACAAGGTAGAGATGAATGGCTTTTATAGAGAAAAGAAATGCTCCCTTTTTACCACTAAAGGAAATATTACACCCCCTCCCAATACACACACACACATACACACACACAACAAAAAACAGACTCACCACTTCACAGCCATGAGCTATGGGTGATGGAGACATTTCCAAAATTAGAACTCAAAAGAAAAAGTACCTCCATCCCATAGGATAGTAGTTGGTGTTTGTAGACAAACACTCAAACTTTTTCAGAGTAGTTTTCACCCCTGTAACACACAGCACAGTCTCTGCTCGACAGCTGAGCTGTGATGACAAAAATGACAGGCGTGGTTCTGACTGCAGAGACTATCCATGGAGGAGACGGTCAGAGCACATAACAGGGCATGGAGCCTTCTGAGGGCTGCGCAGGCTGCACAGAGTGGAGACCTGTTGTCGGAGAGCAGGCCCCAGCCCCCGTAAGCACGGACTCCACGTTTCTGGGCGGGGTCCTGCAGCCAGGTGGTCACAGCAGTGCCCCACTCACCAGGTGATGGGCCCCCCAGCAACAGGCGTCAACCTCAGGCTGAAATCAGAAAACTGATGCCAGACGAAAGGGCTGCTCAGAGCGCCATTTTGAGACTGACAGGATTTCAAGCATTTCAAGTCCTCCGCATAAGGCCAAGCTCCTGTGAACCTTTCATGATCGTCATGTGATTAGAACTTTAGCACCAACCAGGGTCTGGGGCATATGAGCCTTTCAATGTATATTTGAGGAATTCAGTATATGTATTACTATCATTACGGTGGGGGTTACCTCTGAGATTTCCCCCCGGAGACCACACTGAGTTCCTGGACACGGATCAGACACAGTGAGCTGTCACTCTGAGCGCCCAACAGTGACCTCGGCGGAGCACAGAGTTAGCTGCTGTTGTAGAAAATGCGAGCCTACCTCAAGACCCCAGAGTCACTGGTCTGAAAGAGGAGGTAAAAAAATCTGAACATTGCAACATGAGGATCAGATCCAGCGCAGATAAGCAGAACAGAGGATGTAGCTGTCAATTGTGCTTTGCAAAGACAGAGAGCAAAGTCATATTTAATGTCTTCACCGAATAATAAAACACTTACTGAGTATTTGTGAACACGCCAGATCCTGTAATCCTTTGCTCAAAAAATTGAAGATCACCTGTTAGTTAGGACACAACTCTGTAGGCAAATAAATAAGATACAATGAAGAAAAGCAGATTTAACACCAAATATTGTGTGGGGTTTTGTCAGGACTGGACAAGACAGAAGCTCAGGTCACACCCGGCATGAAGTCAGTGCTGGGGTTGGAGTGCAAGCCCTTGATGGCAGACCACAGGTAGAATGCTGGAAAGGGGAGGGTTTGAGCACCTCTGCTCTCTGGCCAGGTGCCAGCTGGACAGTGGGCTGAAGAGCGGAAGAAAGGGGTGAGCAGGTCTGCAGACGCCGGTGGGGCTTCTGGGGAACAGCCGCTGGGCGGTAGGTGTGGAGTCAGAGCAGGTGAAGTGAAACTGGAAAGTGGCTGGGGCAGGCCTGGCACCGGGGTGAGAGCCCCGTCGGGGTGAGCAGATATGACAAGTTATGTTGAAAGCTGGAGCAAAAGGAGAAAGTGGGGGACTGCGAGACTGCCGAGCACAGAGCCATCCAGTGGCCAGATGGGGCCTGGGCTAAGGCCACGCGAAGGCTCGCCCAGGGCCGGGACCTGCCCTTCCTTCCTATCCCCATGCCCAGTATGGTCCCTGACTCCCGCCATCGGCTGTAAGGCATTTATATTAAGGTACAAGCAGCTGAAGGCTTCTCCCATGGCTCAGCAGCCAAGAATCCACCTGCAATGCAGGAGACACAGAAGACTTGGTCAAGAAGCTCCCCTGGAGGAGGAGATGGCAACTCACCCCGGTATTCTTGCCTGAAAAATGCCATGAACAGAGAAGCGTGGTGGGCTACAGTCCATGGGGTCACAGAGAGTTGGACAGGACTGAGCACACAAGCACAGAGATAAGCTGGACAAGCCTGCAAGTCTAAGACGCTGAGAAAGTAGAAACTGTGAACTGAGTGCAGTGAGCAGGCAAAGATGGGGTTGACGGAAGTAAGGAAACGTTCTTGTAAGTGTGGTGGTGACTGAGCGTGGCTCCAAGATGGGGAGGAGCCGCGGGACGGGTGTGGGAACCAGAGCCAAGGAGCACCAGGCGTGTTCGCAGGTGAGAGGAGCACAGACCTGGAAACACACAGAACCACCTGAAGATGCTGTGAGCTATGAAACAAGCCCGTGAGGCAGCTGGGTAAAAAGTAAGCACCAAAGCATTACCAGTTCATATATTATCAGATGAACAAAATGCTGGAAAAAATTAATTTATGAGATATTCACAAGATACCTACAGAGAAAACTTTGGAAAGTCTGAGTGTTCTGAAAGAAAATTTTTCTGCACTGAAGCCACAGTTTACTTTTAGATAGACATCCTTTTGAACTGCTGTGTTGGAGAAGACTCTTGAGAGTCCCTTGGACTGCAAGGAGATCCAACCAGTCCATCCTAAAGGAAATCAGTCCTGAACATTCATTGGAAGGACTGATCCTGAAGCTGAAACTCCAATACTTTGGCCACCTGATGGGAAGAACTGACTCATTAGAAAAGACCCTGATGCTGGGAAAGATTGAAGGCAGGAGGAGAAGGGGACGGCAGAGGATGAGATGGTTGGATGGCATCACCAATTCAATGGACATGGGTTTGAGTAAACTCCGGGAGTTGGCAACGGACAGGGAGGCCTGGCGTGCTGCAGTCCATGGGGTCGGAGAGAGTCAGACATGACTGAGAGACTGAACTGAACTGAACTGAGACATCCGAACCAGGAGGGTGTCAATTCTACTTGAATTATTTTAAAATCTTGTGAGATCCTGATAAAACATCCATAAGAGCAAAACCAGAAAACGACATGCATAATGTTGCTGTGGAGAAAAAAGAAGGATTAGAGGCACTCTTCACAGCAGATGCTGAAATACACCACAATATCAGTGTCACAGCAGCTGAATCGAGTGGACAGAGAAATCAATGGGATAAAGCAAGAAACCCTGAGATAGAGCCACATGTCTACATCGGAGTCACAGTATATGATAAAGGTGTCATTTCATATCACAGAGAAAACCAAGGTTCAATAAGTGCCCCAGGGACACGGAGGCCCAATCCAAGAAAACAAAGTTTGGTTCCTACCTTTCAACAGACATCAAAATAAATCCCGTATGGAATATAGCACTAAGTACAAAATAATAGCAAAACAGAATAGTGGAGGAAAATACCAGAAAAACTTCCTAATCACTGAATGAGGAAGAATGTTTGAGAAAAAAAAAAAAACAAACAGAAATCCAGAGGCTGTAAAAGAACAGAGTGATACATTTAACTATGCAAAATAGAAGTTTTCCGATGGCAAAGCACCACCAAATAGGCAAAAAGAGAAGTAAACAGGCAACATGTTTATAACATAATCACAGAGAAAACCCTGCTCCCTTAATGTAAAGAGCTTCTACAAATCAATAAGAGAAAGATTGATGAAATAATGGCAAGAGAGGCAGGAGGTGTGAACAGAAAAGAAATTCAAAAGAAGTAAGAAATAACCCCGAAACACATGGACCAACCTGACTCTACGAGAAATGCAGACTAACACAATAGGGATACAATTTTTCATCCATTAGATTGACAAACATCTAACATTCACTCACACTCAGAAGTCAGAGTTGAGGATGAGGGTCTGATCAGTCACTCAGATACGTGGGTATCCACACAAGCTCTATGGGTAACCTAGCAATGACTGTCAAAACTGGAAATGTGTTTCAATACCTAAAACATACAAGCTTGCGGACCCAACCATCCCACCTGTAGAGGAGCTTCCTGCAGTCACACACCTGTGTGTGACCCAGGGATGCAGGGTCATCTCCAGGTCATCTCCGGGACAGCTCTGCTGACAACAGCTCAAGACAGGGTAGCAGTCTAAACGATGCTTTGCAGGAGGGGGCTTAGGAATGGACGCAACCACTCAAGGCCGGCAGAGGAGAGAACCTCTCCTGTAGGACATGCAAGACGGCTAACAGGCTTTGACTTCGGGAAGATGAAAGGGTTCTGGGCGACTTTCATCCCATCTTTAAATGTTGTACCTTGTACCTTGGATTACCTCTTCACAGAAAAACAGTTTTAAGCAGTAGTATAAGAGGCGGGCCTTGGGAGAAGACAGAGACCATTTCCCAGGAGCTGAAGGCAGGTTTCAGGCATATTTGCTGGGCAGGTCCCCAGGAGGCTCATTTCTGGGGCATGAAGTCACTGTGTGGATGGGAGGAGGCTGGGGACCAAGGGTGGGTGGCCAGGTGCGTACGCACTATGCTGGAGCCTCCCTGTGGGTCCACAGCCACAGAAACGTCTAAATCCATCAGAGGCCCGGGTTCTTCTCCATGGAAACCAGATCAGCATTATTTTGGGGCCCGGAACCAGGGACCCCTGGAAGACAGCCAGCTGCCCACCAGCGCTCGTAGGCGGAGGCTCCCACCAGCGCTGGGTGTGGGGCTGCCGCTCTCCCAGAAGCTGAGGCTCTGTATGACGCACTCAGAGCAGAGCTGGCTCCCCCGACTTTCCTGAACCCCGACTGTCTCCAGGCTCCTGGACGAGACAGCGCTGGGATGAGGTCCCTGTCCCCTCTTCCCCGTAATATAACCTGAAAGTTTCATTGAAAATATCAAAGTCAGTGAAAAAACAAACTAAGAATGACCAATTTTAGTCTGGCGTTTCAATCCACATAGAGAAGTAAAAACACACACACAAAATATCCTTCCAGTTTCTGAAAACCTAAGAAATATTCTATAGTGAATATCTCACAGGGTCTCTTAGAGGCCCCTAAAAACGGGATTTTAATGAATTGGTTTCTCTCTTCCCAGAGTGTTCATTTAATGTATTTCTCTTTGGTAAAAGGAGAAATATATCACCCATCATAATCTGTCGTCTATAATCTAATTTCACCCTCAATTTATTTGTCTCTGCACCTGAGTAAAATTCCCCCATGGTTATTAATAGATTTCCTAATTGCAACCAGCTTGTAACACAGTATCAAACACAGTAGCAGCTGATCAAGAGAATTCAAACTGTGTGGATCTGTGTTGGTCCAGCAGAAGCCAATTGTGTAGACATTGATACAGGATGGATGCGGAAGATTAGATGCAAACTCGGGGAGGTGATGTAGACAGATGCAAAGGAACCCGCAGGTGCAGATACAGGTGTGCATATTGATGTCGACACAGATGCAGCTTACAAGCACATCTCATTTTGCTGCAACTTCCTTTTGCACTTTGCAGATACTACACTTTTTCACCTGCTGAAGGTTTGCGGCAACTTTGTGTCCAGCAAGTCTACAGGCACCATTTTTCCAACAGCATCTGCTCACTCCATATCTCTGTGTCATATTTGGTAATTCTCTCAATATTTCAAACTTGTTCACTAGTGTTATAATTGTTCTGGTGATCTATGATCAGTGACTGATGTTACTATTATGAGAAGATCACAACTCACTGAAGGCTCAGATGGCGGCTAGCATTTTTAGCAGCAAAATATTTTTAGTTAAGTCACATCCATTGTTTTTACAGACATAGTGCTATTACACATTTAATAGACCACAGTCTTAGTGTAAACATAACATTCATAAGCCCTGGAAAGCCAAAAGATTGTGTGATTTGCTTTATTTCAATGTTCACGTCGTTGCCGTGGTCTGGAAGTAAAACCAAAATATCTCCCAGGGGAGCCTAAAGGTGGGCATGGGTATGAGTTTAGGTTAGGATACGGGAATAGATGATGGGGATGGAGACAGGAGTGCAGACGCAGGTGGAGATGGAGGTTTGGGTTAGAGATCAGGGCTTCCCTGGTAGCTCAGAAGGCAAAGTATCCACCTGCAGTGTGGGAGAGCCGGGTTCGGTCTGTCGGGGAGATCCCCTGGAGAAGGAAATGGCAAGCCACTCCAGTACCCTTGCCTGGAGAATTCCATGGACAGAGGAGACTGGTGGGCTACAGTCCATGGGGTTGAAAGAGTCAGTCACGACTGAGCAACTAACATTTTCACTTTCATCGATGTTGGTATAGATGCCAGGGACAGACACATGACTAAGTGACTGAGGGTGCAAACACACATATATCTGTACAGATAACACGCTTAGATGATGTGGAGGTACACACAGATGACACACACGTGGACAGGTGTACATGCAGGGAGAGATGATATAGATGATACACGTAAAGGTGGATACAGGAGTAGATGCTGGAGGTAGAAATGTAGACATACATGTGGACACAGAGATGCAGGTAGATTTGCAACTCTGATCAGTTTCCGTAGTGTTACAAGGCCCGCCCAGAGGAACCTCGGTCCCTGACAGCCATCACTCTTGTGACCCTGAACACACGATACTTCCCTCTGCTCTTGCTGCCTCGGGCCGTCATCTCTGCAACGTTAAAGCCCAGCCAGTGGTGCTCACACAAGCTTCAGTCCAGTGAAGCAGTCCATCCCTCTGGCTTCCCCAGTGTGTGTGTCGGGAAAGGGGGTCCCAGGCATCCTAGGGTCAGCTTCTAGAAACCCGGAGGGTGGCAAAACCAGGACCCAAATGCAGCTGGTCGCAGCCCTGCTGTTTCATCTGTAAGAAAAGCAGACCAATTCATAGAAGACCCTTTTAATTCACAAATTTTCAGAGTTCCAGAGAGGCAGTGAGAGAAAATGAGGGAGCACGGACACCCCTACTTCACAGAGGAGGTGGCGTGTGACCCAAATGGATCCCATCCAGGGAGCAGCTGAGCATGGGTTCCACGAGGCCACGAGGTGCCCACCTCCCTCCAAATCGCCAGGCTGTGGTCACTCCTTGTCACCCGCGGTGTACACACACATCCTCAGCTCAGAACATCTGCCACTGGGGCCACAGCTGCTGTGTAGACATTCAGGCTGGTGCGTGCAAATTCCTCATCTCCACTTCCTTCCTTATCTCTGCCACTACGTCCCCTCCAGACACACAAGACACACACAGCAGACACCACACACACCCGATACACATGTAACTACTCACAACCACACACACGCGAAACACACACAAATGCACACACATTTAGCAGCTTCAAACAACGGGAAATACCTGTTTGTACAAGTTCATCTCTGAACCTACAGACCCAGTAAATTAGCAAAAGTGTATATGGATGAGGCTGATACACTTTAATTTTACAACTAAAGGAACTTTTCAAATACCAGTTTCACACAGTTTTTATCTTCTTAATTTTTTCCAGCTTACTGAGATATAATCAACAAATAAAAATTATGTGTATTTATGCAACAACATGACGTTTTGTGTACACATTCTATAATGATAACCACAATCAAGCTAATTAACACATTCACCACCTCACATAGTTACCATTTGTGTGTATGTGTGTGCTAGTGTGTGGGTCATGAGAATGATTAAGACCAATTTCTTATCAAAGTTCAAGTGCACGGTACATTATTATTGACAGTCACCATGATGCATGTTAGATCTCCAGAATCTACTCCTAACTAAGAGTTTGTGCCCTTTGACCAGCATCTAATGTTAGCTTAAAATTGGATAGAATTGCGATATGAACTTTGTCTTCCCCTTCCTCGTTTTCTGTTCCCTGCAAGGAAAAAAGGACACTTGGCTAATTTATTATTTCTCCATAGAAGGCCTCTTTCTATCAATTACTATTTGTGTTTGAGTATGTGTATGTATATATTCAGATTTGATAGATGATAGATAGATAAATGATTGGTAGATGGATGAATGGATGCCCAGATGGATGGACGGATGGACAGACAGACAGATGGATACTGAGACAAGTGATAGATAGAAAGACTGCTTCATAGCTATGGTAATAAATCTTCCTACACATTAATTTGACTTATAATGTAGAAAATGCCAAAGTTCTGGAAACTTCTCAGGCACAGAGAAATTCAAATAATAAACCAGTTTATTTTGTGCTGCACCTACCTTTTTTCCAGGCATATTCCAGTAAAGAAGTTAATTTGACAATGGTATGAAACACAGAAGAGAAATTGGCAAACAGCATGAGTAATGGCTAACAAGTTGCAAATTAAACACCAAGCCGATAAGCATCATGTAGAAGAAGCAGAATATATCAAAATTTGCTGCGCCTCTAGGGATGGGCTAAATTTGCTGTGCCATATAAAACAGCGCTATTAACACGTCATTGCAAGATTTCCTCCTGGAGGAGATGACTTTGGTGAATGTGGATGTGTTTTCAGCACAACTGTTCAAGTGCAGAGAAGCCCAGGAGCACAGGATGCAATCTAGCAAGTAGCCGCCTCTCATCCACCCACACAATGGCCCTGACTGGGAGCAGACTGGAGGGGCCAAACTCCGTGTCCCGGGAAGAGGCCACCTACTGGTCCGATTGCTCAGAAGACGAGACCTATTCCTCTTCATTAATTGTAGATGGAGCTGGAATCAGCAAGTCACTCTGGAAAATATGCTCATCTTGATACATAAGAAGCTAACAATGAAGAGAGATGGCTTCAGTCTTTCCTTTTCTTTAAACTTCAAACTTGGTCTCAGTATATGAAAAATACCACCCAAAATTTGGCTGCATCCCAAAACAAATGAAAAGTCATTTCCTTGGGATAAAAATGCATAGCCATTTACAGGGTTTTATTCTTCAAAGAGATTTGTGTTACTAGATAGACAGAAATTGCCTAAGTTCAGAAATATATCAATAAATAAAGCATACATCCTCTGGAAATGGATGGGAAGACTGAAACACAGATTTCTAAGAAAAATATGATGAATGATGAGAAATATGATATGAATAGGATTAGATGTCTATTTCAAATTTATTTCTAGGAGTAGCAAGTAAAAAATATAGGTTTAATTCTCGATTAAACCTTCTTAATCTAATCCTTAATATATCAAGACATTCTTAACCTAATTCTCAGTATACCAAGACATACCTAATACCCACTTCTCAGGATTGTTCTCAGGGTTAAATGAACTAACATGTATAAATCACCAAGACTAGAACCTGTTACATAGCTGGTGGCAATAAATGAAACTTGAGAAACTTTCAAATATGAACTTCTGTGGTTTGACCTTAGTAAAGAACCACGAGAAAGGCGCAAGGAGAGCTCAGGACGCCCTGGTGAATTATATCCTTTATCGGAGACTAAGTTCCTTCTCTTAGGACTATGATGAGTCAAAGCTTTCAGACATCAAACAAACATCATCATGACTATTTAAGGACCTCGGAGAAAGTGTCCCAGGTGAGTAAGCTGCTTGTAGAGCATCCGTCTTTGCTCCACGTGAAAAGTCCCAAGACAATCATAACATATCCTTAATGAGAAGTATGTTGGCAGACAGCATATAACATCCATTTCTCACCAGACAGGAGCCCAGGTCCTATACATATTTCTAAACCCCTGTCCTACTCAAAGCTAAGGCCAGAGGCATCTGACAAGCCATCGATTCCATTTCCTTGGGCTTATGTCCCTAAAACCTTCCAAACAGAAGTAAGCTGCAGAGACATCCTCTCAACCAAGCTCGAGAATTCTCAAAATATTCCATAGTCTGTGTCATCAGCACCTGGTGTGTACTTTCCAGCTAAACTAGAGAAACACTTTCCCTGAAAATTCTGGTGTGCTCACCAGCCCTCTTGGAATCATTAACAATCTGTCAGCATAGAACAGATCTCAGCACGTCTTGAGGAGGTGAACTTTATTAAGTCTAGATTCTAGATTAAGCCGTGTCACTTAATCTAATGGGTCTAGATTAAGCCATGTCACACGTTCCCTTCATAGAGCTTAACACACTCTAACATCTTGTCTGGCTTCTTCTTGGGCCCCTCTGGGAGCAGAGCATGCCCTCTCCGTGCCTGAAAGATACCTGAGAGATGCTAAGAGCTCCTGGCTCATCTCTGCTGGCCCACCAGGAGTAACCACTCAGTACAAGACTCCGGGAAGCAGGTGATGCTGTCTGATACAGGCTGATTCCAAAGAAAAGCATAGGATTGCTTCAGGCTAAAATGCTTGCTATTTTCAGAACAGCATTGACTTTCCAGTGTGAGGGGGAAGGGGAAGGGATGCTAAAACAGGTGAGGGTAATGCAAAGCAAAGCACAGCCACCATCGTCTCTTTTTAATGATTCTATCCCTGACTACAAACAATTGAAGTGCCTCATAGGAATGGATGGTTGACAAAATATTGGTGGGAAAGGCGTGCTTCTAGAAAAGATCTAAAGAAAGGAATGATTGACTGAAATATACATTGAATGCATTATTTTGAATAGATAAAGTGGTATAGACTCCAACCATAATAGGCTGACTTGAACCACATTTCACTGTGTAAACTGATGAACGGAAACTGCAGCCAGAGCCATAAAGGCAGCCCTTCAAACAGATATTCCTGCAGCCGGCAACCCAGCAAGACTAGGACTCCAGCCTCATCAGACCGGGGCTACTCAGCCCCACATGTCATTTGTCAAAAATGACTCTCTTTATCAAAATGGAAAATTCACTGCTTCTCCCTATTTCCTTCTGCTTAACTTTTTTTTCCTTGAAAAGAAGAGATAAATCCCAGTAGCACAATTAAAGCACTAGCTAAATATTACTTTGTTGGGCTTAACGATAGATTACAATGTGTGCATAATGACCCACTTCTAGTAATATCATCTGATTTAGTGAGGGAATCAGAGGCTGCCATATGTTCACCAGCGAGGTCTCAGAGTCGCTTCTTCTCCTTCGTGATGGATCAGCCAACTGCTGCAAGGATGACGCCGTTTGGCCATGAAGCCTCGTCTGAGCACCAGGCACTCAGAGTCTTAGCCGTGACACGCAGTTCATCAGACGACCTCCCAAGTGCTCAGCAGGGGATGTACCACCGTCACCTGCCTGTGGGAAGTCTCTTTACTGTTATGAACCATTTCACACATCTTCTAAATATTTATTTACCCAACTGTATGCTGGTTTAAAAAGAAAAACAGAAAAAAAGATTCCTAGAGTTGAACACAGAATTTTTTTAAAAATCACAGCTCCAAACTGACAATAACTCCTCTTTCATGTTAATGGAATGAAGTAAAGCAATCATTTTCAGGTTTTAAATCAAAATTTAAATGTTGACTCTGGAAAGTTCAATTTCAGAATAAATATAAATGAAAACTGTGTTACCAAGACATAAAATCAAACTTAGCTTTGTAAGACAATCTACTGATCCATTTAAGTCCATATTCACAAAGAAATAAGAACAGTTATTGACTTAATCAAACAGTCTCGATAATATTATGTCATCACCATGCAAGTTATTTCATATATTTAGCCAAAACTGAAATAACACTTACTTCCTACAAGAATGGAAAATGTATGTATGGTGTATTATCATTTGTGTAAGAAAGCAGGCCTGTGTTAATAAATACTTTTATTCACAAAACAAAAATGGAAGGGTGGACCACAAAATAGGAATAGCAGGGGAGATATACTGTTCTTGGGGTTCTCACAATGGAAACAGTGACACACTTTATTTTCTTGGACTCCAAAATCACTGCATATGGTGACTGCAGCCATGAAATTAAAAGATGCTTGCTCCTTGGAAGAAAAACTATGACTAACCTAGATAGCATATTAAAAGCAGACACATTACTTTGCCATCAAAGTTTCATCTAGTCAAAGATACAGGTTTTCAAGTACTCATGTATGGATGTGAGAGCTGGACTATAAAGAAAGCTGAGTGCTGAAGAATTGCTGCTTTTGAACTGTGGTGCTGGAGAAGACTCTTGAGAATCCCTTGGACTGCAAGGATATCCAACCAGTCAATCCTAAAGGAAATCAGTCCTGAATATGCATTGGAAGGACTGATGCTGAAGCTGAAGCTCCAATACTCTGGCCACCTGATACAAAGAACTGACTCATTGGAAAAGACCCTGATGCTGGGAAAGATTGAAAGCAGGAGGAGAAGGGGATGACAGAGGGTGAGATGGTTGGATGGCATCACCGACTTGATGGACATGAGTTTGAGCAAGCTCTGGGCTTTGATGATGGACAGGGAGGCCTGGCGTGCTGCAGTCCATGGGGTCACAAAGAGTCGGACACGACTGAGTGACTGAACTGAACCGGGGACAGATACACAGCAGAGCCTTGAACACAGTGAGTTTGAACTGTGTGAATCCGTTTCCAGGTAGATTTTTGCCAGGGAGTGTGAAAATGCACACAGCCCACATTTGGCTGAACCCACGGGGCCTCGACAGCAAGGGCCAACCTCAAAGTCATGCTCGGATTTTTGACTGTGAGTGTTGCACCCCAACCCTGGCTTATTCCAGGATCAACTGTATTTTGAACTATCGACCTTACTTTGGAACAGAGTGAATATTTTAAATGATAATAGATCATAGTTTGTTTTAAAATGTAAATCCCAAACTATTAAAGAAATTAAAACTCTGAAGTTAGACATGTAGACCTCAGCTGTGAGGTCCAATTGAGAGTGCACACTCTGAACCTACCAGGCTGACACCTGAAGAATCAAAGCAGAGACATTCTGTGAGGGTTTTAACAGGACCAGGGTCTATGCACACAGCATGCATAATGTTCAGGATAAACACCAAAATAAGAGACACATCAAAAACCAGGATAAAACCAGTCACACAGTCAGCAAATACAAAATGAAACACGGTACAGATGCCAGAACCCTGGTCAGAGGACTAACAACAATGAATACATAGCAATGCTTCATAAAATAAAGGTAAATACCCCTGAAAAAAAACGAAGATGAAGACATTCTCAGCAGAGAAGCAGGATTTAAAAAGGAAATTAATTTTTAAAAAAACATAGAACTTAAAAATAGAATGTCTGAAAAGACAAATTCACTCAATGGACACAGCAGAATGGAACTGATGGAGGAAGCTCTGTCTCGCATCCCGACCACAGACCAGGGAAGACTTCCCAATTGAAATAGAGAGAGGAAATAGAGATCAACAGAGCCTCAGAGACCCTGGGTTGAGGGGGGGCAATTAAAAAAGCAAATAAACTAGAGACACACGTCACTGAAGTCCAACAAGGGTGAGAAAATGAGATGGAGACACAAAACAGCATTTGCGGAAATGAAACCTCAAATCATACCAAGCTTGATGAAAAACATAAACTTACAGATTTAAGAGGCTCAGCAAATCCAAACAGAATAAAATCAAAGAAAACAACACCTGGTCACATCACAGTCAAGATGCTAAAGGCCTAAGACACAGAACAATAACTTGGAAAGAGCTAAAGAAAGCAGACCAGCTGTCTAGAGGGAAAATGGATTTGAATGACCATGGGTTTCTCATCAGAAACCAGAGTCCAAAGAGCTAAAATTGCTTGGTTTAAATTGATCAGTTAGACTTGATCAAATTTAAAGATTTTTGTTCTTCAAATGCCACCATAGAGAGAGTGAAAATGCAAGTCACAGACGAGGAGAAAATTTTACCAAAACATGGATATCAGATAAAGGACTCCTTTTCAGAATATTTAAAGTACTTTCCCAAGTTGATAATAAAGACTCCATCAACCCAATAAAGATTGGACAGAAGGTTTGAACAGACACTTCACAGAGGGACCTCCGTCTTTGTCAGGGAGGACATGTTCCAGCTGATCTGAGGGAGGGTCCGGCTTATCCTGGCTCCCAGGCCAATAGTCCTGGTGAGAGCTGGACCTCTGACCACTGACAGGGCAGCCCTGCAGGTCAGGATGCTGAAGACCCACTAACCTAAGGCACCAGAGAGCTAAATCTGGGCAGCCTAAAGAAATGCCAGCCCAAGTCCAGGATGTCCTTGTGACCTTCGGATGGGGCTTACTACTGTTGAGAAACACTCAAAAGTAGCCTCTAATGATTGGCTGATATTGGGAATCATGTCTAAGAATCTGCCTGAGTTGGGATCCTCAGTTTCTAAGGAAAGCCTTCAAAATTGCCCTCATTCCCAGGAGGACCAACTGTGTCCTCGTCCCACCTGGTACCCATGTGGAACCTGGACTGTAGTCAGAGCTGTAGCAGGAGAACAAAGCATCAGTGTGGACCTCCATATACTCAGCTTCTGCTGGTTTCAGTGCTGATGGCTCTCAACTCAGAAGAAAGAGCCAAGAGTGAAAACTATTTTTGATACTTAAAAAGCTTTTCAATTAGTGGACAGGGACTATTTACTGAAGCCATTTCTTGGTTCCGCTAACCTGCAGCCTCTCAGTGTTGGCATCTCTCCTGGGATTCAGCCTTGAGTAAAGCAATGCCCTGGTCTTGGCTGCTGCCTGTCCCACCATCACTGGTTCCACCTTGGCCACTTGTCTGTTTGCTGTTAGGGCTGGTGAATATCCTGCAAGTAGCTTGAGCTTGCTTTATGTCCAGTGAAGGTGTGAAAGTGTTAATCACTCAGTTGTGTCCCACTATTTGCAACCCAATGGACTGTAGCCCACCAGGCTCCTCTGTCCGTGGGATTTCCCAGGCAAGAATACTGGATTGGGTAGCTGTTTCTTTTCCAAGGGATCTTCCCGACCCAGAGATCGTACTCAGATCTCCCACAATGTGGGCAGGTTCTTTACCATCTGAGCCACCAGGGAAACTGTACATCTTGTAGGCTTGAGGCAAGTAAAAATTGCGGAGTGTGTTCCTGCTTCTTTGCTGGGCCCTACTTAGTCTGAAAGAGTAAGAAGTGAACAAATAAATATTTTCCTGCAGTTATTTCTTGCAGTAATTCTTTTGAAGGATGAGATCGAACATCTCCCTACAAAGTACTTACTACAAGAGACAGAACCCTTCTTAAAATAATTTTCTCAGTAAGACTGATAAGTTCAGTCATGTAGAAATAGAGTAGGAAGTCAAGAAGAAAGAACTATGTGATATTTGGAGAGACTCATTGGGAAGGAAAATGCTTGTGCTGCACTGGAGACAATAGAGTCAGTTATCAACTGGCAAAGCGCTGAGGCTATCAAATCAATAACGAATGAGATAAGAGCAGGATTTCTCCCGGAAACAAGAGCAAAAGATAGAGAAATCATAGCTGAACGGATGGCAGAACTTAGGAAATGTACTTTCAATGTACTTTTCAATAATGGATCTTAAAGGCAAATCACTTAACGAAAAAAACCAACAAAATAAGTGAAAATCTCACAACTTTGTCTCTGGCCTGAACTGTGTCCCTTCCTGAAGTTCAGAGGTTGCACATCTAAGCCCCAGCAGCTCAGGACGGGCTGTACTTGAGGACAGGGCAGTTAAAGAGGGGGCCAGCGCTGCACAGCACGGGGAGCCCTGCTCAATACTCTGTGATAACTCACATGGGAAGAGAACCTGAAGGGATGATGCGTGTGCATGCGCAGCTGAATCACGTCACTGTGCGTGTGGAACCAGCACAACACTAAATCAACTATACTCCAACACAATTGTTTAAAAGTAACTACATGATTCAATAAGAGCAAGGCCGTTAGGGTAACCCAAACCCAACCTGACTGGTGCTCCTATAGGAGAAAACATTCGGACCAAAGACCCCAGAAGTACCTACTCACAAAACCACAGGAGAACACAGCAGAAAGGCGTGTCTGCAGGCCAAAGAGAGAGGCCTTGGGAGAACCAGCCCCTCGGACACCTGAGCCTGGTTGTCTGGTCTCCAGGACTGGGAGAGAATAAATGTCTGCTGCGTAAGCTCCAGGCATACTAATAATCGTTCCTTAGTTTAAAAGAATCATCTTCAACCTGCCAATCAAAAGAGGTCACTAAGCTAAAACAATGCAAGAATACATAGGCCGACACCTGGACATATCCTAATAAAATTTCAGAAACTTCTAGGCAGGAAAATATAACCTACTAACTAATCCTGTAGTTTTGTTTCACAGCACCAGTCACTAGAATTTAAGAAAGAACCATCTGTAGGATTTTGAGGTTAAAATATTGTTGAGGTAAAAAAAAATACTCAAGTTACATCCAAATTGATTGTCCTTCATGTGGAAGGAAAAACACAGAGAGGGAAATTGAGAAAAGGCTTTACAGACAAGCAAATACTCTTAAGCTACTTTTTCTGTACTTCAAAAGCAGATGTTGTTGTTTATTGACTAAGTAGTATCCATCTCTTCTGCAATCCCATGGACTGTAGCCCACCAGGCTCCTCCTTCCATGGGATTTCCCAGGCAAAAATACTGGAGAGGATTTCCATTTCCTCCTCCAGGAGATCTTCCTGACCCAGAGATTGAACCTGTGTCTCCTGCAGTGGCAAGCAAGTTCTTTACCACTGAGGCAGCAGGGAGGTCCCCTCAAAGGTAGATAAAACTACATAAAATTAAAACCTCAAGCATAGCAAAGTCACAGTATAACAGAAATAGTTGTAAGCAGGAAACCACTAAAACAGAGATCAATTCAAGCATCATATAACATGAAATGTAATTAAAAGAAAAATAATTTAAGGAAAAAGATACAATTTTAAATGGGTAATTGAATAATATTCTGGCTCTAAAATCCTAAATTATGTTAACACAGGCTGATAAGTAAGAACAAGAACCAGAGGTGTTGTGAATCTGTAAGTAGAGGTATCTGTAAGGATTAACTCTTATCTTTAATTTCATAGGAGGTGCAAATTACGTTCAAATGTTTTTAAACATAAAAATTAACACCTGTATAAAATACACAGAATATAATTTTCCATTTCCCACACAGAACTCAAAAACACCAATGTTGAATGTGGGTCTGTCTGAGTCCAAGCTTGTGTCCTCAGCCCACAGCTGCCAAATTTAGCAAGTAAAACAGACTGCCCGGTTACACTGAATTGCAGACAAAGACCAAGACACTTTTTAGGGTGACTACGTCCCGTGCAGTGTCTGGCATTCAGTTTTTATCTGGCAGTGGGGCCCAGCCAAGGAAGATGAATGCTAGGAACAAGCCAGAGTGCCTCTCTAAAGCCACAGTGTGCCCTAGAATTTGTGAAAACAGCCACTCTGGCTGCCTCTCACCCTGGAATTCTTCAGACTCAGACAGTGTTCTCTGAGGTGGGGTCAGCTGTCCCAGGTCCCTTTGCCCTGGGCCCTCTTAGGGGGCCTGTGCTCAGCTTTCAAAGCAAGAAAAGGGAAGTTTGAAAAAGTGTCAAACCGAATGTCAAAACACAAATTCTAGCAACTTTTCTCTGAAAGTACAGATACTGGCTGTTTCACTTCCAAATGGAAACCCCATGCTGCAGGACTTGGAAACATGTTTGTTTTCTTATTTTGACATTACGCTCTGAAATAATACTGTTAAGTGTTAATTTTTTTCTTTTTTTTTTTTAGAAATTGGCTTTTAACACTAGACAGCTGGGAAATCTAAAAGGTTAGCCTAGATCTGATACACCCACTTGAGCTACAAGTGCCAAGTTTCCATCAAAACTTTTCATAGGTCAATGAAGCAATTATCCTAGGAACCAAGTCTGTGATTATCTGAGGTGGAGAAGCACACAGAAGCTATAGGACAAGGTGGGGCTTTCTCATGCTATTCAGGGAGTTTATTCCTAGAAACACCAGAAAGATCTTTAATTTTGACAGCCCAGCTTGTAGGCAGGTCCCAAGAGCAGCCAGGTGGTCATGACAGGAGCCTGGACCAGGTGACCAAGGTCACGGGCAGGGGGCAGAGGGTGCGTCTCTAAATTGAGTCTGACTCAACAAAAACAAGTTTTCTCATGGCAAAGGCTTTTCCAAGTCTGATAAACTGTACTGGAAGCTCATGATTGCTCATTTGAGTGACTGCCAATCTAAAAAGAATTGTTTTAAGAAGATAAAATGCGAGTAAAACAAGGTCAGGTGATGTGAAAGGTGGCCATCTATTCACAGTGAGACAAGCGTTGTCCAGCAATGGGCAGTATGCCTCTCGATTCCCTGCAAAGTCAAGCAAAGATGGAGTTTTGCAAACTTAAGTATGAGGAGGGAGGAGATGGCAGGAGCAGGAGACAATCATAGCCAGGGATCCAGCAGCTCAGTTCAGCTCAGAGGAAATCTTCGAAGGCTTGATGGCAAACCACGCTTTTCAGCATCCTTCTTTCTAATCCCTTCTCTGACAGTGAAGCTTCTGATTTCCACCATATGGAGTGGAGGTCTTCCAGGGTTTGTGCTGGAAAACGAGCGTTGTGTTTAAAGAAGCACCACTCGCTCTGGGTTCAGAGCATTGTGTAACGGTAATGAGACCCTGATTCGCTCGGCTCCCAGGACTCCTCAGAGCCCCCCGAAGCTGAGCCCAGGAGCCCCGACCAGCACTGCTGCGTGGGAGGAGGCGAGGACGCGGGCTGGGGATGGCGGGAGGGGCGGGCAGGCCCTACACACTCCCGGGGTAGTGGGACCGTTGTCAGGGGCAAGACCCCAGCAAGGCTGTGTCACTTCAGAGCTGTCTCTGCCGGGCCACCCACTTGCTTAGATCAGCCCCACCATCTTCGGATATGAACATATGGCCACATGCACGCCTCACAATATGTTATAATATTTATTATGCCACCACACTGTGCCTAGTTAAAACTAAGGGGCATAAATTCTGTGGAACACGTATGTTTTTAAGAGTGTCTCTGACACCACCTTCATACCTTCATCCGGTCAGATTGCGGGTCCTTGCTGGGAGATAGAAACAGTTAGGTTCGGGTGACCTGCTCCAGTCTGGCTCCTCCCCTGGCAGGGCTGTGCAGGACACAGGGCTGGATGCTGAGGTGGGAACGTGGACACGGGGCAAGGACTGCCTGGGACAGCTGAGGAACAAGAAGACTGTGGGTGACAGGATTGTGGTGGTGTACTTGCAATTGAACAGGGTAAAAACCAAAACCACAGAAGACTTACTAAAAATTATTTTGTGGGACTTCGCTGGTAGTTCAATGGTTAAAACTCCATGCTTCCACTGCAGGGGGCACATGTTCAATCCCTGGTCACAGAAGTAAGATCCCAATTGCGTCGTGGTAAGGCAAAAAAAAATTATTTTGTGCCACCAGAGAAATATACTGATAACATCTTGAGTGTTTTGTTGCATATTCTTCCAGATTTTTTTCCTATTTGTATGTAGATAATAAATAGAGAGAGCTTGATAGATACACAGACAGGGCGCATAGATACACAGCAGGCACACATGGAGTGGATGTTCTACATTCTAGTTTTCATTCGACAGTATATCTTGCACATGTTCCCGTGTTGATAAGCACACTGGACTCAGTTTTAACAGCCGCACAGTTTTTGTGTCGTGCTATACCATGTAATTGCTTCACACCACTCCACTATCAGGGACTATTCAGAATTTTTCTTAAATTCTTACCTGTTCTAAAGAATGGTGCATGCTCACAATAAAGCTTCTCTAATTCTGTATTTAGAAAGAAAACATTCATGTATCTGGCTAATTATTTTCTCTGAGTCCATTTCTGGAAGCAACGTCGAGGTGGATGTGAGGCTCACAACAAGGCTCCGCACGCTTTTTACCCATGTGTCCTGGACAGTATATGCATCTCCCAGTCTAGCGGTTGGCTCCGGGAACTAGCAGGACTGGTCTTGTGTCTGTGCACAGCAAACACCACACTTCCTGCTCGTCCCAGGACTGACACTTCTGTGGGCCTAAAAGACGGAAGGGCGGGAGCAAGAACTTGCCCGTGGAGGCGGCAAATGTGAAGCCAGACTGAACTCAGTGTCTAGCTGCTCATCCTCTGAGCTGGGACGACGACACCAGGCACACGTCTGTCAGGTGACCTGAACGTGGGCCAATCACGCCACGTGAGCAGCACCAGGAAGGTTCCAGGGAGTGTTCTAGAAAACCAACAAGAGGCACCTGGATGTGTCAAGGAAGTTGGGGCAAACAGACAAGTTAAGTCCTGGCCAACCACCATTTCCTCCTGCTTCTCTTACTAAGGCCCAGTCTTTAGGTTTTGGCTTCGCAGGTGGTGCAGTGGTAAAGAATCTGCCTGCCACTGCAGAAGACAGAAGAGGCGGAGTGTGATCCCTGGGTTGGGAAGATCCCCTGTGTAGGGCATGGCAACCCACTCCAGTATTCTTGCCTGGAGAATCCCATGGACAGAGGAGCCTGTGAGGCTACAGTCCATGGGGCTGCAAAGAGTCAGACATGATTGAGCATGCACACACACAAGTCCTGAATAAAGAGAATTTAGGGATTACAATAGAGGCAGAAGTTGAATATGGTTTCAGAAAAGACATAGATGGTGCTTATGCACAAGGCTTCTCAGAGTCGACTGAACTCTCAGCTTCTTTCTGTGGCTCCATCATCTCCTGATGAAATAAGTGTCACTGAGCAAAGCCAGCCGCTGCGTTGTTAGCAGTCAGGCCCCCACCCCGCCCCAGGTGGGGTTCTTGCACACAGTTGATACTTCGGTATCCACCAGCCCCAGTCTGTCGCTGAGGATCACAGGCCTTCTAGACCTCCTATTTCCAGATGTCTTTCAAAAACTATGGACATTTCTCCTTTTTTTTTCTTTTAGAAAGACTGTAGATATTTTCCCCCTGCCTCTTGAGGTAGCTCCTTAAAGAAATACAATCAGAAAGTTGCTAATTGCTTTTTTATTTTATAGTGGCAGCTCTGATTTTATTTTCCTCTGGCAGTAAAGTATTATTAAAAGTTGTTTGATTTGGGTTTTTTTCACATCTAAATGTTTCAACAAATGCCCATTTAAGAGCTATTTACTGTGCTTTCTCTTCTCCTAAAAAGTTCACATTGAAAAAATAAAGCGGGCTACTCAGAAAGTTTTCTGTGTTCCCACTTCCTTCACAATAAGACAGTAATTTCTGAGTTTCAGAGCTGGAGACACATTGTTGTTGCTCCGTGTGTGTCTCAAAAGCCAGTGCTTAGGCAGTCTTGACTCACGCTGTGCTCAGCTGCCCTCGGGGGACACGGTGTTAAACTGTCAATCGAGAACAGGAAAACAGCCCCAGGGCTCTGTGATGTGCGGGCGAGTCGAGGGCCAGGCCACCTGCTCTCATGTCAGACAGCGTGTCAGGAACCTGCAGGAGAAGAGACCGCTGACCTCCCTGGATTATGGCACTTTCATGCTTCCCTCATAGCTCAGTCGGTAAAGAATCTGCCTGCAATGCAGGAGACCTGGGTTCAATTCCTGGGTCAGGAAGATACCCTGGAGAAGGAAACAGAACCCACTCCAGTACTCTCGCCTGGAAAATCCCATGGACAGAGGAGTCTGGCGGGCTACAGTCCATGGGATCGCAAGAGTCAGACACGACTTAGCAACTAAACCGCCGTGGAGATTCAGTATCGATTATGAAAACGTCTGTAAAACCCGTTGTTGGATAGTGTTATGGGGAAGTGAGGGAGCTTTACACTCAGGAAATGAGAACTGCTCGCTAAAGGAGAAATCAGAAAGCCCCTGAAGTGTGCAGGTGTCCACCGTGGTCTCCCCGCTCGTCTCCACAGTTCTCTCGTCTCCCTCACTCTTGTCTGATCTTTGCAGTCCTGGAGCCCAGACCCAGCCCTGCAACCCTGAGGGCTTGGTCCAGAGACATCTCCCTCCCAACACAGCTCCCTCCCTCTAAGTGCACTTCTAACTTCTGTGGAGTCCGTTCAGGCTTCACCCCCATCTGGTGCTGGTCAAGCCCCGGTGTGCCTGGAACCCAGGCTTCGCCTCCTGCAGGGGTTTCGTCTCCATGGTTCTTGACCTCACTTAACCCTGAGATGCAACTTCAGGTTCTCTCCTCACCCTTCAGATACAAGCCGGCTCCACTCCAGGCCCCCTCCCGGCTCCTGAAGACCCAGCCCAGCCCTGCTGACGCTCTTGACCAAGACTGCAGCTCACTCTGCAGGTCGTGAACAGCGTGGGAGGCAAACGTATCCCATCCCGGGAAACAGCCTCGCCTGTCAGGTTCCCTACATCACTGAGGTCGGGGGCTTCTCACAGAGCTGGCACACACGCTCACACCATGTTCATATTGCGACTTTCAGCGTCACAGGAAGTCGCTGAGGTCAGGAGCTTCTCATTGCACCCAGCACCCTCACACCATGTTCGTTTTCTGATGCACTGGTGACAAGCGCATGTGGGACTTTAATGTCACAGAAAGTTGCTGAGGTTTGTGGGGAACACCTCTCTAAAATGCGTGGCTCTTCACTCCCATCCTTTTGAGCGGAAACAGAAGTTTCTTCCACCAAACAAGTCTTGTCACCCACGATCCTGCCTCCAAGCCCAGAGGGACCATCAAACGATTTCTTGGAAATTCCCTACCCCAGTGAGCAGCGGTGTGGGGACCTTTGTAAGGGAGAGCCTACAGTCCTGGAGGGACACACGGGGAGCAGTGGGGTGCGGGAAGAAGCACCCAGACCACACCAGGAAGTCAAGGCAGGTCCTGGGTGGGGAGGGACCAGGTGGAATGTGAAGTGGGGTTAGGGCTGCTGGAGAAAGGCAAGGAAGTGCATGTGTAAAGGTACAGAGCGCGATGATGGAGACTGTGCTGGGACCTCAGGTGTGCTGGCACAGACGGAGTGGGGAGAGGGGGACGCCCGCGTGGACGGAAGGCTGGAGCCTTGGGTTCTGTGTGAGGACGTTCCAACTTGATGCACTGGAATAGGGACAGCGTGGGGAAGAACTGGGAATGAGTCTTAGACCCCGGGGCAATCTCACAGTGGGGCTGAGTGGGAAGTGGCTGGGCAGGGAGACCATGGAGTCAGTAAGCAGACTCCTCCATCTGTGAAACTCTCATCCTAAAGGGCTTTCACATCTCCATTAAAGCATAGACCCTACTTCTCTCTTTTGCTTCCTGACAAAAAACCTTACAAAGAATATATCCATGGACATATTTTTTCCAACCATTTCCTCCCCAGACTCTTGGAATTCCATCTCCAACCCAAACATTAGAATTGTAGCTTCTGCTGAAACCTGGTGCACCTTCCGGAAGTTCACTCCACACCGCGTGGCGGGTGCAGCCGGCCAGCCCCCGCCCCGGAGGTCTGCTCTCCTGCGGGCCCTGCCGAGCACGGGGCATCCAGGGCAGCCCAGGAGCACGAGCTCCACGGGCCTTGGACTCAGACAGACACAGACTTGTGGCCGAACTTGTGGTTCTTCATTCGTCAGCAGTGAGAGGGTTGCATGAGACCACACACACTCCCACACACACACACACGCTCTCACAGACACACTCACATTCCCACATACACACACACACTCCCACACACACATACTCCCACATACATACACACACACACACACACACACACACACACACACACTCTCTCACACACACACACACACTCCCACACAAACACACACACACACACACACTCTCTCACACACACACTCACACTCCCACACACACACACACACACGCTCTCACAGACACACTCACACTCCCACATACACACTCACACTCACACACACACTCTCACACACACACTCACACTCCCACATACACACACACGCACACACACATACACACACACTCTCACACTCCCACATACACACTCACACACACACACTCCCACACACACACACACTCACACACACTCACACACACACACACACACACACACACACACCCAAATCTCCCAGCACCTACCAACCACTTGGCACAGGGTGAATTCATCCTCTCTACAATTTTTAGGACTGCAGCACAAGGTAACCAAGTTAATCCTGATACAGGAGAGCCAGCCTCTGATGTTGTTTTCGCTGGTCTGTAGAGAAATAAGAACTATAAGAACAAAAATCTAAAAATGTTGCTTGTTTAAAAACATGGTGATGATAGATCACATTTAGTGTTTTCAATATCTATTTACTGTTTTTAGTTGAAAATATTTAAAACTTTGTTGACCATCAATCTACTTTTCTTTTTTTTATTTTACTTTCTTACGAAATTCAAAAATTTGAGAAGGTAAGTGAGAATGACTAGATTCTCTGATCCCCACCAATTTTTTTTTATTTCCTTGGACAGCTTTGAAAGCTGGTTTTACTCTTATACTAAGTGGCATCCAACTCTTGCAACCCCGTGGACTGTAGCCCACCAGGCTCCTCTGTCCATGGGATTTACCAGGCAAAAATACCAGAGTGGGTCACCATTTCCTCCTCCAGGAGATCTTCCCAACCCAGGGATCAAATTCAAGTCTCCTGAATTGGCAAGTGGGTTCTTTACCACTGAGCCACCAAGGAAGCCAGAGATTTACTCTTAAAACTCTATTTTCAAATGAAATAATAGAATGGGTCAGAAATAAATCAGCAACATTTATTGCCTCAATGAATCCTCTGCTCTGTAACAAAAAATGAAGTCAAAAAATGAGTGGAGAAAGATGGAGAACTGAATTAATTGTTTGATGTGTCCAAAAGCCACTACCCCTTGCAAGCTTCTTACAGAACTATCTATGTGTTTACAACTTCAGTAATAATTTTTAAAGATTTATCTGCTAGGATCTATTCTAATATATTTTCTTTTATAAAGTTCCCAGAAATTAAAAAGAACAGCAGATAGGCATGTGGCTGTCACCAATAAGTCTATATTTCATGAAACAATCAGATCACTGTTCAAATTCCCAAGAATCGAAGTAAGGTCTATAGAACTAATCAGACTCTTCCTTCCATGTGTCAAATTTAGCCTTAGGATCTAGTGTGATGGGAAACCTATAAGTCATTTCTGGACCCATGGAGCTGCTGTTTTGTCTCCAACACCTACCTTGCCAAAGGAATTATTTACTGGATGTAAATAGTGCCTAAAGGTGTCATTTGACTACTGTACTGTCAAGCTGAATTATTCATTTCCATTTGCAAGAAACACCAAAAATGAAGTGAACAGATGTTGTTTGCAGGGGACAAAAGAAAGCAAGAAAAATAGTAGGAATGTAAGAAGATACTTAACATACTGATGAAGTTACTATATATCTTTGTGTTATTTGTGGGAAATCAAATTCATTTGACTAATCAAAGATTATGGTGAGTTATCACATGTAGTGTAGATGGATGACAAATTTTTCAGAGATGTGACATTATAGATGTTAAGTTACATAACTGGTGTATCACATTGATGTAAAGCTAGGCATCGCCAAAAATGTGATGCCAGCAAAGTAGATTATTGAATATAATTTAATCATCTGTTGTTCACTGGTATATGAACACAGAGAATGTCACTGAGGCAAAATTTTCATTGAGGTGTCTTTTGGAAAATGCCAATGAGGAGAACTCCAGCTGGCAAAACTCCAGCTGGTAACAGAAACATAGCTTTAGAATAGATCCAGCCTAAATAGAACTGGCATCCAAATTAAACTATATTTGGTGCCAAGCGTTTTAGAAAAGTCTACTTGGTTATAGACTGGCAAGTGAATGCGACGCTGTCACCATTGCAGTGTCTGATAACAAACAAAGGAAGCTCATATGATCATATCAATTAGTGCAGAAAAAACATTTGGCAAAATCCAACATAATTCAATATATAACTCTGAGAAAACTAGGACAGGAGGGGAATCTCCTCAACTTAATAAGGTACATGCTCAGTGGCTAAATCACGTCGGGCTCTGCAACCCCATGGACTGTAACCCACCAGGGTCCTCTGAA
This sequence comes from Odocoileus virginianus, assembly GCF_023699985.2. Classification (NCBI taxonomy): domain Eukaryota; kingdom Metazoa; phylum Chordata; class Mammalia; order Artiodactyla; family Cervidae; genus Odocoileus; species Odocoileus virginianus. The sequence goes on from NC_069695.1 coordinate 54,808,098, forward strand.
CTTGGGATTTCCCAAGCAAGAATACTGGAGTGGGTTTACATTACTTCTCCAGGGGATCTTCCCAACCCAGGGATGGAATCTGTGTCTCCCACATTGCAGGTGGATTCTTTATCACTGAGCCACCTGGAAAGCCCCTAATAAGGAACAATGACCAAAAACAAAAACACAGTTAAAACAATTCATAATGATTTCCCCCTAAGATTTAGAAGAAGGTAAGGATGGCTTCTCTCACCACAACTGTTCAAAATCACAGTGGAAGTCCTGGACAGTGAAATAAAACAAGACAAAGCACTAAAAAGCCTGGGTTGGGAAGAAAGAAACAAAGTTGTCTTTGCAGATGGCTTGTATATCTATGTAGAAAATACCAAAGGTGCAAAAAGAAGACAAAACTCTTGGAACAAATAAAAAATAGTGAGGTTGAAAGATGCAAGATTAACATGGTAAAGTCAAAACCTGTCACATAAACCAGCCAAGTGCACCTAGAAGTAAGAATGCCAAACACTGTCAATAACAGCACCAAAAAAGTACTCAGCTGCAATTCAAGGTCAGCAGCACGGATGTAGGATGTGATCAGAAGGAAACTTTATTTTGCTGGTCTTCCTTCCCAGGCTAACCATGGGGAAAACATCAGACACACTCAGATTAAGAGATAGCCTACAAACTGCCTGATTGGTGTTCTCAAAACTGCTGAAGTCACCAAAAATAAAGACATTCTGAGAAAACATCACAGCCTCAAAGAGCCTAAGGGACATGACCAGCCACCACGTCTATGGTGACATTCAGTGAAGGATTGAGTAACCGGACCAAGGGGACAAAGACCTCAAGCATCACAGTGTCATAGGGAGAAAATGCCCTGGGTCCACAGCGTGGACGTGGGCACTGCAAAGCTTCCTGCTAATGAAAATGTGGTTTGGGGAAAGGGGACGTGCCCTCCTTAGAGACAAAGGCATCGCCAGCCCAGCCTCTGGGGACAGACCGGCCAGACACACTTGGTCAGTCCGAGTCAGCCGGTCGTGAAACAGGATGTGCTGGTGATGACCGCAAGGACGGTCACCACACCAAGTCAGTCCTGGACTCGCACTGCAGGACTGGCATAGAGGAGGGCTGGATCCCTGGCGTGTCAGTTCTGTCCATCCAGAGAGACGCACAGGACTTGGAAGTCATGCACAGGATAGTAATCATTTTCACTGGAAAAAAAAAAAAATCAATCTTGAATGTCAGCTCCTGTGAGAATTTGTTAAAGATATTTTAACCTAAATTGGCTCATCTCACACACTGTCTATAGTGGGAAATGAATGGACTGCATCTGCATCAATGCCTTCATTTCAACCCTCTTTCCCTGGACAGGGAGACTCTCTAGCCCATTTGGCCTCAGATCAGCACGGATCAGCAGGCCGACGGAGGGGTGGGGCCGGCCTGTCTTGGGCAGGCTGCAGGCCTCACAGACCCTCTGTAGCTCCCATCCTGCAGGGTTCCCTCTCCCACACCCGGGGGCCAGGAGCTGAGAAAGCAGTCACCATCTGGGGAGAGACCCTCCGGGATCCTTGCCAGCCGTGGGTTGGGAGGATCCTTGTCCTAAAACGTTATCGTCTACAGGAGATCTTCAGTGCGTGGACACTCTGGACCGAGCAACAACCTGCATATACTCACCAGGTCCCTCCAAACTTTGAATGTCCCCCGTTTTTTCTGCAGTCTCCCCACTGGCATCTGTAGGGCCCAGAGGGTGCCCTGGGCCTCGGCCCCTGTCTGCTGTTTCTCAGCTTAGAATCCGTCCCACAGCAGTTTTCCCTGCCATAAGGCAGAGGACAGGAGTGGCCCACATCACAAACAGGAGATTCATGGGCGGTGGGCAGGGCCCCAGGAGCCCACAGATGGGCCAGAACCTCCCGGACAGACACTAACACCCGAACCTTGCCATCCAGGGGTCTCTCAGGGCCCACCAAGCCCAAGGCCTCTGCTCTGGGAGAATAGATTCAAGCTGAAAAACAAAGTAAAGTACAAGTCCTTCTTCCTGAAAATCTGCGAAGGGATGGTGGACACACCCATGCAAACCGGAAGCCTTGTGACCACAGGGAGAGGTGTGGCTCCCCGGACAGTTGTTCTGGTGGGCAGTGAGCATCCCCAGCTGGTGGAAAGGCAGGACCACCCAGGACCCACAGCTTCCTGCTTCTCGAGCAGCGATGGTGCCCAGGCAGTTTCTCTGTGCGAACCCGGGATGAGGAGCCTACATGGGCCTCCAGCTGGAGCAACAGAAGAGGAGTCCAGAGGCCAGGGACCCATGACTCGGGATCACCCAGAGACCAGACGCTCATCTTCCCTGCTCAGATGTCTCCACCTGGCAAGGCCACTCGCCCTGCCTCTGGAGCTAGGGGTCGGGGGTCCCCCGGGGAGGTTCTCCTGAAGAAGCTGATTGTAAGACAAGGAACGAATGAGGGCAAGAAGGTGCTGCTCTGAAATTTCTTTTATTGAAATCATGACTTCGTTTCCTAATATATTGTCAAGACCATAGCATACTTTTTATGTGGGTAAAAATTAAAATCCATCAAATTGGCCAGTGCAGATGAAAACCCTTGGCAAAAGACTTGCAATTAAGAAATGCACATTTATTGATAGGCATATTGGATATGCATTTTCTATTTATTTATTTGAATTTTTATTATTTATCTCCCTTAACTAAAAGCAAAACCACTGCTGACCTCACTGACAAGTATAGTATGAGTTGGTTCAACATGATGATATGTCTGAAGGGCTAAGGGTATATTCCCAGTGACTTTTCTTCCTTGTTCCTTGTTTTTATTAGTTTTTATTTTGTGAATATGGATTAATTGTAGTGACCATAACCTATGTTAAGCATAGTTATCAAGTGAGCAACAGGAAGGAGAAGCAGAATCTAGACAACAAAAGAACACATGAAATCCAGACTCTGGCTGAGATTTTCACATAGTTTTTTTTCTTCACCAAGATAAAGATCATTTAAATATTTTCTTAAACTTTAAGAATCCAAGTGAGGCAGTTGTTTTGACATGATAACTCAGCAGCTCCCGCTGCCTGTGTACTTTTCTGGGAAAACCATTGCTTTATTTCTCCAGGGCACCTCACCAGAACTACGGGGTACAGAGGGGGTCCCAAGCCCCATCTGCTCAGACCCCAGCCCCCCGCAGGCCCTGGTCCTGCCGCCCACCCCTCCCTCTCTGACTCTCTCCTCCCACCCTCACGTCCAGGATGCCCTGGGCTCACATCCTAACCCCAGCACACATCCTGCTGCTATGGAAAACGGACTTGTTTAACTTCACATTTGGACTTTTGGATTATTGTGTTAATATGTGGGAATGTGGTCAGTTTTGTACATTGATCTTGTATCTGGCAACCCTCTGATCTAACTTACTAGCTTCATATTAATAGTTTCTGTGGATTCTGTGGATCATCCATGTGCAAGAGGACAAGCACGCATGCTAAGTCATCTCAGTCATGTCCAACTCTCTGCAGCCCTATAGACTGTGGCCTTACAGTCTCCTCTGTCCATGGGATTCACCAGGCAAGAATACTGGAGTGGGTTGCCATACCTTTCTCCAGGGGATCTTCCCAACCCAGGGATCAAGCCTGTGTCCCTTATGTCTCCCGCATTGGTAGACAGATTCTTTACGTGTTCTCTACCACTAGTGCCACCTAGACATCATCCGCAAATGGAGCTAGTTTCTCTTCCTCCTCCCAAAGAGCTGCCTTTTATTTCCCTCTAATGCTGCCCACCCAGGCCGGAACCCCAGCACAGAGGAGGCAGAGGGCCCTTGTCATCCCCGATCTTTGTGGGAAAGCTTTCAGCCTCTCACAGCCTCTCCCTCTGAGGCGTGGTGTCCACTGAGGGGTTTGCGATGCCTTTTATCAAGTGGCGGTGCTCCTCTTCTGGTCAATGAGCCTTTAATCTAGAATGAGCTATGGATTCGTCAGGGGGCCCCAGGGCTGTGATTGGTCTACAGCCAATGCGTCCCTGCAGCTGAGCTCGTGTTCGCTGAGCATCACCGACTCGAGGGACAAGAGTCTGAGAGAACTCCTGGACACGGTGGAGGACAGGGAAGCCTGGCGGGCAGGAGTCCACGAGGTCACAAAGAGTCGGACAAGACCGAGCGACTGGACAACAGCAGCAAGGAGTCTTCTCAGAGGACTAGCAGTGGCCCCTGACCTGGGACCTCTCCCAGCGCCCTGGAGGCATGGCGTCGCCCCCTCTCCTCTCAGGCAGCCCTGCCTCCAGCCCCAGGATCTCCAAGTGCACTGATGCCGATGATCACTGGTCTGACCACTCGTGGTCTTCCGGCCCCCAGAGAGCACCCTCCTCCGAGGTGCCGCCCTCCGTGCTCCGCCTGCAGCTCCAGCTCCAGTCTGGCTGGACAGCCAGCACTGCCCCTCCACCCAAGGTGACCGCAGGGCTGTGCCTGGGTGTCCCCTCCTGGGGAGTGACTCTGAGACTTCCTCCAGGCAACAGGCCTGCAGGGTGTCACAGGGCTCACCTCTTTCCTCTCCCGACTTCAAAGAATCACTGTCTTTTGTGGCCTGACACCCAATGTCTTCAGTTCCATTTTTTCACCTATTTTGGCGTTTTTTGAGTTGTTTCAGCAGGAGGGAAACCAGGTCCCTGTTACCCACCCTGACTGGATGGGGTACATGGAGACCAGCGGCCCCCAGCCGCTCCGGTGCAGGAGTCCTTGTGATCCCGGCAGAGGTGGGCCTTCCTGCTCCTGGAGTGACCTCAGCGGCCACCACCTGCCGGATGCTGTCCACGTGACCCTGGGGACTCTTTTCTGGGCCACAGGATGCGGGGGCGGGGGGCGGGGGGCATTGCTCCTGAGTTGTCTCCACTGACCTGCAAGACCTGGGGGCTCCTTCCAGGAATTTAAGCTCCTCCAGGGCAGGCATTGCTTCTGTGTTGCTCTCTGTTGCCTTGCTAGCACTCAGAATGCACAGTGTGAGCTTGACAAATATTTATTTTGCTTTTTCCCCCAATCTATAAGAGATAGCTATCTATGCATCCATCTATCCATCCATCTATCCATCTGTCCATATCTATGTATTTATAACCATAACCTCTGTCTACAACTTAGAAGCAGTGAGTGTAGTTGCCTTCACATATCTTCCTTTTCCATTTGCTTCCCTCTTTTCAAAGTAAGAATGTGAGAATATAAAATTAAAATGGCACATTTTTTACAAAATGCAGGGAAATCTTTGTCTTCTAATCTGGAAAAAGTCCTAATTCTCCTGGAATGGAAGCTGCACGTTCTATTCCTGTCTTCACTCTCATAAGCTAAAAGTTAATTTCTTTACCCTGTCCTCTAACCTCTGGAGGTAAATATATCTACAAATTAGTCAGAGTGTCTTTGCTCAGTGCCTCTCCGTGTGGCACTGTCTTCACTGTGATGTTAGTGAAGGTGGAGAGAAATGTCCCTGGACCCGCCCAGACAGACTTACTGTGTCAGGCGGCTGGCAGGGGTCTGCCCTCTGCAACTCGCTCCTCGGTAAGCCTGCTGTAGCCCTGGGCCTCAGCTCCCAGCGTCAGGTCTTTGACTATAAGATTCAAACTGGCTTCGGATGCTCACAATGGTTTGTTCTGTAAAACCCACACCCCAGGGGTGAACCTAACCCTTATGAAGTGCCTTCTATCTCAGCTCTTTGTCGCTGTGTTTGCCCAACTTTTCTTCTTGTCTAATGAAGCCATCGCTGGGTCCTCTTATAAACCTCCATCCTTCCTGGATACGAGTCGAATCAACTGGGTTTTGTTTCCTATCATTGAAGATGCGTTTAAATTCCCATCACTTGCTTGTCTTGTTTTGGGGGAAGGGATGGGAAGCAGAAATAGAAGAGGTGCTTGTGAGTGACGTCAGATGACCTCCAAGAATGGTCTCCTTAGGGGCCAATGACTCGGACGTTCTTGGTAGTTAGAGAGATGGCCAGATGGACACAGAGAGACACACACAGAGACACAGGGACGCAGAGATGAGAGAGAAGCCTGGAACCCCCTTCCCCTCCCTCTCCTCAGCAGGCACAGCGGTCGAGGGCATGGCTCCTCCCCGGCCACGTGTGCGTGTGCGAGGAAGCTGGGCAAGTTCTGGCTGCCCTTTCTCGGCTTCTGTTGTTTTCTTGGGGCTCAGTGGGGTGGACGGTCTGCACTGGGGCAGGACATGCCAACAGATTGCATCACTTCTGCCTCGGTGACCGAGGACAATGACATGCCATATGCCAGCGGCAGGAGATGAATGGGGCTCATTTACACTGGCACCGGCCCTCCCGTGTCGGTCTGCAGAGGCCGCCCTGGCAAACAGGAGGCAACGGAGATGGGGACCCTCCTGACCTGTGGCACCGCAGCAGTCTGGGCTCCGGGCAGGCGAGGGGACACAGAGAAGGGTGCCCCTCCCAGCTGCGCTGGCAGCCTGGCAAGAGCAGAAAAGGAACCGGAAAACATCAGGGTCCCCCACTCCCCCTGCACCAAAGGGAGGGAGAAAGGAAAACCCGTGCAGGGTGTTCCAGCTGCAAGGAGGAAACAAAAACCCAGCAGGTGTCTCGCTGGCGCATTCAGAGCAGTTAGAGCAGATGGGCGGCCACAAAGGCCTGGCCCCACGATGACCCTGGCCCGTGCACCCGCCCACAGCCCCACAGCTCATATTTGACCTCTAACCTCTCTGGAAGCCCCAAGATAAACAAGGATGTACGTGGGTGCGGGGACAGAGGTGTGATGGAAAAGCCCCGTCCTGCTGACCCAGGTCCAGGCAAGTCAGGGTCCCCCATGAGGTGCGTGACTCCTGGACCCCAAGACTGTGCAAAAGGTGGTGGGGACAGGTAGTAATCACGTGTCCCTCTTCTTCAGAATCCCTGTAATTAGCATCCTGATCAGAGCTGGGCGAGCTTGGGGCAACCTTCTGTCAGAAAGACTCACTTTTAAATAGTAATAATAATGGTAATAATAATGGTGGCAGCTGCAAGGCCTTTTTATCCGACTTTAGAGCCCCAGGGAGATAATTCACTCAGTGTTGCCACACCCTGGAGACAGCACCCCAGGAGCCTCCCAGGGGAGGGGTCCAGGGGTCTGGGTCAGGAGGAGATGTGCCAGCGACTCGCACAGCCAGCCACCCAGTGCAGCTTGACCCCCATTGATGGGGCCTGTGGCAATCTATATGTCATCAGTTGAGACCCAGAATATGTAGACGTGGTGCTGGACTAGGATGGAGATGTGCCTGTGGCCCCAGGGGTTGGGACAGCTCATGGGCGGGGTCACCACCTCCACCCCTCAGTCCCTCCAGCCCATCACTCGATGCCCATCTCCCCTCTTGGTCCAGGACTCTGCCTCAGAAAGAAACAGCGACTGAAGGGAAGGAGGTTCAGCCAGGATCCACTTCTTTCCAGCTGGCTTTATAGTGATGATAAATACACATTTCTCTCGTTTTGCCCTCATAATAAATGCATTTTGAACAAAATCACACAACATGTATTCCAAGCAAGAATCTGTGCTTACTTAAGATGGGAGAAGGCACATTGCAAGGCTGCAGAGGCGGGTGGCACCCCGCAAGCTGGCCTCTGGGTGTGACACGGTGAGTCACTTCCCGTCTACTTCCCAGGAGAGCCCTGGAGGTCTCGCCCTCTGCTCCCAGGGGCATCTCGGCACTCCTGCTGCTCACACCTGCTCCCCCCAGCTCTGGGTCAGGAGCTCTGTCCTCCTGCATATCTCCAAAGAAGCCTGCTTCCTGGAGGGGTGGGGTGGGGGTGGGGGAGGCTGGCTGGTGTCCCTGAATGGACACCCAGAGGTCCGGGCATCTGTGCACTGTATCAATAACCACTCCCAGCCCCTCACACAGCCCTTAACCCAGGCTGCTCTCCCCAAGTCATGGCCCCCAGCAATTGTGCACACATGTGTGCGTGTGCACAGGGAGAATGCATGCACCCACATATTTCTGTGCATGTGTACCAGAGGTATACATGTACCCATATACATGTACGCAGGTGTACACAGGCTGTGCATGTAGTCACAACAAGTGTGAATGTGTACACAGGGTGTGTGTGTACACACGTGTGCAAGTGTATGCAGGGTGTGTATGTAGCCACACATGTGTGTGAATGTGTACACAGGGTGTGTGTGTGTGTGTATACACATGAGCAAGTGTATGCAAGGTGTGTAGGTAGCCACACACGTGTGTGCATATGTACACAGGTTGTGCATGTACACACACATGTGCGTTCAGGAGGACTCATTTCTCTGCAGCAGAATGAATTTCTAGATATAAATGGATTTTCCACATAACTTAAACTTATTCCTTTAAGGGTTTATTTTCCCCAAGGTGCTTTGTGGAAGGATTTCTAAAATGAGGTGTATGCTTTCCTGCTTTCCAAAATAGATGCTCCTGAATGTAATTTAATTGTGCAGGTATAAAGTGATAATGTCTGAGCTTAGCCTTTGCAATTTACAGTTTTTGTCTGGCAGCTTCTACTTTTCTTTTTTGGGGAGGGAGGTTCACTGGAGCTGGGGTTAGAAAGTTGCTGGAGATGACTAGTTCTTTTTTAGCCTCTAGCTCTCACTGCTGTGCTAGTTCACTGCCCGCCCCCGCGCCCCGTATCGTCTAAGCGGTAAAAATAGGAACTAACCTGGTAGACGTGTGTGCGTGCGTGTTCAGTCTCTTCAGTCGTGTCCAACTCTGTGTGACCCATGGACGGCAGCCCCCCAGGCTCCTCTGTCCATGGATTCTCCAGGCAAGAACACTGGAGTGGGTTACCATGCCTTCCTCCAGGGGATCTTCCTGACCCAGGAACTGAATCTCTGTCTCCTGTGTCTCCCATTTTGCAGCCAGGTTCTTTACCCGCTGAGCCACCTGGGAAGCCCCAGATATGTGTGGAAAGTAAGAATAAAAGGCCCTGAGGACGATTCACTTCTCCCAACACAAGACCTCATGTTCTGTTGTCAGAAGTGTTTGTTTCATCATCTCTCTATGGGATCTGCTGTGTCCTGGAGGTTTTCAGATACAGGCGACACACAGGTGTGTGATGCACAGTTCACCAATTTCTCCCTTGACGGATGGTGTTTGACGTTGGGTCAAGAAAGTCTTTGCCAAACCATAGATTCAGAATATTTTCTTCTAAACATCAGCACTACTGACTGCTGATACACAAGGCAATCTGGAAGACTCCTGAGGGAATCATGCCACATGGAAACAGCCAATCTCAGGACACTCCTACTAAGTCAGTCCATGACCCTGAAATGACAGGGTCATGGAGACGCGTTGAGGAGCAGTGGTCAGTGGTGTGGAGTGAGCTGTGCTGTAAGAGGGGGCCAGCAAGGACCCGTGTGCTGGGAACTTCCTGTCTGTCCTTTGCAATAATAGCCACTCACATCCACAAGGTGACCAAAACTGCATGGGACTCAATACACACATGATGTGTGTAAAAGTGTTGGAAGCTAAGGTTCGTGGATGGTGTTATAATCATTTCCTGGTTGTCACACTGCTCTGTAAGATGTAACTGGGTGCTGGGCATGCAGGGTCTCTCTGTAGTATTTCTTATTACTGTACAATTATCTCAAAATCAGAAGTTTGCAAAATAGAGAAATTTCTGTATGTTGTGCATTAAAATCACCATTAAACTATAATTGATTAAATAACAATGTGTTATCAGCTTTTATTATAAAATTCCATTTGGTGGATGAGTCATAAAGATTTTAACATAAAGAGACCTAACAACTGTGTATTTCTGTGAAGCTCGAAAGAGAATTTTGAGTAGTTTAAAATTTGACCTTGGTTTCAACACATTACCCAGCCTGAAAGTCTCCACCAGCTTCAGGAGCATCAATATCTTCAGCTGTCATTATCATCAACATTTATCCCAGATGGAAATAATCTAGGAACACTCAGTGTTTGGTGACAAAGACAATATATCTCACTTAGAGTTTTTGAAATGCACCCCTGAGCAAGTTCCGGGAGATGGTGAGGGACAGGGAGCCCTGGCGGCTGCAGTCCACAAAGTCACAGAGAGTCGGGCACGACTGAGCAACTGAACAACAATTTCTGAGTAACAGTGAAGTCCATCCCGTCACCTGAGGCTAAGACTTTATCAGAGCAGCAATATTCGGGACAGACAAGACTGTCTATCCTGTCTGTCAGCATGGAGCACTGACTGCCTACAGGTCAGCTTCAGGCTGCAAATTGATCACTTATTAGGAAAAAAGTACCCACGGAGGGGCAGGACCAGGATGGAACGTCTCTTAAGAAATCATCTTAAAATGGGGATAAACTTTGGGAACTCCCCGGTTCCTTGACAGTAGTAAGGTGTCTGAAGAACACAGCCACGTGCACCTATCCAAACAACAGCCTAACTGGTCTGCAGTCTGTGCCCTGCCAAAGAAACTACGTGCTGACAGCAGGCATTCCCCAAACCAGATTTTGTTTCCTGTGCAATGAGTCCCGCGAGCCGTGCTGTTATTGACAGATAGCTGTGTGCCTTCTGCAAACTCCCTGGAGATCACTCTTCTTGGCATGTAGCTTCTCACGGCAGGGATGGTCCAGGGACGCTCCCACACTCAAAGTGCTGAGGAGGACTTCCAGCTCTCCTCCCCCTTAGACTGTGTACCCAGGTTTGCTCCCTCCATCAGACTGCGTCTGAGCGTGTACCTCTGCATCCCATGGATTGATATTAACAGGCAAATGGCACTCTTGAAGTCGGCAGACACCTGTTCCACCCAACGCCTTGCAGAGGAAGTGGTAGCTTAACTTGGATAACTAAGAGCAGATACTTGTCAGAGACACATAAAGTGAGTAATTGGCTTCTTTTCCATGATATAAATCAACCCAGTCCTCAAAGACCAGGCTCTGCAAAATATCACATTCACACCTTTCCATCCGATCATCAGCAAGGCCAGTAGTTATTAAACCATGACAACCAACAGAAAATTAAAGGAAGTTTGTATTTAATTCAACTCAAAACAGTAAGTGTTTCTTGTTCAGAATGACTAAACTTTTCTTAAATGCTCCTGCCCCTCTGTGGGGACTTTTTTGTCCTAATAAGTGACTGATTTGCAGCACAAAGCTGGCCTGTAGGCAGTCAATGCTCCACGATGCCAGTGATGGGGGAACAGACTTTGTTGCGCTGTTTGGTGCCCATGTGAGTCACCCGCCAGGGCCAGTGAGCCAGCCCACCACACGGTCGGGTGGTCTGTCCCATTCCTGGGTGGCCTTGGAGAACAACAAACCAATACTTTTTGCAATTAACTCAAATTGTGCATTTGAAATTAATGCTTCCGCTCTTTTTCTTCCAGTCAGCACATAAAAAATCAAGACCTACGACTTAATATATGATTAAAAAAAAAAGTAACATCATTAAAAGCAATTAGGAGAAGAATCTATACACCATTTGAAAAACTAATACTAACTTAAAATTCTATTTTCACTTCAAAATGGTTTAATATTTCTTGAAACATTAAAGCCATGACAATGATGTGGGAAATAGAAACGCAATGACTAAAGATTAGTTCTTTGGGAACATGTGTATTATCTGTTAATCACCTACCCCTGTTCCTCCTTCCTGCTGCCTGCCCTTGATCTATGGCCACTTTGAGGCCAAGCTTGACCACAGTGCTGTGCGCAAAGGTGGACAGAGCACAGCACGTAGAAGCAGCCCAATCTCCTTTTGGCTGTGCCAAGGAGGTTGTGTGAAGGGAAAGGCTACAGTTGTGGCAGAAAAGATGTCTGGGATTCGCTGGACATTTCCATTCTCAAGGTCTCCATAACTGTAACCAGTCTATGTTACTAACTAGTGACGTCTAAGTACCATAGATGAATTTTCCATCATCATTTTCAGGAGACTTTCTCCAAAAACAAGCCACTGCAGCTACTGGCAAACATGCATTTTTTTAGAATGAAGGATGTTTGTTCAGGTTGTGAAGAGATCACGTGGGTGGGCCAGAGACTTCCTTGATAAGCAGCCCAGCAGGAGGCATGCATCTGTTCAGGTGGTGTGCTGCAGGTAATCCCCCGCAGATAACCAGCAGAGGCACCACAGATGGAAGCCTGGTTCTGGGGATGTCCATTCTGCTCTGTCATTGACCAGCTTGCACAGGACACTCATCCTCCTGGGACCAGCTTCCTCACCAGTAAAGAGGGGTCATGCCCTTCCTTCCAGACTTTCAGGGGGCACGTAACGAGCTCCTGCATGAGGAGTGCCTAGCAAACTCCTGGACTCAGTAACGTCAGGTGTGTGTGTGTGTGTGTGTGTGTGTGTGTGTGTGTGGAAGACTCTCCCCTCCCAGCTCCAGTAGCTCAGTCATGTCCAGCTCTCTGCGACCCCAAGGACTGTAGCCTGCCAGGCTCCTCTGTCCATGGGACTCTTCAGGTAAGAATGCTGGAGTGGGTTTTCATTCCCTTCTCCAAGGGATTTTCCCAACCCAGGGATCGAACCTGGATCTCCCGCGTTGCAGTCAGATTCTTTACTTCTGAGCCACCAGGGAAGTTCATTGCTAATTGGAATTAGCCATTAAAATAATTCCCAACTAGATTTTTATCTATAGCCTCTAGGGACTGGGAAAGGAGTTGGTAGTGGGAGCTGAGTGGTGGACCATTCGTGGCTCCTTTCCAACCAGAGATGCTAAGACCAGCCCCCAGGCAGATCAGAGAGGGGCCAGCACCCAGCTGGAAGTCACTGCCAACACCCATCATCCAAACAGATTCACTTCCCCTTCTCGAAGCACAGTTTTAATTACTCCTCAAGTGTCGATGTTTCTTTGATGGGTGTTGTGCAAAGTGCAGGATCTGGAGTCAGAGACAGCTCCATGTGGGTCCAGCCTCTTACCAGGAGTAACTGGTGAGCACCAGCAAGTTGCTTAATCCCTACGGTCTGCATTCTCCCACTCCAAAATGTATAAAGTGATGTACCTGAGTGTGAATATCCTGAATAATGTACACAAGGTACCAAGACTAAGTAATAATTAGGCACTTATGCACAATTTCTTCAGCCCCTGCTAACCATGGCCAGAGGAGGGACACATGGGAATGAATGGACCCTGCCCCTCACACCACGAAATGCCATCTGCTTTGAGCAACGTGGTAGAATGAATGTTGTTCCTGAAGACGTTCACACCTGAACCCACGGAGCCCATGAACTGGTTACCTTGCAGGGCAAGGGGATTAAGGCTGCAGTTGGAATTAAGCTTCTAACCAGATGCCCTTCAAATAAGGTGAACAGCCTGGATTATCTGGGTGGCCCAACAGAACAGCAAAAAAGTCCTTTCTAGTGTGAGGGGGATGGGGAGCCACAGTCAGAGAGATGCCAGGAAGAAGAATGGGAATCTTGGTGCTGGCTTTGCAGACAGAGGAGGGGATGATGCTGCGAGGAACGTGGGCCACCACGAGGGCTGGAAAGGAAAGATGGGTGGTCTGAGGACCCGGCCTGCCAAGTCTCTCTGGACGATAGTGAATCTGTGCTGTCTTAAAGCCACTAAATGCGTAGTGTCTGTTACAGCAGCCACAGGAAGCTGTCAACAGGCAAGGAGTCTGGAAAGACCCTTCCAGGCAGTGCTGGGCTGCTCTGGGGTAGACCCTGCGTCCCCGCCCCCAGTCCAGTTTCAGAAGACCCCTAAACAAGTCCCCAAGGGTCATCTGCACACTCCTGGGAGAATTATTCAAAAGCAACTTGGTTTGTGTAGGAAGACTTGAGGTTCGTGGTGGTTCTGATGGGAAGATGCGGAAGAGGGCATGGTGGGAAGTGCAGGTGAGAAGCAGGAGGCCTGGAGACCATGTTCGCGACCCTGCCTGGGGGCAGGAGCCCAGGCGGGGAGCACACAGGGAGGTCACAGGGACGGATGACCACTGCTCATCAGACTGGGCTTTTGACCAAAATATCACTCCTCCCCTCCCCAGTGCAGACTCGTCACCACTTCCCAGGCTCACCCTTCACCGCAAAGATGCACAGACTCCCAGGCACAGCAGAACGGGCCCCCGGGAGCACTCGGGCAGGGGGAGAGCCTGGGGTGGAGACTCTCTCGCCCACAGATTCTCCCTTCCCAGCTCCAGTTGGGTGGGACAGCAGTTACCTCCTTCTCCAGAACAGAAATGACCAGCCTGGGAGTTTAGCTCCACATTTAAAAGCACAACCTGCACTCAAACTGAGTTGATATAAATCTAATAGTGGGATGCTTGCAAAGAAGAAATCTAAAAATAAAGCAGATCATCAGAATGTTCGTGGGACTACTTCTTTTGACGTGGGTGCTTGCAATAATGCCAGGTAAAAGCATAGAGTTCATCATCTACTCCATTTCTTAGGGTTTATGTTGGATTTCTAGTTCCTTTTTCACCAGAACAAAGGGCTGGTGCTGTGAACATAACAGCCTGGCCCTCCTAACCTTGCCTCCTGGATTCTGAAATGGTCAAGTGACCACTTGCAGGTCATCAGGCCAATGTGTCCATTGCGGGGTCAGCTCTGATGGTTCCACCTGTTGCCAGAGCCTGTCCCCAGCCACCCCTGTCACCCAGACAGGGCTGTTTCCTGCTACAGTCCCTAAAGTCTTTTCTGCCTTTATTCTCTGTTGATGACCTGAGAAAGGGGATGGGCTGGGGCTGTTAGAACAGGATGTGGGCTGAGGTGTGGCTCCTCTATGGACCCCCACACTGTGAGGCGTGGGGGAACCAGAGCTGTTCACCCCTGACCACCCGGCCACTCCCCTAGGGGTTCAGAGTGGGTGGGCCAGGGGTGGGCTTCAGGTGGGCAGTGCTCGCCCAGCCCTGCACGGCTGTCTTGCCGGCCCCTGGGAAGACAGCTGGTCCTCAGGGAGCACTTCACAGGCTGGATGGCCAGGGGCATGGAGAGTGGTGATGCCTCAACCCTCCTTTTAGGCTGTTGCAGCAATGCCCATGTGATTTCCATGGACACTGATATCTTCAGTAATGATCCAGCCGTGTCTGGTCAATGCAGTCAAGCAACCAATTTGATTGACTTTTAGTTGCTTCACTGTATCATTCAATTATTTGACTGTAATGACCCGATTTTTCAGAATGGCACACACAAAGCCACAACCCACACAATCAGAAAGAACAAAGACAGAATGAACAGACAGTTCAGAAATCACACTCTGTCTGTTATGGAGGAGAAAGTGTAGAACAGGATCTACCGTTTTGTTTCCCAGAATGTCACTGTCTCTGTTCAGGGCAGAACCACCTCAGAAAAGAAGAAATTAAGTACTTTAGAGAATAGAGGTTTATATTTGGTGGTGTGAAATCAGCGTATCATATATCAAAGCAAGAGGATGGAGGTTCTGAAGCATCGTTATTACCGACAGTAAAGGGTAAAGATGCTCTCACGTCAGCCCTCCCTGGGAGGATGCTGCATCTCCATGCAGATGCCCTGAATCTTCTGTGCATCACACTCAAATCCTGCAGGAGATGGGTGATCTTCTGTAACTGAAGGTGACAATTGCTGAGTTAAACTACGCCGGTTTCAGTCACAGAGCGGCCCTGGTAACACCAAGACCTCCACCCCATTCTCCATCGTGAACCCAGGGGCAGTTCCCTTCCCAGGAAGGCTGCTCCCCCAGCGATGCTTCAGGAAGAGACTTAATTCCTACCCCAGTTCTGTGCCGAAGGTTCTGTTTTCCAACCACAGAACTCGGGACCAGCGGCCCCAGTCAATGAGCAGATGGCCGAGGCACGTTGTGATAATTCCACGATGCACACGACAACTTCAGAGACTTTGAAACCAGTTCCTCTGGCTGGCAAGTGGGGTCTGGATGGGTGGCCGGCCATCGGCTTCTCTGCAGGATGAGGGTGACTGGTTTGCAGAGAAATCCTTCCATGAAGCTGGTTTCTAATGAACTTTCTCGCAGGAGATGAGCTTGTCTTTTCCAAAAGCACCAGCAGAGAGGGCTGCCCCACGAGGCTGCCCCCACCACCAGCCCGCCTGGCTTTTCCAGACTCTCCACAACAAATGGAAAACAGCAGCCTGTGCTGGGCTGTTTATCTTCAAGGCTAGAAAGAGAAGGGCTGCCTGACTGTCAGGATCTGGAAGCGTCCGTTCATCCCCGGGTATGGACCACGTCCTTCCCTGGCTGGCAGTGACCCGCACACGGTGCCCTGAGCACATCCTCAGCATCGCGTTCAACAGTGCTGGCAGGAGAACTCCATAAACTCCAACAGGCTGGTCTGTATGGGTGAAAATGTTGTGAAAGAAGCTCTGAGATCGGACTTTCCTTTCCCTGCACGAAGCTGAGTTTGCCATCTATAGAGTCTGGTCCAAGCAGTATTTACAAACAGCTTGTCCCCGGGCATCCAGCTAGTGCTCAGTGGGGGCCGAGTGAGTAATCACACCGTCTGTGCCTTAGTCAACTCAGACTTTTGCCTATTTTGAAGGTTGGTATTTTACCCCAAGTCAGGAGTAGGGCGTCTCTGTGTGTCTTTGTTATTGTTAAGTTGTCAAGTTGTGTCTGATTCTGCAACCCCATAGACCATAGCCCACCAGGCTCCTCTGTCCGTGGGATTTTCCAGACAAGAATATTGGAGTGAGTTGCCATTTCCTTTTCTAGGGGGGCTCTTCCCAACCCAGGGATCAAATCCATGTCTCCTGCTTGGCAGGCAGATTCTTTACCATCTGAGCCACCTGCGAAGCCTCTTATTGCCTTAGCAATCATCTAAATCAGTCCCCAAAATGGCTATTTTGACTACACTCAGAGTTTTCAAATAAATGCTTAAAATGTATCATGTTTTATAAAGCTATGCTTATAGTCACATAATTCTTGGTGAAAAATAATCTAAAACCTTTCCTAAACCTATAATTTAAAAACTCACAATGAACTAAACTTCTACCCAATTGCCATACATCAAACAATAGAAGACTGGGAACACAGAAAATTCATGGTCCGCATATTCATGCAAGCCTCAGAATTGTTTTGACAAATTGCACACCCATTCAGAAGGTTTTTGGCACCAGTTCAAGTCAGCTACAATATAGCTTTATGTCAGTAAACCCAGCATGTTCTGCTTACCTGCCCCTATGACCGATGCTTCAGAGACACCTATGGCCTGATTCAAAATTTCACCTCCACTCTTGTGCCCTCATAATTTTATAAAAACACATAGCTTTG
Organism: Odocoileus virginianus; assembly: GCF_023699985.2. Classification (NCBI taxonomy): domain Eukaryota; kingdom Metazoa; phylum Chordata; class Mammalia; order Artiodactyla; family Cervidae; genus Odocoileus; species Odocoileus virginianus. Next base: position 54,825,184 of record NC_069695.1, read on the forward strand.
ATCATAAAAGACTGATGTGTGTCTGTGTCTAAAAAGCAAAGATTTCCTGAGCAAGTTGAGACTTAGTTTTCCCCGTTAAACTGAGGATCAGTTGGTTGGATGGTGTCGTTGACTCAATGGACATGAGTTTGAGCAAACTCTGGGAGATAGTGAAGGACAGGGATGCCTGGCGTGCTGCAATTCATGGGGTCTCGAAGAGTAGGACACAGCTGACCAACAACAAAAAGAAGGCAACTCTGGAATGCTCCGAGACCTGTTAGAAACCCACAAATACTGTTTGGATCGCTCTTACAGTAGGAAACATACAATTTTAAAACGTGTAGTGAGTTCAGTAGCTGACAGCGTTTTGAGGTGCTCATCAGCTCTTCTGCCAGCGTTTACAGCTGTAGCGAACAGTTTGATGCGGCTCTAATTTCTAATTATGACTTCCCGGGAGTGGAGCAGGTTGTCAATTTTGCTTGTCCTGTGGTGAGAAACAAAATGATTCTACTTTCTGCTGCCAACCCAATCATCCTATTCTTCAGCAAGGCTAAGAATAATCATCTAAATAACAAAAGTCAACAGGAGCAATTAACGTTTTAGGACTGGCTGCTCCTGACTTTTCCAGAGAGATGCAGTCAAAGTGACACTCAGAGAAGGTCTTCAGAAAAGTCTCCTGAACTTTCCATGGCAAGACTGTCCCTCAAGCTCTGAAATACACACAGTCGGGGGAGGAAGCACACTTCCCGCTTGTTCACACCCTGATCTGACAGCCCATAGATGCCCTTCTCCCCCACATGGCTGCAGTGAGGAAGCCTGGACCAGTGAGACCCTCACTCAGCTGTCATTATCTTAAGGCTGGAGATTCTTCGCGTGCAGTGATCAGGTGGCATGTGGGCAGAAAGCTGTAGGAGATTTGTACAGAGCAAGGCCAGGAGATTCTGTTAGGACCAGCAAGGTCTCCTCAGTCCCTTAAAGCAGAAGAAAGAAAGGCTGGCAATATAGAAAGACCATCCCAAGGTAGACCAGCTGTCCGCCTCTGGAGCCTGCAGTACTGTCTCCTCTCTTTGTCTGTCTTCTGCTTAGCACTTGATTGATGAGCTGGGATGGGTGCAAAGACCCCCGGAGAGGTCTCGGATTCTAGCAGCCTGATCAGCCAACAATTGACCCCAGAGGCCAGGGATCAAATATCAGAGTGATATGCATTTCAATAACTCTGAATTAATACTAGGAGAGGAGAGGCATGTTCACAGGAGGGGGTGACTGAAACAGATTAAATATTCATGCTGAGAGCACCTGTGAAGGGCTCTCAGTGACCACAGTCATCAGCCTCTTGGGGAATTTCTCTTAGCCTAATCTGTCATCTTTTTATCTCACAGCTTAAATGTGCATGTGCTCCTCAAGGAGAATGATGGGAAGACTTTTTTAGTGGCCATGGAGGGATCTTCAATGAGTATCTCTGTGGGCAGTCTGGCCCCACGGGGCTCCCACCAGACCCTCCTCACCCAGACGCAGGACACAGGGCTCCCTCGTGCCAGCAGTGAAGCAAACAACGACACCCCTGTGCTTCAATCAGACACACAAGCCAACAGACTCCATTTTTCCTCTAAAGTGAAGAAAATCTAACATTTATGAATGTTTTCAAATTAGCAATGCTATATAAGAAAGATTCAGACAAAACCTAAGAATCTCATGAGAGAGACATGGAAAGACTTATTACAGTGAACACACTCCCATTCTTCAGAGTGAAGATGCTTTGGGACGACATCTGTCTTGTAATAGTCACTGAATATGGATGCTCAGAGAGTCACTGTACTTAAAAATACTTTGGGTGGTGGTGGTTTAGTTGCTAAGTCATGTCTGACTCTTGCAGCCGAATGGACTGGAGCCCACCAGCCTCCTCTATCCATGGAATTTACTCTATCTTATTTCACTGTCATAAGCATTTATGGAGACATCATGGTAAATTTGCAACAAGATCTAAACACACGCTTCCTATTCATTAATGACGTGTGTGTACCTTCTTCATGCCCAAGAAACCATCCGAAAATGGATTCCTTGCTTAGCTTTCAGGAATTTCTTAATTTGGGCCTTTTAACACAAGAGTATCAGGTTACACTAAAGCATGACCTTGCTTGGCAGGAGGTATCATAAAAGTTATACAAAAGAGTTCCATTCACAAGGATGTTGGTGGCGTAGTCAGTCCAGATAATCAGGGTTTACTTAAAAGTAAGTGAACACAGAATCAGTTCTCCTAGCCCTTCATTCTAAAATTAGAGTCTTTCAACTGCTTTATACAAGAGGCCACACAGTGTGGTCAGGTAATAAAAATAACAACCCAACATGAAAATAAACAAATAAAAGAAGCATTAGGGAGGAAAGATTAATAGGATAATCTAGAGTTATGTGGCTGTGGCATGTTATGAGAAATTATTTAAGTCATAATTTTCATCGGCCATGTTCTACCATAGTAAAAGTTCTGCATATAGGGGAAGCACAGGGAGGCAGACCTACTATTTTTGCTTAAAGTTTACTTTCCTGTAAGAACGTAGAGCCTTACATTAGGGCTAGTCCTCATGCGTGTGGACATCTGAAGTTAAGAAAAGCATTTGTCTTTCAGATAATAAAGGTACAAAGTCCCAAACTATATGAAGATTAGTAAATGAAAATGCTAATGTTTTTCATTTATAATGGAAGTGATAAATAACCACAGCAGACTTTGATACTACAATCATTCTTAACAAATTTTGTTGTTCAGTCACTAAGTCAACTCTTTGCAACCCCATGGACTGTAGCATACCAGGCTTCCCTGTCCTTCACTATCTCCCTGAATTTGCACAAATTTATGTCCATAGAGTCAGTGATACCATCCAACCATCTCATCTTCTGTCTCCCCCTTCTCCTCCTGCCCTCCATCTTTCCCAGGATTGGAGTCTTTTCCAGTCAGTCAGTTCTTTGCATCAGGTGGTCAAAGGATTGGTGTTTCAGCTTCAGCATCAGTCCTTCCAGTGAATATCCAGTGTTGATTTCCTTAAGGATGGACTGGTTGGATTTCCTTGCAGTCTAAGGGACTCTAAGGAATCTTCTCCAGTATCACAGTTGGAAAACATCAATTCTTTGGTGCTCAGCCTTTTTTATGGTCCAACTCTCACATCTGTAACTACTGGAAAAACCAAAGTTTTGGCTATACTCACCAAATGTGCCTCAGCATAAACCCAGGAGCACAGGAGGTGAAATAAGAAAATGGACCAACCCACTTGGGTTGAACTTGGGTTTGAATCAGAGCCAAACCAGCTCCAAAGGCCATAAGGATGGTCCAGACCATCTCTAAATTGTGGATGGGGTCCCACGAAAACTGATAGCAGTGGGAACTTCAAGGTCATGGGAGTAAGACACAGGGAGCTGTACCTGCCACTCAGAACAGAAGAAGTAGAACGCAGCTGTGGGTTCACGCAGGAGGCTCGAGCCTCGGCACAGCTAGCCCAGGGCTCACGCCCATGTGCCTGGTTCTAGCCTCTCCACACTACCTTCCTCCAAGATGGCACCTGCCCTTTCCCTGGAAGCTTGCATTTGTATCAGCTTAACAACTTAAGTGAGAAGGGTGTCTGTTTCCCAAGGGTTTTGACAAAGCCAGAGCTAACATGCTCCTTTGGGTTGAGTTACACGTGTGGCCTCCTCTGAACCAGTTGCTGTTAAGCTTCACAGTCTTGGCTGGATTCTGAGCTCCTCCCTGGAGCCGGAGCAGTGGGGACAGCCACACTGAAGCCATAAGGATCAGTGACACCGGTGAAGATGGCAAATGAGGGCCCTCGAATCATGTTATAAAGTGACTGATCTCTTAGTCATTTTCCTATCTGTGAGTGAAAACACTAATCAAGCCTTATGCAACTGACATGTGTTAAACCAGACAACACAACGCACACGGTATACTGTCAGGCTTCCAGTAAACTCTCAATGTTAGCTCCACCACTACTTGTGAAATAGTGAAAGTCTGTTCAATTAAGAAATGCAATGCAAACTATTACACTTAGGATGGATAACCAACAAGATCCTACTAAATCGCACAAAGAAGTCTGTTCAGTAATCTTGTGATAAACTGGAACAGAAAAGAATAGAAAAAAGTGGTTGGATGGCATCACCGACTCAATGGACATGAATTTGAGCAAACTTCAGGAGATGGTGAAGGAGAGGGAAGCCTGGTGTGCCACAGTCCATGGGGTCACAAGCAGTCGGACACGACTTAGCAACTGAACAACTGAGTAACTGTTGTTACTTTGGAAGGACATTGGAAAAGCATCTGTGCTGAGTCCTGGTCTCTAAAAAACACCCATATATTGTGGTCCACACCAAATGACAACTGTCTGGGTATGAGTTTCCCATGAAACCACACCTCATGGGCTTCCATTTGCAATTGATTTCTTTGGCACTAGTGGTAAAGAATCTGCCTGACCATGTAAGAGACATGGGTTCAATCCCTGGGTTGGGAAGATCCCCTGATGAAATGGCAACCCACTCCAGTATTCTTGCCTGGAAAATCCCATGGACAGAGGAGCCTAGCAGCCTATAGCCCGTGTGGTCACAAAGAGTCAGACAGAACTGAGTGACTGAGCACTTCTAAGTGTCACTGTATAACTTTCCTACCTAAAGCCTCTCCGCCTGCATAGGACAGGGGTTTGAGGTTTTACCTGCACTGGAATTCCCATAATACTTTTACAATCCAGTCGTCAGCTTTCTGAAGAGCAGGGATAGGACGCCTCCTGGCAGGGCTTTCCAGGGGCTGAGCACCACGACCATAGCCTGGGAGAGACCAACAGACCGTTTCCGTCTGACCACACAGCTGAGGGGTGCAGGCAGTCCCGCGTGCAGCACCCCTGTAGAGCTGAGCTGGAGTCCCACAATGTGCGCAGGGCACCTGTCCGCTCTCCCAGAGCTGCTGGCCAGGGAGGGTGTCCTCTGGTTACATGACACGTGTTCCAGAGAGTTGATGAGAACAAAGAGGAAAAGAGTGGCCCTGAAGAATAGTGTTGTATATAGTCACCATCCTTCTTTCTTTGGACAAAGACATAAAGACTTTGTGTCATTTCTAAGGGAGACAACACCCTCTCCTATCTAACCAGCTTTGCACGCCTGAGCAGTCAGTGATGATAAGCACCGGTGCTGGTTGCCAGCTGTTAGTTAGGTGACTTAATCTCTCCAAACCTATTTTTTGCCTGGAAAATGGACATTGAGTGTCTGGTACTCATAAAGATTGTAGGAACTAAAATCCAAAGCAATAAATATTTTTGATCTTCCAATGGAGCTCATTTCATAATAATACATTGCATAATCAGATTGCTTGCCCAAACTGTGTCTCAGTTTTCAAATTTAGAAACATGGAGGTAGTTTCTTCCTACCCCAGTTGCATTGCAGAAGTTGAGACTTTCCACAGGGAAACCTTTTTTTTTTTCAAACAGAAACACCATAAAAATACAGAGTAACAATAATTCATCATTGTAGTACTATATATTTTTCCCATGCAATTTTTTTTTAATTTTTAAATTATTATTATCCTTTTCCAAGTGTAAATATGAAGACATCATACCAAATACCATATTTAAGGAACTGCCAAAAAACAAAATTAGGAGGTGTTCCTTGAGGAGAGGGCAAGAGAAGAAAAAAGAAATAGAACTTCTGGTGTATGTCGGAAGCTGCAGAACTTGATGAAGCCACTGAGAAGTGGGTCAGTTGCACCATTTCTACAAGACGCTTCTTCAAACAGGAATGTTTAGATAGTTTATGATGCAATCATAATGAACGCAGAGAATCTTCTGGTCTCAAAAAGAGAAAAGAAATTAAAAACAGAAATACTGATAAAGTGTTCCATACATGCACAGCCAATGATTTAGTGATGCTTCTTTTACATTAAATGAGCCAGGAGATCACAGACTTAAAAATGCTTAAATATGATTTTAAAATTAATTATGCTTCACCCTAAATAGTATTTAAATTGTATTTAAATTGCTTATTTATGCAATGGACTTGTCAGTTAGAAAATGTTTTTTTGCCCTGAGTTGCACTGAGCCTGGCTGTGAACGCGCTTGGTTTGATCTCTGGGATCCGAGCTGAGTTTGCAAAGACTCGCAAGAGAATCTCACATGAGACTCTCGCACATGAAGGGCAGCCTCTGTGGTTGGAGCTCTGGAATTGGTTTTGATTTTTCAGAAAACAACCTTGCTGAAAGTAATTGCACCATCATTCTATCCCGTTTATATTTTGCTAAATTAAAAAATTTAAAATACCGTAAACCTTAAAGTATTTTAAAAATATTATGATAAAAACAATTTTAAATAGAATTAGAAAGCAGAACTCAGTCTCAGCTACAGATCATAACTACTAGAAAATCCACAGAAAATGTTCCCAAAGTTTAAATAAAAGTTCAGATTTGAGAATTTTTTTCTGTTTAAGGAAAAAAATCATAAAAGCTACTGAAAAGGAAACAAAATGCTAGCTTTAGAGGCAAAATGTCATATTGATTGATATAAATGTAACGAATATGGGCCCATGTGAGCGTGTCACCTGTGAAAAGATGTGGAAAATCCCTTTGGTCTGCGCCCACCCAGGAGAAGGTAAGCACAGGTTCAGAAGAACTTACTCGTTGAGAAGCGTCCTTATGGAGGAGAATCTGATGGTAGGTCACAGTCCTCCCCATGCCTTACAGGAGGGAGGGTGGTGGCTGGTGTCGCCTCTGACCTTGTGCCCTGAGGACCACCGGGCTCCGTGCCCGTGTCCCGGACATGTCAGCAGCACTTCACAAAGCGCAGAGGTTCTGACATGTGTGTGCTTGACTGAGCCACTCAGTGGTCCTGGCTCATGTGGTTTCATGTTCACGGGCTTTCCTGATACACCCCGCATAGATCTACATCTGTAAGGGAGAACAACATCCCAGCTCCCATGGGAAACTTACTCAGCTTTGTTGAACAGCCTTTGGAGTCTCTGCTTTTTGATTCAGGGCTGAAACAAACTGAAGCAGAAAGTAACGGAGCCTTCTGAATAGTTCTTGTGCACCTAGAACAGTGGAAAAGTGGAAAGAGAGATTTGAGTCAAAATTTCTTCCTTAAAAACCCCAGGAAACCACTCATTGAATATACCATTCTCCGTTTGGGATGCTGACACATCAAACCTCACCTGCTGCAGGGGAACGTCTCTGGGGCTTTGTCAGGGCATTGGTCCAGACTCATTCCGTGAACACATGACTCTGATACTGGACCTGCTGTAATAAATGAACTGCCTACATCCAGCATCACATCAGACCCCCGCCAGGTGAACCTCAGTGAAAACAGTGCCATAGACGCAAACATGTCTGATTCCAGACGCCTCCCCCTGTCCCAAACCCATGGGAAGATGTGCAGACTTGGCTGTCCCAGCGCCTTTCTCTCCATCCCAGGCCCACTCTCATGACCGCCCGGTGTACAGAACACGACTCTGTTCCCTCCAGCCATGGTCTGCTGTGCATGAGCCCACATGATTCCGGCTGATAAATCTCACATCTGTTAAGGCCAGGGGAAAGGTTGATCTCCTGGTGCATGTTGAGACTGTCTGATTCCAAGGTGTCTGAGGGGATATTATTGATAATGATGGTGATGATGATGAAGATGAAGATGGAGGACTCCCACAAGGCTGCTCAGAGCCTCCATCCCAGAGAAGGACCAGTCTGTGTGTGAGAAGCTCAGGGACTGAAGGAAGAGCAGTGTCCGGCTCTCTAAAGGGTCTGGAATGAAGAAGCGAGCCCTGCCTTCAAGGCCTGCCTGACAGACTGCAGAGGATGAGCAGGGGGACTCCAGGAAGCCCAGCTGAAGCCTCGGCTCACCCACAGGTCCCCTCATAGTGGGGGCTCCAGAGTCCAAGTCCCAGCTCCCTGGTCGCCCTGAGCCGTGGTCCTGGCGGCTGGGGCCACAGAAGCCCTGTCAAGCAGGCCCGGGGTAACATGGCTCATGGACGTGGGACTGACCCCCACCCCCGGCTCCTCTCCTTCCCTACTGGGCCGCGGGGCGGCTGCCCTGAGCGCCTAAGGACCCCCGTCTGCCTCCCAGCATCAGTGAGGCTGTGCCCACAGGAGGCGCGCTTGAGCCGCGGGTCTGCCAGAGCTTGCCAGCCCGCGGAGGCAGTACTTGGCTGCACGGCAGCTCTGCTGGGGCCGTGGCTTATGAGGCCCCACCCAGGGTGGCGCATTGGCTGCCCTTCTCCCTCTTGGCAGACAGAGAAAATCCCAACGCAAATCCTGCTCAGGCAAGCTCACAGCAGGACACTCCGACTAAAGCTCTGTCTCTGGGTCAGTCAGCCACCTTCCAACGTGAGGCCCGCCCCACCAGACACAACCTTCCAGGCTTGTTACCGAGGCCTGGGGTGAGGACAGGGTACATGCACAGCCATGCACACACACACATGCTGCCACACATGTACACATATGCACCTACACATGTACACAAACATGTGCACACAGGCACACACACTGCCAAGCACACATGTGCACACACACCAGCACGCATGCAGACACATACACCCACATATGCACACAGCCATCTGCACACACACCACCACGTACTCATGTGTGTAAACACAGCTATACACACGTGTGCACACACCCATGCACACATGTGTATACACTTGCACCCACATGTGCACACAGCCATGTGCACAGGCAGGAATGATCCTGGATGCTTTCTGTGCCACCACTGCTCACACATCCCTCTTTAACAATCATGTTAGATACTTTTGTTTCCTTTGGCTGGCGAGCTGGACAGAGCAAGGTGACAAACTCCACTCCTTGCAGGATAGTCCCATGGTGATCTCTCTCTCCTCGACATGCTCTCTTTGACACCTGCGAGACATTCTTACTGTCTTACATGACCCAGCACTTGAAGCCAAATAGAGCCTCAGATTTCAGGGAAGTCTCGAGCGGTGGAATGGTCATGATTCTCACTGTGGTCCATGTAAGGTCAGGTAGTTTCTACTTCTTTTGGGTCTTCCCAGTGGAGGGAAATGCTCTCTGGGGACCCTGCTCTCTCTTTCTGATTCTGGCTAATAAATTTCATTTTGGAAACACAGTTTATTTCTTAATGGAAATAAACTTCTTTGGGTGGATATTCTGTTATGGCTTCCTCTTTTCCAGGTGCCTCTGCGTCCCCCGACTCTCCTTTGCCCCGGCTGGTTCTCATTCTCTCACCCTCACCACCGAGTGCTTCTTTAGTGCTCCCACTACCCTAAGAAACTTGAGTTTGCTTTTTTCAGTTTCATCTCGCACAGTCTTACATGTATGACTATGAACAGATCAAGCTCTCATGACACTGGTGTCACTGAATATTATTGATTTGCTTTTAATTACCTTCATAGGTTGCTACATTTAGCATGTTTTCACTGACACAGAAGAAGCATGTTTTACACACACGCAGGTACATAGCATCACAGGCATCTTTGCACAGCTTGATCTCACATAATTGTGACATCTGCCATCACCGTTGAGCTTCATAAAGTTTTTATTTCAATATTGGATTCCAGAAAGCACTCATGTTACCAGTCATTTAACAAGTGTTTGAGGACAGTCCACTAAACCCTTTGAAATCTCTAGGGTAGGATGAGAACATAAAAGAATTGTATTAAATGTTTCCTGGATGCAAAGAATTCCCAGTCTATTTGAGAGTCCCAACCTAATATTTGTAAAACACTACAGACAACAATCTGCATGTTCTCTACTCTAGAAATTATGAGACTGCGGGTCAGTCTTTATGGAAGAAAGAACTTTAGATCAGGAAGGATGAGCGCCTGGGATTCATTTGGAGAGCAGGACCTAGGCATCGTGGGATTGATGCTAGGAGGAAAAACAAGGGAGGAAAGAGGAGGTGGTGCTGGCTTGCACCAGGGAAGAAAAGATGAAATGAAAGCAGCCAGATTCCAGTGACGAGGGTGTTAACTTCATCTCACCCAGCTGTTTTCTCCAAGTGTTTATGTAAAGAAAATTTCAGTTTATACAGAAACAACTGCATCTACAGGATTCCAAAATACTTCCCTGAAATGACCCTTCTTGAAATCCACACCAGAGCTGGCCTCGGCCGCCCACTGAGGGACCTGGTCCTGAAATGTCATGGTTTCTCTGTCCACACGTTGCCTTGTGATCCTCCCCCACTGACCTTTGCAAGCAGGAAGTGTATCCCATGTTAACTGTGATTGGTTTCTGAGCTCCTGGACCACAGTATCCATCAGCCCAGCCACAGCGAGCCCCAGCAACCTTGCAAAGACCACTGCTCAAAGAACAGCCTTCCCACGACTGCCGAGGTTGAAGAAGAAGCAATTCCTAAGCACCATCACAGAAGTGTAAAGATTGCAATGAAACCCTGAGAAGTGTAAAACCAACTCCTAATTAGCTCACTTCCTAAAAGAGCAGGATTTACTCGCTGCAGACCTTCACTAATGAGCATTTCAGAGCTGAGAGAAACCAGATGCGCGCTTTCCCCGCCGTGGAGGAGATTGGACGGTACGTGGGATTTCGTGCATCTTCAACCTATCAATAGCACTGAGAGCACTTAGAGCAATAATCAATAAGTCATATTACCCAGATCCATAGTGTGACCATCCCACAGGAAAATCAAACGTTTTGTTATAAGGGGGCTGCTTGGCAGATTGTATTGAGATTTTTTTCTCTGATGTTAAGCATGATGGTTCTATTTGGGGCTCTTTTAATTAAAAGCAGGCCTTGCAGAGCAGCACTCTAGTTCTGCCTGCACCTGATTACACAATAAGATGCACAAATATTTGTATTCGTCTTAGCATCATGCTAATTTATGTTTTATGTTATACTGATTGCCTGAATCCAACCAGTTAAACAAAACATGCCATTACATCCTAAAGGATATTCAATTATGAGGTTGGCTACTCTTCTCTGTGTCGTCATTTAGATAAAGGATATAATTCATTCCACGATCTTTTATTTATAGCACACAGCGTGTCATGCTGGATGTTAAGATATACACAAAAGTCAATTTAAAATACATTTGACCACAACCAATTTGCTGCAGATATATCCAATTCCTCATAACATTCTCCTAGTGGTCCTTTAGCTGTAACAAGTACCATCTTTTCTTTACCATGTTGCTGATATTAACCAGGAGGAAATGTGAAAAGCCAGGTAGTGATAACCAATGCCAATATTTCAAAAGTGTAGATAGATATGTAAGCATTCATTACTGTCTACATATCTGTTTTAAAAGTTAAACTTAGGCCCGAATGGAAAATTCAAAATACACTTCTTTCATGGATTTTAACTTAAAAATGCTAAATCTGTAAGACTTTGTGTCTTCCGCACAGAGGAGCCACAAAACACATCCCTGTGTTTCCCCTTTGGTTCCACTGGGACCTCAGACCAGCTAGTTCCTCGGTCTCCTCTGCTTCCACTGGGACCTCCACTGGTTCCTCAGCGAGGCAGGTTGGTTCTTTGTGGACCACACCAACACAGGTTTCACACCAGGTTCCTCCCGAAGCGGCCCCTGGACTATCAGACCACCAGGGCCTTGAGTGGCCACAGTCACTTGGGGTCAGGTTTCCTTTCACAAAAGAGCGCGATTTAGCTCTGAGGACCTCTTCCCACCACTTCCTAAAGTCAAACACCAAACTGGATTGAGCTCCAACAAAACCACATGACGGCCCCCACCATCTTCCCAGAGAAGCGCATAGAAGTGAGGAAGCCAGGAAGCGCTGTGTCCATGGGAACAGTGCCCCGATGCTCGGGTCCAGACACGGGGGGCGCCATAAGTGTGGTCAGGGACAGAGTCTGGATATGGGGAGGCCGTGCATGTGGCCCAGAACAGGGTCTGGACCCCCAAGGGCACCCACCTCAGACTCAGGGTTCATCCAACCTACCGCCTCCGCCGAATAAAACAGGGACACATACCAAGTAAAGGAACATTTAACAGTGCAATGAGATTTTCCAAGATGAGCAGGAAGAGAAGCAAAAAGCAGCACCAGGCCGACGGAAAACAGTGAAATCTATGCTTGATGGCTCTTGGGCTGCTGCTCCGCGAGCAAGCGGCTGGTGTTCCACACCTAACAGAGTGATTCACTTCCGGCGATGGTGAACCCCCCAGATGAGCTTGTTCTCTGTGCACCTTCTGTTTCCTCTTCGCAGACCAACGTCTCTCACATTAGTGAGACGGAACTCTGGTCCGAACCTCAGGGGAGAGCCAGGGGCTGTGCCCAGTGACCTTGCAGTCTCTGCCACCTCCCTGTGTGTCCTCACGCTAGATCCCCGTCCATCCGCACACGTGGACACACACACACGGACACACACACACGGACACACACACATAGACACACACGGACACACGTGGACACACACGGACACACACACACAAACAAACACATATAGACACACACGGACACACGTGGACACACACGGACACACACACACAGACAAACACATATAGACACACACGGACACACGTGGATACACATGGACACACATGCAAACACATACATATAGACACACATGGATACATGTGGACTCACACATATGGATAGTCATACACACATTGACACACATACATACAATGACGTACGAGCAGACACACAGGAACACGCATGGAGTCACGTGTGCACACATGCAGACACAGTCGCACATGTGGACATGCGTGGACACACGTGGACACCTGTAGACACACACATGGACGCGCACACGTTGACACACGGCCTCATGACTCCCTAAGTCACACAGTGGTTGAAAGCCACCTGGAAACATGAGGTGTTCACTCACGTGCTCTAAAGTCACTTCTCCTCATGATTCAGGGTCCCACCGCCCCAGCGCGTCGCTGTCAGAGTTCGACCCGCAAAGGGTCTCCAGTCTGACCCTACCACTTCCTCCCTCTTTCCCAGGGGCTCCGAGCCCCTCCACCCGCTGAACCACCAGCGGGGCTTGAAGGCGGCCCGAATCGGCGCAGGTGTCTCAGCTGCGTCTCCGACCGGCCTCAAGACACCCGACTTGTAGGTGCGGCTTTTGGGAAACACAACAGACAGAAGTGTCCCTGTGGAAATATAAGTTAGTGACACTTTCATGCAGATGACAGTCCAAGGCTTAAGTCACTCAGCGACCCCTCTTCTCTGGGGCGCAACCTCTTTCAGCTTTGGTACCAGGACAAGCACCACGTCCTCCTGACTGGAGAACCAACACAATTCTGAGGTTGTGAAAGATGAGCCCATGTTCCAGGCTCATCTGTGGTTGATACAATTAGCTTTTACCTCTCAGGAAGCTAGAAACTTATCTCTAAATAGTTTAGTACAACAAAAAGGGGGGAATTAAAGTGCATTTGACAGAATGAACTTATGCTTTTTATTTACCTGTTTGCTCTCTAAATTTTAAATTGTTAGGCGCTTAGGAGTGAGTTTTCCTTGTTAATGAGTTACGTAAGGAAGAAGCAGAGTCTCCCAGGGAAGGAGGCTGAAAGCTGACTCCAGATAGAGTTCCTGGCATTTTTTTAATCTAGAGCTAATCTAATTTGCATTAGAGACTTCCTTTGTTCAGCCTGGGAGGGGGTAGTTTGTTTAAGCAGAGCTTTTATACTCTCGCTTCATATGAGATTTACAGGTATTAACCCAAACTGCGGGCAGTTTGATGCAAAGAGGAGGTGAAGATCAGGAAACAGGCAGAAGGCATTCTCACTCTTTCCCTCTGATTCCAACAGATTCCCCATCCAGAAGGGGTGTTTCTGAGATTTGGAAAAGGTAACCCAGTCCTACTCCTTCTGGACAAAGTTATTTATGCAGAGCAAACTCATAAACAGTAGCTTAGGCCCTAGAAGGAACAGACCGGGGCTGGATGAGCTTGAACCAGGGCTTTGCCCCAGAGGGACTCAGTCCAACAGTCCAAAGGATATGCACAGAAATGGTTTGTTCTCCTGAAACCCATTCAGAAATGGATGCTCAAGTGATTTTTTTTTTTCCATATTTTGTCCTGTCTATGATCTTACTTCATAAACTAGTTGGAAAAACACCTTTACTCAAATCCAAATTGCTCACTTCTGGGTTCCAGAGTCCTTTTGTGTGTACTACTCACGGCACCAAATCTGCCCTTCGAATTTGCTTTTCAAGTGACAGCCTCCCTATCCACGGTGCTGTGAGCTCCTGACTTCACACGCTCATTGTACATCATTACCTCACATTTCCGAGCACTGAGACAACAGAGCAATCTGCAGCACATGCAGAACTCCAGCCAGCGTTTTCCTAGGTATGGACGTCCCGCATTCATTCAGTCTCAGAAGCAGCTGTGGTCTGAACAGCAAAGGCATCACTACAAATCTTTTCTGTTGCCATAATGGTAGTATCTCATCAAACCTTAGGTTCAGAAAAAAACTTTAAGAAGGCATTCGACTCATTTCTCTACTTCTCATTTGGTATTTGAAAACATAAGATGATAGCTTCCTTATTTGGTAGGTCCTCTGTGCCAGGACTGGGCTGGGGCCTTAGTCATTATTTCTAATGCCTACACTAACCCTACAGGTGGCTGTTATGACCCCAAGTTACAGACGACAAAACTGAGACTGCGGAAAAAGTGAGAGACCACGACCACACAGTGGGTGGAAGCAGGCATGGACTTGAACTTGGTTGGTGTCAGTTCACGCTGCCACACTGCTAAAGCAAAATACCTTAACCTGTGAGCTCACTGTTACCCACACATAAAAGCAGACACAGATGGTTCCCACTGCAGGAATGTGTCACTAAAATATATGCAAAATACTTATTTGTGTATATGTTGTATACAAGTGCATGTGCGCATTTATACTATAAAACCGTAGCTCTTGAAAACAGGTGAGCCTATCAATTTAGAAAAGAATTCAGGAAGAGGGGGACTCAAGCAATCCCTGCAGCATGAGTCACCCCAACTGCCCCTCACCCACGAAGCCCCCAGACACTCGTCCTTAAACCACAGCCAGGAGGGAGGGGACCGCGGGGACGTGAGCAGGAAGTAGAAGCAGGGGCCCTGGACACCAGCGCAAGGGGGCACCCAGCCACTCCACCCCAAGTGTCAAGGTTCATTTCCATGACCATCATCTCTGACCAAGCTTTTATAGACATCTGTCTGACCAGCTCCCTTAAGCATGCATGTAATGAGTGCATTTAGGGGACAGCCTCAGTGAAACCGAACCTCAGTCACAAATCTCTGGGTTTGTAAATGTCAGGCAGCAGCAGTCCCCGGCACCACAGCACAGCGTCCGACTCCATCCGTCTCCCCGAGGACCACACCGCATCTGAAGCTCCAGCTCCGACCAAGAGCACTGACCTCCCAGGAACGGGCCGGCCCTCACTCCTGCTGCCCCTGCAGCTCTCTCCAGAGTCTTTCGTCTGCACGTATGGACGTAGGCGACCCCATCCAGCTGGGTTTTGCGGCAGCCACACTGCATCTGCCCTGCCAGGCAGACCAGAGGGCCCACCGGAGCCCAGCCAGGAAGCTGAGCCAGGCCAGCATCACCCACTGCGGCTGCAGCATGAGCCTCGTGTCCACTAGGGACCTGCTTGTCTCATGAGACCTGGGGAAAGGAGGGTTTCTAAGAGGCATTTTAGGATGTGAAGGGGACACTGCACACCCGCGGGGTCCTTCTCCCTGCAGAGGGCACGTCTGTCCCTGGAGGAATTTTCCAGAAGCCCGACACAGCCTCCCACGCTTCCTGTAGAATATTTTAAGTGGATGAAAGAGCCCAACAGACACCTTTTTCTGGATTCATGAATAGGCTCCCACCTCATATTACAGGCCTGAATTTAATTTGTTCAATATTCCCAACACTAACGATGCCCATTTAAGACATCCTGTTAAAAGTTTGTAACATTAATTTAATGGAAAAATGCCAATATCACTCCAAGAACTCTATTAGATTTTCTCCCTGTTAAATTAATGTTACTAACTTTTAATGGATGCTGTAATTAGATGTTATTATTAACGGGAATATTACCCAAATTAAAATCAGACCCTGCGAGAGACAGAGCGTACATTTACAAGGGCATAAAGTGCCCCGTCTGGACGTCACAGGCTCGCCTGTGCGGCCAGATGGCCTGGGCCTGGCCCCCCAGACCCACGGCAGGACCAGGCCAGGGTTGGGGGCACGTGGCCTGTGTGGGACCACAGCCACCGTCACAGCTCCCACTTAGGAGAGGAAGCAACGGCCCCACACCCTGCAGGGGACGGGGAGCCCTCTCCCAATTTCACACTCAATTTAAAGGGTCGCTCTCCATCCGGTCTGATTGGGTTCGGCAGCTTAAAATTGATTGTTTGGGTTGTAAAGCTCGCCTGCCTTCCCAGCCAATTTAAAAAGAGGCTGCTAAGCTGCTGGCTTATTACAAGCTGGACGCCAGAACCAGGGGTGCCGAGAATCCAGAGCTGGGGGTCCGACCCTGGCCAGGCCCTGCTACCCATCGGGACACAGAGGAAACCCTCCCTCGACACCCTCTACCAGGAGCGGCCACTGTGGGGCAGCTAAAGCTGGGATGCAGGCGGGACAGAAAACCCACACGCGCCCGTGAGCTTCTCTCCTATCATCTCACCATGAGGAAGGACCCAAGAACACACTGAACAGCCAACCTGCATCTGACAAAACCCCTTCCCACTCACGGGCTTCCTTTCAGAGACAGAAGAAGCCCAGTAATTGGGATGCTGGGTCTCTGTCCATCAGGCATCAGGTGGCTGTAGCAGAGACCAAGGTCAGGACAAGGCTTGGAGCCCCTGGACAGAGACCACAGACAGATTGAGGCCATAGATTTACTGAAAGCATCCAGCCAGCATTTAAACTCAGTGTCCAAGTGCTTCCCTGTATGTCAACTCCTTGCCTTCTTTCAGTCCACATCTGGAGAGAGTTTTAATCATCAGGAAATAGAAAGCAAAACAAGAGAATCAGAAGGATTTTAAAATCCACAGACTGGGTGATGAGCCCAGAATAACCGCCCTGCGTTTCTCTCCTGGAGGACCTGACCTCCCCCTGCTCTCCTCAAAGATGCAGCCTGTCCCAGGAAAGCAACTTTATATCACACTGTGCGGGATGTCTGTGTATCGCCATTTCTCAGGTTACCCACCGTGCAGCAATGATATGAGTACACGCCTATCTGGCGATGAAGGCAGAAACTGTCTCTACCTTACTGAATTCTCCAGGCCTGCACAATCCATGGCACAGAGTGGGCATCTAATTAGTTGGATCAATGACTAAATTAACGCACACAAAATGAATACGAGAAGTTTTTAATTGCAATGAAAAAGGAGAACAAAGTTTCTCATAGCTTCGTCAATTTGAAGACCATTAGGAAATGGATGGTGGGATTGTGGTCTTCTGGGAAGAAAGAATGCCTCTTTCAAACTGGAATTCACCCAACATCCAAGATCTTGTCTACGCAGCCAGAAAGAGCAACAGTAGCATGAAGAGGACGCCATGCCAGACAGGCCTGATCATGGCTGTTTTCAAGAGAAGAGAAAGGTAGGGATGGTGAGATGCCCTCACAGGTGCCATGCTTGTCTGGGATCTTTGCACTCACACACCAGACCACAGGACTTCCCCACGTGGATGCTCCAGCTGGGGCGAGGAGGAGTGGGGGGAAGCGGGTTTCTGTTGAGGCCATTCTGAGATCAGGGTATCAACTTCATCCCATTCCCAGAGCTGGCCCTTACCTGGGTCATCCCAGCCCCTCTGCCTCAGTGAGGGGCCAGGGATGGATGGTGGCTCAGGAGACCAGCCTGGGGAAGAGGCATCGGGGGGTTGAGCAAGGCGTGGTCCAGGGAAAGGTATTGGAGCCGCAAGAAAACATCTCTTGGGCTGAGTCCCCACCACACTCATCACATCCCAGGAGACAAGAATGTCCCTGCGCTGTCTGAACCAAGTAGATTTGGGTTTTTCTATGACTCGCCATTATAAACATTCTAATCATGCACTCATATAAAAGGAATCACAGAAAAATCATGAAAGTCCTTATACGTTCTTTCAGGGAAAAGTCAAATCAACATGAAAATCATGATTTCAAAGTGACTGATTTCCTTAATGAATTAAAAAATCCAGAAATCTCTGAATGTTATTTTTTAAATGACATCTTCATTCCTAATTCCATTTTGGGCGACTAGGAAGAAATTGCTTTTAAATCAGGAAACTCTGGCTGCCATGAAAGTTCTAATTAACCATGATCAATTGAAATTCATAACTCTTATATGTCAATAATAAATTTTCATGTGACTATCATCTTGTCATAGTAAAGTTTCTCAGACTAAGTTTCCTGGTCTATAACATGGGATAGTTAATAATAATAATAATAAAGGTATAGGAACATTCTCTTCCATCTTCTGTAATACCTAATTTTACAGAATAATAGTAATTTCTTATTCATCAAACATCCTGATCAGTCTGTGCAAGAATTTCCACTCAGGAAGCTAATTTCATCCTTAACAACCATTTCTCCTTATAATCACAGAAACTGAAGCCCTTGGAAGATGCAAACCAAACCTTGCCCTTGAACCAGCCCCAGGCAACGAGCAGACCTTACTCCGCATACATTTTTATATTTCCTTTTAAGTGCAAGCTCCCAACAGTAAAAGATGCCTTCTTTTAAATATTTCAGTTGGAAATGCTAAGTAAGAGTTTATCAAACTCACCTTCTGTGTTTACTCTTGTAGAATTCTGTGTTTCCTCAAAATCAAGGTTTAGTTTTGGGGGAAAAAAGTGATTTAAAAATAATATAAAAACGGGTGTGGTCTATGGGTGACTTTCCCGACTTATTGTGTTACAAATGTCATTCCACATACATGCGTGTTCACGCCTTCACTCAGTCCTGTTTTCTGAATGCACGTACTGACGGCACGGTCTGCAGCACTGCATTAAAGCCGTCTTGAATGAATGCAGGGAAGTATCCAAGCTCAGAATGTGGGCTCCCCCAGGGGCCCTCAGGGCCAGAGCAGGGGCACCTTTGGGCCCTCCACTCTAGTGCCATCACACAGGCTCTGGGGCGGCCAGGACAGGCTGGTCCTTCTGTTCACAGGCCACTTACAGCCCAGCACGCGAAGAGGCTTTCCGGTGGGTGCTGACACACACGTGTGCTGCCACAGGCCGACCCAGCTGTGAGCCCTGTGGGCAGTGCAAGCAGACTGGGTCAGGGGCCCTGACTGTGGAGCCGCCCTGGGGACCGTGCATCCCCGGCCTCGAGGTACCACCCGAGGCAGCACACAGGCCCCACCTGTGTTCCAAGGCGTCGGAGTCGCAGGAAGGGGTGAGAGGCTCCGCGACCGCACCTCCAGAGACCCCGGCATCCAGCTCCCGGCCCTCGGCTCTAGGAGGGCTTGGCTGCAGGCCAGAGTTTGTCATGAAAACCCTCCTTCCTTCATCCCAGTCCACGTCCTCCCTGTCTGTGGTGTTCTTACGCCTCTTCCTCGAGTCTCTGGTCCTGTGTCCTCCCACCTCTCCGGAGGACACCATGGCCTCACGGCCTCCTCCCCCGGCACAGGCTCCACCGGACGCCACAACCAGCCGCCCGCAGGAGCCTTCTCCGCAGGCCCCTGTGGGAGTGGACGACGGGGCCCGGCCCAGCTGGCCAGGTGGGCCCCTGTGGGGGAGCGCAGCACCCAGGTCGGTGCCCAACCCCCCCAGCCCTGACCTCTGCTCCACCCTGGGGCCCAGTGCCGCTCCACGGCAGGGACTAGAGCCTCCCCGCCCCTCGTGTTTTCAGCCCCCCAGCCTCAGAGCAGCCCAGCTCCCCGTCCGTTTCCTGTGACTGGCTTCTCCCGTGGATTATGTCAGTTCATGAATCGTGGGTGCCACCCAACGAGGGCAGGGCTGGCACCTGGCTCACTGCGTCAGCCCGGGGCACAGTGGGCTCTCAGTAGGTGTGTCCGTTTGGTCAATATATGCTTTGCAATGAATCTTAGTAAATCCTCTCCAATAGGACAGCTCGAAGCCTGGAACCTCATGTGGGTATTGACCAAGGACAGGGAAGACAGGTGGACTCCTGTCCTGAGGCCTCGACTCCCGGGAGACCGGTCCCAGGAGGCGTCAGGGAGCAGGGCCAGGAGGACAGGGTGGAGACACCCGGCTTCCATCTTGGGGACATGTTCCCCACGGCCTGAGGTGGGGACACGTAGGGCTCCATCCCAGCCTCTCCAGCAGCCACAGGGCTTAAGAGAAAGACCTGAACAAAACCCTGCCTCTCGTGGAGTCGAACTTCACGAACAGCAACGCGGACCAAAGCCAACCTTTAACCAGAGAGAGGAAGAGAAGCTCAGGTGCAGCACAGACCCTTCTCTTTTCTGTGTTTTAATTTTGTACTGGACTACAGTTGGTCTACAGCGCTGTGTTAGTTTCAGGGGTACAGCAGAGATGCAGTTGTCCATGTGTGTTTCCATGCCTTCTTGGATGACTTTCCCATCTAGGCAATCACAGAGCACCGAGCAGACATCCCTGTGCTGAACGGCAGGTCCCTGCTGGTGTGTGAGTGTGCCTGCCTGTCACTGCAGGCCATTTGAGAAATATGAAAATCCAGCCGCAGAGAGACACACGCGGCCCCTCGTTAGGGGCCCAGCTGTGATGACATCGTAACTCAGGCGCGTTTCCTGTCCACCCCCACATCGTGGTGCCCCCGCCAATTAACACCTCAGCCCTCCAACGGGGCTTGTTTAGTCCAGGATGTGGCCGTCACCTCTGCAGGAAGCGCCGGCCGGCAGTCAGCCCCACGCCCCAGGCCGTCGAGCTGCCCGCTGACCTCCAGCGCCTCGGCCTGCACCCTGCTGCGCCCTACTGGGCGCCAGGAGCCCCGCTTCAGCGACATCCCAGCCTCTGCGTTTACCAGTATGCGACCCTCCCTAAACGCGTCCCGGGAGAGAACCCTGCGGGCCACAAGCAGCAGGGACGGGCCTGGAGGCGGGCTCTGTGCTGGGTGGTGGTCTTCATTCTCAAACATTGGACTTCTGTGGTGGCCCTTCAGGTGCTAACGAAAGAGCTGCGTGCAGTTTGGAGTGAACTTCCACAGTCCCCTTACACACGCTGGGGGACGCGGTGAACCAGGCCGGTGAGAGTGCGGAGCCCTGAGTGCAGGGCGGTGTGCTCACGGGTCCTGGGCCAGGGCTCTGGAGAGGCCGTGGGGCACGGCTGCCAGGGCTGTCCCCAGGGTAGACGGGCCCAAGACCAGCTCCTGGGCCAGACCCGCAGGGGCCCGCAAGGGGCAGAGTCATGGGGTTTGTGAGCCAAAAAGTGCAAATTCAGAGGGCCCCAGTCTGTTCCACGGGGGAGACATATAGATACCAAGTGCTTCACAGAGAAACGCTGTGCCAACGAGACAGGACCTCAGGGGTCAAGCCTCGGGTCGAGTCTGAGGCGCCTGAAGGAGGAACGTGATTTGAAATGATGGGAACCCCACAAGGGGAAAGAGTGAGACCACAAGTGGGGAGTGAGCCTGCGAGGAGAGAGTGAGCCCACGAGGGGGGAGAGTGAGCCCCCTGCCTGCGTCTCTAGAGAAAATGAATGGCAGAAGCCACCCTGAATATCTGGGGGGCTCACCCCCTGGTTTTTTATTTGGTTTTGCTCTGGTTTTTTGCCGTCTTTACTAGAATTTCTTCCCATTTCTTCCCTGGTTCAATCTGGGATTAGTCCACAGAGCAGGGTGCTGCCTGGAAGCAGGGGACACGCGTGGACATGGCTGGCAGGACAGCCCGTGGGGTCCTGAGCCGTCCCCACCACTCTGGGCCACACACAGCATCCACAGAGCAGGTGGCCGGGGCAGAGGCGGTGTGGCTTCAAAGGCCACCGCGTGAGGCCGGCTGTGCATTTGTATGGGGACCTCTCTTGCCCTTTGCAGCGAGGAAAGAGCTAAATCACCACCCCTGACTCCAGGAGGGTTAGGGCAGCCCGCCGACACGACGAGCTTCACACATAGGACAAACACTGCCCCCAGACGGGGCCCAGGGAAGGAGAGCAGAGCCCCGGACAGCACCAGGGCCATGTGCTCAGAGGCCTCTCCACAGGGGCCACTCGCAGGAAAGAACTGTTGAGTGTGACAGTGTGTGTTGGAGAAACGTGCCCTTGGCTACACAGGTTCTTCTGATGGAATAACTCTCTGGCCCCGATGAGATGAACAGGGCACGTGAAGAGCAGACCTCTGCTCTGCAAAGGTGGATGGAAACACGTGGGCAGCCCGTGGAGGAACCCAAGAGGTCGCCCGCATGCAGAACATATGTCTGCAAGCCCGTTAATCCAGAGCACAGGCTACTTATCAGAAAGTTTCAGATCAGCCACTCTCTCTTCCTGGATATTTTCTAATTGGTCAATTGGTTCCATAAGTGGTTGGGGAAGGCATTTCGTCAAAGGGGCAGAATGTCCGGGTCTCTTTGAAATTATCCAAATTCTGAATGTGGATCTTCCCAACTGGAGTCGGGATGTGTCTACGTAGTCCAAGCAATTCAACTATTGGACTAATTGGCCTGTCACCAACCAGGTGTCTGACCAAGAAAGCCAGCAATTCCAAGGAGGGCTGTGGGTGGGATCCCTCTGATCACTAAACCGCTAGTTAGTGGTTGGTCTGTGAGCTGAGAAATCTGAACCACATTTGCAAGTACTGTCAGCCGAAATGCAGATCTGGGCTAATGTTTTTGACTTTGCAGGGACATGTTTTAAGCTATTGCTTCTGTGATCAGGCCACAGCCACCCAGACTGCGGATGGCCATGAAGGCGCCAGTGGTACAGATGCTTCTGGAAATCCTTCACCCAACAAGCCTGCATCTTTATGCTAATTACTCCTGAGCAGGTATTCTATCTGAACCACTGCAAACTGCTCCCCTCATCTTTAATTGGGTTTTATTAACTCGCGTCTATTGTTAAAGCCGAGACAATAGCACGGGAAGGAGTGGAGGAGCGGAGTGAATGGCAATCCCATTGTGGGGAGTAATTTGAACAGGTGGGCAAATTGAAATATTTAGTGAGTTGCTTTGTTTTAGCTTGCATTGAAAAGTTTATAATGATCCAATACGTTTTCAAAAATACACCCACAAACGGAGTTTATCTGTGCATTTTACACAACCAGGCACAGTGAAAATGAGAAAACGCTACAGTCGGATGTGCGGCATTGAGTGGCCGGATGTCTGAGGGCGAGAGGAGCGGAGAGAATCGGGATGCTTCCCCTGCTTCTGAAATAAGCTGGTGGGTGCCCTGGGGAGGGTCTGCTCTGATGACGCCGGGTCCTCGGAGGAGACTGCGCTATTGTGGGTGGAGGGAAGGGCCAGCAGGCATGAGGCTTTTCCACGACGCTGCAGGGAGAGGAATAGGAGGGTGTCAACCCTCCCCTCAGGCTCCCCAGGGCCGTGTCAGGAAGGCACTCGAGCTACGTCCCCGGGACGGGCCTTCTGTGGGCTGCCAGCTGGGAGAATCCTGCCCTGTCCCTACACTGGGCAAGGCCGCATGACGGGGGGCTTCGGGAGAGGAGGGGACCACCTGACGGGGGACGCTCAGTGGCGCATCACAGGTAGAGCCCAGGCAGGGCCTGGAGCAGCCCAGCAGGAAGGGCGTCCAGTGTGGCTGGGACGCACCCGAGTTTCGCTGTTTCTACTGTGAGAAGCCAAATTGGTGGTCACCCTCACCAGCGCCCACGCCTGCACCTGCAGACTGACCACGGCCACACACCTGTGGTGCTTTGTCTCTGATGGCGGTGAGAGTGGACCCAGCTGGGGACATCCACACAGACATCCCCCAGTCTGGGTGTCCTATTCGGGAACCGTCGTGACCGATGACAAGGGGTAAACACACTGGATCCTATGACTATCCACAGATTCTCTCCCAAGCTGCTACTCACCCAGAGCTCATTTATCTACTTTCAACTACAAAACAAAACACAAATAGAAACAGAAAGCAACGGCTTTTCCTTTAAAATCTTACATTTTCTAAAGGGATTTTCTCCAGTTTCAACTGTAAAAATTTTTGAAATTTTCATTGCTATTTTCTGCTATTCTGTCTGAGCACCTGTCTTATCTGTCCTTCCCTCTGCAGTGAACTAGACCTCCTTGTGGGACTATGTGTTTACTTGTCCATCTAACTTGGTTTTGTCTGCCCATTTGCTTCTCTACCACATAAAATTTCAAATCTTTTGTGCATTACAGTCTGGCAATTCCAAGCACCTAACGCAGGCTTCCCAGATGGCTCAGTGGTGAAGAATCAGCCTGCAATGCAGGAGACACAGGTTCAATCCCTGGTTTGGGAAGATCCCCTGGAGGAGGAAATGGCAACACACTTCAGTATTCTTGCCTGGAGAACCCCACAGACAGAGGAGCCTGACAGGCGCCATGGGGTTGCAAAGAGTTGAACACGCCTGAGTGACGACACAACGATAACAGCAACGCAGACCTTATGAACCAGATGACAAGGGAGGTGGCAAACCCTCCTCTCCCCTGCAGGAGGAGAGGAGACAAAGCGTGACAAAGACGTCACCTAAGCTGGTGGGACACCAAAAAGAGTGTAAGCTATGTTGTCGGGATACTAGGAATATCTCTTATACACACGCTCACTACCCACACCAGACATTATTTTGTTTTTTCTCCCTGAGATTATAAGGGGGCTTTGAATTAGGAGCACATAGATTTCCTCCTTTCAATGCTAAAAAGAAAAATGTTTCTGTCCAGGCCTTAATGATCAATTACATCAATTTAAGATAATGGTGAATAAAACTTATTTTCCATTGTTAAAATTATACAATTGCTTTGAATGACGCCCAAAGACACAGGTTAATGAAAACCAATTGACAACCTGGGAAATAAATGAAGTGAAATGGGGATAATTTAGTAATTCAAAGTTTGAAAAGCTCTTGCAAGAGAAGAAACTTGATCAGAGAAAATCACATATATACACACAAATGATACTGCATCATAAATTATATTATTTCAATTTATTGAAATAAAAACACAAGTTCTAATACAGATATATATATACATACACAGTAAAATAATACAACATATTATATATAACATAGGTTATAAAATCAAAGATGCTACTGTCCTGAATTTTTCTCAGAGAACACAAATATATCTGTGTTTAAAATTTCCAAATTGCTGATCTCCTACATAAATAATGTAAAATCACTGTGAATTAAACGTGAACACTTTCAATGACATAAAAATGCTTGATGTGTAACATTCATGATCAGTGATGCTGATTTTTACAGTGAACTTCCTATTCTCTGAAGATACTCCACTCGACTTTAAGGAGAATAGACAGAACATTCTCAAGGAACTGTTTAGAACAGAAGGTTCAGTCCCTCACATCTGGGTGTGCAACCACACGTAGTAAATTTTCATTCTCACTATAAATCAATTTAATAGTTTTCACTGTAAATGCAATACACGATTTTCCCACTTTTTAATGGGAACAGTTTAAAATGCAATATTTCCATGAATCTTGAACAGCCTGAGCGACTCCATTTCAAAGTTACAAAAACTGCCTTTCTCACTCTGTAATTTGAAAAAATGATTTTGACAATAAATAGTAGTTGAAATGAGTCAATTTAGCAGTGACAAAGAATGTTTTGGACTGTAAATGTAGTGTTTAAGCAGTTATTTTAACAGTAGACTTGTCAAGTTGACATTGCCGGGCATCATAAAAACTGTTTAAAACTGTAAATTTAACTGTTAAAATTAGCAGTTACATGGTCAACTGTTAAACATGGTTAAAGTGGAACCCAAACAACAATAAAAAGTGGTCTTGTTTTCAAATGTCATTTTGTTACTTTTCTGAATTTTGATAAAGGATAATATTTTGAAAAGAGAAGAAACTTTTCCAGGAAATTTGCTAGTAAACCAGACGCTCGGTTAGCGGAGAAGGAAAAGAACTGGGATGATGAGCTCTGAAGGGGTGTCCTCCAGGCACAGACCCCCACCCCGCCAGCCCCTGTGCCCCCCAGCCCACCCCCACCCCCAGTCCATCAGGTCACTAACCCAGTGCTGCATGGGCAGCTTCCTGACCGGAGATGAGCCAATCGCTTTCAGGTAGGGACTCTCCTTATGAGCAACGAAGGCTCAAACTTGTGTCCATGGCTCAATTCTGCAATGAGAAAACACACTGGGAGAAACCATATTCCGAGGAAATAGCAGAATGTGACTTTGGAATCTATAGCTCTGGGTGGTCACCCTCAAGGGTATCCAGGAGCCTGCATTGAGTGGAGAGAACTCAGTCAGCAGGAGGCTTCCTATGGGGACTTCTCAAGGTACCTAGACTTCACCAGTCAGGACACTCTGATGGTGTCAGACAGGAGACCCTGAGCCCTAGTGTGCTGGAAACTGGTGAGAGGACAGTCTTCCACCTAGTATTTTCCCCGTATATCCAAAAGTTTGTGTGAAGGAGTCTGGGAAAGGGCATTTTGCTATTTTTTCATAATCATGGCACATCCATTTCCGTAGTAACTAAAAGGAAAATGAAGGCGGCCTCAGGAGGCTTCACGAATGCCACAGCGTTTGGTGGGACATGAGCCGGTTCACAGCCACCAGCCCTGCAGTCACCACACAATACATGGATGTCTAAATTCTGCATCTTCCAGTAAAGCAGAAACATTGAGAAGGGCAGGTATTTGCTGGCTTGAAAAGGAGCCCGTCAGATTAAGAAGCAGGAGGCCTGAAGCTTGCTCCAGGTCTGTACTTGCTGGTTCTATGGGCTATCAGGGCCACCCACCTATGAGAGGACGACCCAGATCCTCACATTGACCAACCCCCAAGGGCTGTGAGGGTCAAACCCAACAATGAATATTAAAGCGCAGCAGCACTTTAAACAAACGTATGTTATTAATCATCACCATAGAGGAAACTATTGCATATGTTGGACTAAAATCAATGTGGGAAAAAATGACCTTCCTTGGAAATGTCATTCATCCTAATTCTTCCCTAAATATCAATATGGTCACATACCCACGCACAAGCAAGTTGACCACTCTGAACCCACTGAGTAGTTACTAACCAATCATTAACCAGTAAACACTTGGATATTTATTTTCATAAGACTGATGTGAATTGAATCAGTTCCTGGTGAAACCATTCGATTATTTCTGGTATAATGCTAGATCATTAAACATTTCAGTAAGTCAGACCTGCACATAATGAAAGTAGTTCTGGTTTCAGCATTGGGCCATGAAAAGAACAAAACAGAATAGAATAAAATGCAGTATTTTGGTTTAAAGGAACTTACAAGTTGACTTAACATCCAACTCCTTCTTCCTATAGTGTAGACAACTGAAGTCCATGTAACTGAGCAGATTTTTTACAAATCACCCCATTATGTTATTCAGATTTACTTGACCAAAATGTATTGTTGCTCTGCAATAGTTTCTAGAAGCTCAAATTTAACATTTCCAGCCACAGTCAAGCAGTTATGTGAACCCTGACCCCCCCCAGGAGCACAGCAGTGCAGTGGGAGAAGCTGGCACCCACCCAACACCAGGTAGGGTTGGGGGGGTCGGGTACCCTCTTCCCAGAAAGTCTGCAAGTGGGTGTTCTGTCCAGGGGATGGGAGAGCTGCTCTCCTAGCTCTCTCCCCAAAATAGGAAATACCACCATTTAATTAAATACACACATCCTTACGCGAGCCCTGGGTCCTCGGAAGCACTGGTTCGTCCTCCACTCCGGTCAGGGAGGAACATCCACGGCTCCTTAGCCTGCCATCACAAGTTCAGGCCACCTCCCAGAGTGTCCTGAGGGGCGAGACCCTGGTCATATCAAATTGTAAGACAGAGGATGAAGGTTTTTTACATTTTATTGTTGTATAAAAATGAGCATTAGTCACTTCATAAAAGGCAAATGGGAATGCTTGTAAATGTTGGTAAAATAAGAAGTACTTCCTTTATACGTTTCTGCACCATCACATAGTGTGGTTCAGCCTTCATCACCCCTTCAGCGAACGCTTGTGGGTGCCACCTGCAACTCAACCAGCAAACGTCCCCATGGCAGCTGACGGGGATGTGGGCCACTCACAGGGAAACCAAGATGCAGACGACCTTGGAGCCGACACACAGCCCTCACAGATAGGTGTCCCCATGCTTCCCGGAGCCTCAGACCTGCCGACAAACCACACCAGCACCCAGTCAGCCCTCATACACAGACGTCCCCACAGAGAAGAGGTCAGCACCTGTGTTGTCACCTCAAACACGTGCCTGGAAGCCAGGTGTGAGCTTTGTCACGACTAATAAAGTGATAACTCCAACCTGCTCCCTCACAGCTCTCCAACACCACCTCTTATCCCAGGGTGGGGCCCGGAGGGTCAGCTCGATGGGCAGGGAAGTGTGGCTTCAGCCACCCGTTCATCCAGGGACAGAATGTCGCCTGCCCGGCAGCTGAGACCATGAGGCTGAGACCCAGCTCCTCACTCACCGCACCCTGTCACTCAAGTCCCAGCCCTTGGCCTCAGTTTCCCCTCCTCCCTTCTCTTCCCTCACGAGCTCCATCTATCATGGTCACCTCGACCAGAGGCGGACTCTCCTGAGTGACCCAGGTGACCGCAT
Source organism: Odocoileus virginianus (assembly GCF_023699985.2). Lineage (NCBI taxonomy): Eukaryota > Metazoa > Chordata > Mammalia > Artiodactyla > Cervidae > Odocoileus > Odocoileus virginianus. The sequence continues at coordinate 54,853,654 of NC_069695.1, forward strand.
GTGAGTGAAGCAGGTGGGGCAGGGTGGACCCGTATGAACTCCCTGGGGTGGGATGGCCTGTGGGCACAAGGCTCTGCTCTGCTGGAGGGGAAGTCCCCTGGGTGGTGGAGCCGGGAGGGTTTCTCCGTGTTAATTTGAGGTGAGGGAGGCCCCACGGTCCGCATGGAGCGGCTCCAGCAGTGGGGCTGCAGCCCCCTGTGCCTCGGCCTCTGCCCCATCCACCCTCACCCCAGTGATGCCCCCTCAGCCCATCCTGAGAGCCTGCCCTAGGAGCTGCCGCGGACATGGGTGAGGTTGGGGCTCTGGCGGGTCAGAACCAAGTTTGTCCCTGTTTTCTTGTCTGAGAAGCAAGACGACAATAGCACCCACCCCCAGGACTATTGTAAAATTAGGCCCATGTTAACTCAGCATTTAAGACACAGTCTGACCCATGGGAGGCCCAGGGCTCCCGGGAACCCCGCCGCTGCCTGTATATCCCCTCTGCCTATATGTCCCCTCCCCATGTGCCACTTTTTCCCAGGCCATCCCCACCCCACTCTCATCATCACTTGAAGGATGAACATCATACCTGACTCACTTCTGCTAAAACCCTCCGTGACACCCGCTCTCTCCCTGGAACTCGCCCCCCGCCCTCCTGCTGTCTAGGACCTGGGCTGATCTCAGTCCTCCCACTGCCTTCCAACCAAGGACTCCAGCCTCTCCCTTCACCTGGCAAACCTGATGCCGTCCCCAAGGCCCAGGAGTGCCAGCCCGCAGGCAGGCCTACTGTCCCAGCTGGACTCGCACAGGACACAAGGCTCTCCCTCTGCACCCTCGGGCCACCCAAACCCGGGGTCTCTGTGGCAGTCCAGGCTGGGGGCTGAGGCCACCACCTGGAGGGAGCCCTCCGTGCAAGGAGCATTCCCGCCAGCCCGGCAACCACATGCCCACCTCTGGACCAGCATCTTGGAAGCCTGGGTTACACCAGCTCAAGGTCACATCAGCCAAGCCCCAACACTCACATCTCCCAGCTCCACCAACTCTGCCCTCTGACCTCTCTGTGTCAGAGGTCAGCCCTCAGGGCACACAGACACCGCAGATTTTCATGTGAAAGTCAAGGTTACAGTTAGATCATCATTTTGCAGGTTACACTACAGTTCCTGGACCCCAAAGCAGACAATAAAGACCATGCCACTTTTGTTTTTCCTTAATCTCTGAGTCTGCCCTGCTCCCTGTCCCCTTGCCGAACCCTGTTTAAATTGTGGAATTTATGATTTCTTTGAAAAGCGACAACTTTACTGTTGGGTAAGCAAATCACCTTCTGATGGTTAAAGGTTCCATTTGGGGCAACGACACACGTTCCACCTTGCCCAGAGCTTTGCTGCATTTCCAGTGACACCGATGCTACAGCCCCTGGCAGGGAACTCATCCTGCAGGGCCTGCTCAACAGCACCAGAGCCCGGGGGAGAATCCCTGCTGGCCCTGCTCGCAGCCAGCTGCTCAGCTGCCTGGATGGACAGACTGAACAAGCAGGAGGGAACAGCAGAGCTACCTGGACAGCGCAGAGAGCAGGCGATGGGGTAAGATGGATGGCTTGAATTTCCCACCAATCACCGGGCAGCACTTTGGCTGGGCAGTGATTGATGAAGTGGTTAGTCGTCCGTCTCACCTGGCCACGAGGCCTGCAGAGTGTCAGTGGAGCCTGGCTTGGCTCCAGAACATAAGAGAGACCTCGAGCCCACAATTTACCCTCACGCGGGAGGTTCAATAACCGCTTTGGACGGCCGCTGGGCCCGCAAACATTCCACTTCAAGTGTCAGCAGGCTTTACCGTGGCTGCAGCCCAGGTCTAAATGGACACATCTCCACGGCCAAGGTTAACTTCTCTTTAGGTTCAGTGAGTTTCTCCTAATTGCCCTCAAATAGGCACTGCTATTTCAAGAACTTTAAGGAAAGTCCCTTTGGGGCCCTTTAAACAGGTTTTAAGTGTCTACTGTCAGAAACCCGCTCTGTGTTAAAACATTGCCTATTTAAAAGGAGAGTTGGAGAGAACATGAACCTGGAGTCCAGGAAGGAAGAGGCAACGTGTCCCCCACACATTGCTTCACAGACGAGAGGGAAGAGGGAACTTGGAATGAGGGAGATTTGGGGTCGAGATGGAAGGAGCGTTCTCCTGCACCCAAGAATTCTCCCATCCTGACACCTCGTGGGCGCGGGACCAACCGCTGCAGAAAGAGGAGAGCGACAGTGGCCAAGCTCCTCTGCTCTGAAGGAGGCTGGACCCTGGGTGCTCAGGGGTTGGGGTGGGGTCCCCGAGATGATGGATCGGGGGCTGCAGCAAGGTGCCAGATCTCAGGGTCTCCAAACACACACCCACTGGGTCCTGGCAGGGAAGAAGGGGAAGGACTGACTGGGCAGGCACGTTCTCTGATTCTGAGAGGACTGGCCTACGTCCTCCATGGGCCGGGTCCTCTGCCGAGTCACGGGCCAGGCTGGCATTGGGCCCTCAGCCCAGCACTCAGGACCGCCCACAGTGAAGCCTGAAATCGGATCCCACAGCAAACACCGGCCCAGCCAGGCCCGAGCTTGCACGAGTATTTTGATTTTGCATTTCCTTTCTGAATCCATTAATATTTTATGAGACCACACAGAGGGCTTGTGCCCTGCCCGGTTCTCCTCTTTTAATCATGTGATGTGCTGTAAAGCATGAGCTTTTGACGAGGGGGAGGGGGACAAGCGGCGGCTGGGCTCTGGGAGGCGGAGGAGACATGTCCTGAAGGGCAAGGAGGTCAGGACCTGGGGCCTGGGCCGCAGGGCTCTTCCTGGTCACTTGCTGGTCTTGACCACCGAGCTCCTTCTCCTCTGGCTTAAGTCTTGGACTCACAGAGGAGCTCGCAGCCAGGGACTCAGGCTGCTCTCCACAACACGAGGGCCCAACAGCAGCACCCAAGCCACCAGGGACACTGTCCCTGCCTCCACACTTTCCGCCCGGGGTCCCACCAGCCAACCTCCCCTCCACCCCCAACTTTCTGCAGCCTTCCCAGGTTTGCTCTACAAGCCACCCAGACAATTGCCACACATCCACGCTTCCTACTTCCATTGCACTTCCTCATCACACTTCTGTGTCTGGAGGAAGGTGGGAGGAATTACCCGCCTGGTTCTAGAGAGTTCAACATCACCTGGGAGCTGGTTTGCAGCCCATCACTGCCGTCATCACAGGCACCACCTCACCTGTGCATCAGGGCGCACGGGTCGCTGGGCAGACAGTTGAGAACATTCAGACTCTATTTAAAAGAACACATCTCACTTAACCATTTTTATCTTAATACAAAGAAATTCAATAGTCTCACAGCTGCTGCTGCTAAGTCCCTTCAGCCGTGTCCCACTCTGTGATCCCAAGCTCCTCTGTCCATGGGGATTCTCCAGGCAAGAATATTGGAGTGGGTTGCCGTTTCCTTCTCCAAGGGATCTTCCCAACCTAGGGATTGAACCCAGGGTTCTTATGTCTTCTGCATTAGCAGGCAAGTTCTTTACCACTAGCACCACCTGGGAAGCCCTGTCTCACAGTATTCAAGGGTAATGAATGCTTGTCATTTCCACTACACATGAGTGAGCCAAGCTTCATGTAATTGTGAGTCACCCTGTAGATCAAATCCGGGGTGAGGCTGGTGTGTTAGAGGGAGACAAGCCAGGTCCCCAGCAACTCAGCTCAACAGGGGCTTTCTTCCACTCTTTGTCTCAGGTATATTTTCCCAGTGGGTTTATAAGCTATGGTGATAGTCACAAAGGAGGGAATTCCAGATGCTAGGGATTCACAAGCAAGATGGAAGGAGAGTCGTGCACACAACTGGAACAGCAGGGCTCCCAGGTCACAGGGAGGACACGGTTCATCCCAAAATCCTCAAAGCTGCAATAATCTGACTTGCATGGTACTCTCAAAGCAGTAGGAATGTTCAATACGAAAGCTGCAGTCGTTGGATAGAATTTCTAGGAAAGGAAATTACACATACCTCTCTTTGCCTTTCTATACATCTTCCTTCTTCTGATCTGGGATATAAAAATGATGTCTAGAAATCAGCAGCCATCTTGCAAGCATGAGGTGACTTTGAGAATGGAAAGCTAGCATCTGTTAAGAACAGTAGATCAGAAAGACAAAAGGAGCTTGAGATGTCATGGACCTACCACTCCAGCCTCTCTTATCCCCAGGAAAACACTAATTTTTCAACATTGTGATTATTTGGGGTATTTGGGGCCTCTGCTGCTCTACTACAGCCAAATACAATTTCTAAATGACACACGGTATTTTTTAATTTCAAGAAAGCAATGGATATAAACTTTTATATTCTGTCATAATCATCATAAAGCTGTAGCAAAACCATACTGCAAAATCTCATTATCTCTGGGCTATTTCATGCTAATGTAATAATAGATACCAGTGGATTAATTTATCACTTCTCCTAATTAGTAGTTACGTTTTTAAATCGGGTCTTCAGGAGTAATGGCTTTACCTACAGCAGTGAAATTTGATAACTTGGCAGCTAATGAGAGAGCTTCGGGTCTGTGAGTGATTAAGGCCTTGACGAGTCGCAGTGTACAGGTGCCGCCTTTGTTTTCTGCATGTTGTTCCAGCCTCTAAAGGGAAAACCTTGCCCCAAAATGATTCGTCCTGATTTAATAGCCAGACACCAAGATGTGACCTGAAGCAGGGAGACTGGCAGAAGCGCGGCCAATGCAGGTGTCACTGGAATTTGGGCAACTACATCATTTCTCAAATTATCACTGTCAGAATTCTGACCACAAATTCAGAGAGTTTTGTTTTTTCCCTCATGATGGAAAAACACCAGACAAGCTTAAAAGTCAGTTAGTCCGTCTGCAGATGACACGTCCAGTTCCATCAGGAAGGGGGTGCCACTGTGGAGGGGCTGGATTATAACAGGCTGACCAGCTGAGGAAGACGGACGCTGGAGCACAAAAGTGATTTTCTGCCATCGATGGAAAATGCGTCTGGCAGAGATTGCGGGGCCGTGCCAACCCTACTTTCAGAGTGTGGTCCAACTCTAATTGTCACACAAATCTGACATCCACATCAACCCCAGCAAGGGGCTGCCAGCCCAGAATCCCTGAGAACCCTTCAAATATCTGGCATCCATGTGTTAAACAAAATATGTCTCGTGGATGAATTTGTTTATAAATTATGAGTGAGACATTAACAAACTTTTCTGTTTGCCGCACAGCATTCATTAACCAATCACAGAGGTTTCAACGGCACTTTGTGATCTTAAGAGCCATTTGAAAGTTGAAAAGGAAAGCGGTGCTGATCTAAATGCTCGGCTCTCTCACCTTCTGCAGAAACGGGTACTCGAGATGTTCTTAATCTGACCAACGAACTCACAGTGCTGGTGGTGTAAACAAAGTAGCATCAGTCACCTGAGCGAGGAAGCCCCGGAAGGGGCCGCCTTGAGGGGTCAGGCGTCTCCCCTGAAGAAATGCATTAGGGGCGTGGAATAACCACCAGGGCATGGAATAACAGGCACAGCAGCCTCTACACCCGCTGGTCACCTTGGAAAGAAACAGCAGCTGCATTTCCTGCATTGAGTCCAACTCCCACCGCACATAACACTGTCTTTCCAATAAATGACAAGATAACCAATTGCATAAATCAATTGGTTAAAAGAAAAGTTACCTTTAAGAGGTGTAGGAGCTGACAGAAATCATACTGGGTACTTTAATGGAATTTAGAAAAATCTGGGAACTTGGAATAAAAAAAAGTAAAAATTCCATTAGTGAGTTTCTGGTTTTCTGCTTGTCTGAAAGCAGGCATGATAACAATGGTTAAAAAAAAAGAAAGAGAAAAGAAAAAAGAAAAAAAATGATATTTGACCTTTTAGGACTGACAGAACAAGTGTGATGTTTGACAATAATAGCTATTATATAATTCACTTTCTACTTAAGTTTTTAATAGTGCTCACAAGATTAGCACAAACACAATGGTGTGTATGTGTGAGTGTGTGTGTGCACATAAGTAATGAAGGAAAGAAAAAATTGGGCGAGTCTAATTTCTCACAGCAATCTTCACACAGCTGGATGTTTCTCAAATATTTTAAAGTGTTTTGATCATTTAAAAAGATTTAAAGCATTATTTTCCTAGAAATTCTGACAAAATGATTCTACCAAATTAACTACTTGCTCCAAATTACATATTGTGTCATTAATCCCTAATATAGATTATATTTTAGAGGCAATCACCTGAAAAATCCTATCATGTCAGAATCTTCTATTTCCAAAATTCTTGGGTAATGTATCTTGCAGAGAATCAATACTGTCTCTGCTTCTACATTTCTATTATTTTCATCCAATAGGTGTGAATTAATGACACCCATAATTCCACCCAAATCTCACAAAAATGAAAAATAATATCACCTTCTGTCCCATTTCAAGCATCGGGTGCCAAATTTGTTGTCCCTCAAAGCAGAGCAAGAAAGAAAGACCAGGAGCAGGTACCAGGCCATGTGATGTCCCGTCTCAGATGGGACAGAGGCCGGGAAAGAGCCGGACAGCCGAGGACAACGATTAGGCAGGGATGAGCCGTGGAGATGCGTCCCTTGGAGGAGAGGCAGACTCTGGGAGGATGCTGGCCAAGCGGGGTTAATTAGATGCTCACCAGAGCTGGGGTCTCACCGTGTCTGAGGACCAGAACACCAAGCTGTCAAGATAAGGTGGAAGACGACATCGGAGGATGCACGTGCTGGGAGATGCACGTGCCGGAAGATGCGCGCACCGGGAGATGCGTGTGCGGAGGATGTGCTTTCCCCCGAGGCTGAGCTCTGCAGTCAGAGCATCTCTATCAGGACTGGGGGCAGTGCTCCTGTTACCCTGGGCACCAGATCGGAGCCCCCAAGGCAGGACCATCCTTGCCCACGGACTGTCCTCAGCATCATCGTCATCTCACTCAGGCACTGTGCCCTGAACGTGGCAGCCACCCTGTGGGCCCTCGACTGTCCCTGTGAAAGGGGTGATGGAGTATGCCATGGGATGGAGAGAGATGGATGCTGCCCAGCTGGACACCCAGGGACCGGCGTCCAGAGCATAAGACACAAGCATCCAGAGCCACATGTGCCCAGCAACCTGACCCAGGCTAAACCTGCTGGGATGGGGGTTCAGGCTAAAGTATGTACTGAGTCTTCAGTAGGCTTCAGCCACTGTCAGCGGGGTTAGTGTCTGGGAGAAGGGGTGCAGAGGAGGTGGAGTGATGGAGAAAATCAAACTGCGGAGAGGGCACGTGTGCTGGAAACCCTCTGGCTTCAGGCGCTTTATCTCTTCCTTGGGCACTGTTTTCCCTGAATTGTCTGCATGGGTAGCATAAGATAAACAAGAAGGGATTTTTCCAAAACAACTCACCTATTAGATGTGAAACCATAAAAGCATAATATACTTTCTGGTCCCATCTAGAGACCCTCCCTCTGGTTTGAAAATAAAGATTCCCAGAATAATGGTTGGGGATCTGGGTGGGTCCGAGGAGAGTCGGGTTGCCTTTCCTCAAATAAACCCAAATCTCAGCATCACAGAAGTCAATCCAAGGGCACAAATTCTCCTTTCCTGCTCCATCCTGAAGCTCCAACACACACTTTCTCCACCTCCACCAAGAAAGTTGAGTTTCTCCATCTATGTTCCATCTTTCCCCACACACACACTGAAAGTTTGATCATAAGTGGGAAGGTTCTTTTAAAGTTGTATGTTTCATAATCCAGGAAAACCTCCATCCGGAAGGAACTACTGTGAATGGAGGCAAATGTCAGCCTCGGTGGGAATAACTTGCTCTTTTCAGGACCTGCAGCTGCAGCGCCATCAGGGAGTTGTCTGGCCACGTGGTTTTTCACATCTGTCAGTTCATTTAAAGAAAGGAGCACACACAGTTTCACTAAAGCCAGTTACATAGATTTGTGGCCCTCCCTTGAGAGCCTGGGATCTATACATGATAATAATATGTTACATGGGGACTGGAATATCATATTTTCAACTCTAATCAATAGATTTTTACATACCTATAATGTAATCTGTTTACTTAAAAGTGTAGCTGATTTTTCAAATCAACAATCCAGCATTTAGGGACAATCTGGATAAATGAATTTAAATCTACATCGAAGCTAAGATAATTATCCTCTTTTATTTTGAGGAATAATGTTACTGTACTATATTCTTCTATATCGTGAGTTTTGGATCAATAGCCAAATATGAAAGTTATCAAATAAAGTGGGAAGTTGCAGTGTTTTGTAAGTCAAGGCTCTTTGAAGGTGACCCTTAACATCTTTGCTGAAAGATATCTTGAGTCAGAGGTTTAAATTTGCTGAAGAGAATGGCTTAGTTCATGACATTTTCACCATGTTTTTCCACCTAGCACTTTCCCCTCTCTGATGATTCTTCAGTTTACAAGACTGAGCAGATCCTGGAAAATAAAGAACAGGCCCCCACCTGCAGGCCACACTCGCACACAGATCTTTGTTCCAGCCCTTTTCAGGGGCGTCTTCCCAAGGCCTTGGCTGAGGCATGGTCTCCCAGGGGCGCCCAGGTCCCTGGGGCGGCAGGGCCTGCTGCATGGGCTCCTGGGCCCCTGTCCTGCATCCCCGACCCTCACCAAGCATGTGCCTGGGGAAACGTGGTGCAAGGGGACTGGCCCTTCCTCGCCCACCTTTTGCCTGCACTGTTGTGGCAGCTGGATGGAGGCTGGAGCTAGCCTTTCAGTTTGACACATTGTCCTAATCAACCACCGGGACTCTGGGCAGCTCAACAGGCCAGAACCCAGGTCACAGACCCCAGTTGCAGGCACCACCTCTGTCTTTCTAAGTTCCACAGCTGGGTGAGCAAGGCCCCCATCTCCCCCTGCTACTTGGGCTGCAGCTCAGGGCTGCCCGGTCTTTGTCCATCACCTTGGTGGACACTCTGGTGGGTGTGGCCTTGGCCTTGCTTCACCTCGGGTCTGCTCCAGGGCGGGGGACTGAAGAGACCAGCTCATCACCCTGAGAACTTCCTGACATCGTCCAGAGGAGCAGATGCACATGACAGCTTGCTTGCTTGCTTTTTTAATTTTTATTGGAGAAGGACACTTTTTATTTGCTTGATGCTTGTTTGCTTGGTTTTGTTTCAAGAATGCTGAAATAAAAGAGCAGAGAATTCAATGCCTGAGACTCAACACTGAGCCTCCTCTATCCTGCCTGAACCAGCGCTGAGGCCTGAGGTGGAGGCGGAAGAGCCAGAATGCAGGGCATCACTGGGACCCTGACAGCCACGGCACAAGCCGTGGCTCGTCATGAAGATGAGCAGCAGTCACTAACGTGGAACAGTTCTGTGTCAACAGCACCTAACCCTAACTTCATCTCACAGCACCCCAGAGGTTGGCCCTCCTTTAATTCTGTCAGAGACAGAGGACATGAGGAAGGGGCCAGCTAATTGGTCACAGCCAACTCAGGCAGCCACAGAGCCAAGAGTTTAGTCCCAGCTGTTACAGCATTGCTTTCTTAGTCACCACGGAGCCACCTAAGTTGAGTCTAAGACACATGGATCTTCCATCGTCTGATTCAAGGTCAGATGTCTCTTTATTGTGCCATTGGGAGCCCAGCAACACTGTAAGGTGAACTGTTAAGGATGGAGCCATTGTCTGTTTAGGGGTTCAGCCCCCATCCCATTATTTCCCTACCAATGAGTGACTTGGAGAGTTACTGGCTGAAAGTCCTCCTGGAGGGGTGAGGTCAACAGTGGTAGGAAACATATCTACATGAAGAAGGAGAAGGAGAGTGTGGCTTCCTGGAGAGCACAGCCCTGGACCACGGCCCTGGAGACCACACTCTGGAGACCACAGCCCTGAGGATCACACCCTGGAGACCACACCCTGGAGAATACAGCCTTGGAGACCACAGCCTGGGGACCACAACCCTGGGTACCACACTCTGGAGACCAGAGCCCTGGGGACAACAGCCCTGGAGAAAACAGCCCTGGGGACCACAGCCAGGAGACAACACTCTAGGGACCACATGTCTGGGGACCACACCCTGGAGACCACAGCCCTGGAGACCACAGCCCTGGGGACAACAGCCCTGGAGAAAACAGCCCTGGGGACCACAGCCAGGAGACAACACTCTAGGGACCACATGTCTGGGGACCACACCCTGGAGACCACAGCCCTGGAGACCACAGCCCTGGGGACAACAGCCCTGGAGAAAACAGCCCTGGGGACCACAGCCAGGAGACAACACTCTAGGGACCACATGTCTGGGGACCACACCCTGGAGAACACAGCCCTGGGGACCACACTCTGGAAACCACAGCCCTGGGGACCACAGTTCTGGAGACATCCACTATTTAATCCCAGGAGTAACTGGGAGAGAGACCCTGGATGGAGTCTGAAGCCCTGGAATCAGCAGGAATATCTCAGGGGCCCCATGCATTTGTGTTCTTATGACAACACTGAGTCATGACCTCACATGAGAGACACCATTTCACGCCTGTCCCTGTGGCACCTGAACAATGAAGACACTTCCAGAAGTTCCACCTCACAGATTAAACCCACATTGTAAGAGATTGTCCTCTTGAGATGAATTTGTGCACCAGGTGTATCAAAACCAGTTCCTTGAGTGACTTTGTGGGAGACAGAGCCTCATTGCCAGAGGGGAAGCTCATCCCCATCTTCATGTGATGTCTCTGCCTCGGGCACTACCTTTTGTTTCTCCCATTTACTCCTGAGGTTTGACCTGAAACTACAGAAGCTGTGTGCTGAGTAGTGAAAAGAAAACCATAGGAAACCTGCATACTTTATCCAGAAATTCAGTCAGCACAAAAGAACCTGTCCTCGTCCACTTCAAGGGCTCAGGGAAGCACTAAAAGAGCAGGGGTGACCACGGAGGTGTGAAGGTTCTCTTCCACTGTACAGCTATCACAAGTTTAAAGAGAAGATAGCCAGAGAGTGACCCAGAGATGGAGAGAAGGTGGGCTTCTTGCTCCTCCCCGACATGGAAACCAGCCGATTTCATCCAGCATCTGTGCTGAGTCAGGGCCGCCTGTAAGCTGGGGGTCTCACCATGAGGTGCAGGAGAGGCCCCCAGGGCTTTGTTTCTGTCTGGGAGCGGGCCAAGGAGAAGACCCATGAAATCTGGTGTTTCAGAAGTCTTCACCAAAATTCATGTGCAGGCCCATCCCTCTCATCCCAGTTCCTCAGAGAAGAGCCTTCGGAGGCTCTGCCCCCCTTCAAAGTGATGCCCGCAGCCTGTACCTACCACCCACCCCTGCCCGGCTGGACACTGCGCTGCTCGCTCCTGAGCCTTCTCTGTGCACACGTGACACTGCCCCGCACTGGGCACTAGGCGTGCTGGTTCACACTGTGCAGCCCCTTCCAGATATTAACAAAGATAGAAAACGAGGAACTATGACTTTCTGAAAGGGAAGTGCCAGTAGCTCAGCCGTGTCCGACTCTGTCACCCCGTGGACTGTAGCCTGCCGGGCCAGGCAGGAATACTGGAATGGGTTGCCATTCCCTCCTCCAGGGGGTCTTCCTGACCCAGGGATTGAACCCGGATCTCCTGCATTGCAGGAAGATGCTTTGCTAGCTGAGCCACCAAGGAAATGTTATCTTTATAAAAACTGGGAGAAAATATTTTCAGATAATATGTTATATCTGACACAGGCCTCACATCCAGAATAAATGAGTTCTCAAATCACTATGAGGAAAAGAAGCAACCTAGTTTCTCACGCAGGTGAAGTATTTCGTAGACACGTCACTCCAGGTGATGTATAGCTAGCAAGTGCTGGGTATCACTGGTTATCAGGGAAACACATGCAAGCTGACACCAGAAAGATTCCAGTTAAAAGACCTGGTTGCTCAGGCCATGGAGAAAAAGGAGCTTTCATTCATTGCCAGTGAGACCATCAAAGGGGACAACCTCTTTGGAGAAGAACTGGCTGCATCTTCGAAAGATCTAGATGTAGTTACCGTCACCCCCACCTCTGCAACCCCAGGTATTCACCCGAGAGCAGAGGGAGCATGTACGGATGGAGACTTGTACACAGACGTTCCCTCCAGCTTTGTCGCTAACAGCCAACAAGCCCATCAGAAGGTGAAAAGATAAATAGACTGGCACATCCATGAGTGAAAGCCTCTCCGATCGGCAGGACTGACTCGGTGCAGGTTACGGCACGACCGAGCACAAACAACCGCCGGGTAAAGGGAGCCAGGTCAAAAGCCAAAGTACATACTTTCTGATTCCATTTATAGGAAATTGAAGGAAATTAAAGCAAGATTAGCAGCTGCCTGGGGACAAGAGTCGGGAAGGTGGGAGTGGGGTGAGGATCTCAAAGAGACACAAGGAGACTCTGAGATGAATGAACACGGTCGCCATCAGGACTGGGGTGAGGGCTTTGCAGGCAGACTATTGGGTCAAGTTGACTCAATTGTGCATTTTAAAGACACCTAGTCTCTTCATGTCCCATACACCTCAGTAAAGCGGCTTTGCAAAGCTGCTTATCTGATAGGAGAAAGGGCTTCACGAGTGAGAGAGGACAGAAGAGGAGGCAAGAGGCTCTGCCCGGTGCCACACAGAATCTGTGCCCGCACGCCAGCCTCCAGCTTCCAACAGCCGCCAGCTGGCTCTCCTGCTGCTGTGGGCCCTGGACGCTAGCAAGCACTGTTCAGCCTGCCTGGTCGCTGGCTATTCCCCACCCGGGCACTCGATCTGGTGGTGACCCCGGCCCTGGATGGGGGTGGGTGAGCCCAGAGCTTCCCCTGGTTCCTTCTGAAGGCCAGCCCCTGTCCAGGTGTCGCCACAGGGCCCGCCTTTCCGAGCAGCTGGGTGCATGGGGGATGCCTGCTTCCTCTGCGGAGGGTGGGGGTTGAGGGAGAGGAAGCAGGAGAAGGAAGAAGAGGAGGGGGACAGTGCAGGCTGCGGAGGTCTCGGGCACCCACCACACACTCTGACACACCTAAGACCCCACTCTGCTCAGGGAGAAGTCTGCTCCCAGCATCGTAGGAAGCAGACAGTCAGCAGATAGGAAAAGCGAGGTGGCTTCAGGGAGACACAGCCTTGCTCCACGGGACCAGCGCCACAGCAAGGCCAGGACTGGGTCAGGCAGACGCACCCCCAGGAAGGGACCCACGGCAGGTCACAGGTCGCCCAAAAGAGGCCTGCTTCCAGGCTGGACAGCAATGCTCCCTTCAGCTCACTGCCTCCTCTGACTCAAAGCAGGCTGGTCTCCATCCCAGGGAGGCTGGGGGCATCAGCTGCCCCACAGAAATGGAGCAGAGCAGACCCCACAGGCCACTCTGTCCCGGCCATGGAGGGTATGCGTTTCCGGGCTGTCCTCATCTCATAAACAGCGAGCTGTGGAGCCCGGCCTTTGGTGTGTAGGAGGGGAAGCCTGCTGCCGAGGGCCAGCACGGGGCCAACCTGGCTCCCGGGACGTGCTGGGGTGCTCTCCTGTCCCTGTGAGCCCACCGTCCTGGCTTGTCCAGCTCCCCCAGCCTGGCGGTCAGACCATGGACCGGCACAAGACATGCCCTGAGCCCACCAGCCTTTCCAAAGGGGGTCGCTGGGACTCCTGCACGCAGACTGCCCGGGGCCTCCCTCCTCCTCCCCTCCCCCAGGGACCCTGCAGCAGACAGAGAGCCTGCCCCCAGCTGTCGTCCAGCCCAGTCCTCAAGAATGGCCACCCTCCCTGCAGGTGAGACCGGTCCCCAGCCTCCTGATACCCAGGACTGGTCTGGACGACAGAGCCGTGGTTGGAGAGTGGGCTCCCAAGGGGCATGAGTGCTGGGCCCTCCGGGGGCCAGGTGGTGGCGCTGCTGTCTTTAGGCATCGTGGCCACATCCCCAGAGCCGGCCTCAGAGGCCACCTGGCTGCAGGCACCGGGCCCTGCGACAGGGTGCCCTGGGACTGCACAGGGCTCCTCCCGCCCCACCCCACAGGGCCCAGCCCAGAAAAGCAGGTCGTGATGGGAGGTGGACCCCGGCATCACTCTCAGCCCTGGCCTCCCCCCGCCCACAGCCCCACAGGACAAAAGTGACCTTGCACCCCACCCATGACCTGGGGGAGGCTCATGGTGATTTAGACAGTGCCTCTGTCACTAACTTCCTGGCTTCTCTCATGAGGAAGGTTTCTAAAACTGTAACAGTGCCAGAGCTGACTGGAGGTCAGAAGGAAGCTTCTTTCCCTCTGGTTCTGACCATCTTTATTTAAAGCCCACGCCACTCACTCATCACTTCACATCAGGAACCCATCTTTTTTCTGTCAATGCCTTCCCCGCTCCCAGAGCTGGTCGCTTGGACCCTGTCTGTGGTGGATGAACCATGGCTGGGTCCTTCCCCATCGGTGTCCCCCACCCAGGGCACCCCCATCCCCTCCTTTGCAGCCTCCATCAGACAGTCCTTCTGGAGCCAACGGCATCTCCACCTCAGCCAGGAGGGTTCGTCTGGTGTCTCCAGGCCATGCCCATGACAGTCCTTTCAAAAATGCCCCATCTCTCAGCATCAGGCACCTAAACAAAAATCCTTTCCACATGATTCTCTAATGCTATTTCTTGACGTCACGTTGATATGTTATCCATCCAGTTAGAGGAATGGGACCACTGACAATGAAGACACAGATGAAGACTCTCAGAGAAGACCTGATCTTGGAAAATGGGGAGGACAGTGAGGGGACTCCCGCAAATGCTGAGCTGAGACCTCGCGGCGTCCAGGTCATGGCCTACACAGGACAAGATCCGGGATGCTGGCCCATGCACAGCACATGCTGAGCTCACCAGATCACAGGGATCACAGGGCTGGGCTTGGGACCACGTACGCAAGTCCCTCCCCCAATCTCTGGGCCACAGAGGCCCCTCAACGTGGGGGAGAGAAAGGCCCTTCTAACCAGGATGCCATCTGACCCCTTGGACTTGAGGGAGATGGCTGGGAACACCTTTCACCTGAAAAGTCAGAGATTTGATGAAGCTCAAATGGAGAGCTCGATTCAGAGCCGCCTGGGGCAGGGGATTGGCGGGGAGCGGGTGGCGGGGGGAAAGCAGCTCCTCCCACTACTGAACACTACTCCAACAGAGCACCCCCTCCCCTCTTCCCCCCCCACCTGAGTACCCCCTCCCCCCTTCTTCCTCCACGAAAGACCCCCCTCCCATTCCAGGTTTCTCTGAGCAGCCCAGGGACTCATTTGCTCTCACAGTCTTTGCTGAGACTTTATTCCTATGTTATTCTGCAAAATCCACGGCAATACTCAGATCACAGGGAAAACTCTACCTTAAAACAGCGTTCCTGGGCAAGGCGTCCCACGGGGAGAGCCTGGAGCACGTCCAGGGCCCCAGCCACTAAGCTCCTGCATTAAGAACCTCCTGACCCAAGACAACAGAGGCAACCTTGTCAGAGTTTTCAAGACTCACTTTGCACGCCTTTTCTCTTGTTGATTGAAGCCATATTTTTGGTGTCATTTTAATAGTCTCTGTGCACATTTTCAATATCTATTCATCTCACAGTTTGATTAAAGGTATAATGAATAATTTTTCTGTCATTTACATTCGAGAAGAAACGCATTCATGAACTCGCACACAATCTGACTTCCCATAAATTTTCTTCTTAGACATGCATTTGGTCAAATCCGCAAAAGCTTAATGTCAGATTATTATTCCTGGCACTCACTCATCAGCACCTCCCAAAAATAATCCACCCCCGGGATGTGGTTCTCGGATCCTGTACCAGAAATAATTGATCCCATGACGGCTGATGGAGACTTCCCTGCTCCTTCAGCAGCCCTTCAGTCAGACCTGGGTCTAATCCTGAGACAACATGGCTGTGTCCTCCCACAGCGGGGGGATGTCCCAGTCGGAAACGATGCTGGCTTTCCAGTCCGTGTTACACACGTGTTTCTAGTACCTGTGAGGGACTTCGCTGGCCCTGCCTGGGACAGCCCAGATGAGAGGGTCGCGCAGGACACGGCCCGGCGTCAGGCCCTTCTCCTTGCTGGCCCAGCGCTCTCCTGCAGGCCGGATGCGGCTCGCTCTGCAGGAGCAGCTACCAGGACACCCTCATTAACCTCCTGGCTGTAGAGAACACAGTCCTTGCAGATTTTGTGTCTTTTCCACTTTCCATTTGGATTTAAGCGCACTGATTTACGATCATCTGAACACAAAGCATCAGGTGTCTTATGTAAGAGGAGCCCTCGCCCTGCCATCCCTGACCCCATCACTGACCCCCACGTCCCCCACCCCCACTCCAGATCCTTATTAAACGATGACGGTGGAGTCAAGAAAAATGCTAACTTGTCCTGTCTTTTCACTCAACATACAAACTTTCCTTCATGTCTAAGTTCCCAGAAATTCCAAGCCCAGTGTGAAGGTGAGAGTCCTTTTCCTTCAAGAGTCCCACCATCCCTCCTACCCTGCAGCAGGCTGGGGGCCCAGGCAGAGTTCAGGGCAGCAGTGAAACTGCCGACCCGAGGGGAGGGCTCAGGCACGCCTGGGACCCTCCCTGAAGGAGCCCCAGGAGACCCCATCCTTCCTTCCAGCCCTGACTCCCTGGAAACAGGGAGCTTCCTTCTGCTGTGAGTTCACAGGACCACTGCAGCCCCAACACCGGCTTGGGTCTGCCTACGACTGTGGTCCGTTTATCAGCCTGGGACTTGGACATTAATTAGGGCTTCATTTGCTGCCGGGCCTCCTTCTCTACAAATATTTCCTCTGGGGCATGACAGCCATTTCCTGTCCTTTGATCTCGCCCCACAAGTAATTGAACCATTAGCCTCGTACCTGCAAGAAGTTGAATAGGAGCCCATCTGGGCTGCGGGGGAGGACTTCACACATCCTGCTGGTCGGAGCTCAGCAGGGAATCAAAGGTGGAACCCGGGTTAGCATGGTTGGAAATAAAGGGAATAAAATATTAGACGATGTAAAGAATTAATTTTCCGTACTGCACGTCGGGGAGCTTCAGGGTTTTCAGTTTCAAATATGGAAATCTTGAGTATGGTGTAGTTAAGTAATGATGGTAACTTAAAACAATAAATAACACTAACAAAGTGTTTGCTGAGTACCAGACGCCATTCTCCACACCCATCCAAGACTCTCTGGCTGGGCCGTCCCCCAAAGGGGACAAGAGGAGCCCCCAAAGCCGCCCTCGCCTCAGAGAAAAGCAGGACACGTAAACAACTCACTGAAACCTGCAGATCACGTGGCTCGAGTCTTCATCCACAGGATGGAGTCACGCCTACAGCGAGTGGCAACCGTACCTAACACCTGGGCCAGCTCCAATCACACTGGCATAGGGGTCGCTGCTCCCCTCTGGACCTTAGGGTCCCAATGTGGGCTCTGGAAGACTGGCAAAGAAGGAGGAAAAAAAGAGTGTAACCTGTAAGTTTACAGTAGTTTCTCAAGCTGTCAATACTCTAGTTGTTTCTAAGAATATTCACACAGGCTATGGCCTCAATTCACCCAAGTAAAGTACCTTTCAGATCAGATCGGATGTTCACTTCAGCTCAATTAACTTATTAAACCGACTTTAAGAAACGAAATAAAATTGGTGTCTCTGATTCTGTAGGTGCACGACAAGAAGAGCCAGAAAGACAGAGCAGAACGCACACCGTTCCTGGCTCTCGCGTGTCCCGCCACAGCAGCTTGGAGGAATTTCAAGAGCATACTGCTGATAATCGTCCTGTTGACACGTTCCGGTTGCAGGAACCGTCGCCTACAAGAAGGACAACGTCTCACTCAGGTATATTAACAATTATTGCAGTGCAGACACTTCCCGGGAAACTGTGCAGAGTGCACTCTGCATTTGAGGAGGTGAATGGTCTCTTTATGTCCTCGATTGTGAAAATCTGTTTCTTTTCATCTTAGGAAGTAAAATCAGCCACATGGAAGGTCATGATATCCATGAACTTTCTTTCTGATACAATTCTGCCTGAGAAGCTGAATTTATTTTTATACAAATGCAAACGCACTTTTTAGTGCTAAAGGACACGTATGGGGAGCATTTTTCTTTCTTATGCTCTCTTTTCCAGTGGCTGCTGTAACCTGCAATGGACCAGGCAGCAGGCAATTCTCCAAAAGCCAGAGAAGCGGAGCGGAGGACATGCTCGGTGTGGACATTACGTGCCCCCGCCATGGTGCCCCCAGCAGAGCGCACAGTCAGAGGGCGTGAGACCCGGGCCCTGATACCCTGAGTCCACAGGAGAGAGCGCAGGGCTGCCTCCCGTGTCTCCTTGTTGGGGTCCTGGCAGGTGCAGGGACAGGCTGGCAGAGGCGAACAGAGGAGCTCCTTCCCTTCCCGATGCAGACCCGAGGACCGGGGTCAGCGGCCAAGAGATGGCCCTGAGGGGTGGAGTGGCTGAGGGAGGCCAGGAATGCCCTGGGCCAAGCGGTTGGCCAGGCTGGTCCCCAGCGGTGGGCAGAGCTCGTGCACACCCATTACTGGTAAGATGCCAGCACTGCCGATGGGGAGCCTGACCAACTCATGGTCTGTGCCCCACTCCCAGACGGCACTCAGCATGATCAGAGGCCATGGATCACCACCCAAAACAGCTCCCAACTCTTCTGCTCAAGTGTCTTCAGAGAGAAGTCTACAGCCTACAGACTGATCTCCTGTGTCTGCTCCACCCTCTGTCCACAGACAGGCCTCCTGAGTCTGCTCCACCCCCCATCACAGACAGGCCTCCTTCGACTCGCCCACCCTCCATCACAGACAGGCCTCCTGCGTCTGCTCCAGCCCCCATCACAGACAGGCCTCCTGCGTCTGCTCCAGCCCCCATCACAGACAGGTCTCCGGCGTGTGCTCCACCCCCATCACAGACAGGCCTCCTGCATCTCATCCACCCCCCATCACAGACAGGCCTCCTGCGTCTGCTCCACCCCCCATCACAGACAGGCCTCCTGCGTCTGCTCCAGCCCCCATCACAGACAGGCCTCCTGCGTCTGCTCCACCCCCCATCACAGACAGGCCTCCTGCGTCTGCTCCAGCCCCCATCACAGACAGGCCTCCTGCGTCTGCTCCACCCCCATCACAGACAGGCCTCCGGCGTCTGCTCCACCCCCCATCACAGACAGGCCTCCTGCGTCTGCTCCACCCCCCATCACAGACAGGCCTCCTGCGTCTGCTCCAGCCCCCATCACAGACAGGTCTCCAGCGTGTGCTCCACCCTCCATCACAGACAGGCCTCCTGTGTCTCGCCCACCCTCCATCACAGACAGGCCTCCTGCGTCTCGCCCACCCTCCATCACAGACAGGCCTCCTGCGTCTGCTCCACCCCCCATCACAGACAGGCCTCCTGCATCTCATCCACCCCCCATCACAGACAGGCCTCCTGCGTCTGCTCCACCCCCCATCACAGACAGGCCTCCTGCGTCTGCTCCAGCCCCCATCACAGACAGGCCTCCTGCATCTCATCCACCCCCCATCACAGACAGGCCTCCTGCGTCTGCTCCACCCCCATCACAGACAGGCCTCCTGTGTCTCGCCCACCCTCCATCACAGACAGGCCTCCTGCGTCTGCTCCAGCCCCCATCACAGACAGGCCTCCTGCGTCTGCTCCACCCCCCATGACAGACAGGCCTCCTGCGTCTGCTCCAGCCCCCATCACAGACAGGCCTCCTGCGTCTGCTCCAGCCCCCATCACAGACAGGCCTCCTGCGTCTGCTCCAGCCCCCATCACAGACAGGCCTCCTGCGTCTGCTCCAGCCCCCATCACAGACAGGCCTCCTGCGTCTGCTCCAGCCCCCATCACAGACAGGCCTCCGGCGTCTGCTCCACCCCCATCACAGACAGGCCTCCCGTGTTTCGTCCTCCCTCCATCACAGACAGGCCTCCTGCGTCTGCTCCAGCCCCCATCACAGACAGGCCTCCGGCGTCTGCTCCACCCCCATCACAGACAGGCCTCCTGCGTTTGCTCCAGCCCCCATCACAGACAGGCCTCCGGCGTCTGCTCCACCCCCCATCACAGACAGGCCTCCTGCATCTCATCCACCCCCCATCACAGACAGGCCTCCTGCGTCTGCTCCAGCCCCCATCACAGACAGGCCTCCCGTGTTTCGTCCTCCCTCCACACAGGCATTGGCACCACTGGACTGAGGCTGACCCGGGCAGTGCTCCCTACTCCCCCTACAGGTTTACCAGGAGCTTGGATGAGCCCAGGACCCTAGTCTCAGGGTCTAACCTTCCCAAAGAAGGACTGACCCTCCCTATCGCCTGTTGGTCTCCAGGCAACCTAACTAATTATCTCAAACTTGGCAGCCCAGAGTAGCGGAATTTATTCTCTCTCTGTTCTGGAGACGGGAAGTCTGAGCTCAAGGTGCCTGCAGGGCCGAGCTCCTTCCAGAGGCTACGGCGGAGCCTTCTTGCCCCCCACTTGTTGGGGCCCCAGGCGCTCCTGTCTGTGGCTGCACCCCTCCGACCAGCAGCTTCTCTCTGCGTCTCTCCTCATCAGGACACCAGCCAGCAGAGTCAGGGCCGCTCTACGTGCATGACTCTTCCATCCTGGGGCCCTTCACGAATCAAGTCAGCAGAGACCTGACAGAAGGTCTCTGAAGTTCCAGGGGGACATGCATGGGTGCGCCTGGTCAACCCTCTTCAGGGCACAAGGCCGGTTCTGCCCTCAGAGGAGAAGAAGCTGCCCTGGGGGCCATGTTCCCTCCACCCTACTCCACCTGCAGCTCCTGACAGCAGTCCCTGTGGCAGGAACAGTGGCCAGCCTTCTAGATTTATTATTGCATTTAATCCCCATGATAACCCCGAAAGGAGACATATTAGTCTTGTCTCACAGAGCTCAAGACTGAGGTGTGGAGAAGGGAAGAGCTCGTAAGTAGCAGGGCCTCCACCAGGTCTTAAGCCTCTCCTGCACACAGGCCCGCGGAATAGAAATGAAGGTCCCCAGCCCCTCGGGGCCTCTGGGGACTACTGGGCGCAGTGTGGAGCCAGATGGGCCCTGATAGGGGCTGAGGAGGATGCAGAGACTCCCGCCCACAACCATCCTACAGCAGCAAGGCCGGCCGCCCGCGGCTCAGTGCGGCCGGCAAACGTGAATTAGCTGTAGCAGATGTTTTTACTCTGGGAACTACCAGACCTTTCTGGCCACTCATTTATCCTTCAAGGGGATAAAACTCTACCCTTCTATTATGTGTTGTCATTGGAGCATTGCACAACTTTATCAAACTTTTTATTCTGGAAACTGAATTAATTTTCTGCAAGGGGGTTTTTGTGCGGCTCTTTAATCACATTTACTGGAGAACATGTGTACTGTACAGCCGGGGAGCCGATTACGGCTTCCAGAAAGGCCACTTTCAAAAGGAGATTGCCCTCGCTGCCGAGGCCTCCATCTCAAGGCCCCTGGGTTTTGTGAAGAGGAAAAAATTAATTACTATTTTAATAACGAAGCCAAGCCGGCTGAAAATCCTCTTAGAGAGTGGCGGGATGATGTAAGGGCCAGCGGGGGGGATATGAAAGCTCCGATCACACCTCCGCCCTGCACCCAGCACTCCATCCCGTAAGATGATACGGGCTGCTGGGTCACACATTAGGGAATTAGAAATATAATAATAACACTGTTTTCTCTCGGGAAGGGGAAAAGTTGTGATCCTGAGGCGCGGGCTGGTGGGAACTCCCAGGGCTGGCCCCTCTCTGCCCCCTCCCCACCCCCAGCTCCAGACTCCAGCAGCCAGAGTCGCGGAGCGCAGAGCCGACTGGGAACCCCGGGGAAAGGCGGGCGGTCTCAGGGCTGCTCCAGGGCTCCTGGGGACACATCCCACCCCGCCAGCGCCCCCCACCTCCCCCACTCCCCCCACCCCCAGTCCTCTCCTCTTTAGCTTCCAGAGGCAAAGGTTGAGCTGGTCTTTCCTTCACTGCACGGACACATGTGCCGGCTATTAATTCTCCTGGAAAGTAAAAGTTCTGAACCAACAGGGACCTACTATATAGCCAAAAAAAAGTAAACGTTTTGCACCAAAATGGTGGGGTGGGGTAGTGATTATTGCCGAGTGAGCAGAGGGGTCCTGGTCACGAGGGGGTGTTGTTCTCAGGCCTGAAGCAGTCTCCTCTCCACCAAGGCTGATTCTGGTGGTGATGAAGTGGCTCAAGAATTAGATGACCACATTAGAGCGATGAGGCCACGATCGCTCCTGAGACTCATCACCCTACGGGGCCCCCAAGGTCTTACCCTTTTCTCGCCAAGGTGCCCCTACACCCCTTGCCCCCACCTGCTCCTCTGCACTGCGTCCCTCGAAGCCTCCCCCTGGGCGCTGCGGTCCCCGCTCCCAGGGCAGGGTCAGCAGAGCCGGGCTCCCAATAGACGCACCGCAAGCCATGTGCTGACCCGAGGAAGGCAGGGTCCAGCCAAAGGCTACCCTGATTCAGATCCACCCTGTTTAAGAAAGAAAGAAGCTTCCGAAAATCAGTAGAGACAGAGTGACTGAAAGAGACTCTGTGTGTCTGTGGGGAGGGTGGGGGAACCTATGAAAGAGACGCTTATTTAATCAGATTTCTCAGATCTGTAGTAAATGGCATATTGATGACTATTCTTCAAAAATCACATGAAAGTATATTGAATAAATTTAAGAGTTAGCACTCACCAGAAATATTTTCTAACAAGTCCCCAGAGAAGGCACAGCCCTTCCAGGGAGCATGATGAACAATGAGATGACACAGGGTGTGGATGGGAAGTCACAGGGGCTGCTGTGGTCAGCAGATGGATCATGTTTACAGCAGGTAAACGTCTGTAACGGACATGCAGTGGGTCCACTGCACCGAGGCCCACCTGAAGGATGCTCCTGGGCCCTCACTGTCACCAATCTGCGGCAAGCCCAGGGCAGGACCAAGCTGAGCGGACCCGCACGCGACAGTGGAGGCAACGGCTGGGAGGGCGGTGGCGTTGAGGAGGAGACCTGCTGCACATCCGGAGCTGAGGAGCAGGAAGGAGACAGTGCCTCCCGAGAATGGAGATGCAGGAAGATATCGGGTCCCCAGCAAGGGCCGAGTGCAGGCTAACATCTCAACCGGAGAAAATGTCTGGGGTGAGCAACGCAGCCTCAGCCAGGAGCTCCTTTACCAGTTAATCCACCACCTTCCTGAGTATCCGGGGTCCTCTGGGCTTTACCCCTAAAGCCTGGAGGGAGTCCCATCTCCCCTGTGACTACAACAGCTGTGAGACAGTTCTCCCTGCCGGGAGGTATCAGTTTACCCCAACTATTTCACAGACGCTCTGAGAAAATTCAACTAGATTTCACATCACCTAAATTGAGTCGGGATCAGTGCCTTAGTGCAAATATATATACTACATGGCATTAGAAGAAAATATAATTCTTCCTGTGTTCCTCATTGGCCATCAGAACATTGCTGTCCTGGGATCCCTGCCCCCTTTTGTTTTTAAAAACAAGATAAAGTGATGACTGTGTTTTCTAGTCGAAAAAATGCTTCATGTGACCAGTCCCCATTATGGATGCGAGCAGGGCCTCACCGCCCTGGCCTCTGCTCCCCCTTCCCCACGGTGAGGACAGGTGAGCCCAGGGGAGGCCGGCCTGCCCTGCTCACCTGCGATGCTTCCTCTCTGCTTCCTTCCTTCCCTGTGAGATGATTTAATCTCACCCACAAGCCAGGCTGCCGGGTAAAAAGCGGAGAGCATGGAGACAGCCAGGGAAAGAGGGAAACCTGAGAGGTTTCTACCTTTGGGGCGGTCACACATCCGAGCACTGCCTGCAGGATTTCCACCCATGGGGCCTAAACGCAGCTCCATCCCCAAGGCCCCACTAAGTGAAGCTGGGTCCCCAGAGGACCTGACAGAAGTTCTCCTGGTCCCAACCCCAGCACCAAGCACCGGGCTCAGTCGTGGGGAGGAAGCCGCGCAGGTGCAGCCCCGGGCGCCCTCCTGGGCAGGCCTGGGAGATGGAGACCCAACCGCACACCCACTGGGAGCCCTGGGGCAGGACAGGCCACCTGCCTACAGGCTGGAGCCAGGCTGCGGGCCGGCCAGGTGGGGAGGGGGTGTCCGGAACCCCCGCTCCCCTGCAGAACGGGGCCCCTGACTCTCAGGCCGCCCTGGAGGGAAAGCCACGGGCCTGGCGGCACAGAGACTCCTTGACACCCAGGCAGGTCCTGCCACACAGAAGCGGGTCACCCTGGGGCCTGGTGCAGCACACCACGGCCCGCACCCTGAATCCCGTGTCTGTGCTGCCCGCGAACCAGAATTATGTTTAAACAGTTAAAAACTTGAATCATACGTCAGGACACATAACGTCATGTGGAGTTTTGTGGAGTTTGAGGTCTAGGGCATAATGAAAGGTCCGGGGCAGACCGAGGCTGACCTTGCTGTGGCGCCAAGCAGAGCCAAGCTGATGCTACAAACGCCGTAGGAACAGGGGAGCCGAGCCGTCGGACCCCATCCCTCCACGCCTGCCGCCTGACCCCTCTCCTGACCCAGCACTGACGGGGCAGGGGTGGACCTGAACTTTCAGCCCAAACTCCCGCCCGCCCCGAGCTCACGCCACAGGAAGCCATGCAGGTGACTTGAGATGGGGGTGCAAACCTTCCCCCTCCACCCCGCAAACTCAGATTTCTCCAGAGCCACTCCACTGAATGGAAAGAAAACGTATCAGACAAACAAATGGTGAAGCTTTATTAGCTGTTTATAACCTGTACTTTTTCCTAAATTGCCAGAGTTAGCATAAAAGAGACATGTCATATTGATGCGAAGTCTCCCAGTTAGGATTATGAATTCCGTGACAGCACAATTGCCTTGATATCAATATGTTTTTTCATGAATTGCAAAGAAAAGCAGGTGTATAAAAATAAAACTCACATAAAATATAAATTATCATCATGCGAGTTAATTCTATACCCTCGGGACACAATCGCTCACGCACTTTATATTTGCCAAAATGTTTGTGAGTTACTTTTTCCCTTTTTATTTATTTATTTCTATTTATTGAATGTTTCTGTTCCCCTCACTGAGAGAACTCTGTAAGATAGACGTCTTATTTCCATAACCACCCCTAGAGGACAACAGTCGTAAAATGTTTCTATATTAACCTTGATGTCCCAGATAACGTGATGATGCAGAGTGTCGTGCAAAATGCACACACCATGCTGGAGTCGGATCTTCTCCTTAGAGGGGGTGGGACATGGGGGCGAAGGAAGCAACTGTCTCCTTCTCAGGGTTGGTGCCCTCGAGTAGGAATGAATGCGTGGAATCGGGAGAGAGGCCGAGAGTAGACACTGCCTGATCTAGCAGGACCTCAGCTTGTTCTTGCTGATGGCTGCCCTGTAAATACTGATAATGTGCGTGTGCCCAAGAGAGGAGGTAAGCTCAGCCTCGCCTCCCTCTGCCACCTTGCCCCCCGACCAGCACCCTAATGTTTTAAAAACTCATCTGTTTCTTGTTTGAAATCCTTTTCACATTGTCCCCTTGAGGAGAGATGAATCTGTAAACCTTGCGTAGGTGAATCATCATCTATCTCACCCTGGAATAAATTTAAGACTCTCCAGAACCTTCCTCTGAATCATCGCCGTCTCAGCTGCTCGTGCCCACCACTGAGGCCTCGGGCAAGGTGCAGCCTCTGATTCTCTGGAACAAGGTGGCCCAGTTCACTGGATCTGGCTTCCATGGGACAGCTTTGGGGGAGCCCAGAGGCCATGCAATGGGAGCAGAAGGGTGGCTCTGGCCAAGGTCCTCTCTGGTGAGACCCTGATGACCCTGATGACAGGCTCCGAGGTCCCCATGGCCTGGGCTGCCCATCTCCACCTCCTCCCCATTCTCCCGAGGAAATGCCCGCTCCTGGACCACCTAGAATCTGCACAGAAGAAAGAGCTGACTTCCCCTGCTTCTAGGATAGTGTGCTCTAACACGGGCATGTGGCTTCCCACAGTTATAACAATTGTCTCCACTTTCTGCCCCGCCATCCACCCTGCCTCGTAGCCCTGAGAGCCTTGAGCAGCAGTGGCAGCTTTTTATCTCCTGGATGAAGGCAGTGGCTGGACTCAAATCCTCCTGGATGAGTGGACGTGGGTCCAGAGAAACAGTGCAAAGCAGAACCAGCCTGCACACCTCTCTCCCTCCCCACGCTGCCTCTCACACCTGTTACCTCCTCCTTCTGCCAAGAGCTCGCAGCACAGCTGGGCGGCTTTTATGCCTGAGACGGAGGCAGGGCCAACATGACCAGTCCTCCCTGGGACATAGGGAGCCGGCCTCCCCGTGTCAGGCTGAACCATGTGAACGCATTCGGCTCACGCAAAGAGGCAGCTGTGTGTGTTGTGGCCGTGGCTCTATCCTCACAGTCTCGTGTGACCAGCGCCTCATGAAAAGGATGCAAGGGCTTTGAAGGAGCACCACGTCCAAGACAGGAGCCCCCGGAGGAGGAGCCCCGACCCTGACCCACAGTCCTGGGAGTGGCTCATGTCGGTCAGCTGTACCTAAGGCACGGGGAGGCTTGCCATCCACTGACACCGCCTTCCTGACTCCCAGGACAGAGACCCCTGACAACACTTAAAAGAACCGTGTTGTGTGCTTCCCAACAATCCAAGCAGTTTCTGTTTCATTCCCATCTCCAGATCAAGACAGAGGAAAGGCTTTAATCGCTGTCTAACTGACCCAAACAGTTTTGCTCCCAAAGAGGACAGAATCTACATTTGTGAACAAAGAAGCAAAGTCATAAGAGAATATGACTGGTACTTTAATTAAATAAATTTTCTCTGAATGTTGAGACTGAGTACTCTGGGCAGAAATGACGACACACAGAAAACCTTATTTGAACATCCGAGCTCATTTTCCCACCCCCTACGCCCCAACACTGATCACACCCTCCTCCATTATGCATGATTGGACTACTATATTCAAGTTCCTTAGTAAAGGAAATATGTTTTGTGCACCCTGCACCATCAAGCATGGCTTCACCCACTGCCGACACTTGATAAATATTTAATTAGCCCATACAATATCAATCCTGCTGGAATATACCATGCGCAAGTCTTTTTATGGGGAGTTCGTTTCTTAATTATATTGATCGCTCATATCATGTGAACCATAATTGGTTCTTTTCTTCTGACAATTTATTTTTAATGAAGTGCTTTTGACCTCTTTTAATGGCAGTGTGTCTTCTCGCTGAAGTGGATCACTTACACCGGAATGCATGCTGTCCTTCTTCCTTTTAATGTTGAGGAAGCGAATTGAAAGTTTAAGGAGACATTGACCCACTTGCCCATCAGGAAAGTTGTCCTCAGCCTGGGTGCCCTGTCACCTGGTGACAGTGGGATGACATAATGACCGCTCCTAGGATCCTCAGACCCAGGAGATGACACAGCCCTGGGCGTGGACACCCCACCGACCTGGTCCAAACCAGGTGAGGCTCACCTCGGGAAGAGGGACAGAGCAGCATGGATGCATATGCACTAACATGTGGGAATAGACAGCCAATGGGAATTCGCTGTGTGACGGGGAACTCACGTTGGGGCTCCTTCATAACTTAGAGAGGGGGGAATGGGTGGGAGGTGAGAGGGAGACTCAAGAGGGAGGGGACACATGTATCAGTTCAGTTCAGTCGCTCTGTAGTGTCCGACTCCTTGTGACCCCATGAATCGCAGCACGCCAGGCCTCCCTGTCCATCACCAACCCCCGGAGTTTACTCAAACTCATGTCCATTGAGTCAGTTATGCCATCCAGCCATCTCATCCTCTGTCATCACCTTCTCCTCCTGCCCCCAATCCCTCCCAGCATCAGGGTCTTTTCCAATGAGTCAACTCTTCCCACAAGGTGGCCAAAGTACTGGAGTTTCAGCTTCAGCATCAGTCCTTCCAATGAACACCCAGGACTGATCTCCTTTAGGATGGTCTGGTTGGATCTCCTTGCAGTCTAAGGGACTCTCAAGAGTCTTCTCCAACACCACAGTTCAAAAGCATCAATTTTTCGGTGCTCAGCTTTCGTCACAGTCCAACTCTCACATCCACACATGACCACTGGAAAAACCGTAGCCTTGACTAGACGGACCTTTGTTGACAAAGTAATGTCTCTGCTTTTTAATATGCTGTCTAGGTTGGTCATAACTTTCCTTCCAAGGAGTAAGTGTCTTTTAATTTCATGGCTGCAATCACCATCTGCAGTCATTTTGGAACCCAAAAAATAAAGTCTGACACTGTTTCCACTGTTTCCCCATCTATTTCCCATTAAGTGATGGGACCAGATGCCGTGATCTTAGTTTTCTGAATGTTAAGCTTTAAGCCAACTTTTTCACTCTCCTCTTTCACTTTCATCAAGAGGCTTTATGTATACTTGCGGTTAATTCATGTTGATGTATGGCAAATCAAACCAATATTGTAAAGCAATCGTCAATCAATTAAAAATAAATAAATAAAATTTAAAAAAAAAAACAACAACAGATCAGACAGAAAGGTGCACTGCAGCCTCCGGCAGGAGCTTTTCTCTTTGCGTCTTTCTCGGTCCTCACAAAGGTCACCCCTACCACGGCGTCCCTTTGCCCTTCTTCTCAGGCCTTGACTCCACTGGGCTTTTAACCGGCTGAGGCTGTCTGCCGTCTGGATTGCCCTGATGACTCATTCCTCCCCTCACCACACTCGCCCACCCCTGTCCCCCACATGACACATCCCGGGCCCCTCATCCAACTGACAACAACCCACCAACCACATGGGGCCTTCGCCTTCCCTGGAACAGGGGGCAGTGGTGTTGGCCCCACCAGGTCTTGTCCTGCAGCTGCCTTCGAGCTGTTCCCTGCTCAGATGGGACTCACCACCCCAGGGGGCCCGCTCCTCACCCCAGCGCAGCCAGTGCCGCCCGATGACTCACGGTCCTGGGAGGGAGAGCACCCCAGCCTCGAGGGGCCGTTCCTGCGGGGTGATGCTCACCCTGGGCTCCGGAAGCAGGTGGAGCTGGTCTCAGCTGAAACCAAGCTTGTCCGGCCCTGCCCCACCCCCCCACCGCCGGCCTGAGGCTTGCCCTCTGCTCATCACCTGAAGTAGGATGCCCTCCTTCCTAAGAGAGTTGGAAACTGACTCCAGTGAGGGGGTCTCACCGGCTGGACACAGGTGGGGACTTCCTCTGAGGTCACTGGTTGGGGACAGAGGTCAGGCAGGTGCATCGGTGGGTGCAACGTCTCTGCATTTTTCCAGGATGGGATCCGTGAGCATGAGGACACAGAGCTGGGGCGGAGGCTAAGTGCCACCCACCCGTCGAAGAGACAAAATGACAGACCGACCAGCCAGCAGTTTAAAGACAAATCTGACGCAATTGTACTCGCACTCCCACCAACAGCAGGCAAAGAGCTCCTCACTGGGGCATCTGGGGGTCAGACACAGGGTGACGTGGCCGAGATGCCAGCCACCTGGTGATGGCTTATGGACAGAGTAGCCACATGTGACCCTGCAGCCTGGGCGCCATGCCCCAAGGCTAGCCAGACATGGTCAGGGCAGGAGGACAGCCTGCCAGCCAGAGGCCGGCACTGAGCCCCAGCATGGAGTGCCCTTGAGGGAGTCCAACCAGCCACTTCTAGCAAGTCAGTTGGATGGGACACCCCCACCCTGGAAGGGACAGGGCTCCACCTGACCAGGATGGACACAGAATCTGGGCGTGGGCTTGCTCTCATCACAGGCACATGGCCGCCATCGGAGGGCTTACAGAGGTTGGGCCCTCAGCCTGGGGATCTGGATGATGTCACTGGACCTCGGGAGCATCCTCACGGCAGAGGGCCTTTGCCCCTTCACGTCTGCCTGCATGCACACGCACACATACACATACACATGCACACACTGTTCCAAACTGTCCATAGTTGAATGGACCACACACAGAGGGAAAAGCTTCATTTTTCCTTTGCCAGACGTCTACACAGTCAGACTTCACCTCTGAACTTGTGCATCTGCTCCCGGACTGCAGGCCTTGGGGTTTCTGCAGATGCTGCAGAGGAGATGGTGAAGGTCGGGCTCCAGGGGAGCGGCCTGGGGATCTGCTGTCAGCCCGCTGCCGCACAAAGACAGGAGCCACAGACCCAGAACTATGACACAGAGCGCATGTTCTGTGCAGGCCACGGAGAAGGGCTAAGGACTCGTGGGTCAGGTCAGAGAGTGCTTCTCTTTAAAATGAAAATAAGACACAGTCTCCAAGGTCGATGCTGTTACCATCCTGAGACTCAGGAAGACGAGAGCCACGGGCAACTTGTCAGTTACATGGCCTGGACTGACACCCAGATGTCCTACGCCCACAGGCCTGAGACCACAAAGGAAAACAGGCTGGCGCACAGCCAGGGGTCTGCGTGTTGTCGTCGTGTGGGCCTCGGTCTGAAGGCGGCACTGAGGCAGGGAACGACCGCCGTGGTCTCTGAGTTCAGCCCAGCTCACCTGGGATCAAAGGATGTGAAGCAAGGTCTCTGAACTCAGGGAAGATTCAGTCCCAGAACCCCTACTTAGTGAAAAAGCCAGAAATGTGAATAAAGCAGATGCAGGGTAAAACACACGGGCTCTGATTCAGGTGGAACTCCCGGCATACCGCAGGCGTGAGGGGCGGCCGCCACAGCAGCTGAGCCGCCCAAGGAGGACGGCACAGGAAAGATGCTGGTCAGAGCCCTGTGTCCCCACCGAGCTGACAGCGGCCCACCTGGGCCTGGGGGGTATCTCGGAGCCCCGCGGGCCTGGGAGGGACCACAGATAGCAGGTCTGCGCTGCAGAGCAGTCGCAATGGTAATTTAATTTGCTCTCAAGACGATTGCAGAAACAGCTACTCTGTCTACACAGCTCATTTTCCTAAACAAAACTTGGTGACAGAGATCAGGATCTGACAGATGGTTGGCTTCTGGGAAGGAAGGGCATTTGAAGGATATGCCTTCAGAATCTCCCAGGAGGGCAGAGCTCACTTTTAGGAACCGAGATGTAAGCACAGCTGTAAACAGACAATCATACCTTCCAAAAAGAGCCCCTTCCTCGGTGCCACAGGCTAGGACCACGTGCATAGAGCCCAGCGCCTGAGGGCTGCACACAGTAGGTGCTTAATAACAGCACTTGAGACTAAAGTGAACTCACTAAGTGCAGTGAGCAAATGACTTACGATTTATCTAACAGGCCACAAAAATGGGCAAGGATGGTAAAAAGATGACAGTGGTTGAGCCGATCCCAACTACCTTCGAGCCCCAATGCTGGTTGTATCTCCTGTCCGGGGTATAATGCCTTTCTGGGGGATTAAGAGTAAGACTGACCTCGGGGTGAGTTTCTTTGGAGACTTTACTGCCACTCTGTGGAGACCAGTCTGACTGGTACTGAGTTTCTCAGTATCCTCCGGACACAAGCGGCTGGGACAGAGCTTGAGAGAGTCCCCCAGCAACGTCACCAAGACAAGCCTGACCGGCGTGCAGGACGGGCGTATCCAAGGTCTCCGGGAACGGTGGTGGCTGTCCTTGTCCGCGCACATGCCTGCATCCACTTCCCCCTCCTCACAGGCATGAGCGACATCTGTCCAGAATCCAAGCCCCATTCCCTCCACTCAGCCAAACCTGTGAGAGCAGAAAACAAAACCACAGTGACTCGTTTCTGAAGAAAGTCATAGGCGTCAGCTAGGGCACTTCAGGGACACGTCCATCGGGAAAGAGGATAAATATGGATCTTCAGCTTAACTCAGGCCCAAAGGAAAAACTAAGACTTGGGGTTTGGCTTGAATTCAGAGTCTTTGTCTAGAAGGGCCTGTATTCGGGGATGCTTTTCTTCCTTGACTCTTTCTTTTATCTGTGGGTGACCTTTTCTTCCCCTTGAACTTGCACAGGACGTTTCCTTGCTTAAGTGAGGCTGTTTGATCCCAAATTGCCTCGATCAGTGAGGGTCCTGGAGCACACTGACAGGCACAGTAGTAAGCTGGAGCTCACCAACACCTCTTGAGGTTTTTGTTTTTGACAAAAATTAGGTTTTTGTTGTTGCTTCTTTTCAGTCAGTCATGAGGATGCTCATTTTGATTAAGGAATTTTATTTTGGAGAAGCAATCCTTCCAGACTCTGAGGAGACTAGAGACGGATGAAGAGAAAAAAGAGAGGCAGAAGAGAGTTAGGGACGTTTCATAGAGAACTGGGAGAAGGCAATGGCACCCCACTCCAGCACTCTTGCCTGGAAAATCCCAGGGACGGAGGAGCCTGGTGGGCTGCAGCCCATGGAGTCTCGAAGAGTCGGACATGACTGAGCAACTTCACTTTCACTTTTTCACTTTCATGCATTGGATGGGGGAAGGCAATGGCACCCCACTCCAGCATTCTTGCCTGGAAAATCCCAGGGACGGGGGAGCCTGGTGGGCTGCCGTCTATGGGGTTGCACAGAGTCGGACACGACTGAAGCAACTTAGCAGCAGCAGCAGCAGCATGAAGAACTCCAAGTGGGGAAGAAACGCTTTTAAAAGCGAGGAAGTTGTTTCTGTAGTTTTCCAGAATCCACTTAACGTGTGCAAAGATGGAGCTAGAAAACAAACACAGCCTCCGGAGAAACTCTGCTCTGTGCTCAGAGCCCGAACAGGACAGTCAACATGGTTATTCCAGTTCCCTGCCCTGAGCTTAGTCCCCATAGTTGAACAACACGCACAGACACCCTCACCACATGTGTTGATCCACAGACTACAGCCAAGGCACATGCTTACATCCACGTTCAGCACTTATGAGGCTGTTTGAACTGGCCGCAGTGGGCTCATACAGACCCACCTCCATCTTGGAGCTCTTGTGCCCACAGGACAACCAAGGTGGTCTGGGAACGAACCCCTAGCTTGAACATTTCAACTAACAACACAGCAGCGAGAAGTAGTCTGCCTTCTTGTGCAAGAAAACTAGCGGTGAAGCAGGATTCACTTGCAGCCCCAGGTACTTTCCGAGGGCAAGTGCTTCTCCAAATTTAATCCCTACAACAATCACCTAAATGGCCTCTGAAAATTCAGACTCCGGCACCTGCTCTACATACCCGACTCTGTAGCTTTGGTAAAGGTTTCAAGAAATGGCATTTCAAAAAAAAAAAAGAAATGGCATTTCATCAGATGTTGGTGGTGGTTCACGTGCAGCCGGTGCTCAGGGCTCTGAGAAACCCAGGCTAGGTCTACACCTCACCCCACCACTCCCATCTCCCCAGGACCAGCAAGGTGCCCCTAGGGGAGACACTCAGCATGCTCACGTGCTCGTGTCCGAAGCGTGGGTGCTGAGAACACAATGGACCAGAGATTAAGTACACGGCACAGGGGGCAGTACTCCTGGGAAGAAGAGCCGCAGGGCCCCGGCTTCTGCACCCCAGGCCGGCACACGTCCTTCCCTGCAGAGGCTGTGACTGGGGGTGGTCTTTCACTTAATCCCTCCTTGCAGATGAGGAGTGGCTCTGGGAGGCAGATCTCTTGGCCACAAGGCACAGAAGTGGCTGGAGTTGGAAGAGGAGGTGCCGACCCAGTCCGCAATCCACAGCACCCAGTGTGTTCCCCCTGTCAACAACAAGACCCTGTAGGGTGATGGGACTGCCAGCTCCGTGGTAGACGCCTCGACCCTGGTGGATGAAATATGCCGAGAGCTGGCTCTGCAGCACGCCCGCACAAGCAACATCGATGCCATATTCTGGACCTTTCTGGGTGGGGCGAGGGGATGCTGCAAGGTTTTCTTTAGCTTCCTTTCCTGACAACATGCTTGATTCAGACAGAAGCCAAGAAAAGAGGTGACGTGAGCATGAAGCTCCTGGGGCCATGAAGACAGGAAGGAGCAGGATGACAGGTGCTCGGCCCGTGCCAACGCTGGGCGCCGCTCGGGCAGTGAGAACGCGCGTCTCCCTGCCCTCGGCTCAGCCTCTGAGAAGGACGGCTGGAGCTGCAATCAAGACCCTGGATTAACGGAGCTCGAACGACTTCAAACACTGCTGAGCAAGTTCTGACAACCTCTTGTGAAGTTTCTCCTCTGCCGGCTGGGTAAACAGCACACTGTCTCTTTAACTGATTTTATTTTTTTTTCTTTTCTTTTCTTCTTTTTTTTTTTAAAGATTACATTTAATATCTATTTCCCAGCAGTGTACAAACTGACATCATCTACTCATAAAAGCGGAATGCTTTGCTTTTTTAAGCTTCAAGCTGAATAACAAATTGCCACAGATGACAGCATAAAAGAATAACAGAATGGAATCAAAAGAAAATTCATTGTCAACAGAAACCCCCTGCTGAGGAATTTCAATTTCATATATCTAATTATCCCTGTCAGTTGGAAGAACTGACAAAAAGCATTCTTTGTTCTCGTCTGCCTCCCGCATCTCACTCTCAATTAATTCCGGCATACAAATATGACTAATTGTCTTTGCAGCGCTCAAGAGCGCTGTATATAAATGTTCACGAACTGAAAATGATTTGCAGGGTATTCACGCACTGATTTATGATATCTGAACACAATAGACATGCATAATTCAGGTGACCACGTTCGCACCCTCCCACACCCGTATTACAGAGATTAAGCAAGATTCTCTTTTCACGTCCCTTTTTCATATCTGCTTTGTGACAATAACTCACTTTGCACCTATTAAAAGAGGAAGCATTATATGTCTGCTGTTGCTCATTGAAATTACCATGAACAAGATTATCAGCATTTAAATAACATACGGGCAGTGAAGTGACTTGGGGAGGAGGGTGGGTGGTGGGACCCGGGAAATAGTAGGGACTTTCAAAAAGCAAGACAAGATCTCTGTGTGAAGGTTAAAGTTTGAGGGTTTTATTTCAGCTTGTTGGTGTGTTTGGGGGATTTGCTTTGTGTTTTTGTTTTGTTTTCCTTCTCTTTCTTTGCCCCTCCGTCATGACTGATTATTAAAATGCTTTTCAATTAATGTAGCTAAGGCTTTCATTGTCTTCTTTAGTCAATTCAGGTAGCTTTCTCCCACTTTTTTCAACTTCAGCAACTTAAACTTTACAATCTTTGTGGTAACATTTAAACAAATTGTAAATAGGATTCAACATGTAATAAAGGGGAATAATATGTAAGAGGACAAAGGCTTTTGTCACTAGAAAGTGCATGTTTCTAAAAATTAGGTTTTCTCTGCTTCTTAACAAAATCATTTTTACAGTTACAATTTAAAGTTAACTGTAATTCAGAAAATGTAAGTTAGAGTTCGGCCCTAATTATGGCAGCCAAGTAGTCTGTTCCAACAAATCTACAAAACTACAACATTTACTTAACTGTTACCAGATATGTGTAATTGCAGGCTTGATCTAAACATACATTTTATTATCATCTGTGCTTTTTGTTGCAAAAAATTAAAAAACGAAGCCTGCTTTGGTCAGAGCCGAGTAGCCTCTTTAAAGTTTGGCGAATGAAAGCTATTCACTAACAAGTGGACATTTTTTGGAGTCTAATCATATTGTCAAGGTTACTAATAAAGGACCAATATGACATTCTAAAGGGCTTAGTATAAATTACCCCCCAAAAAAGTGCTTTTGAGCAGTGAAAGAGATTTTTTTGTGAACTGCTTCTCCTGAACTCTTTTAGTGTGGGAACTTTAAAAAGTGTGCTTCCGGGGTAATTTTTATAGGAAAAGCAGCAATTGAAGATACATGCTCTTTCCTCAGACACACACTGTAAGCAGCTGCTTACCTGCTAGAAATAGCTAAACAGCCATCAAGCTCGAGTGTGCCTGTGTCTGAAAGTGCATGGACTGGAATCCTGCCCAATGCGGAAGACCCCCGTGGGCCCTCCTCCCCCAGTCCCCGCTCTCTGAGAGCCCCTCTGGCTCTGTGGCACCGGCACTCTTGCTTCAGCTAAAGGCCATCTCGGGATCCACGGAGGGCCTAGACACTGATTGCAGACTTCTGTGTTCAGGGAACAAGGACTAATTTAACAATACTTTTTAAAGCATGAACAGCGTCTCATCAAGATTTGACTTTGGACTTGAAGTTTAACGCGCAGGGCCGCTGTGGACACTGTAGAGGGGGTGCTGTCGTGTTGGATCACGGTCTCTATTTCCGTGCTTCTTTATTTCCACAAGGAAAAAAAATACATGTGTGTGTGCACGCTCGTCTAAGCACAAAAGATGCTGTGAGGTAAAATGTAACTGTGGCTCAGACAGTAAAGAATCCGCCAGCAATGCAGGAGATGTGGGTTCGATCCCTGGATTAGGAAGATCCCCTGGAGCGGGAAATGGCAGCCCACTCCAGTGTTTTGCCTGGAGAATCCCATGGACAGAGGAACCTGGCAGGCTATAGTCCACAGGGTCACAAAAGAATCAGACACGACTCTGACTGAAGAACTATCAGAACAAAATGCAACTACTTTTTTTTTCCATTTATTTTTATTAGTTGGAGGCTAATTACTTTACAATATTGTAGTGGTTTTTGCCATACATTGAATAAGCTATGGATTTACGTGTATTCCCCATCCCGATCCCTCCTCCCGCCTCCCTCTCCATCCCATCCCTCTGGGTCATCCCAGTGCACCAGCCCCGAGCACCCGTCATGCATCCAACCTGGGCTGGTGATCTGTTTCACCCTTGATAGTATACTAGTTTCAATGCTGTTCTCTCTGAACATCCCACCCTCGCCTTCTCCCACAGAGTTGAAAAGTCTGTTCTGTACATCTGTGTCTTTTTTTCTGTTTTGCATATAGGATTATCGTTAGCATCTTTTTAAAAAGATGGCAACTACATTCTTGAATTCACTACTACTACATCCAAAAGGACAACAGCTTTGAAAAAGAGGATCATATCATTAACCTCAGTGGATCTTAGGTAAAGATGAGGTGCAGGACTGACCCTCATAACAGGTCTGAGCAGAAATGCCTACCGGCTGTTGGACCGGCACTGGGGTGTGGGTTGACATTTGGCCAAGTGTTCTCAGGGTGACTGAAGGGAAGACATGATTATTCTCCATGTTTCCAAAGCAGCAAACACCTTCCTTTGTGTCGCTGTCAAGGCATCCCCCTCTTTGACAGTGTAGTAGTGCTGGTTGCTCAGTCGTGTCCGACTCTTTGGGACCCAACAGCCTATGGAACTAGGCTTCTCTGTCCATGGGATTCTCCAGGCAGGAATACTGGAGTGGGCTGCCATTTTCTTCTGCAGGGGATCTTCCCAACCCAGGGATCGAACTCATGTCTCCTGCATTGCATGCAGATTCTTTACCATCTGAGCTATAGGGAAGTCCTACTCTTTAAAGAACAACAAATATTCATGAACTTCAGGGAAACTTTCTGAAAGCTCAAGTTATAAACTCCCAGAACAAAACACAGAAATAATACAGTAAATTAAATTGCAAGAGAAAACCTGTTGGTTTGTTTTCAGAAGATATCTTGGGTGACCAAACAGAGTGGTGAGTTTGAGACAGAGGAGTCTCTGGTCAGAGGGAGACTCGTGCAGCCGCGGGACCAGGAACTCGGGGACCCCTCTCCTGTCTTCCATCCTGAAGGCAGCGCTGGCTACCACTGCCACAGCCTGAGCCTGACCTTGGTGTAAAGCCAGCAGTGTGAACTGGAGGCTGGATCGGCTAAAGGACTAGACCTGGAACTGTCCAGTGTGCCAAGAACAGAAGTCCCAGCGAAGCAGGAAAGCACCGGGTGGTAGCCATCGGCAGTGACAGGAGAAGCAAGGAGGCTTGGGGAGTGGCAGGGGTGACAGTGGACAGGAGCCCCCTTGACTCCCCCCAGCTGGGGGCCAATTAGACTCCATCCCGAGGTCCATGTTTAGTGAGAGCCTCCCTCTGATGTTTCAGAGATGATGTTACAGAGATGAGGACTTTAAATCAAACTGCACTTCCTTTCAAAGCTAATGAAACTCTTATAGGTTTGGCATTGCAAAGCTACTTCATCACTTTCTCTGCCAAGATTTTTAAAAATTTAAGATGGTAATAGAACAATTGATTGCTGGGTCCCTCCAGGACATATTGTATTATGACTGTTACCAGCACGAGGACTGAGTGTCCGAATCCCAGCAAACTCAGACCAAAGCTGGGGAGGAGCCCAAGCTGTGTTGTGGGTTTTCTTAAGGTGTCAGCAATTCTCATGCGACTGACTGCATTTCGGAACTTCATCTCAGGATGTATGCAGAGACGGGATGCCATTCTCCCAAGCAGGGGTGGCTGAGGGACTGGTGAGCACAGGGATGAGGGATGACCTGTATCTGCCAGCTGTTTGATGCAGGCACCAGCAGAGCAGCTCTGGGTCCTTGGGGATCATAGCACCTGATGATACTCTGCACCCACATCAGTGGAGATGTGGTGGCCCTGCATCCTCCTGGGCCAGCCCCTTCCAAGGACAGCATGTGCATGCACTCATGCACATTCTCAGTCGCTCAGTCGTGTCTGACTCTTTTCAACCCCACAGACTGTAGCCCTCCAGGCTTCTCTGTCCATGGGATTCTCCAAGCAAGAATACTGGAGTGGCTGCCATTTTCTTCTCCAGTGAATCTTCCCAGATCAGGGATCAAACCCAAATCTCCTGCATTGGCAGGTAGCTTCTTTATCACTGAGCCACCTGGGAAATGGATCTCTGTTATGGGAGGGGAAAGATTAATGATGGGGTGTTGGTGGAAGAAATAGAAAGACCATTGAAGCTTAACTCATTAATCGACAATCTCCAGATATTATAATTTCAAAAATACAACTTGCTTCTCTTAAAATTTTTAGAATGTTTACATTGCAATCATTATAGACTCATAAGCTGTTGTGAGCTATAGTAGAGTCCAGAAAGATCCTGCTGGTCCTCCGCAGCTTTGCCTAGGATGGCACCTCACTATGAAACAGGCTCACAGCCAGGAAACGAGCACTCACGTCATCCCCCCGTCTGCTTCTAGACTCCACCACTGTGACGTGATGTACACATGCGTGTGCAGTTCTGTCAAGTGAGCATGCTCTTGTGACCACAGCCTGCTCACAAGCAGAGCAGCCACCACTGGGGCCCCGAGCTACCTGTTGTCACAGAGCCGCCTCCCTCTACAACCCCCACCTCTGACTTCTACAGTTTTGAGTTTCAAAATGCCATGTGGATGGGATCAGTTTGTAGCTTCTTGAAATGGGCTTTTTTCACTTGGGATGATTCCTCTGTGAACTTCCAGGCTGTTGCATGAGTCAGTGTCTTCTCTTTGTTGCTGATTCGTATTTCCTGCCATGGGGGTGCCATGATCAGCTTAAGCTCCCACCTGTGGATGGACACCTGGATTGTCTCTAGCCTTTGCAGCTAAAGCGAAAGTTGTTGTGAACATTCCCATAGGAGTACTAAGTGAATGCAGATCTCCTTCGTCTTGGTCTGAGCCCACATGCTATTGCTGAGCTCATGATGAGCCTATGTTTTGTAAGAATCTGACATCTTTTTGCTTTCAGTCTGCCTGTGTCACAGTATTTGAAATGAGCTTCTTATAGACAATCATTAGTGTTGTTTCATTTTTTAAATCTCTTCTGCCAATCCCTGAGTTTTAATGATCATATTGTTTAGACTGTTTACACTTAATTATTGATCTATTAGGGCTCAAGTGAGCCATTTAGTTTGTTTTCTGTTTGTATCTTCTGTTTTCATTTCTCTACTTCTGTTTTCTTACTTACCCATGGGTTACCTAAACATTTTTCAGAGTTCATCTTGATTCATTTATAGTGCCTTTTAGTATATCACTTTATATATTTTCATTTGTTGTTCAGTATTATAGTATAATACATGACTATCACAAAACTCCTAACGAATTTTACCACTTTAAGTACTGAAACTTTAAATCCACTCAGCTCAGCTCAGTCACTCAGTCGTGTCCGAATCTTTGTGATCCCATGAACCGCAGCACGCCAGACCTCCCTGTCCGTCACAAATTCCCGGAGTTAACTCAAACTCATGTCCATCGAGTCAGTGATGCCATCCAGCCATCTCATTCTCTGTCGTCCTCTTCTCCTCCTGCCCCCAATCCCTCCCAGCATCAGGGTCTTTTCCAATGAGTCAACTCTTCCCATGAGGTGGAGAAGTATTGGAGTTTCAGCTTCAGCATCAATCCTTCCAATGAACACCCAGGACTGATCTCCTTTAGGATGGACTGGTTGGATCTCCTTGTAGTCCAAGGGACTCTCAAGAGTCTTCTCCAACACCACAGTTCAAAAGCATCAATTTTTTGGCGCTCAGCTTTCTTCACCGTCCAACCCTCACATCCAAACATGACCACTGGAAAAACCATAGCCTTGACCAGACGGACCTTTGTTGGCAAAGTAATGTCTCTGCTTTTCAATACGCTATCTAGGTTGGTCATAACTTTCCCTCCAAGGAGTAAGCGTCTTTTAATTTCATGGCTGCAATCACCATCTGCAGTGATTTTGGAGCCCCCCAAAAAATAAAGTCTGACACTGTTTCCACTGTCTCCCCATGTATTTCCCATGAGGTGATGGGACCAGATGCCATGATCTTAGTTTTCTGAATGTTAAGCTTTAAGCCAAGTTTTTCACTCTCCTCTTTCACTTTCATCTAGAGGCTTTTTAGTTCCTCTTCACTCTCTGCCATAAGGGTGGTGTCATCTACATATCTGAGGTTATTGATATTTCTCCTGGCAATCTTGATTCCAGCTTGTGCTTCTTCCAGCCCAGCGTTTCTCATGATGTACTCTGCATATAAGTTAAATAAGCAGGGTGACAATATACAGCCTTGACATACTCCTTTTCCTATTTGGAACCAGTCTGTTGGTCCATGTCCAGTTCTAACTGTTGCTTCCTGACCTGCATAGAGGTTTCTCAAGAGGTGAGTCAGGTGGTCTGGTATTCCCATCTCTTTCAGAATTTTCCACAGTTTATTGTGATCCACACAGTCAAAGGCTTTGGCGTAGTCAATAAAGCAGAAATAGATGTTTTTCTGGAACTCTCTGGCTTTTTTGATGATCCAGCAGATGTTGGCAATATGATCTCTGGTTCCTCTGCCTTTTCTAAAACCAGCTTGAACATCTGGAAGTTCACAGTTCACATATTGCTGAAGCCTGGCTTGCAGAATTTTGAGCATTACTTTACTACCGTGTTCTCATACTGTTTATGGGGTTCTCTGAAGTGGTTTGCCATTCCCTTCTCCAGTGGACCACATTCTGTCACACCTCTCCACCATGACCCTACCATCTTGGGTGGCCCCACACTGCATGGCTTAGTTTCATTGAGTTAGACACAACTGTGATCCTGTGATCAGACTGGCTAGTTTTCTGTGATTATGGTTTCAGTGTGTCTGCCCTCTGATGCGCAACACCTACCATCTTACTTGGGTTTCTCTTACCTCAGACGTGGGGTATCTCTTCACAGCTGCTCCAGCAAAGTGCAGCAAAGTGCAGCTCTTTACCTTGGATGAGGGGTAGCTCCTCTCGGCCACTGCCCCTGCCCTCGGAGGTGGGGTAGCTCCTCTCGGTCGCCACCCCTGCCCTCAGGCATGTGGGAGCTCAATAGGCTATTGGAGATCAGAGGAGAAATAACTCCAGAAAGAATGAAGGGATGGAGCCAAAGCAAAAACAACACCCAGTTGTGGATGTGACTGGTGATAGAAGCAAGGTCCGATGCTGTAAAGAGCAATATTACATAGGAACCTGGAATGTTAGGTTCAAGAATCAAGGCAAATTGGAAGTGGTCAAACAGGAGACGGCAAGAGTGAAAGTCGACATTCTAGGAATCAGTGAACTAAAATGGACTGAAATGGGTGAATTTAACTCAGATGACCATTATATATACTACTGTGGGCAGGAATCCCTTAGAAGAAATGGAGTAGCCATCATGGTCAACAAGACAGTCCAAAATTCAGTACTTGGATGCAATCTCCAAAACGACAGAATGATCTTTGTTCGTTTCCAAGGCAAACCATTCAATATCACGGTAATCCAAGCCTATGCCCCAACTACTAACACTGAAGAAGCGGAAGTTGAATGGTTCTGTGAAGACCTACAGGACCTTTTAGAACTAACACCCAAAAAAGATGTCCTTTTCATTATAGGGGACTGGAATGCAAAAGTAGGAAGTCAAGAAACACCTGGAGTAACAGGCCAATTTGGCCTTGGAGTACGGAATGAAGCAGGGCAAAGTCTAATAGAATTTTGCCAAGAGAACGCACTGGTCATAGCAAACACCCTCTTCCAACAACACAATAGAACACTCTACACATGGACATCACCAGATGGTCAACACTGAAATCAGATTGATTATATTCTTTGCAGCCAAAGATGGAGAATCTCTATACAGTCAGCAAAAACAAGACCAGGAGCTGACTGTGGCTCAGATCAAGAACTCCTTATTGCCAAATTCAGACTTAAACTGAAGAAAGCAGGGAAAACCACTAAACCATTCAGGTATGACCTAAATCAAATCCTTTATGACTATACAGTGGAAGTGAGAAATAGATTTAAGGGACTAGATCTGATAGACAGAGAGCCTGATGAACTATGGATGGAGGTTCGTGACATTGTACAGGAGACAGGGATAAAGATCATCCCCAAGGAAAAGAAATGCAAAAAGGCAAAATGGTTGTCTGAGGAGGCCTTACAAATAGCTGTGAAAAGAAGAGAAGTGAAAAGCAAAGGAGAAAAGGAAAGATATTCCCATTTGAATACAGAGTTCCAAAGAATAGTCAGGAGAGATAAGAAAGCCTTCCTCAGCGATCAATGCAAAGAAATAGAAGAAAACAACAGAATAGAACAGACTCGAGATCTCTTCAAGAAAATTAGAGATACCAAGGGAACATTTCATGCAAAGATGGGCTCGATAAAGGACAGAAATGGTATGGACCTAACAGAAGCAGAAGATATTAAGAAGAGGTGGCAAGAATACACAGAAGAACTATACAAAAATTATCCAGATAATCACAATGGTGTGATCACTCACCTAGAGCGAGACATCCTGGAATGTGAAGTCAAGTGGGCCTTAGAAAGCATCACTATGAACAAAGCTACTGGATATGATGGGATTCCAGTTGAGCTATTTCAAATCCTGAAAGATGATGTTGTGAAAGTGTTGCACTCAATATGCCAGCAAATTTGGAAAACTCAGCAGTGGCCACAGGACTGGAAAAGGTCAGTTTTCATTCCAATCCCTGAGAAAGGCAATCCCAAAGAATACTCAAACTACCACACAATTGCACTCATCTCACAAGCTAGTAAAGTAATGCTCAAAATTCTGCAAGCCAGGCTTCAGCAATATGTGAACCGTGAACTTCCAGATGTTCAAGCTGGTTTTAGAAAAGGCAGAGGAACCAGAGATCATATTGCCAACATCTGCTGGATCATCAAAAAAGCTAGAGAGTTCCAGAAAAACATTTATTTCTGCTTTATTGACTATGCCAAAGCCTTTGACTGTGTGGATCACAATAAACTATAGAAAATTCTGAAAGAGATGGAAATACCAGACCACCTGACTCACCTCTTGAGAAACCTGTATGCAGGTCAGGAAGCAACAGTTAGAACTGGACATGGACCAACAGACTGGTTCCAAATAGGAAAAGGAGTATGTCAAGGCTGTATATTGTCACCCTGCTTATTTAATTTATATGCAGAGTACATCATGAGAAACACTGGGCTGGAAGAAGCACAAGCTGGAATCAAGATTGCTGGGAGAAATATCAATACCCTCAGA
The DNA here is from genome assembly GCF_023699985.2 of Odocoileus virginianus. Lineage (NCBI taxonomy): Eukaryota > Metazoa > Chordata > Mammalia > Artiodactyla > Cervidae > Odocoileus > Odocoileus virginianus. The sequence goes on from NC_069695.1 coordinate 54,897,131, forward strand.
TATGCAGATGACACCACCCTTATGGCAGAGAGTGAAGAGGAACTAAAAAGCCTCTAGATGAAAGTGAAAGAGGAGAGTGAAAAACTTGGCTTAAAGCTTAACATTCAGAAAACTAAGATCATGGCATCTGGTCCCATCACCTCATGGGAAATAGATGGGGAGACAGTGGAAACAGTGTCAGACTATTTTGGGGGGGGCTCCAAAATCACTGCAGATGGTGATTGCAGCCGTGAAATTAAAAGACGCTTACTCCTTGGAAGGAAAGTTATGACTAACCTAGATAGCATATTAAAAAGCAGAGACATTACTTTGCCAACAAAGGTCCGTCTGGTCAAGGCTATGGTTTTTCCAGTGGTCATGTGTGGATGTGAGAGTTGGACGGTGAAGAAAGCTGAGCGCCGAAAAATTGATGCTTTTGAACTGTGGTGTTGGATAAGACTCTTGAGAGTCCCTTGGGCTACAAGGAGATCCAACCAGTCCATCCTAAAGGAGATCAGTCCTGGGTGTTCATTGGAAGGACTGATGCTGAAGCTGAAACTCCAATACTTCTCCACCTCATGGGAAGAGTTGACTCATTGGAAAAGACCCTGATGCTGGGAGGGATGGGGGGCAGGAGGAGAAGGGGATGACAGAGAATGAGATGGTTGGATGGTATCACTGACTCGATGGGCATGAATTTGAGTAAACTCCGGGAGTTGGTGATGGACATGGAGGCCTGGCGTGCTGCAATTCATGGGGTTGCAAAGAGTCAGACACGACTGAGTGACTGAACTGAACTGAACTTACTACCGTGTGAGATGAGTGCAATTGTGCGGTAATTTGAGTATTCTTTGGCCTTGCCTTTCTTTGGGATTGTAATGAAAACTGACCTTTTCTAGTCCTGTGGCCACTGCTGAATTTTCCAAATTTGCTGTCATATTGAGTGCAGCACTTTCACAGCATCATCTTTCAGGATTTGAAATAGCTCAACTGGAATTCCATCACCTCCACTAGCTTTGTTCATAGTGATGCTTTCTAAGGCCCACTTGACTTCACATTCCAGGATGTCTGGCTCTAGGTGTGATCTCACCATCGTGATTATCTGGGTTGTGAAGATCTTTTTTGTACAGTCCTTCTGTGTATTCTTGCCACCTCTTCTTAATATCTTCTGCTCTGTTAGGTTCTAATTCCACTAGGTCCCTCTAAGTATAATGATGCTACTTCCTGTCCACACATAGTGTTGTGGTTTTGCTTCAATAACCAAGGATGACTTTAGCAAGTGTGAAGGCAGCATATGACATTGACCTTTGTTTTACCCATTCTGGTTTTCTCTCCTTTCTGAAGACTCAAGGCTTCTTCTGTTGTCACTTCCTCTCTGTCTGGAAAACTTTAAGGGTAGGTTTCTAGCAACAAATGCTCTTAGTTTTCATTCATATGAGCATATCCTAATTCTCTTTCATTTCCAAAGGATATCACTACTGGAAAGAGAACTGAAATTTGTTTTCCAACTTCCTCCTGGTTTCTATGGTTTCAAATAGGAAGTCTGCCATCCTTGGAGTCGCTATGACCCCAGCATACCGTCCTTTCTAGCTGGTTGCTTTCAGGACTTTTTCTTTCTCTGCAGTTTCTGAACATTAATTAGAATGGCTCTTGGTGTAGATTTCTTTGGGTTTATCTAACTTTGGATTTCTTTAGCTTCTTTAATCTGTAGGCTTGTCCATTGCTACATTTGAGGGTTTTCAGCAAGCAACTTATTCAGCACATTCCCTCACTTCTCTGCTTCTGGGAATCCAATGATACAAATGTCAGGTCTCCTGTTATTATCCCATAGGTCCTTGAGGGGCTCTATTTTATAGCTTACTCTCTTTATTTTCAGTTTCAATTCTGTTAACTCTCTCCTCTGTTGGATGGCATCACTGACTCAATGGACTTGAGATTGAGCAAACTCCAGGAGATGGCAAAGGACAGAGAAGCCTGGCATGCTGAAGTCCATGGGGTCACAAAGAGAGGGACACACCTGAGTGATTGAACAACAACTCTGCTCTGTCATCTCCATCCTACTATGGAACCATTAAGCCAGTTTTTTATTTTAGAGATCTTATTTTTAGTTCTATTATTTCCATGTGGTTCTTCTCTACAACTTCTTCTTTGCTGAGATTTCCAACTTTTTATTTTTATCAAGAGAACTTGTAATTCTTTGTTGAGACATTTTCATAATGGCTGCTTTAAAATTCTTGTCTGAACATATTAACATGTGATTCATTTCAGTGTTAGTGTCTGTTGACTATATTTTATCATCCAACTTGTGGGTTTCCCACTATTTGGTTTGATGCTTGATTTTTGGTTGTATCTTGGAGATTTAAGAGATTATATTATGGCAACCTGGATCTTGTTACATCTATTTTTAGCAAGCAGGTTGAGAGGGCCAAGTGAGTGTATATGATTAGTTTCTCTAAGCCCTGATGATACCACCCCAGAAAAAGTAGAAGACTGATTCCCAGCACCTTGTTTCTTAAGACCTACTCTGCTGGGCATTGGTAACACCAAGTGGGGATCAGGCTTGGGGAAAATTCACATTGCTGAAAGGGGCTGAAGCTCTGCTTCCTCCTTTGTCCAGTCAACACCATTCCCACAGACACCACCAGGCAGCCTGCCCCATGGGAGCGTGATGGGGGTGAGGGGGGCTGTGAAAGGTCTGCTTGCACATGAACCTGTTGGAATCACAGGGAGGAAGGAGCATGTGAAGTTTCTCTGGGTTTGATTGGAATAATGTTTTCTATTGCTAGTCATCCTTCACCACCATTTTCAGGCTTAGGGGAACTGACTTTTCTTGGAAGTTTGTCTTCTGTGCCCATTGGTGGTTCTGGGCTGGGGGTGCTGAAATGTCTGCCCATCCTCCAGGATGTCGAGTAGGCGATGAGGACTCACTGTCACCCCAGGCTCGGGCTCTCTATCCGGCCCCACCAGCTTTCTCTTTCTATCCCCTCAGTCTTCTTGTACTTATTTGTTGGGGTATGGTCAGAAATCCTTACCTGTAAGAGGGAGAAATTGGGAGGAATGGGGCTATTCCATCTTAACCAAAACCAGAGCATTTTCTTATAGTTTTTAATCCATTAGGATAAAATGAAAAGGAAATAAAGAGATGTTCCCTGTGAATTAAGCTTATCACTGGCAAGTGTTTCTAAATCTCAGCAATACTGATGTTCGGGAAGAACTGGTTCTCTGTGTGGGGGCTGCACTGCATGCTTGATCTCCATCCATTCGATGCCAACGGCACAGCCACATCCTGATCATGACATGCCTGCAGATATCGCCAAGTATCACCCAGGAGGCGGTCACTCATTGTTGAGAAGCATGAACTGTGATCAACCAAAAATGCTTCATATACCTACAAACATACATGTGTGTGTGTGTGTGTGTGTGTGTGTGTGTGTGTGTAAATAGGATATTTTATTGATTCTTCCAGAAAAATAACAAATTCTAGTGAGTCTCTCATTTTTAAAAGGTATGATCAACAGATATCTTGCCAAAGTATCTGAAACTTGTTGTACAACTCAAGAGGTCACTACTGGCTACCTCTGAGAACACAAGCCTGTCATACCAGCTCCTACAGAAGAGATTTTCACACTCTCATTTACTTAAAGTTGCAAGCACCCAAAGGCCCTCTGGTCTAAACATGTTACATTCATAGAAAGAAAAAACAAAAAATGCTCACAGCCCCTATCAAATTAGTGATGCCATCAACTCTGTCGTATCAGAAGCTGAGGAAATATACCTAGAGGTTAACAAGAGTCAGAAAGAAAACCAGAAAATTCCAGCAGCCAGTAAACAGGGCTGTGTGGACGGGAAACTGGTCACCGTGGGCAGAGAGGGAACCCGGGGAGGGAGGGCTGTGGTGCTGTCCGTGGTCCTGGAGGCCCTGCCGTTGGGGGGGCTGTGTCTGCTAATCCCACATCCCTCGGGGTCCCGCCCACCGGAATGTGAGACCAGGTGAGGGGAGAGGGGGAGAGAGAAGAGTGGAAATGGGGGTAGGGGGGAGGATCCTGAGAAGCACACAGAGGGAGGGCCTTTTTTTCAAACAGCCAGGTGCAAGGTTTATTTCTACAAAAACTGCCAAGAGTGGCTCTTTGCTTTTCAGTTTCACCCTCAAAAGATAAAAATTAAAAAGGTGGTTCACAGCACAATCTACGAGCCATGTTAGTGTGAGATTCTGGCTTTCTGCTTCAGTGCTGGTCTCTCCTCGTTATACCACCTCTGACACAGCATCGTCCTAGTAAATGAAAAGCCAGGATAACAGCCCCATGAAGTGAGAGTTGCTCAGTCATGTCCAACTCTTTGCAACACTGTGGACTATACAGTCCATGGAATTCTTCAGGCCGGAATACTGGAATGGGAAGCCCTTCCCTTCTCCAGGGAGTCTTCCCAACCCAGGGATCAAACCCAGGTCTCCTGCATCACAGGTGGATTATTTGCCAGGTGAGTCACAAGGGAAGCCCAACACTCCAGTTCAGTTCAGTTCAGTTCAGTTCAGTTCAGTCAGTCAGTCGCGTCTGACTCTGCAACCCCATGAACTGTAGCACGCCAGGTCTCCCTGTCCATCACCAACTCCCGGAGTTTACTCAAACTCATGTCCATTGAGTCAGTGATGCCATCCAGCCATCTCATCCTCTGTCATTCCCTTCTCCTCCTGCCTTCAATCTTTTCCAGCATCAGGGTCTTTTCCAACAAGTCAGCTCTTCGCATCAGGTGGCCAAAGTATTAGTGCATCCAAACACCCCCTTGGATGGACCCAAATGGCTGATTGCAGCCTTTTTGCCTGCTTTACTCTTTCCTGCTCACCTTCAGCTCCTTGAGAGGTGAGCTTTCCTCGTCTGTGTCCTGGAAGCAGGTTTCATCCAAGCAGCTCGCTGAGCAGGGCACAAGGAGGAAGAGGCGCAGAGAAGACAGTGGAGCCTCGCCAACGGCCCGCAGCTCGCACTCCGGACACCGGGCAGATGTACAGATGAAACTGTCGGCAGTGGAAATACAAAGAGAAATACTGCTCTTTCTATTATCCACAGGCTTCCCAGGAGCTGTTTGCCTCGTTGCCATGGCATGGGCGGTGAGATTTCATAACTCTCCCCCTGCCTGCCATGTGCTCCACCAACAATGCGAATTTAATCAGCCCAGACAGTCGGTCGGGTTTTGTCCATGTGAGTGGAATAAAACTTTTCTCACCAGCTAAACCCACAAAGTATCTAAAAGCCATAAATAATCGGTAGCCTCCTAACTTGCACCTGCCCGCTCTGTTTGACCAGGGCTACGAGGGGCAGGGAATGACTGTGGTTCCCATGCACTGCCTGGCTCTCCCGGTCATGAGGCCCAACATGTTTGCAGTGGAAAACATCCGTGCTGGTCAGGGATGTATTATTTCTGAGTGGCAGAAATAATTCTGCTCTAAGCGATTATCTTAGATGGAAAAATCTTCACAAATATCCCTTACACAGGTCTAAGAGAATGACCAAACTATGGTAAGATGATAGAAAAACATGTCAGAAAGATCGTCCGAAAGGTTGGAGACGGCGGGAGTAAATTTCACTTCCATCACTAGAAATGGAACCAGAACACTGAAATTCCACCCTTTCCTTTATGGTGAAAGATGCCAATAACACTGGTCAGTGAGCTAGTAACAGAGGACCCAGAACTGAGTTTATTCATCACACCTGGAACTGTATGAAAATGTTTGCATCTTTTCAGAAAATAATCTGCCCTATTTTGAAATGATAACAATACAGTACGATCAAGAAAAACTTCTTCTGAAAAAAGCCACCTTATATTTGCATATCTTTAGGGATGGTACTAGATTTAAACATACAGTAGTGGATATTTAGATGTGTTTATTTTTATGTCTCTATCCTGTGATACAAGGTTATGAAATTCCCAAAAGCCTGTTAAAAACATATTCACTTTCTGGTCAAGTGCCCATGAAATTCCTCTGTGTGTTTTTAATGTATGAAAAGGCCAAAAATTATAAGACATAAAAAACACTTCTTTGACACAAAACTAGGAGATAGAATTTTAATGAATTTATCTGCTGATCCATTTTTTCAAAAGAATCAGAATATTTCCATTATAGATTACCAAAAGTGTCTTTACTTCTGAGTGACAAAGCAGAAAGAGAGACAATTATTTAAGCTATTTCTCAGTTCAGCTCCAATTAAAAAATAGGAAACAAATAATAGGATATTTGAAAAGTGACTTTCTTAGGTTAGAAGTTAGAAGTGTTAGTTACTCAGTGGTGTTCAACCCTGTGACTCCATAGACTGTAGCCTACCAAGGCTTTGTCCACTGGGATTCTCCAGGCAGGAATACTGGAATAGGTTGCCATTTCCTTCTCCAGGGGATCTTCCTAACCCAGGGATTGAACTTGATTCTCCTGCATTGCAGGCAGATTCTTTCCTGTTTGAGCGGCCCAGGAAGCTCCCTTTTTAGGTATTAGACTACTAATCTGAAGAGCTCCACTTTGACAAAAAGCAAGTGGCAGCAGATGGACCTTATGAAAACTTCAAGCACGTGAAGGAGTGAAAACATCATTAGAAGGTGGGAACCAGACACAGGGGCCATGCTGCTGTCTGGTCCTCTCCCTCATTGCTGCCCCACCTCCCCAAGCCACGGGGCACACTCTCCACCCATCTCTTCAGACCTTTGATGTGGTTGCAACTGGTTCCCCGTGGAAGACATTAACAAAACAGATTCTCACTTTGAGTTGAGACACGGCCCAGGGAATGCTTGTGAAGTGAGGGAAACCAATAAGCCCCCTGCAAATCTCACCTGGAGCCTGGGCATACTGCGGGATGACACACGGGCACCTGACCCCTGCTCAGGCCTGGGCAGGCGTCCTCCACACAGGATGGGGTGATGGTCAGCCTCCCTCAAAGCTACAGGGGTTCCATGAAACTAACCCACTGATCTAAGCAAAGTGAATTCAGAAGTGGGACCCTGAAAGCACCCCTCAAAAGACACCAATGTTTAGTGACATTGAATGAACAACAGTCTCAGGAGAAACACTGAAATTGAATACTTAACATCCAGCACATAGTATGTGGCCATTGTGGGTCTGCTTTCCTGTAGAGTTTTCACACAGGTGAAAAGAAGTCATCTCACTCCTAGGCAAGTTCCATCTCCCACTCTGTTTGTGGTTAATAACAAGGATATTGAAGCTGAAGCTCCAACACTTTGGCCACCTGATGCGAAGAGCCAATTCACTGGAAAAGACCCTGATGCTGGGAAAGATTGAGGGCAGGAGAAGGGCATGACAGAGGATGAAATGGTTGGATGGCAGTGCCAACTCAGTGGACATTAAACTGAGCAAACTCTGGGAGATAGTCGAGGACAAAGGAACCTGGCGTGTTGCAGTCCATGGGTCACAAAGAGTCAGACACAACTTAGTGACTGAACAATAAGGAGTCTGGTGAATCGTGTTGCTGGGGCAGAGGTACACATATTTATTATCATTTCCATTGAAATGCACCAGTTTCAACTTGTGGATTTTTGAGCAACAAGAATAAAAAGGAAACTGGTCTTTATCTTCCATTTTCACCTTGGCCAAACTCTACACTGAGCAGAAAGTCAGCACGACCGGAAAGGACCTACCCAGGACTAAGCCTGGGGCTGTGGGTCCTGTCCACTTTAAGAGGTGTTATTACTTGCCAAGTACAGAGCTGAGACTCCAAATGGTTAAAGAGCAACGCTCTGGGCCACAATCAAAATGAAAACTGGATCTTTAATCAAAACATCTGAAACCACCTTGACCAGCTTGTCACCAGTGCCTCCACCATCCCCGGGACAGACCCACTTGACCTGCTTTAGCAAACAGCCTGTCCAGTCGATGTTCCAGCTTTGGTTCTCAGGTCATACAAGGCACTGCCCTTGATTGGCATCTTGGTTGACCCAGCAGCTCTGAGACAGTCAGGAGGGCAGGAGGTGTGGCTCTGCTGGATTGAGGTGGACGTGGAGACACAACCTTCCAGAAGCAGTCCTTGAATTTTCTGCTCCCAACTCCTCTGGTCAAGGTGAACTCTACCAGCCCTGTCGTCTGACATTGCCTCGTGCCGGCACTGGGCAATCAGGGCTGCAGGCTCCAGAGGCCTTGGTCCAGGCAGGTCCAGATGTGCCCTGTACAACAAAGAGGTTTCTTTATAGCAAGAATGTTCCCTGTATGGGCCATGAGGCCCCCAGGCCCACCAATGACCCAGCTTCCTCCTTCCTTGTCATGGGTGCCCAGAAAGGGTACAACAGAGCCAAGGCCCCCAGGCCCGCACTTCTGGGGAACGTGTCAGTGAAGGCGGGGGAAGATGAGCTCAAGACAGGCCAGCGGAGGCTGAGAAGACCACCCGTGCGAAGCAAAGTTGCCCATCTCCACATAGCATGTGCCGTAGGGCATAATTTAGAGACACATTTAGCAGGGGAAGGAGAGGGTGAGAGTCTGTCCTAAAGAAGCGCGGTCCTGGGTGCGCAGGTGCTGCTTCTGAGGCCAGTGTGATCAGGCAAGCCCGTAGGCCAGTCCTGCCCCAAGACTCTGCACGACGGACCTCCTGGGGTCTGCAAGAGCGTGGTCAGTGCCCAGCTTCTCCTCAGGGATGGCAGATTGCCTGGGATGACCCAGGGGTGGCCTGGGGTTGCAGGACACACCCACGTGCTGGCACCCTGGCCTGTTTGTGCTTTGTTCTAGCACTTGGCAGAAATGCCCCCAGGCACTGGCGTCCCCCTGCAGAGATGCACTGGTGAGTGAAAGAGCCGCAGCCTCTTTTACATGCTGACCATAATTAAGGGCAAGGGGAAGTACCCCTCTGCACCTAGCCGCTGGTCCCGCCTCACCCTTCACTGGTGCAGCAACGCTGTTCCCTGTGCAGCAAGCACGCTCCGCGTACCACAAGGAAGCAGAGCTTTGCATTGCCGGTGCCTGGATGGTAGCTGCTGGGGGTCTTCTGCATGAGCTCCCTTTCTCTGGGGCTTCTGACACGGTGAAGTCTCTGCTTTAGTTGCTAGGGCTACAGTAGCAGACTATTACAGACGGTGACTTCTATTCTCCCCCAGTTCGGAGGCCAAAGTCTCGTCCGCGGGCTGGCGGGCTGGCTCCCTGTCCGCGCCTTCTGCCCTCCACTGCTCCACGGCCTGCAGGGCGCTGCCCCTGGTGCCAGCCCTCCCGGTCCCACAGCGTGCATGTCTGCGTGCTGTCTCTTCCCGCATCTGTGTCTCTAGGTGCAAGCATCTCTTTTCAGTCAGGACACAGTCATGCCAGATTAGGGCCCATCCTCTGCAAACACCCCATTTCCAAACAAGGTCACGTTCACAGGTCTTGGGGCTTACGACTTCAACACGTGCATTTAGGGGGACACGTGGCACCGTAGCTGGAGGACGAAAGACCCTGATCTCAGAGAACAGTCACAGGCGAGGGATTTCCACTCCAGATACACTCAAAGGGGAGGTGTTGAAGGGTCCTCAGGTCTGGGAGGGCATCCTTTCTGCCTTTGAGGCACCAGCACTTGGAGTGGCTGCAGACCCCCGCCCCAAGCCAGTCCACTGGCCCCACAGCAGCTTCCTGACAGGGTGGGTCAAAGACGCAGGAAGGCAGGCTCCCTTCCCAACACTGCTCTGCTATTTATCGCATCCCAGTGTAAAAAGTCAGAAGAAGCTGCGAATAAAGAAAGGGACTTTCCCTGGGGAGCTGCTCCTCTTTCACTCTTCTTCCCCTACCTGCTCCTCCAGATTTCACACTGTCCTGACCCTTTCATCACCAGGCGGGTTCAGGGCGACTCTGCAGCCTTGAGTGGCACAGAGCAGGTGGGGAGGCGGCTCCTGAGGGCCCAGCACGGCGGCCGGCGGTCAGCTCTGCTCAGGGCCCGTCATGGGTCCCCGAGCCCCCCTCCACTGCAGGTCCCCAAGCCCCCCACAGGGTCCCATGGGCACCAGATGGGCACCACCGCTCCCCACGGAAGACCCTGGACAACAGAGGGGACGGGACGTAGGGCCGCCCACGTGCGCTCCGAACGGGCCGGCACCTGTGAGCTGAGGTGCCATTCAGAAGCAGCCTCGGAACCTCAGCACAGCCCTGGAGAAAGCAATCTGGGGCTGCGGCGGGTCCAGCCCCTGAAACGCAAGGCCTCCCTTCTCGCCCACTTGGCGCAGCCCCGGGCCAGCCAGGAAGACTCACCAGCCTCAGCCCGGGGCCTGTGCCCGTATTAGCAATTCACTGTCAACCGGTAGAGAGTTTGCCAAAGAATAATAGATGCTTTACATTTTATGCATAACTAGTTCTGAGACCAGGGCTATAAAAGTTTTCTATTAACATGTAAGCACTAAGACAAGTTTTTTTTTTAACTTGATAAATATACATAACTCCTTTACAATGGGGCTCTTGTATTGCTAATGGGGACCCTTAATGGAGAGTTATATTTCCAGGATTATATCTTTATTCAGTTGCAAATGATTTTTGAAGGGGGGAGTTTTAATACTCTGCTCCCTCTATGAATAATAGTATCATTTGAATGCAGGGGACACCTGGTCCCGCGAGGAGGACAGTGGGGGCCCTACACGGACCTGGCAGGGCTGCCAACTCTGCGTTTTCCCAGCCTCCCCTATCCGCTCCATTCAGCATCTAATTTCATTCTCCCTCAGCAAAATGCTAGACACTTGTAACTTTATTCTCCCTCTGCAAAAACTTGCTCTCTTGTAAGGAAAAAATGCTGGAAAAAAAATTTTCTCTTATCAATCTCTTCTTATATGGAGTCTCGTAATTTGAAGGCTGGCTAAAGTTTCAGGAAAAACCTTCCAATTAAATACTGTAAAAAGATAAAATAACAGTGGCCTTGCCGCTGCCCACTGGCTTTATTGAAGCGCTCTTTTGTTGATTTATTGTACATTAGCCACTGAGCCGTGCAAAGAACATTACGTTTCAGAAAGAGCTATTCGTATGCGGCCCGCATCCACTCCAAAAACAATCAGGCCTGTATTGCGTTTTGCAAATTTATACCAGGATGTTGGTTTAGAGTGTTTCCCTGAAAAGTTTTTCAAGTAAGTGTCTGCTTTCATGGGGGAGAGTGATTGAGGCACACAAACAAACCTTTGTTTCAAAACTCACAGATGTATGGCCGGGGCTGGGCTTTGTTTTCTCTTTAAGAAGTATTCTCAGATTTTTGTTTTGAGCACAACACAGGATTGTACCAAAAAAAATCAGCTTCAGGATGAATGTCTTGTATAATCTTTGGCTTTCCCAGATTTTCCCAGGGTTAATTTTTCTACTCCAAACTTTGCATGTTGGGTTGGTTTGCGTGAGTTTTAGGGTTTGTTTGTTTGTTTTGTTTTTTAAATTCGGGCCCACAGTGAAAAGGAATCTGGCTGCTTCAACTCTTAATGGCTTCAGGAAACTTCATTTCAAGGCTATCTGGGGGTCAGCAAGCTCCATCAGTACCCTCCAGTTGGAGTCCCGGTCTGCCTCTCCCTCGCCTGCATGAGGATCTCTGTCCGGGACACCCATGAGCCCCAGGCCAGGATGTCCCGGGGGCAGCACTGGGGTGGAAGGAGGGCAGGGGGCAAACTGTTTTTACTCCGAATCAGGCATCCTTGGGAGCATGAAAGCAATTCCTCCTCCCCAAGAGATGAGGTGTCTTTGCATTCCACGTGCTCACAGGTTCAACCAAAAAACACTTGTGCATAGACTTGTGTAGAGTGAGCAGTTAGGAGAAAAGTCTCGTGGGGGCAAAGCCAGGAAGTGGGAGGCCTGCCCATGGCCCAGTGCCCGAGGTCATCCGTGGAGCAGGGAGCTGTCTGGTGGCCGGGCGTTGGCACTGGCGGCAGCCTCCCCAGACAGCCGAGGCTCAAGTCTGCATCCAGAGACCGGTCGGGTGTCCGTCCCCGCACAGGTCAGGGCAGCAGGACAAGACTGTGAAGGAGCAAGGCTCTTGTCCAACCGCAGTGCCCCGGAGCCCGCAGCCCACACGGGAGCCTCACTCAGAGAGGTCGTGGAGCCCCCCAGCGCCCACCTGGAACGTGATGGCCTCCCGCCGTGTCAGTGTGGCTGGGGGGCTGGTGTGAGTGAAAGGCAGACGCCAGACACCCAGCGAGGGTGTGAGTGTAGGCGCGACTGGCTGAATGGAGTCACAGCTGAGTTGAGGTTGGTCATTGTCCAGTTTCATTACAAATTAGTGACCACTGATCATGCCCTTTTCATACTCATGTTTTATTCAGTTATTTACGTCTTCTCCGACTGTCACAGCAACCCTACAAGTCTCGTTTTCAACGTGAGGAAGTTGAGACTCAAGGGCACTTAAATAATTTGCCCAAGGAGTTCCAGTTGGTATGCAAGTCCAGATTCTTCCAGATGCAAATCCAACTGCTGTCCAACAGTGTGAATTCCTCTGAGCTTCCCAAGTCAAGGTAGGTGTGGAGACATTCTCATTCTTCAGATAAAGGATATGTTGGCTCATTTGTGGACTCTCTTCCTTAACTTCACTGCCCCGCCCCCCAGAAAATGGTTTAATCAGTTCCTCATTCTCAGTGGAACTGGCTGATTCTGGCGTGCCATCAGCCTGAGCCTCTGCTCTCGTTTAAAGACCATGACTGAGTCAGGCTGTGCCAAATGGTGCTGTGGTGCGAACAGTCACCGCAGCTTCGTGATCCCAAGACTTCATCTCCCTCAAGTACCAGAAATGTCCTGTTCTCCCGGGATGTTCAAATCACGTCTAGAAGTGGGGTGTTGGGTTAATCTCTCAGGGGAAAAGACACAGACAGGCGGATGAGACGGGGAGCCAGCAGGTGCAAGGTGAACCACCAGGCAAATGCCTGCAGTCAGAGACCTGGAGGGGGTGAGCCTGGGGCCCTCAAACTGACAGAGGCCACCGCTTGCAGTTGTTCCAAAGGAGAACGTTCCTGCATCTCAGGTGTGGAGCTGCCCACCCTCCCCCCGCCTCCAGCTTCACCAAAAAGCAATGCTCCGAGCTCGCGGATGGCAGTGCTGCGAGATCCGTGAGTCTGCGAGGAGACACCTGAAATGATGAATGAGACCTCAGAACAGGCTAGGGCCCCAGGAAACATTTGCAAAGTTAAAGGAAATTCCCCTCACCAGGTAAGGGGCTCGTTCAGGAGTCACACATGCAGCTTACATTCCAGAATCCCCTTCAGGACTGACGGACCCGGGTGCAGACACCCTGTCACGTCACCTGCCCTTCAAGTCCTGCCAGGTTCACTGGGACACCTGCCCACCTGATCATCAGTCACTGACAGTTTGGGACCTGGCGCACAAAGCATCTGTCATCACTTAAAGCATTTATTGTCTCAGATCTGAGACTCGTGGCTTACTATCTTTCTCTTCAGGAAACTCACATTCTTTGTGGCATGTTAAAAAAAAAAATAGATTTTGTACTGCTGCATTTTGTAATATGGGGGTTGGGGGTTTTGTTTTCGAAACCCCAAATCTCACCACCCACATCAGAGTCTCAGAAACCCCAGGACACTCCTAACACCTTCTGAGGATAAGAAAGACACGAGGTGACCCCAAGACGGCAGAGACATCATGGAACGCAAATCTGAACTCTCCCTCAAGTTCACACTCAAGTATTCCAGGAGATACCATGCCAGACATAATTTTCTAAGCTAACTTGTACTATTTCCAACACGAAAGCAAGGCGCTTCTTATCAATTGAAAGTCAGCTTTCCAGCCACGAGCAGTGTAATGAGAACCTCTTTCAAGTTAGGGCAGATATCCGGGAGCAGGAAATCCATAACTGCTCTCTTATTTGTCCTTTTCAAGGAGGAAACCAGGACCCGCTCCCGATTATCACTCAGCACCTTTGCCGACTGCAGCCCCAGGGCAAAGCCGCACACAGAACTCGCTGGCCGGCAGCCCCGGTCACACCGGCCGGCACCAGTCACACCCAGCCAGCACCAGTCACAGCCGGCTGGCACCGGTGCCAGGGGGGCCCTTGAGACGGTCACACTTGGCCGCCCCGCAGCCTCTGGCCCGGGGCCTCCGCAGCCCTGCCTGCTCTCCCCGCCCCTCCCTCACTGCCGAATCTCTCTCCCCCGAAGGTCCGATCCCGATTCGTACCCCTCTGCCTTCCCAAGTTAACACTTCGCCAGCCTTGCCGGCTGATTGCTGAGCACGCAAAGGGCAGAGGAAGCCACAAGCCGCAGGCGACACCCGCATGTTGTCCCTGGCCCCCGCAGACGGGTTTCAAGCCGCAGGAGTGATGTGGCCCACCGGTCAGCTCGGCCTGTCCTTCTCAGCCCCACTCTCGGCTCTCGCCACGACATCCGGCACCACAGCATCAACCACTGAGAAAGCAGCCGCCCCAGTCCCCGTGCGTGACATCCTGCGCGTGGTCCTGACGCCGCGTCCAGCCGGTTCTGCCCGGATCCACATGCTCAAGAGCCGGCTCTACACGCTCAAGAGCCAGCTCTCTCTCCAGCAGCGGCTCTGGTCGGACAGTCAACACGACGCAGCCATCTGCCCAGAGCCAGGACAAGAACAGCATCACACAGGGACCCTGAGGCCTTGCGGGGTCCCCTGGTTGGGTGATGGATGGCTGGTGGGCGCCCCGCCAGGCTGTGTGCTTCCAGGCTGGAGAGCGTCGTGCGGGACTGTCAGTGTCCTACCCTGAATTACTGGCTTCTGTCCTGAAGCCTATGTTTTAGCCAACTAGAATCTTGGAAAATTATTTTTATTCAGGTGACATCTGTGACAAAGAGCCTATCAATAAACAGTTTCTGCCTGAGAAATGTGTTCAATCCACTCACTGGAACAGGAAAACCAGGCTTGGTGATGCTGGCCTGGAAGTTTGAGGAGAGAGAGCCTCATGGAAACACTGAAGCGGCCAGCTCCTCACCCGCAATCCATGCCCAGGGCCCTGGCCCGGAGCCTGCACGGCTCTGTAGTGGGTGGCCAGCCACAGTTCCAGGTCCACCGAGAAAGTGGTCCTTGGCTCCCACAGTGAACCCCATCAGGCCAGCATCCTTGACCGCCTGTCCCAGGTGTGGTCCCGGCAGCAGGAGGACCGGCCAGGTCAGTCTGTGCCCAAGGGGGATGACCAGGGGACTCCAAAGGGCCCTCCAAACCCAGTGACGCAGTGCCGGAAAGAAGCAGAGGGTGGGGGGGTCCATCTCACTCTGAGGATCACCGCCCTTCAGCACCCCCACTTCCCAGCCCACCTGCTCCCCTGCTGGCTCAGGGGCCCCCAGACAACCCACCCCAATCCCTCCTCCTGCCTGGAACCTCCCAGAGCCCCGTGGACCACCAGCCCCGATCCCACGCACCACCGCCTCCCAGCCTGCCGCCCATGTCTCTCCTGCTCGTCACCACAGTCCTGTCGCGGGTTCCCTGGTCTGGTCGCTCACAGTCTCTCCTCCCTGCAGGAAAACGAGCGCCAAGGTCAGCCACCTGTGTTCACGGCTGACTCCTCCACATCCAGGACCAGGGCCCTCATCAGAGCTCAGCGAGCCTCTGTCTGGAGGATAGTTTTAGTACACACAGCTGTCAAGATGAGTGTATGATGGGCGAGCAGCGGAGGAGGGGGCAGTCGGAGGGCTCGCCCTCAGAAGCCAGCGTGGAGCTGGGTTACAGAGGAAAGTGTCTGAGAAGAGCATGCGGCCTGCGGGTCCCAAGCCTTACATCCGTTCTTCCTCCGCCACCTGTGCAATGATAGGAGCTCATGGTAGGTGGTGGTGAGGTCAGTACATATGCCACAGAGCCTGAAGCTAATACCAAAATAAACAAAAAGAAAGCTATAGGTAATTAGCTAAAAGGGAGAGAAAATGACTAAAAATTACCTGTGTGATCCAAAGGAAGTGAGAAAGAAAGAGGACAGGAACCAACGAGAGCTGGGCATTGAATTACAGACTTCAAGTCCTGTGGCGTGTGAATTACATCGCTGATGAAAGTGTTACCCTCTCAGTTGTGTCTGACTCTCTGCGACCCCATGGACTGTAGCCCACCAGGCGCCTCTGTCCCTGGAACTCAACAGGCAAGAATCCTGGAGTGGGCAACCATTTGCTTCTCCAGCGGATCTTCCCCGCCTGGGAAGTGAACCCAGGTCTCCTGCATTGCAGGCAGATTCTTTACCTTCTGAGCCACCAGGAAAGCCCACATCTCTGAGACTGTTCTTTAAAAAAAAGAGTGGAATGAAAAGTGGTGACTGGTCTCAGGACACATGCTCTGGGTCAGGGGGAAATGTGTGTTCTGGTCTCTCCAACCAGAGAGAAGGAAAGGAAGCCTCAGGTCGGATGGGTGGAGCGCCTGTGACCAGCGCATCCAGGCCGCGTGGGGGTGAAGCCAGCGAGGACAGGGTCTTTTCTCAGGACAGACAGCCCACAGGGTCCGCCTTCCTACAGTTGCGCTGTGGGCAGAAGTCACAGTTGAGCCGGAACAACAGAGGTCTGCTGACGCACAGATTTTTTTCAATATTGTTGTTCAGTGGCTAAGTCGTGTCTGACTCTTTGTGACCCCATGGACCGCAGCACGCCAGGCTTCCCTGTCCTTCACCATCTCCCAGAATTTGCTCATACTCATGTCCATTGAGTCGGTGATGCCATCCAACCATCTCATCCTCTGTCACCTCCTGCCCGAAATCTTTCCCAGCATCAGGGTCTTCTCCAATGCATCGACTCTTCGCATCAGGTGGTCTGATACTGTTTTTTCCAAACAGTAACTGTATTTACCCTTTATGGACCTTTAAACTTACTAAGTGTGGGGAAACGTTTGTGTTTGATTTGAGACCATGACAAGTGGGATCAGAAGAGGAGGGTGGGCCCTGCGTCCCCCGGGGCTGCTTCAGCTCCTGCCCCGGGCGAGTCCTTCACTGTTTTGGGGGCAGAGAGAGCAGTAGGTGAATTTCCTACAATGTGGGGCAGCACCAACACCCCTGCATTGTTCAAGGGCCAACTATCTTTACTCTATTTTTGATATATCAAAAAAGTGATTTTTCCCATTTTCAACAACTGCATAGGAGCTGGCTTGTACCATTCGTGCTTCTAAAATGTGCTCTTCGCTAACGTTTAACAGGCATGGTTCCTGTGTCTTCCCTGGCTGAGAATGTGGCCCAGGTAAGAACAAGAAAGCTCCCCACGTGTGAGTCTTCGCAGGTAATGTTTGATCTGATCCATTCCAGCCTCACAGCAGTGGCCCCCGTGAGCTGTACAGGTCCCCAGCCCTGTATTATCATACTATCTGCTGGTGCAGATGCAAGAGCAGAACCCCAGCGTGTCCAGCACCCAGGCAGGTGTCCCCCTGGGTGTGGACACCCGCTCCTCTTACCGTGGGGACCCCACCCTCCCCACCCCCTCTTTCTCCACCCAGACTAGTTCTTGCTTGGGGTGCCTTTGAGCTCCACTATCCTATGGAATGATACTTTTAACACAGGACCAGATTTGCCATCAGCGCCCGGCCCCCAGGGCAGGATGTTCCCAGGAAGCCAACGGCACCTTCCTCGGGGGCACTGTGCCCCATCCAGCCTCTCGGGTACCTGGTTCAGTGACTGACCTGTCATCATCTTGGTTATCAGGTTGCAGCCAGAGAAGTCAGCCCTGGAAGTGAATCTGTTCTCCATTGATGAGATCTCTGCATGGGGAGATGCTAGATAGGATACACATAATACCACCATGGTGCCCCAAAGAATTACCAGGAAACTGAGCTTTTTCTCAGATTTTCTCAGATGAAAATCCCTCCTGAGTCTACAGGACAGCACACGGGCCCTCAAAGGCTGCAGTCTCTCGTGCGTTCCCCTCCCCCTACTCCCAAGACAGCCGCGCGGGGAGGGACGACTCCGTGTGGACACTCCACGGAGGCCCCGGAGCGGTCAGCGAGGGCCATCCTCCATGGCCGCGGGCAGCGGCTCCTCATGCTGCCACGTCCACCGCAGTGCCCTCTCCACGACCCAAAAACCCAGACAGATTCTGACCTCTTTACACACTCAGTGCTTCCTGAAATCATCCGTTCTAGCAAAGCACCTGCAAGAGGGCTTCAAGTGCGGGTTTATTCTGACAAACATGCAAAGACTGGTCAGAGCTGGTCCAGGAAGACACTGGTCTCGTCAACCAGCCTGCACGTCCCAGGACAGACGGCAGGACATAAACTGAGAGCACAGCGGTGTAGACCTTCGCCCACACTCTTTGGTTACTATTAAATGCTATCACCATCCAATTATTTTAGGACGGCAGCCCAGGATACAGTTTCTGATTGTTGCTTTTTCCCTTTATTTTTAATCATAGAATAGTGTTAGTTGCTCAGTTGTGTCTCACTCTTTGCGACCCCAACGACTGTAGCCCGCCAGGCTCCTCTGTTCATGGGATTTCCCAGGCAAGAATACTCGAGTGGGTAGTCATTTCCTTCTCCAGGGGATCTTCCCAACCCAGGGATCAAACCTGGGTCTCCTGCATTGCAGGCAGATTCCTTACAGTCTGAGCCACCAAGGGAGCCCAATCAGAATAATAAACATGAAATTTACCATTTTTAAGCACACAGTTCAACGTCGTTATGCTTAAATCACCACCACCCATCCCCAAAACTTTTGTCCTCTTTCGCATTAAACCCTAACTCAAAGATCTAAGTATAAGAACTAAAACTATTAAGTCTTGCCAGAAAACATAGGGGAAAAGCTTCTTGAGACTGGATTCCCACAGGTCCTTCCCCGAGCGTCTCCTTACGACTATGTGACATTCTCATCAGCAAATCAGTACAGAGGGAGCTTTCATCACCCTTCACTGGCAGGTAACACAGCCTGGATGCAGAGAAAGCAGGACCATGCCATGCACGGGACCGGGTCACCTGAACATACCACGTTCAAGCCGTATCTGAGGACGAGGCATGGGAGGGAGGACTTGGCATCAAGGCGGACAGCCTCTTAGAGCAGAAGCTCTTTCAGGGGCGATGAGCGGGAGGCTAGGGCTCCTGGGGCTGCAGGAGAGGAACCACCCTCGGAGCGGCCTCCTGGGCCACGAGGGAGGCTCTGTGTGTGTGTGTGTGTGTGTGTGTGTGTATGTGTGTGTCTGTGTGTGCATGTGTCTGTGTGTCTGTATCTGTGTGTGTATCTGTGTGTATCTGTGTGTGTATCTGTGTGTGTGTATCTGTGTGTGTGTGAGTGTGTGTGTGTATCTGTGTGTGTGTCTGTGTGTGTGTGTGTGTGTGTGTGTGTGTGTGTGTGAGTGTAAAATTACATGTAACTGCAATATTACACCGTATGTGCATGAATAACTACATCACTCAACTATATACTATCCGTTTACAGACTTGCGGGTGGTCCGCCATTGCATGCACCACACTCCCCAGTCACCCAGAGGGGCCTCTGGGCCCAGGGCACCCACTTTGCTCTCTTGGGTCACAGCCTGAACTTGTGCTAACACCCTAGTGTGCCATGGCCACAGGGCAGCCTGTCTGGGGTCATGGATCGTCCTCTGTGGACCTGGCCATCAGCTCAGGTCTGCTGGCTGTGTTCTAGGTCTGCCTGCAAGTTATCACCACCTGCCGGAGGATGGTTGAAAACGTGGAATCTCAGCTCTGGTGGGAATACGAGCAATAACCTCCTCAAAACTCACGTCATTAATGAGAAATCAAATGCTTTACCTGACGTCACAGCTCAGGCTCAGAACAGAGCTGGCGTGGCTGCCCTCTGAACCTGGGCCGTGGGTAAGTCCAGGGGCTCATCGCCACAGGCCTTGGACATGATACCAGACTACACAAGAGAATCATTTGGAAGGACTCAGACAGCAGAGTTGCAATGACAACAGCAGCAATAATAACAATAAAAGTGGTTTGTGATTTGGGGAAGATCAGATTAAGACTCAAAGCCCTCACCTCCCTGATTCCCTCTCCACCATGAGACCAGGATCAGAGAGCCTGGCCAAGGTCTCCAAGTGGTAGATTTGGGGTTCGACCTCAAGGTTTCCAAGTTTGTCACCAGGCACTTCGGAGGTTCCCCTGAGAGAGGACAAGGCCAGGGAGCCTCCCAGTGTCCCTGCGGTCGCCCCAGAGAGACTGGTCCTCTCACCCCCACAAGCAACCTTTGCATAGTGAGACATGCCGATCAGATCAACCCGGATAGAAGGTGATTTGTGGGCTTTGTGGGCACACACTGGAGACCTTGGAGCCTCCCCAGAAAATGGCCAGCTCTGGACTCAGCGGGGTCCTGCCCAGGAAGCCATCCAGATGGCTCCCGCTACCAGCCCCAGAAAGGCAGACGTGATACGTGGACCCCGTCTCTGGGGATGGCGTGATAAAGGGGCTTCCCTCACAGATGAGAGGAAGGAAAACCACCGTTTCCCAGCAGGGATGAGAGTGAGGGAAAGCTCACACGACTGAAAAGCAACATGGTCTGTTGTAAAGAAGCTTGGCTAAAATCACATAAACGACGTGACACTATGTATTGTGCTGGCTCTGATGCACCCACAGCATGAACCCGCCCAAAGCCGAGGCCACGGTGTCACCGTCCTCTGGGCGTGGCAGTGAGAAGGGAGGAAGGTCAAATAAGCGGAGTCTGCTGGGATCTCCTCCGGAGAAGGGGTGGTGGGCGTGTGCTGTTCACACCGCAGTCAGGCCCACGTGCGCAGGAGGCATCCAGCGGCTCCTTCACTTAACTCTTCCACCAGCTGAAGACAAACTTCCCGCAACTCGGCTTCTGAAACCTTTTCTACAAGAAAGCAGGTGCCTGTGGGTTGGACTGCTGTGGTCTCCTGACAGCTTTATAGCCTAAGTTAGCAGATTGGCATGCGTGCTCATACATTAGCCTCTGGAGAATCTTACCACCTTCAACTGTGTTAGCTGAAATCATCGCCTGGAGGGAACCAGCTCTGGAGAATGCGGAAGTGAGGAGTTTCCGGAGAAGGATGTGGGTCCACAGGACTGTCCTTGCCCAAACTCTGGAGCCTGAAGACTGTCTACTCCAGAGTCTCCCACAAGCCAGCCCCGAGCAGATGGCCCCCTCCTTCGTCTGAGTCCACAGAGCAGCCCCCGGGAGCCAAGGGGCTTCCAGTCGTGTAGGCTTCTGCAGGGTGAGCTGAAAGGATGAAAGAAAAGGAAGATACAGGAATGCAAGTGCTGCGAAGATCTGACGTATCAACCACAGGATGCAGTTTCAGTTACACAGATGGGATTCCATAGGAAAACCTTAACAAGGAAAAAGTCTGAAGCCACCTTCAAGAACCATCTCTCCCCCTTCATGGGAACTGATAAAACACCCTGCGCCCTGAGGAGTTCTTTCCGTCCATGCTGAAGGACACAGTGCGCACTGGCTTCAGGTTTGGGCATCCCCTGCTGGGATTCCCGCGTGTCACACACATTCTTCTATGTGAGGCACACACACTTACGAGCCAGGAGCCTGGACCACCCCCCAACAAGGCCACTGACCACTGGAGTCACCCATGCATCACCGACGTCCCACTGATCCTCAGGCACCTCACAGACAGGCCGATCAGTGGTCTAAGGACCCTCCCCTCCATACAGACTGCGATGCTGAAATCAAAGGACTCTGCACACAGATCCCAGGTGAGGGCTGTGCCTGGGGAGTCAGAGGGGCTGGAGGGTGAGGCCCCAGTGCAGACGTGAGCAGGACGCTGGAAGGACCTCGCTGTCTGGAAGGCCACCCGCCACCACTCCCAGCAGAGGACGGCAGAGTCACGGGCCGTATCACATTCTGAGGACTCAGGCCGAACGTGAAGGCCCCAGAGCCTCTCTCCTTCCTCAGATGCTCCCAACGCGTCAATAATCAGCAGAGACAGCCTCACAGCGGTTTCAGCGCCTCTTCGCCAAAGTTGCTGAGCATCGCAGTAGGGACGGGAGCGGGCGGTGCAGGCCTGCCCTCCCTCCCCAGCACCGGAGAGCAACCACCTGCACCAGAACCAAGCGTCGGCTCAGCCCTGAGGAGCTGGCTCCCTTTCCACCCCTGCTGCAAGGAGCTGCTCCTGGATGAAAGGCTGAAACTCACACACGTGTCCTCTTACCACTCTGGAGGCCAGAGTGCAAAGAGCCCCAACATGCTGGATCCAAGGGGTCCACAGGGCAGCCCCTCCCAGGGGCTCCGGGGAGATGTTCTGGTCCCCGGCCTTCTCAGCATCCGTGGCCCCCAGACCCGCATCGCAGGGACCCTGCCCCACCCCTGCAGCCCCTCACACCATTGGCCCTGCCTCCCTCCCCATCTTAATGACCCTTGCCATGACTTTGCTTCTCTATTAGGTGAAAAAGTCTCAGTATAGTGTTATTTCATTTCTCCAGTTATGAGTGAGGCTCACAGTCTAATATCCGTTTGTACTTGTTTACATATGAACCTATGAGAAGAGCACGGCAACCCACTCCAGTATTCTTGCCTGGAGAATCCCATAGACGGAGGAGCCTGGTGGGCTATAGTCCACGGGGTCGCAAAGGGTAGGACACGACTGAAGCAACTTAGCACACACGCATGCATATATGAACCTTTCGTATACATTTTTTTCTATTGGATTGTTAACTTTTTTAAAACAAATTGTAGGTGATCTTCAGTTCAGTCAGTTCAGTCACTCAGTCGTGTCTGACTCTTTGCAACTCCATGAATCACAGCATGCCAGGCCTCCCTGTCCATCACCAACTCCCGGAGTTTACCCAAACCCATGTCCATCGAGTCGGTGATACAATCCAGCCGTCTCATCCTCTGTCATCCCCTTCTCCTCCTGCCCCCAATCCCTCCCAGCATCAGGGTCTTTTCCAGTGGGT
The DNA here is from genome assembly GCF_023699985.2 of Odocoileus virginianus. NCBI lineage: Eukaryota > Metazoa > Chordata > Mammalia > Artiodactyla > Cervidae > Odocoileus > Odocoileus virginianus. The sequence goes on from NC_069695.1 coordinate 54,919,815, forward strand.
CAGCTCTACGCATCAGGTGGCTAAAGTACTGGAGTTTCAGCTTCAGCATCAGTCCTTCCAATGAACACCCAGGACTGATCTCCTTTAGGATGGACTGGTTGGATCTCCTTGAAGTCCAAGGGACTCTCAAGAGTCTTCTCCAACACCAGAGTTCAAAAGCATCAATTCTTCAGTGCTCAGCTTTCTTCACCGTCTAAATCTCACATCCATACATGACCACTGGAAAAACCATAGCCTTGACTAGACGGTGATCTTCACCTACTAGGAAAACGAGCCTCTGTCTGTGACATGAATTACAAATATTTTCCCTAATTTTTCATTTGTCTTGTGATTTTTTTGCCTGTTAAATTTGTCATTAAAAATATTTGATTTTATTGTGGTTCAATTACTTAATCTCTTTTTTTACACCTTCTAGGTTTGGTTTCATACTTAGAAAGACCTTCCACATCCCAAGATTCAGGGGAAAAGATACTAATTTTATGTTAAATAATTTTTCAGTCTTTCTATAATTTAAATCTTTGGTTCATCTGGTATTTATTTGGGTGGGAGGTGTGAAGCAAGAGTCCCATTTTATTAATTCATTTTTAAAAGAGTGCTACCCAGAGTCCCAATATTGTGCTAAGTAATAACTAGCCAGAGAACTACAATGGTGTAATCATTCACCTAGAACCAGACATTCTGGAATGCAAAGTCAAGTGGGCCTTGGGAAGCATCACTATGAACAAAGCTAGTGGAGGTGATGAAATTCCAGCTGAGCTATTTCAAATCCTTAAAGATGATGCTGTGAAAGTGTTACACTCAATATGCCAGCAAATTTGGAAAACTCAGCAGTGGCCACAAGACTGGAAGAGGTCAATTTTCATTCCAATCCCAAAGAAAGACAATGTCAAAAAATATTCAAATGCAACTACCACACAGTTGCGCTCATTTCACATGCTAGCAAGGTAATGCTAAAAATCCTTCAAGCTAGGTTTCAGCAGTACATGAACCAAGAACTTCCAGATGTTCAAGCTGGATTTAGAAAAGGCAGAGAAATCAAAGATGAAGTTGCCAACATCTGCTGGATCATAGACAAAGAAAGGAAATTCCAGAAAAATATCTACTTCTGCTTCATTGATTACACTAAAGCCTTTGACTATGTGAATCACAGCAAACTGTGGAAAATTCTTAAAGAGATAGAAATACCAGACCACCTTACCTGTCTTCTGAGAAACCTGTATGCAGATCAAGATGCAACAGTTAGAACCAAATATGGAACAATGGATTGGCTCAAAATTGGGAAAGGAATATGATAAGGCTATATATTGTCATCCTGCTTATTTAACTTGTATGCAGAGTACATCATGCAAAATGCTGGACTGAATGAATCACAAGCTGGAATCAAGATTGCCGAGAGAAATATAAACAACTTCAGATATGCAGATGATACCACTCTAATGGCAGAATGCAAAGAGGAAGTAAAGAGCCTCTTGATGAGGGTGAAAGAGGAAAGTGAAAAAGCTGATCTAAAATTCAACATTCAAAAAACTAAGATCATGGCATCTGATCCCATTACTTCATGGCAAATAGATAGAGGAAAAGTGGAAGCAGTGACAGATTTTATTCTCTTGGGCTGAAAAATCACTGCAGACCATGACTGCAGCCAAGAAATTAAAAGATGCTTGCTCCTTGAAAGGACAGCTTGACAAACCTAGATAGCATATTAAAAAGCAGAGACATCACTTGCTGACAAAGGTCCATCTAGTCAAAGCTACGGTTTTTCCAGAGGTCATATACGGATGTGAGAGCTGGACCATAAAGAAGGCTAAGCACCAAAGAATTGATACTTTCAAATTGTGGTTCTGGAGAAGACTTTTGAGAGTCCCTTGAACAGCAAGGACACCAAACCAACCAATCCTAAGATAAATCAACTCTGAATATTCATTGGAAGGACTGATGTTGAGGCTGAAGCTCCAATACTTTGGTCACCTGACTCAAACAGCAGACTCATTGGAGAAGACCCTGATGCTGGGAAGGATTGAGGGCAGGAGGAGAAGGGGTCGATAGAGGATGAGATGGTTGGATGACATTACCAAATCAGTGAACATGAGTTTGAGCATACTTCAGGAGATGCTGAAGGACAGGGAAGCCTGGCGTGCTGCAGTCCCTGGGGTCACAAAGAGTCGGACATGACTTAGAGACTGAACAGCGACAGTCTGCCTTTATCATGTAATAAATTGCAGTGTAGATTATTTCTGGGTGCCCTCTTCTATACCAGTGATAACTCCTATCCAGAAACAAGCACCATCTGACAGTACAATTTAAAACCTATTAGTGTTAGACTGCACTTATTTTTTCATCTATTCCTGCTAATTTTTCAATATAACTTTCTACTTACCCAATGTGTTCTATTGGGATTGTTGCTGTTAGTCGCTCAGTCATGTCCAACTCCTTGCAACCCCATGGACTGTGGCCCACTAGGCTCCTCTGTCCACGGGATTCTCCAGGCAAGAATAATGGAGTGGGTTGCTATTTCCTTCTGCAGGGATCTTTGCAAACATTGTACTAAATGTACAGGACGGTTTAGGAAGAAGTGATCCTTGACGAGTCCTCCAAGTAGATACTCTTTTCTATTTTTCAATTCTTCTGTTTCCCACACTATTTCAAATTTTCAATCAGATAGACTTTGAGATTTTTCTAATTTATTTTTAAAGTTTGTCTTGATATTTTCATGTGAATGGTTGCAACTACAAATCAGCTCTTTAGCAATTCTAGCTGGATATTTTTAGTGTATGTGAACAGCATCAGTTCCTACATATTTTATTATTATTAACCACTTCACAAAACTCTCTTATCTGCAATAAATTTTCAATCAATTTTCTTGGATTTATCAAGTAAACAATTGAGCTTCTGCAAATGGCAATAATTTTAACTTTTTCCAATTTTCAGAACTTGTTTTCTTGTCTCATTTAATTGTATTAGCTGGTGGCTCCAGCAGAATATTAAATAATAGTGATGATAATTGTTTTCCAAACTCATTTTGTTCCTGCCTTAATGGGAAAGCTTCTTGTGTTTCCCTATTACACACAGAGCCACAGGCTTGAAACCTGTGTTCTAACACTAACAGAATACGTATCCAATCCCACAATAAAGGAGAAATAGAATTACAAAAGTGTTTAAAATCATGTAAGGAAGTTATTACACATTATATAGATGTTATACATATTATAAAGATCTTTCAACAGGCGCTTTTTTACCACCTATGGAGATTTGAAGTCATTTTTCCCTTTTTTAAGTTTTTCTCCAAAAGAGCAACCTTTGATGATATTTACTGATTTTCTGTTTTAAAATTTATTTATTACTATTGTTATCTTTAATTGATTTCTTTTGCTTTCCTAAAATTTGTGTAATTGCTAATTTTTCCAAATTTTACGTTGAGTACTTAATTTATTTTAATTTTTCTTATTTATTTTATGGTATAATTATTTAAGATTATAAATTTTCCTCTGAGCACTGCTGTAATTCTAACCCATCACTTTCAATATATTTTATGATCATTATTTCCAAGAGTTTCTGAGATTTCAGTTTTTATTCTCTTTTTTATCTGAAAGGTGAACGTGAAAGTCGCTCAGCCATGTCTGACTCTTTGCATCCCCATGAACTGTACAGGGAATGGAATTCTCCATGCAAGTGTACTAGAGTGGGTAGCCATTCCCTTCTCCAGGGAATCTTGCTAACCCAGGGATTGAGCCCAGGTCTCCCACATTGCAGGCAGATTCTTTACCAGCTGAGCCACCGGGGAAGCCCCTTCTTTATCTGAGTTTCTTTTAATCATTTTCAACTGTTTTTTTATTTTAATTTTTCAGTTAGTGAGATTTTTATTTGTCTGTCTTACCTTATGACTTTTGTGGATAATATGAGTGATGATTTTGTGGTTAACGTCTAGTTTTAATGCATTATGACCACAGTATGTACTCTGAACTGTCTCTATATATACATGTTCTACCAGGTGTGAGGTAGTATTTCATTGTGGGTTTGATTTACATTTCCCCGATGATCAGAGATGTCAAGTCCCTTTTCATTTATCTGTTGGCCATTTGTATATCATCTCTGAAGAAAATTTGCTAAGTTCTTTTGTTTATTTTTCAGTTGGCTTATTTGGGTTTGTTGGGGGGCAGGGAGTTGTTGCTATTGAGTTGTAGGTATTCCTTACACATTTGGGGGTATTAGCCCCTTATGAGATGCATAGTTTGCAAATGTAGTATTTTCTCCTGTTTCAATGATTGCTTTTTCATTTCATCAACTGCTTCCTTTGCTGTGAGGAGCCTTCTAGTTTGATGTAATCCCTCTTGTTTATTGTAGCCTTTGTTGTTTGTGCTTTTGGTATTATACCCAAAAAACCATTGCCAAGACCAATTATGACACTATTTTCTGATGAATATTCTTCATTGGCCATTTTTAAACTTTCTTCCTTTTTATAATCTTTTTAAAATATAACCGGTGCTAACGTGTGTGTCTGTGCTCAGTTGTGTCCGACTCTTTGCGACCCCATGGACTGTAGCTGCCAGGCTCCTCTGTCCATGGGATTCTCTGGGCAAGAGTACTGGGGCGGGTTGCCATGTCCTCCTCTAAGGGATCTTCCTGACCCAGGGATCAAAGCTGTGTCTCCTGCATCTCCTGCATGGCTGGCGGATTCTTCATCACTGAGCCGTCTGGGAAGCCCTACCCAGTGCTGCTTCTGTTCATTTGCAGAAAATGTATGCAGATGAAGGGCCAAGGCTACATTGCCAAGTAACGGCAATTCTGGTGTGAGGCTGTGGATGGGAGTGTGTTCCTGTAGCTCTTGTGGCTCACAGGCTTGCGGTTAAGGGGCTACTCAGGCTATAGAGCAGCCCCCCTGATTCTAACTCATCAGCAGACAGCTTTCTACCGGAGTGGTGTGTATGAGTCCTGTCCAACACCACTTTTCAGGCCTCGTCCAGACCATCCTAGTCCAGAGAAAGTCAGCAGCAACCCATACACCTGTCTCTTATGGTTCCAAACTGATCACCTTGCCAGGTGAGCTCCGCTCTACTGGGCTTGCTGCCATACAGAAGCAACAAAATGATGATAAGTACATGCCTGCCAATAATTACTTTTTGTTATCCACACTGACCGAAGGTTGCGATGTTGACCTGGTGTTTTCCCCACTGAATACCTGAGCTCCACTCTGTCTCTGGTCACCAGGACATCGAGGGGGGCAACATCCACCATCTAGTTCAGTTAAGTCTCAGTTGTGTCCAACTCTTTGCGACCCCATGGACCACAGCACGCCAGGCCTCTTTGTCCATCACCAACTCCCAGAGCTTACCAAACTCATGTCCATCGAGCCAGTGATGCCATCCATCCATCTCATCCTCTGTTGTCCCCTTCTCCTCCTGCCCTCAATCCCTCCCAGCATCAGGGGCTTTTCAAATGAGTCAGTTCTTCACATCAGGTGGCCCAAGTATTGGAGCTTCAGCTTCAGCATCAGTCCTTTCAATGAACACTCAGGACTGACTTCCTTTACCATCTAAGTTACCCTTTAAACCAAGGAACGGCAGGACCTCCTCACAACGCTGGACTCACTGGGCTTTTCTCACCCGCATTCTTGTCCTGCAAGGCCCTCTCTCCTCACGGGCCAGCCCAGGCCTCCCCGGCAGTTCTGCTCCTGAAACACCTGGCATCATTTCTCCATCAGCCCTCTCCTCGCACGAGGACACCTAAGTCTGACCTAAACCCAACCGTTTGTACCTGCTGAGTCCCAGCTCCTGGACCGTTTGCACCCAGAGTGCAGAATCCGCCCACACAGCTGCGAGGTGCAAGTCTCTGGTGGACGGTGGGGGCCAGCTCAGCTGAGACCCTGCTGCTTGCTCTGTAGGGTTAGGCGACAGGGCGGCTGCTTTTCCCGCTATCTGACCCCAAGGTTCACAAGAGATGACTCTTAACTGGCTTGTGTAAAGCCCTGACCAGGAGGTTGTGCTGGTCCACTCGGCACCTACGCCTGAGACGTGGGCTCTGCTAACTACTCCAGACAAGAGACCAAGATCTAAGTTCGGGGGGCCAGGCCTTCATCAGGTCACATATTGTCTGGCTTGAGATCAGGTTGAAAAATCAATTTAAACAGAACAAAAAAGCATGTCTATAATGCTGGGGAAAAAACAGCGGAACAAATTATGGCTTCTCTTTGTGAGCCATCTCTGCCTGGCGAGCCCGCTTCCTCCTGCGGGGTCCCCCCCGCAACTTGGCAACCCACTTGTGACGTTTGGCAATCACAGGTTTTCTTTTTCTTTTTTGCTGTTATTAATCTTTCATCATGTAGCATTAGCACACAACATGCCTGACATCCTCACTGTGTTCTACAATTAGTTTCCGAGTGACCACGTTAATAACACTGACATTAGCCGTGTTCATCTGAGGATTATGCTCAGTAACCGCTTGACTCGATCTGGTGTTTGTAATTAGATGGTCTGGATCTTAGTGATGCAGGACCTAGTACCCCAAGGTAAGAATGCAAAGATGCATTTCTTATCTTCAAGACCCCCACAGCCTTTGAAACTCAGTTAAACAGAATTTTACTCTTTTGAATACTATTGAATAGAATATTTTTCTCCTCTGTGAAAAATTTGCAAGACCTAGTTGAGTCGTTGATATACAGGATACGAGTCTAATAAATATTACTTGAAATTGATTATACTATGAATCCACTGGGAGGAACAAGAGAATAATTGTTAATGCATTATTAGCTACTGGCAAAATACTATATTTTACATTTTATTACACAGATTATATATCCCAGCACACGTGGTTCTATTGCATTGTTTATTTGCCAGCTTGGTAGTTATTTTTGAGGGTTTTCCTTTGGTACTACCCTGGATTGCAAAGCTCAGTTAATATTATTTATAAAAAGGATTATAGAATGATGATCTCTGGACAGGCAAAGACAGTCGTTGTGAAATATACTCCTCCCAGTGTCATTGATCACTGCTTCAAAGCATATTCTGTCTCCAAATAATTTCTCTCCTCAGAAGATAGTGATTTTAAACATCACTTCTGACATCTTCTCACCTTTCACAGATATTCTGATGCAAGGAATCTCCTTTTCTAGGTACCATCCACAAAGAATAGAGGCAAGTATGCAACTCCTGCTCTGGGTGGCCCCAGTAACGAGGGGTGCAGAGGTTTCCCGTCTCAGGTTCATGGAGCCGGCAGCATACGGGCAGATGGAACACAGCACACAGCCTGGGGTGTCAGGGCCCACTTGGGTCCCCACCGCTGCACCCTCTGAGCTCCTCGCTGAAGTGCTGGACCCTCAACTGCAGACCCCGTGACCACAGCCCGGAGGTACCACAGCTTATGCGGCCTCTTCCTCAGAGCTGCCCCTACCTGTTGCCCAGCTTTAGTCATGACCTGGGGCCTGAGAGTCATCATTTGATAGCCTCGTCATCAGTGGAACCCTCTGATCGTCACCTGGGGACTATGGGTCATCACCTGACACCCACTGGCCATCACTGGCACCCACTGGTCATCATCTGTTGCCTACTAGTTATTACCTGGGGACTATGGGTCATCACCTGACACCCAAGTCATCACTGGTACCTACCTGCCGTCACCTGATGCCCAGTTGTCATCAGTGTCCCAGGAAACAAAGGCTCCTCATCTCTGAAAGCTTTCTCCCAGGAATGCTCTTCAGGATAAGATTTTGTCAGCAAAAACTGAAAATTTTTAAAACAAAAACCCAGCTTGCTGTGAGCACCTTTTGTGAAAATTCTAGTTTGAGCAGAGTCCAAATATACTCTAAAACCCCAAATTCCATACGTTTTACAAATTACTTTTTGTTGTTGTTGTTGATGTGTGTGCTTTTTTTTAAATTATTTTTGCTAAAAATGCATGTGGTTCCCTCTGTAGGGTTTTTCTAAATCTTGTTCCCTTCAGCTGCCAGAAATTAAAACAAAAAGACTGTATGACGCTCTTGTTCTGACTCCTGAGGTTTCAAAAAGGAAACTATTGTTAACTGCAAATTACACTGAATAACTCACTTGGTGTGGGTTTTTCACTCAATTCTAATTATTAATAATTACCCTAAAGTTTTGGAGCTGGGTGTAAAAGGCACAGCCTTGTTCCTGCTCAGCAAAAGAGCAGGGCCCCCTTCCTCTCCAAACCCTGGTGGACCTTCCTGAGAAAGAGAAGGGGACAGAGCATTTATGGGCCTTGTTTTATGAAATGAACACATTCATGGGTCATTGTGTCAACTCCATCTTCCTGTTAATGAACCAAAAGAATAAGCAGGACCCAAGCAGTAAATCCTTTGATACAGCAAACTCTCTCCGTATTAATACACAGCTATCCTTTAACTTATCTGGAGGGTTTTAATCATGTTTTCGTGTATCAGATTTTAGTTAAGTAGGACAGCTCCATAATTAAATGAGAATATTTAGGCAGGAAGAGCCAAGGAATGTGACTTGCAGGCCAGGGGCCCCCTTGGCTTTGCACTGTGGTACCTGGAGCGCCTGGACACAGCTGGCTATCCCGAGGCTCACCTGCACCGTCCAGAACTTCAGGCTGGTCTGGAGGCCAACTCAGCCCAGCATCCCACTGTGACCAAACCGAAGGCCAACAAGTCCTGATACCCGTACATTTCCCAGCTTTCAGCAACCACAGCTGCTACAAACAAGGACTCATCTTGGTTCAGACTTGGATTCTACAAGAATATGAAACAAGGGGGAAGTTACACTAGATGCAGAACGTTCAGTTTTTAAGTTATTTTTCCAAAGGGGAGAGGAAATAGGCTTCTATAAACAGAGCTTTGACATTTCACAGATCTGGGGGTTTTGCTTCATTTTGGCTTCTTTCTTCATCTTCCTGATTCATTTTTCTGAGTCTATGGATTGAACCAGATAATGGATGTGAGAACCCAAGCAGTGACCGCAGAGCTCAGCAAGTCATGGCCAGGAAAGCAGTGGCCACGAGTCGTGGTGTGTGTGAGGGTGACAAAGACAGCATCATGCCAGCGACCTGCTCGGAGACCCGAGGGGCAGCTGGCGAGAAATCCAGCTCTGAAGACCTGCTCCTTCTGCAGGCAGCGTTTCAGGGAGAGGCAGTGAGAATCGGTAGAACCGGACTTTATGAAATTCGTGGTGGGCAAGGCCTGCAGAACATTCTGCTCCCAGCCCCATCAGGATGCGGGGCTGCCAGCTCTTTGCTTGCCCTCCCACTGCTGCCACGCTGTCTGTAATTGACTTAGAATTTTTCCCCTAATATAATTCTTTATGAAACCTGCCTTGAGCAATGGATCCGTGATTGCTCACCGAGGGTCGGGCCTCATTTGTTCCTGTAGATTGTGCCTAATTAACGCTAACTTGTCTGTACATAAAAAGTACAATGGGCTGTCCTTCCCAATTTAATTCCGACAGTTTAATCGAATCTGTATTCTTTCAAAAATAATTAGATCATTTACACTTCATTAACATGTAATGTAATGTTGAGACATTCATCATAATGATTTCTTATTTTTCTTGTGCAATATTATCTCCTCTAATGAAACTGTTAACACCATGCATGCCTTAATTAGCTGTATCATATCACTGATGATTTCTGAAGAAAGCCATGTTTTTACACATGAAATTGAATTATCTCAGTAGGTATATTTTCAGCAGAATCTGTCTGTTCTTGTTGAGAAACACCTTCTGGCTGCCCAGCCGCAGCTCCACAGGCACCTTCAGGTGGCTCCACCCGGGCCTGCGAAGCTGGAAGGGCAGGCACGTCCTCACCGGGACCTGGGGAGCAGAACCCACGCCCAGGGGCGTCACACACCGGCGGCTGGTGGGCACGGGCAGCAGGTCTCTCCCAGCCCTGTGGAGACATGCATGGTTCAGGCAAAAAGTGAAGCCACAGGTTCACCTGGCTCAGGTGTAAGACCACCTAGCAGGCCATGACCCCCTCCACCATGCACTTCCTTACCCCGGGTACAGCAGAATCTTCAGACCCCGGAATAAGTCATGTGGGAAAAGCCCCATCTAATCCCGAGTGGTGCTCTCACCTGGGGCTGGCCCCACAGGACAGGTGAGTGGGCAGGAAGGGCCCCTAACCCTAAGCCCCAGTCCCACCAGGAGGTAGCTGCTGCCTGCCTCCTTTAACCTCTCTGCATCTCAGTTTGTTCGTGTGTGAACAGGTGTTACAGTGTCCACGCAGGCCGGGGTAGAGATGCCCATGTCGCCCGACGTCAGGAGGTCCTGCAGCCCCATGACTGGAGCGGGCAGAGCCACACCTGAGTCACACCCGCCACACCCATGTCACACCCGTCACATCCCTGGTCACACCTGCATCACACCCCTCACACCTGCGTCACACCCCTGTCACAGAGCAAGAATCCCGAGGCCTCCTGGTGTGCCACCCCCTCCCCTGTCAGAGTCTAGAGCCAGACCACCAGGTGGGAACAAAAAAACCATAGCCGGGAAAACTCTGATCTTTGGCCGGAAGATGAATTACTACACGCCGTCTGCACTGCTCTGAGACAGGCCTGGAAAAAGCGAGACGTGGCTGTGTGACCTGGGTGGGAGCCATCCCGGGATCTGCGGTGGGGGCCACCCTAGGGTCTTCGGACAGGGTCGCCCCAGGGTCTGCAGACCGGCTCTCCTCCTAAGCCAGAGCTCCCAGCCCCCATCTGGCTGCTCACCTGCACGGGATCTAAAAGCATGAAAGCTGGGAAACCAAAGCCCAGGTGGAATAATACAGGAACCCCTGAGACAACGTGGTAAGCCTAAGCCATCTTCTCTGTGGAGAGAAACTGCTCTCCCTGCGGGGCAGCCGCCTGACTGCACTGTCTCCCACCGGTGCCTGGAATTTGCCCCGGAGTCTTCAGCCCAGGGGTCGACCCGCCAGACGCACCTGCGATGAAGAACGCCTTTGCTGCGGGGCAGTGCTTCTGGACCTCATTCAAGTTGCTCTATCTTCTGCCCACCATCAGATAAACAAAAAGCACACATAGAGGTTTATTTGGGCAAAGGAAGCAGAAAACAATGTGGAGTTCAACATCTGCAGCATCATTTAGGCACCTTTGGTTTACCTTCTCTGCCTGGGCCAGGCGTGAGGAGGAAGCGGGGAGACCACAGGACGGTTCTCAGAGGTAGAAACATCTCCCTGGAACTCCGCACCCTTTGAAAGCAGCTCAGTGTAATTGTCCTGCAGAACATTTGGAGAATCCAGGCTACTAATTACACAGCACTCGTGTGTCAATTAGTTATAATAGCGGTAATAATACACAAACAATGGTATGAAGTTATGCGCTGCTGAGCCTTGCTCCCCGTTTGGTGAGCTTTTCTTCTTCGCAGCTTTGGCTTTGAAGATTTAAGTTAATAATTTGTCCCTAATGAATTTAGCCTTTCTGTTTCTCCAGGACGCAGGGTATTTAAATGACTGAAAGAAACGATGCTATTAACACAATTTCTCTTTAAAGAAAACTTTCACCCCCAAGAACAATATTTTCATATGGTTGTTTTTACGCTCAGCCTACAGCGGCATGTAGATGAGGTCACCTAGTTGGGCAGACGTCCAACAGAGGTTGGGGTCAGGTGAGAATACACAAACTTCACTTTTCTCAGGTCGATGATATGACAGCATTTCATAAAGAAGGCTGAGCTCCAAAGAATTGATGCTTTAGAGCTGTGGTGCTTAAGAAGACTCTTGAGAGTCCCTTGAACTGCAAGGAGATCCAACCAGTCCATCCTAAAGGAAATCAGTCCTGACTATTCATTGGAAGGACTGATGCTGAAGCTGAAGCTCCAATTCTTTAGCCACCTGATGCAAAGAACCAGCTCTTTGGAAAAGACCCTGATGCTGGGAAAGATGGAGGGCAGGAGGAGAAGGGGGCAACAGAAGATGAGATGGTTGGATGGCATCACCGACTCAATAGACATGAGTTTGAGCAAACCCGGGAAGATGGTGAAGGACAGGGAAGCCTGGTGTGCTGCAGTCCATGGACTTGCAAAGAGTCAGACACAAGTGAGTAACTAAACAAAAACAATGTGAAAATTTAGTTCATCTCCTATAAGATCTATAAGCTTATGCAACACACACACAATCTGTGAATAAAAGAAACTCACAATAAAGCAAAATTGTTCATAAAGGTAGCTTTTTTTTTTTGGATGAGAGAAAATGGTAAAGTCTATTTACTGAAATAAATTCCAAATAATAAATTTAAAAAACGCTTTCAAGATGCATGTCTAGCCACCCACGCCCCAGACAAAGGTCCTCATAAACAAGAGCCTGGAGCAGGTCCCCTCCCAGCATCATCCTCCTATGCCCCAGAACCCTTCCTTTCTGTGAAGGCTGGAACCTCTGACTCAAATGTAGCCCACAAACCTTTGTTCTCCACAAACAGAGAAGCACAAAATCCTGAGACCAGACTGGGACTCACCGGACAGGCAGGACGGCCACCTTCAGAGAAAAACCGACTCTGTAGCTTTCAGATACCCACATCACTAGGTCCTTTCCTTCAAGAAGCGTGGTTAGAACAGTAATATCCCCTTTGCATAAATACAACATGTTTATCCACTCATTGGTCAGAAGCTATAGCTCTGAAGCGAGTCTTGTAGGCAGCACAGATAGCTATCTTGTTTTGATCCATTCAGCCACTGTGTGTCTTGTGATTGAAGCACTTGGCCCTTTAACATTTAAAGTAATTATTGATAGGTATGTACTTACTGTCATTTGTTGTTTTCTAGTGTGTTTTTCTTTCTGTTTTTTTTTTTTTATCGTTCTCTGTTCCTGTCTTCCTCTCTTGTTCTCTTCCTTTATGATTTGATGACTTTCTTTATTGTTATGTTTTATTCCTTTCTCTTTACTTTGTGTGTATCTATTAGAGGTTTGTGGTTACCATGAAGTTCATATGTAACAACCTATGTATACATAGTAACCTATATACATATACATTTACCTGCACATGTATATAGCAGTCTATAAGCACTGAGGTTCAAGCACATTCTAAAAGCACTACATTTCTACTCTTCCCCCCGTTTTATGTTTTGACATCATATTGTGTGTACTGCTTAACTTATTATTTCAGACATCAGTGATTTTACTACATTAGTCTTTTAACCTTTATAATAGTTTTTTTAGGTGGTTGATGCCCTATCTTTATGTTTTAACTTTATTTTTTTGCGTTTACTAGTGAAATTTTCTTTCATATTTTTTTGTTTCTACTTCTGACTTTTCTGTTTAAAGACTCGTCTTTAACGCCTCTGGTAAAGAAGGTTTAGACAAGATGAGCTCCTTTAGCTGCTTCTTATCCAGGAAACCCTTTGTCTCTTCTTCTATCCTAAGCACCAGCCTTGCTGGGTGGAGTTTTCCCTTTTGGAGGTTTTTCCCTTCCGTCACTTTGTGCTCAGCTTCTGCCAACCTGCAAAGCTTCTGCTGAAATATCAGCAGATAATCTAATGGGGCTTCCCTTGTACATAGCCAGTGATTTTTCTATTGCCACTTTTAAGATTCTCTTTTTATGTTTAACTTTTTCCATCTTGATCATAATGTGTCTTGGTGTGGCACTCTTTAGTTAGTTTTGTTTGGGGCTCTGTGCTTCCTGGACTTGGGCGTCTTGTTTTCTTCCCCAGGTTAGGGGCTTTTTTCAGTCACTTTTTCTTGAAGTAGATTTTCCGTTATTTTCTTTCCCTCTTCTCCTTCTGGGACCCCTTTAACATCAATGTTATGTTGTCCCAGAGGCCCCTTACACCATCAAGATTTTCTTTTTGCTGTTTCAAGTCAGGTGATCTCTCCCGTCTCATGGAGGGGGAGGCCAGCGGTGGACAGGGTCCTTGGAGGGGGCAGGAGGGAGGGTACAGCCTCAGGCAAAGGCGGCCTTCCAGCCACCGCTCAGCATTCCTGAAGCATTACGTCCTGGCTTTGGGTGAGGCTGGACATTTCACCTCCAAGCACACCTCTTGCTTTCTGCCTCCGAGTGTGGCCCCCAGTGGTACACGGGACCCACTGGTGTCTCAGGGTAGAAGTCAAGTCTACACTTTTAATCCAAATGAAGAGACATCCGTGAAAGAACCACAGATGCACCCATGACAACAGTGAGGGAGAAACAGCAATAGCATGTCTCCTGGGGTCACACAGTTTTGAGAACTTGTTATATTCACCTTTGTGGCTTTCTGTGCTTTTTTTTCTTTAATTTTCAAAATACTGTCACTTGTATGTGAAGAAGAAATTTAAATAGAAAGAGCCTGGGCCTCAGGAAGGAGAGGAAAAGCCCACACTCGGGGACACCCTTGGCCATGCACTTGGCCGCTTGCCTGGGGCCTCCCTGTGTTTCTCAAAGAGTGAGAAGTCCCTGGTCAGCCGAGGGTTTGCCAGGCCTGCTCTGCCAAAGCAGCTTGACCCCAGCAGGAGACGTGGAACGAGAGCACACACCACCCGCGGTCAGGCCCGGGCTCAGCGGGCTCGGTCTGACCGTTTGCACAGGATGCAGGCCGTCTACCGCCACTCCATCTGAGCCTCTGAGGGGAGCAGAGGGCTTTCCTCCTCCTTGCCCTTCAATCCCTCCCTGAGGCCTCTGTGCAGAGCTCCCCAGGCAGGGGTCCCCAGGACGGCCGGTGGGGGGCGGGAGCCGCTGTGCACAGCCACGGCAGTGCGGCTTTCCCTGTGGGCCCGGGGCAAAGCCTGCAGCGTCGCTCAGGTCAGCAGTGACGGTGCCGGGTTCTGAGCCGGTCAGGCCGCCAGCCATTCTGAACAGACGGGCCGAGCATAGCCCATCCACGAGAGTCTCCAGCTTCGCCTCCACGTGGAAACAGGCTTCCTGGAGAACATGCTTGATTTTGCTTCCAGCACTCACTGTCCTCTCAGAAAGGATGCTCAAGGTCAAGACAGGGAGGGGGTCATGTGGCCACTGTGGGCACCCATGCCTGGAGGCCCAAATGGAGACAGCGCCCTGACCACTGTGCCCTGACCACGCCCACCCTGACCCAGGAAGTGCCCAGTCTCTCTCCGAGGCTACCACCCAGCCCTATAGGTGCCCGACTCTAAAGAATCATTCTGGAATGTAAACATGCAGAAGAGAATAATCTAAACTGGTAGGAAAGAAAAGGAAAATCTCGGAATGTGGTGAACATGATAAGATGAAAGACCTGTGACCTGAGGACCTGAACCAGGGCCCCAGGCCTCCCTGCCTTCTCTGCAGGGGACGCTCAGCCCCCCCATCAAGCTCCCCGCCCGCTCTCTGTCTGGTGCCCAGCTCGCTCCCGTGAAGACAGGCCACGTGCTAGTCAGGGTCCCAGCCCCTCGCGGGTGCCTCTCGCACTGGGAAGCAGGGGTGGTCCTCCGCCCCGAGCCCGCGCCTGTCCCGGGCAGGCGTCCAGCCCCCCGCCCAGGCTCTGCAGTGCCATCTAGGATGGCCCTGGGGGCTCGTCCAGCCGTGCCTGTGTCGGGACTGCCCCGCGGGCTAGAGGTGAGGCGCCGCCACCCTTGCTTCACCGTCACTCAAACTTGGGGACCCTCCGAGACGCCAAGGGGCCACCAGGGCCTGGGAGCAGGCCCACACCAGGTGGGCGCCCCGCAGTGACCCCAGCCGCCCCAGAGCAACCAGACTGTGTGGGGGTCCCAGGCTGGGATGGAGGTCTGAGCTCAGGGGCTCCAGGGCAGGAGGAGGGGCCCCCTCAAGGTCACCAGCCCCCATGGGGCCCTCGGGCCCTTGCTGGCCGCCCCTGAGCAGGTGGCCCACCCCGGCGTCCCCCCGCACTCGGCCCTGGAGCGCGAACGCTGCGCCGGATGTGGACAGAACCCGAGGCCCAGGTCTCACTGGATACAGTGGCCGTGTCCCCTGATGACACCCTGCAGCCTCGCAGGTGGTCCTTGCACACAATTGATTTCCCACAGAGTTTTGTCTGAAAGATGCTTCTAGATTACGGCAAGAAAGCACCAGGTAATCCTCCTGCCAATGTCGTTATGCTAACAGACAGGCCCCTCGCAGCTGATTGATAGCACTTCACTGCGAGCGCGTTTCAGTCCAGGCGTGCCCGCCGGCCCCGAGCAAGGCTGACCCCGCGCTCCGCTTATTTGCCAGGCATGGGCCGTGTTTGCGGGGGAATCTGTGCGGCGGGGGTGCAGGCAGGCTGCTATGGATTTGCCATCTTAGCCTGAAGTGTGGGCTGCTGACTGTGTGATTAGAGCAATAACCGTTTCTGCGGGGCCCTGTGCTTCCCCGCCGCCTCCCAGCCATGACTGGAGCGGGCCATGAGCTCCAGCACTGGCCTGAGTGCCTCGTTGCAGAGAAAATGCCAAAGCCGTGGCAGGTGGCTTCCAGCTCTCTTTAGAAAGCAAAATATGATCACAGGTCTCCAGGTAAATAAGAAAGCAGCCTTCGTTGTCAGGAAGGAACGTGACAGGTTGGGGAGCGGGGCTGTCTGATCAATGAGGCTGTTGATTCTGGCTTTACCGGGGGCCATGCTGAGCCTTCGGTCCATACTAAGGAGGTCGACACCCTCTGTCTCCAGGGAAGGGGTTCACATCACAGGATATACCGGACTCACTCCTGCACTGGCGGGCTTGCCCCCCGGGCAGCACATGGCCCGGGACCCCCCTCCCCACTTCTTCTTGGGCCTCAGACTCCAGGGGAGGGCATGCCACCCACTCCCACACACACACCCAGGAGGGCCGTGTGAGCCCCAGCCCCAGGGACACAGACATTCCCGCTTCTGCCCATTCAGCTCCGGACCATCCCTAGGAAGCTATGTCTCACAGCAAACAGCATCAGAAATGCCGTCCACCCTTATCACGCACCAGCCTGCATGCAGCTCTGCTCTGGGGGGCTTCCCTCCCATCCACCTGCCCCTCCCACCTCCCAGGTAGCTGAACAGCTCCACTTCGTAACAAGTTCATCCCACTCAGCTCCCAGCAGGATGATCTGGGACAATTCAATCTCCCAGCGGAAATCGCTGGGGCACCAACAGATCTTTAAAAATCAGAACATCTGGTCAGTCACCTTCTCCCATCTGGGTAAACAGAGCTGAGCTAATAAGGCCACGATAGGAAGTCGGTGGCAGCAGGTAGTTTTAACAGTTACGGGATGGAGCTGCCTGAACCTGTTGGCCCCAGGAAGGCGGTGGGGCAGTGGGAAACTGTGCGAATCAGTTCTTTTAAACCGCAGATCGCTTGTGGGCATGTTAAACATCACCTTAAGAAAGTGAGATCCCAGGGACGGTGCTCCCGATGTATAAAAGGCAAGGTTCCTGCATTGAATGACAATTTAGCATTTATTAGGCTTATGCAATCGTGATTGTAAT
Source organism: Odocoileus virginianus (assembly GCF_023699985.2). NCBI lineage: Eukaryota > Metazoa > Chordata > Mammalia > Artiodactyla > Cervidae > Odocoileus > Odocoileus virginianus. The sequence continues at coordinate 54,937,085 of NC_069695.1, forward strand.
TATTGTTTATCTATAGGGAATTGAGTTTTAAAAGTACTATTGAAAGTGTTAGTCACTCAGTCACGTCTGACTTTTGTGACCCCATAGACTGTAGCCCGCCAACCTCCTCTGTCCATGGAATTCTCCAGGCAAGAATACTGAAGTGGGCTACCATACTCTTCTCCAGGGGATCTTCCCGACTCAGGGATCAAGCCCAGGTCTCCCACATTGTAGGCGGATTCTTTACCAGCTGAGCCTGCAAAAGGGGACAAGAGGAGGAGATGCTTCCATGTTCACAAGCTGAGGCCAGCCCTAGGCTCCAAAGATGGGGTCAGGTACTGTCTGGCGCTCCTGGCAGGAGGCTGGTTGCTGGGGGGCAAACAAGGCCTCCTTCCAGTGCCCTCGAGATGCTAGGCTCCAACTCACTGGGGTCTTTACCGTTTCCATATGAGCCACATCCCCAGCCAGCGCTCACGGGGAGCGACCGCAGGGTCCCCCAGCCAGGGGCGGCACAGAAGAGGACACCCGTCTACAGAGTTAGAGCCGGGTGATCCCTCTGCCTCTCCAAACAGTGCGAAAGACCCAGCCAACTCAGCCTGCTAGAATGTCTCTGCATCTTCCTTTCCTCCCTTTCTCCCTGATGCACGCTGACCCCACACAGCTTGGAGGACAGCTTTAAATCCTGAGTGACGCTAACTGGAGCCGCTGGACTTTTGCACTGTGTGCACACACAGAGATAACACAGACATGGCTTCCTAGCGACACTCACAGGGCCATGCCTACCTGACACCCTGCAGGAATTTAAAAACCAAAGGCAAAATTAGAAATGATGCGTGCTGGGCAAAGGCAACAGGGTCCTGAAGACCAGGTGACACTGGCCTTGACCAGCCTCAGACCCTCCCTGCCCCAGGCCTCACACGTCTGCCCACCCTCCGCAGGGCAGCCCCGACCCCACCTCCTGGGTCCCCAGCTCCTCTGATGCCTGGACCCCCACGGGCCACAACATGCCCTCCCATGCACACCTCTAAGGAGGGGCCTTGCTGCCTGTCAGCTGCGTCTGTAGCAAACCAATGATAAGGCTTGCACTTGAGAAAATAAATAAAGACACAGCAACAAAAACAACTGCCTCTTGTTCTGGGAGAACCATTTGGTCCATGTCATACTCACTACTGTGTTTAGATTTTCTCCAGCACATAGGTTCTAGTATAATTTATTTTAGAAGCCAAAAAGCACACTATTTGGCAATTTTATCACTCCAGGTGTAATTTTTTTTAAAAAGTCTTCCATTATTGTATGTCATTTGGTTAAGTCTCTGCCAGCCAGCTCCACAATAAGTAACTACAACCAGAATTAGTGATCACGTTTTTTTTTTCCCCTCAGAGTTAATTGAAACTGATGTGTTTTGAAATCATAGTGGGGGTTTCTTGAGAGGAGTGCTGTGTGTTATTCAATCGGGGCGCACAAAGCCGGCCGGGGCCAGCACGACTCACTCCCCAGGACTGGCTCCTTTGGCACTGGTGGGCCCCTCACAGCAGCCTCTCCCAGTGGATAAATATTTAAATTACATGTGTGTCGATGAACAGAGCGGCCTGAAAGGAACCTGCTCTTTCTCCTCCTGCCATCCGCTGTGAGTTCTGAATACAGCTCCAGGTCAGCGGAGACGCCCTCTCCCAAATCGCAGAGCCGCTGACCGCTCGAGGCAGACCTGCCCTTCTTCTTCGCCCTGGGACTGATGTTGACAGGCTTCGAGGGGCATTTCCAATTAACAGCACCGTCGTCTTGGAGCCCAGCTTTGCACAGGTTCACTGCTAAGAAGTAAACATCGGACCGCTCGGCGGTAATTCATGACAGAGGCAGGGAAGTGCAGAGTCGTGGTGGAGGCTGGTTCCAACCAGGTCCACTCTAGAATTCCACACCAGCTGCACCCATACATTCTTAGCACTTAACATAAAATTCTTATTTTATTCTCATTCCTCCAGCCCTTTCATTGCTTCTAGAGCTTCTTTGCGACACATGATGTATATCCATGCTGCAAAATCCGAGGGTATGCCTCCAGATCCCTCATGGCTCAGCTATTTGAATTGAACGGAGTGGTGCCCCAGTGGGTTCATGTGAGGATGTTCGAGTGTGTTAATCATGGCAATGGCCAGGTCGGGTTTGCAGCCCCGCACAGGTAAGCAGCTTATCTGGTGAGCAGGTGGTCCTCGTGGTGCTGAGCTCCCGACAGTGCACGTCTGGGAGAAGAGACTCGGTTCTTAGCGTGACTACAAGTGCCCACAGAGCTGAGGAGACTCGGAGGAATGTGGGGCACCCTATTAGGGGCACATCTCAGCAGATTCTGGATATTTGATGGAGAAGGACCCACCGTTGGCCTGAAGTTCCCAACGGGCCGGGTTTAGCTGACATGATCTGCAATGTGCTTAGGAGGTGGTTCTGGGACCCAGAGTCAGAATGAAGAACCCTCAAGCCTTCGCTGCATCCACAGAACAAGTACAATTCTCAAAAGCTTGTCACCACCTTGTAAAAACCTTGTTTAGGTTGCAGAGTTCGTCCTCCCGTCTTCATGGATGAGGCTGATGTTAGAACAAGGGTAAAGCTGGGGAACCGGGCCTGGGCAGAGAGAGGACCTCGGTCCAGAAGGGCAGCTCGAGATAGGGGCCTCCCTCATCTTCTCATACCCCCACCCTCAGGGCAGGCGCCAGGAGGGGCTCACACTGCACTTTGCTTCTCAGCAGGAAGCGATCGACGCTCGCTCACCTGCTGAGAGACAGGCAGAAGAGCAGACCTGGGGGTCCCTGGGGCCGCCTGCAGGATCTCAGGGGTTGATGTGCTCCCCAGCAGCTCCTTGAAGCCTGGTTACTGTGGTCAGCAGACAAAGGACATCTTCCAACAGTTATTACCTCTGGCCAGAACCACAGTTTCATGTATTCTTACATGTAGATAAACCTCACAGTCTTTGATTTAATGCAACCCTTGGTCCTCATTTTCCAACAAGTCAACCAAAAATGTAGTGATTTCTCTTCAGTTCAGATGGAGTCTTTGCTACAAGATGCACATTCAGCCAAAAGTTGTGCTCACGGAGGTTGGTGAGATGGAAATTCCACCACGGATGCGGAAGCCAGCGGCACAATCACAGTGCAATGTCTCCGTCAAAGGCAACCTGTGCCCCAGGGAGCTCTAGACTGTCCTGTCCCTGTTCAGATGGCATGGCTGTCGGATGGGGGGCCCATGGTGTTCCCAAACGCCCCTGCAGCTGGCATCAGGCCAGGGCGTGGTAACAAGAAACCGGTCACTCTCTTTGGCTCTGGAGTCACTGATTGTCACAACACTGAGGCTCCTGGATCAGAAAGAAGTTGTCAGAAACTGTTTTCTCACAAAGACATTTTTAAATAAACAGGCGTGCGCGTGCACACACGTGTGCACCCACACACATGCGCACACACACACCACCACCAAGTAGAAATGAGATGTGTGAGTGTGAGGGTCAGCTGGGCAGAGGCACAAAAGGGAGCAGAGAGCTGTCCGGAAAGTGAAGGCGGGGGAGGACTCAGAGGCCGAGGATGTGTGTTCCTTCTCCTCTGCCTCCCGGTCAGGGCACACCAGCCATGTCACCCACAGTCTGGGGGCACCAGCAGAGACGTGGGGGTGTGGAGATGGATCTGTCCATCAAGACGGGGTGGGGGAGCCTCCAGAATCCTGACTGGCCCAAGACCTGAACACACAATGAGCATCCGTCTTACAAAACCCCGAGGGCCAAGCACAGCAAGTCGAGATCCCCAAGCTTCCATCCTGCTTGTCACTGGTCACAAAATAACCACTCATTCAAGAGGGTTCTCCTGAGGGTGAAGACGGAGACATTTGCATTCAGCAACTTGAACGAAGCAGTGAATTGTAATGAACGGCCCCTCGGTTCAGGTTTAAGGGTGTTCTAACAAGTGCTTCTAGGGATTTATATTTATGACAAAAACCATTTAATATAATGGTTACCTTATATGTACAACAGACTATTACTCAGCCATTAAAAAGAATGAAATAATGTCCTTTGCAACAACATAAATGCTAGAGATTGTCATACTGATTGAAGTAAGTCAGACAGAGAAGGAGAAATATAGTCTGGCACCCCTTATATGTGGAATCTAAGAAGAAATCCTACAAATGAACTTATCTACAAAATAGAGATGGACTCACAGACGTGGAGAACAAACCTGTGGTTACCAGGGGGAAGGGACAACTAGGAGGCTTGGATCAACGTGTCCACACTGCTGTACTTAAAACGGATACCAACAAGGACTGACAGGGAACTCTGCGGAATGTCATGTGGCAGCCTGGATGGGAGGGGAGCGTGGGGGAGAATGGACAGATGTGTAGGGCTGTCCACCTGAGACTATCACAACGTTGTTAGTAGGCTACACTCCAATATGCAATAAAAAGTTAAATAAATAAAAGTCATTGCTTTGAGTTAACGTGAAAACACTTGTATATATAAAATGCATACCTTTATTGAAACCCCCAATGTTATCATTTCTTCTCTAGATACTTAACAAACTAGTGAGCTATTCTGGGGTCCATGTAATCTCCTGTTCACAAAGGTCTCATTCACCTGGCAAATCTTATCTGTAAATTATCAGCTCAGCCTCTCAATCTCCAATTTATTTTTTAGTTTGGTTTGGATCTGGGTTTTTAATTATAACACTAGACTAGTTTGCATGAAAGAATTTGGCCTGTTTTCACTGTTTTAATAGAATGGTTGATAATGAAATTGTACATAACTGACCCTATTCCAATTTTTATCACCTCAAAGTTTACAAAAATTCTATCCCGGGGCATTCAAGAGTCACATATCTCCACCAAAAAATCCTCAGAGGCTCTTGACCCAGAGTCAGTCCTGCAGCAAAGTGGGTGGTAGATGCACCCTGAGGGGGGAGGCATCCCTCCCCGGCTCCCACCTGGGGACTGAACCCTGACTTCAGCACCCAAGTCACCGCATTCAGCTCTGGCTCCAGGCGCTCAGGGACATGAAGCCCAGTCGGGGCCCATGTGTCTTCCCAGGGGCCTATGAGCTACGGGCAGGCTGTGGCCAGTTCCCTCTCCACCCTGGGGACCCTCCTGGACCCGTCCACCTCCTGGCCACACCTGAAGTCTTGAGGAGGCAGGGGGCCCCGCTTGTGTGGATCAGGGTGCAGTGGGGTCCCCAAGGCTCGGGTTCTGCGAGGCCTTTCAGTTTGGAGCTCCTGGCCTCCCCACAGCCCCCGCCCCACTCTGCTCTGGCTTTTCTGGGCCCCCCCCCTCTCCCCACCCTCTCCCCACCCTCCCCCCAGCCCCCACCTCGAGACGTCCTGGAACACAAGCAGGATAGCCCTCCACCGCTGTGAGGCAGAGCAACTCATCTTGCTCAACAGAAGCCTCTGTAACTGAAAATATCCTTCAGTCTCACCTCTCACCTGTTAAGATCCAGAAGCAAGTTCTTCCAGTCCTGCAAGGCCCTTGAAGTCTCACCTGGGCTCTTCTCCTATTTCTACCTGGAACCCACCGACCAGGGCCTGAGCTTGCCTCCTGCTTTAGCACCTCCCAGCCGGGCCTGCATGCATGTCAGTCACTCAGCCGTGTCCGACTCTGCCACCCTGTAGATTGTAGCCCACCAGGCTCCTGTCCATGGGATTCTCCAGGCAAGAATACTGGAGTGGGTTGCCATTTCCACCTCCAGGGGATCTTCCCCAGCCAGGGATGAAACCCTTGTCCCTGCACTGCAGGCGGATTCTTTACCACTGAGCCACCAGGGAAGTCCCTGTAATGGCCAGGCAGCTGGCGAACACGAGTGTCTTGGCTCTCCCTGAAAGCCCCCCACAGCCAGGGCTCCACAGCAAGGAGGCCAGCCTTCCTGAGTCATTGCAGGTGACAGTTCTGCCAAACATTCTGCCAGGGTTTAATGGGCCTCCCAGCCTTGTGGCCTGCAGCGCCAACCTCACCATCCATCCACAGACTGCTACAACTGAGCCAGAGTTTTGGGTTTTATCACACCTGCACCCACGTCCAGAGTGAGTAAAAAATAAGCCCCCAAGCTTCAGCAATTTAGCCCATTGTTTCCCATTCTCTTAGCAATCCAATGTGGCTAATTCTGCCGGCCAATGGCTTCCCTCCGTGTGGCCCTTCTGTGAGCCAGGCTCCCTCCGTCCACAGCATCTCCTTCTTCTTGGACTTCAGACATCCCTGCACCAGCCATGGTGGGAAAGACCACTGGCAGATCAACACACTGGCCTGGAAGGGGCAGATGCAACTTCCATTCCACTCCATCAGTGAGAGCTAGTCACTGGCTCCACCAAGATGCAGGGGCGGCCGGGGGCTACAAATAACCCCCCACGTGGACAGCACCTCCTACACCACGGAAGAAGGAACCCAAATTATTAAAGCTGTCTCTGCAAAAAGCAGTATGAAAAAGTTCAAAAGACTTGCTGTTTGCTGTTCCCAAATTTTTTGTGCACAGGAATCCACATATGGTCTAAGCAATAAAAATGCAAAACCCTCACCCCATCCCCAGGGCTTTGCACCCAACAGGTCTGGGCATGGGGCCCAATATTCTGCACTTTTAACTAGTACCCCCAGGAGATTCTGCTGAGGGCACTTTAAAAATACAACTCCAGAGCATCTGTGTTTATGTGCTAAGTCGCTTCAGCTGTGTTCGACAGTTTGTGACCATAGCCCACCAGGCTCCTCTGTCCATGGGATTCTCCAGACAAGAATGCTGGAGTGGGTTGCCATGCTCTCCTCCAGGGGAACTTCCTGACCCAGGAATCGAATCCACATCTCTTATGATTCCTGTGTTGTCAGGCAGATTCTTTACCACTAGCATCACCTGGGAAGCCCCTAGGACAGTTAATAAAAGATTTGTAAATAGTGTTGATCAGGAGAGAGAGGATGAACACTCTGCAGCTTCAAGGACATTAGTTTCTGGAGGGCCCAGCTGGATGTCCAGGGACTCTCCTGCTCTGTGTTGTGTGACCTTGGGAAAGAAGGGGTCACTCACAGTCACTTTGGTGAACATGGTCACTTCTTCGCTGGAAAAATCATAACACTGCATATATTTTGTTTGAGCAGACATACTGCTCAAACTTTGCTCCATGCTTTCTAAAGAAGTGCATCTTCATGCTCAGGGTGGAATATCGTGCCTACAGATTGCAGCACACAGTCTTCTCACAGCACATAATGAACACCTGCAAAATGCCCAGCCTTGTGCTGAACACAGGCGCAAGAAAGAGGAGAACAAATTTGCCCCAGGAAACCAGATCTTCTAGACAAAGTGGCACATGTAAACTGAATGATGACGTGACAGGGGCCAGGAGAGAAGCACAGATTATGTGTGAGCAGACCAACGAGGAAAGCAGCCTGTGCAGTCGCTTAGGAGCTCCTGGCATGCTGGTTAACCCTCACTGACCATGTGGGAAGGGCACGTTTTCTTGTTTAATGACAGTAGGCACCCAAGAGCTACAGAAGGTATCAGACAACATAAAATAACAACTAGTGTTGACTAGGAACAGAAGCAGGCCATTTTGAGAAATAGACGTGCATTTTTTCGCTGTTCCTAGATAGGGTGGTATAGCCATGCTAGCATGACACCTAAAAACAAGACAACAGAGTAGAACCCTGTTCCAGCACCCCCATCAGAAACGCACCGTCTTTGGACAGTTCACAGCTTTGGAAGGCTCATTGCGTTGTTCCCATCTGTTGAACAGAGATGCTAAGTCCTTTCCCTTGTGAAGATGCTCATGGGGTAGGAGCGGTGGTTGCCAGGGTAACAGCTGGATCCAGGTGCTCTCCCCATCCCCATTCCCAGGTTGGCCCTGCCTTCCAGGCCTGCAGACTCTTTCTGGCCATGGAGCTGTCCGTGGTCCTCACACTCTGGTCACATCCTCTGAAGTATCAACTTAACTCTTCAGCTGAACTTTTCTTTGCATAAAGTGTAATTGTCCGCTTCCCTAACAAAGAGTGGAAAACATTAGTAGTACTTCCATAAGGTCGAATAGGCAGAGATAACTGCTGGTGAGCCTGAGGGACTGTGCCTCTAGAAACTTTGTTTGCTATTCATCAACCTAGCTGCAGAAAAGTAGAATGGAAAGTTTTAATTATCCTGACAGCCAGGGTTTCAAAGGCGTAGAGACATTTGAGGCTGTCTGACAAGAGCATCAGATGAGCTAAAATCGCAAAAGAGAATGAGTGCTTGAGAAGGCAGAATTCTCTTTTTTTCAAAAAAAGGTGGACCTTGATGTTTCTCCCCCATGATTTCAGGCAAAATGCACCATTACAGCCTGTGTGCAATACACTCGGAATGTAAGAGAGTGGAGGCTGGCTCTTTACAGGGCATCTTGATATACTCAAAAAATTAATCCTTTCTACTTCTATCGGGTGGCAACACGGCTCTGAGAGGTGGGAGCAAGTTTGTGGGCAGGAGCTCCTGAGAGCACACCTGTGGGGGAACAGCAGAAGACCCCCAGGTGGGAGGATCTGCAGAGAAGACAGCCCTGCTGCGCCGGCCCAGGGGAAGCCAGTAGGTGCCTCCAACCTGGGCTGGGCAGCATCCCGTCTGCAGATGGGGGAGCCCCAGCAGTGGGCCCCCCAACGTGTGGATGTGCTCCAACCTCTTGCCGCCCTCGTCCTCTCCTTGCTCCTCTCATCAGCCCTCCTCCGTGTCCCACACCGTTAAAGAGACCCTTCCGTATGCTTGCTGAAGACCCCGTCCCCGAAGACGCGGGGTCTGCTCCCTGGAGACTCGCTCCACCCCCACCCCACCACTGAAGATTCGGGGGTCTGGCTCCCTGGAGACTCGCTCCACCCCCCCCCTCCTGAAGACGCGGGGGTCTGCTCCCTGGAGACTCGCTCCACCCACCACCCCCGCCCCTGAAGATTCGGGGTCTGGTCCCTGAAGACTCGCTCCCCCCCCCACCCCTGAAGATGCAAGGTCTGGTCCCTGGAGACCCCCCTCCATCCTCCCACCTGAACTTGAATCCTCTTGGCTTCACGACAAGGACTCTGATTGGTTAGATTCCCTTGCAATTGTTTTCAGTCAAATAAATGGAGAATGAAAGTACAAAACTTTATCTTCTTCTTCTTCTAATGTGATATTTTATGTACAGAATTATGTTATAATAAAAAATTCTCTGTGCTCTATAAAACAGCTGATTTAAAGCTGAGCGGGAAATATCTCACTTTCTTGGCTAAGACCAGCTGCTAAAGGGCAGTAAAATACTTATGTGCATGAGAACACATCCAACTCACCCAATCTTGCAAAAATATTCTTTAATATCCATGTGTCATTTCTTTAGAAAGACTGAAGGGTAAGGATATATGGTGCCTGTAAAGATGTTTTCTCCAAGAGTGTCTACTTTCCCCATCATTTCTAAATTAGGCAATTCCATTGATGACTTTTTAGCTTCCTATGTCCTATGAGTTTTTGTTGTTGTTGTTCAGTCACTAAGTCGTGTCTGACTCTCTGCAACTCTATGGCTTGCAGCACACCAGTCTTCCCTGTCCTTCACTATCTCCAGAGATTTGCTCCAACTCACGTCCATTAGTCAGTGATGCCATCCAACCATTTTACCATGTCCCTATTTAAATATATGAACTTATAATGACACTCTATATGATTATCTCAAAGAATTTACATCAGTTCAGTTCAGTCACTCAGTTCTGTCCAACTCTTTGCGACCCCATGAACTGCAGCATCCCAGGCCTCCCTGTCCATCACCAACTTCCAGAGCTTGTTCAGACTCATGTCCATTGAGTTAGTGATGCCATCCAACCATCTCATTCTCTGTAGTCCCCTCAACTCATGTCATTTACATCAATACTTGGCTTTTGAATCATAAGATAGTGTTCTAAGTGGACAAAAATCTTAAAATAATCATATTTTTAAGTGAACACTCATTATTCATTATTCAGTACCAAAGGTACAAAGAAGGGCATGAGGAAAATGTTATGAACTTGAATAGAAAATAAAATTACACCAGACGTATGAATAGTTCCTGGATGAATCCCAGTAACAAAATTTAATTCCAACAGACATTTCCAGCCATGCTTTATACAAGAACCATGTTGATACATACTAGGACAGCCTAAAGCGTCCTAACCCCACCATGGGATCAAATAAGTCAGAACACACTAACAGGAGGGACACGTCCTTGAGGGGAAAATATCTAATAAATAAACATAGAAGAGACAAGAGGAACGGAAAGTCACTATTATGACACCTCACTGATTACTGTCACAGGCAAGATCCATCAGTCTGTGTATCCCTCACACTTACTCCACAGACTGCAAATGCCAGCTGGAGTCTCGGTTTAACAAGGGGAGGCAGGGAAGCATGGCCCAAAAGCACACAGTGGCCCATCCGGAAGCACTGGAGAAAAGAAAGTGCCTTTTTAAACCATCAAGAAGGGGCAAAACGTCCCTTCCAAAACAGGGCCAGAGGACAAAAAGTGTGGTGCTTATGACGTGAAGAAGGCTGGACAGACAGACAGCAGGAGGGGACGGAGAGCGTCCCTAAGGCCCCCACACCCCCGGGCCCTCACAAGCATGTTTCCAGCAAGCCTGACCACAACGCTGACCTCAAGGGGGACAGCCGATGGAGTCCTGACCGTGGTCCCACGTTCTGACGACCGCCTGAAGGGGGTCAGTGACCCTCGGATTCACACTCAGGAACACCGTTTCCAGATGACTCAGAAGAAAGCCCAGAAGAAAGCCGATGGCAACCCTAGCCCCCCACCCCCAGCCAGCAGCTGGACCCGGTGGCCAGGGGCCCCGAGGACGGCATCACAGCTGCGTCTCCACAGACACACTGAGAAGAGAGCACGCAGCAGGAGGAAACAGAAAAATGGAAAATGACATTCTCAGAGCAAAACGCCTGTAAGTCTGTCCCCTAAAGGAAAACCGCCTCCACGAACCCAGTCCCTCACTGTCCACTGAGGATGTTAAAAAGAGGCTGCCGGTCTTCCAGACTTTAACACCATAGGTGGCAGAAGGGAGAAGCCCGAAACATTTATATGAGTATAAGATGCGACGTAACCAGTGGTTCCTCCTTCAGTTGCAGGTGTTTCCACATTACGGCTGAGCTGAAGCCCTCTCTCAGTATTCTATAGGCAGCGGTTCCGGCCTGGGCAGGTTCCGGGCCCGGTTTCTCCCTCAAATGCTGCCTGATGTTTACAGTCTGATGGAGGTTCCCCTGGAAGTTCTATGGAAAAGTGAAAATAAAAAACACATTCACACTTTACACTAGCATATTTTTGCAGTACATCAGTTTGTGAAGGTAATCCCACCACAACCACTTCCCCTGAAAAGTCAGAGGACCTGTTCATTCAGTCTACAGGTTCTGGGCACATGGAAAGTGCACAAGCACATCGCGAATGTTCTCGCAGACAGACCAGAGCAGCAGGCAAAGTCGTCCCAGCAGTGAGAAAGTGACAGGGGCCAAGGAGGCTGAGCGCGAGGCCCGGAGCCGGCCCCAGGTACACCGTGGGTCAGTGGGAAGGCTGCAGGGAGGGTGTGTCCGAGGTGCCTAGGAAGCCCAGGCCGGGCAGGGATGAGGCGCAGGAAACCCAGGGGCGCTCGACCTTCTCACAGACGCAGGACAGCCCTGGCTGAACCAACCCATCTCCCTGCCCCAGGAGACGCCCCAGGCCTATGGGCACAGGTGCGTCAGGGGCCCTGTGAATCCACATCGAGAAGCCCTTAGGCCCAAAGAGCTTTTCCACACCCTCGCACGCCCGAGGTCAGGAGGCAGGTGTGTCCTGACATCTGAGCCAGGAATGGCCACTGGGGGGCCGCGCTCACGGGGAGCCGGGGTTCCAGACAGGTGCCAGGGTGCTGACCCTGCGCGCTCTCCTCATGCCCCGCGCCTCTCCAGTGACCGTCCAGGACGCCCGCTTCCAGACTCCCTGGATGCATCTACACTGTGGCCTTCCGGCAGCAGTGGGGCCGCCAGGTTCGCCCAGGCCTCTGGGGTGAGGATGGTCCCCCCTTTCTCTTCCCAGCTGCCCCCCGCCACCAGAGTCAGCAGCCCCGCCAAGCACAGACGGAGCTACATTAAGCGGAGCCACGGCACCAGCGGGCAGGACCCACGCCCAGCGCCAAATGCAGAACAAGCTGGAGCCAAAAGCCGGACCTGGAAGGTCGGAGTCTGAAGGCAGGCCCAGCGTGCAGTCTGGGGGAGGAGGGAGCGGACAGAAGGCCCCGGGCCCCATGGAGAGACTGCTCAGCAAAGCCCCCACGGCCGACGCTGAGCACCCCCACCCTGACACGGGCTCCACCCCAACCACATGATTTCCGGGCCACTGTCACCTGTTTGCTGCGTGTCCAGAGTCCCAGGAGGTGCGTGCCTCCCCAAACCGGGGAGCCTGCCACGTACCGCTGCAGGAGGGGGTCGGTCATGCATGAGATCAACAGACACACCGGCAGTGACTCTAAAATGGAGCGCGGTCCACACTCGGGAGGAGCGAGGCTGGGGAGAAACCAGCCCAGTGCGTTCTCCCACGTCTCCTGCAAGGTCCTTGGGTGGAAAAGACACAGCAGGATGCCCACCGTCTCCCCCTGCCTCCCTTTCTCCCTGACTACCCTCTCTGCAGGGAACTTGGGATGAAGTGTAAGGCCTCTTCTGCAACCTGGTAGGGGAGCCTGAGTATCCCCATCCTGGGTCCCTGGGGGCAGCAGCTGGCTCTCAGGCAGCCCCTACACGTCCCTTCTCGGAGGAAGTGGACACGGGGGAGCTGACAGTAGACAGAGCTGCCCGCACGGCCCAGGCGGGGGTGGGGCAGGGGCCGAGGTCACCGCCATCAGCATCACCGCTCTGAGCAGACAGAACACAAACATCGCCAAGACAAGATGCTCCTGCTCGCCAGGAAGGGCCGTCTGGTGGATGCGCGTTTTCTAACGCTATTGATTCCATTCCCAAAGGTCATGAATTACAGGAGGAATTAGTCCTGAGATGTTTGCGGAGCCTGACCTTGTCTAACGACTTTCCCACCACTGGCTGGCAAGGCCAGGAGCATTCTCACTCCTTGACTGTTATTAGAGCCCTGACCCTTGTCATCACCCAGCCTCTCAGGGGAGTTGTGGGCCAGGCTTCGGGGCGAGGAGGGGGTCCGCTGGGTAATCCAGGTTCTGTCCACAGCCCAGGCTCTGAGGCACCTCTCCTGAGACACAGAAGGCCCCTTTAGGGTCGTAGGTCTCCCACCTGGGGATCCTCTGCACAGACCTGCCCATGCTTTCGAGACCCTTCAGGGCCCCAACACTGTGGCTTCACCACAAAGACAAGCACAAAGGCCTCAAATGTCCCCGAGGAGCTGTGTTTACAGCAAGCCCAGAGTCCCTCAGACAGCAAGGAGATCAAACCAGTCCATTCCTGAAGGAAATCAACCCTGAATAGTCATCGGAAGGACTGATGCTGAAGCCAAAGTTTCAACACATTGGCCATCTGATGAGAAGAGTCAACTCTTTGGAACAGACCCTGAAGCTAGGAAAGACTGAAGGCAGGAGGAGAAGGGGACGACAGAGGATGAGATGTTGGGTGGCATCACTGACTCAGTGGACATGAGTTTGGACAAACTCTGGAAAAGATGGGGAAGGACAGGAAGCCTGGTGTGCTGCAGTCCCTGGGTCGCAAAGAGCTGGACACGACTGAGTGAGCGGCAACAACGGTCTTAAGTCCCTTGCGACAGGTGAGGCGGGTTTCGGGCAGGTCACCCAGCAGAGAGCGGACGGAAGCTCAAAGGTGGCCCAGGGGGGTCTGCTCCAGCAGCTTGTCTGAAAACATCCCGCAGAGCCGGGGAGGAAGCCGCTGAGGGAAGCGCCGCCCAGACAGACGCTGTCCTAACTTGCCCCTGGGCAAATTGAGGAAATTGTTACCTTTATTGTCAGAGGCTTACCGTGTTTCTTTCTGTGAGCACTTGAAGCTTGATAAATGATACAGTACAATTTATTATTTATACAGTGTCCTTCACAGAGAGGACCAGGAACGTCTGCACAGGACTGAAACCTCCAGGGGCGGGTGGGATGGAGGCCGGGGCGGCCGGCAGTGCTACCCTCTGTCCAGGGCCCCCTCCACCTGGGCCCAAGAGACACACCTGCGGAGTCCCTGGGGACACCCATGGTGTGTCTGTCACCTTTGGGACTCAGCCAAGGATGGTGTCCCTGAAATTCATCCATAGAACAAACGCCGAGGTAGAACTCAAAGCAGTGAGCACTCCGCCGACTCTGGGGGATCTTTGGTTTTGTTGTCATGGTGGTGTTTATTCTCAGAGGCAGATCAGATTAATTTTACTGCAGTTGAAAATCATGCAAATATAGTTGAGAAAGAGGCATTTAATTCTTTATTGCTCTTGCACACGACACAAATAGCACCTCCAGCACGAGCACTGGCAGGCATTTTTAGTGTTGCTCCGCGATACAGTACATCACAATGTTAATTTTCCACATTACTTTATTCCTTCTCCAGACCATATTTTACAACAGAGAAAACAAACTGCTTGTAATTACACTGCATGCCAGGACAAATTAAGTAAACACGCATTTTTAATGCTTCGGGCTGTTAGGCTAGAAAACAAAGGACTTCGGTTAAGGTCAGCATTAGAGTTACGCCACGGCCCAGCGACACGGGAGACAAGCCCTGACTGAATGCCGGCCGAGAAGAAGCGCTTCCATTCAAGCCGTGGATGCAGACCCTGCAGAAGAAGGTCCCGCCAGGGAGGCCAGGATGCTTTCCCTACTTCATATCCATTTTCTGGGAGATTAATGCTAATGCCAATAATAAAAAATAATAACAAATTAACAGGAAAATCCACTGTGTCTTTAACAGGGACATAAGTCAGCTAAAAGCGAGCCTGCTGTGGTCCACACCTGCCTCTGGAACTCACGTCTAAACAAATACGTGCCGTCAGTAGCAGCCACAGACCTGCAAGCGCCGTCTTTTCTTTCCTGTTCCCATCGGCAAAGTAACAGTTGACAATCATACTGAACGTTCAGAGTCAACGAAGTGCAGATTTGAGGAAGGATCATGTTTTTAATGAGCCAAAGAAACAAAAAAGAACATCACTAAATGGCCGGCAAGGTCGGGGAAGGTCCAAAACAAACAAGCATTTCTGCTTCTATGTGCCTCCTCCCCCCGACCGGCTCCCCCGGCTCATGACAGCTGACACAGAGCAAGTGGCTACATCAGGACGGTGCAGGGGCTGGAAACCCTCGCTATTACAAAACTGCTGATGTGAGTGCCCTTGGGCGAGCCCCCTTGGCGGCCTTCTGTTCATGCTTGCTCTGAATTCGTGGAGAAGCCTGCTTCGGTTTCCCTTGGAAGACAGGAATATTTGGCTTCTCCTCCTTGTCAGGAGCTTCCTGAACAGAATCAGATAGCGCCCATCCTCATGATTCGTGGGTTCTGGTCTTGCAGATTTGCCCACCCTCTGAAGCATGTTGTCTCCTCAAGTAAATGCCCAGGGCCTCCTGGGACTTCACAGATGTGCCAGACGTGCCAAGTGCCCGTCCCACCGACAGCAAGCAGGTGGCACCAGCCTCCACCTCTTAGCCTGGAAACACATGTCCCGTCAGGGTCCATCCAGGGCCACGTTTCTCCGATTTTCATGCTTTTTCTTGGTGGTTTCCCTGCTTACAGCAGCCCTGTGTAGGGTGTTGGTAGGCTGGCGGGTGCCCTGAGCTAGGGAAGGTGGCGATCCCCCTCACAGAGGGGACACACGGGGTAGGTAAGTCTCCGTCAGGCCGAGTCGCAGTATCACTGGCCCAGAGCTCCATGCAGGCGACCCCACTGCACAAGCTAACGAAGGAGCTGGGGAGGGCAAGCCACCCATCAGAGTCCTCAGACCTCGGGGAGCTTAGACCCATCTCGTTTTGCTCGCCAACAAGCTTAGATCCTCACGTGCACAGAAATGCTTTACCCAGAGAATCATTTCAGAATTCTGTCCACAGAGGAATTTGCCAAAGATTCGCATGCGTTCCCCAGCCGCACACCTGAGACAGTGCCAGGGCTATAGCCTTACACACGAGAACCAGAACCGCTGCCGCCATCAGACACCTCCGCCAGGATCCTCTTCTTTCCTGGAGAGTCTGCTGGGAAATATGTAAGTTCAGCCTTGAGATTAAAATCAGAGTTTCCCTGGCCCAGAACACAGCAACTTCAGAAGAGCAGTGGGCGGTCTGAATGGAATTTGAGACTGAGCTCCACCCCCACCATGCTGTCCAAAGAGACACGCTCACGAGGATGGGTGAGCCCGTCCCCATCGCTACCCCCGGTGAACACCACTGAGGGCTCGTCCCAGGGAGAGCCAGCGCAGACGTGCTGTGTCTCACTGCCTGGGAGAGGCTGAGATTTTAGGGCCAGAAAGGAATTTGGAGCCTCAGAGACTCGGGAAGACGCAGACCAGCTGGCACACAGGCCCGCATCCCGAACCTGACCTGCCTGCTTGCACAGCTGCCTCCCCCCATCTCCCCTCCATCCTGAGCCACGTGAGGGCCCAGGCACCTCACTCCAGTCTCCGCAAAGCTGCCTCAACCTCCACAGCCTGAGAAACCAGCCAGCTGGTACCCACGCAAGACCCAGGGCAGCTCTCTGCCCCCGGGGTCCCAGACGGCCCAGCCCGGGGCTCAGCCACACTCTCTGCAGTCAGTCACCTTAGTGCGGAGCGGGCCACTCTTCTCCGCCAAGGTCCGCCCCTCCCTCTCTTTCAGACCATCCACTCCTTGAGACCAGGGCCGTGTCTTATGTTTTCTTCTGTTTCCAAGGCCAAGAACACCGCCAGACACACGGGATGTTCAGCAAACGCGCGTGAGAGGATGCAGGCTGTGGGTGAACCAGGCCCTCCGCTCCGTATCGGGAGCACTAGAAACCAGGAGGCTGGCTGGGGGCTCAAGTCAGGTGTTGATTCAGCCGTGTTAGTTTCAGTTCTCTGTGGAACGCCTCCAGGCTGGACGTTTAGAGGATTCAGGTCAGGATAAGATTAAAAAAGCAAAGAGCGAAGAAGGATGGAAGAGGAGGGCAGGAGGGAGGCCAATCAGTGGCCTGAAGACGCCACCTCTCTCAAGGAAAATGTTTACAGCGCGCGTGTAGAGAGCGGGAGTGGGAGCCAATGACTGCTAACCTTCTGAAACAGGCACCCGGTGTGAAAACAGAGAAAGCGTCACACGGAAACCTGAGTGAGAAAACAGATAAACACAAGAATAACAGTTCACACGGCACGAAGATTCTATTCTTTAAAACAGTATTATCTCTAATCTTTCAAGGGAGAAAAAAGTAAGTTCCCTGAGAAAATGTGCGATGCAAAGTATGATTTGTCTAAATTCAATATACACACAACTCTTCTGGGGGTGGTCAGTGAGAAGCAGGCTGAGCGTCCCACACCAGACACAATGCCGTCGGGGTGCTGGCCAAGCGAGGGAGGCTCGGGCCCTGCACAGGCCTGGCTGGACTCCAAGCCCAGGGAGTGGACGGAGCTGCCGGATGGCAGCCTGGGACTCCCGGCTGCCGGAACCTAGGGCTCCTCACTCACCAGCTGTGCCCCTCACCTTCCAAGGGGCTGGAGGCTCAGCCAGGTCCAGGCAACCTGGACGTCTCAGAGCCATTAGCACCCCAGGGGGCAGGCAGGCACGGGCCCGTCTAGCCGAGGGCACAGGGAGGTCGGTGCTCCCTCCCACTCACGTCCGCTGAACCCACGTCTTCCTCCTCATCGTCACACTAGCTGAGAGCCTCTTCCG
Organism: Odocoileus virginianus; assembly: GCF_023699985.2. Lineage (NCBI taxonomy): Eukaryota > Metazoa > Chordata > Mammalia > Artiodactyla > Cervidae > Odocoileus > Odocoileus virginianus. The sequence goes on from NC_069695.1 coordinate 54,954,803, forward strand.
GGACAGGAGGGTCATGCACGGCCAGCAAGGACCTCAGAGTCCCCACAGGAAGGGGAGCGGGCTAAGCAGGGGCACATGGGGACACTCTGTCACAGAGTGCCTGGGGGACACTGAATGGCCGGGTCCAGAAATTGTCGAGGTCCGGTCTGGTCCCTGCAGGTGACACTCTGTGGAAAACAAACGCAGAAGCGGTGTTCTGACACCTCTTCACCCTCCTCCGTTGCCTTTTGCTTCTGTCTGAATGCTGCTGGCATCCACTGTGTCATGAACCCCGTGGTCTGGGAAATGCATGCTGGGGCGTCTGGAAGCCCCCCGGGGCTCCGTGCTCTGGGGGCTGCATGGCCGATGCCGGGGTGGGGGCCATGTGAGGAGCGCCCACGGGAGCCGCCCTCCTGCCCTGAGCACCCTGAGGACACTCTGGCCATGCTGGCTCAGGAGGGGGCTCTCCCTGAGGAGGGGGTCTCACACAGCCTGGATCTGCTGGCCTCTGAATGCTCAGCCTAACCTCGGTCGCGCTTGGGAGCAACAGGCTGAGGTCCTCACACAAGCTCATGCCTTGGAGGCCGGGGGGGGACAAAGGAGGCAGACGGGGGCCTGCAGCCAGGCCAGGAGCCCCTGCAGGCCCGGGGAGGGGACTGACGGACAGCGTCGCGGGGATCTGCCCACGTTTCCAGGACCCAAGCATGGGCACGGCTCTTAGGGCGACTGGGCAGCATGTTTCCGCCCCCTCAGCTCGCTGCGCCCTTATAACCAGCCTCCACTGGACGTCTCTGCTCACACGGCAGCACCACCCACCGGCTCCATGACGCCTGCTCCCAGGGGAGCCCAGGGACACCACCAGCAGATCCAGAGACGCACTCGGGACCCAGGTTCCGTTCAGCCAGTGACAGCCTCCAACAGCCAGCAACTCGTCAAAGTCAAAGACAGGACTCAAGTTTTAGCAACCAAATACAGGTGCAGAAAAAAATCCACTTTTGGAAGACCTCACTTCCTCCTGGTTTGCACAGCCAGTTCTCAATTTTATCACAGATCATGTCAAATAACAGGCAATACCATGTGACCCATCGTGGAAACGTATTGTAACATAATCAGTCAACCTCTTTAAGGCTAAAAGTGCTGCACTGACAATCCAGAACTATTGGGTTTTAAGATGGTGTGGAGGGTGTGAGTTTTTAAAATGAGTCCTCTAGAGCACTACTGTGTTGGAGAAGACTCTTTCGAGTCCCTTGGATGGCAAGGAGATCCAGCCAGTCCATCCTAAAGGAAATCAGTCCTGAATATTCATTGGAAGGACTGATGCTGAAGGTGAAACTCCAAACTTTCAGCCACCGGATAAGAAGAACTGACTCATTGGAAAAGACCCTGATGCTGAGAAAGATTGAAGGCAGGAGGAGAAGGGGACAACAGAGGATGAGATGGTTGGATAGCATCACCAACACGACGGACTTGAGTCTAAGCAAGCTCTGGGAGTTGGTGATGGACAGGGAAGCCTGGCGTGCTTCTGTCCATGGGGTCGCAAAGAGTCAGAAACAACTGAGCAGCCAAACAAGGACAACAGAGCACTGCCGATTTTCAGAATGGATGTGTCCTGTTTAGGAGAAACTTCTGAGATTCACAGGCTTGTGAAGGCAGGAGAGGCCCACGCTGGCCCGTGGCCAGATCCTGGACAGGGCAGCACCCCCAGTCACTCACGTCTGGTCCAGGAGGTCATCCTACTCACCCTCCCCCCCGCAACGGCCCTCCCGGAGGCATCGCTACTCCAGGACCTCAAAAGGCAAGAATTTCATTTTTTAAAAATCTAGTTAACATATCAAAGAGCAGAAAATGTGCAAATTGCTGCCCCAAGGATCCTTTATTGCCTTTCCTTTTCAGATGTGCGCCAGCTCCTGCACCCGCCCCTCCGACAAGGTTACTCATCGTCAGGGAGCGAGCTATTTATGTCCCTCAGATGTTTACCTTCAGTAAAGACACTTCAAAGAGTGCTCACGGGGCTCTCCCTGGCCCGGCAAACACTTAAAACCTATTGCTGTGATGGATGGAGCCTCTCCCCAGATTTAATAAATAGAAGCAGTGGCCTGCTCCTCTTTTAGGGCAGCTGTTCTCCTAATGGGCTCGCAGCTCACGGGTGGCCTGGCTGGCACAGCCTGAGAGCGAGGCAGGGCTGCAATGACAACCCAGGGCCTTCTTTTTATTTCTTCCCCCAAGTCTCCCGTCTAAAAGCCGGACGGTTTGTTAATGTTTCCCGCCCAAGCATTCCACAATCTTGACTTAATCTTTCTATGGAGGATGATTCCCCATAAAGATTACTTGCTCTTCTTTTAATATCGAGTTGCCCAAATGGGTTTGATGAGCATCCTTAATTAAGTAGAGAATGTAAATACATCTAAATGTTACCTCACCAAACACATTAAGTTGCTCGGAAGGCTTGATGACATCAGTAGCTCCCAGGGGCACGGCCCTGTCCGAACAGCACAGATTTAAATGCACACAAGTGCCAGCCAGGCTTCCCCTCTGCACCAGCACGGGCCTTGGAGAGGCACATGCACTTGGGGGGATGGGGACAAGGGGCTTTCAGGCATCATTTCTCAACACCCATCACGACCATAGGGCCCAAGTCATGCAACAGCCAGGACTCTTAGGGACACTCACTCAGCTTCATAATACGTTGCATGCGTGAATGCTCAGTCATGTCCGACTCTTTGTGGCCCCATGGACCATAGCCCACCAGGCTACTCTGTCCGTGGAATTCTGCAGGCAAGAATACTTGAACTGGGTTACCATTTTCTACTCCAGGGGATTTTCCCAACCCAGGAATCGAACTTGTGTCTCCTGCATTAGCAGGCAGACTTCTTACCACTAGCACCATCTAGGAACCCCAGTCTTTACATCGTTTGGTTTTTAGTCACTAAGTCATGTCCGACTCTTTCGATCCCATGGATTATAGCCCATTAGGCTCCTTCTCCTTGGGATTCTCCAGGCAAGAACACTGGAGTGGGTTGCCATTTTCTTCTCCAGGGGATCTTCCTGACCCAGGTATTGAACCTGGGTCTCCTGCTTTGCAGGCAGATTCTTTACCAACTGAGCTAGGAGGGAAACCCCATTACATTATTTGCCCCTTTTTAAAAATTAAGGAACTGAAGCTGGGAGAGGTCAAGCGTCTTGCCCAGGGTCACTCAGCAGCCTCGTATTCCAACCAGTCTCTGAAAGTGGACCCGCGCTCTCCAATCAGTAGACGCCACATCCTCATCGAGAGGATGACTGAGCAGAGGGGGTGCACGTCCAACCACACGCAGCTCAGAGACTAGTTTCAGTGCCAGCCAGCTCCACCATATGGGGGTGTGTCTCCCCACAAGGACGGGGGCCCCGAGATGCTTCAGAAGAGCCAGGGCTGCCTGTGGCCACAACATAAAGGGATTCTGAATGGAGCCTGTCGTTTCCAAAGTTGGTCAGTCTCCTGTAATGAGGACTAGCACACAGCTGCGACCACGGGAGTCAGGTTTCCTGGAGGAAGAGGGTTTTCTGCTTGACAACAGCCACCTGGTGATTCAGAGCACATTTCTGTTCCAGCTGCAGAACCAGGGTGCTGGGGAGAAGCCCTGAGACCCACTGCTCAGGATGGTTCTGCCTAAAGGACCCACCAGTTTGAGGCCTTAGCATGCACCCAGGGAGGGACTGGTGAGTTAGATCCTCCAATGCCTGTATGTTGACAGCAACAGAGAATATTAATTCAGCAAATAAATGATTCCTCTCATTCAATAAATAGTATTTGTCATTTCTATGTACTAGTTACTTCAAAGTTGCTTAGAGATATAACACGTAAGGAAAACTAAAACTTGGTCTTTCAGGAGAAAAAACAAAGCTTGGCCAATAGGCAGTGGGTCAGACCCTGCAACCTTGGTAAGGAGAGCAGGCAGATTTCTCCATCAGTGCTGGGCAGACCCCATCGTCTCTCCAAGACCCGGTCACGCCCGAGACGAGCTCCAAGTTTACCCAGAAGGTTCCCGTGACTTTCCATCTTGGAGTCACACCTGCATGGCAATCTGGAAAGGGGGGAATGGGACTGCATGTTCTCGAGGCCTCGTCCCTTCTCAGAGTGACAGGGGAGGTGGCCCCTGGTCCTCCTCACCCCACGACCCCGGACGCTGCAGCAGACATGCCTCCCAGAGCAGAGCCAGCAGCCAAGGCCATGGCTCTCAGTGCATCCGGCAGGGCCCTCGGTTCTGGGGGGAGGAATCCAGCAGACGACATGGGGGACCCCATGCAGCAGGCCCTCTGCTCTGCCCATTACACATGAGGAAACTGAGGCACAGAGGTTATGCCATCTGCCCGGGGTCATGTGTCTCATGGAAAAACTGAGCTTTGAACCCAGAAACCAAAGTTGGTTCACTTCCCTGCTATGAGAGGCTCAGAAGTGATCAACTGGACTAAGTGTCTGTGTCCAAAACCTCTGTTCCCTGGGATTTCACGTGGGGCCCGACCCCAGAGTGTCTGGCCTGAAAGGTGAGTGGCTGTCCCCAGCAGCTCTCTCCCAGGGGGTCTTTCTGAGCTTTGTTTGCTGACCTCAGGGCAGCTGGGGAGCTCTGCGGGGCTGCAATCCCGCCGTCCGTGACCCCACCTCAGGCCGCCCCTCAAGGTCAGGCTCCAGCCCCCACTGTCTCCACGTGGCCGCAACCCTCACGGTGCCCCACAGGGGCAGGCATGCATGCCCTCCACCCTGTCGATGGCAGCGTGACACTGGGCCAAGGCTCTGCCCAAATGCAGGTCATTAACTCAGTGCTTAAAATCACCTCTGCCAACTAGCAGTCCTCCGTATTGACTACTATCACCCCAAAAGGAAGAGCTGGTGAAGACGCTGGGGTCAAGTCCAAACACTATAGCAGCAGCCCTGAGACTCACTGCGATGAGTATGCACTTCATCCTATCATCATTCAATAAATGGTCTTTGTTTTTCTTTAAGAAGAAAGCTTTGGGGAAAAAGGATGTGATAAATTCAGACTGAGGACAGTGCTCTCTAAATAGACACCAAAACGGTAGAATAAGCCGAATCCCGAAGACTAAACAGAGGTAACAGCATCGCTGAGGGTCGAATAACGGCTGCGAAGCACAGCAGAGGTTCATGCATGCTGACCTGTGCAGAGAGGGGTGTGTGTCTGTCTGTGCCTCACAGACGACTCTGTGCAGCCCGAAGCATCAGCCCGAGGGCCGCGAAGGAGCCTGACGCGCTGTGACCTGCCCTTGCTGGAGAGGGCGGCCTCTGAGGCCCAAGGACGCCCAGTGGCCAGAAACGCAGCCGAGGTGGTTCCACTGCTCACTCGGGCCTTGGGATTCTGCTTTGGGTGTGTCTGATGAAAGCGCAAGTTGTAGTACTACAGCTAAACAACAGCAAGATAAAAAAAAGTGTCAGAAAGATCGGTTTGTAACTGAAACCCAAATTTCCCTAAAAAGAGAGAAAATTACTCCTCACGTTCCCGATGAAAGGAGGGATGTTCTGTGCACTTGGCCAAGAGCCAGCCTCGCAGCGTCCCCAGGAGGACGCGGGCGCTGCACCCCAAAGGCCTGCTCCATCCAGTTTTACAGGAAAAGGAGGGACCCTGGACGGCCGTGTCTGCAGGCCAAGCTGGACGAGGAGACCCAGGCGCCCCGGGGGCCCCCTCAGGCTGCCCACGCCGTGCCCCCCGCCACGCGGGCCCAACGCCAGCTCCACTGCCAAACCACTGCCTCGCTCGCTGCCGCGGGCCACACCGCAGCCAGGCCATGGCCGTGCCCAGCAACCTCCGTCCACGAAGCCTGTCCTGCGACAGTCAGCGTCCCCACCTCCTCCCTGTGCTGTCTTCCGCGGTTTGCTGTGCTCCCCGCCTTCTGGGAGCTGAGGGTCTGGGGGGGCAGGGTGGTGGAGAAGCTTAGGGCTCTGCTCCAGATCCACCTCGCAAGACCCCAGCAGGAACTCTTCCAGGACACTGGTGACTCCCAGGGCTCCTGGGTCCTGGCACCTGTGAAGACCCAGGGGCAGAAGCTCCTTTCACGAGGACCAAGGACACGGACCCCAGGGCCCCAAGGTGTTCACTGCAGAGCAGGTGGGCCTGCTGGGCTGGCAGGGGGGCAGGGTACGCTGGGTCAGCGGGGCAAGGAAGGCTCCAGCAGGACACTAGGTCACCCCTGGGGCTTAAGGGGGCAGGAGAGCTGGCCTCCCCAGAGGAGCCAACGCGGGCCTGACCCCCAGACCTAACAGCCCATGGCCCTCCACAGGATGGGGGGCCAGGGCATGGGGCAGAGAGGCTGGCGGAGGGGGCAGGCAGCTGGTCCTGAATTGGTAGGACAGCCTCGGCACAAAGTCAGAGCAGCCCTGTTGTTAGAGGTGGTCATGCTGCCTGGGCAAGAGGCGGCCAGAGGGCCTGGCCCACATGTGGTCAGTGCTGGGGGTCTGTACCCAAGAAGCATAGGGGCAAGTCCCCTGCCCTACAGCCTCTCCAAGCTACACGAGTGACTCCCCTGGGCCTTAGGGATAAGGGCTGTGCTCTCAGGATCTCAGGGTGAGGGCTATGCTCTCAAGATCTTGGGGTACAGGGCTATGCTGTCAGAATCTCAGGGTGAAGGCTGTGCTCTCAGGATCTCAGGGTGAAGGCTGTGCTCTCAGAATCTCGGGGTGCAGGGCTGTCCTCTCAGGATCTTGGTCTGAGGGCTCTGTTCTCAAGATCTTGGGGTACAGGACTGTGCTCTCAGAATCTCAGGGTGAGGGCTGTGCTCTCAGGATCTCAGGGTGCAGGGCTGTGCTCTCAGGATCTTGGGATGAGAGCTGTGCTCTCAGGATCTCAGGGTGAGGGCTGTGCTCTCAGGATCTCAGGGTGCAGGGCTGTGCTCTCAGGATCTTGGGATGAGAGCTGTGCTCTCAGGATCTCAGGGTGAGGGCTGTGCTCTCAGGATCTCAGGGTGCAGGGCTGTGCTCTCAGGATCTTGGGATGAGAGCTGTGCTCTCAGGATCTCAGGGTGCAGGGCTGTGCTCTCAGGATCTCAGGGTGAGGGCTGTGCTCTCAGGATCTCGGGGTGAGGGCTGTGCTCTCAGGATCTTGGGATGAGAGCTGTGCTCTCAGGATCTCAGGGTGCAGGGCTGTGCTCTCAGGATCTCAGGGTGAGGGCTGTGCTCTCAGGATCTCGGGGTGAGGGCTGTGCTCTCAGGATCTTGGGGTACAGGGCTATGCTGTCAGGATCTCAGGGTGAAGGCTGTGCTCTCAGGATCTCAGGGTGAAGGCTGTGCTCTCAGAATCTCGGGGTGCAGGGCTGTCCTCTCAGGATCTTGGTCTGAGGGCTCTGTTCTAAAGATCTTGGGGTACAGGACTGTGCTCTCAGGATCTCAGGGTGAGGGTTTTGCTCTCAGGATCTTGGGGTGAGGGCTGTGCTCTCAGGATCTTGGGGTGCAGGGCTGTGCTCTCAGGCTCTCAGGGTACAGGACTGGTTGGTCTGGGGCCGTCTGGGGCTCCTGTGTTTGTCAGCAGTCAGGCCCGACTTTTTCCGTTCGTGTGGGCTGATGGATTCTCCTAGTCCTCACAGTAGGCAACCTCTCAGAGACAGCTCCAGTCTGAACCACCTGCTCAGGAGCTTCTCCCAGCAGGGACCTCCTGGCTGCCTGCAAGGCTGACTGAGAGGGTCAACAAACCCATCGAAAGTCCAGGACACACAGAGAAGCCAGTGGCAAGAACAGCAGGGCTCTGAGGGCCAGTCTGAACCCACACAGCCCCGGTGGCCAGGGCCCCTGGGTCTCAGCCGTGCGCTGGGCTCTGTTGCCTCTTCGACCACAGAGGGACCACCGTCCTCAAGCGGGAAACGACACTTCCATCCAGTCACTCAGCGGAAATCAGTGAGGAGCTGGCTGATCCGACAGTGCAGAGAACACAGGTCTGCTTCAGTCAAAATGTGTCCCGTTCTATTTCCCGAAGGCTGCTTCTCATTAATGAAACCGTTGTAATTAAGAATAAAAAAATGCAAGAAATGTAAAATTCAAAAGTCCAATTGCGGCTGCAAGATAATTATTAGCTTTCTGATTATAACCGTTTCTTACCTATAATCCCTGCTGCCTTGTCATTAGTGTGGCCTATTTCCATCATCACCGGAGCCTGATATTAAGGAACAACGAATTTCCCACAAGTGAAAGAGCGATTAGCTGAGCTGTGTCCACTCAACCACAAGTGAGCCCTGGAGTGACCCCTGCTCTGCTGAATTCCTGTCGCCAAAAAAGGGGCTGGCTGGGGGAGGGTCACAGCCTGTCCCCACTCACCCAGAAGGCAGAGCACCTGGGCATGAGCTCAGAGTCAGGGCTCAGACTCTGCACCTTTGGGGAAAGTCAGTCTTCTTCCTGATGGTTTCCTGTCGCCCACTTCCTCTAAAGGCAAAACGTGGTTCCACGTCATCTCAAATGTTGGGTGGACAAGGGTCTGTGACCTGGCAGCCCCCCACCTGCAGGAGCACCACCAGGCGTCAGGGCCCCTCTGTCCTGCTCAAGGGGCCATGGGGAGGTCAGTGGGGGCACTTGGAGCACCCCCCCCACCTAGCTGCTGTACCCACCTCTGCAGCTGGAGGCAATTAAATCTACGGGAGGAGGGAACTCACCTCGCACCACTCCGCTGTAATTACAACTTGTTGCCGATGTCCAGCTCTGACAGGCTCCGTCTCGTCTGCCCCTTGGCGCTGTGGCATTTATTTACAACCTCAAGAGCATCTCAAACCCAGCGGCTCACACGGACGCCGGGGTCGGTGATGGATAGGCTGTGGGAAGTGAGTGGGCAAAGAGTGGACCCACGGTCAGTCATGTACATCTCTCAGAAACTTCAGAGGCGGCTTCTGTGTCTGGAGCCCCCGCGACGAGGTGCTGGTTCTCCACCTCATCCCATGTCAACATGTCCCTGGACCATCCGTCTGCAACCTACAAGTGCTGCGCAGACAGCCATCGAGGACGCACTGCCTCTGCATCACCAGCTCTTCCTCACAGCTCTGTCCTTTTCCTCTGGGCTCCTCTGCTCATGACCTGCAAGACTGATCTGTGATGTTTCATATCCCCTCTACCCGCCAAGGTGATGCACCACAGACCAGCCACGTGCAAACACGCTGAAAGGCGCCACAGCCTCATGCAGAAAAGAGCCTGGCATGTGGCGGGACTCAGACCCCAGCCGTGAGCGTCAAAGTAGGTGATTCCTGCCACATCCAATGCCTGCTGCTCCGAGAAGGGCCATCCATCCTTTCTGAGGCCCCCATGCGATGGTGCTCGCTTGCTCACAGTCTGGTCTCTGAGGGCCAGTCACTCAGCTTTCAACAGACTCCACTTCTCTGTGCTCATGATGGGGGAGGCTGGAGCAGAGCCACGGTCCCGATGTTACCCAAGCTTGGAAGGTGCAGACGCAGGCACGTGAGAAGCTGGACAGGGACAAGGAGCATCCTCGGTCTGCGCCTCTGCCCAGCCCCCTTGGCCCTCTTCTGCAGTCGGGGACCGCCCTCCGGCCACGCTGCACATTCAACCGGAGAGAAACCATGACTGTTGGGTTTGCTCCTCAAAGGGCACATCTCCCTTCAAAGATCAGGCCTCCTCTCCGGCTCGTCCTCTGACTTGAGTAAACTCCTATGGATTTCTGGCTCACTCAGAAAAACTCTTATTAGGACTGAATATGATTCTTCTCTCTACTGTCAGAGACAGCGGAGTCCACTCCTAGCGGAGCTGGAGGTCCGGGCACTTTGTCTGCGGGGGGGAGGGGCGCTGGTCTACAGGGAAGAGGGGTGAGAGATGGAGAAACAGCCAGGGAGGCGGTTTGGGGCAAGACCAGGGGAGAATGTCAGAGGGAAACATTCCCACGCCTCCCGGGGCCTGGCCCAAAGCCCCTGCCACACCCGATCCTTGTCACTGTCAAAGTTGGGTGCAGGCATAAGAGGAACCAGTGCCAGGGGTCGCCAGGCACAGAAAGCTGCCGGGTCTTCTCAGCCTTGGTTCCAGCTCCGGCCAGCCCAGCACCCATCCAGCCGGTGTCCCCGTCGGCCCTCCCCACATGCCGGATGGAGAGGAAGTCGGGCGGGTGGATGGATAGCCCTGGCGTGCGGGGCTCTTGTCCAGTGACCACGGCTCGGGCCCATCCTGGTCAGACCGAGAAGCCTATTCCGGACTAAAGAGACTGCGAGCGGTTTCCTGGAAAGTGGCCGTGCCTGTGACTATCGCGCTTTTGGGGGAGATGGGCGCCAATTGCTGTCTAGACTGAGCACCTCCCTCTAGGCAGGAGAGCCCAGGTCAGCTGGACTGTTTGTCCCGAGGAGGGTTCAACACATGCCAGGCTGTGGGAGCCAAGGGCCCTGAGCCCCACTCACCAGACCCCAGGGCAGCTTCCGGGGAAAGCAGGCACCCGGATGCCTCAGGGCCAATCCACTCGTGGGTGGGGCCCCGACTGTGAAACCAGGTGAATCCACCGTGACTTCCTACAGATCTTCCAGTGCACGCGACTTCCCTTTGGCTTACGTGTGTCTTTTTTTCTCATCGTTCTTGCAATGGTGGATTTTCTATTTTTTTTTTAAATTACTGTTCAACCACCACAGCCTGGTCTGCAATTTGACGTGTAACGCCATCCTGAGGTGAAAACGCTGCAAGAGTCCGGTCTTCCTGCACAGATGGGGCGGGGCGGGGCGGGCCTGGCGCCAGTGCCTGAGCCCCGCCCTGCGGGGACCGGAGTCGCAGGAGGGGCCCTGTCACCTGCGGCCACGTCCCAGGCCCTGAGCCGCCCAGGGCAGCGCCTCGGCCATGGGGCACAGAGCACAGCCTCGGACCCAGCGGAGCTCCGAGAAGCGTCTGTGCCACCAAGCCCCCCGCATCCGAACCCCCCGAGCCCACCCTGAGGCAGCCCCTGAGGCCTGGCATGCAGAGAGTCCCCTGGGGCCCCAGCGGTCTCCTGTGCAGACCACACGACCAGTCAGGTTGCTTTGCACCCACAGACTTGGGGACCCCTTTGGCTCGTAGAAAACCAGCCTCATAGCGATTAGCTAACGCCAGCTGGCAGGTGGTGCTGGCAACGATGTTGTGGAATTAGACTCTTCTGGGGGTTTTTCTGAGCACCAAGACCAAGTCACTGAGGTCTGCATACACGTCATCCTGCAAAACCATCTCGAGACTGAGCATTTGTAAACCCAGGGTACTCTCAAAAGGAAAAGGACTTGGAGCCTCGGCTGTACTATCTGACATCAAGGATTTCTCCCCAACTTTGTGGCTGGCGTCCCCTTGCCCCCACCCCGCCCCGCCCCCGGTCCACAGGCTCCTGGCTCCTGCCAAATCCACCCTAACTAACTCCCTCAAAAAACAGTTCAGATTCTCCGGCCAGAGCATCAGAGTTATGAGTCTAGAGCTGCATCTTGCTAATTAGGGGATGGCGCCTCTCGGACCTGCCTTGATGGGTATCCGGCTGCCCAGGGCTCATGTGACCTCGCAAAGCCCATTTGAGGGTCCCGCCCATAGCAGAGAGCTTCCTGCAGCACCCCTGCCACCAGGTCCTACCCAGAGCCCCACTTTCGGGACACTCACCGTAGCGGTGTGTTTACTGCCTGAAAAGAACACAAAGGAAGCAGAGAATTTTTTTACTCAAAGAAAGGTGCTCTTGATTTATTTTGATTTCTTTTCTTGTTTTTAACAAATTTATATTTAATAGCAAGTTTATAATGATACAGTTTACAGTGGGCCCTCTGTATCCACGGGTTCAACCAACAGTACATGGAAACTATTCAGAAAAAGGATTCCAGAAAGTTCCAGAAACCAAACTGGAATTTTCCATGTGTCAGCAATTATTTACACAGCATCCACATTGTGTTAGGTGTTGTGAGTAATCTGTGAGTGTTCAGTCACCTCAATCATATCCGACTCTTTACAACCCCTGGGACTGTAGCCCGCCAGGCTCCTCCATCCATGGAATTCTCCAGGCAAGAATGCTGGAGTGGGTTACCATTTGATTCTCCAGGGGATCTTCCTGACGCAGGTGTTGAACCTGCATCTCCTGCATTGCAGGCAGATTCTTTACCACTGAGCCACAGGGGAAACCCTCGTAAGTAATCTAGAAATGAGCTAATGTACACAGAAGCATGTGTGTGTGTGACTTGAGCATCCTCAGGTCCAGCTGCCGGAGGCAATCCTGGAATCGATGCCCCACAGACACCAGGGGAGACAGCACATCCCATAAAGTTTAGCTTCATGTACACTTTGCTCAGATACGCAGACGACACAACCCTATGGCAGAGAGCAAAGGAGAACTAAAGAGCCTCCTGATGACAGTGAAAGAGGAGAGTGAAAAGCTGGCTTAAAGCTCAACATTCAGAAAACTAAGATCATGGCATCCGGTCCCATCACTTCATGGGAAATAGATGGGGAAACAGTGGAAACAGTCTCAGACTTTATTTTTGGGGGCTCTAAAATCACTTCAGATGGTGACTGCAGCCATGAAATTAAAAGACACTTACTCCTTGGAAGGAAAGTTATGATCAACCTAGACAGCATATTAAAAAACAGAGACATTACTTTGCCAACAAATGTCCATCTAGTCAAAGCTATGGTTTTTCCAGTAGTCATGTATGGATGTGAGAGTGGACTATAAAGAAAGCTGAAAACAGAAGAATTAATGCTTTTGAACTGTGGTGTTGGAGAAGACTCTTGAGAGTCCGTTGGACTGCAAGGAGATCCAACCAGTCCATCCTAAAGGAAATTAGTCCTGAATATTCATTGGAAAGACTGATGCTGAAGCTGAAACTCCAATATTTTGACCACCTGATGCAAAGAACTGACTCATTGGAAAAGACCCTGATGCTAGAAAAGATTGAAGACAGGAGGAGAAGGGTACAACAGAGAATGAGATGGTTGGATGGCATCACCAATGCAATGGACCTGAGTGTGAGTAAGCTCTGGGAGTTGGTGATGGACAGGGAGGCCTGGCGAGCTGCAGTCCATGGGGTCAGAAAGAGCTGGACACAACTGAGCAACTGAACTGAACTGAACTGACACATTCCATGCTTTCAATATATTCTCAGAATGATACAACTGCCATCACATGCTAATTTTAGAATATTCTCAGCACCCCAGAAAAAAGCTCACACCCAGTGGCAGTCACCCCGATCTCCACCCCACCCCTGGGCAACCACTAACCTAATTTCTGTCTCCATGTTTGCTCTTCTGGATGTTTTATGTAAATGCTATCATGCAATAGATAATCTTTTCTGGCTGGCCTCTTTCTGGAGCACAACATTTTCGAGGTTCATCTTTTCTGTGGACAAAAAACACCCGCCCATGTGGACGGAGCCCAACACTAACCCTTCCCCAGCTGATGGACACCACAGCCGCAGCCTCACCCTTGGCTCTGGAGAGGGACGCCGCTGTGAGCTCTCACTGACGAGCTTCATGTGGATGTGCGCTCACTTCTCTCGACTTTCTCTCTCTGGGAGACTCTGTGCTAACGTTCTGGGAACTTCTGCTGTCACAGCTGTTGAACTCCAGGACCACTGACGACGCCTTTTCCTCTGCAGAGGCGAGCTCTCTGCACCTCTCTCTGCCTCTCTATGTCCCTTCCTCTCTGTCTCTCTATCTCCCTTTCTCTTTCCTCCTTTCTCTCTCTCTGTCTCTCTATCTCCCTTTCTCTTTCCTCCTTTCTCTCTCTCTGTCTCTCTGTCTCTCTCTCTCTGTCTCTCTCCCTTTCTTTCTGTCTCTCTATGTCCCTTTCTCTCTGTCTCTCTCTCTGTCTCTCTACGTCCCTTTCTTTCTGTCTCTCTCTGTGTCTCTCTCTGTCTCTCTCTCTGTCTATCTCCCTTTCTCTCTCTCTGTCTGTCTCTCTGTCTCTCTTTCCTCCTTTCTCTCTCTCTGTCTCTCTCTCCCTTTCTTTCTGTCTCTCTGTCTCTCTATGTCCCTTTCTCTCTGTCTCTCTCTCTGTCTCTCTACGTTCCTTTCTTTCTGTCTCTCTTTCTGTCTCTCTCTGTCTCTCTCTCTGTCTATCTCCCTTTCTCTCTCTCTGTCTGTCTCTCTGTCTCTCTTTCCTCCTTTCTCTCTCTCTGTCTCTCTCTCCCTTTCTTTCTGTCTCTCTGTCTCTCTATGTCCCTTTCTCTCTCTCTGTCTCTCTCTCTGTCTATCTCCCTTTCTCTCTTTCTGTCTCTCTTTCTGTCTCTCTCTCTGTCTCTCTTTCTGTTTCTCTCTCTGTCTCCCTCTGTCTCTCTCTCTGTCTCACTGTTTCTCACTCTCTGGACACTCAGCCCCTGCAGCCTGAGCCCTTGTCTGCACATCAGAAAGCTAGAGCAAGACCCTCCAGTTCGTCTGTACAGAGTCTGCAGGCACACAGGAGCACAAGTGTCAATTAACCCGAGTTAGCCCAAGTGTGTCCACAATGACCCAGGACAATGGATGTTGTTTTATTTCCTAATCCTCCGAGGGTCCCAAGAACGGGCCCCAGTTTGAATGACCTGAGAGGCACTTGCCCCGGACCCAACTTGAAGCCTCTCGGTGACGCACGGGCTTTCATCCCCGAGTCTGTACATTCCTTCTGTGTGTAATCTGCTCCTAACAAGGTACCTGCTCTTGCTAATTCTTTTCTTCTGAAAAAAGCAGTGTAAAAGGAGTTGATGTTATACAATTCAAGTTTTCAGGAAGAAAAATTACTTTTCAACAAGCAAAAGAAGAGAAATGTGGCAATTTGTAAAAAAAAAAAAAAAAAAAAAAGTAGCTCCATCTGAGACTCAGTGATTTTGTAAAATCCATCTTTTCACTCACAGCTTTGCAAAAGCAGCTCCTCCCCATTTTGGGAGAGAGTTTTTACTGAGTCTTGCAGACGAGTAGGATATTTAAAGAACCCGAATGAAGCTTTTGGCCAATACAACGTGATAAATATAATAATACTTCTGAATGTTACAGATGAAAGCTGTTATGAGAGTAAATCCTAAGAGTTCACATCACAAGGGAACTTTTTTCCTATTTCCTTAATGTCGTGCCTACACGAGGTGATGGATGTTCACTGCTTACTGCTGTCTTCTCCCGATGTATGCGAGTCAAGTCCTGCTGCCGTGCACCTCACCCCCGTGGAGTGCTCTGTGTCAACCACATCGCAATAAAACTGGAAGAAAACAGTGAGCTTTTCAGAAGATGTTTCCTTTCCCCAAACGGGAACTGAGAAACTCCAGTTGAGTGTCAACAACAGAAACATAAATGCTAAACAGCTTGACTACTCCAAATCTTAGAGTTTACATCTATTTATATATCATCCTTTCCCCTCAAAAGAACCGAGCCCAGTGGAGCCAGAGCTGAAGACAACAGAGAGAAACATACAGGCGGCGGGCGAGACTCTGGGATGAGCAGGAATCCTCCTTCTCACCAGAGTCTTTCGATATTTTCAGAAATTAGCTGAGCTGCCTGACAGCTTGGTTGATGACACACAGATAAGGACAAATACGCCTGTGAGACCCAGATCCCATGTCTTACAAACCTGTTTGGCCCATCTCTAATGATCATTCGCCTTGAAAGTCCTTTTTGCTACAGTGGCCAACACCTGGGCTCCAAACAACCATCACTTGAGACAATGCCTCTCCTGGGTCTCAGCCCTGTCCCCTGGGAGCCCTCTCAAGGCACCAAACAGCTGACCCAGGATTTTGCTAAACAGTATCTTTCCATCCCCAGGCACATCAAATTTCTGTCCTTGAAGACAGACATCTCTGGTCAGTTAGCATGAGCTCTGATATTGGCTGGTGTCGGAAATCTCATAATAATGTCAGAAATCTCACAGAGTGTTAGCATCCTACAGGAAATCTTCTTCTCATCACAAAGACCCAAAAGATTCCCGGTACAATGTCCCACATTTGCCTTAAAAAAGCTGTAAGTAAAGTCATCTCAGAGACACAGCACATGATCATTGATGGAAGCAGGTGCTTTAGAATCAGGAACCCTGGCCCTGACCCTCAACTGCCCATGAAGCCTTGGACAAGGCCCAGAATTTCTGTGAGCCTCAGTTTCTTCAGCTGAGAAATGGACACATTCCCTAACTGGAACGTCACAGCCTGTTGTCTAGAGGACCAGAAATTATACACGGTGTGTATAGACAAGGCTTCCTCAGTGATGCAGTGAGGCATCCACCCGCCAGTGCAGGAGATGCAGGAGACTCAGGTCCAATCCCTGGGTCGGGAAGAACCCCGGAGAAGGAAATGAAAACCCACTCCAGTATTCTTGCTCAGAAATGTCCATGGACAGAGGCATCTGGTGGGCTACAGCCCTGTGGTCACAACAGTCAGACAAGCTGAGTGGCTGAGCACACTAAACTATACAGGCAAGGATGTCTGTATTTTGCTTTATATTATTTTTATAATGCACATCAAAACTGGTAAGAACCAAGCTGCACAAGTCTGAGGTATTCTTTTCATGAGAATCGGGGATGATTTCATAACTGACCACTTTTACATATTTTTCACTCACATAAAGTAAAAGGAAACACGACACTGCCTCACTGAGCATGAAGGATCAGGGGTTGAAAACTTCAAGTATTCACAAATACTTCCCAAGTCTTATATTTGAATGCATGCAAAAACAGATGCAAAACATATTTGGAAGTTCTCTGTCAAAGAAAATTTCCTTCAACTGTACTGAAAATGTTCCAATATGTGATTTAAATGTTTTTGCCATGTGCATAGTCGAGCTCATCACTTTACAGCCTGTGGGCATGTTTAGGATGTCACAGAATGGAACCCCTGTCATTATAACTTATGATGGATTATAGATAAACAATACAAGGTAGGTCTGCTCAGAGAGTTCTCTGCAAACTCCAGACTGTAAATTCTCCCAGCTTCGTGGGTGGAACATCCTGGTCACAGCTACTCAACTCCACTCAGCGCCTGTACCATCACAGCTGTGAACAATACATCAGTGAACGTGTGACTGTGTGCCAATAAAACTTTATTTGTGGACACTGACGTGTCACCTAATTTTCACAAGAAATTTGATTCTTTCTTCTTTTGATTTTTTTAATCCATTAAAAGAATTCTTAATAACTCCTTCTCAGCTTGTAGGGTATACAGACCCCAGCAGCCGACTGGATTGGCAGACCGCTGACCCAGAATACTCTGATATGAAATCAGAGTCCCTGTAATGGTCTGATTTGCATGAATACAAAAATGTCCATCTGTAAACGGATTTCTTCAAGGTAAGAATGTTAAATTCTTACGGTAAACCCAAGTTACCCTTCCACAACCCAACAAGCAAAGCCCCCGTGCTGGTGGAGTGAGGTCCGGCTTGGACCAGCGCGGTCAGGGAGTGGAGACGCTGGAGCGGGTCCCGGGGAGAGAGGGACCTGGGGTGACGGCACGGGGGCTGAGAAGGGGCGCAGAGGAAGGGAGGGGGCTGAAGAGAGGCCGGCCCTCCCGCCTGCAGGGCCCCTTCCCCACTCTGATGCACTCGCCCCGTGGGCAGCACACCTGCTGCGCTCCTGGACTGCGGGCCTGGTGCCCCAGCGCGCACTTTGCGCAGGACAACGGAGGCCCGGCCTCCTCCTGCGCAGGGCGCCTCTGTCCCTGCCGACGGGCCCTCGTCTCCCTCGGGGACACGGTGTCACCGGCTTCAGTGCGAGCGCGGCGCAGGAGCCAAAGCGGCTTAGCGCAGCCCCCCACCCCCACCCCTGAACCCCTACCCCGGCGGATTAAGAGCCTCTGGAAGAGGCGGGCAGGTGCGCCCGCTCCCGCCGCAGCTGGAGCTGCATCGCATCCGCACCGCGGCTGTTCCCAAGACCAGCAGGAGGAAAGCTGCCTTTTTAATGGCGGGGGCTTGTGTGCAGCCATAATTTTCTGTTTACATTGCAAAAGGGCAAGCTGGCGTGTCTTAATTACTGACAGAGAGGCGAGTTACTCTGCTGTTGGTAGTTCCGCTTATTCATTGGTGTAGATGGTGTTTGTCAGCCGTCGAGTCACCTTCTGCCCCTGCAAGTCGCTCAGCCTCACCGACGGTGAGAACAGCTGTTCACATCCAACTTCATATGAATATTCCTGATTATGGTCAATGAGGTTCACGCACTGGTCTGTGAGGTTCACGCACTGGTCTGTGAGGTTCACTCACTGGTTTGTGAAGTTCACACACCACGGCTGTGAGGTTCAAAATATAAAGAGGGAATACTATTCTCAACTAGGACCTGCCAGTTGATTCCAACAGACAGAAACTAAAGTGTCAGAAGGGGTGCAGGTGGAGTTCTGGGGTGGTGAGTTCAATCTTAAAAGGATTCAGAACGGCTTACTCAAATTTAGCAGACTTGTAGCAGCCAAAGTGCACTGTCCCTGACAACCACCCCAGGGTGGGAGAATTTCTTTGAAGAGATCCGAGAAACAAAAGCCGCCCCAACATGGGCACCCATCTCTAAGTTTCAGTCTTATTGCCAATGTAAGTTGAGACACTGGCTTTGGCGTGTGGAAGAGTTAATTTTTTTAAATCTATAATCCTGGTGTGGTCCTTGGAAACTAAGTTATTAAGCTACCCTCCTGAGGAAAAACTCAGAACACGCCTGTACAGCAACAGGAAGGAGACTTCTCTCCATTTCAAAGGTGCCACGTTCTTCTAAGTGAAACTCTGCTTTGTCACATGGCTTTGTCCAGGGATTGTTGGCCGACTGGAATGAGAGTCGACAGTCCCATGGACGGGAGCTGCCGTGATGGATGCACTTCACCCAAATACTGGACAATAAGAGAAACTTCATGTTTGTCATTTGCAAAATGACTTGTCACAGAGTGTCGCCCTTTGGAGAGCATCTGCTGAGAGCCTAGCTACACTGTGCATTCTCACTGCAGGCGGGGACGCGTGCAGCAGGTCGTGTTCAGGGAATGTGCGTGGTCGCTCTGTCCTGTCCAACTCCTTGTGACCCCATGACCATAGCCCGCCACACTCTTCTGTCCATGGGGATTCTCCAGGCAAGAATACTAGAGTGGGTTTCCATGCCCTCCTCCAGGGGATCTTCCCAACCCAGGGATCTAACCCAGGTCTCCTGCATTGCAGGCGGATTCTTTACCAGCTGAGCTACCAGGGAAGCCATCAGGGAATGTGGTCCCAGATAAACGAGAGGGGAGATGGCAAAGCAACATGGGAAGATGAGGCGTCAAGGACTTCTTTTCTGAGCTGAGGTGTAACTGACACACAGTACCACAGGTGTGCAACACGTTGATTCCATATTTGTATATGTTGCAAGCTCAAGACGTTGTCTAAGTAATATTCATCACCAAACGTGTCACAGACTTTTTCTAGTGACAAGTTTTAAGACTTACTCTCTCAGCAACATTCAAATATGCAATACAAATATACAACTATTAACTGTAGTAATAATTAAACTGTCCTTAAATGTACACTTTTGAGATGTGTCTTCCCTGGGTCCAGAGACTGTACTTCCTGGACGGGTACCATGAACTCCTCTTCTGAGAACTGAAAGCACATATTCCCCACAGTCCCTGTATGTGCCCCTTCCCAGGCACACGGCGCAGCCTCTCTGGGGGCTGATGCACCTCATGCTGATGGCAACTTCCCCAAAACCTCACCAAGAGGCACTGCCTCTCCCAGATCTGCTGTGAGCACAGCGCATGCCCGCCTGCAGCCACGAGATCATGACGGGCCTTCTGTCCACCACATCAGGGCATCTGCCACCTGCAGCTCTGATGGGTCACATGCCTGCCTGGAGCCCGGGCCTACCTCGGCTCACCTACCCACCCTCTCCCTGACAGAGGACACCGACCAGGCCCAGGTGCCCAGAGGTTGGGCAACCTGGGTGGCATCCCAAGCCCGCAGAAGATAGGCTGCATGTCCAGTCTGTGGAGAATTTGAAAAACGGACTGTTTCTAGTAAGACTGTTTCTAGTCACTGTTTCTAGTGAGATTGTAAAGAACAGAGGACAGGGCAGAAAAACCTGGATTAAAGTGAGGAGACATAGTCCCCTCTCTATTTTGCCGGGGGATTTTTGCATGGCCCTAAAATCTCTTCTCTCCTTATCAATAGCTCCATTATTTCATCAGAAAAAAAGAGGAAATCTCTATGTCTCCCTCCCTTAGGTGACCCTTAAAGACCAGTAAGTCCGTGAGGAAGGAAACACAGTTCCAGCCCGGGCCCAGACCTTGGGAAACTGAGCATCACGCGTCTGCTTCCTCAACTGCCAGCCGGGCTCCCCGGCCAGCCCCGCAGGATCCTCACGTCACACGATTGCAGAGGCAGTGTGATGCTGTCTGGAGTATGTCTGCTGTGATTAAAGGTGATGAGAATCAGCAATGTCACAAAAGGCTCTGGAACCCACTGGTAAGGTTGTGCACACATGTGGGTGTGCACATCTGTGTGTTCACAAGCAAGTGTGAATGCACGTGGGTCTCTGTGTTTGCACACGTGTGCTGTGGTTCTTTAATGTTTATATGGTCATGTGTGTGCACATGTGCATGTATGTGCACGTGTGTGTGTACTCATGTGCATGTGTATACCTGTGTGCATGTGTGTTCGTGTGCCTGTGTGTGCACCTGTATGTGTGTGCACATGTATCTGTGTGTGCACATGTATCTGTGTGTGCACCTGTATCTGTGTGCACATGTATCTGTGTGTGCACATGTGTGTGTACCTGTGTGCATGTGTGTTCATGTACCTGTGTGTGCACATGTGCACACATGTGTTTGTCCCACAGGAACATGCAGGGGCTCCCATTTTGAAGACCAGTTCAGATGCCCTCCTCCGGCTGGTCAGCCTCGGCGTCTGGCCCAGCTGTGTACTCACCTCAGCTTCCACATATCCACCATCTGGAGGTGCTTCCACCAGCAGTCCAAACTCCAGACACTCCCTTTGAGAAACCAGTAAGTTATGGTAAATCATACGATGACATTCAAATCGCTGTGAAGTCCAGTCTTCAGGGAAGAATGCCTGTTACAACATGAAGTGAAAAGGCATGAAACCAAACTAACAAATGGTCTCTGCTATGCGTGAAATAGAAAAATAACAGAAAGAAAACACAGGAAAATGGTTTGTTGGGAGATGCACAGTTTCTCTTATTTTCTTCTGTCTCTCAGAATGTTTTTGTTTCTATGCAATGATCACACAATAACGTGTTATAAACGGAGAAAGAAGGGCACCTTTGATGTGAGGGCGGAGAGCGTGTGCAGGGCTGGGACTTGGGGTGGAAAGAAAGGCCGTGCCTCGGGGCAGCCCTCCGGGACTGTGCCCGGCCAAGTCCACTGTGATACCCGCCCTGCCACGCATGGCGAATGTGAGTCTGGACTCCGGCCCCTCCCCTTGCAATCCCTTGGGGAGCAAGGCCTGGGTGTCCTCAGGGGCCACACTGGCCCTGCCAACAGCTAGACAGGCAGCCGGTGCCAGGCCCGGGCGTCAAGGGGTAGGCAGCAGCTTCGAGGCCTCGGGGATCCCAGTCAGTGGAGCACTCGGTGGATCCTCACTCCCGGCAGCCCCCTCGCCCCCCACAGGGTCCCCATGCCGCTGCCCCGAGAGCCCTCCTAGGCCTCCTGTCCCCAGGGTCCCCTTGAAGTACCCTTTGTCCCCCATAAGCCCCAGCGCCCACCTCCCCCAAAAATGGCCCCAAGGGTCTTCATACCAACTCTGAAGTGTTCTTTATTCACCTCAAGTGAATATTCACGACCACTTATGTTGATGATACTCCCAAGTTTGGAACAAATATGATCAACACACAGAAGGTTCCCTGGAGAGAAGTGCTTTTCTGATGCAGGAATGGCACACAGAGGGCAACAGGCAAAAAGCTGCATTTGCGCTGGTCAGTCAAGCACTTAGTGAGTACTTACTGGGTACCATCACTGTGCTGGGCTTGAAAAGATGAAAAAGACACAACAGCCCATGCAGAGGCCAAAACACATACACACACACACACACACACACACACGAATCACATTGGCTCGTAAGTGCCTCAAAGGAGGGAGCGTGGAGACCGAGCCAGGGCCTGGCATCACCCGGCTCCTTTTGAGTCAAACCTAAGTACAGAAAATGCAGATTGCTTCAAAGGGGATTTAACTTTTCAAGACAGACCATTTCCAAGCCCAACCTTTCCCACCCCGTGGAATTGCCAGCTGGGTGCCCGGGGTTGGGCCTGCCCCAGTCTCCAAAGAGTGGGGCTGCGTCTGAAGACTCGGGCACGTGAAACTTGATCAGACACTTGGGAGCATCTCCGTAGCCCCCGCGGAGCCCTGGGATCTCACAGCAAACCTGATTACTGAGTGACAGCTCGTTCCGTGAGCATGTAATATCAGAGCCCGTGCTGGGGGCGGGTAGGCCCATTTAATACCTCATGCTGTCTTGGTTCCCCATCTGAAGGATTTCGAGAGACAATCAGGGAAAATAAAAACAGAATGGAAGGTTGAGAAAGGCAAATTGTGAGGGTCTGGACAAATTGAGTTATTCTAATAAGATGTCTCTTCCAGAGTTCTTTTCTTCGTCAGGCCCAAACTTGACTGCTAATTAAGTTATTCCACTGGAAAGGAGAAAAGAATCACCTACAACTTTTTTTTTAAGAACCACTTTATAACCTTTGGTACCTTGTTCCCGCTTTGGGCCACAGGGGTATAAACCTGTAATTAACAACTTCTTTATTGCCTCCTCGATAGTAATTGCCGTGTATCGCCTTAGGTAGTGAGAATAAAATCCTTCCTACACTCTCCTCCCCACGCTCCGCCAGCCCCCTGGTTGTTATTCAGGTCTTGCCAAGATTTCACCTTCCACAAACCTGTGCTCACTGGGCAGCTCCTCTACTCTGACCTCTCCGTGAGCATCAATACATCTGCTGTAAGAATTCCCTCCCCGCAGAGTAGCCTGGAAAGAAACAAGGGAAACGGGGGGGAAAACATACAGGCCGGGCTGAGATTAGCTTATCTATTATCGTGAAACCGTCTGCAGCTTCAAAGGGCTGGGAGCCGGGGAAGCAGAGCTGATTGCGCCTGGAAGGGTCTGCGGTTGTCTCCTCTCGCCCAGATGTGGGGCTGCCCACTTGGGGCTGGGGGAGCCCGGACATGAAGGCAGGGACTGGCATCTCCCCGGGACTGAGTCGGTGGTCCTGGGTCAGATGGCGACAGCACGCGTGTACCTACTCGGCCAGCGCTTCGCGGAGGACACAAGGCACTCTCGTCCCCTCCCTGGACTCCGGCTTTCCCGCTGGTGGGCAGGCAGCGAAGCGCCCGTCACAGGCGGCGTCTCTGCAGTCCACGGGGTTGCAGGACGTCGGCTGGGCCGTCCCACGGGACTCGAGCCTCTGACCACATGCGGGAACACAGGCGACGGAAACAACCCACTTAGAGGCCGAGCGCCAGTGACTGACATCACTTCCTGATTAGAATTCGGGGGACTTTTCTGGGTTTTGCTTATTTTGGGCTTTTTCCAGTGGGATGATTGAGACTTTGATTTTATCCACAGTATCTTAGAACTCACCAGAACAATGGAAAATGAATGTAATGTTTATCGATATAGAGAAAAGTCCTCTGGCTAGAGAGATACCAAATAAAATCCAATTAAATTCTCCTGTGGTCACAGGTCTGGTTAATGAACAACCCTCACTGCGCTGAGCAGCGAGTGAGCCGGCTGCCAGCCTCTGAGCCTCCGACCCCCTGCTCTGAAGGCCAGCGGTCCACACTGAGCACAGCCTGGCCCGAACCCAGTCAGGACCGGTCTGAGCACTGTGGACACAGGACTCCAGGGCGGCAGGCCCCGGGCCCCTGCGTCCTGAGCAGTGGAGTGGGGGGTTGGTTTCAGTGGGGGAACCTCCTTCCTCCCGGTGGAGAGCAGCCAGCACTGCCTCTCCTCATCTTCAGGCTCACAGACGTGAATTCCCAAATTACCGTTTTTCAGAGCACAGCCTCTCAGCAAGGCCTGCATATTTTTTTCCGTCACTTGTTTCCAACTTCTAAACTCACTGCATGTGTCAGTGTAGCCGGCATAAATTAAATATATATTAGTAGAACCTTCCTTTCTCATTTTATTGATATTTTTGAGTTAGAGGGAAGGATTTCTGCCTATGGTAAAGAAAAGGAACACAATTATTTCCCAAAACTGAGAAAGGATAAAGCACTATTCTTTTTAAGATCACCCATAATCCCAACAACAAAAAAAAATCCCCAGGTTTTTCACTGGTAAGAAATCCACCTGCCAATGCGGGAGACTCGGGTTTGATCCCTGGTTTGGGAAGATCCCCTGAAGAAGGAAATGGCTACCCACTCCAGTATTGTTGCCTAGAGAATCCCATGGACATAGGAGCCTGGAGGGCTACAGTTCATGGGGTTGCAAAAGAGTCAGACTCAATTTAGCAACTAAACAATAAATAATCCCAACATCCAGGGGCAAGCCATGTAATACTTTGTTGTATTTCAATTGTCCTTCCATTTATTTTTACATTATAACATCATAAGGTTCTTATTTTAATTCTACTTTAAAAAAAAACTTTCTCGAAGTTAGTTTTCCATGTCCTTGAAAACTCTACAGACTGCTTTAAAGACCACGCCACAGTCTGTCCTACAGAGAGTGGTGGGCGCAGCCCCCGAGCGCTGCCTCACACACGGCACAGCAGGGGTGGCTGCGTTCCCGAGCCTTTCTGAGACCTAAAGCGCGGTCTTCGCAAGGACCCCGTGGTCCCCGTGTTACAGACAGAGAATCACGGAGCAAAGCTGTCTGGTTCAAGGTCTCACAGAGAAACCATGATGCCTGCAATAGCTCATGGTTCCCACGTCAGCCTACACTCTCCAGCCTGAGTGCAGAGTCAGCTTCACCCTTTCCGTCTGTTTAAACATTGGAATAATCATTTCTAGCCTTTCACTGTGTGGACCTCGCTTCAGTGTATCCAGCTTCTTGTGCTCAGGTGCTTTTGCAGAACCCTAATCCAATGGTGACTGTGTGTGTGCTGTCGTTCAGTCTTATCTGACTTTGTGTGGCTCCAGGACTGTAGCCCACCAGGCTCCTCTGTCCAAGGGATTCTCCAGGCAAGAATACTGGAGTGGGTTGCCATTCCCTTCTCCAGGGGACCTTACTAACCCAGGGATCAAACCCATGTCTCCTGCATTGGCAGGCGGATTCTTTACCATCTGAGCCACCACCAGGGGATCCAACTTCTTCCCACCACCCAAAATGTATCCAGAGCCATGGAGATGGAGCCAAGTTCCTTTGTTTTGTTTCCTATCTTATTTCCCATTGCAACAGCAAACCACAGTGCAGGGGATGGGACCGAGGTGGGAGAGAGAAACAGGAGGAAAGAACCTTAGATGGTCTGTAAAACAAAGACCCGCAGGAACAAATAAACAATGGGGTCCTTGAACTGACTGAGGCTGTGACCTGGGCATCGGGGGAGAGCAGACGGGCCTCATGCAAGCTGTGAATTAACTGCCTTGCTGTCGCCAGACGCCAGGCCCACAAGGGGGCAGAGCCATCTGGCCTTCAAAGAGGACGGGCCATCACAGGGACCTTCCACCCCGCCGGCCTGAGGGCCGCCGTCAGAGCCAGAGCTGGCAGAGACCCACTCGGACGAAGCGGCCTCACTCTCAAATATCTCTCACCCAGACTCTCGGGAGGGCCGACTAACCAGAGCGACATCCAGAGCAGACACTGCTCCGGGAAACCCCATGGCAGCCGCATGTCATGAGGCCGCCATCACCAGGAGGCCCCTCATGGCTGGCGTGCCCCTCCTCAGAGCCACAGCTTGATGGCTACCACGCACATCGGCGTCAGCCTCTCAAGAAACGGCGTCCAAACAAGTGGATTCCCTTCACAGTAGCGACAGGGCAGCACGGAGCTGTGCCTGCGTTCTCTGAACGGACATGCTGAGCATCCTCCTCTGACCTGGCGGCCAGCTGCTGTCTCCCTAACCCAAACCACGAAAAATTCTTACAAACCAAAGCACAGGCCCCTCTTTAGCAATGACTTTTTCTGCCACCCGTTAATGAGCCAAACCGCTAGTCTGGACATGCTAGAGCAGGAGCAAGTGCCAAGTGGAGAGACGCCGGGCTTTTATGTGTGAGTCTCTAAGATAAAGCAGAATGATACGTAATCTTGAATTATGTCATGATGCAGAATGCTGTGGTTTCCTGGAAATATGGGGCTAATCATTTATTCTCTTAGGAATCAACTAGAGCATCGGTTGTCATATTAAACTCCTTTAACATTCCCAGTCTCCCTTGCAGGATGTTAACACTCTAAGTATACTGAGGCCTTTGTGTATATTTAAGCAGGAAAGAGGAGAAGGCGTTCTCGTGTGCCAAATGGAAAGGGAAAACACAAGTATCCTTTGCTGCCGTTGGGAGGCCGACACTTGGTGGGTTGCCACAGGGACTCAGAAGCACGCTCAGCCACATGTGTGTCCCACAGGCAGGGCCGTCAGCTGCCCGGACCGCCAGACGGAGGCAGAGGTCGGCAGGGGACCGTGGCCTCTTCGGCCCGTTCTCCCCGAGTCCACCTCCAAAGCCAGTAAAGTGTCACATCCGCCTCTCCAAACCCCGCCACCATCTTCTCACTCAGTAAACTGTAAGTACGCGCCCTTGGTGAGCTTTGTTGCTTCAAAAACAACAACTCTTTGCCCAGTATTGTCTTGAAATATATCATCTAAAAACTATAAAAGATCACACTACTTATTTTTGGCAGAAATGTCATACAATTTTATATCACTCCACATCCAGTAGCTATGTGCACACAACTGTTTTTCGTGGCTTCACAGGAATTTGCATCACGTGAGAACCAAGCATTTTTCCTTTTCTGTCTCCAGTGACTTGGTGTGTCCATGTCCTGAGGATCTTCTAGAAGTCATGCGAGCAGGAGAGATGAGCACACCAGCTTGCACGTCGCCAGTCGCCCAGGTGGAGCTGGGGGGATGAAGCGTATATAGATTTTGATTCCATGATTTAGTATAAGCTCAAGAATTGTAGATAAAAGAAGAATGGTGGATAAAGATTTCAACTTAAATATATATATACATATACATATTTGAAGCAGCTAGAAACATTTCAGAAATTCTGTACATTTACTTCTTTCCTCGCATATTTAGCTTGGTATTCTTAAAACTTTCTGGTATCCATCATGTTTTCCCTAGATACCTGTAAAGAAAGAATTTCGTCCGAGGTTTGTGAGCTTTTTGAGGGAAGCCTGGCTATGTTTCTCCCATCTGTGTGCATAGTGCCATAAAAGTTCCTTTTTTTATTCAGATCTCCCTAGGATAAACCGAAGTTCTGAAGCCACCGGCAAAGAAGCAGGAACAGATGTCACGTGCCATAAGGAGTCAGCATTAGAAACACAAGTTTTTTCTAAGATAACTAATAATTCACACTTGCTGAGAGCAACTGGGTTAAAGAAGTCATTATACATAACACACAGAGTAAAGGCCTGGGTATTAAGGCTTAGTTGGTAAGTCATCCTAGAAAGTTAATAGATAATGAATTTTAGCAAACTCTGGGAGATAGTGAAGGACAGGGAAGCCTGGTGTGCTATAGTCCATGGGGTCACAAAGAGTCTGACATGACTTAGCAACTAAACAACAACAAAAAAGTTCCAGCATATAGGACAGGACATATATCCGTCAAAATAATGGTGAATATTCAGATGTATTTACCAACGCATCATCAGTGACCAAATACTGGAATTTCTGTTTTCAATCAGGGTCACTGACATCACAGGGACAGTCACATGGAGAGGAGGTCTGAGTCTGGCAAAGTGATAAATGTTCTCTTTATGGATACTATTTTCCTGCCTGGAGCTAATAATTAACATCATTTGATGTGCTAAGCATTCCCAATAGTGAAAGTTAAATCAAAACCCAATGAGTAGGGAACCAGAGAGTCATAGCTAGAAACCAATTTTCTCAGAGTTAGAAGATCCCTGTTCCCTAATGTTTGTTATCTGAGTATGTCTCACTTCCACAGAAATACCACACTGAATATTACATATAAGATACGACTGTCTTCACCACAGCCAGGACATGGAAACAACCTACGTGTCCATCGACAGAGGAACGGATGAAGAGGACATGGTGCGTGTACACAACGGGATACTACTCAGTCATAGAAGGAGTGAAGTAAGGACATTCGTGGCCACATTGAGAGACCTAGAGGTTGTCATACTAAGTGAAACAAGTCAGACAGAGACAGATACCACATGATATCACTCACACGTGGAGTCTGAAATATAGCACAGATGAGCTCATCTATAAAACAGAAACGGACTCACAGAGAGAACAGTAGCGTGGTTGCCGGAGTCAGGGGATGGGGAGGGATGGATTGGGTGTCTGGGATTAGCAGATGCAAGCTGGTATATGAGAATGGAAAAGCAAGGGAGGTCCCTATATAGCACAAAGAATTGCATTCAATATTCGGTGATAAACCACCATGGAAAAAACGTGGAAAAGTATACATATGTATAATTGAGTCAGGCTTCCTTCGTGGCTCAGACAGTAAAGAATCTGCCTGCAATACAGGAGACCGGGGTTCGATCCCTCGGTCAGGAGGATCCCCTGGAGAAGGGAATGACTGCCCACTCCAGTATTCTTGCCTGGAGAATCGCATGGACAGAGGAGCCTGGGGAGCTACAGTCCAGGGGAACACAAAGAGCTGAACACAACTGAGCAACTAACACTTTCGCTGATAACCACAGAAGCTCCCGCTTCTAACTCGTGACAGAAGCGCTCAGAACCATCACTCAGGAGACTGGGTTCTGGGTCTTCGACCTGAAGCCAGCCCCAGACCTTGGCATGCCCACCGAGCGGGGGGCAGTTCCCTTGTCTGTGAAAGGAGAACAACTGCACGAAGGGTGAAGCCCCACGCAGTCACTGTGGCGGGGGGTCCGGGGCTGCCTGGCCCCTGCTGGGGGTCCTCTGGGGCCTCCGGCCTGAGGATGCTCCCGTGGCCTTGCTTTTGGTCAGAGTCGCTCCTCACCTAGCTGCTGCTGGGGGCGCCCCTGAAGTTTCTCTTCCCCGAGTTCACACTCTATTAGCACAGGCTCTTGTTTTTTTGCTTTTAAGGTTAAAAAACCCTTAGGTTTCAAATAAAATAATACCTAAAGAAATAATTTCAGTAATAAGCAGGTCATAAAGTAGCATTTTCAGTTCAATTTAACAAATGTCCTGGAGCACTGTCTCTATGGTGATATGAATGTTTCAGGAGCTGATAAGGGAGGCTAAGGCTTTCTCCCCGCAGGGAGTTTGCGGTTTAGCGAACAGCAGTGGGGGTGGGGAGGCCAAGATAACACAGACGCAGGAGGAACAGAACACCCGGAGAACTCAGAGGCTGCTGGTCAGTTGGAAAACGCAGGAAGTGTGGACAGGGGGCCGCACTTGAGAGGGGGCCTGAGAGCCGGACAGGCTTCCCGGGTAGGGGCAGCCAGCAGCCCTGGCCACAGGAGTTATGCCCAGAACACTCTGAGCCACAGCAGCCCCATAGGAAGATGCAAGTGATGGGAGGAATGGCAAAAAGCCTCCGAAATCAAAGATGAATGAAAAGTGCAGAAAATAAGATTTTGTTCAGACATTCACCTCATCAAAAGCAACCCCCCTGCCCTCAACCAAAGCACTGACTCAGAAACTGACGTGCTTCCGTGTGAGCAGTTTCCTCAAAGAATTTCCAAGGAAGCCCTGGTGTGTTCTGCTTTCTTGGTTTTTCCACGTGGAAGGGTGGAGGCTCCAGGGCACCACCCCAGGAGCTCGCTCCCTGCAGTGAAACCCTCAGTTCTCGGTGTTACACTCACGAAACCTGTCTCCAGCCTCCAACGGAACACAAGTTATCCGCGCTGCACCCATCAGTGCTAAATGGGACACAACTTGAAAAATTCGGGGAATTGTGCAAATCTTGGGCCTCTTTGTGAGCCCTCTTAAAATGTCCTTCATTAATCCCCCAGGTCCTAATCAGGAGGATTCCAGGGGCAACACCACTGTTTGTAGCAGGAATCCTGGAGCTTCATCATAAAAGGTGGCTGGTTTAGAATTCAGCTCAAATTCAGAAAACATGCGTCTACACCGAATAACAAAGACAAGCAAGGAAAACAAACAGCCCACATGCAAAGTGATAAAGGAGCTTGTATCTCTCGAGTGGAAAAGGTTCCAAAGTATTTTCCCTGTAATTTGCATTGTAGTTTGTAAGATTTATCAGTTCTCATTCAAGTCACCAAAAATACAACGGAGAATTTTATATTAATTGGAACATTAATAATGCATTTCTAAGCTAAATGATGTCCTTGGGATTTCAGAGGAAATCTCAGAAACGCGTGGCTGAAGTGCTCCGCACCACCAGACAAGCTGAGCCCTTCATCAGGTATTCATTTGAATGGATTTTTTCTTCAGAGCGTTCACAGGCACTCGGTAAATCGGCGGATAAAGTAAATGTATTCGTGTAAACTCGTTTGATTAGCACCTCCTGCCCTTCCAAATGAGGGAATAACATTCTGGGATTCTCTCCCAGAAGCTATTTCAGTCGGCTCTGTTCAATATGCACTGCATCCCTTAAAGGCTACAGTTTTATTAAAAGCCTGACAATTACATAACCAGGAACATTCCACAGGTGAGAAGGAATCATTAGAGTTTCCTTCTTCTCAGAGGTCGTGAATCCCGGGAACTTCACCCAAAAAGGGATGGAATAACAAAGCTCTGCAAGGGCTAGAGGCCAAGCCCTGTGAAATAGCCCCTGAGCACAGATCCCTCGAAGCACCTCTGACCCTCTGCTGGGGCCTGACACTCACGTTACTCAGAGGTGAAACCCAGGAGTGAAGCACCTGTGTCCACGTGGGGAGCCACAGGAGCCTCGAGGGAACGATTGTAGCAAACCACCAGGATGGGGCGACCTCCTCATCACAATGAAGAATGAAGATGCCGGACAGAAGGAAGGCAAACTCCAAGAGTCACCACGTTTGGTCCAAAACCACAAAACCAGACAGACCATTAGAGGTTGGAACAGCACTTAGCCTTCAGGAGGAAAAAGGTCACAAGCTGTGTGAGACCCTGGGGTCCCCTTCTCTGTCTCGGCAGTAATTCAGTGGATCTCAGCTTCTGGACAATTTGCTGAACTGCGTTTTACATTTTGCTCACTTCTCTGTATGCATGTTATTCTTCATGTGAAAAAAAAAAAAAATACTGCAAATAGAAAAAAAAAACAAAAAACAAAAACCCTGCAAGGTGGTGAACCCCAAAAGGACAGAAATTCTGTCTGCCCACTGGTCCCTGCCCACCCAGCCCCTCCAGACCCAGCTGAGGGGACAGGCTGCCCAGGGGAGCAGAAATTCCCTCGTGGGATGGGACTGTGTGATCAGGATTATCTGCCCTGTGGTCGACCCTGTCATCTTTCTCTGCTTTCTATGAGTTTGTCAAAACAAGCATTCATCTTACTCTGTTATTTACACAGTCTAAGTAACAGCCTTGGTTGCATTAAACATACAAAGAGTGAGAGAATAAATACCAGTATTGCTCATATTCAGGAACTTCCTGGCTCACTCAGCTTCAGTCTACCTGAATGACCGACTCTCAGAGCGTTAGAAAACTGTAGGACAGACCATGCACCTGGGAGATGCGTGTGAACACGGCTGTGTCACAAAGCCCTGCTGGTGGACGGTGCCCAGCCAACCTGCTCTGGGGGACAGACCGAGGGCAGCCTGTGGGCTAGGACTCCTCTCTGCAGAGAACTGCTTTCTTCCTGTTCTATTGCTTAGTCACCCTAATATATCTAACAAGAGACATCATCTAAACACCTCCAGAAATGCTAAAAAGCCCTCTGACAAATTCACCCTCGTTCTTAATGCAAACACTCAATGAAATATGCATGGGTGGTTTTTTCCACAACATAATTAAATGAATCTTAATCCAAATGCCAACATCATCCTTTTTAAATAAAATTTTATGTATTTGAGGTATGACACATAATGTTTCAATATACATATACATTGTGAAATGATTACTACAGGTGAGCTAATTTACATGCATCATCTCACATAATTACCACTGTCTGTGTGTGTGTGTGTGGTGAAAGCACTTAAGATCTACACTCTTAGAAAATTTCAAAGATGTTGTTATAAACTATACTATTATGCTATACATTACCCTCTAGAATTTACCCATCCTACAAAACTCAAGCTGGTTTTAGAAAAGGCAAAGGAACCAGAGATCAAATTGCCAACATCCTCTGGATCATCGAAAAAGCAAGAGAATTCCAGAAAAACATCTACTTCTGCTTTATTGACTATGCCAAAGCCTTTGACTGTGTGGGTCACAATAAACTGTGGAAAATTCTGAAAGGGATGGGAATACCAGACCACCTGACCCACTTCTTGAGAAACCCATACGCAGGTCAGGAAGCAACAGTTAGAACTGGACATAGACCAACAGACTGGTTCCAAATAGGAAAAGGAGTACGTCACTGTATATTGTCACCCTGCTTGTTTAACTTATACGCAGAGTACATCATGAGAAACGCTGGGCTGGAAGAAGCTGGAATCAAGATTGCCAGGAGAAATATCAATAACCTCAGATATGCAGATGACACCACCCTTACGGCAGAAAGTGAAGAGGAACTAAAGAACCTCTTGATGAAAGTGAAAGAGAAGAGTGGAACAGTTGGCTTAAAAGTCAACATTCAGAAAATTAAGGTCATGGCATCTGGTCCCATCACTTCATGGGAAATAGATGGGGAAACAGTGGAAGCAGTGGCTGACTTTATTTTGGGGGGCTCCAAAATCACTGCAGATGGTGACTGCAGCCATGAAATTAAAAGACACTTGCCCCTTGGAAGGAAAGTTATGACCAACCTAGATAGCATATTAAAAAGCAGAGACATTACTTTGCAAACGAATGTCCATCTAGTCAAGGCTATGATTTTTCCAGTGGTCATGTATGGATGTGAGACTTGGACTGTGAAGAAAGCTGAGCACTGAAAAATTGATGCTTTTGAGCTGTGGTATTGGAGAAAACTCTCGAGAGTCCCTTGGACTGCAAGGAGATCCAACCAGTCCATCCTAAAGGAGATCAGTCCTGGGTGTTCATTGGAAGGACTGGTGCTGAAGCTGAAACTCCAATACTTCGCCACCTCATGCAAAGAGTTGACTCATTGGAAAAGACCCTGATCCTGGGAGGGATTGGGGCCACGAGGAGAAGGAGATGACAGAGGATGAGATGGCTGGATGGCATCACTGACTCGATGGACATGAGTTTGAGTAAAATCTGGGAGCTGGTGATGGACAGGGAGGCCTGGCGTGCTGCGATTCATGGGGTTGCAAAGAGTCGGACATGACTGAGTGACTGAACTGAACTGAACTGAACTGAACTAACTCAAACTCTACTTTTGACCAGCATCTCCTCAACCCTCTTCCCCCGACCCCGGGTAGCCAATGTTCTGTTTCTATGAGCTTGACTTTCTTAGATCCCATGCATAACTGAGATCACACAGTATTTTCCTTCTGTATCTGGCTTATTTCACTGAGCATATTCACAAGAGCCGAGATATGGAAACAACCTAAGCATACATCAGTGGAGGATTGGATAAAGAAATCATGAGAGATGGATGGTAGGTGGGTAGGCAGATAGATCAGAAGAAGAGAATATGGTTTATCTGAAACACAGAAGGCAATCCTGCCATTTTTGACCACAGGGATGAACCTGGAGAACCTTATACTAGGTGAGCAGTTAGAGCCTTGCTCCGTCATGAGGGTAGACGGTGGTGACTTTAGGAAGCTCGAGTGAGGATTGAGTAGGAGAGTGACAGCAAAAACACCTTGGGCAGTGGTTTCCAAATGCAAGGTGTTATTGTTTGTGAAACTCAGCCCCCACCGTAACTCACTGCCTCCCAGCGGGAAGAGGATAGTCTCTTCCCAGCCCGTCCCGCTGTAACCTAGTTCCCCGGGTACTTCTGATCAAACTGCCCATTTACACCTCTCTTCTCAGGTACAGCTTTGACCTGGGCTCTGGCTCTTCTCAAAAGGCATTACTACTTTACGAAGTCACAAGAAAGAAAATGGAGGAGACAGGAGGGAGTCGCAGGGCCAGGGGCTGTGCTGTGTCTTACTAGAAGCAAGACAGTTATGCCAGCTCCAAGATTTCATGCTGTCTTCTTGATCCACATCCACTCTTTTAATAATGCAAAAAAAACTAGAATAAGAAAACAAGCAACCCAAATGCCCACCAGCTCACGAGTGGATGCTGGTACATCCACAGGACAGAGTATTCTTCAGCAAAAAATAAAAAGGAGTGAAGTGCTGATAAATGAAGTGCCAAATAGATGAACTCTGAAACCATTATGCTGAGTAAAAGTCAGCCACAAGAACTACACCGGACACGGTTCCGTTTCTGTGAACTGCCCACAGCCAGCCAGTCTACAGACTGGGAGGTTGGGGGTGATGGGACGTGACCCTGGAAGGGCACAGGGTGTCTCTTGGAGGGACAAGAATGTTCTAAACGCGAGTGGTGACAGTTGCACAAACCTGAGAATGAGCTAAAACCACGGCAATGCACTCTCCGGTTGAACTCTGCGGCATGTGAACATCGCAATAAAGCTGTTATTGAAATAAGTAATAGCTTTTTTTTCTTTCCAGTCTCATTGGGGTGACCGTTATCACCTGATCTATGTGTCTGGATTGTGTGACAAATGTGTTTTTCTCATGCATTATACATGTAACTTAAAACAATGCTCACGGGCACCTGGGCAGAGGGCACGTCCCTCCATCACCAGGGGTAAGAGCTCTGCAAATTAACAGTTCACTGAAGCGGGTAATGGGTCTTCTGCAGGCACCAGAACCCCTGTGGGGGCATGGGGTTCCCGTGTGAGCAGGCTACTTGCAGCCCAGAACAGTGTGGTCAGGGCCCTAAGCTCCTCAGGGGTGGGGGCTCTGCGGGGACACCTAGAGCCTGCGGCCCGCACACGTCTCCACAGCACGCCCTGCAAACGTGCATGACAATGGTTTCTGCACATGCCCCGTGTGCTCAGCGGTGAGCACACATGTACTACATGCGTGTCTCTTGCTGGGGGTGGGACATCTTTGTTTTTGCCTACAGCCTCTCCTCCCAGAGACCACACGCATTTGAGGTCTATAGGTCTGGGTGGTTTGTGAGATCGTGTCCAAGGCCCCATTCCTGGGCAGAAGTTGGCTTTGGTCTCTCAGGACCTTCGATGCAGGAGTGCTTTCTGGGAAGAGCCCCTTGGGGGAGCGGTCCTGGGAGCAGCCCCTCCTACAGATAGCAGCCGGGGCCTCTCAGGTCTGGGGGTCCCCAGCACACATGGAGGAAACACAGCAGCACCTGGGAGATAGGATGCAGGACCTGCCGAGACCTCCTGGGAGCCTGGGACTCGGGGTCCTGGCCACTGTCTGCTCAGGTGGCCAGCGCAGTGCCCAGCGCCCCGGGACAGGAGCCCCGCGCCACCCCAAAGCCAGACTTTCTCTTCCTCTTCCCACAGGACTCCCAGGGTTTGACCTGACCCTAGGTGAGCCCAGAGCTCTAGAAATCAAATCCACACTTGAAAAGCAACAGGGACCTGTGGCAAATTCAAGCTCAGCATGTGGACCAGTACCCCAGGCCCCAGACTTCAGTAAGACAGACAAGGACCTTCTGGAGCTGTGTGTGCATCGGGGCTCAGGCCACCTCACAGGGCTGTCTAGGCCAGCGGGCTGTACAGGGTCGAAACTCAGCAAGCAAGCCCCTCCATGCCCACCCACTCTCCTTTGTCATTTGTGGTGCAAACCATCCCCAATCAGCCACCATCAGGGCTGGCTGACTGTCCAGGATGCTGACCATCCATCGGGACAGCACCCGCGTGGGGACGCTGCAGGTATGGAGACATCTCAGCACTCCCGCAAGTCAGGACCCTCTCCCTGGAGCCCAAAGGGCCCTCTGCCCACATCTGAGGACCCAGCCCTACAGAGCTGTGTGTCTGTCTACACACGTTGCTTAGACCGGTTATCAAGCGGTCACATCCCTGGTTCTGAAAACCTCATCCTAAAGAAGCTGGTTTATTTCAGGATTTCAAACATTTCAGTACAGTCTTTCCTCTACTTTTTGTACCCTAATATATCAGCCAGCATAGGAATAAAGTTACTACAAACAGCTGGCCTAAATTACTCTCCCAGCCCCTCTATGAACACTTTCTGTGGGTTGCAGAATATGCATATTTTCTACGCCCCACATTTGGCTGATAGATGTTGTTGCAGGCGCTGTGTAGTATGGTTAAAAATGTTTCTCTTTCATTTCTGAGTCTTTAATTTTATGTTTGAGCTCTGCATAAAAATAGCTTATAATTGCTTTTTGACAGCAATAGGCCTAAGATTGTGACTCAAGTTTTGAGATATTATCTTCTTTTGTAACTGTATTCAATGAATACATAGTTCAATATGGAACTTAAAAAGAATTCCAGCTTGTGCAGTTCCTATATTCCACTGACACATTAAAGTCACAGTGAAAGTGGGCCTATCAGGGGGCCTGACTAGGGTCCACACCTACTTTCTAAGGAAGCTCACCTTCACCAGAGGAAGGGTTTTCTTGCAGAAGCTGTGAGTGGAGAAGGAGAACCTTTAGAACCTTCCACCCGCTTTCTCGACACCTGCCTGCACTGCATCCGAGCACCACAGATAGAGCCTGCAACACGAAGAACTCCAAGTCTCTGATTTTCCCTAAAAGACAGTGTGCGAAAATTTCGCACATTGCATAGAGAATTGTTTCATATGAATAAAACATGGTCAGAAAATATGGTCACTGAACACAGTGACAGATTTTCTTTTCTTGGGCTTTAAAATCACTGCAGACAGTGACAACAGTCATGAAATTAAAAGATGCTTGTTCCTTGGAAGGGAAGCTATGACAAACCAAGAAAGCATATTAAAATGCAGAGACATCACTTTTCCAACAAATATCCACATAGTCGAATCCATAGCTTTTTCAGTAGTCATGTATGGATGTGATTGTTGGACCATAAAGAAGGCTGAGTGCTAAAAAACTGATGCCTTTGAATTGTGGTGCTGGAGAAGACTCTTGAGAGTCCCTTGGACAACAAGGAGACCAAACCAGTCAATCCAAAATGCAATCAACCCTGAATATTCACTGAAGTGACTGATGCTGAAGCTGAAGCTCCAATGCACTGACCACCTGACGCAAAGAACCAACTTATTGGAAAAGACCCTGATGCTAGGGAAGATTGAAGGCGGTAGGAGAAGGGGACGACAGAGGATGAGATGGCTGGATGGCATCACCGACTCAATGGACATGAGTTTGCGTAGCATCCGGGAGTTGGTGATGGACAGGGAAGCCTGCTGTGCTGCAGTCCATGGGGTTGCAAAGAGTCAGACATGACTTAGCAACTAAACAACAACAACAGAAATTAAAAGCCAGAAACATGCAACGCTTTCCTCACATGAATTGATACTTTTATGCCTTTAAACAACAAAGACATTACCCAGAGATGGGGTGAGCTGCTGAAAACTGATAAGAGAACTCAAACAGAATGGTCTAGAGACATGAGAATAAAATCTATAAACAGTGTCTCTCAGCCACCAATTCTGTGTAGAGTTTTCATTTATTTTTTGGTTTTCAAGCTTCTTCGATAAAACACAGGTGCACAAATGTCCCCCGTTTACATTTCAATGAACAGCTTCTGCCAGGCTGGGTTGGGGGTGGGGGGGTGGGGGGGCTGCAGGTGGGAGGGTATGGGATTCAGAAAGCCACCAGAATTTAGAACCTGTCACTCTCACATGTATTAAAGTCACATCACTACCATTTTCCTCAATAGCAAGAAAAACTCGGAATAGTTTTCAGACACAGAGACTATCATCCAAAAGTAAGGAGAGAGAGGTGGCAATAACATGGAAGTAAAACGCAACTAAACGGTGTTTCTCAAGGTCGGGGTCTCTGTGGTGACGGTGGGTCCTCTGCAGACAGATGTCTCAGAGCCTCGGGCTCTGTGTCCATGTTCCAGACCAGGCCAGAGAAGCAGGGCCCTGCCACCATCATCACGTTCATCACAAACTGAGGAGAGCAGCCAAAATTCTCCTTTCTAAGTTTCAAAAGTGACAGAGTGAATATTTTCATGTTCAAAATAGAAAACAGTTCATGAGAAATGCAATTCACTTCCAATAAATTACATACTTTTAAACACTGTGAACGCATGAAACGAGATAATACGGGCAGAGAGCAGAGCCCTGGGATGCCAACTGTGGTGGTGACGGCCACACCCACCTTGGGGCTGGCGGAGACCCCGGACGTGGCCGTGCTGGGGTCCCTGTCTGGGGCCTCCGTTTAGAGGCAGATGCCCT
Organism: Odocoileus virginianus; assembly: GCF_023699985.2. Taxonomy (NCBI): domain Eukaryota; kingdom Metazoa; phylum Chordata; class Mammalia; order Artiodactyla; family Cervidae; genus Odocoileus; species Odocoileus virginianus. The sequence goes on from NC_069695.1 coordinate 54,993,015, forward strand.
GGTGGGCAGCTCTGCACCTCTCACGTCACTGACATCAGCAGCAACGTGACTGAGGTTCTCTTCCAGGAGAGGAGAAGTACTCTTCTGGCTTCTTCTCAATGTGTAATTTTTCACTCTTATATTAGGTGATGCTAGTTGCCATTCCAAAACTGGCCCATCTTCATAAACATGACTTTCTCTAAACTGCCAAACACCATCACCTCCTTAGGCATTCAGAATTTGCCCCCAATTTTTCATTAACCAGAAAGCACTTGATTTTACTAAAATGATCAACACTATGTTGTAATGACGTCACTCTGAGCACTTCTGTCTGTCTCAGCCGCACAGCCCCCAACCCCACCAGAGCCCATCACCTGAGCTCTGTCTGGGGTGTGGCTGCTTTGGACTCACACACACAGCAGAGAGCAGAGGCTAGTGATGTAATGAGAATGTCACTCAAAATTTTATAAATGTTAATATGGACAGTCAACTCTCATTTCTTTGAAAGTTGAGCAAGAAATGACAATTCTGCTAGCACCAGTACCAAGCACTCATTTTATATGGGGTTTTAAAATGTAGGGGATTGCAAATCTAATGCCTTATTCATGCTGCAAATTACTCTCTTTGGCATTGAAATATAACCGCAATTAAACCTACAGTAAAGTGTTACACAAAAGCTCTGATTGCTTCCAGCGGAATCCTGAGGTTTCTTGGGATGACAGGCACTGATGGCTGAGCCATCACTTCTGTTATCCACTTTTATTACCTGCCCAACAGTCCCCCCAAAGAGTTTGTTCTTGACTTTCTGCAGTGTGGGTTTCCATTCCCCAGAACTGGGTCCATAAAAGAAACCAGTATCCCCCCCTGCCCCTCATGTCCATGATCCGTCAGGTGTACCCACCTCTTCCAGCATCCTCACACCTGGCCAGGTACACCTCATCACTTTCCAGCTCTAAGAAGCATGTGATTTCAGGTCTTGGAGCTATGTTTCCAGTTCCTGCACCATGAAAGCAACCAAGTCAGTCACCCAACACCTCCTGAGTGTATTGTGCTGGGGACAAAGAAATAGGAACGACAGACAGTCTCTGGCCTCAGGAAAGGCGCCTTTTGGTGAGGACAAGTGATGTCAAAACAAAGAGCCAGTGTGCCGAGTCCTCTGAGGGTGCCCAGTGGAGGGGGCATCGAGGAACAGAAGGGTCAGCACACACACACACATGGGCAGAGTCAGGACAGGCTGTGGTGTCCACTCTTGGAAAACTCACTTATTTAGGATGGATCACCAACAAGGACCTACTGTACAGCACCAGGAGCTCTGCTCAGTGTCATGTGTCAGCCTGGATGGGAGGGGAGCTAGGGGGAGAGTGGGTACATGTATACCTAGCCGAGTCCCTCTGCTTGCCCACCTGAAACTATCAGAGCATTGCTAGTTGGCTACGTGTGTGCTAAGTCACTCCAGTCGTGTGTGACTCTTTGCGACACTATAGACCATAGTCCGCCAGTCTTCTCTGTCCATGGGATTCTCCAGACAAGAATACTGGAGTGGTTTTTCCTCTCCCAGGGATCTTCTGGGCCCAGCAATCACATCTGCGTCTCCTGCATCAGCAGACTACTAGCACCACCTGGGAAGACCTAAGTGACTATACTTCAATATAAAATAAAGGGTTTTTTTTTTAATGATTGAGACTCTACAATTTAAACCCTGGGACAGATACAGGGACATGGGAAGAGTTCCTAAGGGTGAGGAAGATGCAGCTAACTCAAAGCTGACTCCTCCACCCACCCACAGCCCGGCTGGAGGCAGGTCACCCTCATCACCGTGAGCCTAGTTTTCCAAAAAGGGCAGGCGTGGGGATGAACAACTGTAGTTGTGAAATTCAGGACAAAGTTCAGGAGTGAGACATAAAACAGATGCAGACGGTTTAGCCAGAAATCAGGAAAGCATAGTGTGAACCAATGCGCTGGGTAGAAAGTGCTTAAAATACAAAAACTGTATGTGTTAGAGAAAACAGGGTGGACACAGCTCCAGGCACATAGGCGCTGGGAGGCCGTCCAACTCAGACGTTGCTCAGCATTGGCCTCCTCGGGGAGAGGGAGGCATCTTGTCTATTCTGACCTCACCAACATCTGGTCATCGTCACTCCAGTTGAGAACAAATCAAAGGCAGGAAAACAAAACTTTAGCACACTTGACATATTGATGTCAATTTGGTTTTAAAAAAACTAAAGAAATAGGAATGACTTAGTAAATAATAGCTAGAAAAGATACATTTTCACAATATCAATGGATCTCTAAAGCAAAAACCCAACCAAATAAAAAGGCCTGGGCACTGCCACCAGGAGGCTAATAGCGTGGAAGGTATGACCCAGGGGTTGAACCCACGTCTCCTACATTGGCAGGTGGATTCTTTACCCCTGGGCAGTTATGATATTACACTGAGTTTAAAAGATAGTTTCCTTACTAAAAAGCACAAGAAGCATATTTTGGAAATGTGCACAAAGGCGGAGCATCCAGACATGAGGGGAACCCACCACGGGCTGCTGGCCGCCCCTCAATCCTCCTGGACACCTGACGGGGTCCAAGGGGGAATGAAAGTAGTCAGGTGAAACAAATCTGTGATGATGCCACAGGACAGAACGTCTCCACGAAGCAGGACAGGGCAGAGGTCACGACCGTGGAGTGGCCCAGAGGGACCTCTGCCGGCCCTTCCCCAACACAGCCAGGACTATCAGTGACCGTCAGTGACCATCAGTGACCTGGATGCCAGGCTGCGTGAGCATGGCTGGTGGGGGGTGGGGGGCAGGAGAACCCCCTCTGAGGACCCCCTCCTGCCACATGCACTGAGCAGTCACATCAGAGAGTGGCCGACCCTGGATAAGAGCATGTGGACAGAGGGTCCAGGGACACCTGGTGTCCCCCGACCCTGGGCTCCAGTCACCCCAAGGTGCTGGGAAGAGGCGTGCCTGCTTCCCTTCCCCAGCCCACTCCCAGGAAACCAGAAGGTGAGTTTACAGGACGTCTGAGCCACTCCAGGACTCAGCAAGGCAGACAATAAATAACAAAAAAGAGAAATCCATGAGATGTCGAAGGAATGAAACAGGCAAGAACTCAGAAGAACAATTGCTTACTTCAAAGAACCAAGAGAGATGTTAGAAGGAGGAGAAAGAGTAAAGATGAAGACCTCGAGGTCGGAGAGCGGGGACGGCGCCACACATTGTGGAAACCGAGGGCTCTGGGAGGGGTGGGCAGCCAGTGAGGACAGACAGGTGCCCAGCAGACCGGCCTCTAGGGTCAGGGGGCGGAGGCCAGCCAGAACATCTCCGCGTGGAAGACACAGGTCCTCACACTAAAGGGTGTGAGAGCACCAACAGGGGAAACTCAGGAAACTCTGTCCTCAACACCCGTCCTGACCAGGACCGGGCGCAGGGAGACCCCCGGACAGCCAGCAGGGAGGCCGAGCCCGGCCCGGCCCAGCGCACCACTGGCCAGCAGGACTGACCCCTGGGAGTTTGTGAGATGAAGTGAGAAGTCTACACAACACCAGACGTGTGATGAGTCAACCAGCGTCCACACTGGTGTACCAGCCTGTGTTCCGTCATCTGCCCAGGAAGCGCGTATCCAGGGAAACGAGAATCTGCTTTAGTATTACCTTTGAAATTAAAGTTTCCAGAGCCTTACAATGAAATTTATGTCAAATTAATTTCTGGGGCTCAATGAAGCTTAAAATGAATTCATAATGAGGTGCATTTAAGAGGTGTATATAGGGGTTTGGAGGGGCTGATCAAAGAGGTCCCCTTCCTGCCATTAACTCTAATTTCGTGATTATGACACATTTTATCCCACACGACACATAATCTAAGAGATGATATGCTTTTACAATTACTGTATATGCAGAATGTGTGACCAAATGGAAGTTGAATATTGCTACATTATTATTATCATTATTAGTTAATTGAGTATCAACAATGTGCACACTTATATGAGAGACAATGAAGAGAGAGTTCCTCTGTTGGAGATTTATATTTTAATTTAGACATACTTATAATTCCAATATAACACATACAACCTGAGAAAATCATTGTCTCAAAAGTGCAAAAATTTCCTGAAATATGTGCTTACAGATCCTGATGACTGGGTGTCAACAAACAGTAATATTTAAGAGATTCTGCTTTCATAGAAAATAAGGTATTTTTGAATTTTTCACATGCAAATATTAAAAACTTTAAGAACATATCTTAATAAATAAATTCAGCTTCCTCAGAAAATGAAATGTGGAGCATTATAAAGACAGAGGGAAATGTACAGAACTGGTGAATCTATTTCTCATGTATTGCTACCTTGATTCCATGATTATTATGTTTGAGTCGAGAAGGCAAAAATGGATATATTGTTTAATCCAGTTCAGACACAGATTCCTAATGATATACACAAGATTTGTACTTCTGTGTTCTCCTTCCTAAATAACACACATTCAATGAGAAACAGACAAATCATATCATTTGTGGCCTGAGCATGGTTACGCAGACGGTTTTATTCCATCACCATTTGGAGAAAATGTCCAGTGAAGACAAGCCTGAGCGACTCCAGGGCAGAGACGGCAGGACTCACCCATTCCTGAGCCCTTCCAGGAAATAGGCCGTGGCCAGCCGGAACCGTCGGCGCGGCCCCTAGGGTGGTCAGGAGGTGCATCCCCAGCCCCCAGACACAGGCCGCAGGAGACAAGGATCCCTACCGCACAGTGCCACAGACCTGTGGGTAAGAGCCGCAGAGTCCACGGGAAACAGGACGACCCTCCGCCGGGAGCGACATGCCTCTCCCTCCAACACCCGGGCTGTGCTCTCACGGAACGACCGCATTCTGTCGGTCATATAACTGTGGGAAGTTACTCACATTCATATGTTTATACACAGAAACCCAGTGTTGCTCATACAAATAATAAAGAAAATTCAATAACCGTCTAATCATACAGGAGATTCACAAGATAGGTGTGAGTCCTGAAAGTGACCACAGAGCATTTGCAATGACCACCAGGAAGTCACAGCCAAGCCACCCCTAACCCTGGATGTGGGGGAGCTCCCTGGCCTCCCATGGGGACCCCCCCCATCCCCACATCGTCCAGCTATGTCTCCACTTCCCCATGGACTAGCATTTTCTCTTTTTTTCAGTGTTTTATTCTTTTACCTAAAACCTCAGATCCTTTCTAGAAGAAGTCATGATATAAATACACATAAAATTAGTTAAATAAAACCTTATATGATCATTTCATCCCTACCAGATTACAAAGCCAGCTGAAATTTTTATTAGATGAGCAATATCTTCAAAATATGCAAAGTCTAATTAATAAATATTCAATTAGGTGTTTATAAAACATTATATCAACTCATCTCATTAACTGTTCAACTGGGTATTAATAAAACTTTTACTGCTTCTGAGGACAATCTATACATTGGTAAGATGTTTTCAGCTCCCTGAATGCCTGAGCAAGCAAGAGGACTGCCAAGGAACCGGGTCAACTATCATTTAACCAGGTACTACATTGTGAAAAATGATCGGTCCTTCAGTTCAGTCGCTCAGTCATGTCCAACTCTCTGCGACCCCATGGACTGCAGCACGCCGGGCCTCCGGTCCATCACCAACTCCTAGAGTTTACTCAAACTCACGTGCATCACATCAGTGATGACATCCAACCATCTCATCCTCTGTCGCCCCCTTCTTCTCCTGCCTTCAGTCTTTCCCAGCATCAGGGTCTTTTCCAATGAGTCGGTTTTTCACATCAGGTGGCCAAAGTACCTTACATATTTGCAAATTAAAACACCATTATTTCTGGGCACCAGAATATGACACTGGAGAATAAAGCCATGGCTTACTGAGACATAACACCCATGAAATCAGCAAATCAGAGCAAAATTATTTACATGCCTGCCAGTTGTCAGTTCCTCCTAACTCCCTGCTGCCCTGGGCTGTCCTGGTACCCACATAGGCTTCCTGGAACTGCCCACACCCTCCCGTTCTGCCCCAGGCCCTCCTGTCCTGCCCCAGGTCTCCCTGATGCAGAACTGAGACTTGGAATTGATGGCAAAGACAAGCCTCATTTTTAACAATTATTTACTACTGCAACAAGACACATATCTGCTCCAAACTTTCTTAAAACAGATGCCATGGATTTACATGTATTCCCCATCCCAGTCCCCCCTCCCACCTCCCTCTCCACCCGATCCCTCTGGGTCTTCCCAGTGCACCATGGCTAATTCATATCAATGTATAACAAAAACTACTGTAATGATGTAAAGTAATTAGCCTCCAACTAATAAAAATTTAAAAAAAAAAAAAAAAAAAACAGATGCCAGTAAAAATATGCTTCCAAAACAACCTAGCAACCATAACAGACACCAAAAAAATTGGCCAGAAAAATGTTTTCTGATACATCCAAATCTTCAGAGTTTGGGGTTTTTTCATTCAGTGACGGAAACTGCTAAAATGTTCCCCGTCTAAGGGAGCATTACTCCTTTCTACCAGCTCCAAGTGAAGAGCACAGAAGTAAAGCGCTGTGAAGGGGACGTTTCCAGGTACAAACCAGGATTTCAGATAACCGCGTGAGTCAGGCTGGGACCTGGGACCCAGGACCCTTCAGTGCAATGTTTGCACCTGGACAAATGTCTCCTCGAGCAACAAAATACAAAGAAACTATCAGGGACTAACAATGACTGCGTGAAGAATATGACATAAAAAGGCCAAAACCCAGCTGCCACATGGAGGTGTCGAGGGCAAAAGCAAGGTCCTGAGCACGAACCGGCTCTGGGGGCGGACACCCAAGTCACCTCCCCGCCTGACCCCTGACCTGCCCCCACCCTCACCCCACGTAAGGGGCCAGCCCACTGCCCTCAGGGAAGAGCAGGGGCTCCTGCTACTTGTTCTCACCGCCCTCCACCCCCCACATTGCAGCAGGAGCCCTAGTAAATCCTTGCCAGAAGTCCTTGTCTGGCAAGCACTCTCCTTCCCTCCCGGCGGCCTGGCGGCTCCAGGCCTGGGGTCACGGTTGTCAGGCGCCTAAGAGACAGACTTGGCCTTTCCAGGAGCCAGGAGCTCCGAGCTCAGCCCAGCCCCACGCCGCCACCCCGCAGCATCAGTCTCCACATGGCTCCCTGCAGGGCTGGGGTCTGGGACCTCCCGACCGAGAGCAGGCACCTCACACAGCCCCTCCGTCCGCACGCAGAACTCACCCGTCTCCTCTACTGTCGTGGTGTCCCCCCACGGAGCTTTTGGTGCCTTTTTCCCAGAAGACCCGGAGGACACAGAGGAGGAGAGGCCATCTTCACGGCCACTAACCTCCACGGAGACTCCAGAGGACTCGGCGTGGGGAGCAGACAGTGAGCGAAGCCCAGCGGGCTGCCGGAGCAGAGCCGTGTCTGGTCCCTTCCTGCCACCAGCTCACACCTGCCGGCTCACCTGCAACCTGAAATAGGAATGCTCACAGTCAGGGCGGCGGCCAGGCTGGCTGCGGGGCTTGTGTGATGATTGATGAGAAGCACACACAGTGCTTTCACATCACATGCTGTATATGGCATCTTGATTCCAGCATTCTGATAACTGTATTTTAGTATAATTTGTTCCTGGGAACTCGTATTTAATTTTGTGCATTTTAATGCATTCTGACCAACGTTCCAGCAAAGGCACAGGGGTGGGGGGGTGGCGGGGGGAAGGCGGGCGGGTTAGGACTCTGCCCTAAAGCCACCACGTTCACGTCTCACCCGCCCAAGGAGGAAGGCGCCTTCTGGCCTAAGGATGCTCCAGACTGCCCAGAAGGATATCTGCAGGAAAGCAAGTGAGGTTATTATTTCCTTTCTCCTTCTAGAGTCAGAACCCAAGAGCAAAGGCAGAAAAGAATCCCCACCAAGGCCCGCTCTCTAAGCCGGAGTGAGCCAGGGGGCTGGAGACCCTCCAGCTACTCCACCACCTCCCGGCCATCGCCTGGCCCCAGCCTCCAGCAGGCACAGCCCAGCCTTCCAGGGCCCCTCACGCACCCAGCCGCTCCCTCTCGAGCCTCCCTGCGGCCACCAGCCTGCCTGGTCCCCAGGGCCCTGCCATCAGCCCCTGCCCCCACAGCCCCCTACCACGTCCCTACCTGGCTCCCCTCCTGGGGGTGGGCGCCCCCCGCATCATCTGCTGCCTCTGACCAGTGGCTCTCAGCGCGTCCTGGGCTCCTTCCAGCGCCACCCACGCTGGCACGTGCCCCCAAGGAGGGCCCTTCAAGCCGTTCCAAGTAAAACCCTGCATTTTCCAGGTCCACGCACAAGTGCCAAGCACCCCAACATGCCTACCAGCCTCTCAGATTGCACCATTGTCTCCCTCTGCTGGGGCTGCTCAGCCGCCTCTCGCCCAGCATCTGCTTCACCAAAGCACCCACAGGGCCTCGGGGCCACCCCTGCACTTTGGGACCGTGGCTCCAGGCGACCCCTGCGTCCGCATGGGGCTTGTGCGTCCCCAAGAGCAGATCCGCACATCATTCCCGAGTGTGGACACCACACAGCTGAGAGCAGGCCCCCATGGGTCCAGTCCCGCAGCTGGAAGACCAGCGTTCGTCCTCATTCATGGAAATCTCAAAACTTATCTGCAAACATGGTCATATCCGCGAACAGCTGCCAAAACCCAAGGCCTCCAGTCAAGAGCGAAGGCGCAGAACCACAGAAGGTAAAACCAGCCACTCCCCAGCCTCTACACTCACAGTTGAGAACATGCTGCGAAGATCCAATGCCTGTTCTGACGGTGTGTATGGAAACCAGAAGGGAGGTCAGGAGAGTCACTGTCAGATATGACAGCAGCTTCGTCACACCCGCTGCATCACTATTCCATGCATGTCAGAGGCAGCAGCAGCTGAGGACGAACCACACAGCCCAGACATGGATCCGCACTGCCCTCCTGGGTCTCCGATGCAGGCCAAGGGCTGGCCCTGCAGGACCGCAGGGGCCTGGACACCACGCTGCAGCTCAGGCAGGGCCCCCCGACCCCTCATCTTTGCGGCGTCCACACAGCAGCAGGAACCAGCCGTGACCACATGGAGCTCGTCACGGGGCTCCTGGCCTCCTGCTCGGGGTGCCCTCAGGCCCGCACTTCATCCTGGGCACTCAAGCTCCAATTCCAGGACTATTCAGGTGAATTCCAAGCCAGACGCAGTCCTGTCCCTGACCTCCGTGGCCTGGTTTCATCTCCAGCCTTGCAGGTGAGTCTGGGAGACACCATGCGGGATCCACTGCCCCCAGGCACCAGCAGGACACGGCTCCATCCAGCATCAGCCCAGAAATCAGGGGCCCGAGCCCTATCTCTCCAAACTGACACGTGTTTTTACTCTCCTCCGTCTTCCCTGAATCTGAGAGCTACACACATGGGTTCCTCCTCCTTACAGAATGAAGAGTGAGGAAGTGGGCACACAGGAAGGAACCCAGGAGTCCAGGCAAACCCACCCGGTAGCTCAGCGTTCACGCTGCCCGACCCGCAATGTCTCAGGCACCTGCATCCTCAGCACAGTACCGGAGGAGGGGCCAGGGGCAGCTCCAGTGGGTGGCCAGCCTGAGGGACTGAGCTCTTGACCTGTAGATCTGACGCTGACTCTGGTGGACAGAGTCAGAACTGAGTTAGCATATGAAAAGTAAAGAGCGTGTTTCATCAGATCCCTGACAAGCTGCTGACATTTTCTCTAACAAAATAATGTTTGAGGCTTGCATTGCAGATGATGAGGGAGAACTGAACTGTAATTGAACTGCTTATATTTCTTTTATCTCAGAACAATTATACCTCAAGTCCACTGAAGCCAACCGCCTAATCAAATCCCACGGCACCTTGATGTCCCTGCAGTCCAACACTGCCCCTCCCCAGAATGGTGTGGAGACTAAAGGAGAATAAGCAGGGAGCTCTATTTCTCCACCCGTCCCCCACACCCTCCCAGTTAGATCCTCATCAGGGGACAGAACTATTAATACAAATGTGTTCCTGGGTCAGAGCTCTGTGAAGTACTTTCTAAACTGAGACACAGTTATTTCTATCGGAACCAGTTCTCAATCCAGACACAAGAGATCCGTGCTCCCCCAAACCACCCAATGAAGCCACATGGTTCAAACTGCCCTTGTCGGGAAAACCAGGCACCATTTTGAGGGGTGATTGTGATGCCCATTACGAAAATTAGTTTTCAATATAATACATTATTAAGTCGCTGTTCCTGCCTGCCTTACAGGAGTCAGAGGCCCACAGGAGCCAGATCAAATTTAGGCACAGGAATTCTCAAGTTAATTTAGTTTAATTATGAGAGCTGAAAACTACTACTGAGTCTGCCCAGTTAATGAACGAGCCTGGTTAATGAATGGTTCTGGTTAAATTGTAGCTCTTTCACCAGGTCCCCTTCTTTATTGCAAACTTCTCAAAAAGCCAGCTAAGTGGAGTCAGAACCCCTCGCTGAACCTGAATCATAAACGATTTTTTGCACAGTAAAATTTAAATCTCAGCCCCTGTCGTCACGAAGTGGGGCCACTCTCCCCACGTCAAACACCATGGAAGGTGGAGAACACCCAGACTCTCCCACTCGCCCCGGGCCCCATTCTTCGCCCTCAGCAGCAGCTCCGGGCCGGCAGCCTCCCAGTTAGAACCTTCCTGTTGCGTCCACACTGCCAGCCGGCCCGTGTTCCGGGTCTGCCCTCAGGGCTCACCTCCTCCACTCTGTGTTTGCACATTCCACGATCCGTCTGCATCCAGGCCAGCTCCACCCCACAAGGCCACACTTACCGGAGGTTGTGCCCAGCTTGTCTGCGTGGACCACGTGTACACGCTCCGGGCGTGCTCATCATCGAATAACAAAAGCCCCGCATGTTGGAGGCCCGCCTTGGGGCCCACAGTCCTCACGCCGCTTCCCCACGACGCGGGCAGGGTGCACATCAGTCTCCATCTCACTCTGAGTCCCCACCAGGCGCTCTGGCTCTTCCCCAAGAAGCCCCACTCCATCCACACGCCCCTGGCTCCCTGAGAGCCTGCTCTGGGGCCCTGCTGCCTCCCTGCTGTCCTTGGGCCCCGCAGCCCCGCCAGCCCTCTCCCAGAGCTCCTGCCCCTCAAAGACCTGTTACTCCTCTCCTCTCATCCACACCCGGGGACCCCTGCCTTAAGCCTCCTCTGACTTCTTCCTGTGACTGTTCACTCCAGGGCTTCAGCCACTGCCCACTGGTTGGCAGTTTTCTAAGCTGCTTCCACTGCCTCAGACACCTCCACTTCGATGCCCGGCAGACACGAAGTTTCTCGTCCCTAACAGACACGTCCCTCCTTTCCTGTAAATCTCCTTGGAAAGCATCACCCTTGAGTCACTCTTGCACATTCCCTGTCCCTTACCCCCTCCCCAAATCATCCAGTGATGACATCATGTCAGTCCCCTCCCTCAGTTCTCGTCCATTTCTGCCCGTCTGTCACTGCTCTTCTGTCCATCTCACCAGGTCTCTATCGTACCTCAGGGACTTTATCGGGAGGCCTCCTAGCTAAGTTCTATGCACTAGTCTTGTCCCAATCTAATCTCTGCATCCCCCAAAGGTCAAACACCAGGCCCATCTCATCTCTCAGTCTTAAAGCACTCGGGGCCACTCTGGGCAAACTCCAAAGCACAGGTCCTCGGGCTGCCCCCCAGCCTTGAACCACACGTCCCATCAACAGACCCCTGCAGCCTTCCGCTCCTCATTTCTGAGCTTGGAGTCCCCTTTCTGGTGTCCGCCCTCCCAGCTCTGTCCACACACCTCTCACTGGTCCGTAAACCTCAGCTGGGGTTGCACATGCTCTAGGAAATGGGCTCTGTCTCCCCCTCCCATCTGAGCTGGGGACCCTGTCAGGGAGGCAAGGGTCCTGTGTGCATCACCAGCATTGCACTTGGAACATGGAACCTGCTCCAGGTCTTACCTTCCTCTTTCACCAGGCCTTGAATTTTGAGCATGGATTCTCTGTGTTTCTAGCTCATGGCTTCAGACCTGACACTCAGTAGTGGTTGGGTGAAGCCTCTTGAATGGGTGCTGCTGGTGTGCAGGGTGTGGAGGTCACTGCAGCCCCCAGATTTGGGGGCAGAGACAGGACCCCCCTCCCTATTTTGTGCGTTTCTCCCTCAGAGCTGACCCACTGGCAGAATTACCCTTCCCCAGGAAGTGCCTGGCCACTAGAGGCCATGGGCCACATTCGGCGCTGAGTTGACAGCGTTGTCTTGATTGAAGCAGCAGTCAGCTAGAGACCCTCAAAGGCAGGGGGTCCTCACAAAGGGCCGCCCGGAGCACAAATCTGAGATTAAGCGGCACTTTGATGCTGGAACAATGAGGGTAAATCTTGGAGGGCTGCACGCCATCAGATCCTCAGAGACCGTCAGATCCTCAGCCCCCACGCCTGCTCCTTCCTGAAGTCCCTCTGCTGGAGGCTGAGCCTGGGGCCTGAGTCCCAGCCCCACCTTCCCCCACAGGGAAGGCTCACCGGCCACTCCTCGCAGCGGACCTTGGCGCGCCCAGGGGTAAAGCATCCTTGGCAGACAAGGAACCAGTGCAATCCCACTGTCAGCTTTGCGAACGTGAGCAAACAACGCAATGGCTGCATGGCAAACCCTTCTGCAAGTCAATGGTCCTAAAGTTCTGCCTTCAGGAAAGTTGCAGGAGGCCCCACCCAAGTCTCAACGGGATAGATCACTGAAAACAGTTTCAATGATTGATCATCGTGTGATTACTGGCACGCACCCCAGAAAGAGATGGAAATACTGCATGCTGTTGCCACAACAAAGTTGCTTCCATTTCTACAATGAATTTATATTAACAAGTAGCTTGGCAAATATATCCATAAAAAGAGAATCAATTTGAGAGGAATGCTATCCCATTTCAGCAATGAGTAATACTCATCTACAAATATGTAACTAAATAGAAAACCACACTGTCTCCATCACATCTATAAACTTCTGACCACTGTGTTGAATAATTATTAATATTTCTTTTAAGTGATTGTGTGCTGTGGGCTTAGTTGCTCAGTTGTGTCCAACTCTTGCAACCCCACAGACTAGTCTTCCAGGCCCTTCTGTCCATGGGATTCTCTAGGCAAGAATACTGGAGCTGGCTGCCATTTACCTCCCCAGGGGATCTTCCCAACCCAGGAATTGAACCCAGTTCTCCTGCATTGCAGGCAGACTCTTTACCAACTGAGCTACGTTGCTTCTTTAAGTGATTAATATTTATTAAATTTTATAATTTGTTTTGTTTTGATAGACTATGTCCTTACAATATTTATACCAATAAATCCAGAAGTATGAACACAAAATTTTCCCAATTATTTTAAGCACAGGGAATTTTTTCTGCAAAAAAACATGATAAGATTAATGGACCAAAGAGTTAAAACATGTTATATAACATTAGGCTACATTCTTATTGGGAAGAGCAACAGAAATTTAAGGGGAAAAATAATATTTAACTTCTGGTTGTTAAGGAAAAGAATATCATTATCATGTATTTTAGATGGATAGTGCCATGTACCAAATTGCTATAGTACTTAGGCTCATATGATCCATTTTAATTTGTAAAGACCAGTATATATCAGTATGGTGGAAATAACTTCTTTGCAACTATCTGAACTGATGAAAAAATGCAGATGTCATCTTGAAAGGTGCAGAGGGGAGCGTTGCTCTGTGATGCTCTGCAGGGGCACCCAGGAGAAGAAACTTGACAGCTAGGCATTCTGTGTCTACCTGCGGTCCCTCTGGGCACTGGGGAGTGTGAACAAAGGCAGACACACCAGCCTGCAGGAGGGAAGGCCAGAGCCTGGGGAAGGGAACAACTTGCTCGACGGCCTGCGTGGAGGCCTTAGAGCCTGGGGGAAGGCACCGTGCAGAAGAGCCCTCGAGTGCTAGGTGGTGGAGTGAGTCCTGGACAGTCTCCAGGCAGGGCAGATGCTGAACGGAACACCAGAGGTGGGAAGCCTGGGTGTACCAAGCCCAGGGTTGCAGGAGGTGCAGGCGTGGCCAGCGTCCAGGGCTGGGCTGGAGAGGCCAGGCGGTGGGCGCCCCCAGGGGTCTTAACGGAGCAGAGCATCAGGACCCGGTTTGGATTCAGAGACTGTTCTCACCACCGCAGGAAGACCGCAGGCAGGAGCTCAGCTGGGAAATGTCACACGGTCCAGGGGAAGAGACGACATGGATAACAAGGCCTGGAGGAACTGACAGCCCACCATCGGGGAGGCGCTGGGGTGCGGACGGAACAGTTGCGCGTCCCCCAGCCGGCGGTGAAACAGCCCTGGTCTGCTGAGGACGTCCCAGGGCCCAGCACACCTGCAGTGACTCCTCTCCCCTCACCATGGTCCCACAGGCAAGGAGGGCTGTTTGTTAACTGCCTACAACCGATGAGGGGCTTCCCTGGCAGAGAAAACAGTGAAGAATCTGCCTGTAGTACAGGAGACCCTGGTTCAGTCCCTGGGTGGGGAAGATCCCCTGGAGAAGGGAATGGCAACCCACTCCAGTATTCTTGCCTGAGAAATCCCAAGGACAGAGGAGGCTGGCGGGTTACAGTCCATGGGGTGGCAAAGAGTCAGACCTAACTCAGCAACTAAACCACAGTCAGCGAGGCTCCAGGCACAAAGGCCGGGAGGAACTGTCTGGGACGCGGCACAGCTAGGCAGAAAGGGTGAGTGTGGCTACCTGTCCTGAGGCCCCATGCGGTGGGCCCGGCCTGCAGTCCAAACACAACTCACCTTGTAAACCGTCCCCTGGACAGAACCCAAGGGCCAAACGGAAGGTATCTGCAGGCTGGCCTTTCATGGACCTCAGTCCTTGACTTAGTTCTCTCCATCAAAAAGAAAGTTCTTATGAAAAGTGTTGAGATGGGAAAGACACCAGAGGGTCTAGGATGAATCCCCAGTTTTTCACCTCGAGAACCACAAACTCAGGGAGGCGGTTCACCCGCCAGGCTTACATCAAAGATAAAGGCTCAGCTTGGGCCACGGAGGCCGAGGCGTGGCTTCCAGAAGCAGACAGCGGATCCCTGAGAACAATCCTGATGGAACCACTTTTTTGGAGTTATTTAGGCAGAGACAGATATGGCTATAGAGATGCACATGTGTTTGATGGTCCTTTTAAGCCCCATTTTTGCTAAAAGTTTATAGGCTACAAAACACCCCCTTCCTTGTTCCTTCATGAGTCTGTGAATTCCAAACAAACACCCCATGCTCACCAAAAGTCTCCAGGATGATGCAGTGCAATGAAGAGGAGCAAAAGGAGGGTGTCGGAGCCCACACCTGTGCCCTGGTGACTGACGGGCCCTTGCGTTTCTGTGCCCGCCCGCAATGCAGGCTCCTATTCACCCGTGAGGCACGTGGCAGCTGCTAAATGGCTGTCTATGGCAGTTTAGTGAAAACAATAATAATACGTTATAAATCAATGAAAATGAAGTTTTTGCTGTGATAATCTGATATAGATTTGCTAACATTTGTATGAAATTCAATTCTGTTTGATTGCATCAGCATATGCTTCATTTCTTCCAGCACTATTGATTTTGAAGGTTCTTATCCATATGTCTAAATTATTTCTATTACATCCTTGCATTACTGTTCAGAAATAACCTGGGTAAACGGAAGCCATTTTTTCCCATTTTCTGTTGTTTTTCCCTTTTCTCGTCCTCATTCACTGCTTGGTTCTGTATTTTGAACGGAAAGAGGTACCTTTAGAAGAGTCTTCCTTCCTTCAGGAACAGTCAATGCTGAACTATCACTGCAACGTGCCAATTTCCATTGTTAACATTTATGATTGTCATTATTGTTATTATTTTCATTGTTATTGTTTTCTGAGAGCATCTGTCTGTTATGACGGGTCAAATTTTCAAGGAGGGTTTAAATGATCCTGGAATCCACAGCTACATATTAATCTTCCTGGGGGGGTGGGGGGAGGTGGGGAATGTGTGATTGTGCATCTTACTGAGGCCAATTAATAACCAAAAATGCTGAATTTTCAACACAGAATCAAAAAGGAAAGGAAATCAAAGGGGAAAAAATGCATGTTGAAGGCCAAGAAAGCAGTGTTGAAAAGCATCCAGACACCAACAAAGTGAGATACAGATGTCACCCACCTTCCAGCAACCCAAATATCCTCGGAAGAGCGCCCCAGGAGAAACAGAGTCAACCACTAGGCCACCATCAAGATCCCCCTCAAGCTCCCCCTCACCACTGAGTCACCATGAAGAAAATAGAAGACAGCGACTCACGGGGATTCACTGTGGACGTCAAAGCCAGCAAGCGCCAGGTGAAACAGGCCACGGAGAAGCTCCCCGACTTTGACCTGGCTAAGGTCAACACCTGGTCAGGCCTGCTGCAGAGAGGGTATGTGTTCAGCTGCTTCTCCACTGGGATGCTTTGGAAGTCGCCAACAAAACTGGGATCATCTAAACCGAGTCCCAGTTGGCGCTAGAGGTAAAGAACCCACCTGCCAATGCAGGAGACATAAGAGATTGGATCCCGGGGTCCGGAAGATGCCCTGGAGGAGAGCACAGCAACCACTCCAGTATTCTTGCCTGGAGACGCCCAGGGCCAGAGGAGCCCAGTGGGCTGCAGTCCACGGGGTCACGGGGAGTTGGACACAACTGAGCGACAAACAGCACGTACTGCGTTCAGCTCCTCTGAACTGAGCACCCCTTGTCGCCCTCCATCTGTGGACCCAGGGGCGGGGAGGGAGGTGCTTTCTGCCTCCCGTTCCTCCAGGAGGTCCCATCTCCTCTCGGAGACCCGCTTCTGTTCGTGCAGTGTGTGCTTGGTATCACCTGGTGCAGGGGGAACGTGAGGGAAAGGGGGAAGTTGTTATACTCACTGACGGAAGCTCTTCTACTTGGAAGTGAAACTGATTCTAAGTCACCGCCCAAGCAGAGGGCTGGGCTCAGAACACCTCTGAGTCTCTGGTGCCATGAAGGCTGCGCCAGGATTACTTGCCGAGCGCTGGCACTTCTCACTCAAACCTGACCTGCCATCTTTTATACAGTAACCTATATGTTACAAATGAAGCAATTTAGTTTAACTGTTAGCAATAGCTTTTAAAATAATGAGGACAAATCACAGTATTATAAAGAATATAGCAAGCTCACCAGAACTCCGAAGGCAGAAGAAGCGTTCTCGACCTTGGCAGTTCATTCCAGCAATTCCTGCATAAACTTTAAATTTGTATTTACATGTGAAATAAAATCTCTATTATGCATCACATCACCTTAAAGTAACAATTTTTTTTTAATCTCTTCTGAGACGAATTCTACCAGAACATGTGCTATGAGGTAGCACACAGCCATTTTTACAAGCAACATAGAAAGTTAGTTTGCCTTTATTTTCTGTTGCCTTATCAGGCTTTTTTTCATCCATGGCCCTTAATTTTTAAATCAGTGCTCTTAGGGAAGAAACAAAACTAAACACAACTGCTAGAAGTCAACCTATGTCTCTGTACTCTGACGGACAGGAACCAGGCTCTGAGCCCTGCTTCACGATCAAACTGGACAAACAGAAAGAGGCTGGAGCAATGAAGCCGGAGCTGGAGGGGCCTGGAGAGGCCAGTGGGTCTCAGCCCCATGAGCTTCAGCCCAAACTACCCAGGACTGATGGTCAGCTCCAGGAGCAGAGTCCACACGCACCTTCAAGGTATGTTTTGAGGTTAAAGAAGTCATTCCACCTGGGCTGCCTGGAGCCCTGAAACTAAGTGGAAAGCATTTGGAAAACATGTAAATACCTAAGCCGATAAAACACTCATGGAGGTCGCCCCACCTCCTCTGCCAGCGTGACGATGGTTTTAAAGGGAACTGGGGTGGCGCGACTTGCCTTGATTTCATTTAATGATAAGGCATCAATCTCTGCAAAATAGACAATTTTAGCAAACCACATTCTTAAAAGCATGCGCTAACTTAACTTTACTGAAACTTCACTCCAATTAAAATTAGTTTTATACATACATTCTTACATATGTGCGTACATATATATGTGTATATATATATATATGTATGTATATATATATATATAGAGAGAGAGAACTGCAAGTCATAACCAGGGCTTACCAGGACAGTAACAGATCCCTTTAAGTGACTTTACCAAAGGAAATAGACCTTTAAAAGTAAAGATCTTTTTTTTTTAATCTAAGAGCATCAAGCTACATTATTAGGTTTAGTTTCAGGAGTTTATTTATGCAATACCTGCGATTAACAACTACTTTCAGCTGGGCTCCCTGTGCTATAGAGCAGCTTCCCGCCAGCCATTTATTCTACATGTGATAGTGTATATATGATAGTGATAATGTATATATGATAGTGATAGTGTATATATGATAGTGATAGTGTCTATATGATAGTGATAGTGTCTATATGATAGTCGCAGTGTATATATGATAGTGATAGTGTCTATATGATAGTACATGATAGTTGTAGTGTATATATGATAGTGATAGTGTCTATATGATAGTCATAGTGTCTATATGATAGTTGCAGTGTATATATGATAGTGATAGTGTCTATATGTGATGGTGTCTATATGATAGTCATAGTGTCTATATGATAGTGATAGTGTATATATGATAGTGATAGTGTATATATGATAGTGATAGTGTCTATATGTCGATGTTACTTTCTCCATTTTTCCCACTCTCTCCCTCCCCCACTGTGTCCACAAGTCTCTTCTCCACATCTCCTTTCCTTCCCTGCAAATAGATTCATCAATACTACTTTTCTAGATTTCATATATATGTGTAATTTTCCTCCAATTAAAAAATATATATAAAAATTAAAAAGCACTTAATTATACTTTTGAAAAAAACAAACAACTATCTTTGATAGTCAAAGGTTGACCCCGAAGACTTTAACATAAGTCCTAAAGTTTAAATTAGCCCATGGGGTTGCAAAGAGTCAGATACAACTGAGCAACCGAGCACGCCATCCAAACCCTGCTCCCTCCTGACCTCCTGTGCATTTCATATCTTAGAACTAAAACGAGCACAGATGGCCTGCGGACATGAGCAATGTCTTCTGGAACAGCGTCCAATGAGGACAGGGTCGGGGCTTTCAGAAGGGAGACCTAACATCATACACACGACTCAGCTTTGTGCCTGGGATTTGAGACACTCAGCAGTAGACTCACGATTTTTGGTGTGAGAGCCAGGCCGCACGTGTGCAGGTTATTGTAGCGCATCCCCACTGACCCATTCCCACAGCTCCCTTGCTGCCCCTGGCCATCACCTTCAGTTCTGAGCCCTTGTCACTCCTTGTGGGTCAGCCAGACCCAGGCAGAGTTGCGTCCTTCCCGCATTACTGTTCTTTCCTAAAAAGGCTTCCCCAGTGCCCTGCTATCCCCTGCCATCACCCTGAGTGGGGTCTTGGCGGCATCTCACGGGCTGAGTGGTGTGTTCTTGGGGCAAACCCAAGCCTGGCCATGACCCCGCCCCAAACTCTGTGCCCAGCTTTCAGCAACCCAGTCCTCTGGCCCCACAGCTCCACGTGGAGCCCGGGTTCTGCCTGTTCCTCCATAACTGAGGCTGTTTCCTCGGGTTCCTTCTAACGCACCTTGCATTTCACATCACATGGTCATCAGGAACCCACATCCTTCACTCCTGGGGACACCAGGTGGGCACTTGTGCTGCTTGTGACTAGTAACCCCTGGTCCCAACTGCCAAGCAGCCACCAGGTGAGGGTTCATGCCCCATGGGCAAACAAGAGACCCGGAGCCACGAAGCACACGGGAACCCGGGCCCATGGCTGGAGTCCCGGGGGCCTGTCTCTCATTCCTCTTGCTCCACGTCCACCACAGCACAGGAGCCATCACGCCAGTAAAATACCCTCCTTCGGCCTCTGGATTTTGTCAAATCGCGTTAGCCTTGTCAAGAAGCCTGGCTGTGGGAAGCGGCTTCCACACGACAGGGAGGGGCCCTGCACCTACTGTGGGGGGTTCAGTCCCTTGTGCCCTGGAACTGCCTGCCAGGGTCTGCCCAGGGGGTCAAGGGTGGCAGAGGGAAGGTGCCCACCACCCGCACGCCTACCAGGGCTCGCCTGTGAGACTAGAGATGGGCTGAATGCCTTGGTTGTTGTGTGAGGGGCTGTGTGTGTTGTTCTTATTGTTGGGGGGGTCTTTTTTTCATTTCAGAAAGAAAATAATAACACAAAGACTTCTTTGATGCCCCTGTTTCAAGGGCGCTACAGCCCGGCTGCTGGCTGGCACCTGTCCATTCAGTCCCAGTGGCTTTAAAGAAACGCATTGACGGGTTGCCCACACTGAGGACACGTTTTCCTCCACCTCTGCTTTTTTCCAGGGCTCACAGGCACTTTCCGACTTTCTCCGCTGCCTCCTTCTCCTTTTTCAATCTTTCTGGTTCTTCCATTGTTATTCGCCCTGCTCGTTGCTCCCAGCAGCCCTGACATACCGCACATCATCTGAAACCACAGACGACAGGATGCAATAAGCTGGAGAAAGCAGCAATTGGAGAAAGTTCTTCATTCACTCTCGCTCCTAACTCTCTGTCTTCTTATCCTACATAGAAAATAAAAAAATCAATACCACCGCCCAGGGCTTGATAAAAGTGCCGGCAGAGTACAGCAGGCACACTGGATATAGTAAATTAAAGTGATCAAAATTTTCCAGTCGACTCTGCCCACACCCTCCGTAAACTAACAGCCCTGTCGGCCGGGTGTCCGTCATGGGAAGCTTTATTTTATCAGGGCCTCTGATTATCTGGAGAATGAACACACACCTGCCGGGGTTGGAAGCCTCAGCATTGGGGTGTGAGGAAGCACGCCTGGAGGGAGGTGATGCGGGAGTGGGCGCCCACTTTCCACCGAGAAACGCATGTTGCACATGGGGCATGGGCTGTGGGCTCCACAGGAAACATTCCAACAGGATGCTCTGTGTTTAGGCTCCTGAGTGCAGGAGGGCAGGGTATCAGCCAGTGCTGTCCAGATGCAGACTGAAGTGCAGGCTGGAGGCCCAGCTGTGCCCTCATGTGACTGCAGAGAAGAGACATGACCTACGGAAGCCCAGTGTCCTCCCGCAAAACAACAGCAAGGATGGCAGTAACAGTAACACCACAAGCACAGTCTTGCAGACCTCATACTCCCAGGAACAAAGAATAATGTATACCAAACACCTCCGTATCACAGGTATTCACACAAGGTCGGTGTGCCCACAAACACACACCCATGCACTTATACACATATTGCACACGCATGAGTGTACACAAGCATGCATGGACACACATACATATACACACACACACATACATGCCTCTATACACTCACACACTTATACATGCACACGCATGAGCATACACAGCATGCATGGACACACATACATATGTACTACACACAAACACACACACACACATACATGCCTCTATACACTCACACACTTGTACACATACATGCACACGCATGAGCATACACAGCATGCATGGACACACATACACACATGCACACAGGTGCACACGCACATGTCTGCACCATAAAAAGTGAAATGACGCATGATCTGCATCTCAGTAAAAGACAATTTTCCCTCCAGGTGGATAAACTGTATGCATATTCCTAGTGGGTCAAATGATGAAAAAATTCTGTTAGCACCCTTCACATACAGTTTACCAACACAGGAGTAAAGATTTGACTTGACTATGGAGCGCAGTTCACAGTAACAGGACCCAAGCCTCGGGGTACCCCCAGGAGGGCAGACGGCTGTCCGCCAGCACGGTTGTATCAGCCGGCTCTGCCATCAGAGCCGCAACCCTTGTTAAGTCACTGACACTCGTCCGACGTTGGAAACGAACTAATAGCTTCCATCAACCACTGAAGAAATGAGCAGAATCAGAGAGCAGCCAGCTGGCCTGGCAGCCTCGAAGACATCCAGGACAGCGCGGGAGGCGAGTGCCTGCTAACGGGGAAGTCGCGCCTGCGGAGGTGCTTGCTCGCCCCACGAGGGGTGCATGCCGAGCCCGGGAGACGAGGGCTGAGCGCCAGGGTCTCTGCAGGCGCCTGCACTGGTCGGACGCTCCGTCCATTAGGGTTGGGGCCAAGCGGACGGCAGGGAGATGCAGGTGTGACCCTCCATCCCAGGGCCTCATGCACACCGGGCTTTAATCCACTGCCCAGTCCGCACCGACCCTGCTCAGCCCCAGCCTTCTCCCGTGTAAAGTCTGGGTAAGGACCCCACACTCCGCATTGTTGGAAGAGCAAAGTGAACACACGCACAAGGCCTGGCGGAAGTCTGGGTGCCGTGAGTGGCAGACACCCTTCTTGAAAGATCTGAACCAATTCCATGTCCCCCAGGCACGTGTGCTCGCCCCCTGAGCGGCCACTGGAGACGGAACGGCACGCAGTCCACCTCTTCCCATAGAGCTCGGACACGTCCAAGCTCCTGACCATGCAGCACAGCCCAGCTTTGCCCTCGGTCCTGTCACTGTGCTGACAGCCGGCCTGCACAAAGCAAACGTGGTGATGGGCATGTTTGGACGCGTACAGAGGCAGAGCCTGACAGCCAGCCTCCAGGTCGCTTGCATCGCTGGTTCTCCCAGTCCCACCCCGCCCATCTGTTGTTCCACTGCGAGCCCCAACTCCATCCGTTCACCTGTCAGCACCCTTCCTGTCCAATGGAGCCTTGTGGTCATCATCACACTGTAAGCAGTTAATGACAGTCTCCTCACGTGATCAAACAACCAGTCAGTTCTCAAGCCTTCCTGATTATTTCGGAAATGTCTTTCTGTTGCTGGTTTGTCTGCATCTTCACAACGCTTTCCACAACCTGGGCTGGAAGAAGGCACTTAGCCTGATTTCCAGGCATTGAGAGGCACCTACTGCATGCTCCTGTCCTTCACCATCACCTTCTCCCCCAGCCTTCAGGGGCCCCAACTTCTCTCCATCCCAGTTTCTGTCCTGAGTTGCAACTCAATGCCTCCATCATTGCAGGGAGGCCCCAGTCACTCCATCACCATTTCATTCAAGGCTGAGTCCTGAAGTCTCGTCTGCAACTCAAGGAGTTTCCCATCCCTTACATCTCAAACCCTGGGCTTCAGCCGAGAGATGAGCCCCCAGAGCCTCCTCCAGGCAGCACACAGACCTCAACAGGGACAGCCCCCCGGGTGTGGAGACAAAGACAGGTCAGACAAGACGCCCACTCTTCCGTTGGCACCTGTCTGTGGAGCGTGATTGGCACAGGTCTGTCTTATTAAATGTCTCTCCTCGCTGTAATCGCCTTTCTCGCCTCTTTTTTAAAAAGGAAAAACCTCTCCCTGGACACGTGAAGTCTGGGGTCCAGCTCCCCTAATTTCTTCACCACTTTTCATCCCACCTTCATGCACACCCCACCCCCTGCAAGCGTCCCTCCCCCAACCTGCCTGTTTGGTTCACGTGCACATGGCGATCTTGTCTATGTAAAGGTAAGTTATCTCCCCACAGACACGTCAGGGCCATCGAGTGTAACTTCTAGATCTGGACCCTGTGTCAGTGGGAGCCTGTTCCGCATTCATGCCAAGGCTGAGTTGTGTCTCATAACAGAGTCTTGCACAATGGGCCAAGGCGTCGACACCTGGAGGTCACGGCCTCCACACCCAGCCACAACCCCCCATCTCACGGCCTCCCCAGCTTTGGAACCAGATCCAAGGCTTTCCTCAGGAGGTTTCTTATAGCCAATTATCAAACTTGATCAATAGCACCTGTGACAGCACTAACCTTTATGTCTAACATCTAATTTCAGGGAGACTTTCATACTTTCACAAGGATACAAAGTGCGCCTAAATAATAATAATAATAATAAAGTGCGCCTGCCTGGAGCAGAGATGAGTATGCCGACATCACCGTGATGTTAGTGGGTCCAGCTGTGTCATGACACCTACTAAGGCTCCTCTGCCGAGCAGACCTCCAGGACTGCATCCCATGGCGTCTGCTTGGAAGGAGGAAAGGAAAAGAAGAAAATGTGGGAAAGCACTGCATCTGCTGGCGTGAAGGTTCTGATCGTGTCCTGATCTACTAGGAATGTGAAAAAGCACATTTTCCCAAATCCACACGGAGCACCCTCAGTTTTCCCCCAGACTCTCTAATGGGACTACTAGTCTTCTCTCCCCGAGGGACACAGCCGGGGGGTGGGGGGTGGGGAGGACTCAGCATCACATGCCTAGCAGGGCCTGGGCCACCCGAGCCCCAGACCACCAGCTTGGGGCAGGAGCCCTCCCACCACCTGGCCTGCAAGGTTAAAGGGAACAGAAATCACCTGCTTACATGGTGGTCAGAGACCTTCCCTCCCACAGTGACTTTAGGCGTGAGCTTGGCCACAGAGAGGGACCGGAATTTAAATAGTTCAGCTCATCAGATATTTTATTCAGTGCATGTAATGGAGACCCAAGACTGAGTGTCAGCAATCAGGTCCTGGACCTAAGATCCCATGATTCCAGGGCACCCTTTAGGATGATTCTTCTCTCCCAGGAAAGGAAGGTCCTCTGGATGGAGGCTGTCTGCCTCCCCTCTGCTTCCTCAACAAAGCTGGAGCCCGGGTCTGGGGTGGTACTAATGGGCCTCCACCAGCATTAACTAGTTAACCTGACACTGACTTCATAAACCCCTCAAGACACAGACGTTGGGAACCTTGAGCTCAGATGGCTGTCTTTATAAATCTTATAGATGGAATTGTTGTTTATCTC
Organism: Odocoileus virginianus; assembly: GCF_023699985.2. NCBI lineage: Eukaryota > Metazoa > Chordata > Mammalia > Artiodactyla > Cervidae > Odocoileus > Odocoileus virginianus. The sequence goes on from NC_069695.1 coordinate 55,017,640, forward strand.
ATAGATAAATATCTTTCCATTGCTTCACCTGTATCAATGTACATTTTAAGAATTGAGTATTGCTTTAATCTGATCATTGCAGGAAAACAAGAGGTCACTTCTAATGCAAATAAAAGCTCCTTCCATCCTGTACATGACATTCTGGTATCTAACGGCCTTTACTTCCAACCACTCCCTGGTTTAGCAACATCCAGGGCACCTGGAGGCAAGGACCAGCCGCTCTGGTGTGAGGACACTGAATCTGTAACTACATAAAGATGGGGCACAGGACATTCTTCTTAAATTTAGCATCCAACTCAGACCTGTCGACGCCACTCGGTTCATGCAACATGTGTGAGGACAGGACTTTACAAAAAACTTGTTTGCTGGTATGCAGGACTGAAGGAGAGCAGAGCCTGAACATTGTCGTGGGGCATCAGATGGGGACCACTCTACATGAGCGAGAGAGCTTGTGTGGGGGCTTCCTGTGAAAGGGGGGTGGGCTCAGAGACAGCAGACAGCACTCTCCTTCTGTCTCCCACCAGATGTCAGGGTGCATCCACCAAAAAGCGTTTGGGTAAACTGGGACCACCTTTTGCAATGTCACTAACTATTCCCCTAAACACATCATCTCCGGGAGGCCTTTCACACACCGACTTGCAAGCTTCTTCCTGCCTCTGAGTGTCTGTTAGTTGTTGCCCAGGGTGGGGGTGGGGGGGTCTGTTGCTGCTTCACTGCAGGAAGACCCTGATACGTAAACATCTAGGCTTATCTGAATACTTTTTAGGATAAAGTCCTGGAGGTGGAACTATGCTGTCAAAATGCAGGAATGCCTTTGATACCATTATGGTTCTGATAAATGAAAATCAGTCAGTTGCCTAATTCCTCAATGAGCCAGCGTTTTCCTGTGAGTGCAAAGCCTGACCTGCCCAGTTGCTTCCTAAGGGACCCTCTGCCCCCGCCCATTACCCTCCTCCCCCCCAGCAGACAGATTCCACACGGAAGGAGCAGGACAAAGTCACTACTTCCCTGAGCCCTCAGTTCCCCGGAGACCCCCCACCCACCCAGGATCCAGCCAGCTTCTAGTCTCAAGAATGCAACATGCACAGCCTCTGGGCTACTGACCACGGCGACAGGAGAAGGTCATCTCCTCCAGGGTGTGGTTCAGGAAGTCAGGTGCCCGCAGAGGTGGTGGGGTCGGGACCCAGGAGGCGGTTTGTAAACAGAGTCTAGAGTCTACCAGTCTCGTCTAGTAGCCCATGCCTCCCACCCGCTCCCCTGCAAGGACTCTGAGGTTTAGCAGCCCCTGTCATTCACACCCCACGAGAAAAGGAGAAATTTAAAAGTGTGACTGCAATTGATGAGAAAAGTTCAATAAACATCAAAATCATTCTGAAAACACTTGATCACCAAGAGAAAATGTTCACCCCAAACTAAAGTTCGTAAGTTCAGGGGGAGCACTGGCAAGAGCCCTGCAGGTTAACCTGGGACTTTTGGGGACTCTGGTCTGTAGGTTCCCAGGACCCTGGATTCCATCTCCCCAAGCCTGCCGTTCGGGCGGCTTTGCCCCGGCTCCGTGGCCTCCTGAGCTGCGTCTCCCAACAGAGATGCTGACAACATTCTCTCTGGTTCAATCTGTTTTGCCCTCTTGTCTGATATTTCCAAGGGTTTTTAATCACAACCCCAGCAGATTGATCAATGACAGATATGAGCAACAACTTTTGCATGCTAACGGTGCTGGATTTTTTATCTGAGATAATATTTCTCCCTTAAAAAGTCTCTGCACGGCTATGTATTAATTAAAATCTAAATACTAAATATTGATTGATGTGTTATCAGGCCATAGCAGTTGGGCTCTGCCACATTGATTTTTTGCTGTGATTTATTATCATATTTAAGAAAAATCATTTTGTGTGATTATACGAGGAAATAGACTTTAGTGAGGGTGTAATTCTTTTGTATCACTTTTGTTGTGTGGAGGTCGGGCCAATTCCTCAATTGCCACCAAGATCGCCGATAGCCTTCATGGCTCTTCTCCGGGGCTGCACCGGCCGGGGCTTTAAGCCTCCTTGGTCTTGTCATTAGGAATAATGGGTAATAGGATTTCCTCCTTAATCACAACAAAGATTAACAGATGGATGAACCCACGTTCTCAAAATTATCTAGTTATTAACAAGTATTCCTTTTTATCACATTAATAACACTGTCGCAGAGGATTTTTTTTTTTCCTTTAACAGCTAGAATTAAAGCAAAGCCCCAGAACAATGTTCAGGCCGGCCCGATGTGTTGCCATGAGCCAATTAATCTTTTCTCTTAGTGCAGAAGCTACGGCTGCTGCAGCAGAATGCAGCCATGAGGAGGAACAGAAACGCACAGCTACACGAAGTAGCGTAACGTGGGGCTGGGCCTGCCTCTGTAAAAGCGATTTATACCAGAACAACAAGGGCTTAGATTCCAGTTGTTTACACCGTTCCCCAAACACAAAGGTGGGGGAGACAGACTCAGTCACATGGAAATTTCTGCACATCAGATTTCAGATCAAACTCTCACAGAAACATAATCACTTTCATTTGAATTACTGCATCGAAATATTTCTTGCATTTTATTTTCTTCTCTTTTATTTGGTGTGCTCATCTAGAGAGACTAAACTTCCTCAGTATTAACTGAATCATTCATTGATTCAATGAACCAAAGTCACTCATTGTTCTTCCCACTTATCACTTCTTTCTGACCCCAGAATAAAAACAGAAGAAAATAAATGTGTTAACTCTAACTTCACATTTGTGGTTTTTCTCTTACAGTCAAAGATCCTTAAATTACATAGAATTTCAGCCACGAAACCCCCCTTGACTCTCAGCTGAGCACCTAACTTGCTGCCTCTCCCATGCCTTGGCTCTCAGGGAACCAGCGTTTATAACAGACCCACCTGTGCCTCACCATCAGCGTTGCTTTTACAGGAAAATCAGCACCTCCTGCACATGTGCCCCCAGCCCCTCAGATCCAAACATCGGGCTTCCCTGAGGTTTGCAAAGGGATCGTAACAACAGACAGAGGGTGGGTGAAGAGCCATAGGGAGATTTAGGAAGAAAAAAGAAACAAGTTTCTAAGGAAAAGAAATCAGACCATCTCATCATCATTCAATTGAAATCAATTTTAAATATGAGGCCTTTTCCCCTAATTTCACAAAAATTTAAAACATGGACTCAAAGGCAACATACGGAAAAGACCACGCTGGGGAGAAACATAAATGCACTAACATTGTGAACACAGTTTGTGTCTTTCTCTTGTTAACGGTCTATTCTCAGAGGGGTTTCCTGAGGAGGGGGGAGATGGGGAAGCCTTGCTCACAATAAGGCTTATTTGGGGGGCATGAGTGTGCTCAGGACTCGTTCAGCAAGGCCAGGTCTCAGGACCGCTCTGCAGCCCCACAGTCGAGCGTGGGCCACCCTGAGGTAGCCCGAGATGCACACAGCTGCTGTGGGACGCGCACATGTGGCCCCTCGTGGCCATGCAGCTGGCACGTCCGTCAGGAAGGGGCGTCTGAACCACAGCGGGGTGGGCAGGGGCAAGGGCGGCCAGGCCAGCGGAGGGCCAGGAAGCACGGAGACCCGGACACAGAGCTAGGGCCTCGCAGCCGGGAGCTCCCGCTGGTCTCGAGGTTCGTGAGTTTTATGAACATTAAAAAAAAAATGAACTCTGAATCCAGTCTCCTATATCAGGCAGGGTAAAGAGCCTGGAGCTAAATTTGTGGAAATTATTTTATAGGAAAAACACTAAACTCAGTCCTACCTATAAAGACCCTATTTCTAAACCTTGGTGCCTGAAATTGAGTTATGAAACAGAAAATAATAATAAATATTTCCCCCATCATTCTTGCAAGATGCTTGCACACTGGATGGCGAGAGAGGTGCACAGCGTGGAAGGCGTGAGGAGGGGACCTTCGCCCTTCTCTTAACTGGGTTTTGCGTTTGCTGAACAACAACCCAAGCAGCCTCTGACCCTCACGTGGCCCCGGCCAAGCACAGCATCTTCCCAGAGAAACACATTAGCCCATCCTCACAGGGAGAACACAGCATGTTTACCTTGGTCCTCACATTTGGGAGAAGCCCGTTATCAAAGTCCCTGAAGCCATGCATTGGAAAATCCGCCCTGGTTTGGCCCTTGATTTCCCACCTGGTCTGGAAGGAGGGCTGCTGAGGGTTCTGGGCACAGGCTCTGCCCTCTTCCCCACTGCACTACCCCCAGAGTTCACGGCAGCCAAAGGTGGTCCCGCAGAAAGCACGGCACGTGGAACGTGGAGGTGACCCCAGCCTGGCAGGAGTCCCTCTTGTGATAAACGCCAGAGACACACCGGTGACCTCAGGGGACCTGATCACACTCAGCCGCCTGTGTTGACGACTTTCTTTAGTCCCTGACTCCCACTCTCCCCTCGTGAGAACTGAGCTTCTAAACAGCAGCCCAGCTCCACCCATCACATCGAATAGACGAGGTCATGAGAGTGGGCCCCTAACCCACTCGGGGTCCCTCACAAGAAGAGGAAAAGGCCTCATGAAGACAGAGGTGAGCACTGGAGCTACGTGTGCATAGCCAGGACTGTCAGCCCCACAGAGGCAGGAAGGGGCCTGAAGCAGGTACCCTGAGAACCTTCAGCAGAGCCTGGCCCTGCTGACACCTGGACGGTGAGCTTCTGGCCTCCAGACCATGAGCAAGTGGACTTCTGTGAAGCCACCGGGTGTGTGGATGCTGTGGCAGCTGCAGAAGCTGATCTGGGCGAGACTTATATCTGAGGCTGGTGAAGCACTCACACTCCCAGAAAGAGGCCTTCTTCATTCCCACAAGAACCATCACCCACTGCTGAAGAGGGGGCTGCACAGCAGAGATTTTCAAGGACTACTCCCATCACCCCCATCACCATCTTCATCACCACCACCACAGTCATCATCATCTTTGCCATCATCATCAACCTCAGAACCCCATCACCATCATGCCCACCACAGTCATCATCATCATCTTCCCCATCACCATCAACCTCAGAACCCAATCACCATCACCCCCACCACAGTCATCATCATCATCATTTTCCCCATCACTATCACCATCAACCTCAGAATCCCATCATCATAACCCCCACCACAGTCATCATCATCTAAGCCAGAACATCAATGACTACGTGTGCCTTGGCTACTTAATCTCTCCAAAGTGCCATCCTCATCTACAACATAAGAAGGCTTCATTATATGGTCTCCAGGATGGTCTTTTCATACTGTTCATGGGATTCTTATTTTCTTGGGCTCCAAAATCAGTGCTGACCATGACTGCAGCCACAAAATTAATAAGATATTTGCTTCTTGGAAGAAAAGTTATGACAGACCCAGACAGTCTATTAAAAAGCAAAGACATAACTTTGCCAACAAAGATCTGTCTAGTCAAAGCTGTGGTTTTTCCAGTAGTTGTGTACAGATGTGAGAGTTGGGCCATAAAGATTGAGTACAAAAGAATTGATACTTTCAAACTGTGGTGCTGGAGAAGACTCTTGAGAGTCCCTTGGATAGCAAGGAGATCAAACCAGTCAGTCCTAAAGTCATTCAGTCAACCCTGAATATTCATTGGAAGCACTAATGCCGAAGCTGAAGCTCCAATACTTTGCCCACATAATTCCAAGAGCCAACTCATTGAAAAAGACCCTGATGATGAGAAAGATAGAGGGCAGGAGGAGAAGGGGGCGACAGAGGATGGTTGGATGGCGTCACCAACTCAATAGACGTGAGTTTGAGCAAATTCTGGGAGAGTGGAGGACAAAGGATCCTGGTGTGCTACAGTCCATGGGGTCACAAAGAATCAGACATGACTTAACAAATGAACAATAACGGGATGGTCTTCATTATCAGTGGACCTTAAAAGCTGCTCCATAAATGATCAGTTCTGAATTCGGTTTGAGAGTCCAAATGAACTGAGTCGGAACCTAGTGAAATGCTGGTGGAGTAGAAGCCAACCACTGGTCCAAGTGGAAGAGCCTCATGGGAGGAAGCTGCCTTCCCGCCGTGCCTAGGAGAAGACCCCCTTCTATGGTGTCCTGGCTGCAGCAGAACCGGTGATGAGGATCTCACGTAGATTAGTGTCACACTCTGCCAAGTTTCCCAAGTGTGCATTATTTAAAGTAAGCTGCCGAATAAGGCAAAACTTCACAACTACTCTTTCTGCAGAAACTGGTCAAGTTTCTAACTCAGACACAAAGACCCTGGAGTGCAGACAGCATCTCGTGTCTCAGCATTTCTTTCTTGCCCCTCACCAAGTTATGCCCACGTCCCCAGTTCCAAGGCATGGCTTTCTTGGCTTCAGGGGCGCCCAAGGTCAGTGGGACATGGAATTATAACAAGAACAGGCCCATCATGTGGTGTTCACCCCTTTCCTGGGCTTCTCTGAGGTGGAGCAGTTGACTGATCTGGCCAGTCCCCTCTATTTATGTCAATATCTATAGCACATCACTCCACACCACAGCATACCTGGGCTACAAAGCCCACACCACCAAGCCTTTGTCCTAAGAAATCTCCCTAGCTCTCCTGTTAATTATGTTCAGAAAAATGAAGAATTCAGGTACCAGCTGAATAAAAATAAAGATCATACATTTTTTAGATGGTTATGGATTTTCCATCCTATCTTTGTCATGTGGCACTAATGGTAAAGAGCCCAACTGCAATGCAAAAGATGCAGAAGACATGGGTTTGATCCTGGGGTCAGGAAGATCCCCTGGAGAAGGAAACACTACCCACTCCAGTATCCTTGCCTGGAAAATTCCATGGACAGAGGAGTTCGGTAGGCTACAGTCCATGGAGTTGCAAAGAGTCGGACAGGACTGAGCAAATGAGCACATGGATTTTCCATTCTATCTGAGTCACATGATACCCATATGTCCCATAGATGTGACAACTAAAGGTAAACGTCCTCCATACAACACCATAGAGCTGCTATGGGTGGGCACTCAGCGCCTTCCAGCTGGGTCGTTGCACCGTCTCCGTGTTTGTGGCATGTGTCTGGTAGAGGACGTGCTCTCAGGCTCCGTGGCACCTGCTTCTGTGCATACGTATGGGAGGACCCCTAACAGGGCAGGCCCTGCCCCTGCAGACTGTCACTGCCTAGGTCCATGTCTCCGAACACAGTGTTCTCTGGATCGCTAACAGTCAGAAGTCACGGAGATGCCCCTTGACCTTCCTCAGAACCTGATGCTGCAGCTGCTCCCGCCAAAGGGCCAGCCGAGTCTAGATGCGAAAGAAGGAAGCTCTGCTCTGGTGAGACGGCTGTGATGCTGCCCGATGGGAGCCCACACAGACCTCCGCCTGCCAGCCTCAGCCCCTTCCTGGCACCACACCCAGGGCCCCTCGTGAGTGGGTGTGGGAGACAGCACCAACAGGCCAGTGGGCAGAAGGGAGCCGCCAGGGCACTGCTGGCCTCAGCTCCCAGCTCTGGTGCCCCCGGGGGGACTCGTGCCTGGAGAGAGAAACCACCCGGGGAATGAAGACCGTCAGCAGGGGCCTGGCCACCAAGAGCACTTTCTCCTGGAAGAAGAGGGCTTCCTTGGGACTAACGAACACAGTGACCAACACAGAAATGTTTAAAAACTGCTAACATGAGGCACGCCGCCCATAAACCGCAAACAGGCCCCTGCGGCGAGGACGGGGTGGCAGGGGCAGTCTTGGCGCTCTCACTGTGCAGCTTGCTCGTCTCCCTGCCTTTTCCCGTGTTCTCCTGCCTGGCCGTCGGAGTCCTGCCAGATGCTCTTTCTCTCTGTATTACACTGTGGCTTCCAGTAAACCGTCACACTCTTGGGATGGGGCTCACAGCAGAGGAGGGCGGCAGGGGTGAGCCACGCTGGGCTTCCCCACCGATCTAAGTCATCACCAGACACCCTGCTGGGGCTGCACCCCTGTTATAAGCTCGTCACCCCTAACTTCCACCACAGAACTCGCCACACTTCCTCACCTTGTCCCAGATGGGACGACACACAGCCATGGAATCCTGGACTCAAAACACAGAGCAACTCGGCTACTGAGGAAGGCACATCCAAGTGGTTGTAACCAGGTAGTAACTGCTAACATGCACATTGCAGGTTTTCTACTTTAAAAAACTCTTTACCGTTCTAAGGTAAGATAGGACAAAAAACATGATGGCCAAACTGTAGAACCAATTAACAGTCATAACCAGTCACTGTCTTTGCAGCCCAAAAGTGTTCCCAGGGAGATAATAGGACATACACAGTCTTTTTAAGGTTACAGAGAAAAGGAAAAGTTTGAAATGAAAATATGTTTTGGGGGGATTTCCTCCTAAAATGAGTACCAACTGTGCAGACAGTAGACAGCTAGCTGTTTGTCTACATAGATTCTCCAGGGTCAGACTGTACAAAGGACGGAGACTCTTCTTGAAGCATAAAAGAAACTTCATTATAGACGCCTGAGAACAGGTGCTCTGTTTGCACCAGCTTTATGACGTCATCCGTCACCGTAATTAGAGGCAGAACCAGGACAAGTCTCTTGCACGTGGTGGGGTGCTGTGAGCCTCGCTTCGAGCCACAGGGAGGTGCAGTGCTCAGGACCCCCCGGCCCTGCCAGTCCCAGCACTGCCCACCTGCCTGAGCCAGTGACCACAGACCTTGTGGGAGAGCTGTTTAGTTAAAAGCCAAGTAGACGTTTCTGGTATGTTCAGCGGGCTGACTGCGATGACCTGAGATCGTCCTCATGCTGATTGATCTGACTGTTGACATCATACAACACACTCTGATTGCATCCTGTAATTATTTCACCCGTCACAGAATGACAAAAGAAGAACCCCGCGCTGGCTCTCTGGAGAATGAGGACACCTCGCCGACGGGGAGTGGCCACGAGCCAGCCACGGCCAAGCACAGAGGGCACATGAGATGCAGCCCACATCTTGGGCTGCAACTCAGTCATCTCATTTAGACCCCTCCCTGTACACCCAAGTCCTGGCCTGGCACCGCAGGCCAGAGGCCGCTCGTTCTGCTCAAGAGCATGAAGGGCCAGCCGCTCAGACAGTCAGCCTGAAACGGGAGCGGCCCGGCCCCTGTGGGCGCAGGCGGCAGCCGCAGGACCACACACTTCTGTGGCTGTTTCATCCTCACTGCAGAGACAGTTACATAAGACATCTGACCCCTGCAGCTGCCTGTGTTTTGGGAGATGCCCCAGCTCTCACCTGGCGTCTACAGCACCGAGCGGCAGGGATAAACGCAGGTGTGTGGTGAGCCCTGCGTCAGCGAGGCCGGGGGGCACCCGTGGCATGGAGGAGGGCAGTCCAGCCCTCAGAAGCCACAGTCACGGGGACAACGCCCCTTCCTTCCACCTGAGAACAGATGGCGGAGGCCCACAGAGGAAGGTGTAGCGTTCAGTAACTCCAGGGAGTGTGTGAAACCCAGAAAGCCAGTGGCCCCCAACAGGGTCTCCAGCCAGGAGGCAGGCAGCCGGAGCCAGAGAGCCTACATGCATCCCGGTTAGAAAGAGCCTGCGGCCACTTCTCAAGTGTCCAGTGTTCACTCAGCAAATCTGGGGCCAGGAAACCCGTTTAAAGGTTGACCACAATTCTTCTCATCTAGTAACATCTTGTGTCAAATGGCCACGCATCTGTTAATCCTGTTCGGATAATATGGAAAGTAACACATTTACTCTTTCAATACCTCACAACATCCAAGAACAAATGTGCTTTTGTTCTCTAAAGAAAGGCATGGTATAAAACAGTTTTGTCCAGCTATCCACATATCAAGCAATAATTTGTGGTCGAAACCACGTAGCTGCCATTTTTCACGCATGGGGGACCTTCTGTTCCTTTATCCAGTGTCTCCCCAGCGGCAGGGAGTCTGTGCTCCTGCCCCAGGGGGAACAGGAGACCACTTGTGAGGTGAAAGGATGGTGCCCTGTGGCATCCCCTGAAACACCTCAATGTGTTTAAACATTACTCACGGCAGCCAAGCTTCTCAGCATGTACCCAACAGAAAGCAAAGTCCTCCACACACACAGCGCCACTCTTTCGGGGTTTTGTGACTTCTCCTCCAGAAAAAGTCAGCTAGTAGGCAGAGGAAGAAGTCCAGCCTGAGCTCCTGAGGCTGCGGATGGGGTCCATCGTGTGAGACGCACCACACATGCTTCCCAGCCAGGCCCTAGCTCTGCCGCTCAGAGACAGAAGAGACACAGAGGCCGCCACCTGGACCGTGTCCCAGGCCGTTCAGTGAGACGAACCCTCAGGACCTCATCTCACCCACAGCCCGGCTCCACTGGAGGCCGTCCAACCAGGCATCTTGAAGACCATCCATCACTCATATTGAAATTACACACTAAGACAGCTGATGAACACCAACCTCCTGAAAGTAACATGTGGCAACGAGAAGAGAGAAAAAGTTGAGAAAGGCTGTCAGTGGCCCAAGGGCAAAAGCAATGGCAGAGATTTCAAAAACACATTGGCCGATTCTCTGCACAAACACATGTAAGGTCTGGCAGAATTTTTCAGAAATCACAATAAGATATTACTCCCTTCGAAATCAGTGCATTGTGACAAAATCAGTCCAGTTCAGTTCAGTCACTCAGTCGTGTCCAACTCTTTGCGACCCCATGAATCGCAGCACGCCAGGCCTCCCTATCCATCACAAACTCCCAGAGTTTACTCAAACTCATGCCCATCGAGTCGGTGATGCCATCCAGCCATCTCATCCTCTGTCATCCCCTTCTCCTCCTGCCCCCAATCACTCCCAGCATCAGGGTCTTTTCCAATGAGTCAACTCTTCGCATGAGGTGGCCAAAGTATTGGAGTTTCAGCTTCAGCATCAGTCCTTCCAATGAACACCCAGGACTGATCTCCTTCAGGATGGACTGGTTGGATCTCCTTGCAGTCCAAGGGACTCTCAAGAGTCTTCTCTAACACCATAGTTCAAAAGCTTGTGACAAATAGTAGCAGCTAAATTCTCTCTCTGAATTGATATGACTAAAATGTATATTTAACATGGAATATGAGTAGTTAATGTCTGTGTTTATAAAGTCATTGTAAAATTCAAGGACCACGTGACTACAGGGAAAACAATCCAACCCCATATGGATTATAATGACTTTTTTCAGTAAGAAACTAGTTTCAAACATGTCTTTATGCCACTGGACTATCTCACACACAAACAGCCCACACAACAAACAGGTAACAACGTAGAGTGAGATCTGCCCCAGCAAGCAGTTGTTGCTGTTGTTCAGTTGCTCAGTTGTGTCCCACACTTTGTGACCCCGTGGGCTGCAGCACGCCAGCTTTCCCTGTCCTTCACCATCTCCCAGAGCTTGCTCAAACTCATGTCCATTGAGTCGATGATACCATTCAACCATCTCATCCTCTGTCGTCCCCTTCTCCTCCTGCCTTCAATATTTCCCAGCTTTTCCAAAGTTGACTCTTCTCATCAGGTGGCCAAAGCATTGGGGCTTCAGCATCAGCATAAAAAAAAAAAAAAAAAAAATGCAAGCAGTACATGTCCTAATTATTTTTAGAGCAATTATCCAATAAGGCACTTTTTTTCTGTCAGCTCAGTTCTTAAACACAAAAAAGGCAAAAAGCATCCAAACATGTTTACAATGTGATTTACATTAAATGTATTTCATACATTCAATGCTGACATCCGTTTTTGGCCAAAATTTGATTGATTAAAAACAAGAGAAGCAAAAAGGAGTCAGCATAAGCAAAATGAAAGAAAAATTAAGTCATTAAAGTGGAAAATGCACTTTATAAATAAATTTTGCTTTTTTACTTTCAAGTGAGCATGGGATGTGTGCCTCAATCATAAATACAGTTGTGTTGTGTTTCAACTTGAATGTTACACACAAGGCCATGGTCTGATTTCTTGAAAGAGTGTTACTTTCAGAAGGAAGGGCTGGGATTGAGGTGTGCTGGGGTATAAATCAATTAACAGTTCATTTATCTGCCTTGTCCAGAATCTTGCCTTGTGTGAAGGACTAATCTCTTGCCTTTCAAAAGTTCAAAATAAAGAAACCAGCCAACAAGTGAACTAGCAGGGTGTGCACCCTGCAGGAAACGTGAGAGCCGCCATCATGCCCTGGCACAGGCCGCTGACGGGGGCAAGGCCTTGGCTCCCGGTGGTCCCGCATCTGTCCTCCCACTCCTCCTCCTCACCTGCGCTGCTCTCGGGCCTCCCTCACATCCCCCCTTCCTCTGGTGGGGCCTCGGTCTCGGGGGCTCCTCTCCCTCTCCACTTCCGGAGGCAGTGGCTCCCTCGTGTAAGCAAACGTCCCCTTTGGCATAACTGCCACCAACGTCTTCACAGCTGTTGGCTTTCCTCACGAGCCTGGACCTCCTCCTCCAGCCTCTGGTGACACCTTCACCTCAGCCCCTCTAAGGAGACTCAAGGCCATCTGTCCGAGACAGCCCGCCTCCTGCCCAGTCAAGGGCCTGGTGGAATGGCCGTGGTGCGCGGGCTGCAGGCTGCAGACCTCCCTGGACGGCTCCAGGGAGAGCGTCCATGCTCCGGAAGACCTGCTTGGTCTCCAGCAGGTATGTGGCTGAGCCTGGTCCTGTGACCCTGGGGTGTGTCTGTGCGAGCCGACTGTGCTACCCTGAATGGCAGCGCTGGCCACTTCAGGGACACCTGCAGTTACACTCCCAGGAAAGGGAAGAATCCTTTGCAGACTGAGTCATGGCCCCTTCAACTTCCTATTTGATGAATTCTGATTCACCAGGTCTCCGTAAAGCAGAGCACACACACAGCATGCAAACATCTGCAGACTTCAGGGAAATCCACTGTCCGTTCACTGATTAAAATTTTTATAAAGGATTCTTTTTTTCTCAACTTTCTGATTTCAAGAAAATCAGTGTCTTTGGGGTCCAGAGTCTTCCCCATAGAAGGGCAGGAAATGCCTCTGCATCACTTCCTCATGTCTGATTTCAAACAGAAAAGTCCAGATGAATCAGACACACAAGGCTCAAAATGCAGAATACATTATTAAGTGAAACTTCTCAGCAGTGGCCAGTGATTCAGAAGGGAGAAGCAGAGATGTCCTGGCTCCCGCCGCACCTGTAAGAACAGAGGCTTGGTCCTTGCCCAACGCCGACCACAAAGGCAGAGAGCAACAGCCTGCTCCTTGACTCCGGCCATGCAGGCCAAGCACAGCCCTTAGCGTGGGGGGGCCCGCGTGTCTGGACAGACCTGCTCATTGATTTAGCTCATCAGTCTGATTGAACGGCTTGAGTAGGAGGCTGTTAGTCCTGCTACCAGGTTGGTTTTCTTTTGTTGTTGATGGTATTTCAGGAGGATGTACCGACTCTAATCTGTACGATTTTTGTTGCTCCTCCGTGATTCCTGACCTTCCGGGACAGCTTGAAAGCGTCCGTTCCGAGCAAGGACCGGTGCATCCGGTCACAGTGCAGACGTCCACCCGGGACCGCGGGCGGGAGGGGCACTGCGGGGGCCATCCGCAAGGCCCGCGGGGCAGAGTGTCAGGTCTGAGATTTGCAGCGCCTGGAGCTGAAGCAAGTGACGCCTGTAACCGCCTGGAGCCAGGACCGACGGGTCCGCCCCATCGAAGTCGCGCCTGCCTTTCCACAACTTCTGCGAACACGTCGTGCAGAGCCAGCGTGCTCCCCAGCCCGCGCCCCTCCCTCCGATTCGCAGGGTGCCCCGGGCCCCGGGTGCGGGCGGAGTAGGTGGAGCCTGCCCCCCAGCCCCCCAACCCGCCCCCGGGGGCCCGGCGGCTGCACCGAGCCCCGAACGTCCCAGGGGTTGGGCCCAAAGAGAGAAGGGGACAGAGGGCCGCGTTCTCCAAATTGAGTGGCGTCTGGACGACAGAGGACCCTCCGGCCCCCACCCCGCCGCCCAACGGATTAGGAAGCCGAGGAGGACGCGGGCCCGCGCTGAGGCCTCGCTTGCTTTTCACACCCCCGCTCCCACTGGATCCGCGACCTCGGAGGGCTGCAGAGACGCGAGTGGGAAGAGACTGGGGCGGGCTCAAAGGAGGGCCCCTCGTCGCCCACTGCACCGGAGGCCCGGAAAACCTCCGTGGGGACTCGGTGCCTGTAGGTGCGGCCAAGGGGGCCGAGAAGGTTCCAGGAGGTTCGCCTGCGTCCTCCCGGTGTCCCCCGCCGCACCCGAAGCCCCTCTCCTCACAGCACGCGCCTGAAACGCGGCCTCGAGGAGGCCCAGGCGTGCCGGGGCGCCCCCAAGTCCCCCGGCAGGGGGACACGCGCGCACTCGCTCCGCCGGGCACGCTCGTCCCCGCGTCCTGGCAGCCGGGCTGGCGCGGGGGGCGGGGCGGACGGACGGGGGCGGGGGGCAGGAAATGCCATTAATTGGGGAAATGCACACGGATTGCCCGCCTGGCCTTTGATGTGCGCCTGGGGCGGCGCGGCCCCTCCAGGCTGGCGAGCCCACCCCGCGTGCGCCCCGGGCCGCTCGCGCTCCCGGGAGTGCAGCCGGCCCGAGCGCCGAGGACGCGCGACATCGATCTGGAATGAGCAGGAGGCCGGGGTCTCCCCCTGTGTCTCCCGTCAGGCAGCTCGGGTGGAGCCCTTTTTGTCTCTCCCTAGACCCCCAGTCCCCTGGGCCTCCCGGCTCCCCTAGTGCCCCGGGCTGGGTGGGCGGGCGGCCGAGCTCTGTGGAGGGCGGTCGCGCTGCCCACGCACCCTCCGGAGGAGAGGCCGCCGGGTCTCGTTCGGCCTCATGTATGTACACATATAAATATAGTGTTCGTCCAAATGACATTCCGCTCGCTCTCCCTCTGGCCCACCCCTCCCCCCCTCTTCTTTTCATCATCAGCAAATAAAGATTAGCTGGGAAGATTATGGAAGCGTTTTCAGGCTGCTGCTGATCTTTATTCCGGAGGCTTTGTGATGATATTGATGATGATGATGGTCAAGTGGACAGTTTGATTTTTGTGTTTGGAGCTAGTTATAAAGAATCAATATTATATCAAGGGGTAACTTTCGTGATAAAGGACTTTAACCAGTCCGGCTATTCATCATAAGTCTGTAGCAAGCAGATAGGTCAAAAGAAATTATATTGCACTAAAGACTGAGTCTTCTTATCTCTCCCATACCAGGGGAATAGGGACAAGCCGATCGATACAGTAGCTGCTGTATACTTCTTGCAATTATCAATAGCTGATTTCGCCTTTTGAGGCCTGCATCTAAAAATGCAAGCTAATAATAATCGTTTGAGCCTATAAGCAAGGGAGTCAAGGTTTTAGCTGGCCACTGTTTATGGAATCATATGTGTTGAAGTGCCCCGGCCCGGCCACCGGCAGCCCAGATACGCGGCTCAGTGGTCAGGAGAGAAGTGCTTTCACATGGCTTGTGTAGCTAAGTGTGAAGACGAATGGCACTGTGCTGTTGTTTCTTGTGTGACATAAAAAGCCATGGAATGTTTGCCTGTGATGCCTACATGTGAAGCTGTAAACTGACCTGTAATGAACATACAAGATGACTGCGAAGCACAAAGCCCTAGATGGATTTCTATAACTACATACGTGGCTCCTATCTATAAAAATATTTAGACATATTTATCTCAATAGTGTTGAAAGCAAAGGGGGTGACAGCAGGAGTTGTGTGCAGTGTGGGCCGGGCAGTTAGCTATATGTTGGTTTATTTAAGGAGAGCATTTTATTTTTATGGGGAAAGTGATTTCAAATGGGTAAGCGAGAAGCTCAGAAAAAGCGTTTTCAAAAAACCATAAATATAGTTTCTGGCTGCACGTTTTCTAGCACGACCCCCGCCTCCCCAAATGTAATAGAAAAGAAACATCTTTATAATTGGCACTTGACATGCTGTTTGCATTGGGCTGTGGTACACCCAGCACAGATTTCCTGTTGATGGAAACATTTATCATCCTGATTGCCCCAGAGTGGCAGGTGGTGTTATCAATTACCTCTTCTTACCAATAATAATATTAGTATGGTAATATCTTTGCTCAAGTGAGAACCAATTAGCGGTCACTTGTCACAACATTAAAGACACAAAATCATGCTGGTTTTAACTGTAAGGACCTAAAAACAAAAGTTGGGGGTGGGGGAGGAACCAGAGACAGGGGAGAGAGAAGAAAGGAACTTTGATTTGGGAGGGAATAAAGAATGAAAAGAGACAAAAAAAAAAAAAAAGCTCTAATCTTTGAATACTCTTTTTGTACAAAATAGCTGGGAAAATAAGCACATTGTAAATGAAGTGCCCAATGCACCTTATGCAAAACTGTCTTGTTTTTGAAGAGCCAGGTAGACTCAATAAACTGGGATATTAAGATAGAACCAAGCCGTCCACCTTCCCTTGTCAAGTCAGTGTCACAGATACGCTTTCTGTAGTATCTGAATAAATGATACAAATTAATCAAACACCTAATTATATGTTCCACTAATCTAAAGTATACAGTATTAATTTGTAAATAATATTATTAAGCAGACAAAATAATAACGTGTCGCCTCCAAAGATGAAAACAACGTTGCAAGAGGAAAGACAATTAACAAATTAGATTTAATTATAGGGAAGAAAAGCAACTTTTGTTTTTGCAATAGTGTTTAGGTATTATAATACTGTAATAGACAGTGGTCATGTGATGGCAAAGACCTGTGTGTTGCCTGCACAAGTCGGTATCCACACCTCTGATGCACAGCTCCGGGGGTCCTTTCGCTTGGGCGAGACTGGAGGACACATTCTGTTACCTCATCTGTGAAAACACCTTTCTTGACACGTTGTCGACTCGCACTGTAGCTATTGTTGGGACTCGAACTCAAGACAAGTATGCTTTCATTAAAACTTCCTGCACTACACAAAAACACTTAAAGAAAAGTTTCAGACTTCAGTGGAGGGAAGCGAAGGAGAACAGGAGACTCAGGAGGTAACTCGCCTTTTGTTTTCGGCCTCTACTTTGTATTTTTTTTTTTCTTTTTTTTTTTAATTGATCTTGAATACCCCAGTCAAGCTTTTAAAAGGTTTACAGATTCACACCACCTAGCCTTGGCGGGAAGTTTGTCTAGGTTCCCCTTCCGCTGCGTCCCTGGTTCCGCCCAAGTCTTTGCTCGATCTTCTCAACGAAATCCGAGCGCAGAGAGAGCGGGGGGCGAGGTGGAGTAGCACCTACGCCCCGCCGGCCCCACCCCGCGCGCGCCCTGGGCGAGGACCGCACCCCGCGCCCCAGCAGGTCGGACCGCCGGCTCGGCGTGCGGCTTCGCGGCAGCCCGTTCTGTGGCAGCCCGGGCATCCGCCGCAGCCGAGCCCAGACTGCTGTCTCCCCACTCACAAAGCGCCTCGCGGCGGGCGGACACGTCTGCGATCTGACGGCTCGCTTCTTACAGCTAAAGGGCCGGGGCCTCACATTCGCCTTCGCTGGAGGGACTTAAGATCCTTCCCACGACCGCACACCGTAGAAAATGCTAAACAAGTCGACGGAATTAAGACAGTGGCGTTTAGAAGTCCGGGAAAGACCTAAGGAAATCGTGCCAGTGGGTTGGAGAGAGTGGGGGACGGGAGTGGGGGGCTGGGGGAGGCGGGAGGCGGGGGGCGGTGCGCGCAAAGTGGCCCGAAGTGGATGAGTCGCTGCCACGGGGCCCAAAGGCTGCGGGGGAGCCGGGCGCGGGCTTCCTCTGAGAGGGTTCGGACGCCGCGAGAACTTCCATTTGCTTCTTTTCCCCCAAAGTGTCGAGTTTTGCAAAAAGACGGGAAAAAGAATTAACCAGGTCACAACAGGCAGTGCACCTTTAACTAGGACTCCGACCCACTGACGCCGCTTCGGGTCCTTTCTCTGTTGGAGAGCAGACGTCTACCTTTCCGCTGCGGCG
This sequence comes from Odocoileus virginianus, assembly GCF_023699985.2. Classification (NCBI taxonomy): domain Eukaryota; kingdom Metazoa; phylum Chordata; class Mammalia; order Artiodactyla; family Cervidae; genus Odocoileus; species Odocoileus virginianus. The sequence continues at coordinate 55,035,420 of NC_069695.1, forward strand.
CTGCAACTTCCCCAAACTCCTGCCGTCCTGTAAATTCTGCAAAAAACTGCCACTCGCTACCACCATCCGCCCCCACCTAGACACGGCCCTGCCTCGCCCCTCCTCTTAGCCACTGTTTTCCCAGGAAAGTTCCTGGCCAGCTAGCCCCAAAGCCCTGGCTGGAAACTTTTCACTGCTGAGCGCCTCTGCGCTGGATGCGAGAGTGTCCCCAAAATGCAGCAGCATTTGCCAAAGTTGACAGACGACGCACTGGCGAAACAGACCTTCCCTGCATCTCCCAGCTTAGCTATAAAAGCATTACCGTGGGGGTGGGGGTGGGGGAAAGGGATGATAACCCTAGATTTCGAACATTTTTCATTTTTTTTATTTTCAAAAACAAAATTACCTAAGTGAATACTCCTGCCACCAAGTAGCGAAACAAAACCAATCTTCAGGAATCTGGTTGGGACGGGGTGGCAAAAGCGGTGGCGGAGTCTCTTAGGAGACGATTCCAACCTGTGCGCTTCCTTCCTCTGTTATGATTTTCCTGCGCTTTACCTGGAGCCCAAAGCTGTTGCTTCGTGAAACTTACACAATTAGAGGCGCGCGGGAGAACACCGGCTGGGAAGAGGGAAGGTTCTAGAACGGAAAAGCAACTCGCTGAGAGCCGGGAGAGTGGCGAGGGGCCGGGGTCCACCCGGGGCTGGGGAGGGGGTGCCCACTAGTCAGAGCCCCGCTCCCAGCCACGCGGGGAGATCGCAGCCCTGCAGGCGCCCGAGGCTGTCTGCTCGCCGGCAGTTCCCGTCCAGCACACGACCCTGGGGGAAGCGCCGGGAGGCCATCTGTGCCAAAGCTTCGTACCAGACAGGGCCAGTTGTGAAGACAAAAATAATAAATTTAGGAAATGAAAGAAGACATGCTGGGGCGCAGGGCACAGGCGCGAGCTCGGCAGCGACGGGCCTGGAGCACATCCCGGCGGCCGCTCGCGATGGAGGACACGCGCGGGAGCGAGAGTGCGGGAGTGGGCGAGGGCGCGTGTGCGCCGCTGCGGGTGGGGTGCGCGCGCGGGGGCGAAGGAGCGCGCCTGATAACCCGCGGAGGGTGGGTGCGTGTGCTGGGAGCGCGCGGCGCCCGCCGCCCGGTGATGCTGGGCCGGTCCGGATGTGCGAGACCCCTCACCTGCTCCCCCTACATCACCCCCCGAAAGTCCAGAACGCGGTGGGCCACGCGTGGGACTTTTGTGGACTTGGAACTTTCAGTCGCGCGGCCTCCGGGCACCCTGCGCTCCCTGCCCACGCCACAGGCACCCGGCACTGCACCCATCAGGCTAGGGTACTGGGGGTGGGACGCGAAGCCCCGCGGTCCCCTCCCTGTCCCTGGATTTAAGAAGCCGCTGGCGGCGCGGAGGCCCGGCGGGCGGGCGAAGGGCCGGGGCGGCCCGGGTGGCGGCGGCGGCGGGCGGGGCGGGCGCTCAGGAGTTGAGGGGCCCGGGGTGGGGGGGGGCGGGGAGACGGGGGTGGGAGCGGAGGGGAGGGGGTTCGAGGGGAGGGGAGGGGAGGAGCCGCGCGGCCCGCGCCGCTTCCGAACCGGAAAGTTGGTCTTGCCGAAGTCCCGCCACCCCGGCGTGCGCACTCCGCTCCGCTCCGGCCGCGAGCCTCCGGGCCGGGCCGGCCGCTGGGGGAGCCCGAAGAGCGGACACGAGCCCGGAGAGAAGGTCCGGAGACGGGGACACCACCTGAGCCCGAGCGGGGCCGGCGTGCGGAGAAACGCCGAGGACCAGTGGAGGCAGGCGGCCGGCCGGCCCTCCGCGCCGGAGCGCAGGAGGCTCGGCGCCCGAGCGGCCCGGAGAGACAAAGGCGCCGGCCGGAGCCCTGCCCGCGGCCGCCCGCTCCGGGAGGGGCGCCGGGCGGCGGCGGGGGGGCGCGGCGCGGGGCGCGGGCGGCGGCGCAGACACTATAAAGGGGCGAGCCCGGCGCGCCGGCAAAGAGGCGCCGCGCGGACGCCGCCAAAGTTTGCTGCCTGCGCCCGGGGCCGGGAGGCCGCCGCGGCCGGAGCCGCTCCCGGCCCGCCGGGCCGCAACCGGGCGACGAAGAGCGCGGAGCCCGCGATGTGAGGCGGCGCCGGCCGCGCGCCCGGGTCCCGCAGGCGACGGCCCCTCCTTGCCGCGCGGCCGCTAATTGCGAGCGCGGCCTCATTTGCATAGGCCGCCCGAGTCCGCTGGAGGCCGGCCAATCGGCGCGGCCCTCTGCTAATGGCCATGCATTATTCACCAGCCTAATTGCTCAGCCCCATGCGCGGCCCGCGCAGCCGCCGCCGCCGCCGCCCGCGCCCCGCGCCCCGCGCCCGCCCGGCCGCCCCGCGTCGTCCCCGCCGGCCGCCCCGCTGATGCCGCTGCCCCGCGAGGGGCCCGCGCGCCGCTAGCAGCATGTCTCGGCGCAAGCAGGCCAAGCCCCAGCATCTCAAGTCGGACGAGGAGCTGCCGCCACCGGACGGGGCTCCCGAGCACGGTGAGGGGCCGCGGATCGCTGGGCGGCCGGGCGTCTGGAGGGAGCGGGGGCCCCGCGGACCCGGAAAGTGCCCGGGCTCCCGCGAGCCGGTGTGTGCCGTGTGGCGCTCGATCCGGGCAGGCCAGCCTGGGGATCCTGTCTTCCGCCGGAGCGCGCGGCGCGGGAGTTTCGGGCGAAGTAAACTTGGCTCGGCCGCCGGGAGTTGAGCTGCGCGCGGAGGCGCCAGGGCTCGAGGACCGCTCGGAGCCCGCGCTACCCCGCGGAGGCCAGCGCGCCGAGCAGGGCGCGGGCGGGAGGGGCCGAGCTGCCGCCTCCGCGCCGCCCCCCGGGCTCCCCACGCCTGGACACTGGGACTGGCCTCGGCGATCGCGGCGCCCCCCAGGGAAAGCGTGGCGGGGGGGACGGGTCCCAGGGTCTCGAACCGCCGGATACGGGCCGGGGAGGCCGCTGCCGGAGCAGCTTTGTTCGGCGCCCGGCGCCCCAAGCTGTGCGCGCTCGGAGCGGATCCGCCGCCCTGACCGCGACCTCCCCCTCCCAGGCAGGCCAGCGGCCGCCCCGTATGCCCCGAGGGCCGCAGAGACCGCGAGGTCCGGGCGCGCCGACAAACCAGCGATCCCATTCCGAAGCGAGTAGGAAGTCGGTGTGGCCTGGCCTTTCCTAATGGCCGCCTTGGGAATTAACCCCGGGTGAGCTGCCCCGCGGCGCTGGGGGTGGTCGTGCACGCGGTAGGACCCCGGCACGCTTCTGTCGCCTCTCGGTTTTTTGGGCCTTTTCCTGCTCTCGGAGGCGCCGCGGCCACCTCTGCAGTCGGCTGGGGGGTAGGGACTTCCTGCCCATCCAGGAGGGAAGGTAGGAGCCGCGAAAGTTAGCGCCCGGCGAAGAGCGGGCTGGCGTGGCGCGCCCTAGCCGGGGAAAGTGAGGGCTCGGGCCTCGCGCCGCCCGCGGGTCCCCAGGGTGCGGGAGGGGCGATCGCGGGACGCGGGGCGACCCTGCACTTGCCCGGAGCCTGGGCACTGAGTAGTGTGATCCTTAGGAAACAGGCCGGCCAACTTTTTGGATTAACCTATTATAAGTGGTTTAGAGCAGATACGCATCTTTGCTTTGGGAACTAGGCTGCAGAAAATAAAAGGAGTTGAAGAGTTTAGCGAGCGGAGCCGTAAAGTTTGCAAAAGCAGGTATTCGTCCACATCGGAATGGAGAGGGGAGCAAAGGCTTCTTACGCGGCTGGGAATTCAGGAATTAAATAAAATTCGTGAACTCGTGAGTTCACGCTTTTTTGTCGCAGCGGAGGTAAGAGGTTCTTATCTGTGTCGCCTGGTCACCCAAGATTAGAACGGGAGATATGCTAAAAAGAAACGCTTGCATATGGTGGGTAGATTAAGGACAAAGAATCTTTTTGTCATGGAAATGGATTTTTTTTTGTTTTGTTTACTTCATCACATAGAATTTCTCACACTTGGTTTGTTTTCTATTGCCCTCAATGACTACATGATCAAATGAATGGATTTATTTCTGCCGAATGAGAAAGACAGTCTTTCCTTCAAAAGAACTACATTGCATCCCAGTGAGGAATTTTAAAGCTTTATTATTGTGGCTCCTGAATAGCTTAAAATCGGCTTTCACAGCCGCCCCAAAATGCAACAATGTAAATACTTCTCAGCTTTGTAGGGTCGTTATCAAAATGTGCAATGTCTCTTTTTATTAAAGCATATTTTAATTAATAGAGTAAAACCCCTTGTATTTAACAATTAACAAGCTGAGGCACTGCTATTCATTTTTAATTTCGCTTCAGAAATGCGAGCGTGGTGAACCTCCTAGTGTAGCATGTGGAGGGGTTCAGAGCCCTTATTTGAAATCCTAAGATGGAGTAAATTATTCACAAGTTCTCTTTTGAATTCCTCTTGTTGTTACTGAATTTATTTAGGGATGAAACATATTCAGGGTTGTTGTTTTTTTTTTTAACCCACCATGGGATTAAAGTTTTTGTCAAGGCTATGTTTTTCACAATCATTCAGAGTTGTAATCAAGATATTGCCACAGTTCCTGATCATACTTTGCAACAGGCCAAAAATAGCCTGTCTGGGGCTGAGTCTCAGTCGAGGAGTGTGTTCCCGCGATTGTCCCGGCGAACTGTTTAAAAAATAGTTCTTTCTGATTTAATTATTCTGAAGCTGATTGTTCATGGAGCATAAAAGATACTCTGTTCTCTGTTCACTTAAGGAATGTTCATGTATGTATTACTGTGTTGTGCTGATCGCCATTAGGAGGAGAATTAAGTAAAATGTTTTTTTAAAGATAAATGTTTGTGAAAACTAAATCTCTCCACCGTGAATTCAGATATTCTCAGAATTATATTTTGTTAAAAGCAGTGGAAATACACCAACTATGCATCAAGTTATAAGTGAACTAAGTTAGTTTACATTGTTTTAGAAAGGAAGTAAATAATTCCTTTGTATCACTTTGGGTGTTACATGTTAATTAAAGCAGAAGATTCCTGCAATAAAATTGAAAGGTCTTGATAATGACATGAAACACAAATATTCTATGCAAAATTTTTAGTATGGTATGGGTGGGGCAGAGGTGCACAGTCATTAATTTACAGTAAAAGGCTTTATTTCTTTTAAAAGAGAAATGTGACTGTTATTTTTCAGACTTTAGTTTTTAGGTAAGCAGTGTAAAGACAGCTATCCAAAAATGCCTCAGTGCTTTCCAGACCTTATTGCAGAAGTGAACTATGATGACGTATGTAGAACAAGAAAAAGTAATAAAGATTTACGTAAAGTTCTAAAGTTATTCTGTTATTAAAGACGTGTTTTAAGGATGGCTGGAACTCAACTTACATTGCCAATAGGTACTATCTTTTAAAATTGCAAAGTATTTCCTTCCTGTTTCTGAAAATTTAGAAATAAATGGGATACAGTTTTAGGATTCAGTTAATTAAATGTATGCCACCAATATTGAAATCCTTTGAGCCTGCTGAATGTTTTTGTTCTAAGAAAAATTAATTAAAACTTATAACGACGGAACAGCACTTATACTCCTACTAAGAGCTTTAAAAGGTGTATTATTGCTATCCTTCATTGGATAAAATACAAATTAGGAGGGATATATTTTATTGTCGATGGAAGGAAAATATGTATATAAGGAAGAACAAAAGATTATTATAATTTAAAGCAGTTTGCCATCCTGTATCGTTTGTTTTTTATTTTCTGCCAACTCACAGTTACATGGCTATCTTTAAAATCCTTTAAAATGTGGTGATCCTGTGATTTAAGACTTTACCAGTGGTATTCATCGACTGTGTTTAAATTAAGGGGAAGAAGGCCCCCAGCCCTGGGTGCAGAGATCTTTTCTCTTTTATCTGTCTGTGCATGGTTTGCCTTCAGCGCTCAGGGCACTCACTCACACACTTACAATTCAGCATTGCAAAAGGAACAATACAGAAGCCACTTTCTAACATCCATAGGCAGACTGTTTTCTCTGAAACATGAAACGTAAGGAGTAAGTTAAGCAGGAGGGGAAAGGAAAAGAAGAATTTGCAAACATTTATTTTTAAAATGGCAGTTAAAATCCTAATCTATTTAAAAATACATAATTTGGTGACCAATAAAAAGTCTGCCAATTAATTCCCACCGTACAGAGAAAGAGCTGATTATGTAAGTTAGGGATTTTTTTAAGGCACATTTAAACTTCCACAATCTATGCATAATCCAATATTTTTAGATCTCTTTAGATCCAGAAAAGGAAGGAAGGTATGGACCAACAGCAGGAATTACTTAGCAAGCTGATTATTTTTTGTATACAAGATGATGGCAAAAGCAGGCAAAAGTGGGTCAGATTTCATTTTCAACTACAGTCTCTAAGAGGCTTTGCCATTCACCCCAAGATAGCTCTGAGAACATTTTCTTTTGGGGAGAACTCAGCAAAGGTGCAACCAAGGTTTCCGTTCTGTTTACTGAACACCAGTTAGAATTTAGCATCCTTAAATGTAAGTATTTTATTTGCATGAAATAAAAACCTGCTTAACTGCCAGTGAGGTCATGCCCCATCCTTTAAGGCTGGAAACAGTTTCAAGAAGGAGAATTGTTAAATAATACTTACAATAGGAAGAGGTTTTGTTGTTTTGTTAGTTTTCATTTCCTTCATGGTTTCTTGACCAGTTGCCAGGATAAGAACAGCCTTGTGAAAATGAGAGCTGACTCTACCGCTGGCGGGCCAGGTTTGCCATTACAGCGTGTGTGACGCTGCCCACACTTCATGTAAGATCACGTGTAAATAAAATCTATGTAAGAAATTGAATGTTTTACTATTACTCTACATAAACTTTTATATTTTAAAAAAGAGCCCTGTCCTTAGATTTTTTTCCAGTTTTTCACTATTCCTTGACATAAACTTAAACCCCATCCTTAGGTTTTTCTAATTTGAACACTTCTGTGATCTCGAAAGCAGTTAACTGTGTGATTTCCAAGCTGACGAGTAAGGCAAGTAGTATAACAGCAAGTGTGAAATATTAATTGAAATAATAATGTAACGGGCTCTTTATGTGAGAGATCAGGGTTGGCCTGTTTGTTAATTAAAGGCAAGAACTCGGGTCCATGGAGACCTGAGGCTCTGGGGTGGCATTCCCGGTGCCCCTCCGTGGGCCTGTCTTTTCCAGGCATCCCGGATTAGTCCTGCTGACCATCCGGGACCCCTCCCCCTCCGCATTTCAGGAAGCCTTGGGGCCCACACAGGCTCCTGCCTGGTGGCCTGGGATCTGTGAGAAGGTGGGTTTGCAGGGGACTGGCAGCTTCCTACTGCTCTATCAAAGGTGGGTGGCTCAGCGCCCTGCTACAGCAGGCCTGCTGGTTTAACCTTTGCCTGCTTTGCCCTGCCAGGGGTGGCCACTAGATGTCAAGCTCATAATACAATTAGTGCATCTGTGCTGTTGACCTTGGCAACAGGACTCACCAGTGTTCTGTTAAGTGTTAACACTGGCTCTGAGAGTGGACTGGGGACTCACAGGTTTGCCCTGTGCTGCTGGGCTTATCAGATGCCCGGCTAGTTCAGCACAAGTGTTTATAGTTCTCCAAGAGGGAGAGAGACCCTTTTCTTTTGTGCGGCTGTTACATCTTGAACTGTTTAATTAACCCTGCAGGTGCCGTGGCCCTTGGTCTTAATTCTTCGGCATTCCTGGTCCTCTTTGCTGAATGCCCTCTCCAGACCGCCGTCTGATCGTTGACTGTAGGCTCAGCGCAGGCAGACGCTGGCTTCAGCCCCCGGGCAGAGCTTTTCCTGGAGGGTTTTTTTTGCTCACGTGTGCACTTCCCCTGTAGAAACGGAACAGTGTACTGAGGTGATGGCAAATCCTGGAAATGATTTAATACCCTGAGAGTCGACGGTCACAGTCGACCGATGGGCGCCTTCTTCCTGGACACGGCGCAGGGCGTGCAGCTGTGGTGCTTCTTCAGGCCAGGTGTTTGTAGGTCCGAGAGGCTTGGCTTGTGTCTTTCTTGTTGTACCGGTGGATGTGGCAAGTGAGGAGTTGGGGCAGGACCCAGGCCGTTGGCTGCATAGACGCATGGAGCAGTAGCACCTTCAGTTTCATGTGTGAGCTGCTCTGGACCAAAAACTGACCCAGCAGAGACCGTGCTCTTCCCCTCCCGGAGTTTTGATCGAAATGGTCTGCGTTGGCCGCCGAATTTCAGGTTCGTCCATTGCCCGTGAGGCAGATAGTGATATCCGTGCATTCATCGGAGGGGTGATTGCAGTGTAACATCTGAATGAAAGAACGATTGTGCAACCTTGAAGCGCAACAAACATCTTATTATTTGATACGGCATCGGGCAGATAGTTAGGACAAGTGAACGTTGTGGCTGCTTTCCAGCTGCGCGCGTCCATGAAGGAAACAGTGTTCTCCCTCCCCGGTGCGTCACCCCGCAGAGGGGAACCCGCAAACCTTTTAAACAGAAGGCGTTTGGTGCCTGTGCCACAGGTGGTCCGCCCTTAACACATCTGAGGCGTGGGCCACTGAGTCGGCGGAAGCCGGCCTGCGGGTCAGCGTGGCTTGGGCGAGGCGCGAGCGCCCTCCGCTGTCCGGCTCCGAGCGCACACGCTTGGAGGTCTAGGGAAAGGACAAAATTTTTCTATCGCGTCTGGAATTTCTTCTACATTGTTAAACACAGTAGGGGTCTCTATTTGTCTCCTCCTGTTTCACAGCTTGGGCTCAGTATGTGATAATTCATCTTTCTTTATGGGATTCAAAGCTATCATAAGGAGTTAAAAAAGAATTAATTTGCAAGAAAATAGTGTCTCCTAACAATTGGGGAAAACTTGAAAAATGCTTCCTAGATTTTTAAGGGATGGAAAAGGCACCGGAAAAAAGTACGGGCTTCCTTTCCTCGAGACACACGTGGCGTTTCCCAGCTACTAATTAAAATGAAGAGGTTAACATCCGTTTTCCCATAAGGGACAACTTTTGCTTCTCCTCTTGTTAATTGTAAGGAATTAAAAAGTGTAGCAGAATCAAAGTGAAAGTTCTAGCTTGATCAAAATTATCAAACACCTGTTTACTGCTCTGCATAATTGGTTACTTATTTACAAGGCACTGCCTCCAGGACGCAGAGGATAAGAACACCTTGCTGAGAACTCCACTTAGAATTTTTTTAGGAAAGCATCATGTGGCAAATATTCTCATCAATATTTCAGTGATGCTTTTTACCTGTGGCTTACTTAAAAAGATCACTGGGCATGTAAGCACTCTGCCAGGTCATCTCTACTTGGAAGACCACCTTAGCTTTCGCAGGCAGTGAAGACCTGATCCCTGTATAACATGATCCTTGTATATTGTATAGCAGACCAGGAGTCGGAGCTTAGAGAGAGATGACGCAAGGGGAGGTCCTTTTACACCCAAAGAGTTATAAAGGGACATTTTTGTTAAACATCCTCTGTGTTTTTATTAGTGAGAAGGGGGAAAATATGTACTTTTAAGACTGCCGTTGAGGCCTTCCCTAGGTTGGAGGCCTCTCTCTGAAAGGCGAGGGGAAGCCTTTTGCCCCTCCTGTGGCACCCTAGATGGCACACGTGCTCAGGAGTGCTTGAACGGTGAGCGTTAGAAACCCTGAAAATCTCAAGTATAAACAGTAAAGTGTGGGGCTAGCTGTAAACTAATTGCACATTTCCTCTCCAGTTGAAATAGCTTCAGCCTCCTGCGTGTCCCTCTTCTTGACTGCGTCCAGAACAGACCCCATCGCCGGGCTGGCAGCCATGGCCAGTGCATCCTTCATGTTAGCGAAAAACGGTTATTTTCATAACAGCTCCTTCCTCTCGTTGACACTCAGTGAATCCAGCAAAGCTGTGTGGCACTTTCAGAAAGTAACCTCGACCAAATACTGCTGTTAACCAAGAAGGGACGATTCCTGCCTAAGTTCCGTTCCTGGGTGCACTGGTTGGCATTTTTCTCCACTAGTTCTAACACTTGCACAGTCTAAGCCCCTGATTATTTGCAGTTTGAAGTCTCTTAAGACGTTGATCTGCCAATATGCAGAAAATAAATTATTTTGACATTAATGATAATGTTAACAATGCTTGTTTTTCAGTTGTCCCTTTTAGGAAGAAAGAATTTCCTATTGCATTGGAAATAAATTTCTCCAACTTGTACTGTTGTTACAGTGCCTCATGGACATGGCTTTACCATGAAACAAAAATTTTAAAGCCATATCAACAAATGGATATAATAACTTCTACTTTTAGAATGCAAAAGCCAGTTTCCAATGTAAGTTTAGTTAAAAGATAGCTGAATCCGACACAGTAGTGGCTTAAAACAATGGCAGGATTAAAGGACTTTAGACGTTATATGATAAAATTTGGAGCTGCTGTCAGATCTTTACTATAAGGGTTTTCCTGTTATAGAAAGCACTTTCTTAAAGATAAGTACTTTCAGATTAGCATGTCTACGCTGTAACACAACGCGTGTAGCCACTGTAACGAGAAGCAAGTTATAACAACTTATTTTGCGTCTCACCCCGAATGAGACGTGAGGTCGCTGCTTTCACTCTGGACTCAAGTGCAGTCTTGCTGCTTCTAAAGAGCTCTGTCCCCAGTGAAACAGGCTCGCTTTGGTTCTTCTCTCCCAACCAATTCAGTTGAAGTGCTTGTTGTTCTTTAAAAACGTTCTTAAAATATGCACCCAAAATTTCAATTCCACACGTGATGTATTAGAGTCTTTTCATTTGTATTCATTGCATTCAAGACTGTCTTGTGAAATTTGTGCTTCTCTGTAACTTTCATGGAATGCTAATCCCACTCAGATTTGATAGTGAAACAAGTAGAAATTAACAATTGAAGTGATCGTGTTACCATATTTCATGCAGACCCCAGTAAGAAAAACTATAAGTGGTGACTCTAATTTGCCCTCAATAAGAAATATGAATTGTATTGAGGAATTTTTTTCCTTCACTGATCATAGTTTTTTAAATATGTTTTACTTAAAAGGCAAATTTATTATGAAACTTTGCTTATAAAATCCAACAACTGTTCTGTTAGGTTCATTAACATAATGAACTTACAGGCCCTAATGTTCAGAATGCCATTTTCACCCTATTTCTTTTGTTCAATTTTGCTTTCCTTCTTCAATTTTAGAGGCATACAGTGGAAGTTTATTTTACTTTGGCAAGAATATCTTCATTGTGTTTAGGTAATTTTTAATTTCCTTTAAACAAAATGGCTTATTATTTGGTAGATAGTGCTTAAATATTATTCTGTGCACGGTTTCTACAATTGAGACACAGTTATAATTTTGCTAACCTGCAATGGGGACAGGAGGAGATTACGTTCCCAGCTTTCTTGACTTTGCAGGTGAACCCCACATACTTAGCACATGAAAAAAGCCAATGGAAATGTAAAAAATGTATCTTTAAAGAAAATAGAGATTTCCTTGGGTTTCTTAAAACCTTAGAGAAAAATACAGTGTAAAATAAAATCCTGTTTCCTTATTTCACATGCCATAATTTGTTACAAAGAAAATCTGGGAAATTCTCATTTGTAAACATGTAAGTTAACGTAAAGTAAATCCTTTTAGCAATCATCGCACTTTAATGATCCAGCAATCAGCCAATTTCTAAGCATTTTCTCAGTGAATTGTCCCTAATACATAATCCATATTAAAAAATATATTCTTATATAGCACAGGGAACTATATTCAACTTTATATATTCAACTAGTATTCTTTAATAATCTATAATGGAAAAGAATCTGAAAAAATACAGATATAAAACATAAATATGTATACAAAATAATCACTTTGCTGTACACCTGAAACTAATGCAACATTGTAAATCAACTATACTTCAATAATAATTTTTTGGAAAAGAAAATGAAAAATATTTTTTGGACAAAATATACACTGTGTTTAACTGTGTAAAACTTTAAACGTATATACCATGTGAATGCTTTTGTATACCATGTAAGTTATACATTTTTTTCCTCTGAGGAATAAAGATGTAAAAATAATTTTTCAAAAAATCAGCAGTATTTAATTTCTTTGTATTTTTCTCTTTTTTTGTAGTTTTCTTTTTTAAAAGTATTAAAACTCTCTATGAAGACTATGGCTGGCCTTTTATATCATAGCTTTAAAGTGTTAAAATTAACTTTTTGAATATTTTGTGTTCTAATAATTACACTATTTATGATACAGTATAACACTGATTCCAACTTGATTGCTTAATGCAGATGAACTTTTTTAAATGGCCACTAGTGCTTTTTTTTAATATGTTCTTCTGCAGAAGAACATCCCACTGTTACAAATTGTGAAGTAGAGATTCATTGCCTTGTGTAATAATTTTTAAAATAAGTGAACTAAAATGTGAGATAGCCCATGTTTTCTTATCATTAAGAAATTATTTACCTGAAGAGTTGAGGCTTTTTTCCTGCCCTGTTCCATAACCTTTGTGGGTTTCAGATCAGATTTTACATACATAGAGCAAAGTTAAGTACTCCAAGTATTTATTTTGTTAACGCTGCTATCTGCAGTATAAATCAGCCATGTCTTTGCTTCCAGCTACACTCGACCTCATTACAGACACCGATTCCGCTCCTGCCTCTGTGCAGTAAGGAGACTTCTTGCAGTCTGAGCTTCAGGACTGAATTTAGTTTAAAAGTCTAGCAGGTCTTTATGGGCTGCAGCTGTAACTTTTCCCTTTCAAATGGTTGAGCCAGTTAAGAAAATGCTAATTGAACACTGCTAATAATTTTTTTCCTTTATTTTTATTAGTTGGAGGCTAATTACTTTACAGTATTATAGTGGTTTTTGCCATACATTGACATGAATCAGCCATGGCTTTACATGTGTTCCCCATCCTGAACCCCGCTCCCACCTCCCTCCCCATCCCATCCCTCTGGGTCATCCCAGTGTACCAGCCCTGAGCACTTGTCATGCTAATAATTTTTTAAAGGCACCTATAAATTACATGGAAATAGCAGCCTCATGGAGAGCAGCCGACCAGCCTCGAATTATAGTTTTATTTTCTTCTGTAGTGGGGAGACTAAATGTTTTCACAAGATATTTTTTACAAGTCAGATTTCTCTATTGAGATCAGTGTCGAATCCTTCTTTCCCTGAAACCCTAAACGAGAAAACATGGAGGCTTCTCAGCAAATCCATTTGTTGATGTTTCAACAGTACATGGTTTTCAGGGATGTGGACCTGAGGATGCGTGGCGCTTGCACTCAACTGCGCACGACAACAAAGGGCCGGCTTGAGGCTGTCATTTGTCTCTGTTCAGGTGATTTGTTGCTGTCACTCCACCCGCAAGTTGACAAAAAGCAGTTGCGAGGCAGTTTTACCCAGGCCGGCACAGGGAGCCTGAGCACCCTGTTGAGGGCTGCCTGTCACCCCAGCCCCCCTGAAAGTAGGAGCTGGGCATATCCTCAGATGTTGGTTTCTCCTTCCTGTATAGCTATTTATTTGATCAGGTGTGAATGAGAATTATTCATTAAACAGGGTTGTTATTCGGCACAAGAGGGTAACGGGAGTCGGCAAGTCGCCGCCTACAACAGTAATTAAACATGTGTAACCAATTAGAGGGTTTCCACCATGGCACAAGCATATAATTTGCTGTCTTTCTATGTGAATAGATGAAAATAGGTACAAAAAGTGTGTCTGACTACAACATTCTCATGTTAAACATGTCAACATAAATGAACTTTAAATATATAATTTCTAGTTTGTTAACAATTTGTGGGACACGATTGGCCAGTAACAGTAACATATAATTTTGGTTCATTTTGCCAAGAAATATTGCATCTGACAGAGGCAATTAATTGTATTAAACATGATTAATTTTAGGCACAGACTATATTGATGGTGTTCGTTTGGCGAGTCCTGAAATGTAGAAACGTACTATTTCTGGAGGCAAGTGCACCCGCTAAAAAGATACAGGATTGATGTGCTGATCGAACTGTAAGTCAGGGAGATTGTTTTTCTGAGCAGAGATGTAAGAAGTGCTTATATATTCTTTGTTATATTTACAAATGAAAGTATTTAGCTGAAATTTCCTCCATGAAATAAATGCCCATTGATTTGAAAGGTTCTGTAGAATTACATTAAATCTGTAATGTCTCCACGCAGCGTAAAGATAATAAATCTCCGTGGTCCGAGCCCAGGAGAGAGGCTGCAGTCGGCTCCCCTGTCAGGTGCTGACGTGAGTTTGAAAGGTTACAGATTAGTTTAGCAATGTTAAGCGAACTGGCAAAGGCATCTCTGATTTTGCTGGAAATGAGGAAGCCGGATGGTAGGGGAGTCCTAATGAGCCCATCGAAGGCTGGCTTTGTACCCAACAGACAGGGTGGCTGCAGATTGTATGAAAATATTGGAAATCAATGGCTTCTATGGAATTTCATTAAGAAGCAGTATCCACAATTGATAGAGCCTCATAATTTGATGGATTGTGCTAAGAAAATGATTAGCTAGCTAGAAAGAGTCATAGAATACACACGCCAGGACGTCAGAAATGTTGAAGTGGGGTAATTTGTACAGAATAAAAAATATTGATTTTACTTATGTGCAAAATTTTGAGATGGAGGGCGGGCTGTCTCTCGAGGCCGGGCTGATGTAATGTCTTGCTTTTCCAGCGGCCCCTGGGGAGGGCGCCGAGGACGCGGACAGCGGCAACGAGAGCCGGAGCGGAGGCGAGGACACACACGTGTGCGAGAAGTGCTGCGCTGAGTTCTTCAAGTGGGCCGACCTGCTGACGCACAAGGAGGCCTGCACCAAGAACCCGCTGGTGCTGATCGTGGGGGAGGATGAGCCTGCCCCGCCCTCTGAGGACTTCCCCGAGGCATCCCCGTCCAGCTCACCTAGCGAGCGCGCGGACAGTGAGGCCGCTGAGGAGGTGGCGGCAGCGGCGGCGGCGGCGGCGGCCCCGGAAGGCGGGGAGGCCGCGGAGGCAAGGGCACCTGAGCGGGAGGACGAGCCCATGGAGGTGGGCGCGCCTGCGGACAAGGGCTTCCAAGGCTCGGGCGCGGCGCACGCGGGGCAGCCGCCTCCCCCACCAGGCCCTGAGCCGGCCGCTGGGGCGGTCTATGGCATGCCCAGCACCAACGTGACCCTGGAGACCCTCCTGAGCACCAAGGTGGCCGTGGCGCAGTTCTCGCAGACCTCACGGGCCGCGGGCGCGGCGGGCCCGGGCGGCGGCGTGGCGGCCGCGGCCCTCCCGCTGATCCTGGAGCAGCTCGTGGCCCTGCAGCAGCAGCAGGTGCAGCAGCTGCAGCTCATCGAGCAGATCCGCAGCCAGGTGGCCCTCATGAGCCGCCCGCCGCCGCCCTCCCGGCCGCCGCTGCACCCTGGGCCGGCCGCGCACCCCACGCTGCCGCTCTCGGCAGGCACCGGCCCCGCGGCCACGGCGCAGGGGCCCGCCGCCCCGCCGGCGGCCTACGAGGGCCCCCAGCACCTGGCCCCGCCGGTGTCCGCGGCCAGCACCCCGCACGTCTCGGGCGGGGGCCCCTCGGCGCCGGAGTCCGGCGCCCCGACGTGCTCCGGCGCCCCTCCGGCCTCCACGGCCTCCACCCCAGCGGCCAGCGCCTCGGGGGGCGCCTCCCGGCCGCAGAATACCCCCACGCCCCCTGCCCTGGGGCCCGGGCCGCTGCTCAGCTCCGCCCCCAGCCTGCCAAGCCCACTGCTACCTCAGACCTCCGCCAGCAGCGTCATCTTCCCCAACCCGCTGGTCAGCATCGCGGCAACGGCCAACGCGCTGGACCCCCTGTCGGCCCTCATGAAGCACCGCAAGGGCAAACCCCCCAACGTGTCGGTGTTCGAGCCCAAGGCCAGCGCTGAGGACCCCTTCTTCAAGCACAAGTGCAGGTTCTGCGCCAAGGTGTTCGGAAGCGACAGCGCCCTGCAGATCCACCTGCGCTCGCACACCGGGGAGCGGCCCTTCAAGTGCAACATCTGCGGGAACCGCTTCTCCACCAAGGGCAACCTGAAGGTGCACTTCCAGAGGCACAAGGAGAAGTACCCACACATCCAGATGAACCCCTACCCGGTGCCTGAGTACCTGGACAACGTGCCCACCTGCTCTGGGATTCCCTATGGAATGTCGCTGCCGCCAGAGAAACCGGTCACCACCTGGCTGGACAGCAAGCCGGCGCTGCCCACTGTGCCCACCTCAGTGGGGCTGCAGCTCCCGCCCACCCTCCCAGGCATGGGCGTTGGCAGCTATGTGGACTCTCCCAGCCTCACCCCCGCCAGCCGCTCCCCGCAGCGGCCCTCGCCCGCATCCAGCGAGTGCCCTTCTTTGTCCCCAGGCCTGACCAGCTCCGAGGCAGGCGTCCCAGTGGCTGCAGGGTCCCCGCAGCCGGCGCCCGGTGGACCTTCCCTGCTCAAGACCGAGCCCGTGAGCCTGCCCTGCACAAATGCCAGGGCAGGGGACCTCCCGGCCGCAGCGGGGCAGGTCTCCACCACGTCGGCCCTGGCGGACAGCGGCACATCCCCAGGCCTCTGCAGCCCAGTCCTCCCGGCTGGGGCCGAGCCGTTTAAGGCCAAGTTCCCCTTCGGAGGGCTGCTCGACTCTATGCAAACGTCCGAAACCTCCAAGCTGCAGCAGCTGGTGGAGAACATAGACAAGAAGATGACAGACCCCAACCAGTGCGTCATCTGCCACCGCGTGCTAAGCTGCCAGAGCGCCCTGAAGATGCACTACCGGACGCACACGGGCGAGCGGCCCTTCAAGTGCAAGATCTGCGGGCGTGCCTTCACCACCAAGGGCAACCTGAAGACGCACTTCGGCGTGCACCGCGCCAAGCCGCCCCTGCGTGTACAGCACTCCTGCCCCATCTGCCAGAAGAAGTTCACCAATGCCGTGGTGCTTCAGCAGCACATCCGCATGCACATGGGGGGCCAGATCCCCAACACACCACTGCCCGAGGGCTTCCAGGACGCCATGGACGCTGCACTGCCCTACGACGACAAGGCCGCCGACGCCCTGAGTGCCTGCGATGACGACATGGACGACAACTCCCTGGAGGACGATGCCGAGCTGAAGGATGCGGCCGGCGACCCAAACAAGCCGCTGCTGGCCTTCTCGGGCTCCTGCCCACCCTCCCCGCCCTCCGTCATCTCCAGCATCGCCGCCCTGGAGAACCAGATGAAGATGATGGATTCGGTCATGAGCTGCCCGCAGCTGACCGCCCTCAAGTCCCTGGAGAACGGGTCTGGAGAGAGCGACCGTCTGAGCAACGACTCATCCTCCGCTGTGGGCGATCTGGAGAGCCGGAGTGCGGGCAGCCCAGCCCTGTCTGAGTCGTCCTCCTCCTTGCAGGCCCTGTCGCCCGGGAACAGTAACAGCGAGAGCGTGCCCTCCAAGTCCCCGGGCCTTGTCGCCCAGGAGGAGCCCCAGGAGACCCCGCTGAAGACGGAGAAGCCAGACAGCCCACCCCCCGGCCCTGAGAATGGAGGGGCACTGGACCTGACGGCCACCCACCCGGGCCGGCCAGCCGTCAAGGAGGAGGCCCCCTTTAGTCTGCTGTTCCTGAGCCGCGATCGGGGTAAGTGTGCGAGCACTGTGTGTCGTGTGTGTGCCAAGCCCTTTGCTTGCAGGAGCGCCCTGGAGATTCACCTCCGCAGCCACACCAAGGAGCGGCCGTTTGTGTGCACGGCCTGCGGGCGCGGCTGCTCCACGCTGGGTAACTTAAAGCAGCACTTACTGACCCACAGGTTGCGAGAGCTGCCTCCCCAGTTGCTTGACCCCAACTTTGCTCTAGGTCCCGGCCAGGGCACCCCGAGCCTGGGCCCTGGCTCCATGCCCACCACCATCAAAACGGAAGTGAACGGGCACAGCAAGGCCGGCCTGCTGGCCGAGGGTCCGCCGCTGCCGGCTGCCGTCCAGGTGCCCCCCGGGCCTCCGACGGTGATGAGCCCCGGTCTCGCACCCATGCTGGCCCCCCCACCGCGCCGGACGCCGAAGCAGCACAACTGCCAGTCGTGTGGGAAGACCTTCTCCTCGGCCAGCGCCCTGCAGATCCACGAGCGCACCCACACTGGGGAGAAGCCATTTGGCTGCACCATCTGCGGGAGAGCCTTCACCACCAAGGGCAACCTCAAGGTGAGGGTCGCCCGGGAGTCCCCTCGCCTCCTCTGGTCCTGGCTGAGGGCTTCCCCCGAGAGAGCGTGCGTGTGCCGTGTCAGCGAGGAGCTTGCCTTCCGTACAGGTCTGTCCTCCCCTCGAGAGCCTGGTGCCACCTGAGAGGCTGCACGGTGTTGGGGAGATGCACACTCGCTGCCCTGAGCCCAGTGGGTCACTGGTATCAACATAGCTAGGCTTTTAAATGCTTCCACGTGACACAGATGCTGCTGATCCTGTCCAGAGGCCAGGGCTTTGATCTGTGGGTTTGTCCATGTGATATCCAAGAGGGCCTGGTGGGCATTTGGCAGAATCTTCCCAGCCTGAGGGCCAGGGGCAAACGGTACGATGATATAATGCTGGTAAGGAAGATGCGGCCAGGCAGCCCATCTTCCCTGGAGGCGGGGTGTGTGGCCAACACCACGGAGCCATTCAGACTAGCATGCTGCTTTCCAGCCCAGGTTAGCTGCATGTGGAGTCTCAGTGGCCCCCTTCAGTAGGCACTGTGGACAGGGCTTCCACTTCCTCATGAAATGAAGGCCACCTGAGGTCCTTGCTGACCACAGGTGCCTAGACCTTCCCTCTATGTTTGGGAGAAAACCAGAGAAAGAGACACAGGGAAGGCAGGAGTTCCGAGTAGAAGACGATCTGGGTGTGGGGGGAGCTTTGGGACCCTCCGGGTGGCCTGGGGGTCTGACACCTTAGTGGGGAAGTCATTCTGTCAAGCTGCGAACTGACAGGAGCATCCATCAGCTCATCGGTCGGCTTGCCTTGTACTTGATGAAAGGAGTGTTGCAGGTTCACGTCTCAGATGTTCAGAAAAGCTCACCTGACAAGTTTGTTGTCCCAGATGAATGCTCAGGCTGGGGAGGAGGGACGGAAAGGAGCTGGAAGGCATCCCCTGGCCCCGGATGCCCCTGTAACCGGAGGCTGGGCGCGCTCACACCCGGGTGTGGCTCTGTCCCCGCAGGTGCACATGGGCACCCACATGTGGAACAACGCTCCCGCCAGGCGTGGCCGCCGCCTGTCGGTGGAGAACCCCATGGCCCTGCTGGGCGGCGATGCCCTCAAGTTCTCAGAGATGTTCCAGAAGGATCTGGCCGCACGGGCCATGAACGTGGACCCCAGCTTTTGGAACCAGTATGCCGCTGCCATCACCAACGGGCTGGCCATGAAGAACAACGAGATCTCCGTCATCCAGAATGGAGGCCTCCCCCAGCTCCCCGTAAGTCTCGGCGGGAGCGCCCTCCCCCCGCTGGGCTCCCTGGCCGCTGGGCTGGACAAGGCGCGTCCAGGCAGCAGCCCGCCCATCGCAGGGCTGGACAAAGCCAACTCGGATGCGGGAGGTGGCCGGCCGTTCACACGGTTCATTGAGGATAACAAGGAGATTGGGATTAACTAGCCACGTCCCTGCCCTGCGGGTCTCCTTCTCGGTTCACCCGGAGCAGGAAAGACGTCACCAGGTGGCTGCCCGAGGTGGCCTCGTGCGCTGCCCGGTTGCGCCTTTCGAGGTGAACTTGAGAACTCAGCAACCTCGGAGATAGATTTGAGTCAGAAAGAGATGTCTTCCGAGAGCCGCCTTGGAAGCCAAAGGGGCCCAGACCACATCCATTCTATCCCTCCAGAGCCCGCCCTGTGCCAGGGAAACTTGCTCAGTGGTCTTGTTGGAATTAGTTAGAAACTTGAACTCTTATCTCAATGACGTGGTCCAGTGCACCCAACGCCGGTCCCGCGCAGCACCTTCGCCTGTAGTATTTATGACGTTCAGATGATGCGGGTCACAGACAATGCAGCCTGACTATACCAGGAGCTTTTGTACTGCAGGATACATCTGGCTATGTGGTTTTTTTTTTTTAAAGCAAGATTTGTTTTACTAGAAATAAGGGTGATTTCCATGCAGGCAAAATTGTGAAGTTCTGTTAGGAAACAGCATGCTTTTCGTGTGCAAGCACCTGTCGGTAACAAGCCTTTTTTTTTTTTTTTTTTTTTTTAATTTAAATGTCTGTAGCTGCTATGTGGACAGTGGTCTCTAGTGTGGTCTGTAGCCCAGCAATTGGGAACAAGTCACAGACAGACGTCACCGTGAATTATTCACAACGTTATAGCAGTTGTGAGTAAATATTTCACATTATCAAAGCTGTACAATAAAAGGTAATGTTTGTATAATGTGGTTGCAAACTCTTAATTTATACTGTTGCACTTTTAGTATTTTGTATTAGGGAGGTTTGTCTATAATTTGAAAATTTTAAAAGATGTAAAGCATTTTATAAATAGTAGTTTGATTGAAGGAAAATGAAAAGAAAAAAAAAAGCTGTTACGGTCTTAGGTCAAACGATACGAGAAATCTGTGCTCCTTAACCAGGAAAGCCACCAGGACTTGTCAGTTCCTCAGTAAACTTGGGCCTGCCATTTCTTACATTGAATGATTTAACTTTTCTAGAAAGCCCATTTAAAAGCTTGACCACCCCTAACAAAACTCTGGTGAGCTGTCTTAGGGCTGTGACACCACAAGACAAGCCGGGAGGGGGGAGCCGAGCGGCTGCCGTGCGGGTGTGACCTCACCATCCCCCCTGATGCTTCCTCACGCCTGCGGACCAGACCCCGACTGCCTGCAGGCTGGCCTTGTGTTCAGTAAACTGAGAGGTGCCGGGTCTTGGGCAGTGTAATCCATCATAACTGGGACATTTTCTGGGTTTCTGATTGATTTATTACCTTCTCAGATGCAAACGAAGTGCACTGTGGTCCAGTCACTCGAAGTGCAGGCGTGCTGGTGACGGTCAGCCGCTCCGAGTCAGGGAAGGGGCCCGGGCAGGTGCAAGCGGCTGGGCTGAGCCAGGCCATGTGGACGGGTGGTGTGTTCTACCTCATTCTGTGTGCTGCACGCATGCTGAAGTCTGAAAGCGGGACCTCCTCTGACTGCATGGTCCCCCTGGTCATCGTGCCCGGGGACAGCGTCGGGAGGCGAGCCTGGAGGAAGGAGGCAGGCAGTCGGCCTCCTCAGCAGAGACCGAGCTCTAGGACAATCTTCCTAACACAGCCCCAGCAAGCGCAGACCACATCATGTCGCTGAGCAGAGTTTCAGAGCCTCACAGATGAGCAGACCTAGCAGTGGTTTCTGTCGGAAAAGAACATGGAACTCTCCCGCTGTTTCCCACAGAGGTGGGTTGGAGTGAGCCCCGGGGACCCTCTCTTCTCCCAGGACGGGTGAGGGTGTCCCTGTGTCGGGAAGAGAAAACAGGTGCTCGGTGTCGCTGTGTTTCAGCAGTGAATGTTGTTATTATTTATCTGTGTCTCTTTTGGTGTGATTTTGGGGGGGATCGTATTTGGTACCATGTAGTGTTCTGTCCTCCCAGAAAGATGTGTATATACCGTGAGAAAAGAGAAATGTAAAGTGCTGTACATACGGCAGCTCGCGGCGGGCAGTCAGACTGCCCGGCCTGTGTCTGGGCGAGGCTGTCCCTTCGCACGGTGGAGAGACACTATTTTTCTATTGCAGCACCGTGCAGGGCCGGGCCCTCCCTGAACCAGTGCAGAGTTGTTACCCAGATCCAATATTTTTTATGACAAAATCTGTGGCTTGACACATCTACTGATTGAAATGGATGTCTTAGTCTAGGTTCCTATTTTTGTCACATGGAATTGAATAAAATGCAGGATGTAATATTATTTCTGAATGGCGTTCCTTGATTATTCTAATGGAAAAAGTGGAGTTTGAGGTTATGGTCATTGATGGTGGATGTATATTTGTGGTGTTTCTCCAAGGACAGTCAGTCAGGTCTGACAGCTTAGATTTAAGCCATATCTAAGCGTGTCTTGATTGGCCTTGAAATTTTCATATTTCATCTTTTTCTAAAATAAAAAACCTCTTGATTGTGGGTTTTTTTTTTAATTTACATCTTTGATGGAAGAAGATGTGGTAGAAAATGTCTAATGACTAGAGACTGTTGACAGTGTCCAAAAATGACGGCACTCTGAATGACCCTCATCTGGTGGGCCTTGAAGGAAACCTTGGTTCTTTGGGTCCCTGGAAAACTAAATAGCTGTGCCTCCATCGGTGATTCAAGAAAGCAGGCCAGGGAAGAAGATGCAAGGCCCTGCCTGAGCCTGTCAGTCCCAGATGAAGGGTGCTCCTCACTTGAAAAGAAGCTTTACCTTGCCAAAAACGTATGATAAGGCATAAAACCTTAAATAATTTAGTAGCTCCTTGATTTCAACATATATAATCCATTTCTGCTTTTAAGAAAACAACTGCTGATACTAGAAGCCACAGTAAAGTTCACCTAGGAGACGCTGGGTGATTTTGAAGTGTTAAGAAAGGTACTAACCACTAAACTAGCTGCCCAGTCCTCCGGCAGGTGTCATATATCATGAACCTTAGGAATTAAAACCCTGTTGATTTCAGAGCTAGAGTAGAAATTATGAGAGATAAACTGACTATATCAGGTAGTCATTTTTTAACATATGGTAAGGAAATAGCAAAAAATTTCTACAGTCATTTAAAGTAATATAAATTAAAATGTTAAAAAAGAAAAGAGAGATTTACTTCTTAATTCAAAAATGTTTCTAGTGTAAAACCAGAGGCATTTGGGCTTAACAAGCCTGGATATTTACTTCTTTCTGACATGAACTCTAGCTGGCTCAGACAGTACATCAAAGAATCATAAATGCCAACAATCCCTAAAAATTATTTATTTAAATATATTTCTATTCTAAGTTGGTTGCAGGAACAATTAACATTTCAAACTAATTAAAAAGCATTGCTTAAGGGCCAAAAAGCAATTGCTGTGAAGCCCTTGCTGTTTAACTCTGTGTGTGTGTAGGAGCTTCCAGGCAGCCTGGGTCCCCTGCTCGCTCCTTCTCTGCGCCTGGCAGGCAGCACCCAGCACCCGCTGCAGCGTTCAGAAGCTGCAGCAGACATCAGGGCTGGTTATTACCGGCTGCTGCACGCTGTCTCCAGCCCACCCACCTTCAACTCGCTTTATTTATTCTGGCTGGCTGTCCAAGGCATGGAAGACCCCTGGCTCTTCCCCTGGTGCATGCTTTCGGTGGATAATAAGGTCACATGTATGTAATTCTGCAGCCAGCCTGTCACCTTGTGAGCATGCCAGCCGACCTGAGGACCTCGGGTTCAGCCTTTGTGTTTCGAGTCCTGTGCTCATTTGCTCCTTTAAGAAGTTTTTCTAGGGACCCGGTGCATCTTTGAAAAGCAGAGGCTGTGAAATGTTTCTGTGAGCGGGTCTGTTGGCTGATGAGCTATGGGAAAATCTGATCTACAAAATATTCTGTGCAACACTAGGAAGATAATGAAATCCTTTTCTTTTTCACTTAAGTGGGATACACTGTGTATTGTTTCAGCACTTTTTTATGAACGGAAAACCTTAAAATGAAATCACCATAGAAACATTCTGCCATTCTCCTGTCCACATCTTTGTGCCAGGGTGGCAGCCGTGAGTGTGTCAGCGTCGCCGAGTGGCCCTGGTCTTCCCCGCAGTGGCTCAGGCCGGGGACGGGCCAGGCTGTGCCGTGTGAGACCCCAGCAGTTCCTCCTTCTGCTCCCCGACCTGTAACAGTGGGGGAGAATTTGATGACAATAAAATTTCCACTTCCAAAAATCAGTGTTTTTTTTTTTTTCTTTAAACAATTACCCCTAATGTACATCTTTCTTCCCTGCCCCCTCCAGAATTCAATAGACAAATTGATGGCATCTATATAGAGAGAAGATACAAATGATTAGCTAAGAATATAAATATGAAAAATCTATTACGAATGACTTTGCTAAAGAAAATATGTGGAATCATATTTGGACCATGAAAAATGTGTTGGTATCTTTGATTTTTTTTAAAAATCATTGAGTTTATTGAAGCTTTTAAAATGCAACTATATTTAAGGTAAAATAAAATCGATCTCTGTGAACATTATGCTGACTGCATTTTCTGTCAGAAAGGAGACCTTTTCAGGTGGATTGGGTTTTGCCATGTTTGCACGTCACATGCAGAGCCGCATTAAGGCGACATACAGATATCTGTGTCCGTGTAGACATTCAGCAGAGGATACACTGGAGCAGGGGTTGTCTCATCGCTCTTTTTGGTGAGCAATTAGAGAACCTTGCTATTAGCACTGGGTTTCCCGTCCTAATTTATAACTGCATGTGAGGTTCTGGTGTGATGTCTTCAGAAGGAAGGCTTGCAGATTACTCTTAAGTGGCTCTGCCTCAAGCTCTTACTCGTGGCTGAGTTCAGTCTTCACTGCACACTGAACCAGCCCAGAGGGAGATCATCAGAATGTTGGTGAGACGGGAGAGAGGAGGAGAGGGGGTCCTGGATGTGAGAGCCTATGCATGTTGTTAAGGGTTCCCTGCGTCACTGAATGGAAAACATGATTCATAAGCTCCCAAAGTGAAGGGATATGTGTATATCCCTGTGAATCACTCACTGTATCTGATTCAAACCTGGAAATAAATGTCTGACTGTAGTCCCAAATGTGGTCACTCGTGAACATGGGGATTTTGCACATTCCACCAAATGTTTTCCAAGTCAGTCTGCTGCGCATGTTTTTGTGCCACAGAGTTATCTGTGAACTAGGAATGTCTCAGGAGTGTGGGCTCCCTCCCTGTCCAGCTGCTGCTTTTCTTCCATCTAGTTTTCTTTCTGGTTGAACCTCAAGGACACCTGAACTTTCATAACTTTTTATAAGTCAGGACCAAAGTCACCACATTTCTTGTGTAACTGACATTATGCAAGATGGATTATATGTGTGATATAAAGCATTTCTGTTTTATTTACTTTTTCTATTTACAGTATCAAGGACAGCTTAGGAACAGGTCTTGTTAGGACCTAAATTTACCCAGAAAAAGGAATATGTCACACCCGCCCACAAACACCCCCTCCAAGGAAAAACAGGCAGCCTCAGAAAAAAACGTTTTCCACTCTGACAATAGCGGAAGTTTTAGGGATACACAGTGGGAGGAGCACATAGAAACTTCCCCACACATTCAGATAATTGAACGATAAGTTAGATTTTGAATTCATTTTCCTTCACAAGTAAGCCTGGAGTTGTTTGGTTTCTCCCTAGGAAATAGACGGGTCTAGGAACAGTTCTTGCGGTAGAGACTGTGCTTGAGAGCAAGAAGCATGAGCGTTTCCTTTGTATCTTGTGTTTTTGGCATTTCCATTCTTTCCTTGGTTTCTCATTTGGGGCTTTTTGTTCTGCTCTGTGATGTTTGGTAACGGAGGAGCTGCCCATCGCTGCAGAGGCTGTGCGGGCGGGGGTTTGGGTCATAAAGAGTTCTGGAACCCAGGTGTCTCCTGGTTGAGGGTTAAACAAACTAGATAATTGAAAAGAGGTAGGAGCTGTGAAGGCATTCTCTTCTAAAGGTGAGCAATTCACTTCTGTGACATCGTGGATAAGTCACCCAACCTGCTGATAATTTTATCCCCAAGATGAGTAGCTCTTTATTTACTACATATGGATAAAACACCAATTTATTAAAGAACCCAATCTGGAAATTGTACCAGCAGTGAAAATAAACACTAACAGAGACATAAAGAGTAGAAAACTCACCAGCATCTCAGAGTTGTTTTTTTTTTTTTTTTCCTCAGAGAGTTTATAGCTGCATTAACCTCATGGATTTTCAATTAGGAGCTATAGGCAATTTGGGAAATGAACTTTATCAATAAATATTTGTAAATGATTAGCTTTTCCTGAGGGCAACTAAACATTTTTCATAATCTCGGTACACTTTCTAGGACTTGAACAAATCCCTGAATATTGTTTAAGATAATGAACCTACAGCTCATTTGTTCACGATGAACCCCTGGTCCACTTAGAAACCTTCCCATTATGTTTTTTTGCATTGTCATCTCTTATCCAGAATTTATATCCTGGCTTGTGTTTCTCTTTTTTTCATTTTATGTTTTAACCTTGATTCTGTCTCTTTTATCCGTTTTGCTGGAAAATAGTTGAGATCAAGTTTTAAGTTAGAAATCATGATGTGAGGGAATTCCCTGTCAGTCCAGTGGTTAGGATGCGGAGCTTTCACTGCTGTGACCTGCGCTCAGTCCCTGGTCGGGGAACTGGGATCCTCAAAGCTGAGAGATGAGGCAAAACAATGCATAAAACTAGAGATCTTAACTTGGTTATTTTCAAGACTGGTCCCTGAAGCTGATCTCTGAGCCTAGTCATCTCTCTCTTCCAGTGGGCTGAATGACTCAGAAATACAGACCCAGCGGTCTTTGTGCCTGGACTTGGTATTTAACTGAAGACAAATTCAAAGGTTTCTCTCAATCCCTGAAAAGGGAAACTCAGATGATTTTGACACCCGCTTTTGTCTGCAGGCTTCCCTTTGGCACAAACAAAGCATCCTCCGTGGTGTCGAGACCAGCGTGCACAAGCTGCCTTACCTGGTGGTCCTGGACTTTCCCCCCACCCCCCCAGAAATGCTCTTGTGTCTGCCAGGAGGCAATGAGGGGCAGACGGACACTGTCTGCCGCTGGGCAGGTACATCTGAGTCACCCTGCAGACCCTGCCTCCTGCTGTCCAGGACTGATTTGATCTTGATGACAGTGAACAACAGTGACCCAGTGGTTCATTTTGCGTAATGTCTGGTGTGGTTGATGGTATCTGACTTGGTTTACTTTGGGAGCATTAAGGGAATAAGTGTAGTAGGTATTTAAAATTATAAGTGCATTAAAATAGTACTTGTAATCACAGGAAAAAAGTACCACCATACCTCAAATTGAGCTTTGGCAAATACTACAAAGAGAACACAAGTATGGGATCTTGCAGGAAAAGTGACGTTGCCTGGTTCTTCATAAAACTCACTTTTCAAGACATTATTAAACCTCAATGTGTATCTTAAAGTCGGTGATAAGAACTAGTTTAAATTGTTTTGATCTTCACTAGTAGAAGTTTCTACTTTACTGGTAAGTTATGTGTACCTGAAAGAGCAACTCTTTAAGAATCACCTCCTTCAACTCTGCAAATACTTGTTTGTCCAGAATAACAAGTTCAGCTTTTTGAGCAGAAAATAAGGCGTAATTGTTTTAATGCTGCACACTCCCTGAGGTGAGAAGATACTAGGGTTAGGATGTAGGGTTAGGCAGAGAAAGCAGTTGGCACAGGTTTGCACAGGCAGCTTGGTTGTGTGTTGGAAAACACTGTGTTTTCTGTGCTTCTAAAAATTGCACATTTGATACAATTTGTGTTTTCCCTGCTCTTGTAATTAAAGAGGCTGGGACTTCTCTTGGGATGCGTCCGAATTCCTAGAGCAGAGCGCTGGGTGCGGATGCAGCCTTCTGCCGTTTCTGGAACCTTCTCCCCCCATCCAGCCCCCCATCCACCGCTTCTCTGAGAGCCGCTGTGGGCGTTTCTCCGTCCCCACCTCACCGTGGTCGAGACCTTTATGGAAGAGCCCGTTTCCTTTCCAATCTCAAAGCAGTCCAGCCTTTCTGGAAATATGAAGTACTTTCCAAAAGCAAGAACAGAATGTGGTGCAAAGTGGGTTCTCTGGCCCTTGATGGCAGGGACGCCCCCAGGTCCCTGATGCTGCAGGTGAGGAGGGCAGGGGGGTGCTCCTGGCTTCCCCCTCCCACGTCACCTCCAGGGCCCTGGCTCTCCTCCTGAACGGAGACCAGCTTCACTCCCCCTACTCCTTCTCGAGTCCCTGGGCCCCTGCTGCTCTCCCTCCAAAGCGCCCTGTCTGCACGCACGGCTGGGGACAGGTCAGAGGAAGAGCTGGGGCGTGTGTGTCCCCAGCCCCAGTGCCCAGGCTGTGGGGCAAAGAGACTCCACTCGTGTGGATGTGGAGATGACCGCCCCCGGGATGCACCGAGAGCTGGAACTCAGACAGCAGAGGCTTCTGGGGAAGGCGGCTCTGAACACGTGGGAAGCCAAGACCCGCCAGCTGCCAGGAAGCGACCTGGGGACCAAGGCAGGGGCCTGCAGCCCTCCCCCCAGCCCCGCCACCCTGGGTGGTCCTCCTGCAGGGCGAGGGGCAGTGCCCTCCAGGGCTGCTGCTGAGTGAAGCCCCCCAGGTAGGCTGGAAAGCCCACTGGCTCCCTGGGAACACCTCCAGGGCCCTGCTGCCTCTGGAGGTGGGGGCTCGGGGCAGGGGCAACCTGAGCCTGCCTCTCAGCAGTTTCCTACCTCCTGGCCTCCAGAGTTCCCACCATCAAGACCACCGGTGAGTCCTGCAGGGGAGGTGTGGGCTCAGAGAGGACTGGGATCCCATGGGACTTGCTGAGTCCAGACTGACATCTTAGAAGGAGAGCTGGACACAGAGGAGGTCTCAGCGGAGTGACTGAGCTGCCCCGTCCCCATGGCCGTGAACTCTGGGGGGGAGAGGTGAGGCACACTTTTCGTGCTCACACACAGACACTCACACAGACACTCACTGCCTGCTAACTCAAATTCCTGCAGTCCGTGGTCTGCTCTGCCCACACCATCCCCCAGGGCAGGGGGCTTCCCAGGATATCCTTCACGAAGAATCAACACTGCTGCCTCCTCCCTCTTTCTGGTCCAGAGGCCACACTAATGAGCCACACTACTTAACTCTGGTCACCGAACAGAATCTACAAAGGATAGGCAAATTATAATACACATACCCACAGCACACAGGGCGGGATTCCAGCAGAAAGGTCTGTGCCTGGGACACTGTGAGATGATAAATACAAGTCAGTCTTATAACAATCCTGACTGTATTCAGTAGATGAGAGGTAGATAATGGGTGGGTAGGTAGGTAGGTAAGTAGATGATGGATGGATGGATGACAGGTGTTTCCTGTAGTATTGGCAGGAGTAGTAGATTCCCGCCCTCAGAAAGCCATGGTTAGCCAGGAGACCCCACCCTACTGCTGATGTCTGTTACTTCACCCTCAGCCTTTCACACCTCCTCCTCTTTGTGGTGGGTGTTCTGTTGAGCTCTGTCTTCCCTGATAGCTCAGTTGGTAAAGAATCCGCCTGGTGAAGAATTCTATGCCTGCAGGTAAAGGATCTCCTGCAATGCAGGAGACCCTGGTTTGATTCCTGAGTCAGGAAGATCCCCTGGAGAAGGGATAGTCTACCCTCTCCAGTATTCTTGGGCTTCCCCTTGTGGCTCAGCTGGTAAAGAATCTGTGCCTGCAATGTGGGAGACCTGGCTGCAGTCCCTGGGTCGGGAAGATCCCCTGGAGAAGGGAACGGCTACCCACTCCAGTATTCTGGCCTGGAGAATTCCATGGACTGTGTAATCCATGGGGTTGCAAAGAGTTGGACGTGACTGAGCAACTTGCACTCATGACCACAGGATGGCTGCTGCCCACCCCAGGTATTGCTTTCACTCTCACACGCTCATTTGGGTCAGTGTGTGTGACGTCCTTGTCGGAGCCCTTCTCGTGGATCCTCCCCGGTGACCCGGCATCTGCTCACATCCTCGTTGTGAGCAAAGATGAAGGCATGGGCACTGTGTATAGTGGGTGATTGTCTGGGTGATGGTGATCCCAGAATTTATTCTCGAGAAGCACGTTCCAGATTCTGACCAAGCGTTTCACCTTCATCACTGAGCCAAAGATCTGCACATAGTCCATGCCCAATAAATACGTGTTGGTGTACTGCAGTTGGAGTTACAAATGCAGAAAAAAAAAAAAACCCAGAACTTTGATGAAGTTTGAGTGAATGAGGAGGAAAGTGAATCTGCCAAAGAATGTTAATATTTTCTGCTTCTCCCCTTCCCCGAGTCTCAGTAGTGATTATTGACAAATGCTGAATGGCTTTTCTGCAGTCACATCTCTGTGTTCAGCTTAATGATATGGGAACTGCAGATGGAGGTGAGGGTAACTTGAAAAGAAAAGGGTATTATTGGTAAATGCACTGGATGCCTTGCAAATGTGAGAGGATAAATTGAAATTTTACAGGACTAATGAGTTTTTGAAAACTGTTAGCTAGGCTTGCCCAAACTGTTCTCTCCCTATTTAAGATTTTCTAAATTAGAAACTCAGAAATTTCGTAGCTGTTTTGGTCCTGGAATAAATAAACAGCCAAAGTAGATGGTGTTTTCCCATGTATTAAACTTACATTGTCTCTTGCATCCATTGTAACCTGTGTATTATTTTTATTGCAGTTGATGGTCTGTTCAAAGCACTTGTTTTATTGAGCCCAAATGTAGGTACTTTGTAACCATAACTGGGCTCAGCTGTCAAAAAGAGATGAATTCTAGGTGCCTTCACGTTTAATTTTTTTAGCATATTGCAGAGTTCTGGAGCATGTCCATATAAGCCTAAAATTAAATTTTGAAGTAAACGCACCGTATTTTTTAAATTGTTGTTTATGGCCTAGCAGTTAAAGTCTTGAATTTGATTCTTGGGCTTAAGTCTTAGTGTCAAATTTGAATTTACATTCATCACTGAAAACTGTTATGGACCTAAACAGTCACATTTATATATTTGAATCCAAAAGTCTTGCTGTAAGGGGATGAACCTTTCACACACTTTGAACTGCAGAAGTAACCTTAATTTTTATCTCAGTTATCAGCCATTTCCTCCAATTGTTGTTGTTGTTCAGCCCCTAAGTCATGTCCGACTCTTTGCGACCCCATGGACTGCAGCACACCAGGCTTCCCTGTCCTCTATCATATCCCAGAGGTTGCTCAAACTCCTGTCCAAAGATTCAGTGACACTCTCCAACCATCTCATCCTCTGATTCGCCCCCTTCTCCTCCTGCCTTCAATCTTTCCCAGCATCAGGGTCTTTTCAAATGAGTCAGTTCTTTGCATCAGGTGCCCAAAGTATTGGAGCCTTCCAATGAATATTCAGGGTTGATTTCCTTTAGGATCAACGGGTTTGAGCTCCTTGCAGTGCAAGGGACTCTGAAGAGTCTTCTCCAACACAGTTCTAAAGAATCAGTTCTTTGGTGCTCAGCCTTCTTTTCATCTGATACCACTGTCAATTGGTTTAAATACAATTTGCCTCAATGTTCTTAATTTGCCGCCTGGGAAACTGGCACACCCATTCATCAGTTGAGAGATTGCATTTTACTTTGCATTTATGTACTCCCATTATATAACATTATGTAGTTGCATGTGAAGAAAATGCTAAATATCCTTCAGTATCATTTTCTTCCTAAGCAAATCATCTGAGATTATTTTGTGTTTTGGAAAAAAAGAAGTTATCTGTGAAATATTTTATCTCTGTTGCCTAGACGTGTTCTCAAATGTAATATAGATAAATAAAAAACTAAGTTGCTCACAGCTTTTACGGTAAAAATAATTTGAGAAATAATTACAAATTCTAAGTTGTGGGGGTTTATTTGTTGCCCATATCAAAATTGTAACAGAGGTATTTCATTCACATGAATCTTTCAGAATTCAAGTTTAATCCATCCTGTTGTTTCCTATTGACTCAAATGCTAGAAAAGTGGATTCTGACGTTTTCACTGATCATCTTCAGAAGAAGCAGTTAGTACAGATAGATATCACTCCTTTTCAAACTAAAACTACATACTCATTCTGTTACATTTGTGTTCAGAGAGATATAAGAGTTTCTACCTGAGCACTAGTTGTCCAAGTCAGCAGAGCCCATTTGCTAGTCATGAAATCAATTTAGTGGCTCTAAACCAGCATTTTTTTAATGAAAGAAAGTGGAATAGAAAATGTTAGACCACATGGCATGGCAAGTTGAAATTGTGAGTCTCAATTTATATCCATGTGTGTGTGTAGACAGGCTCTCCGTGCGAAGTAGTCACGGTCAAAACAAAGATCATTGCTCTATGGGTGCATCTTTTCCTTTCTGTTCCTCTTCCTTTTTTCTTTCCTTCCTTCTTTTTTCTCTTTCATTCTTTCTTAGTTTACTTCAAGGATTAGAAGGGTATAAAATCTGAAGTCTGTCAAGATTCACATTCAGGTTCCATCACCCACTGGCAGTGTGGTCATCGGCGAGTTTCATGCCCTTTATGTCCATTTCCTCAACTGTCACGTGGGCTGCTTCACAGGCTCATTTGTAAGGTCAGACCAGTGATGGTAAACAGTGAGGACCACATAATCATTAGGTAAAAGTATTGCCAACTCTTGAGAGCAGTCTCTTTCACTGTTACTATTTTTCATAAACTACATTCATTAACTGTATGTTATTCTCTCAGCATTTCTAGATGATGATATGTATCCCTTTATATTAGAATTTTTATATTAATTTTTTACATTTCCTGAGATAGAAATGTTATTATATTGAAATGAGTAATTCCTATTTGAATGTAAATATATAAGAATGAGGTTTTCATTGATGGAAATCATTCACTGAATGCATGCATTTCTGGTATAATAGTGAAGGATTTTAATAATGATTTTGGATTATGAATATGCATAGGGAAAGGTCATTAACTACTTGGTAACAAAATGATGAAATGTAAGAGTTTTTTAAGGTGAGAAGCTTTTAGTAAAAACTATGATCTTTTCTTGAAGTTTTGGGGAGATTTCATACAGGAAATCAAGAAGAACAAGTCTAGTTGTACCAAAGAAATAGAAAGGCAGGATATAACTGTCCAACTAGAGCTGATAAAAGATTCAGAAATAAACTACAGCCCTAGAGAAAGCTAAAACAAAAGAGAACATTTTTATTTATAGTGGCTCTGTCCTGCAAAAAATGTTTAAAATTTCAGTAGATGAAAAATGCAGGGATAGAATTTTAATTTTGTAGCTTTATCCAAATCAGATCCCAGGAAGACTGTATTTAGTTCATGACAGGCACAGATTCATTCCATCCTGATAACTGATTCCTCTGACTTCTGAAATTGCATCTTTCTAGACATGAAAAAGGAAGGTAGAATAATTTGGTGACCAAAGAATTATAAAGAGAAAACTCAAAAAGAGATATAAACGTGATTAATGGCTTTAACTACTCAAAGCACAGCCTCAAACCAAACAATTGTCTTGATAAATACATGCGTTTTATTTTTCTGACAATCCAAGAGAAATACTAACATTTTGTGAATTATGACAGAATGTGTGTACTCACTGCTGTACAAATGGAATTTTCCACCCAAAGCTGTCTTTGCTTTGATGGCATAAATCTAGCCCAACCGTGACAAACTAGCCTAAAAGGCGATCCTAAAACCTTTCTCTTCTGCAGAATGGGTGCAATCAGTTGTTGAGAAAAAGATATTGCAAGTTTTGTTGAGGAAACCATATTGTGCTTGCATCACTGAAGCATTTAGACATGTTCTAGATTACAGAAATAATAGCAGAGCCAAAACCATCTGCATACAGGTCAAGTTTGTTTTAAACTCTGAAGTAAAACCAACAGTAAAGATGAAACTTCCAGCCTGGGGACCCACTGCAGGAATATGAAACGGCTCCAGGGAAAAGAGTTCAGACAAAAAGGAGCATTCTTCCAAGGTGGCCACACAGAAGGTCTTTATACTGGAAGTGATGATTCAAAGGCACTCCAGGACACCTGAAACTAACACAACATTGTAAATCAACACTACTTCAATTAAAAAGCAAAGACGCAGCAGGACAGACTTTGCCAAACCGTGTGTCACCCGGAAGTCCCTCCTGGGAAGGACATGAGTGACAGGCGCCATCTCAGGGGCATTTTGCTCAAAGATGACTTTAGGAAGGTAAAGTCACTAGTGAGACTTGGAAGCCTTGTTGGCTCAGTCAGTAGAGAATCTGCCTGCACTGCAAGGGACCTGGGTTCTATCCCTGGGTGGGGAAGATCCCCTGGAGAAGGGAAT
Organism: Odocoileus virginianus; assembly: GCF_023699985.2. NCBI lineage: Eukaryota > Metazoa > Chordata > Mammalia > Artiodactyla > Cervidae > Odocoileus > Odocoileus virginianus. The sequence continues at coordinate 55,069,196 of NC_069695.1, forward strand.
GGCTACCCACTCCAGTATTCTTGCCTGGAGAACCCCATGGACAGAAGAGCCTGGTGGGCTACCTACCGTCCATGGGGTCACAATGAGTCGGACATAACTGAGCAAGTAATACTTTCACTTGCTTTCCAAACCAAGCATGTTTTGTCCCAGGATGCATTATAATTCCCCAGCTTCTACTTTTCGAATTATTCCAAGTCATCCGATCTTCAGTGTTTGAAGAAACAACCACATCTTATCATCTGTTGATTTCAAGGTTAAAAATGTGTGCCTTCTCAGCCACTTTCGGAGCCAAGGATGCTTTGAGAAGAGCTCTATCGTGGTACCGAATCCTCCTCCTTTCACCATATTTCAGCCTAAACTGCTGCTGAATTGCTGCGCTCCTCATGGCCTACAGGCCTTTGTATTAGATATTCCTTAAATTCGAGGGCAAAATCAGCAGAATGGCATTTCCCAAAGCAATCCTTCACTCACTTTGAATTTCAGTGTTGAATCACTTAATTTTTAGTTTGTTTTGACCAACAGTCACAATCTCCAGGTGGAAACCCTCCAGTTTTAGTTCTTGCTCTCAAATAATTGATGTCTAGAAAGAATGTGCTGATCGAGTAGGGACAGCGGCCCCAGGCATGGGCGCGGGCCTGGGAATGGGATTCATCAAGGACACACTAGGGGCAGCTGAGGTGGGTTTCTGTGCTGCAGGACTTCTCCGAGCCTTAAATGAGCTCACAAGCCACATGCATCTCCTGGAGAGGAGTGTGGTCTGCCTGGTTGGCAGGCATGGACCACAGAACAAGGGCGGGAAACCCTGAGCCCCACACCACGGCTCTGGCGACAGCCACCTTGTCCTCAGGTGCAAGCGTGTCCCCCAAGCTCACTGTCTGCGGCCCTCCGGACTCCTCAGGGCCCACCCGGGCTGCCAGCCCCGCGTCTGCTTTCCTGACCTCATGTGTGCTTCGTTGGCAGGCCTGGTCTGTAGTCCGGGCTGCAGCCCCCCACCCGGGCTCCCAGGGCCTCAGGAACAAAGGAAACTCATTCTCTCACCCCACCGTCCAGGCGTTGCAGGGCCAGGCAGCTGGGGCAGAGTTGGGGGAGGGGGAGGTGGCTCTTTTCTCTCCCAGGTCCTGGTGGCTGGCCCTCTGTGTAGACGTGTGTGTCTGCACCCTGCTGCAGGGCACCGTGGCCAGTCCTTGGTGCCTCCCCTTCCTACTTCCTACTGCATGAGTCTGAGCGGCAGGAGCCTCACAGCTAGAGGAGCCCTGCGGCCCAGTGTCCAGTACTCTGGGCCAGAGTCTGAGACCTGCCCAGGCCTCGTAGAGTGACCTGCAGTCTGAGGCCGCCTCTGAGGGTCACCTGCATGTGGGGGTCTAGCCCCCCATGAAGCAACATCTCACCTGGCAGTGGCCATGTTAACATTTATCTTGGCCTTGGTTCTCTGGTTTGATTTCCATGCTCACTCTGGTCACCAGCAGCAGAGAAGTCTGCACGACCCAAGTGGACTTGGAAGGGCAGGGCTTCCAGGCCGGAAGGTGGGTGGCCCTCAGCGCTGGGGTGTCCCCCGAGCACACCCAGAAACCAGAGGCCCCCACAGGGAAGCCACCTGTCCTGGTCAGAGGGTCTGAGGGACGAGTGTCCTGCGGGTTCCCAGATGGAGACAGGCCTGGGACCTGCTCAGAGACACGCCCGACTGGCATACGACCCCGCCTCGCCCCTGCTGGCCGGTGTCCACTCGGTGATGTCCCCTCAGCCTGACCCAGATGCCCTCAGTCCTCATCCACCCCGAGCTGGGTCCTTCATGCCCTCGTTTATTTTACACACACGTTCCCTCCGTGTCTCCTGGGAGCTCGTCACAAGGAGAAGAAGGCCATCCTGCTGTGCCCTTAGCTGCAGCAGCTCTGCCTTTGGATGGTCGCTGGCCTTCCTGAGTTGGGTTTCCTGCCTAGACGAAGAGGGGAGACCGTGTGGTTGCAGGTGTTGGAAACATCAGGGTATTTTGCAGATTAAGTGCTTGATGTTCCAGAACCTGGTAGGTCCTGTCAGCAGCTCTGACCATCTGAGCGTCCATCCACCTGCTCACAAGCTCACACACTGCCCAGGACAGGCGCCGGGTCCAGTGCACCAGTAGGCGACACAGGCTCTCAGGTCAGACGTGCGGAACTGCTCATCACTTGCACCAGCGACCAGACTTTGGCCCCAGGTCTCTAAGCCCCGTCCCCACTGGTGACAGCTACACACATGGGAGAGGGACCCTGAGCCAGGACGCCTGAGTCTCAGGCCAGGAAGGCGGCCGACTGCCCCCTGCCCGGGCCAGGGACGGCCCTCGTGTCCCAGCTGCCCACCGTGCAGACAGATGTGAAGAGCCGGCAAAGAGCGCAGGGCACCCAGCAACACCCCCCCCACCCCCGACAAGGGGTTGACGGCAACAGGACAAATGCTCTGAGAACTGCCCCCAGCGCTCACAGCCTGGCCCAGCGACTCTTGCATCTCGTGGGGAGACGCTGCCTGACGTGGCTGTTTACAGAAGCATGTGCAGTGCTGTCAGATGGTTTACATGTGTGTGGGCTCCGACTCTCATTAGATAGAAAGCTGTTGGCGTTACAGCTGAAAATCTGAATAAATGCCCAGTTTATGACGCTTCTTCCTAGCACATAAGCCAAACATGGTGTTCAGATCCATATTCTCTTTTTTATTTTCTATCATGAAACATATCATAGAAAAGCAAAATGAAAACAATGCAGTCGCCTTAATCTTGCGGCTAGATTGGCTGAAACAGGCATTAAGAGTGTTTCTCATAATTGTCACTGCCTCATTCACCTGCTCAGAATGACACTGATGGAGCATCCCTCTCTAATGGGTGGCTCTTTATGCTGGGTCAGTTGGGTTTGTAGGAGGAAGAAACGGAATCCAACAGTGGGATGAGCCCAGGGTGCTGCCAGTGGTGCCGCCGTATTGAGAGCCTTTCTCCCTGTTGTTCTCGTTCCTGTTATTAAGAAAAATTTCTGCCCGAAGATTGCATTTCTGTGAGTTATGGTGACTGTGTAGATCATAAGAAAAACCAACCCAGCATGTCGCCGTGCCCATAGCACCCACAGGCCACACTGCCCCTCAGGGCCGCTCCAGTCGGGCCAAGGAGGTGCCCCCCCAGCCACTCAGCTGACCGCCTGCCTCCCTGGAGCCCTCGCCCGGCCTCAGAAGGTGCCACACAGGCACAGGTGAAGGTGCCATATTTGTTTCTGGTTTCATTCAGGCCCTGGATATTCCTTGTCCTAATCACCCACCTAGCACAGCCCACCAGATTAAATAGCTAGTGATTACTAATCATTAAATGACTAATAATTATATGAGTCACTGGGCTTCCCAGGTGGCACTAGTGATAAAGCACCCACCTGCCAGTGCAGGAGAAGAGATGAGGGTTCGATCCCTGGGTGGGGAGGAACCCCTGGAGGGGGGCGTGGCAACCCACTCCAGTATTCTTGCCTGGAGAGACCCATGGGCAGAGGAACCTGGTGAGCTACAGTCCATGAGGTCACAAAGAGTCAGACATGACTGAGTGACTTGGCACGCGTGCACGGGCTGCTGCCTGGCAGTACGTCACTCACTTTCTGTGGGATCTTCGTGGTGTGGCGTCCCTGAGGTTCTGTGGTTCCATATGACCCCATGACAAGGTGTCTCTCCCAGAGAGGCTGACAATACGCTTGTGTGGCTCCCACAGGGCTGGCCAGAGAGTGAACGAAACAGGAGCACGGGGCTCCCAGAGGTTTCTTTGAATGTCCTTCTATTACTTCCACTCTCCAAGGAGGACATGCTGAAGCTCATATATTGAAAAGGAAATTGCATCTGTGTCCACAGTGTTTTTTCTAACCTTTATAAACATATTTAATAATAGTTGTTCTGTCCACAGGTATTTGAGTCGATACTCACAAACATACTTCATAATGTACACGTCTTACATTTTAATTACATGGGAAGTGTTTTTGAAACAGTATGGCCTCTTGCAACACAAGCTATTAATCTGACTTTCCCAGTGCCTGTAGTTTTGTTTTGCTTACCTTGATCATTTCACACCATCATTTCTTTTCTCTTGGGAAGGAAAGGCTGATAACCTATGATATTCATTTGGGTGCCCATCCATATCCCACAATTATCCAAGTTGACTGAGACCAGGTGAGCACTCCCCGAGGCTGGGGGGCCAAAGGGGCAGAGGCCCCCTAGATGGGGGTCAGAGCCTCGCTTCCAGTCCATGCCACCTCTGTTTAGTGGCTCTGTTGTTTACACGTCTCAGTGGACAGAATCAAAGGGTTATCTGAATTTATTCCAGGCAATTTCTCCTTTTGTTTTCCTTAGTTCATGAGTATTAATATTCTTTAATAAGGATTTTTAATTCTGAGCCTTTTTTTAAGGGAGGGAGAAGCATTAATGAATTCTAAGTGATGGAATATTCCAGCAACTTTCTATAAAGGAGGGGCAGGAAAAGGTTCTCCAATGCAGTGGGTATCACTGTGATTCTCGGGTCTTGGGGAATCCTTGGTGTCCAGTGATGACGGTGCCGGCCTGATGCCCTGCCTTGCAGTCCCTGCTGAGGGGCAGGCCTGACGGGGACACCCCGCCCTGCAGTCCCTCCTGAGGGGCAGGCCTGACGGGGACACCCCGCCCTGCAGTCCCTCCTGAGGGGCAGACTGATGGGGACACCCCGCCCTGCGGTCCCTCCTGAGGGGCAGACTGATGGGGACACCCCGCCCTGCAGTCCCTCCTGAGGGGCAGGCCTGATGGGGACACCCCGCCCTGCGGTCCCTCCTGAGGGGCAGGCCTGATGGGGACACCCCGCCCTGCGGTCCCTCCTGAGGGGCAGGCCTGACGGTGGACACCCCGCCCTGCAGTCCCTCCTGAGGGGCAGGCCTGACGGTGGACACCCCGCCCTGCAGTCCCTCCTGAGGGGCAGGCCTGACGGGGACACCCCGCCCTGCAGTCCCTCCTGAGGGGCAGGCCTGATGGGGACACCCCGCCCTGCAGTCCCTCCTGAGGGGCAGGCCTGATGGGGACACCCCGCCCTGCGGTCCCTCCTGAGGGGCAGGCCTGACGGTGGACACCCCGCCCTGCAGTCCCTCCTGAGGGGCAGACCTGACGGGGACACCCCGCCCTGCGGTCCCTCCTGAGGGGCAGGCCTGACGGTGGACACCCCGCCCTGCAGTCCCTCCTGAGGGGCAGACCTGACGGGGACACCCCGCCCTGCAGTCCCTCCTGAGGGGCAGACCTGATGGGGACACCCCGCCCTGCAGTCCCTCCTGAGGGGCAGACCTGACGGGGACACCCCGCCCTGCAGTCCCTCCTGAGGAGCAGGCCTGACGGGGACACCGTGCCCTGCGGTCCCTCCTGAGGGGCAGACCTGACGGGGACACCCCGCCCTGCGGTCCCTCCTGAGGGGCAGGCCTGACGGGGACACCCCGCCCTGCGGTCCCTCCTGAGGGGCAGGCCTGACGGGGACACCCCGCCCTGCGGTCCCTCCTGAGGGGCAGGCCTGACGGTGGACACCCTGCCCTGCAGTCCCTCCTGAGGGGCAGGCCTGACGGTGGACACCCCGCCCTGCAGTCCCTCCTGAGGGGCAGACCTGACGGGGACACCCCGCCCTGCAGTCCCTCCTGAGGGGCAGACCTGATGGGGACACCCCGCCCTGCAGTCCCTCCTGAGGGGCAGACCTGATGGGGACACCCCGCCCTGCGGTCCCTCCTGAGGGGCAGGCCTGACGGTGGACACCCCGCCCTGCAGTCCCTCCTGAGGGGCAGACCTGATGGGGACACCCCGCCCTGCGGTCCCTCCTGAGGGGCAGGCCTGACGGTGGACACCCCGCCCTGCAGTCCCTCCTGAGGGGCAGACCTGACGGGGACACCCCGCCCTGCAGTCCCTCCTGAGGGGCAGACCTGATGGGGACACCCCGCCCTGCAGTCCCTCCTGAGGGGCAGACCTGATGGGGACAACCCGCCCTGCGGTCCCTCCTGAGGGGCAGGCCTGACGGTGGACACCCCGCCCTGCAGTCCCTCCTGAGGGGCAGACCTGATGGGGACACCCCGCCCTGCGGTCCCTCCTGAGGGGCAGGCCTGACGGTGGACACCCCGCCCTGCAGTCCCTCCTGAGGGGCAGGCCTGACGGTGGACACCCCGCCCTGCAGTCCCTCCTGAGGGGCAGGCCTGACGGTGGACACCCCGCCCTGCAGTCCCTCCTGAGGGGCAGACCTGACGGGGACACCCCGCCCTGCAGTCCCTCCTGAGGGGCAGACCTGATGGGGACACCCCGCCCTGCAGTCCCTCCTGAGGGGCAGACCTGATGGGGACACCCCGCCCTGCGGTCCCTCCTGAGGGGCAGGCCTGACGGTGGACACCCCGCCCTGCAGTCCCTCCTGAGGGGCAGACCTGATGGGGACACCCCGCCCTGCGGTCCCTCCTGAGGGGCAGGCCTGACGGTGGACACCCCGCCCTGCAGTCCCTCCTGAGGGGCAGACCTGACGGGGACACCCCGCCCTGCAGTCCCTCCTGAGGGGCAGACCTGATGGGGACACCCCGCCCTGCAGTCCCTCCTGAGGGGCAGACCTGATGGGGACACCCCGCCCTGCAGTCCCTCCTGAGGAGCAGGCCTGATGGGGACACCGTGCCCTGCGGTCCCTCCTGAGGGGCAGGCCTGACGGTGGACACCCCGCCCTGCAGTCCCTCCTGAGGGGCAGACCTGATGGGGACACCCCGCCCTGCAGTCCCTCCTGAGGAGCAGGCCTGATGGGGACACCGTGCCCTGCGGTCCCTCCTGAGGGGCAGGCCTGACGGTGGACACCCCGCCCTGCAGTCCCTCCTGAGGGGCAGACCTGATGGGGACACCCCGCCCTGCAGTCCCTCCTGAGGAGCAGGCCTGATGGGGACACCCCGCCCTGCGGTCCCTCCTGAGGAGCAGGCCTGATGGGGACACCCCGCCCTGCAGTCCCTCCTGAGGGGCAGACCTGACGGGGGACACCCCGCCCTGCAGTCCCTCCTGAGGGGCAGGCCTGATGGGGACACCCCGCCCTGCGGTCCCTCCTGAGGGGCAGGCCTGATGGGGACACCCCGCCCTGCGGTCCCTCCTGAGGAGCAGGCCTGATGGGGACACCCCGCCCTGCAGTCCCTCCTGAGGGGCAGACCTGACGGGGGACACCCCGCCCTGCAGTCCCTCCTGAGGGGCAGACCTGATGGGGACACCCCGCCCTGCGGTCCCTCCTGAGGAGCAGGCCTGATGGGGACACCCCGCCCTGCAGTCCCTCCTGAGGGGCAGGCCTGATGGGGACACCCCGCCCTGCAGTCCCTCCTGAGGGGCAGACCTGACGGGGGACACCGTGCCCTGCAGTCCCTCCTGAGGGGCAGGCCTGATGGGGACACCCCGCCCTGCATTCCCTCCTGAAGGGCAGACCTGACGGGGGACACCGTGCCCTGCGGTCCCTCCTGAGGGGCAGACCTGAAGGTGGACACCCCGCCCTGCAGTCCCTCCTGAGGGGCAGACCTGATGGGGACACCGTGCCCTGCGGTCCCTCCTGAGGGGCAGGCCTGACGGTGGACACCCCGCCCTGCAGTCCCTCCTGAGGGGCAGACCTGATGGGGACACCGTGCCCTGCGGTCCCTCCTGAGGGGCAGGCCTGACGGTGGACACCCCGCCCTGCAGTCCCTCCTGAGGGGCAGACCTGATGGGGACACCCCGCCCTGCGGTCCCTCCTGAGGGGCAGGCCTGACGGTGGACACCCCGCCCTGCAGTCCCTCCTGAGGGGCAGACCTGATGGGGACACCCCGCCCTGCAGTCCCTCCTGAGGAGCAGGCCTGATGGGGACACCGTGCCCTGCGGTCCCTCCTGAGGGGCAGACCTGATGGGGACACCCCGCCCTGCGGTCCCTCCTGAGGGGCAGGCCTGACGGGGGACACCCCGCCCTGCAGTCCCTCCTGAGGGGCAGACCTGACGGGGACACCCCGCCCTGCAGTCCCTCCTGAGGGGCAGGCCTGACGGTGGACACCCCGCCCTGCAGTCCCTCCTGAGGGGCAGACCTGACGGGGACACCCCGCCCTGCAGTCCCTCCTGAGGGGCAGACCTGATGGGGACACCCCGCCCTGCAGTCCCTCCTGAGGGGCAGACCTGATGGGGACACCCCGCCCTGCAGTCCCTCCTGAGGAGCAGGCCTGATGGGGACACCGTGCCCTGCGGTCCCTCCTGAGGGGCAGGCCTGACGGTGGACACCCCGCCCTGCAGTCCCTCCTGAGGGGCAGACCTGATGGGGACACCCCGCCCTGCGGTCCCTCCTGAGGAGCAGGCCTGATGGGGACACCCCGCCCTGCAGTCCCTCCTGAGGAGCAGGCCTGATGGGGACACCCCGCCCTGCGGTCCCTCCTGAGGAGCAGGCCTGATGGGGACACCCCGCCCTGCAGTCCCTCCTGAGGAGCAGGCCTGATGGGGACACCCCGCCCTGCAGTCCCTCCTGAGGGGCAGGCCTGATGGGGACACCCCGCCCTGCAGTCCCTCCTGAGGGGCAGACCTGACGGGGGACACCGTGCCCTGCAGTCCCTCCTGAGGGGCAGGCCTGATGGGGACACCCCGCCCTGCATTCCCTCCTGAAGGGCAGACCTGACGGGGGACACCGTGCCCTGCGGTCCCTCCTGAGGGGCAGACCTGAAGGTGGACACCCCGCCCTGCAGTCCCTCCTGAGGGGCAGACCTGCCGGGTCACTGCTTAGCCTACAATTATCTGAGACAGGAACGCAGGGCAGGCAGAGCTTGAAAGGACTCCCCAGGGTCACCGCCCGTGTGCTTCTGGGTCCAGTGCACTCCAAGTGCTCCGTATGCATTCCTGTACTTTGTTCTCACACAGATCCTTTGAAGTCGGTACTATCATTATCCCCATCCCTCAGGTAAAAGAGCTGATACTCAGAGTTTAAAACTTGCTGTAGTTCGTAGGCTTCCTTAGTGCCTCAGACAGTAAAGAATCTGCCTGCAATGTGGGAGACCTGTGGAGGTTTGATCCCTGGGTCGGGAAGATCCCCTGGAGGAGGAAATGGCAACCCACACCAGAATTTTTGCCTGGAGAATTTCATGAACAGAGAAGCCTGGCAAGCTACAGCCCATGGAGTTTCAGTGTTGGACATGACTGAAGAACTACACTTCATTTCTTCATAGACAGGTAAGAAGGAGAGGAGAGATAAAAGCCTGACAGCTTCCTCTCGAGCATCAATTCTTAGATGATGAGCTCTGTTGGCTCCTAGATTTTAATAAAGCCATCATCATACCTTAAAATACATCTGAAAATAAATTTGTAATGGTCTCTGATGTATGTAAATTTCTATAGCAAAATTTTTCACCAAGCAACTGTACCCCAATAAAAATTAACTTAAAAATTGTTGCCAAAAATTTTCAGTAGAAAGAATGGAGAGTTATTAATAAAAAATGACATGTGAAAATAGTAAACATCTGCAGAGTGTGCTTTCGTAAAACAAACTTAAACCTGTTGGAAAAGTTGAAGCTCCTGGGGCTTCTTCTTTAAAGAGGAGAGGATGGCAGGGGGATGCAGGGGGAATGTGGGTAGACCACAGAGGGGTGCCCACCATCCAGCCATCCTCATTTTAATGGAAGCCCACCCAAGACCCTGGCTGGATGGAAAGTGCTGTGAAGCCTCTGTACGAAAGTAAGTCCCTGGCAATGAGGGTGGCTGAACACTGGAGAGCCTCTCTGAAGAAATCTGAAAATTCTTCCCAGAGAGGCTGTGTTCCTGCCAGCTGCCAAGCTAGCTGTCCCTGGGCCAGCCACTCACGGTGCCTGGGCCCTGCATGTTAATTCTGATTTTACCAGTGTATCAAGCACATCTGGAATCTCTCACTTATAACAACTTGGTAAGCTTAGGCTGTCTGAAAACCCCAAAGGAAAAAAGAGTTTCAGCATTTGGTTTATTTTTACTTGACTATTAAAATAAAAGCAGATATATTCCACATATAATATAGGACATACATATTAAAAACTAAGTGGTAAAGAATCCACCTGTCAATGCAAGAGACACAAGTGATGCAGGTTTGATCCCTGGGTCAGGAAAAGTCCCTGGAGAAGGAAATGACTACCCACATCAGTATTCTTGCCTGGAAAATCCCATGAATGGAGAAGCCTTGTGGGCTACAGTCCATGGGGTCACCAAGAGTCAGACAACTAAGTGACTGAGCACAATAGGATAAAAGTTAGCATTCAGGTAAACAATAACAGTGTCGGGGGAGTGTGTAATTTCCTTGGTTCTGTCTTGCCACAGCAAAGATTTGAAATGGTGGACCAGTGTTACAGCTTGATTACAGCTCAGAGTTTTATTCGGCAAGCAAAGGAAAGTACACCCTTTCCTTTGCATGAGGGTGGGCCAACCCCAAAGGAGAGGGCTCAATCCCACTTGGCTTCCTCCTTTTATATGTTTTGTTTGTCTCCTCCCCACCTTGAGCCTACCCTATGCAAACTGGCCTGGCCAAGAAGGGGGCATGTGGGTTTCACCTGAAGTTCTCACTTCAGCATGTGGATTTTCTTTTGTTCCATTTTCATGGGCTATTTCCTTTCTTTGTCTTTTAGCCATTGCCATTTTGGACTCCTTTTTCCTATTCTAACTACGAGATCAAATTGCCAACAGTCGCTGGATCATCGAAAAAGCAAGAGAGTTCCAGAAAAACATCTATTTCTGCTTTATTGACTATGCCAAAGCCTTTGACTGTGTGGATCACAATACACTGTGGAAAATTCTGAAAGAGATGGGAATACCAGACCACCTGACCTGCCTCTTGAGAAACCTGTATGCAGGTCAGGAAGCAACAGTTAGAACTGCACATGGAACAATAGACTGGTTCCAAATAGGAAAAGGAGTACGTCAAGGTTGTATATTGTCACCCTGCTCATTTAACTTATATGCAGAGTACATCATGAGAAATGCTGGGGTGGAGGAAGCACAAGCTGGAATCAAGATTGCCGGGAGAAATATCAATAACATCAGATATGCAGATGACACCACCCTTATGGCAGAAAGCGAAAAAGAACTAGAGAGCTTCTTGATGAAAGTCAAAGAGAAGATTGAAAAGGCTGGCTTAAAAGTCAACATTCAGAAAACTAAGATCATGGCATTCGGTCCAATCACTTCATGGCAAATAGATGGGGAAACAGTGGAAACAGTGGCTGGCTTTATTTTTTTGGGCTCCAAAATCACTGCAGATGGTGATTGCAGCCATGAAATTAAAAGACACTTACTCCTTGGAAGGAAAGTTATGACCAACCTAGATAGCCTATTAAAAAGCAGAGACATTACTTTGCCAACAAAGGTCCATCTAGTCAAGGCTATGGTTTTTCCAGTATTCATGTATGGATGTGAGAATTGGACTGTAAAGAAAGCTGAGCACCAAAGAATTGATGCTTTTGAACTGTGGTGTTGGAGAAGCTCTTGAGAGTCCGTTGGACTGCAAGGAGATCCAACCAGTACATTCTAAAGGAAATCAGCCCTGGGTGTTCATTGGAAGGACTGATGTTGAAGCTGAAACTCCAGTACTTTGGCCACCTGATGTGAAGAGCTGACTCATTTGAAAAGACTCTGATGTTGGGAAATATTGAAGGCAGGAGGAGAATGGGATTACAGAGGATGAGATGGTTAGATGGCATCACTGACTCAATGGACGTGAGCTTGGGTAAACTCTGGGAGTTGGTGATGGACAGGGAGGCCTGGCGTGCTGCAGTTCATGGGGTCGCAAAGAGTCGGATACAACTGAGCGACTGAACTGAACATTAGTATATAACAGAAAACATGGAATGCGTGTTTCTGCTCTATGCTGAGGATCAATGCTATCAATAAATACAGGGCAGAGAAAAAAACTTCACAATTTTTACAACAAATGTTTGTTAACCTCTTGGTATGGGTGAGACCATGGCAGTCACTAGACGAAACAGACAAGATGCAGGTCCTTTCTGGACAGGATGAACAAGACCACTGGACCCACAGCAAAAGGCAGCTTCCACTGTGTCCTGAGCCAGAGTAGCCCCAAGGTGCCACAGGAGGTCAGAGGGCAAGGGCTGTCTCAGTCAGGGGGTCAAACCTCTGGGTCATCTGGGTAAAGGCAGCCTCAGCCTTGACCTCCCTCTCTCCCCTGCACTCCTGATGACATCCTAAATACTGCACATCAGGCCACTGCTGCCTCTTCCAAAGATGGTTTTGGGGTGAGGAGGGCATTTTTGTTTTTAACAACTACAAATAGAGAGTAAGAGCCCCACCTTAAAATCACTTACTTTGTACCAGAGTGAGTGAGTGAGTGAAGTCACGCAGTCTTGTCCGATTCTTCACGACCCCATGGACTTCATGGTCTACCAGGCTCCTCTGTCCATGGGATTTTCCAGGCAAGAGTACTGGAGTGGGGATCTTCCCAACCCAGGGATCGAACCCAGGTCTCCCGAGTTGTAGACAGATGCTTTCCTGTCTGAGCTAGCAGGGAAGCCCTACTTTGTTGTGGGACGTCCATGGGATCTTGTATTTTAAGCATTTGGCCTACTTTAATGCTTAAAATACAAGATCCCATGGACGTCTCATAATGCCTTGGGGCAGGGCGGGGGCGGGTGCTGTCTTCCTGTCAAACAGAGGAGGAGCCAGGTTTAGGAGGGTCCGTGAACTCAGGGCACGGGGCCGAGGTGGGGTGAGGACCCTTTATTGAGCCCATGCCCGCAACCACTTCATCATTCTGCCTCCACAAAGAACAGGCACTATTCTAGTGAAGGAAGGAAAATTTCCTTCTTTTTAGATGCTTTTTAAAAGAAAACAGAGTGCTTTTTTTTGGGTCCTTCCTCAGATTTCGTGGTTTTCTCTCATCGAGTATCTGGCTTTCAGAGGTGATTTGTGATATGAGTAGCATGTTTTATAAAGCTTCTTATGATTAACTTCTGAATGCTGCTGAAAATATTAGGTTGGTACAAAAGTAATTTCAGTTTTGCATTGCTGAACTTTGCTGTTTGATAATGGAATATATCAAATGATATATTCAAATGATAATGATAACCACATTCTTATACATGTGGTTATGTTATACATCATTTTAATGCACACTTACTGCTTTATGTATTTTTCTAATAATTTATTACTGCTTCTTTTATATTTATTTTAGACTAGGGAAATGATGTTAGACAAAAAACAAATTCGAGCGATTTTCTTATTCGAGTTCAAAATGAGTCGTGAAGCAGTGGAAACAACTCACAACATCAACAAAACGTTTGGCCCAAGAACTGCTAACCAATGTATGGTGCAGTTGTGGTTCAAGAAGTTTTGCAAAGGAGACAGGGGCCATGAAAATGAGGAGCCCAATGGCTGGCCATTGGAAATTGACAACAACCAACTGAGAGAATCATCAAAGCTGATCCTCCTACAACTACGCGAGAAATTGCTGAAGAACTCAGTGTCGACCATTCTATGGTCATTTGGCATTTGAAGCAAACTGGAAAGGTAAAAATAGGTAGGTGCCTCATGAGAAAGTGAAAGTGAAGTCGCTCAGTTGTGTCCAACTCTTCATGACCCCGAGGAACATCCATGGGATTTTCCATGCAAAAATACTGGAGTGGGTTGCCATTTCCTTCTCCAAGGGATGACAGAAAGTTTTTTTAAATCATCATTTTGAAGTATCATCTTCTCTTATTCTATGCACCAATGAACCATTTCTTTGATTGTGATATGTGACAAGAAGTGGATTTTATGTAACAACCAGCAATGAGCATCTCTGTGGTTGGACTGAGAAGAAGCTGCAAAGCACTTCCCAAGGCCAAGTTCAGTTCACTTCAGTTGCACAGTCGTGCCCAACTCTTTGTGACCCCATGGACTGTAGCACACCAGGCTTCCCTGACCATCATCAACTCCCAGAGCTTCCTCAAACTCATGTAAATCGAGTCAGTAATGCCATCCAACCATCTCATCCTCTGTCATCTCCTTCTCCTCCTGCCTTCAATCTTTCCAACCATCAGGATCTTTTCCAATGAGTTAGTTCTTCACATCAGGTTTTCAAAGTATTGGAGATTCAACTTCAGCATCAGTCCTTCCAATGAATATTCAGGACTGATTTCCTTTAAGTTTGACTGGTTGTATCTCCCTGCAGTCCAAGGGACTCTCAACAGTCTTCTCCAACACCACAGTTCAAAAGCATCAGTGCTCAGCTTTTTTATCGTCCAACTCTCACATCCATACACAACTACTGGAAAAATCATAGCTTTGACTAGGCTGACCTTTGTTGCCAAAGTAATGTCTCTGCTTTTTAATATGCTCTGTAGGTTGATCATAGCTCTTCTTCCAAGGAGCAAGTATTTTTTAATTTCATGGCTTCAGTCACCATCTGTGGTGATTTTGGAGACCAAGAAAAAGTCTGTCATTGTTCCCATTGTTTCCCCATCTATCTGCCATAAAGTGATGGGACCAGATGCCATGATCTTCATTTTTTGAATGTTGAGTTTAAAGCCAGCTTTTTCACTCTCCACTTTCATTTTCATCAAGAGGCTCTTTAGTTCTTGCTTGCTTTCTGCCATAAGGGTGGTGTCATCTGCATATCTGAGGTTATTGATATTTCTCCCGGCAACCTTGATTCCAGCTTGTGCTTCATCTAGCCCAGCATTTTGCATGATGTACGTTAAATTGCATGCAAGTTAAATAAGCAAGGTGACAATATACAGCCTTGATGTACTCCTTTCCCAATTTGGAACCAGTTCATTGTTCCATGTCCAGTTCTAACTGTTGCTTCTTGACCTGCATACAGATTTCTCAGGAGGCAGGTCAGGTGGTCTGGTATTCCCATCTCTTGAAGAATTTTCCAGTTTGTTGTGATCCACCCAGTCAAAGGCAGAAGTCAATAAAGCAGAAGTCATTGTTTTTCCAGAATTCTCTTGTTTTCTTTGATGATACAACGAATGTAGGCAATTTGATCTCTGGTTCCTCTGCCTTTTCTAAATCCAGCTTGAACATCTGGAGGTTCATGTTTCACGTACTGTTGAAATCTGGCTTGGAGAATTTTGTGCATTACTTTGCTAGCATGTGAAATGAGTGCAGTTGTGCAGTAGTTTGAACACTGTTTGGCATTGCCTTTCTTTGGAATTGGAATGAAAACTGATCTTTTCCAGTCCTGTGGCCACTGCTGAGTTTTCCAAATTTGCTGGCATATTTAGTGCAGCAATTTCACAACATCATCTTTTAGGATTTGAAATAGCTCAACTGGAATTTCATGACTTCCATTAGCTTTGTTTGTAGTGATGCTTCCTAAGGCCCACTTGACTTCAGACTCCAGGATGTCTGGTTCTAGGTGAGTGATCACAACATCATGGTTATCTGGGTCATTACGCCAAACTTGCAACAAAAAAAGGTCATGGTCAGTTTGGTGGTCTGGTGCTGGAATGATCCACTACAGCTTTCTGAATCCCAGTAAAACCATTACATCTGAGAAGTATGCTCAGCAAATCAGTAAGATGCACCAAAAACTTCAATGCATGCAGCTGGCATTGGTCAATAGAAAGTGCCCAATTCTTCTCCAAGACAATGTCCAACCACACATCACACAACAAGTGCTTCACAAATTGAACGAATTGGAGGTTCATCTGCCATATTCACCTGACCTCTCGCCAACTGACAGCCACTTCCTCAAGCATCTCAACAACTTTTTGCAGGGAAAACACTTCCACAACCAGCAGGATGCAGAAAATACTTTCCAAGCATTCATTCATTTTATGCTATGGGAATAAACGAACTTATTTCTCATTGGCAAAAATGTGTTGATTGTAATGGTTCCCATTAATAAAATGTGCTTGAGCCTAGTTATAATGATTTAAAACTCATATTCTAAAACTACCAACTAAACACTAAGTTGGTCCAACTAATACTAAATTGGTGTTTGCACCAACTTAAAAATACCCAGAAGTGGCCCCTGCCCCACGAGGTCCGTGCTCTGTCCTGCAGT
Organism: Odocoileus virginianus; assembly: GCF_023699985.2. Lineage (NCBI taxonomy): Eukaryota > Metazoa > Chordata > Mammalia > Artiodactyla > Cervidae > Odocoileus > Odocoileus virginianus. The sequence continues at coordinate 55,085,154 of NC_069695.1, forward strand.
GGTGCAGAGTGAGGGTGACTGTGTTTGGGTCCACAAGGGCCTGCACGCCCCATGGGATGACAGTTAAGTGGGCATGGGGCACCCTGAACAGTGACAAAAGTGACCAGACACCAAAGCCTTGACTTTTATTCTACAAACAATCATGGACATGCGTCTTCAGGACTCACGTTTCTGTCCATCATCAAGACTTCCAACCCTTTCCGTCTCAACTTAAACTAAGATGCTCACAGTATGAAAGTTTCATGGAAACTGTCTCTAGCATAATAAAAACAAGTACTTTATCCGATCAAAGAATGTCAACAGCAAGTGCAGTGTCATTTGTGTGGTGACAAATTGTAACTATCCTTCCCAGGAAGAAGGGCTCAGAGTTGAGGGGAGGGTGTTGCAGGAAAGCACCTGTGTTTCATGTGTTTAATGTGCAGCTCCAGGACTATCGCTCTTGTCCTTTTAGACGCAGATGCAAATTAGACCTAACACAGTGGTTATCACAGCAGTTATTACTGCTGCTTCTCCTCTCCTGCATGTTCGGTGAGTGCGGTGGGAGAACAGACCATTGTGAAGGAGGGGTGCTGTGAGCATCAGGTTTGCAGACATCCACGGCAGTACCACTAATCATCACCGGAGTCGGACATGTGATGGAAGCTATGATATTACAAGTGAATTGATTCAGAGATCAGCTGGGTGGGGTGAGAAACAAAGCCCTCAGGACACCTTCAAGACATCATGTGTCTTGCATGCTGAAGTCCCACAGGGGAGGCAAGGAGGCACTCACTTTCCCACGAGGCTGGAAAACACAGGTGACCTTGGATTATGAAGTGGCTACAAGGTTTGGGTTTGAAAGGTCGTGAGATCCTCCAGTGGTCTCTGACAGACCCTGAGCCATGTGTATGTGAAACAGGCTTAAGTTAGCTCAGCTAAGGAAATAAGATCTAGACCAAGACCAGTAGTCACATCAAAAAGCTGAATTTTAGCGTAAAACTCTCCTGTGAGCATATGAAACACATTCACTGAAGAACAATAGCAGAATCCAGAATCTCTACAACCTAACATTCACAATGTCCAGGATCAGTCCAAAATGACCTGTCATCTGAAGCATCAAGAAAATGGAATTTGTTTTCAAGAGGAAAGAGAAGCAACGAAGCCACATCTCAGTATAAACCCAAGATGGAACCCACAGGCAAGACTTTAAAATGAATATTAACTATTTCTGTGAAGTAAAAGAAGTATGTTTTAAATAAATGGAAAACAAGACATCTCATCAGAGATACTGACACAATTTTTCAAAAAACTAAATGGCAATTTTAGAACTGAAACCCCCCAAAATTTCTGAAATAAAAATTTCACAGGAATAGACTTAGCTGGAATAGACAACTCTTGGCAACCCCATGGACTACACGGTCCATGGAACTCTCCAGGCCAGAATACTGGAGTGGGTAACCTTTCCTTTCTCCAGGGGATCTTCCCAGCCCAGGGATCGAACCCAGGTCTCCTGCATTGCAGGTGGATTCTTTACTAGCTGAGCCACCAGGGAAGCCCAGTGAAGTGGGAAGGCTGTTCCTTCCACAGTTGTTCAGATCCCTGCAGTGTGGCTGTGACAAGCAGGAAGTGACAGGACCAGGACATGTGTGCAATGCCCAGGGGGCTGTGGAGAGAAGGGCCACCAATGGCCCAGGGCCAGGCAAGGAGGCCCCCTCCTAGGAAAAGGGACACTGGACACCAGGGGCTGCTGGGGACGTGGGCAGGGTGTATCAGATATGGCATCTCATTATTGAGACAATGGTATTGTGACTAGAAAGATTCTCAGACTTTAAAATTATGGGTAGAAAGACCTTGTCAGCCACACAGCTATTGATACAGAACAGACTTATTGATTCCAAATTCCGGCCAGCTATAACGAGACTCCAAAGAGTAGCTTGATTCCAGTTTATTCTTTAGCTAACCCTTTGAAACTCTCTACGAAAAGTTATTAACTGCCTTTTTCCATCTATGGCTCATTACAAAGCAGTAATTGAATGAGTGGTTTAAAGAAAACTATGAATGCTCTAAAACTATGAATGCTCTACATTGATCTAAACAGCCGGATTCCAAACAACCTGAAATTCTTTTTCAAGTTATCGGGATTTCCTGAGTACGGTTGAAGTTACATGTGGCAAAAAAATAAATGCCATGTATATACGTACCCACTCATATGCATGCACAAACACATTTTTTGTGGTTGACTTAAATTCTTTCAGACTATGAGAAGCTAGAATAAGTTACCCGTCAAAAAAAAATTAGTTTTAAATTATGAACTTGCTATAATGTGAGAGCCTTAAGTGATGAATTGAAAGAAAACCTTATTCTAGTTCCCGCCCCCACCCCCATCTTTACCATCTGAGGGTGGCTCAGACGGTAAAGAATCTGCCTGCAATGCACGAAACCCAGGTTCGATCCCTGGGCCAGGAAGATCCCCTGCAGAAGGGAATAGCAACCCACTCCAGTATTCTTGCCTGGAGAATCCCATGGACAGAAGAGCCTGACGGGCTATAGCCCATGGGGTCGCAAAGAGTTGGACAGGACTAAGTGACCAACATTTTCACTTTAAGTGGTGAAATGAAAAAAAACCTTATTGTTGTAGTTACATTTTTCTCCTTTATAATAAAGGTACTTAATCTTTCCCCTTTAAAATATATTTCTATTCAAGGAATGAAATATGATGTGTTTTAGTGAAGCTGAGACCTTCTGAATCCAGATGTATGTTAGAGGGCGTGGCAGTACACAGACTTTTTGTTTAACTTCACTATCCCTTGAGTCCTGGAGAAGGAAATGGCAACCTACTCCAGTAGTCTTGCCTGGAATATCCCATGGACAGAGGAGCCTGCTAGGCTACAGTCCATGGGGCCACAAGGAGTCCATTTACTGAGGAACTTCACTTTCACCTGTTGAGAGAAAAAATGCATTTCTCTCAAGGGAGAGTTCCATGAGAGCAAAGCAAAGAAAGCATCAGTAAGAAATCATAAATGTTAAAATTGTCCTATAAAAGATATATTTAAAGATGGATTTTTACAAGATTCATTTTTTGGTGGTAGTTTTTTTTTAAAAAACTGATCATTACAATTTGTTTTTGTTTAGTTGCTAAGTTATGTCTGACTCTTTTCCAGCCCAGTGGACTGTAGCCTGCCAGGCACAATCTTCAGAGTTTTTTTTTGCTCATTGACTCCCTAAAATAATTTTGAAAAAGTATGTATTCATTCACACACTTTGTGTGGACAGCAGTTTTTATTGTAAGTGTAAATAGTTACAAATGATGCATCTTTGGCATTTAAGTAAGTATTTACATTTAAAAACAGAATTGTGACATCACTCCTTCAAATGCATGGAATGGCATTTAAATTCCACCATTTGATAACCTGTCATCCATTTAAAAAAATACATAAGGAAGCCCTTCAATATTTGAAAATTTGCCTTTCTTTTTGCTAAATTATAATTTTTGAGAGGTAAAACAACTTTTATGAAGATAAGTAACAAAGATGTGACAAAATTTTTATTCAAGTAACTAAGAGGGAAGATATGGTGTGAAAGATATTAAGAGCTGTTCAGAGTATTTCAGGACCTATGTGTTTAGATGCAATTTAACACAGGAATGTTAGGGTGAGATTGCTGGGTTATAAAAGTGTTTAAAAACCTGTAGGACAATAAACTACACCCTTTAGGGTTGTTGGGAGTGGTTATGTAGCTGGAGTAACAGTGTCAGCTGTTGAGAGTGGCTCCAGCTTGTTGGTGTTAACGATATCAGTTGAAAATGGTTATCTAGTCGGTTGGTGTAAACAATGTCTGCTGTTGACAGTGGTTATCTAGTTGGTTGGTGTAACAATGTCAGTTGTTGAGGGTGATTATCTAGCTGGACACTAAGGCGCTGGCCACCAGCTTTATTTGTCACCGGGTGCGCACGGGCCAGGCGCGCAGGTTGCACACTGCGCTAAGGAGGTGGGTCAGGTTCCTATGCGGCAAGGCCCTCAGTGCCCTCCATCTGGCTCCCAAGAAGGCCTCCCCGGGCAGGGTCACAGCAGCCGTGCAACATCCGCCGCACTCCAGACCAACAGGTCAGCGCCTCGGCCCAGGAGAGCTCAAGAAATGCCTGTCTCCCGCCTAGCTTGGACCACACAGCTTCCGCTCGGGCCTTCCCCGCCCAAGGACGTCATTGGTCGCCGACGGAGTTGGGTCTCTGAACGCCACCACCTCCCTCGCGCGCCCTCGCCGCGGAATGACGTCACCGGGCCCTGCCGCGCCGGGGGCGGGGCCTAGGAAGCCTCGGTCCCCCGCACCTCACCTCCGCGGATGGTGTCATCATCGGGCCCCGACGCGTGGTGACGCCATCAGGCCTCGACGCACGGTGGAGGGGCAGGGCGCGCGGGCGGTGCCTCAGCCGGGTTGGCGCTGAGGAGAGAGGGCGGGGAAAGGCGGTGAACCGAGGGGGATAGGGGAGGGGCGTGAAGGTAGCGGCCAGAGCATGGCGGAGCAGATCCCTCTGTACCCGGTGCGCAGCGCAGCGGCCGCGGCTGCGGCCAACCGCAAACGCGCGGCCTACTTCAGCGCAGCTGGGCCCGGGCCGGGGGCCGACCGGCCCAGCAGGTAACGACGGGGCCGCCCCAGCCTCCCGCCCCGGCGCCCCTCCCCGCCTGCCCGACGGGGGCCGCTCAGGCGCGCCTGTACCTGGGGAGGGCGTCCGCGCTGCAAGGGGGCCCCCGCCCCGGAGCGCCCCGTACGGGCTCGGCGGAGAGAGGGGGCTGCCTCGGGTTCGGGGGCTGCTGCCTCTATCAGCGCAGGCAGAACGGTCCCACGTCTCGCAGTTGTTGGTCTCCGAAACTTGCAGCGTCTCCGGGAGATCGTGAAGATGGCAGACATAACTCCCAGTGAGGCTTAGAAATGCAGACCTTGTTGGGAGTCACTTCACAGGTGGAGGAGCACGTGAAGACATTTCAGTTTGTTTCCTGAGAACACTTTTTACTTAAACGTATATCTACAAAGTACCTTTTGTTAACAAGAATTTTTGCTCTTTAACAATGGGAAACGGAGATTCAGAGAGGTTGAATTGTTTCATGTGAGCACAGTTATTAAAGTGGTAGAATTTAAAAGCGGAGACCTTTGATTTAAAATGGAAATCTCATACCCTAGTTGGATTTAGTTCGTATTTAACTTCTTACCCAAAGGGACGACTACCCCATGATACAGTGGTTAGGAAAACAAACCTATAAAAAGGGGAAATAGTTGTTAAAATTTTATTTCTGAAGGATTGTAGAAGCAGTCTACCTTTAGCACACAGAAAAGGTACAGATTGTAGTACCCAGTTGCTTCAGGAGTCAAGTTTTAGAATAATTTTTGGTCTGGGCTGTTTGAGAGGCCATATAGTCAAGAGTACAAATTATAATGTTACAGAGCTGAATTGAATCTTGGTTCATTTTCATACTAGCTGTTTGATCTTAGGTAACTTAAACTGTAAGCCCTAATTTCCTCTGCTGTAAAATGGGGGCAATATTTTTTTCTTGTAGAATTGTTGAGGGTACAGGAGGAGTTAGTAAGGAGCCCTGTTCCTCTTATTGTTCGGCCCTGAAGTGGAGAGGTATAGTTTCTCCTTTCTTCCCTGTCGTTGCCTATGAGGGTAGCTGTGTTAGTAATCTTCTAAGTAGTTGATTTTAGGAGATATTTTTTGAAAATGTGCCACCTCTTTCACAATAGATTTCCCTCAAAGTTCTCATCTGCCAGTTTTTGCCTTATACATTTTAAAGCTCAGTAATGTGGTATATATACATTTAGGATCTCTGTGTCTTCAGGCAGATATTTTTTTTTGTTGTCTCTGGTAACTTTTTTTTTGCTCTGGAGTCTCCTTTAGTAGACTAGCGTAGCCACTTCTGCTTTTTGTGGATAAATGTTTGCATCGTGTGAGCGTTCAGCCTGTCTGTGTTGAGTTTGAAGTGGGTTGCTATTGGGTCGTGTTTTTCCATTGTTCAGTGTGTCAGTCTCTTGTCTTTCATTAGTGTGTTTAGGCTACTCGTTTCACAAATTTTGGTTCCTTTACTTCCCTCTCCCCCGCTGTAGTTTAAATGTCATGTCCTTATATATGTATGTTTGTTTGTTGGATTGTGAAGTAAACTGTATTTTTTAGATTAAAAAAAAGTTTGCAGGTCACTATAGTTAAATTAGACTGGCAAATAAAAGCACAAATTAACTTCACAAAAAATCATGTCCTGAGTATCTGATGGTGTTAAACTTTTTGTTTAAATTATCGAGTATGGTTTATAAGACTTGTGATGGTAAAGATAGCTTATTGAACGTACCCATATTTTTACTCGTTTTGTTCTTCCTTCCTGCTGTTCCAGGTTTCTCTTTTTTTTAATTTCCCTTTTGTTTTAGGACCTTCCCATAGGCAGTCTTGAGATTTCATCTTATGATGTCTTTATTTCTCCTTTGTTTCTGAAAGATAGTTTATTGGATAGAAAATTCCTTGTCGATACTTCTTAGTACCTGAAAACTCTTGTTCCACTTCTGTCCAGCTTTCATAGTTTCTGATTAGAAATCCGCTGTCATTCAAATTGATGTTCTCTCATCAGTTTTCTTTGGCTGCTTTCAGGTTTTTTCTGTCTTTAGTTTTCAGAGGTTTAATTATGAGTATCTTGGTGTGATTTCTTTGGGTTTAATTTGTTTTGTGGTTGGCTAAGCTTCTTGAGTCTGTTGGGTTTTGTTTCACCAAATTTAGGGAGTTTTTAGTAATAATTTCTTCAAGTACTCTTTCACACACACCTCTTTCTTATCAACTTTGAGGACTCCAATGATACAGATGCTGGATCTTTTGTTAGTTTTAGATAATTCTTTTGGGCTTTTTTTCCCCAGTGTCTATTCTCTGTGTTCAGACTGTGTAAATACTATTTATTTGTTCTCAATTTCCCTAATTCTGTTCTCTGTCATTTTCACTCTACTGAGTGATTTTCACTTTCGCATAGATCCCATCCAGTGAGGTTTTGTTCCTAATGTTCTATTTTTAAGTTTTATAATTTCTGTTTGTTTGAAGAGAATTTGAAATGGATTGTTGAAGCATTTTTATGTTTGGTGCTTGAAATAGTTGTTAACACCATTCTATATCTGAGTTAATCTTAGGATTGATGTCAGTTGGTTGTCTTTTCTAATTCACATTGTCAGCGTTTTGATTCTTTGGATGATGGATAGTTTTTGATTGTTTCCTTGATACTTTGTCTTTTATATTAGGAGAATGCAGGGCCTATTGATATCTTTTATTCTAACAGATGATAACCCTGTTATGATAACCCAGCACATAGGTCCTGGCCTACCTTTGTTGGTCTTAGTTCCAATGAGTTTAATTCACAGGGCCTCTGTACTGATTTTTGGTCTGTTGGTTTCTGTCATGCTACCAGAGCTCTTACTTTCTCTCTGCTGCCGAGGAGAAGGGATTTCCCCAGGCCCAGGTCTCTTGGTGAGAGGTGGTGGTGTCATCCCATATGGTTGACAAGACTGTGTTGGATGGACAGTGGCTGTAGCTGTTTCCTCTCCATCTGTGCTCTCTGACTTCCCTGGTGTGTCTTGGTGGGAGAGAAGACTCAGCACCACTGTGGCCAAGAGACTCTCTGTGGCTGAATCCTTTTTGCTTGTGCCCCTGGCTGCTCTGGCATCTTGAGGAAGATGCTGTTTCTGTGTTTGTTGATGCTGCCTGCCCCTGCCTCATCCCCCCATTTCCCCCTCCCCCCAGTGAGGGAGGGGAGTCTCAGGCTCGCGGGACATGGAGACATCAAGGAAGGCTTTGATGTCTGAGGCCTCTAACCTCTTGTTGTGGCAGGGGCCCTAACCGGTGTCACCTGGATGCCCCTGTGTCCCTGGGTGAGATGTGGGAGTCTCAGGCCAGTGGGGTAGGACACTACCTCCTAAAGCTACTTGTCCATCTTGTCCTGCTGGTGGTGGACTCTCAGGGGAATAAGGGCCTTCCTGAGCTGCCTTTTCTTGCTAGGCTGGAGTAGGCAGTGCCGAGCCTGTGTCCTTCTGTTGGGTGGGGTCTCATAAGGTGTCCTCCCACTGTGTTCCTCCAGGTCTGGGTCCCCAGTCCGCCCAGCTCTCTTCCCCTCACTGCTGCATTCTCACCACCCTCCAGAGCGCTCCTGGTTGGCTCTTGCTTTATTTCCAGGGTTTGTATTGATTGATAGTTGTGTTTAGGGAATAGCAGCAGAGGGAAATGGTTTGTGACTTAAAAATTGTGTTCCTGTATTATTTTGTGAAGTTTGGTTTTGGTTGTATTTTATCATGGTGATGTTTATGTATCATTTAAAAAGTTAATTGGTGGTGAAAGGCTTATGACAGTCACTATGGCTCTCTACCAGTCACCTCCCCAACCTCTCATTCCACTGGCAATTACCTTGTACTCTTTTAACTGTTTCTTGTATTTACAAATCTCCATTATTACAGTGACTGTATTCCTGACTTGTGTCAACATCTGAAATGACTTCTAATTCAGTTCAGCTCAGTCATGTCCAACTCTTTGCCACCCCATGGACTGCAGCCTGCCAGGCTTTCCTGTCCATCACCAACTCCTGGAGTTTACTCAAACTCGTGTCCATCACATCGGTGATGTCATCCAACCATCTCATCCTCTGTCGCCCCCTTCTCCTCCCACCTTCAACCTTTCCCAGCATTTTCCCAACTCTTTTCCAGTGCATCAGTTCTTCGCATCAGGTGGCCTTCTAATACCTTCCTTGATTTCAACCCCCGCCAGGATGGAACAAGATGCTCCTGCCAGGCTCATACAGTACTCTGCTCTCCCTCATAGCACAAAGTGCACTTGACTAATTGTTCATCTTCCCGTTAGACTTTAAATTCCATGAGTAGAGTGGCAGTGATGGACAGATTTTACCCTGGTACCTGGCCCCATGAGATGAGTGGGGAAGTGTTTTCTTCTCTTTCCCTTTCTTGAAGACATTTTGTAGAGTTGGTGTTATTTCTTTAAATGCTTGGTAGAATTTTCCAGTGAAACCGTCTGGACCTGGAGATTTCTTTTTAGGGTGTTTTAATTTAAAATTCAGTTTCAGTTATTGAGCTAGTCAAAGGTTCTCTTTTATATTTGGTGAATGGTGATAGTTTGTGCTCATGACCAGTTGGTTCATTTTATCTAAGTTGCTGTATTTACGTGTATAGACTTGTTTGTAGTATTACCCTATTTTCTTTTTGCTGTTACTGCATTCAGATTTTGGTGGTTTGTGCCTTTATTTTTTTTGTTGTTGTTCTTTCTTGCTAGTGACTTGATCTTTTCAAAGATCCATCTTTTATTTTACTTACATTTTCTAATTTTCTTTTTCCAACTTCATTAATTTCTGCTGTTTATTTTTTTCTACATTTGTTTACATTATGTTCATTTTTCTCTTCTCATTTCTTAAGGTGAGAGCTTGGATTATTAATTAGGGACTTTTCTTCTTTTTTAATGTAAATATTTATTGCTGTAAATTTCCCTCTTGGCACTGACTTACCTGTGTCCAACAAATTCTTGTGTTTTGATTTTCTCTGAGACATCCTCTCTGACCGGTGGATTGTCTTGAAGTGAGTTTGGAAAATTTACTGTTATCTTCTAGTTACTAAATATCTAGCATGATTTTTTTGTGATCAAAGAACACAATTTGTATGATTTCTATTATTCTAAATTTGGTGCAGTTTGTTTTGTGACTGAGGATATGATCTATTATCAGGAATTGTGGGGTTCTTGAAAAGAAAGTACTTTGTGCTGTTGTTGGGTGAAATGTTCTGAAATGTGATTAGATCCCATTAGTTAATGGTGTTGAGTTCTTCTCTCCTTGCTGTTTTACTGTCTGGTTTTTGAGGGTGGATAGTTAAAGTCTCTTGACTGTAGTCATGGATTTGTCTGTTTCTCCTTGTAGTTTTATCAGTTTTTGCTTCACATGTTTTGCAGGTCTGTTTTTGGTGCATTCATGTTGGGATTGCTTATATTCTTGATGGACTGACATTTTTATTATTAAGAAATTTTTGCTTTGACATTTGCTTTAACTGACGTTATTATAGCCACTCCTGCTTTCTTTGGATTGATGTTTTATTGGCACATAATTTTCCATCCTTTTACTTTCAACCTGCTTTTATTACAGTGAGTTTCTCTTCGTTGATATGTGGTTGGTTATACTTTTTATCCACTCTGCCATTGTGTGTCCTTGAGCTGATGCATTTAGAACATTTACATTCAGTGTAGTGATTGATTAGTTTGGGCTTACACCTGCCATTTTACTTTCTGTTTTCTGTCTTTTGTTTCTCTCTTTTCTTTTTCCCGCCTGTTTTAACAGTCACTTGAGCATGTTTTAGAATTCCATTTTGATTTACTTGTGGTGTTTTACTTTGGATCTCTCTGTATAAACACTATGTAGCAGTAGTTCTATGTGTTATATTATACACATATAACTCATCACAGTATACTCCTGTTGATGTTTCATAAATTAAAGTGTATAATCCTTATCTTACATCCTTTTATTCCCACCACTGGTAGTGTAATTATGGGCATACCTTGTTTTATTGTGCTTTGTAGGATTTTTTTTTTTTTTTTACAAATTGAAGGTTTGTGGCAACCCTGCACTGTCAGTTGATGGTTAGCATTTTTAAGCAATAAAGTATTTTTCAGTTAAGGCATGTACTTTTTTAAATACATAATGCTGTTGCACACTTGGTAGACTTCAGTACATTGTGAACATAACTTTTATATGTACCAGAAAACAAAAAAATTTATTAGACTCATTTGATTACCATATTTGCTTTATTCCAGTGGTGTGGAACTGAACCTACAGTATCTCTGAGGTATGCTTGTGTCTTGTAAAATTATATGTAAGTTTTACGTATATGAAAGTAGTTACGTATTTCCCTTACATACAGTTAGAACTGCTCATCAGTGTTAGAAGTTTTGCTTTATCTCTCAAACATAATTTAGAAAACATAAGAGGAGAAGGACAGCTTATTATAATGATTCATATTTTTGCTACTTCTTTTGTTCTCTTATTTCCTGGTATACCAAAACTGTTTTCTTGTTTCTATTCTGTTTTAAGAATTCCTTGGCTATACTTTGAAGATGGGTCTGCTGGAAACAAATCTCTTAGTTTTTCTTCATCTGAGGATGTCTTATTTCCCCTTCATTCTGTAAGGATATTTTCATCATATATGCAGTTTCAGGTTGAAAAATGTTATGTCACTTATTTTGGGGTTCCATGATTTCTGATGAGAAATCTGATGTCATTGGAATAATTTCCATTGTAGGTAAGGTATTTCTCACTAATTTCAAGCTTTGTCTTTGCTTTTCAGTAGTTTGATTTTTATGGGCCTTAGCATAGATTTGAGTTTATACTGTTTCACTTAGTTTCTTGAATCTTTTGTAAGTTAGAAGTTTTCAGCATTTATTTATTTGAATACTTATATTTGGACCATCTTTTATTTCCTGATATCTAGTGACATCTTGTGAGAGCTTTTCTTTTAGTCCCACATGGTCATGAGTTCTGTTCATATGTTTTAAGTCCATTTTCTGTTGAGATTGGGTGATTTTTGTTGTTCCATCTTTAAGCTCATTGATTTTTTTTCCTTTGTCTCCTTCATTCTGCTCCTGAGCCTGTCCATTCAGTTTTTATGTCTTATTTTTTTTTTCTAGTTTCAAAGTTTCCAGTTGATTCTAATTCATATTAGCTGTTTCTTTGCTTAGTTTTTCTAATTTTTTCTTATGTTTCAAGCATGTTTATATTGCCCATTGAAGCACTTTAATGATGAATGTTTTAAAACTCGTTAGATAATTTCAGCATCTGAATCTTTTTCGTGTTAGTATCTTTTGAGTCTTTTCTCATTTGGGTTGAGGTTTATTGGTTTTTGGTATGAGTGATTTTTTTTATTGTATCCTGAACATTTTGGTGTTGTGTTATAAGGCTGTGGACCTTATTTAATTGGAGAAGCAAGTGGCAACCCACTCCAGTACTCTTGCCTGGAAAATTCCAGGGATGGAGGAGCCTGGTAGGCTACAGTCCATGGGGTCGCAAAGAGTCACAATTGAGCGACTTCACTTTCTTTCTTTCTATAGTTCCTTTTGGAGAAGGAAATGGCAACCTACTCCAGTGTTCTTGCCTGGAGAATCCCATGGACAAAGGGGCCGGGTGGGCTATAGTGTGTGGGCTTGCAAAGAGTTGGACATGACTAAGCAACTAACACACACACACACCTTATTTAAGTCTTCTGTTTTATCCGTCTCTTTTAAAAAGAGACTCATGCTGAGAACAGATGGCTATTGTCTGATTATCTTTAAAATATTAGTGTGTTTTTTGGTAGAGGAAACAACAATTTTGTGTGTGTGTGTATGTGTTAGTTTTCTCATTGAGTTTCTACACACATTTTTCTCTGAATCTAAAAAATTTTACAATTATTATGATAAATATTTTGCTGTTTTCTGTTATGATTTGTAATTAAAAGCTTTTTTTTAAAGTACAGAATGATTCTTAAGATAGCATTTATCAAAGTACCCAGGTCCAGGATTCCTTGGAATCAGAGACATATTCTTATAATACATAGCATTTCCTTTAAAAGAACTATTTCATGCAAGTTTACAAAATTCTTTATACTTACCAGAATAGAAATATTTTGCTTAACTTTCTAAACTGACAGTATTAGCATGAAGATAGAGTTGGTGATTGGAATAGCACCTTTTGGGCAGCTGGAGTATGTGTCCTTAGCTTAACTGACCTGCTTGTAAATTTCTGGATTGGCATTTACATACATTAGATATTGTACCATTAACTCTGGAGGCTAGTGGTAAAGAATTCTTCTGCCCATGCAGGAGACAGAGAAGTGGGTTTCGATCCCTGGGTCAGGAGGATCCCCTGGAGGAGGAAATGGCAACCCAACCCAGTGTTCTTGTCTGGAGATTCTCACAGACAGAGGAGCCTGATGGGCTGTCAGTTCACCTCAGTCGCGTCTGACTCTTTGCGACCCTATGAATTGCAGCCACGCCAGACCTCCGTGTCCATCACCACCTCCCTGAGTTTACTCAAACTCATGCCTATCAAGTCGGTGATGCCATCCAGCCATCTCATCCTCTGTCGTCCCCTCCTCCTCCTGCCCCCAATCCCTCCCAGCATGAGGGTCTTTTCCAGTGAGTCAACTCTTCTCATGAGGTGGCCAAAGTATTGGAGTTTCAGCTTCAGCAACAGTCCTTCCAATGAACACCCAGGACTGATCTCTTTTAGGATGGACTGGTTGGATCTCCTTGCAGTCCAAGGGACTCTCAAGAGTCTTCTCCAACACCATAGTTCAAAACCATAAATTTTTCGGTGCTCACCTTTCTTCACAGTCCAAGTCTCACATCCATACATGACCACTGGAAAAACCATAACCCTGACCAGACGGACCTTTGTTGGCAAAGTAATGTCTCTGCTTTTTAATATGCTATCTAGGTTGGTCATAACTTTCCTTCTAAGGAGTAAGCGTCTTTTAATTTCATGGACTCTAAGAGGTCTCAAAGAGTTACACGACTGAAGTGACTTAGCATGCATGCACCATTAACTCAGAAGTTTGTCTTAATATATGTATAGTCTTGGTGTAATTTCTTATTCAAGAAATTGGTGTTCAGTTTTTATAGAACATTCTATAAGAGGAATCAATAGGTCAGTAAACCCTGACTCTTGTCCTTGTTGCTTGTTTTTGCTCCTGATGTCAAGGCATGCTGCTCCAGCACTGGTCCTTTAATTTTTTTCTTCTTTTAAAACTATTCCCCTGTTTATCTTTGCTGCTGTAGGAGGGAAGGAGTTCTAATTTCTCAATAGTTCATACAGTTTTGCTGCTTATTGATGACTCATCACAACACAGTTGAACTTGGAAGCTGTATTTGATGTAGAAAATATACATTTTTTTATAGCATTTTATTACCTTGTTTTTGTGCTCTATTAATATGTAGGCAGAGAGGGAGTGTTTATTTTTCTTAAAGAAGGTTTAAGCAGTAGGCATATTTTAAGTGTTTTCTCCCTTTAATATCAGTTGACTTCTCAGAAATGTTTCTCATCAAAATGGAAACAATAAGGCTGTTGGATACTTAAGATAAAAATGTGAGTTTAAGATAGTTATTGTACTGACCTACTTTTACTTGGATACATGTAAATTATGTGCCTTCCAGTACTTGAATGTTTTGTTGAAAGTTCCTAGTTTTTTTAAACCTTTGGCAGCAGTGAAGAGAGCTGTCGTTAGTTCTTAGCATGGTGGTACTCTTGGGTTCAGTATCATCCATTCTGTCTTCTTTGTTCACATTGTATTTGCTCATTTAAAAAAAAAAATGTTTCCGGAATTATACTTAATTGCTGGAAACGTTGATTTTTTTTGAGTGACAAACCAATTAAGTGTGTATGACACCAGGCAACAAAGAAACTTAAGATTCTCTGCTTATCTTGTCTCTGAAAAAATCCATTATTCATCATCTTATTGTTTTTAAATACTGAGGTAAAATTTTCAATACAATAGGAAAATTGCTTTGGAAATGGAATAAATTGCTTGCCAGTTCAAAGGCTCCTTTTCTGAAGTTGAGGTTACTAAACATGATGTTGCTTATATTCATTATCTTTCAGACTCATTGTACTGCTTTTCTAGCATTAAACGTGATAAGATTGTGACTTTTGCTAAAATGCAGCACAATCACTAAAAGAACTTAAGGAATAAGACTAAAAATCTCATTTTGTATACTATATTATATGTAAGTGGTGGTTTGAATTTTAATTGCATTTTGTATAAATATCCATTTTCTGGTTGACTGTTTTAAAAGAAGTGCTTTTTTTACACAGAAGTAAGAAGAAAAATATTAGTTCTGTTTCAGATTGTGTAATTTTTGCCTAAACCATCTAAAGTAATAGGTGGCTTGCTTTAAGGATGTTCCATGGTGGCATTGAGAGTAATTGGAGTTGTTTGTAGATTCGATGAGAGATGAAGACAAGTATCCCTTTGATTAGGGGAGTGAAGTGTTCAAGACGGGTGTCAGTAGTGACTGCTGCTTCTCTGGATGTTTGCTTTAAGTAGAGGTCTTCTGCATTCTTGGTTTTAGTAATGATATGGTATTCCATCGTGGATTAAGCAGCTCGAATTGTTGATATGAAGGTTTTTCTATGCTTTTCTGGTGACTAGCATAGCATGGTGATCATCGTCTTTGTAAATATATCTTACATATATTTTTAATTTTCATGAGATTAGAACCTGTGGTTAAAGTTAACTTACATTACAAAAAAAGAAAAAGGCTTTTGATGCATCTTCACAAGTTATTCTCCCAAAAAGTTGTTCACTTTCTTACAGCAATTAAGAGTGCCTGGTTATCCAAGACTGTTGGCTATGCCAGATGTTAAGAATTAATTTTTTTCAGTTATTTTAATTTGCATATTTTAAGAGTCCTTTTGAAAACGAAAATTATTCCCAGGCTTAAAACCTTTCATTGCCTCCCTCCTTCTTCCCTGAAATGAGTGCTTCATTTCAGTTTCCCAGACCATGAGGCTCACTCGCTCCAGCCACACTGGCTCTCTCCCCTCCTGCAGTCCTCCAAGCTCTTCAGCCCCTTCTCGGTCTTCCTAGACCTTCGTGTGGTTGGCTGCTTTTCATCCAGGTGTCACTTGTTGAGACTCAGCTTCCTTGATGATCCAGGAAGACCCTTCCTGTCACTTCGAGTCTTACCACTTCCTTTATTGTCTTCCTAGCACTTTCCCCATTGAGTGTCCTGTGAGTCCCTGAGCTGTGTATATATTGCAGGACCTTTGTTGCCTCTTTGCTTCTGTACCCACGGGGACAGTGCTAGCACGTAGTGGGCACTCAAGTGTGTGTTGAAAGAGTTGGAGTTCCTAATGTGGTGGGATGTGATTTTCTTAGTTTTTTTTTTTCCCTTTGTGAATTGTCTTTGCTCGTCTGTCGTTCAAGGCATTTGCTTTTTTACCAATTTGAGAGAACTGCATAGTTTTTCTGTTATATGCTGCATTTATTCCCCCTGGTTGCTTGTTTCTTTTAAGATGTTCTTCTTTGATGATACAGATTACAGACCTGCGTTGTACCTGGCCATAGTAAGGACTCAGTAAACATCAGCCATACATTTCCCTGAGCTTCTAGTCTAAGAGGCCTTCAGGGGTTCTTTCCCCAGTATTCTGGCTGTCTAGTTGAGCAGCCCATTCCCCATATTCACTCTGTGTGTCAGGATGCAGGCTCTCTCTGTGGCAGCTAGCAGGATGATGAGGGGAAAGGGCCTCATGGTAAGTTCAGGAAAGACTGTGTTCTAGGAATTAGCTTGGCAGGCTGGGGGTGTGTGTAGTGATGAGGGAATATCCATCAGTGCCAGTGCTTTCTTGGCTGCCAGGGAGCAGGGTGTTATCAACAATAACTAGAAATTTTTTTTTTATTATACTTTTGTTTCATTGGCTATGCTGAAGCCTTTGACTGTGTGGACACAACAAACTGGAAAAATTCTTAAAGAGAAGGGACTACTAGACCATCTTACCTGTCTCCTGAGAAACCTGTATGCAGGACAAGAAGCAACAGTTAGAACCAAACATGGAACGACCGACTGGTTCAGAATTGGAAAAGGAGTATGTCCAGGCTGTATTGTCACTCTGCTTATTTAACTTATATGCAGAGTACATCATGGGAAGTGCTGGGCTGGATGATCACAGGCTGGAATCAAGATTGCTGGGGGAAGTATCAACAACCTCACATAGGTTGATGATACCACTCTAATGGCAGAAAGCAAAGAGGAACTAAAGAGCCTCTTGATGAGGGTGAAAGAAGAGAGTGAAAAAGCTGGCTTAAAAGTCAGCATTCAAAAACTAAGATCATGGCATCCAGTCCCATCACTTCATGACAAATAGTTGGGGAGACAGTAACAGATTTTATTTTCTTGGGCTCCAGAATCACTGTGGATGGTGACTACAGACACAAAATTAAAAGACACTCCTTGGGAGAAAAGCTATGAGAAACCTAGACAACATGTTGAAAAGCAGAGACTTCACTTTGCCAACCAAGGTCCATCTACTGAAAACTATGGTTTTTCCAGTAGTCATGGATGAGAGTGTTGGACTGTAAAGAAGGCTTAGTGCTGAAGGATTGATGCTGTTGAGCTGTGGTGTTGGAGACGACTCTTGAGAGTCCTTGGACAGCAAGGCGATCCAACAAGTCAATCCTGAAGGAAATCCACCCTGTATATTCATTGGAAGGGCTGATGCTAAAATTGAAGCTCCAGTATTTTGGCCACCTGATGCAAAGAACTGACTCTTTGGAAAAGACCCTGATGCTGGAAAAGATTGAGGGCAGGAGAAGGGAACAACAGAGGGTGAGATGGTTGGATGGCATCATCGACTTAGTGGGACATGAGTTTGAGCACGCTCCAGGAGATGGTGAAGGGCAGGGAAGCCTGGTGTGCTGCAGTCCGTGGGGTCACAGAGTTAGACACAACAAAAAGCATAGGTAATACGAATTACAACTTAACCATTTTTGTTGTTGTTCAGTCACTAAGTCATGTTGATATTCTCTCGGAAATCTTGATTCCAGCTTGTGAGTCACCCAGCCTGGCATTTTGTATGATGTACTCAGCATATAAGTTAAATAAGCAGGGTGACAGTATACAGCCTTGACGTAATCCTTTCCCAGTTTTGAACCAGTCCATTGTTTCATGTCTGGTTCTAACTGTTGCTTCTTGTCCTACATACAGGTTTCTCAGGAGACAGGTAAGGTGATCTGGTGGTCCCATCTCTTTTCAGAATTTTTCCAGTTTGTTGTGCTCACACAGTCAAAGGCTTCAGTATAGTCAATGAAGCAGAAGTAGATGTTGTTTTTGGAGCTCCCTTGCTTTTTCTGTGATCCAGCAGATGTTGGCAATATAACCTCTGGTTCCTCTGCCTTTTCTATGTAAATCCAGCTTGTACATCTGGAAGTTCTTGGTTTGTGTAGCTTAGTATGAGAAAGTTAGCTTAGTATGAGGAGAAAAGAAAAGTGTGATTAGTAGAACTGGGCCAGCTGTTACCTTGAGTGAAACTCTTACTGTAGACAGGAGACGGCTTGCCCCACCTCAGTGCTTTCTGATCTTTCCTCTCTCCAGGTACCAGCTGGAGGATGAGTCCGCCCACTTGGATGAAATGCCACTAATGATGTCTGAAGAGGGCTTTGAGAACGACGAAAGTGATTACCACACTTTACCACGAGCTAGGATCACGCGAACAAAGAGAGGCCTGGAGTGGTTTGTCTGTGGGGGATGGAAGTTCCTCTGTACCAGGTTTGTCCCCCACCGCTGCCTAACCTCCTGCTCAGCGAGGTTACATTGTTATTTATAAGCTTAGCTTCTCAACACATTTGTTTCCATGTCAAACTAAAGAATCCACTCTAAATGACATCCTAGAGAGTGTAAATAACCTTAGTCAAAACCAAACAGTGCTAATCCAAAAGGGACAGAAAGCCAAATTCACTTTTCTTGTCAGATGATTTAATGTTTAAACCCTGGAGAAGGAAATGGCAACCCACTCCAGTATTCTTGCCTGGAGAATTCCATGGACAGAGGAGCCTGGCGAGCCCCAGTGCATGGGATCGTGAAATGTTGGACACGACTGAGTGACTAAAATTTTAAAAGATGGAGACAATTAGTGACTCTGTAATTAATACATGGTAGAATTGATTCTTGTCACTGTATTGATATTTGTAAATTGATACTTATAAACTGTGTTCCTTTCTTTTCCATCTATAATTTTATATGTACCCCTTGGCCTCTGTGGAGGGTTGGTTCTAGAAAAGTGAGAGTGATAGTCACACAGGTGTCCAACTCTTTGCAACCCTGGTCTGTAGCCCACCAGGCTCCTCTGTTCATGGATTCCTCCAGGGAAGAATACTGGAGTGGGTAGCCCATTCCCTTCTGCAGGGGGTCTTCCTGACCCAGGGATCAAACCCAGGTCTCCTGTGTTGCAGGAGGATTCTTTACTGTCTGAGCCACCAGGGAAGCTATCTAGGACCCCTGCAGTTACCGAATCAGTGGATGCTCAAGTCTCTTACATAACACAGCCTAGTATTTGCATATAGCTTCACACATCTTCCTATATACTTCCTTGTTAGTATTTTTGTTTTTTCAGTTAAACATATATATTTTTTCAGATTTTTTTCTCTTATAGGTTACTATAAGGTATTGAATATAGTTCCCTGTGTTGTATCCTGTTCATCTGTTTCATATATAGTAGTATGTATACGTTTATCCCAAACTCCTAATTTACCTCTTTCCTCACCACCCCCTGCTATCCTCTTTGGTAACCTTAAGTTTGTCTTCTGTATCTGTGGCTCTGTTTTGTAAATAAGCTCATTTGCATTATTGTTTAGCTTTTGCATATAAGCACTATCACATGATATTTGTCTGTCTTTGACTGACTTCACTTAGTATGATATTCTCTAGGTCCATTCATGTTGTTCCAGATGGTATTATTTCATTCTTTTTTATGGCTAAGTAATATTTCATTGTATATATGTCCCACATCTTTATCCATTCCTCTGTCGGTGGACACTTTGGTTGCTTCCATGTCTTTGCTATTGTAAACAGTGCTGCAGTGAACATTGGTGTGCATGTATCTTTCTGAATTAGAGTTTTCTCCAGATATATGCCCAGGAATGAGACTGCTGGATCATATAGTGACAGTAGTTTTTAAGGAACCTCCATACTGTTCTCCCTGAGCGTTTCTGGTGTCTTAGACAGTGAGGAATCTGCCCGCAGTGCAAGATACCTGGGCATGATCCCTGGGTTGGAAAGATCCCCTGGAAGGGAATGGCAGTTCACTCCAGTACTCTTGCCTGGAGAATTCCTTGGACAGAGGAACCTGGTGGGCCACAGTCCATGGGGTCATAGAATCAGACACCACTGAGCAACTTTCAGTATGCTGTTCTCCCTAGTGGATGTACCGATTTACATTCCTACCAGCAGTGCAGGTTCCTTTTTCTCCACACCCCCTCCAGCGTTTATTATTTGTAGACTTTTTAAAGATGGCCCTTCTCACTAGTGTGAGGTACCTGTGGTACCTTTTATAAATCTGTTTTGAACTGGATTGGTCTAAGACAGTTAGTGTCAGACCCAGAAGCAGGGTCTGGAGATAAGAGGTTGAGCATTGTTGTTATTATTGTGATAGTGAAAGACCCCTCAACGATGACTTTCCTAAAATCATCAGTAGGCATGTGGCATAGGTCTGTGATGGGGAAAGGAGGGGGGTACCTTGGGGAAAAGGACAGTTTTGGAAAGGAAGGCTTATACTCCTTTTTTCAGGCGACAGAAAAAATAGGGGAGGAACAGTGAAATAATGTTGGAGAAGATGACTTTTATCCTTGATTGGGACCATTAGTTCATTTAAGTGAAAAGGTGTCTGGGATACAGATGAGGACTAAAAAAAAAGAGAAAGATGGCCATGTTTGATAGAGATCATCAGTAATCAACAAAGGAAGGTCAATAATCATGCATTTGTATCAAACCTTGCATAATTTTATTACTGTTTGTCCATCAGGGAGAGGCTTGGCCATTACAACACCAGCTGTGGAAGCGTAGGGGTGGTTATGGTGGGAACCGTGGCCAGTGTTGTTGGTTGAGGAGACAGCTGCAGTGGATGGGTTTGGGTGGCACGTTTGATGGTGTGGCCTGTGTTCTTCATTAGCGTGGGGTGGAGAAGGGAGTCGGACTTGACCCCATGGTGCCGTCTGAGGTGCGTGTTCTCACCATGGTTGAAGCCAAGAACTGGAAGAGTCCCTGTCGTGAGAGTTAAGGGGAAACCTAGGGGTTGAAGAAGAGTCTGACTTGACTAGCCAGAGCCCTTCCTCCTTCTTTGCTCCATGGCCTGGGGCAAGTGCCAGGACATGGCCTTGTGGTCTCAGGGCAGTAGGTCCTGATTTGCCACCTTCTAGTAGAGAACACCTCCCAAAGGAATCCTGAAGTGGAGAGGAGCGTCTGTGGTGCGTAGAGGATCCCTGGGTGACAGTGTTTCTGAAGACTGAGGATGTGGGGACAGGCACGGACAGACAGAAAGCTATGAGGACATAATGTGGTCTCGTGTCTGCAGTGGAGCTCCACGAAGGCGGCCTGTGCTGTAGAAGTGGTGACTTACCCGTTCTGGTCAGATGTTTGCCAGGAATTGTGAGCATTAACAACACTGAATACACTGTTGAGTTATTTTTGGTCTCTTAGAGGGTTTTGTTTTTACCAAATGGAACATAGGCAAATTTTGGATTTCATTTATAGTATTCCTTTTCTTACTGAAGATGTATTTGAAAATATAGATGTTAGCAGCAAAAATAACCATGTTTTGGGAAAATTAAAACAGCTGAGTAACATACACTCGACATGTATGTAAAGTCTTTGTCTTAAGAAATGGTGATCGAGTGGGCACAGCTGACTGAGCCGTTGTAGCGGCTTTACTCATGAGTGTCTTTCCATGTGAACCAGAGTGACCTGAGACGTGGCCATGCTTCGTGTTCAGTAGACACCTGCTACACTAGGAAATCATTACAGAAATTAAAACAACTTACAGGACAAAGTTTACAGTTAGCAACTTACATTGGTCTTATTTTCTTTATTTCTTATAGATTTCCAGTTTTGAATATTCATTAACCTTTTTATTTACTAAATACCAGGGATCATAACTCGTATGCTTGGGGCTTCCCTGGTAGCTTAGATGGTAAAGAAGCTACCTGCAGTGCAGGAGACCTGGGTTTGATCACTGGCTTGGGAAGATCCCCTGGAGAAGGAAATGGCTACCCACTCCAGTATTCTTGCCTGGGGAATTCCATGGATAGAGGAGCCTGGCAGGCTACAGTCCATGGGTCGCAAAGAGTTGGACACAACTGAGTGACTAACGCAATGACAAGATATTATAAAATTGTGTTACTAAAATTATTAGGTGATGGATCAAAAAGTAGAAGTTGTGTAAAATTAGTTTAATTGCAGAAGAAAATGTTAGTGAATATTGTAGTAAAGGTAGCAAATAATATTAGTGTGTTCTAGATAGTTCTGTGTATTTTTACTTGTAGATTCTGTGACTAGTAAGGCTTACTTTAAAATTCTTCAGGGATTGAGTCGGCTTCAGTTTCTTCATGGCTTAAGATCTGCCTTCTCATTTTTATTATTTGGCAAAAATTCCAACTCTGACAAATTTGATTCTGAAATTTTTTTTCTGTGATCTGTCTTCTAAATGTTTGAGTGTCCTCTACATGAGTTTCTGTGATGCACTCAGATGTGTAGTTCTGGGGGTGGAAGTGGAGCAGTAATGCCTTTCTCAGGAGATTTACATTTCACTCCCTATCCATTTCACTCCCTATCCATTTCACTCCACTTGTCCCATGAAAGTGGCATTTCCATATGAAGGGGCCGATATCAAATGCTGAGATTATTCCTGGATCTCAGTGGCCTCTACCCTCTCAGTTAACCTGCAGCACGTTTGGAGTGCAGAAGCGTGGGAAAATGCAAATCTTTCTGGAGGGCACTACTGCCGGGTTACTTCTGGCTTGGTGACCGAAGATACTTGATGGATGGAATATTTATTTATTGATTCAGGAAGCTATAAATTTTTAGAAGTTACCTAATTATGGTCACTTAAAATTTTAGAAGCCGGAATCTTGGTATGTAGATGCTTTATTTAATATTGGAGTACTACTTTGATTGTAGAGGCATCTGTGAAAAGTTACTAATCCTAAAATGTTTTAGGTAAAAAGGATACTTTGTGCATTACTGAATTTAGTTTCAATTTGCATATAAATAGGAAAGTGTCTTCAGAGTGCTGAGTCATTGAGGCAGCCTTCTGTGCCCCTGCCCTTGTTCTGGGTGCAGGTTCCTAGCTTCTTCCAGGGGCACCTCTCTGCTGCTCCTTCTCACTCACCAGTATTTACCAGTGTATGTTAGTCTTTTGTTTCTTTGCCTTCAAAAACTGCTCATGTTTACTTTCTGCCTTAGCTCTATAACTCCCTAAGACTTACATGTACTTTTTAATTACAAGTATTTTCTTTACTTGGTAGCACCTGTCTCTCTGTCTTCTATCTGCATAATCCAGTGGCAGTTCTGGAAGTGCCCCAGGCTTTTGTGCACTTATTTAATCTTGCGATGCCACTGGACTTCATCAGTTCAGTTCAGTCACTCAGTCGTGTCCGACTCTTTGTGACCCCATGGACTGCAGCATGCCAGGCCTCCCTGTCCATCACCAACTCCCAGAGTTTACTCAGACTCATGCCCATTGAGTCAGTGATGCCTTCCAACCATCTCATCCTCCCCTTCTTCTCCCACCTTCAATCTTTCCCAGCATCAGGGTCTTTTCAAAAGAGTCAGTTTTTTGCATCAAGTGGCCAAAATATTGGAGTTTCAGCATCAACATCAGTCCTTCCAGTGAATATTCAGGACTGATCTCCTCTAGGATTGACTGGTTGGATCTCCTTGCAGTCCAAGGGACTTTCAAGAGTCTTCTCCAATGCCACAGTTCAAAAGCCTCAGTTCTTTGGCGCTCAGCTTTCTTTATAGTCCAATTCTCACATCTATACATGAATACTGGAAAAACCATAGCCTTGACTAGACAGACCTTTGTTGGCAAAGTAATATCTCTGCTTTTTAATATACTGTCTAGGTTGGTCATAACTTTTCTTCCAAGGAGTAGGCCTCTTTTAATTTCATGGCTGCAGTCACCATCTGCAGTGATTTTGGAGCCCAAAAAAATAAAGTCTCACTGTTTCCATTGTTTCCCCATCTATTTGTCATGAAGTGATGGGACCAGATGCCATGATCTTAGTTTTTTGAATGTTGAGCTTTAAGCCAGCTTTTTCACTCTCCTCTTTCACTTTCAAGAGGCCCTTTAGTTCTTCTTCGCTTTCTGCCATAATTGTGGTGTCATCTGCATATCTGAGGTTATTGATATTTCTCCTGGCAATCTTGATTCCAGCTTGTGCATCATCCAGCCCAGCGTTTCTCATTACGTACTCTGCATATAAGTTAAAGAAGCAGAATGACAGTATACAGCCTTGACGTACTCCTTTTCCAATTTGGAACCAGTCTGTTGTTCCATGTGCAGTTCCAACTGTTGCTTCCTGACCTGCATACAGATTTCTCAACAGGCAGGTCAGGTGGTCTAGTATTCCCATCTCTTTAAGAATTTTCCACAGTTTGTTGTGATCCACACAGTCAGAGGCTTTGGTGTAGTCAGTAAAGCAGGAATAGATGTTTTTCTGGAACTCTCTTGCTTTTTCAATGATCCAGTGGATGTTGGCAATTTGATCTCTGGTTCCTCTGCCTTTTCTAAATCCAGCTTGAACATCTGGAAGTTTCACAGTTCATATACTGTTGAAGTCTGGCTTGGAGAATTTTGAGCATTACTTTACTACTGTGTGAGATGAGTGCAATTGTGGAATAGTTTGAACATTCTTTGGCATTGCCTTTCTTTGGGAATGGAATGAAAACTGACCTTTTCCAGTCCTGTGGCACTGCTGAGTTTTCCAAATTTGCTGGCATATCGAGTACAGCACTTTTACAGCATCATCTTTTAGGATCTGAAATAGCTCAAGTGGAATTCCATCACCTCCACTAGCTTTGTTCGTAGTGATGCTTCCTAAGGCCCACTTGATTTCACATTCCTGGATGTCTGACTCTAGGTGAGTGATCACACCATTGTGTTTATCTGGGTCCTGAAGATCTTTTTTGTACAGTTCTTCTGTGTATTCTTGCCACCTCTTCTTAATATCTTCTGCTTCTGTTAGGTCCATACCATTTCTATCTTTTATTGAGCCCATCTTTGCATGAAATGTTCCCTTGGTATCTCTAATTTTCTTGAAGAGATCTCTTAGTTTTTTTCATTCTGTTGTTTTCCTCTATTTCTTTTCATTGATCACTGAGGAACGCTTTCTTATTTCTCCTTGCTCTTCTTTGGAACTCTGCATTCAAATGGGAATATCTTTCCTTTTCTCCTTTGCTTTTTACTTCTCTTCTTTTCACAGCTATTTGTAAGGCCTCTTCAGACAGCCATTTTGCTTTTTTGCATTTCTTTTCCGTGGGGATGGTCTTGATCCCTGTCTCCTGTACAATGTCACGAACCTCCGTCCATAGTTCATCAGGCAGTTGGTCTATCAGATCTAATCCCTTGCATCTATTTCTCACTTCCACTGTGTAATCATAAGGGATTTGATTTAGGTCATACCTGAATGGTCTAGTGATTTTTCCCTACTTTCTTCAATTTAAGTCTGAATTTGGCAGTAAGGAGTTCATGATCTGAGCCACAGTCAGCTCCCGGTCTTATTTTTGCTGACTGTATAGAGCTTCTCCATCTTTGGCTGCAAAGAATATAATCAATCTGATTTCAGCATTGACCATCTGGTGATGTCCATATGTAGAGTCTTCTCTTGTGTTGTTGGAAGAGGGTGTTTCCTATGACCAGTGAGGCGTTCTCTTGGCAAAACTCTGTTAGCCTTTGCCCTGCTTCGTTTTGTACTCCAGGGCCAAATTTGCCTGTTAACTAGGTGTTTCTTGACTTCCTGGTTTTGCATTTCAGTCTCCTATAATGAAAAGGACATCTTTTGGGGGTGTTAGTTCTAGAAGGTCTTATAGGTCTTCATAGAACCATTCAGCTTCAGCTTCTTCAGCATTACTGATTGGGTCATAGACTTGGATTACCATGATATTGAATGGTTTGCCTTGGAAACGAACAGAAATCACTCTGTCGCTTTTGAGATTGCATCCAAGTACTGCATTTCAGACTTGTTGACTATGATGGCTACTCCATTTCTTCTAAGGGATTCTTGCCCACAGTAGTAGATATAATGTTAAATTCACCCATTCCAGTCCGTTTTAGTTTGCTGATTCCTAATACGTTGAAATTCACTCTCACCATCTCATTTTTGACATCTCTTGGACTTCATAGTGACTCCCTAACCACCACTTTTTCAG
Organism: Odocoileus virginianus; assembly: GCF_023699985.2. Taxonomy (NCBI): domain Eukaryota; kingdom Metazoa; phylum Chordata; class Mammalia; order Artiodactyla; family Cervidae; genus Odocoileus; species Odocoileus virginianus. Next base: position 55,111,081 of record NC_069695.1, read on the forward strand.
TATTAGTAGCAGAGTGTTATGAATAATTTAGTTACATTTTGGAAGTCTAGGATCCTTAGTGTTTTCTGTACAGGGTTATTGAGAAAAAATAAACTGTTGAATATATATTTTTGGCCTTTGGTATTTAATTTAGAGTTTATAGACTACAACAGTTGGGAAGTTACTGGGATATTAATTTCATGTGCTGCTGATCGTGGTGTCGATACTGAGGTTTTATTCTAGTAGATGTTTACAGTGTCGTGTGACGAAGACAGTGGTTTTACATTTATAGAACCTTTTACTGGTAGACCATGTTGATACCAGCATAAACTCTGGAAAATCCACATTTTTTCAGTGACCAGAGGGTCACGAAGAGTCAGACACGACTGAGCGACTGAAGTGAACTATAAGGTTGGAGAGCTAAAAACAGGAGGCTAAAAACACGTTCAGTGGTTCATTTTTTTCTCTATAACTCTGTATAGAAAAAAACTAAGGTTGCTAGACTTCCAACATGTAAGTAAATTATTTGTGACACTCTGCTACTAATAGTGAAAAAGTAGGAGTTAGGGAGCCTCTATGAAGTCACCTGTGACATCACAAGGTCCACGGTGAGGTCCTGGCACAAGGCCTACCTCTCTCAGGGAAGCACTGAGCTCTGTGCTTCCTTCCAGACCTAAGGTTTTCTGAGCACAGCCAGGAACTTGGTGGATATTCAGGAGGAATAAACTGATTGCAATTTAAACACCTAGTGTATTCCCTCATACAGCACATCTAAGTGTTCTGTGTTAGACAGTGATTTCTTTTTTTTTTCTTTTTTAAATGTGGTATGCTTCATGAATCTGCATGTTATCCTTGCTCAGGGGTCATGCTAACCTTTTCTATATCGTTCCAGTTTTAGCATGTGTGCTGCTGAAGCGAGCACTGTAAAGTGATGTTAAAAGAATAACCTCAGAATGATTGGAGTAGAGGGAAGACATGCAGTGAATTTGACCTAAGTCCAGTTATGTCATCCTCATTTCATTGTCATACCTTCTAAGACTGGTATTGTCGTGTTAACTTTGTCACAGAGTGAAGTTAGACATGTCTGCCACCTCCTCTTGGTTGGTGGTTCTGTTGTTCTAGCCTTGGCTTCAACTTCCCTTCCCTAAATAAACCATTGTGAGTCTTTCTCTACATTTTGTTGTTGTTTTTTTTTTATTTTACCATTTTATTTTGCCATCAGTGTGTCTGAAGGTTCCTATGTCTCCATATCTTCACCAGCACTTGTTATTTGTCTTTTTCTTTATAGCCTTACTGTAATGCTGTACTGTGAAGCAGTGTGTTGTTATGTTTTGATTGGCATTTCCCTAATCATTAGTGATGTTGAGCATCTTTCTGCGTGTTTATTGGCCAATTACATATATTTGTGGAGAATTATTTATTCTTATTCTGTGCTCATTTTTTTTTTTCATTTATTTTTATTAGTTGGAGGCTAATTACTTCACAACATTGCAGTGGGTTTTGTCATACATTGACATGAATCAGCCATGGAGTTAACAAGTATTCCCCATCCCGATCCCCCCTCCCACCTCCCTCTCCACCCGATTCCTCTGGGTCTTCCCAGTGCACCAGGCCCGAGCACTTGTCTCATGCATCCTACCTGGGCTGATGATCTCTTTCACTATAGATAATATACATGCTGTTCTCTCGAAACATTCCACCCTTGCCTTCTCGCACAGAGTCCAAAAGTCTGTTCTGTACATCTGTGTCTCTTTTTCTGTTTTGCATATAGGGTTATCATTACCATCTTTCTAAATTCCATATATATGTGTTAGTATGCTGTAATGTTCTTTATCTTTCTGGCTTACTTCATTCTGTATAATGGGCTCCAGTTTCATCCATCTCATTAGAACTGATTCAAATGAATTCTTTTTAACGGTTGAGTAATATTCCATGGTGTATATGTACCACAGCTTCCTTATCCATTCGTCTGCTGATGGGCATCTAGGTTGCTTCCATGTCCTGGCTATTATAAACAGTGCTGTGATGAACATTGGGGTGCATGTGTCTCTTTCAGATCTGGTTTCCTCGGTGTGTATGCCCAGAAGTGGTATTGCTGGGTCATATGGCAGTTCTATTTCCAGTTTTTTAAGAAATCTCCACACTGTTCTCCATAGTGGCTGTACTAGTTTGCATTCCCACCAACAGTGTAAGAGGGTTCCCTTTTCTCCACACCCTCTCCAGCATTTATTGCTTGTAGACTTTTGGATAACAGCCATCCTGACTGGCGTGTAATGGTACCTCATTGTGGTTTTGATTTGCATTTCTCTGATAATGAGTGATGTTGAACATCTTTTCATGTGTTTGTTAGCCATCTGTATGTCTTCCTTGGAGAAATGTCTGTTTAGTTCTTTGGCCCATTTTTTGATTGGGTCATTTATTTTTCTGGAATTGAGCTTCAGGAATTGCTTGTATATTTTTGAGATTAATCCTTTGTCTGTTTCTTCATTTGCTATTATTTTCTCCCAATCTGAGGGCTGTCTTTTCACCTTGCTTATAGTTTCCTTTGTTGCGCAAAAGCTTTTAAGTTTCATTAGGTCCCATTTGTTTATTTTTGCTTTTATTTCCAATATTCTGGGAGGGGGGTCATAGAGGATCCTGCTGTGTTTTATGTCACACAGTGTTTTGCCTATGTTCTCCTCTAGGAGTTTTATAGTTTCTGGTCTTACATTTAGATCTTTAATCCATTTTGAGTTTATTTTTGTGTATGGTGTTAGAAAGTGTTCTAGTTTCATTCTTTTACAAGTGGTTGACCAGTTTTCCCAGCACCACTTGTTAAAGAGGTTGTCTTTTTTCCATTGTGTATCCTTGCCTCCTTTGTTGAAGATAAGGTGTCCGTAGCTTCATGGATTTATCTCTGGGCTTTCTATTCTGTTCCATTGATCTATATTTCTGTCTTTGTGCCAGTACCACTGTCTTGATGACTGTGGCTTTGTAGTTGAGTCTGAAGTCAGGCAGGTTGATTCCTCCAGTTCCATTCTTCTTTCTCAAGATTACTTTGGCTATTCGAGGTTTTTTGTATTTCCATACAAATTGTGAAATTATTTGTTCTAGTTCTGTGAAAAATACCGTTGGTAGCTTGATAGGGATTGCATTGAATCTATAGATTGCTTTGGGTAGAATAGCCATTTTGACAATATTGATTCTTCCAATCCATGAACATGGTATGTTTCTCCATCTGTTTGTGTCCTCTTTGATTTCTTTCATCAGTGTTTTATAGTTTTCTATGTATAGGTCTTTTGTTTCTTTAGGTAGATATACTCCTAAGTATTTTATTCTTTTTGTTGCAGTGGTGAATGGTATTGTTTCCTTAATTTCTCTTTCTGTTTTCTCATTGTTAGTGTATAGGAATGCAAGGGATTTCTGTGTGTTAATTTTATATCCTGCAACTTTACTGTAGTCATTGATTAGCTCTAGTAATTTTCTGGTAGAGTCTTTAGGGTTTTCAATGTAAAGGATCATGTCATCTGCAAACAGCGAGAATTTCACTTCTTCTTTTCCTATCTGGATTCCTTTTACTTCTTTTTCTGCCCTGATTGCTGTGGCCGACACTTCCAAAACTATGTTGAATAGTAGTGGTGAGAGTGGGCACCCTTGTCTTGTTCCTGATTTCAGGGGAAATGCTTTCAATTTTCACCATTGAGGGTAATGCTTGCTGTGGGTTTTCCTATCTGGATTCCTTTTACTTCTTTTTCTGCCCTGATTGCTGTGGCCGACACTTCCAAAACTATGTTGAATAGTAGTGGTGAGAGTGGGCACCCTTGTCTTGTTCCTGATTTCAGGGGAAATGCTTTCAATTTTTCACCATTGAGGGTAATGCTTGCTGTGGGTTTGCTTTTATTATGTTGAGGTATGTTCCTTCTATTCCTGCTTTCTGGAGAGTTTTAATCATAAATGAGTGTTGAATTTTGTCAAAGGCTTTCTCTGCATCTATTGAGATAATAATATGGTTTTTATCTTTCAGTTTGTTAATGTGGTGTATTACATTGATTGATTTGCAGATATTAAAGAATCCTTGCATTCGTGGGATAAAGCCCACTTGGTCATGGTGTATAATTTTTTTAATATGTTGTTGGATTCTGTTTGCTAGAATTTTGTTAAGGATTTTTGCATCTATGTTCATCAGTGATATTGGCCTGTAGTTTTCTTTTTTTGTGGCATCTTTGTCTGGTTTTGGAATTAGGGTGATGGTGGCCTCGTAGAATGAGTTTGGAAGTTTATCTTCTGCAATTTTCTGGAAGAGTTTGAGTAAGATAGGTGTTAGCTCTTCTCTATATTTTTGGTAGAATTCAGCTGTGAAGCCATCTGGTCCTGGGCTTTTGTTTGCTGGAAGATTTCTGATTACAGTTTCAATTTCCTTGCTTGTGATGGTTCTGTTAAGATCTTCTATTTCTTCCTGGTTCAGTTTTGGAAAGTTATACTTTGCTAAGAATTTGTCCATTTCGTCCAAGTTGTCCATTTTATTGGCATAGAGCTGCTGGTAGTAGTCTCTTATGATCCTTTGTATTTCAGTGTTGTCTGTTGTGATCTCTCCATTTTCATTTCTAATTTTGTTAATTTGGTTCTTCTCTCTTTGTTTCTTAATGAGTCTTGCTAATGGTTTGTCAATTTTGTTTATTTTTTCAAAAAACCAGCTTTTAGCTTTGTTGATTTTTGCTATGGTCTCTTTAGTTTCTTTTGCATTTATTTCTGCCCTAATTTTTAAGATTTCTTTCCTTCTACTAACCCTGGGGTTCTTCATTTCTGGTGTAGAGTAAGGTTATTTGGCTTTTTTCTTGTTTCTTGATGTAAGCCTGTAATGCCATGAACCTTCCCCTTAGCACTGCTTTTACAGTGTCCCATAGGTTTTGGGTTGTTGTGTTTTCATTTTCATTCATTTCTATGCATATTTTGATTTCTTTTTTGATTTCTTCTATGATTTGTTATTCAGAAGCGTGTTGTTTAGCCTCCATATGTTTGAATTTTTAACAATTTTTTTCCTGTAATTGAGATCTAATCTTACTGCACTGTGGTCAGAAAAGATGACCTGAATGATTTCAATTTTTTTGAATTTACCAAGACTAGATTTATGGCCTAGGATGTGATCTATTCTGGAGAAGGTTCTGTGTGCACTTGAGAAAAAATTGAAGTTGATTGTTTTGGGGTGAAACGTCCTATAGATATCAATTAGGTCTAGTTGGTCCATTGTGTCATTTAAGGTTTGTGTTTCCTTGTTGATTTTCTGTTTAGTTGATCTGTCCATAGTTGTGAGTGGGGTATTAAAGTCTCCCACTGTTATTGTGTTACTATTAATTTCCTCTTTCATACTCGTTAGCGTTTGCCTTACATATTGCAGTGCTCCTATGTTGGATGCATATATATTTATAATAGTTATATCTTCTTGGATTAATCCTTTGATCATTATGTAGTGTCCTTCTTTGTCTCTTTTCACATCCTTTATTTGAAAGTCTATTTTATCTGATATGAGTATTGCGACTCCTGCTTTCTTTTGGTCTCCGTTTGCATGAAATATTTTTTCCAGCCCTTCACTTTTAGTCTGTATGTGTCTCTTGAGGTGGGTCTCTTGTAGACAGCACATATAGGGGTCTTGTTTTTGTATCCATTCAGCCAATCTTTGTCTTTTGGTTGGGGCATTCAACCCATTTACATTTAAGGTAATTATTGATATGTGTGGTCCCGTTGCCATTTACTTTGTTGTTTTGGGTTCACATTTATACAACCTTTCTGCATTTCCTGTCTAGAGAAGATCCTTCAGCATTTGTCGAAGAGCTGGTTTGGTGGTGCTGAATTCTCTCAGCTTTTGCTTGTCTGTAAAGCTTTTGAATTCTTCATATCTGAATGAGATCCTTGCTGGGTACAGTAATCTAGGTTGTAGGTTATTCTCTTTCATTACTTTAAGTATGTCCTGCCATTCCCTTCTGGCCTGGAGGGTTTCTAATGATAGATCAGCTGTTATCCTTATGGGAATCCCTTTGTGTGTTATTTGTTGTTTCTCCCTTGCTGCTTTTAATATTTGTTCTTTGTGTTTGATCTTTGTTAATTTGATTAATATGTGTCTTGGGGTGTTTCGCCTTGGGTTTATCCTGTTTGGGACTCTCTGGGTTTCTTGGACTTGGGTGGCTATTTCCTTCCCCATTTTAGGGAAGTTTTCAGCTATTATCTCCTCGAGTATTTTCTCATGGCCTTTCTTTTTGTCTTCTTCTTCTGGGACTCCTATGATTCGAATGTTGGGGCCTTTCACATTGTCCCAGAGGTCCCTGAGGTTGTCCTCATTTCTTTTGATTCTTTTTTCTTTTTTCCTCTCTGCTTCATTTATTTCCACCATTTTATCTTCTACCTCACTTATCCTATCTTCTGTCTCCGTTATTCTACTCTTGGTTCCCTCCAGAGTGTTTTTGATCTCATTTATTGCATTATTCATTTTTAATTGACTTTTTTATTTCTTCTAGGTCTTTATTAAACATTTCTTGCATCTTCTAAATCTTTGTCTCCAGGCTATTTATCTGTAACTCCATTTTGTTTTCAAGATTTTGGATCATTTTTATTATCATTATTCTAAATTCTTTTTCAGGTAGATTCCCTATCTTCTCTTTTGTTTGACTTGGTGGGCATTTTTCATGTTCCTTTACCTGTTGGGTATTTCTCTGCCTTTTCATCTTGTTTAGATTGCTGTGTCTGGAGTGGGCTTTCTGTATTCTGGAGGTCTGTGGTTCCTTTTTATTGTGGAGGTTTTACCCAGTGGGTGGGGTTGGACGATTGGCTTGTCAAGGTTTCCTGGTTAGGGAAGCTTGCGTCGGTGTTCTGGTGCGTGGAACTAGATTTCTTCTCTCTGGAGTGCAATGGAGTGCTCAGTAATGAGTTTTGAGATGGGTCTATGTGTTAGGTGTGACCTTGGGCAGCCTGTATGTTGACGTTCAGGGCTATGTTCCTGCGTTGCTGGAGAATTTGCGTGGTATGTCCTGCTCTAAAACTTATTGGCTCTTGGGTGGTGGTTGGTTTCAGTGTAGGTATGGAGGCTTTTGGACGGTCTCTTATTACTTAAAGTTCCATGTAGTCAGGAGTTTTCTGGTGTTCTCAGGTTTTGGGCTTAAGTCTCCTGCCTCTGGATTTCAGTTTTATTCTTCTAGTAGTCTCAAGACTTGTCCAACTATTCAGCACTGATAATAAAACTTCTAGGTTAATGGCGAAAAGATTCTCCCCCATGAGGGACACCCAGAGAGGTTAACAGAGTTACATGAAGAAGAGGAGAGGAGGAGGAAGATAGAGGTGAGCAGGAGGAGAAAAAGGGGGACTCAAGAGGAGAAAAAGGGGGACTCAAGAGGAGAGAGACAGATCTACACAGTTGTCTGTTCCCAAAGTGTTCTCTGTAGCCCAGACACCCACAAAGATTCACAGAATTGGATTTGGAAGAGAAGGGGAAAGGAGGAAAGAGAGGTGTTCTGAGGTAGGAAACGGAGAGTCAAGATTGGGAGAGAGTAATCAACACACTCCTGAATAGAAATGGGAACTGAATATTGGATTCTTAAATGTCCACAATTTATATCATATACTGAAAAACAAAGATTAAAAATCTAGAGTAGAGGTTAGACTCTTAAAAATACAGTATTAAAAACAAAAACCAAAACACACACAAAAATTTTAGAAATATATATGAAGTTCGGTTTAAAAATAGACCTTCTCTTTTTTTTTTGTAAGGTTATAGTGTAATGAAAATGAAAATTAAGGAGTAGTAGAGGAGTAATGAGGACTTTAAAAGGAAATAAGAGAAAAAAAATAGAAAATAGAAGAGAAAAAGAAAAAAAAATTTTTTTTCCTAATTAGAAAAATCATAAAAATCTATGAAAATGAAATTTAAGGAGTAATGGGGGAGTAATAGGGAATTTTAAAAGAAAATAAAAGAGAAGAAAAAAAAAATTTTTAACTTAAAAAAAAAAGTAAAAATATATCTAGGAATTTCTGTTTAGCTGTTGCTGTCAGTGTGGGTTCGGTTCAGTTTCAGATAGCTCCTCGTTCCAGCTTATACTTCTCGATATCTACAGGCCCCTTCCGGTGTAGTCGGTGTTATCTACAGGGATTTTAATCTGTACTTTGTTTATTTGGGTTCTGTTTGCCGGTCTCTTCAGTGCCTAATTTCTGCCCTGACACAGGCGGGCGGAGGTGGTCTCTTATCCAGGTTGCTAGTTCCGTCGCGCTGCAGGGAGGGGCTGGCGCTGCTTTCCCGTCTACGCTGCTCAGGCTCCCGGCTTTTCTATATGGAGCGTGCCCTGCGCTGCGCGGTTCCAGCCCTCGGGTGTTCCACAAAAGCCCAGAATAAAAAGCCGCGCCTGCTTTTTGTGCCTTCCCCGTCCGAGCGGCTCAGGCAGCCAGGAGCTTGATGGGCGCACTCTCCCCGGGTGCGGCGCGCCTTCTCCCCTCCTTGGTCCCAGTCTCAGTTTCCGTCCGCGCTAGTCGGGTGCGTGCGCCCTCTGCCCTTCCGCGTCCCCAGCCCCAGTCCCCGCCCGCGCAGGTCGGGTGCCTGCGCCCTGTGTGTTGCCGCGACCCTCCCGGCGGATGTCGACCATCCAGAATCTCAGGAGGTCTTTGATTAGAAACTGGTGGCCTGTTTGCAGTGTGGTAGGGGATGCGGTCCTTGGGGCCGAGCCTGCCCCTTTCCCCGCCCCCCTACCTCCTGCCTCCTGCGGGGCTGGACCGGTCTGCAGCCTGCAAGCTCTTCTCTGGACTTGCTCGGTCCCTTTGTTCTGCAAACGGCAGGCAGTGTGTTCGGGCCGCTTAGTTATCTCTCGCTATCCCACAGTTTAAGTTGGTAACTTACAAAAGCTCCCTCCGATTGTCCTCAGGGCACTCAGGCCCGGTCCTTACCCTAAGCATTGCCGCCCTCTCCTCTCCGTTCCACCCCCACTTGCTGGTGGCGGATGCGGGTGTCTGGGGTACTTTTCTGCTGGGAGTTGCTTTTAGGCAGGTAATCTGTGGGTTTTATTTATTGTTCCCCTCCCAGTCGGGTTGCCCTCCGAGATTCAAAAACTTCCCCCAGTCCCGCCAGTGCGAGGGTTTCCTGGTGTTTGGAGACTTCCTCTATTGAGACTCCCTTCCCAGGACGGATCTCCGTCCTTACGTCTTTTGTCTTTCTTTGTATCTTTTATATTTTGTCCTACCTCCTTTCAAAGACAATGGGTTGCTTTTCTGGACGCCTGATGACCTCAGCTAGCGATCAGAAGTTGTTTTGTTAAGTTTGCTCTGCGTTCAATTATTCTTTTGATGAATTTGTAGGAGAGAAAGTGGTCTCCCCGTCCTATTCCGCCATCTTGGCTCCTCCTCCTTTCTCTACATTTTGGAAATTTTAATTAAACTGAATTGTTAATACTGAAGTTTAAATTCATGATTATTTTATGCTTAATAAAGATGAATTTGATATCTTTTCATCAGTTTCTGAAGTATTTTAAGAAAAATTCTCCCACTAGAAGCTTTATATGCTCCACTAAAATGTAGTGGTTGAGCAGAGAAAAGGGGACAAATTAGTACCCTGGGAGCCCTGGCACTGTTGGAGCAACAGGGTAGATTTAGCATCAAAATCTGCATCTCACAGGTGAAGGTAGCTATCTGAAAATACAGTCAGGCATTTACTACAATTTGAATAGTCCATTAAATGTTGGTATCCTTTCAGAACATTGCATTGAGTCATAAGTCTTAATTTTATGTTAATACTACTAGAAAAGTCATCTTTTAAAGGAGGAAAAAAAGTAACTACCTAAGACAAGACGAGGATGGTTACATTTTAATTAATTGACATCTAAGAGCCTTTGTCAGAGTCACCCAGTGGTGTATTGAGAAGTAGTGACTCTTTCCTCAGTGTATCCGGCATTGACTGCTTCAGAATGTTAATGGTTTTATTTTGCCAATGAGTCTAAACAGGGAAGGTAATCTCCCTGAGGTTCCAGGAGTCATCACAAACTTGTGTAAGCTCCTTCAGTACTTTTATGTCAAATTTAAATTAGTATAGCTGACCCATTTTAAGAAATCCCTTACTACTTAACAGTAGATAAGCCATTGGTGTCTGGTAAATACAGAAACAATATTGGCTCTAGATATTTAGAATTAATTGTAAAACATTTAGAAAAGCATGCACAATATGTATCTTTTGTTTCATGCAGTTGCTGTGATTGGCTGATAAATATTTGTCAAAGAAAGAGAGAATTGAAAGCTCGTACGGTGTGGCTTGGATGTCCGGAAAAGTGTGAAGAAAAACATCCCAGAAATTCTATAAAAAATCAGAAATATAATATATTTACCTTTATACCTGGGGTAAGATTGTTAAATTCTTGAAAATGCACTGGATATTGGAGGTTACTAACTTTGTTCTCATTTTTTTTCTCTCATTAATTCTGTCATATCCAAATCAGAGACCTTTGAACCATGGGTGTTCAGATAATTGTGAAATAATTCATATACTTCTCCTCTTCTTTTTTTGTTCTCATGTATGTTATTAATAGCCACATAGTAGAGTTCAACTCAAGAAAATTTGTAGTCTGATTATTGCCTTCAGTTCCAGATAACCATCACATTTATATCATTGTAGAAATAATCAAATAAAGGTAAATAAAATTACCAGAAAATAAGTCATAAATTTTGACTGGGAATTTGTGTGGAGGGAAAGGTTGAGTGTATATAACATTTAAAGCCTGCTAAGGCTGTCACTCAGGCGCATTTCTGGCTCAGTCTCTGTGGCGTCTCTGGGTCCTGCTGCACACTAGGTTTGTTTGAGCCCTCTGAGCGTCTCTGTTGGGTAAGGGGTTTGATTCTAAATGCGATTTCACCCCTCCTGCCGTCTTGCTGGGGCTTCTCCTTTGCCCTTGGATGTGGGGTATCTTTTTAGTGGGATCCAACATTCTCCAGTCGACAGTTGTTCAGCAGGGAGTTGTAGTTTTAGAGTTCTCGCAGGAGAAGGAGAAGATGAGCCTCTCGATGAAAGTGAAAGAGGAGAGTGAAAAAGTTGGCTTAAAACTCAACATTCAGAAAACTAAGATCATGGCATCCAGTCCCATCACTTCATGGCAAATAGATGGAGAAACAGTGGAAACAGTGGCAGACTTTATTTTTTTAGGCTCCAAAGTCACTGCAGATGGTCTGCAACCATGAAATTAAAAGATGCTTGCTCCTTGGAAGAAAACTTATGACCAACCTAGACAGCACATTAAAAAGCAGAGACATTACTTTGCCAACAAAAGTCCGTCTAGTCAAGGCTATGGTTTTTCCAGTAGTCTTGTATGGATGTTAAAAGCTGGACTATAAAGAAAGCTGAGCACCAAAGAATTGATGCTTTTGAACTGTGGTGTTGGAGGAGACTCTCAAAAGTCCCTTGGACTGCAAGGAGATCCAACCAGTCCATCCTAGAGGAGATCAGTCCTGAATATTCATTAGAAGGACTGATGCTGCAGCTGAAATCCAGTTCTTTGGCCACCTGATGTGAAGAATTGACTCTTTTGAAAAGACCCTGATGCTGAGAAAGATTGAAGGTGGGAGGAGAAGGGGACGACAGAGGCTGAGATGGTTGGATGGCATCACTGACCCAATGGACATGAGTTTGAGTAAACTCCGGGAGTTGGTGATGGACAGGGAGGCCTGGCGTGCTGCAGTCCATGGGGTTGCAAAGAATCAGACACAACTTAGTGACTGAACTGAACTGAACTGATAAAGTCCAGTGGTGTCACAATCAAAGTAAAATAACTTTTTACACAAACATGACTGAGTAACAAAATATCTATAAGCACTTTTAGATTTATTTTCTACTTCACATTATACATTTCAGGCCTTGTTTTGTTTTTATATCAGTAGTTATCTTTAATTAGGTATTATGCTAAATTTAAATTCTGAAATTTAAATATTTATTACTTTTTGTTGTTGCCAGTGATATTTTTGTCTTAAATTATAAAGCTGAGATTATATGTATTTAGAATAGTTGGTTTATTTTTGCCTCATTCCCTATTTTAATAGATTTATTTATCTTTCTAAAGGTGAAAGAAAGCTGGTGCTGATTATTTTTCCATTATCGAAGTTTTTAACACATTTTAAGTATTAGGTCTTACGCTCTTTTGCAAAAAATACTCAATTGTGTGAAATGAGGGCTGCTTTAGCTTTCATGTTTTTATTTAAATAACCATGCTGACTTTATATTGGACATTGATTAGCATCGCTATACACCCGAATCTATCCAATAGTTGTCAGATGCTTGATGTCTAATATGCTTTTTTATTAAAACACACAAAACTAATGCCTCCATAGTTAAAAGACTGCTCTTTTGTCAGGACAATTAAATGTAAACTGTCTTCCAGGCAGATAAATATCCTCATCTTTATTGAATGAAGCTACTGTTTTCTCCTTAGGTTTAAATTATTAAATACTCCCAGATTGGCTAAATACTGTACATTTTCCTGACGCCCTCTGAGTTCACTCAGCAAGCAATAGAGTCTTGATTGCAGTGTCCAGAGTGAGCAGTGCAGCTTAGTTTTGGTCCCAAGTGAGTTCAGGCAGCCTTCAGGATGGTTGTCCTGAAGAGACCTGTTGATGTGTCTGTACTACTGTTACCGTGGGAATGACTTTTTCCTTAGATTATCTCTTAAATTAGTCTTTTCATCTAAAATGTAGTATTTTAGAAACATTTGGTAATTGCACAGTAGGAATTCTATGCCATTTTTAGCACGAATGGCAATTTCTGAATTGCTAATAGATATAATTTATGCTAACTGAGATTTTAAAGAAATCACTGAGGAAAAAGAGAGCTTTCTTTCCTGCTGAGATTAATTTATGAAATGATTCAAAACATTTTAGACAGCAATTGAATGTGATTATAAATATAAACGTGTTATCAATGTAACTGATTTTTCAGTCACACACATAATTGTGTGATGATGTATACAGCTTCATTATATAAAAACTGTGATTCCAGCCTCTTTAAGTCAACAATAAGTACTTAACCCATTGCTCTGCCCTTGTTAAAATTTGCATGCCTTCCAAGTTGTATTTAAAACTGGCATCCAAGGAGATTTTGATTTACAGTTTGCAAGTTTGTAAGTTTCATTATAATTGTAGTGTGCTATTTAAGGTATTCCCATCTATAAACACAAGTTTTCTTCCATTTTGATTTTCAATTTAAATCTAATAAGTGAGGCATTTTTGGATAGAAGTCTGTTAATATACTAGGTCTTGGATTTTCTTAAGGATTATTCTGTTTGAATTAAGAAACAAAGATGAAAATATAGGATTTGCATTCCTAAAAGATGTTATTGAATGATGATTTTAATTTAGTTTATATTTGAAAATATTGTTTAAAATCAACTACCAAGAGACTATAAAGAAATACAGGTAGTTTTCTTCATAAAAATTGGTGTATAATTTACATATTTTTATGTGTTTTCATTTCTTATACTTTGAGGGAAGTAAATGCAAGAGATTAGTGTTTTTATGTGTGTGAATGCATACCTATAGATGACTTGCTTATTCACTGGATCTTTTTGAAGCTACCTAATGTTCACATTCAGAAAATGTGGCTGTCATGTTTGAGTGTTTCAGTTCAGTTCAGTCACTCAGTCGTGTCCAACTCTTTGCGACCCCATGAATTGCAGCACGCCAGGCCTCCCTGTCCATCACCAACTCCTGGAGTTTACTCAAACTCATGTCCATCGAGTTGGTGATGCCATCCAGCCATCTCATCCTCTGTCATCCCCTTCTCCTCCTGCCCCCAATCCCTCCCAGCATCAGGGTCTCTTCCAATAAGTCAACTCTTCGCATGAGGTGGCCAAATTATCAGAGTTTCAGCTTCAACATCCGTCCTTGCAGTGAACACCCAGGACTGATCTCCTTTAGGATGGACTGGTTGGATCTCCTTGCAGTCCAAGGGACTCTCAAGAGTCTTCTCCAGCCCCACAGTTCAAAAGCATCAATTTTTTGGCGCTCAGCTTTCTTCACAGTCCAAGTCTCACATCCATACATGACCACTGGAAAAACCATAGCCTTGACTAGATGGACTTTTGTTTGCAAAGTAATGTCTCTGCTTTTTAATATGCTATCTAGGTTGGTCATAACTTTTCCTTCCACTTCATAAATATAGGGTTGCACCGCTTTCCCAAAAGATTTTCTGAATTTATGACTTACTAACATTGGGAAGGTTTTCCTGTGTGTCTTGAGTGATATGAATGTAAAGATTTATGAAAGATGAATGTGGAAAACTGGAAGATTGCATACAAGGAAACAAAACCAAAAGGTTTAACATATTTGAAAGTTCTAACTCTTTTTTTCAGTTTATTTTAAATATAATTTGAGGTAATCTTAGCTCTTTTCTGTGATTTAGTTATAGGAAAGCCATTGTCAAAATTAAGTTTATTGTGACTCAGCATATTCTCACTGTTAGTGGAAATACAGTTAGATATTATGCTGATTTTAATTATTTAAGGTTTGAAAGATTTTTCTTGAAGAGATTATATTGATTTTTTTTTCTTTTTCTTTTTAGGTTTTATATGAACAATTCAAGTTTTTCTTGAATCTCTATTTTCTGATAGTATCCTGCTCACAGTTTGTACCAGCATTGAAAATAGGGTACCTCTACACCTACTGGGCTCCTCTGGTAAAAAGAAAAGATTTTGAAATTAAGTTAAATCATTAAGTATTTAGAATACAGTTTTAAGAGTTCAGATGATTAAAAGATAAATTGATCAGATTTTTGAAATGTGACATTGTTGCTGTGTGTCACTGCACTTTGTTAAAGGGTTTCTAGAGTCCTCTGCCATGACTAAGCAACTTCACTTTCACTTTTCACTTTCATGCATTGGAGAAGGAAATGGCAACCCACTCCAGTGTTTTTGCCTGGAGAATCCCAGGGACGGGGGAGCCTTGGTGGGCTGCCGTCTGTGGGGTCGCACAGAGTTGGACACGACTGAAGGGACATAGCAGCAGCAGCAGAGTCCTCTGCAGCTCTCCAGCTACGTCAGCTGGAGACATTACAAAGCACTTTTGCTGGCGGGGCTGGGGGCTCTCTTGGGCCCCAGGGGGGCAGCTCCGTGTCCCAGCCCAGCTCCCTCCTGTGCTGGGAGAGAGCCGGCGCCGTGTGCAGAGTAGGTGTCGGGCAGAGGGCACAGCAGTTGCAGTTGCACGAGGTCCTCGCGTTCTGCTGGAGTGCGTGGACATGCGGCTGTGGTGGAGGGCCCCACAGGGGTGGTGGGCTGTTGGATTTCCTCCTGAGTGGGATGCGGCCCGTGTCTGTGTGTGCACGGGTCACTTGACGGGGTGCCGTCAGGCTGACCCTGCAGTCCTAACCAGCCACACAGCTGTGCAGAGGAAACACAGGCGACTGCTGCTGCTTTGTTTTCTCTCTCTTCTCTCCTCACTGGAGGTAATTTTCTGATGTTTAAACTTGAAGTACATATTAAGATGTGAGTTTTAAAACTTTTTTTGGGTCATTGAGAATTGTAAATCTTATTCTGTGCATTACTGTGTTCCTTTTGTAGTGTTTATTTTTGTCATTTTTTGTTTTCATTTATTGTATGCTTTACAACTAGTATAAATTGAAGGAAAAATGTAAAACTAAATAGTAAAAGAATTTCCCCTTTTTTGTTAAAGTCCAATTTTCTCAAATACTATGTTTTATTTTGTTTAAAGGGGTTTGTCTTGGCTGTTACTATTATGAGAGAAGCAGTTGATGAGTTTCGGCGTTTCCAGCGAGACAAGGAAGTGAACTCACAACTGTACAGCAAGCTTACAGTAAGAGGTGAGCAAGACACTTTTAATCCAGTTTACCATTGGTTCATGTGATCATCATTCTAGAATGAGCATAAATGCAAGAAAACATCTTAGTTTTGTTACTGAAAATAGTATTATGCAGTTACATGTTACCTAATTAATTTTCCTGTGATAATATGATGCATATGATTTCAGGATAGATTTTTATTCTCTCGATACTTGAATGTATGTATGTATATATGAATATAAATGTATATACATGCCCTTAAACACATGCATGCACATGTCCGTATACAGGTGTGTATGTATATATATATGCTTATATATAAATATATGCTCTGTTACAGTTTGTATAGAATGCTTGTGTACTAGACACACATGAAACCCAACTTATGTGTATACATTGTAAAGCATAGCAGCATCTCATTTAAAGTCTCTCTTTGCAGTCTATTTTAAACACAGTCATCAAGACCAGACATCTGGTCCCATGGCCTGAAACTCTACTTGGGAAATAGGACTTTGAGCACCTGAAACAAATGTCGAGATCCAACATGGAAACCGACATGTGCTGGTTCCCCCACACCCTTCACTTGGGCTTGCACCCTTGTCTGGTTTATGTGTTAAGAGTTGTTTATTTGGTTTTCATTCTACTGTAGAAAAGAGGCAGTGTGATAGGGAGAGAATGTATGAAGCTATTATGATAAGCATGAGGACAGGAAAAGGTGCCAGAGAGAAACTCCATGAAGATTCATAGCACCTCAGAGCCTGTCTGAAAGTGGAGTTCAGATGGAGCAGGTTTTAGTCCCTTGTTGGATATATATGATTTGGAACTATGTTGTCTCGTTCTGTGGGTTGTATTTTTTTTTTCTTTCTTGACGGTGTTCCCTGATGCACAAAAGTTTTTATTTTCATTAAGTCCCAAGTTCATCTTTTTTTTTTTTATTTTGTTGCTTATATTTTGGGGTTGTATCTAAGAAATAGTTTGCCAACCCAAAGTTGCAAAGATCTACTTCCATGTTTTCTTTTAGGAATTTTATAGTTTGAGCTCTTACATTCAGGTGTATGACCCATTTACATTTTGTATATGGTATCGCCTCACATTCTTTTGCATGTGAATACAAAGTTGTCCCAGTATCATTTGTTGAAAATATTATGCTTTCTTAATTGAATTGAAAAATTAATTATTAACAAGCTTTGATGCTTTAAATATTGGCATAAAAAAGAAGGTAAGCTTTAGTTTTGGGGAAAAGACTATCCAGAATGGCCAGGTAAATTAGGTATAACTTTGGTTCATCTGTTTTAGAATACAGTGTAGATCTTGGCTTATGTTTTCTGTTGTTTTATATTGTGGAATTTGGACTGAGCAGAGATGTGTTTCTGTGCACTGATTGTATCATTCACAAATGAACAATGCAGTGATGTCAGCAAAATGAAGAGTAGGCAGCTCCACAGTTCAGTCAGGACCTGGCAGAGCTAACTTGTCAGAACTCTGAAAAACGTCAGCAGCATCTAGGGGATTATTGAATCCGGGAAAAGGCCACTTGAAAATAGTAGGAAAGCTCTTTGGTGTTTTCACCTGCCCCTGCTCTACCCTGTCCCCATCACGGCACCCTCCTTGAAGATGGCAACAGCCAAACCCTAATTTGGGACTGTGGATGCTGACAGTTACCTCTGCCAGGTCCTGAAGAGTGTGGAGCAGAACTCACTTGTGGTGATCCGTTTTTGTCTGTCTAACCTGTGTGGGTGCTGCCCAAAGGACTGACCAGTTGGCTTGTCTGTCTCTCACCTAACCTGCGACTCTGGGCAGGAAAGCTGCAGGTGTTTCTTGTTGTGTAGGCTGGGGTCCAGCTGCAGCGGCGGGGCAGAGATCACAGCCGGGCTCACGCACTATGTCACAGCCAGGCAGGAAGAATCGGGAGGGGATCTGAAGTGCCCGTGTTGGCCCGGGGCAGGGTTGGGGAGGGGTTTGAAAGCCACGCTCAAGGCTGGATGCAGGCTCAGGGCAGGCAGAAGCGAAGGCTGAGGCAAAGCTGAGACCAGGGCTCCCGCACGGAACCATGGTCTGCAGAGGCTGTGAGCAGCTGTGCCTGCTCCTGTCTTTGTCCTTGCTCCCTTCGCTTCCTCCCTCCACCACCTCCTTTTTCCTCACATGCAAGGAGATCTCTTTCAAACACTGGTTGAATATAAGCTAAAGTAAGAAAGACTTGAGAGACCACATTTGACAAAGAATACATACTTTACAAAAATAGTTTAGAAAAGTCACTAGATATACATGGCTACAGCATATACTAAGCAGCAAAACAAACCCAAAAGGGGGAAATATTTCATTTCCTGAGTTAGCAGATGATAATACTCAAAATGTCTGGGTTTCCACCAAAAATTACAGAGAATGCATTTCACAGAAGACATTAACAAAAACTGTCTCTGAGGAAGCCCAGACATTGGACTTCCTCGATAGACATGAACCTCATCCACCTCAGTTATGTTCTGAAGCTAAGGGAGATAGTGGACAGATGCTGAAAGATACCAGAGCAGTGTGTTGGCAGATAGAGCATATCTATAAAGGTATGTCAGTATTTTAAAAGAGCAAGAAATTCTGGTACTGAAAAATACAGTAAATGAAAGAGAAACTCACTAGAGACTTTGAGTAGCAAAATTGAGCTGGCAAGAGAAAGATGAGTGAGCTGAGCCTCCGGTCCCTGAAAATGGTCCAGCCTGAGGAGCAGGGAGTAGAAGGAAGAGCAGTGAGAGGTTCTGAGAGGCTTGTGGGGCAGCGCCAGGGGCACTGAGGTGCCCAGTGGAGTGTGCGCTGAAGAGGAGATGGGGGATGTGAAGGGATGTGGCCATTGACCCCCAAGTTTTGACAAAAGATACAAATCTACACATTGAGAAGGTTCCCTGGAGCCCAGGACGGTCAGAGTGGAGACCCACACCGAGACATAGCATCATCACATGGTCTAAACCCCGGGGCCACGAGCACAGCCTGCGAGCAGCTCGAGAGGCGGCTCCTCCAGTGACAAGCATGCTGCGGGCTTCTCATCAGAAACCAGAGGGCAGGAGTTGGAGAAGGGAAAACTGTCAGCAGAAATTCTGTATCTAGTAAAGCTGTCACTCAGAAGTGAAGGCGAAATGAAGACCTGCCCAGATAAATTTAGAATTAAGGATAGGAGCTCAAGCAGATGCACACACACCCCTGCTCATCACAGCACTACATAGGGTCGGCAGAAGGCAGTGACGTCGGTTGTCTGTCAGTGGATGAAGGGCAAGAGATTGATGGTCTCTTCATAGCCTGGGATATTATTCAGCTATAAAAGTTAATGAAATACTGATACATGACAGAACGTGAATGAACCCTGAAAATGCTCTGCTGTGTGAGAGAAGCCAGGTACCAGAGGTGGTGTATTGTGCGATGTCGCGCTTGAAACTCACAGAGCAGGTAAGTTAATAGAGTGCAGGTGTGGCTACAGGGAAGCAGGGTTGGGGTGCAGTCCTCAGTGGGTGAGGGCTTCTCTGGCAGTGGCGAGCATGTTGTGGAACTTGGTAGAGTTGGTTGTACAGTACTTTGAATGTAGTAAATGCCACTGAATTATTTACCTTAAAGTGGCAGCTTTTATGTCATTTTTATCTAAAATGGTATAAACTGTTAAGGAAGACAGATTAGTATATATCTTTTGTGTGGTTTAGTCAGTCATGTCCGACTCTTTGCTACCCCATGGACTGTAGCCTGCCAGGCTCCTCCATCCATGGGATTTTCCAGGCAAGAATACTGGAGTGGGTTGCCATTCCCTTCTCCAGGGGACCTTCCCTACCCAGGGATCGAATCTGGATCTCCCATGTTGTAGGCAGATTCTTTACCAACTGAGCCAACCAGGGAAGCATATATCTTTTATAATTCTGTATTATTTGAACTCAAAATACTCTTAAAACAATTTTACTAGTTTCATTTCAAATACAAATGAAAATTTACCTTTTTAAAAAAATTGGTCATCGTTGCCTGTGACCTGAGCAGTGGACATTTCACACATGGGTGACAGTCACGCAGCTGGTGCTGATTGACGCCTGAGTGTGTCAGAGAAAGTGCCCCAGGCGGTGGCGTTGTCACAGTGACAGTGAGTAGCCTGGGACTTGTGCAGAATGGTCTGCCCTGAGTGGCCATCCTTCTGGGTGGAGTTTGTGTTTGAACCTGGACCTGTTGACCTCAAGTCCAGTGTTCTTTCATCTGTGGCATGTTGCCTTCTGGTTGGTTATTCTGCTAAAGATGATAGGTAAGTAAAATTTAGAATGTTAGAAAAAATGGAGTTTATGCTTATTGCTGAGTACAGTTTAATATTTATTTTCTTATCAAGAATATTTGCTGCCTGCTTAACTTATAGTGTTTCACAGTGACCTGTTCTCTGAATGGCATTGATGGCTCTTTCCTCTGTGATTCACTGTAGTCTATTGTAGCATTTTTCAGCATTTGAACTTTTCTTATTTGGGCTTCTCAGGCACATTCTTGTAGAAATACACTGAGAAAATTTTGTGTGTTGTATTTTTTTCTTTTGAAAAGGAAAACCACTTCCACTTGCTAACATCTTGAAGGCGCTTTGGAAGCAGAGAGTATTTTGACTGTGGCACATGATCTCAGTGAATACTGAATGGTTTTTAGTTTGCTCTTTATTTCATTGCCTCATAAACTGCTTTTCTTGTGTGGGAATTTTGCATACCTGTTGGCTTCCACCTTCCTTCCTGTCTCCTTGTTTGTGACTGCTTGTGTTATGCTTTATCTCCTAGTGAGCAGCAACAGAGGAGAGTCACAGAAGAAAGAAATGTAGACTTTCCTGCTTCTTGGCTGCTTTTGCAAAAATTCCCTATGAAGAAGTTTGAATTGTGTGGCCATTCTGCTTTTGGATTCTTGGAATCAATACTGGTTTTTTTCCTGTTGCTAAGGAGTGGTTTGTAGACTGTATACCTTGCTTGTCTTCTTCCAGTTGGCTAGGTCACAATTAATTTCCATATTTGTTTACTAAGTACCCACTGTGTGTCAGCTACCACAATAAGCTCGTGAAATTCAAACGTGGATCTAATAAGCTTTTCACAGAGCTCATACAGTCTGTTTTCTAGCAGATGAGATCAACCCCGAAGTCTTCGTTTACTTATGTTCTCAGCAGCCACCAGATCTCAGCAGGGCTAAGTTGTGTTAGCCATTTCCCAAATTTGAACCTAAAGCTAGCGTGGAGCTTGATGTTTAGAAACGAACTTGAATTAAATCTGTGCTGCTGCTGGGTCCTTCGTAAAGCTTGTGGTGATTGTTTTTCCCAGGATATCTTAGTTATTTCTTTCACTCATTCTGGCACTTTGTTGTTTAACACGTTTCAAACATAGGAGAGAGAGAAAATGTGACTGGAGGCTTGTGTAAATTACTTGTGTTTGTGTGTGTGAATGTGAGAGAGACCATTTGCTTATTTACTTGTTTCTTGTGATCCAGGTTCCTTGCCAAAAAGGAACCTTACCCGTGCAGAGTTCAGAAAGAGAAGATGTTCTTTATTCCTACATTTTTTGGCATCTTTGACTCAGTATCAATACTGTGTTGTCTAATACTTGTTAACATTCTTACTTTGTTTTTTTGTGCTAAAAAGATTTTTATGAAATGTCTCAATGAAATTTCCTCATCTTCTAGTGAAATTGATTCCATTTATTAGTAATAATTTTTCCTTGAAAATCAAGAGATTTAAAAATCCCTCTTTTGTGCCTTTTACATATTGTCTATGCATTATGTCACTTTCACTAAGTCATCTTTCTTGTCTCTGTTCTGCATTTGAAAATAATTATTCCAATATTCATTCAAGAATATTCAGCATGCATTATTTCATTTTGCTTCTACACTGATATTAATCAATTACTGTGTGTCAGACACAAACAAGCACTTCAGATTTATCACCTCATTTGTTTGGTTCTCTGTGACCATGTCATGGTAGACATGTACCTTCAGGACTGGGTACATGGGCAGGAGTGGATCTGTGTACTGATTTCCTGCATAACTGGTATTTTTCCTTAGGTCACCCCGAGAGGACCTGTATGAATTCTTTTCTTCATGATGTTGAACATTTAGCAGTTTTTTTTACATTGTTTGGAGATTAGGGCCTGGAAACTATGGGACATAATTTGAAAGAATACTGGCGCCCACAGAGTGCCTTCTCACGCAGACCTGCGTGTGTGTGTGGATGCGGGGAGCATCCTCTGCACCCTCTGGAGTCTGGCTTGCTCTGCCGCTTTCTTTAGTGATTGGACTCCCAGGTCCCCGGTTTTTTAAATTTCCAGTTTGGTGAGAGATACTCTCACTGTTTTTGCTCGCAATTTCTCTTTTAACACTTCACTGTTTCTCTTCTTTTTTATAAAAGTCTATTCCTCCTTTGTTCCCATGTTCATCTTTACCTTATTAAAATTTCGGTGTGTACAAGCTCAGTTATGTCTGACTCTTTGCGACCCTATGGCCCGTAACCCGCCAGGCTCCTCTGTCCATGGGATTCACCAGGGAAGAATACTGGGGTGGGTTGCCATTTCCTTCTGATCTTCCCTACCCAGGGGTTAAACCTGTGTCTCTTGTATCTCCTACATTGGCAGGAGGATTCTTTACCACTGCATCACACGTGGCAAATGTTTTTATTTTGTTTTATTAATTTTTTTCATTTTTTAAAGATGTAGATGCCTTTTTAGTTTTTTGTAGGCAGCTCTTCTGATCCTTGTGGTCTTTACTTTAATCTTAGAAAGTCTGTGCTGTCCCAGCGTGTTGTAAGCAGCTGTCTTGATTGCTTAGTGTTCCTGTGTTTGTTTTCTGTACTTGGAGTGTTACTCCACTTGCAGTGTTACGTGTAAGGTATTATGTGGAGATGGGATCTGCCTTTTTTTCCCCCTCAAATGGTCAGTAAGTTACTTTAAAACAAGTTCTTAATTTTTCTCAGGTCTTTGAGAAATGTACTTGATTTGTTTTGGCCCTTTTCTTTAGTTTCTGTGCTATTTCACTGATTCATCCAAATCTCTAGGCCACATCCATACCAGTTCTAAAAAGTATTTCGTTATAGTACATTCTAGCATCAGGAGATCTCTCCCTTCCTCTCTCCTTCCTACCCTCCACCAGGTATTGTCATTTTTCATTTTTTTCTTGTGTTCTCTGAGAAACATGAAACACTATAAGATTCCTGAGAAACTTTCACAGAGATTTTGTTAGGTTTCTTCGATGTTTCTTCTTCTATAAGTTTTTTGGTTTTAGAATTTGTTGTGTATATCACGTATCTATTTCGAGTAAATTTTGTATCAGTACCAGGTGTGGGTGTTGTTTCTGGCACCATTTTTCGAGAAAGTGACCTCTTTCCCACTGTGTGGCCTTATACTTTAGTCAACAATCAGTTGTCTTCCATGTATGTGTTTATTTCTGGACTCTCTTCACTCTGTTGATCTATTTGTTTCTCTTTATGCTAAAACAATGCTCTTGATTACTGTTGTTTCATAGTATTAATAATTCTGAAGTACAGTAGTGTTTGCCCTCCAGCTTTGTGTTTTCATTTTCAGAGTTGTTTTGGCTAAACTGCATCCTTTGTATTTCCATGTGACTTTTAGAATTGTTTTGTCAATGTCTATTAAAAAATAGCCTGCTAGGATTTTAACTGCATTGAATCTGTAGGTAAATTTTGGGGAGAATTGGTACTTTAATAGTATTAAAGTGTTCTGATCCATGAATGAAATATACCTCTTCTTTTATTTAGGTGTTTCATAATTTTTTCCCAGCAATATTTTGGGTTTTCTTCTGAATTATAAGTCTCTCTCTTAATATATTCGTTGGCCAAAAAATTCATTTGATTTTTTCCATAAGATCTTATGAAAAATGGAATGAACTTTCGGGCCAGCCTTATAACATAATATAATTAATATACTGTTTCCCAGGTACCCACTTTTGCTTCATAATCTGTGTTAAATTAGGCTCCTACTTAAGATGTGAAGAGAGTTGGGGGAGAGTACCATTCCCCCCAGTAATGAGGACCAGCCAGACAGCCTGCTGATGCTGCGGGTGGTCGTCTGCTCAGCAGCAGTGCTCTTCATCTCAGCTGCGTGGCCTTCCAGGGGCTCCTTGTCTGTGAGCAAGTGCTTTTTAAAAAGTTACATCATTATCTCTCACTCTTATCATGTTGCGTGTGTTTTGTTGGGAAATAAGCAATTAATACATTTTCATTCTCATTTGATGATGTCTATATCTGGTTAGATGTGGCTTTTATGGTTCTGTTCTCTTTAATCCGTTCTGACATTTGACCCATTTTAACTGATGATGGGTAGAATGGTTATATAGTTCTTCTCTTTTTTTAAAATGGGTTAAGTTTGGATGTGCATTTGTGAAGAACAAACTAAATGTCCTTGAAGTGCACAGGATCTGAAATTTGGTAGACCCTCAGGTGTTCGAATATTTATAGCAATGTAGCATTTTAAGCACATGTGTAGCAGTCTGTGTAAAATCCTGCTGCTGCTTATACCTGCTCTAGAGGCTTCATGGGGCAGTGTTGCTGTGTAAGTAAGGAGATCTGTGGAGGGATGGGTTTCAACCTAAAGGAACAGTGAATACAGAGAACCTGTGAGAACCAGCAAGGGCATCACATGGTCATAGGATAAAGTGCCAGACCAGAGGGGGACGAGGCAGGGGATGGCGCAGAAAGAGATCAGCTGTGGAGAAAGGAGCACACGCACTGCCGACTTGGTTATCTTCCAGGGATTGCAGATAACGGAGGGCTGGGGTGAGGGTGAGCGTAATCCTTAGTTTCTCATCTCATTCTACTAGCATGTAAAAAAGCAGAAGGAAGGGAAAATGGATTGGATAGTAGCACAGCATAAAATTAAATGATAAGATGGGAATTGTGTTGAGTTAAAGGACGGGGAAGCCTGGCGTGCTGCAGTCCACAGGGTCACAAAGAGGTGGACAGGACTTGGCAGTTGAAAAAGAACAGTATACAGGAGTATGAGTTCAGTGGTATGTCTTTACTGCCTGATGCTTAGCTATAAAAAACATGACAGTGGGAGTACAAACATGAAGCTTGACGTAACCAACTGAAAAAAAAGAAAGCTTTTTGGCTATTAGTAAACAGATACTTACCTCTTATGAAGATATCTTAAGATTGCTTCACATGTAATTCTAAAGTACATTGTTATTTTATATCAATAAAAAGTAGCTTCACCTCCCTTCAGGAAAGTAACTCAACCCTTATGTATTTATTGTATAATTGAGGAATGGGAAAAAATATAATATTTACAAAACTTTTTGATACCTTAAAACAAATAATTAGGAACTGATGTTCTGTTGAACCTCAGCTGTGTTCAGAGATATTTAGGAAATAAGACTTTATAATGAGCTGAATTTGGTCTATAAGTCAAGTAATGACTGGTAGTTTTTGTAA
Organism: Odocoileus virginianus; assembly: GCF_023699985.2. Lineage (NCBI taxonomy): Eukaryota > Metazoa > Chordata > Mammalia > Artiodactyla > Cervidae > Odocoileus > Odocoileus virginianus. The sequence goes on from NC_069695.1 coordinate 55,136,241, forward strand.
TATGAACTAATACATTACAAACTTACCTCTGTTCTTTTAGCTTTCAGAATAAACTGACTGTAAAAGAAGTGGACCTTTTCTCATACAAAACAGTAGTTTTGGCAAAAATATAAAAATAGATCTACATGGCTGTCGCTGGTCCTAAAAGGGAGATGGACAGAGGGAGGGAGACAGGAGAGGGAGAGAGACGGAGGGGAGAAGGAATCACAGGGAGCAGGACCTGGACCAGGGCTCGTTACTGTTGTCCAGCAGCGTCTCACCTTGTCCACACAGCTTCTCGTCTCCTCTCTGTGGTGCAGACGTGATGTAGACTCTGTGTTAGATTTTGTAAATGGTCACGCTGCACTGGATACCATAGAGATAAGAGTTTACAAGAGTTTACACCACTTTTTGTGTAAAGCTCTAAACCTTTAGTTTTCAGTCCTGACCTGTGTCTTTGGAGCTACTAGTGGAGGATGGTCTTACATATATTTTTCTTTGTTTGTTTTTCTGTCAGTTGTGTGCCAGTCAATGCCATTCACAATATTAATGTAAGGATTTTACATCTCCATGTTATTCAGCTTTGTCATCAAATTATTTTGTTTAGTGATACTTTTGATCATCCGTAACTTGACTCAGACCTGAAATAATGGCAGATACGGGAAGAACTTTCCAAAAGGAGTCCTTGTCCATGTTCCGACGTATCTCTTATTGGGGGATAGTTAACTGTATTTGGGAGTTGACTGAGAGAAGTTAATTTTTAGTGACTGTGTCCATTTGAAATAAATTTATTTTGAAAGTATAAGTATAGATAAGTACCTAGAATGTTATTTTTTCCTCCCAAAGTTATTTCTTAAGGATTATTTATCAACTGAAAGTTTAACTCTGATGTGCTATTATTTCATTGAGTTGATTATACTTCTTCTTTTTTTTAAGGTAAAGTGCAAGTTAAGAGTTCAGACATACAAGTTGGAGACCTCATCATAGTGGAAAAGGTTGATGCATTTTTAATATATTTTAGACATGTGTATACCAGTTATTAACATTTAGACTGATTTCATCTGAAGGAAATTATTTGAGACAGTTATTTTAAATCTTAACATTATTGTATAAGATTGATATTCTGAAGAAAAAATCTAGACTTTTGTATAGTTTGTTTTTTTTTTTTTTTGCTAAAGTACATTTTAGTGTGTAGTCGTATTTTGTCCAAAATAAGATGTGTTAACTGTTTATTGTTTCGTTGTCAGAATTATATCTTTGACCAAAGAATTATATTAGTTAGAACCTATTTATCATGAAATAGTTTCAGTTTCTGGGGCTTCCCAGGTGGCACTAGTGTAAAGAACCTGTCTGCCAATGCAGGAGACATAAGAGGTGTGGCTTTGATCCCTGGTTCGGGAAGATTCCCAGGAGAAGGGCATGGCAACCCCCTCCAGTTTCTTGCCTGAAAAATCCCGTGAACAGAGGAGCCTGGTGGGCTCTGGTCTATAGGGCCATAAAGAGTCGGACACGACTGAAGCAACTTAGCACATGCAGTTTCAGTTTCTAAAGCTTCCTTTTACAGACAGATGTATTATACGTAATTATTGTGTATTCTTATGGCTTAAAAAGGAAATGGAAATAAAGAGGATTAGAAAGAAAAAGTTTAGGTCAGTGTTGTAGGAAGCCATTAAAAACCCCACGGTGGTCAGAGGTAGCTGTGGACAAGCTGCCACTCCACTGGAGTTTGACTGCCTGGGCTGTCTGCCTGTGTGGAGAAGCGTCTCTGACTGCACAGTCTTCCTGAGTAACAGTTACTGAGGGTTCAGTCTTTATTTTTAAGGCTCTTGAACAACTTTAAAAAAAAATATGGCAGGTTTTCATAAGGCCTATTACAGAGGAGTGTGAGCCCTTGGTACCAGCTGACGTCCACCTGGGAACCCACCAAGGCACCCCCAGCCTGCGTCGCCTGCAGGGGTGTTTAGTGAGAGGGCTCTTCAAGACTGAAGCGGTCTTCATCTGGTTGCAGTATGTGTACACAGATAATGTTGTGGGCTGTGTTTGTCTAATTTTACAGAATGGGAGAAAATTAAACACTGATTTGCAATTTATTTATGTAGTATTCAGTTATATGAATACTATAAATTACTAACTTTTGATCCATTATTAGATTTTGGATGGTTTTCTTTTCTGCTATTGAAGAGTGCTGTAGTGAACATCTTGGTACATATATTCTTTCTGGATTCTGTTGGCTAAATGCTGACAAGAGAGATGGCTGAGCCATATATTAGTCATATACATTTTGATGTAGTTTTTTCCAAAAATCAGCACTTATTTCCTCACAGTTTGTGTGGTCAGGAATCTGGGTACAGCCTAGCTGCTCCTCCTGGCTCCGGGTCTGTCACAGGGCTGCAGTCAAGGGCTGTTAGGGTGTCAGCCTCATGGCCATCACTTTGGACCTGATGCCGGTCTTACTCTGGGGGTGGTTGACAGGATTTGCTGCCTTTTTGAATTCAAGGCCTCTGTTCTGCCAGCTTTTGGCCTGAAGCCACCCTCGTTCCTGGCTATATAGGCCTCTCCACTGGGCAGCTTATCACTGACCTGCCAGTTGGAGGGGGAAAGAGAGAGTGTAGGTGCCAGCGAAAGGGACCATGGTATATTAAGAAGACACAGGTCCCTACTTCTGTATTGCTCAGAATCCTAAGAGGAGGGAAAAATAAAAAGTATCCAATTAAAAAAAAGTATCGAATAATTATTTTGGAGTTTCTAATTTATTTATTGATACCCACAGAACATAAAACAGTATAGAGGAATATAGAGTAATGGTCTAAAATTGAAATTAAGAACACAATTTCATTTGTAGTCGCATCAAAGGAATAAAATACTTACAAATAAAATCATTGTTAAGAATAAATGTAACAAAAGAGGTCCAAAACTTTGAAGACTACAAAACATTGTCAAAACACAGTAAAGACGACCTAGATAAATGGAAAGATTTCCCATGTTCATAGATTAGAAATATTCATACTGTTAAAATGGGAATACTCCCAAACTGATCTACAGATTCAGTGCTGCCCTCTCAACATCCTAGCTGACTTCTTTGCAGAAATTTATGAGCTGATTCTGAAATTCGTATGGAAATATAAAAGATTCAAAGTAGCCAAAGCAGTTTTTAAACATATGAACAAAATTGTTCGAGTATTCACACTTCTCCATTTCAGAATTTTTTAAAAGTTAACAGTAATCAGGACAGTATGGAACTGGCATAAATTAAACGTTGAGTCCAGAAATAAAGCCTTAAGTTTATGGTTAATTGATTTTCAACACGGGTGCCTGGAAAATTCAGGATGGAGCTGTGTTTGGGTGGGTGCTTATTTTTGATCTAGTGCTGATTGTGAGATTCTTTGTTTTGTTGTTTGCAGTTATAGTTCATTCATTTTGTTGTTGCATAGTATGACTCTTATCCATTCTACCATTGGTGGATATTTGGGTTGCTCCCAAGTTTTCCTGTTAGGAATGATAGCTGTGAGACATCTGTGACCATGTGTTGTGGCTCACACATGTGCACTTTCCTGTTGCATATGTACTCAGGAGTGGGCTTGTTGGATTTTGGGGCGTGTGGATGTTTCACCTGAGTGCTTACTCCAAATGGTTTTGCAGAGTGATGGATCAGATAATACTGAGGTCAGCAGGAAGAGTTCCCATTACTCATGTTTGCCATCACTTAGCATTGCCAACCTTTTAAAATTACCATTTCCAAATTGTGTATGTAGCAAGTTTTAGTTTTGATGTGCATTTCTGTACACTATCAAAAGTGAACACTTTTCATATGATTTTGGATATCTTTCTTTTTTGGAAGCTTCCCTGTGGTTCAGTGGTAAATAGCCAGTGAAAATCTCTTACTATTTTTCTTCTGAGTTATCCTTTCTTATCAGTTTGCAGGCCTTCAGATATTCTAGATGGGAATCCTTTATTAGTTTTATCTTGCAAATATCTTTTCCTTCCTAGTAGGCTTTGTGGAATAGAAATTCCTAGTTTTAATGAAATCTACATTATTAATCTTTTCATTTATAATAAGTTTTTTTTTTAATTTGTGGTGGTGAGGGGAAGGAGTCTTGTTTAAGAAATCGATCTTTCTACCAAAAAGTTATGAAAGTATTCTTCTGTATTATCTTTTAGATTTTATTGTTTTGACTTTGACATTTATAATTCATTTGGAATAGGTTTGTTTTTCTTTTGAAGTAGAGGCCTAGTATTACCTCTTCTCATCGCCCATAAGTATCTAGTTTTCTCTAGAAAGCTATTTATTTAAAAGATGTCCACAGTGCCAGCTTCCTCATAAATCTTGTGTCCATATTTGCGTGGACTGACTTCTGCATTCTCTACTTTACATTATAAAATCATCTATTTTTGTTGAATGCCATCTTGTCTTAATTATTGTATTTTAATATTTCGTTTTGTTATGTTACACATTCAACCCTCCATATTGTTAGTCATTCTTGGCATTTGCATTGCCCTCTAAATGTTAGGAATGTCTTGTCAGTTCCCATCAAAAAAGCATGTTAAGATTTCGATTGGGTTTGTATTGGATGTATGGGTCAGTCTGTGGACACGTCACATCTTTGCAATACTGTGTGTTCTAATGTGAGAGCATGGTATGTTCTGTTTCTTAGTGTTTATTTAATTTCTTTCAATAATGTTTTATAGTTTATAAAATTTTTTATAGTTTTTTATTGAGAGAACTTGCCCATTCATCTGTTTTATTCTAATGCTAGTTTTTTCTTATTACCAAAATGGGCATTTTTTTTTTTTAAATGTACTTTCTTGCTGTTTGTTACTGGTATATATGTTTTCATTTTCTGTGCCATTAATTTTGCTCTTATATTTGCTTACATCTTTGTATGTTCTTTGGGATTTATTGGCTTTTTTTTTTCTGCTTTCAAACAGATAATTCAGTTCCCTGTGTGTTTTTAGTCTCCCTTTTCTTCTGTTTGCAGTTTAATCATGTATACTTTCCTCTTACCATTTTTCTAACTTTGGCTGTGTTCCACATTTTGATATGTTGAGATTTTATTACCAACATTTTCTAATTTTCATTCCCCCTTCACCTAGGGGTTCCTTAGCTCTCAATAATGGCCTAAAGAAATGTTAGAAATTATTTCATGTTAGAAATAAGAAGCACTGTTCTGCAGCGTATCTTTTTTCACCATTAACAGCTCAACTTATATTTGTTGTTGTTGCTTGCTGACTGACAAGTAATTCATTTCTTTATTGTTTGTATATAAATATTTACTTAGGTCTCAAAAAATATAAATAATTCATGAAATTATGTGAAGTATTCTTATATTTTTCTTCAGTTTGTATGGCTTTCCCAACTAATTAATGCTAAGTATTATTACTAGTACTAATTAATACCAGTTATCATCAGTAATAGTGATTAAGTAAATGTATGAATAGTGAACTTTGAAGTTTTTCTCCTTTTCTGCCTTGTAAAAGAGTATCTCCTCAAATTTGTAGGGTTTAGTCTGCTCAGCTGTACATTTATTCATTCATTCAACATTTACTAAGTGTTCATTTTTTTATGCTTTGTTTTGTGTTAGATGTTGGAAGAACACTATCCTCCCCTTCCAGGTCATTTAGTCTGATAGTGCATAATTTTTTTAGAAGGCAGTACACATACTATATTGTATGTATGAGTCGAAGTGCAGCAGAGGCCACAGAAATGGTAATGTTTAACATTTTTCAGAAATGGAGTAGTTTCAGATCTTCACTAAATGCCATTTACACAGTTCATTGATGGGGAAAGAAATCTTAGAGATCTAACTAAAATATGAATTGAAATATTCATTTTTGTTATACAAATTATAAATGTTTCAACATAGAGTTGAATTATTTTAGTTGTTTTTAGCAGCTGTTTCTCCTTTGAAATGGAATTGTGTTAATTTATAAACTTACATACAGATAATTAATATTTTCTGTTACTCTGCAGAATCAAAGAATTCCATCGGACATGGTATTTCTTAGGACGTCAGAAAAAGCAGGTATTTTTATTTTTATTTGCATTGCTGATGATTGGTTTTTGGCAGTTTAATTTTCATATTGAAAGATAAAGTTATTCTCATAAGAATTTTTCTTCAAATGGTAATACATTGAATTCATTAATTGCTAAGTCACATTTAACTGTTTAAAACAATGATTTTACTGTATAATATGTTGGTTTAAAAAATATAATCCTATCAGAATCTGTTTGTCAAGTGAATATTTTCATTCAAATCCATTTTGATATCTAAATAATTAATGATGTTGCTCAAATTTTGATTACTATTCTGCATTTACAGTTTTATTCCTCATTCAGCAAACATTTATTTAGCACTTATCATGTGTCAGGCACTACTTGTTGCTTAGGATACAAAAGGGAGTGAAACCAAGTTGCTCTCTTCAAACAGTTCATGATCTGTTCATTTATGGAAGTATACATGTTGACAGCAATACTCTGATTGTATATAAATATTAAAAGACATGTGGGGGTGATGGGAGGGACAGACAGTTTGCCTGGGTAAGTTGGAGTGAGCTTCACAGTAAAAATGATATTTATATGACCTGAACTTTAAACAAGAAGAAGTTGCTAAAGTGGTAATGAAAAGGAAGCTTCTTGTGGTCAAAGAGAAAAACTGTTGATTGGAAATCAGGAAGCTTAAACTCTAGTCTGCTTTGACTAGTTTCTGATTTTATGACCTATCCGTGTGGTCATACACCTTCATCATCTCTAAAATGATGGGAGGTTTGTCAGGTAATAGCCAAAGTTCTTTCTGCCTTATGTTTCTGACTTTGTTGAATAAATGAACATTATTTTTATAGGAAGCTCAACATGTTATTTTTGTTCTGGAAACTCAGCTTATGTGTTGTTGTTTGTAGCATGAAAATTCTATAAAGGACACAGTTAAAAATTTAGAGTTGTTGGTTTAGTTTTTTCTCCATTTATAAAGTGTTGTTTTTTTAAGGACATTTTAAGTCATCATAAGGAAGATGTTTTCTCTTTTCACCAGTTGTAGTATTATTTACATCCTAAGAGGCATGGGTGCTAAGAGTTGCTTCAGTCGTGTCCAACTCTGTGCAACCCCATGGACTATAACCTGCCAGGCTTCTCTTTCCATGGGATTCTCCAGGCAATAATACTGGAGTGGGTTGCCATGCCCTCCTCCAAGGGTATCTTCCCGACCCGGAGATCCAACCTGCATCTCTTCAGTCTCCTGCATTGGCTGGCAGGTTTGTTACCACTAGCGCCACCTAGGGCTCGATATAAATTTACTTTCGGTTCAGTTCAGTTTAGTTCTTCCCTGGTGGCTCAGCTGGTAAAGGATCTGCCTGCAATGCAGGAGACCTGGGTTTGATCCCTGGGTTGGGAAGATCCCCTGGAGAAGGGAAAGGCTACCCACTCCATTATTCTGGCCTGGAGAATCCCATGGACCACATTGTCCATTGGATCACAAAGAGTCAGACACGACTGAGCAACTTTCACTTCACAGTTTAGTTGATTGCTCAGTCGTGTCTGACTCTTTGCGACCTTACAGACTGCAGCTCTCCAGGCTTCCCTGTCCATCACCAACTCCTGGAGCTTACTCACACTCATGTCCATCAAGTCGGTGATGCCATCCAACCATCTCATCCTCTGTCATCCCCTTCTCCTCCTGCCTTCAGTTTTTCCCAGCATCAGGATCTTTTCCAATGAGTCAGTTCTTTACATCAGGTGGCCAAAGTATTGGAGTTTCAGCTTCAGCATCAATCCTTCAGGACTGATTTCCTCTAGGATTGACTGGTTGAATCTCCTTGCAGTCCAAGGGACTCGGAAGAGTCTTCTCCAACACCACAGTTCAAAAGCATCAGTTCTTCGGCACTCAGCTTTCTTCACAGTTGTACTCTCACATCCATACGTGAATACTGGAAAAACCATAGCCTTGACTAGATGGACCTTTGTTGGCAAAGTAATGTCTCTGCTTTTAAATATACTGTCTAGGTTTGTCATAACTTTTCTTCCAAGGAGCAAGTGTCTTTTAATTTTCGGGCTGCAGTCACCATCAATGATTTTGGAGCTCAAAAAAATAAAGTCTCTCACTGTTTCTACTGTTTCTCCATCTATTTGCCATGAAGTGATGGGACCGAATGCCATGATTTTAGTTTTCTAAATGTTGAGTTTTAAACCAACTTTTTCACTCTTCTCTTTCACATTCATCAAGAAGCTCTTTAGTTCTTCACTTTCTGTCATAAGGGTGGTGTCATCTGCATATCTGAGGTTATTGATATTTCTCCTGGCAATCTTGGTTCCAGCTTGTGCTTCATCCAGCCCGGCATTTCACGTGATGTACTCTGCATATAAGTTAAATAAGCAGGATGACAGCATACAGCCTTGGCATGCTCCTTTGCCAGGTTGGAACCAGTCTGTTCCATTTCTAGTCTCACCATTGCTTCTTGACCCACATACAGATTTCTCAGGAGACATGTCCGGTGGTCTGGTATTCACATCTCTTTACAAATTTTCCGTAGTTTGTTTGATCCACACAGTCAGAGGCTTTGGCGCAGTCAATAAAGCAGAAGTAGATGTTTTTCTGGAACTCTTGCTTTTTTGGTGATCTAGCAGATGTTGGCAATTTGATCTCTGGTTCCTCTGCCTTTTCTAAAACCAGCTTGAACATCTGGAAGTTTCACAGTTCACATACTGTTCAAGTCTGGCTTGGAGAATTTTGAGCATTACTTTGCTGGCATGTGAGATAAGTGCAATTGTGTGGTAGATTGAACATTCTTTGGCATTGCCTTTCTTTGGGATTGGAATGAAAACTGACCTTTTCCAGTCCTGTGGCCACTGCTTAGTTTTCCAAATTTGCTGGCATATCGAGTGCAGCACTTTTACAGCATCATCTTTTAGGATTTGGAATAGCTCAACTGGAATTACCTCCATTAGCTTTGTTCGTAGTGATGCTTCCTAAGGCCCACTTGACTTTGCATTTCAGGATGTCTGGCTCTAGGTGAGTGATCACACCATCATGGTTATCTGGGTTGAAAAGATCTTTCTTGTGTAGTTCTTGTGTGTATTCTTGCTACCTCTTCTTATATCTTCTGCTTCTATTAGGTCCATACCATTTCTGTCCTTTATTGAGCCCATCTTTGTACGAAATGTTCCCTTTACCTAAATTTACTTTATGGTGTGCTATATAATGGGCAGTTTTCTTTTTCCTGTGGGACCAAGACTGGAGAACTACTTTTCCAGTCCCTTTCCCTTTCCTGTCCAGTTATATGAAGCCATGCCCTGAGGTGTGGCAGAGGGAGGGTGGCTGAAAGCTGTGTGTACTGCTTTTAGCCCCAGCTCTCCCTGCGCTGGCTGCGTCTCCATGACTGCTCTGACCTTGGGAGCTGCCTGTTGAAGATGGCAGAGCTTCCCTCAGCTTAGGTTCCTAAATGACTGTGTGTAACAGTCCTGTCCCCTTCCATCACCTAGTGAACTCTGTATGATAGAGATTTATTATTAACTAGTAGAGTTGGAAGGTTTATCTTTTACGGATAAGAATAGTGTTCTCTTAGCACCTGCAGAGCTGTGACAGGCAGTTAAAACTCGGCCTTTGCCTTCATGTCTCGCCTGTACAGAGCCTCAAGTTCCCTTTTAAATTTTGTGGTCAGCTTGTTGTATACCCCAGCTTTGCTACCACCCAAGGAAGCTGCGATAATAAACAATTGCCACTGACTGCTTCTGACAAAGATTCCAGGGGAAACACCATTCTCCATGACTCAACTGTGGGTTGGGTCAAAGCCAGACAAACCCTACCTATCAGGGGATTACAGTTCTCTGGGCATGCAGTTTGGGGAGTCCCAGCCCTCATATGTTCTCCTTGTGTCTTCCAGACCGCTGGTTTCCTCGGCTCTGTGAAGTTTGACTTGGGGGCAGCTTACTGGAAAAGGGACAAATCAAAACACCACACACCTCTCTCATAGCTAGATTTAGCCCCGTTTCTTGAATAAATGTACCTGGGATTGTTGCAAGTCTGGTTATTTTCCAGAGTTTTGAAAAAAATTGCTTTTGACACCTTGTGCTAATGTTCTCATTACAATTATGGAGGAATGGGTTTACAGAGATTTTTACACTGCCATCTCTACTTATTTATGATTTGTCTTTGTAAATGTATTCAGTATAATGAATAACAAAAATGTGTGTATTTGGGAGGTGCTTTTATATTTAATTGCCCTTGTAGTGATTATGGTAGATATATATGTAAGAATATATATATATATACACACTAAATATGGAAATGGCTATAGGTAATTAAAAGAAGTAGATTATGCAGATTATGTTAGGAGATTAAATATGAACAATATCCATCACTTTTTTTTTTAATATCCATCACTTTAAAGCTGGAAGATTATTAGAAAAGTCCATTTTTCAGAGCAAGAATCTGAAGGCCAGAATACAAATTCTTTGCTAAAGTTCTGGAAATAGTAATTCAGCCACTGTATAATTGTTATGGCATGACATAGTCTGTCTATGGTGAGACAAATAGAATATTAGACAAATGATATAATCTATTGTGCTGACTTCAGATGAATAGAATTGTATCCAAATTGATTATGTTCTAAAAATGTCTTCATTTTCTCAGATTTTGCTTTGTAGTCTATGTTGTAGGGACAGTTTCTGTCTATAGGGTAATGATATTTAATATTTTGGAGGACATAGATCTTTTTGAGACTCTTTAAGAATTATCAGTTTGTTCCTCAAGAAAATGTACATGCTATACATGTATGCTTATTTTTTTATTATTTTACATATTCCTAGAAGATTATTAATGATGCAAGTTTAAGATCATGCTGTCATCTGTTTTAACTTTTGATTATATTTCTCAGCTTTAGGATTTTTTTTTGTCAAGTTTTAATTGTTAAAACAGTTACTAATACTTATATGGAGATATTAAAATGTCAGATTCCTGTTTCATATTTTTCTTCTCTTTATAAAATGACTGCATAGCTTTTAGCTATGTAAAATTTGTGTCATAATATTACTTTCAATCAAAGATTTATTTTTAGAAATTCTGTTTCTGTGACTACATGATTATTTAGGTTTTTAAATTAAAGTGTAATTTTTAAAAGTACACATTCAGAATTTTTTGTGTATCTCTTAACATTATAAATATTATTTTATTATTTTTAAGTTTCAGCTCAGAAAACCCTGATAATACATTGTCTATTTTAATAAGAATCTTTAACCCTAGGCAATATAAAAGTCTTAAATCTATGCAGCATGTTCAAGTTTGGACAATAGCCACTGGGCGTTTGTCAGTACAACTCAGCGAGTCTCTTGGTGGCATCATATTGACTGTGTATTAATACACGGTATTCTATCGGGCCGTCAGTTGATTGTTTAGAATGTAAATGAAGCTGTTGATGGATCTGGTGACTGATGGCTTAAATTCCAATTAATCAATTGCTTCATCAGTTTCTTAATTCAGATCAAATATCTCCTGAATGCACACAATTCTTCTAGTGGTATTAAGAGAAATTAATGCTTTAGAACTAATTTTCATCAATCTCTTATAAATGCCAATATCTTTTTCACTTGTCTCCTAAGTGATGACCTTATCGTTTAAGTATTTGGGACATACCACAAGAGCTCAGCTGTCACTTGTTAGTGGGCGAGGGGTAGGTAAACGACACTGTACTCCTCTGCATTCTCTCCATGGTACTATTCATCTTTCCAGCAGCTTAAAAATTTCATGCAGAGTCATTAAGTCATATAAATGATTTAGAAATTAAGTTTAATGGCAAACAATCTGGTATTACATATGCAAAGTCAATGTCTATTTTTCTTTTGTTGGGCACATACTGCAGCCTATCTCTTTCAGAGCCATTGGATGTGTGAGCTGTTGCAGCCAGGCTGCTCATATTACAGGGTAACTTATTAAAACTTATGACAGACTCGTGTGCCCTGTCTTTGGGGGTCGCATCAATTACTTTATCGCCAGCTCTTCTAGGTAACACATACATGAGTTAATCTTCATTTGATTATCATTAAACCTGTCCTTTGCTGTCAACTCTTGTCAATTATACCAAATAAAATCAAGTATTCATAAGAAGTCAGTAATAGGATATAAGCAGACCAATTTAATAATTCATTTTTACTGAGCCTTAAGTAGCATCGGTTATAGCTAGTGCTTGCTATTAAAAAATTACTAGACATAGTTCGTGTAAGACAAGTTGGCCATATTTACGATTTTTCTGCAGTTCATTTTCTCTCTTTAAATCATATTGGTTACTGTGAGCCTAGCGATGTTAGCTGCTGCTGTTGTTCAGCTGCCCAGTTATGTCCGACTCTTTGTGACCCCATGGAATGTAGCATGCTTCTCTGTCCCTGTTAACTGTACTGGAAGATAAATAGTGCGGCAATTTCCTCTATATTTATAAAGAGTAGTGTAATTATTTAACATGAGGCATATCTTTTTACTTTGAAGAAAAGCATGTATATTGTTTCTAGTGTTTTGGTAAGACATCTAGGAAAGGTATATAAACACAAAATGTGTGAAATTTCCCTAAGAGGCTTTAGAGAGTCTCATCTTGTCTTATTTTATGTTAGAAAGCAAACCTTTTAGAGCAGAGCCATTGGCATTGATGTCTCAAAGTATGTGTCAGACAGAATCTAGAATCCACTCCCTTTCAAGTTGTTTTTGTACTTTATGAAGTACACACACAGATGTATACAAACATACATATATTTAAGAGGAAAAAAGCAATGTTGAGAAAAAAGTTTAAGCATAAAATAATGTGTACTCCAAATTTCCTTGAACCCCTTTTTAGTTGAAACCAGTTACTCTCCTTAGAAATCTGTTGACAAATAATGCATAACAAAATTTGTTTCCCTGTGAACTTTATTGGAAACAGAGCTTACTTAAATCTGTGTATGAGGGCAGTGCTGAAAACGTGTGGGGAGCTTGGTGGCCAGTGGTTCACAGGATGAATCTGTGATGCACACCAGCCAGAAACTTCCCTGCCAGATTCTGGGGGGCAGTCAGCAAGTGGGGGGCCCACAGCCTCCGACCCGTCTGTGTGTGCAGACACTGGGCTACTCCATGCAGGAATAGTGGGAGTGGGACTCGACACAGATTGGAAAGGCTTCTGGGAAACAGACAGGATCGTCCAATGCTGGCCCGGGGCCTAAGCACAGTCTCTAGATTCCCCGCTGTGTTCCCAGGGCAGTTCCTGCGAAGCTGACCTTCAGTACAGAATCAGATGCACCCCCATCGGCCTAGACGTCAGTGCATTTGTCCAGGGTTGTGGTCCCAGGCTCAGGCAGAGAACGTCCAAGCTGCTGGTCCCTGACCAACTGTGGGACCAAAGTAGGACTGTCCTAAATTGCAAGAGTTCCCCATGAGCCATACAAATTCACTGATAAAGGGTGAAAAATCTGACCAACTAAACACATTCAGGCACTATTTTTTTTTAAACCAATAAGAGGTTTATGCAGAGCCTAGAAAGCCAGGAAATACTCTGAGCAAGGATGTCAGAGGAGGGTACTGCGGGGGAGCAAGATTGCACAAAGTTGTCAGCCAGGTATTTAAAAATAAACCATTGACTAAACAACCAGCATCCACACTAAATTCCTGGTTTGTGTAATGTGGTTCAAGCTGTTAGCTAGATCAGCTGTGACGAGGCCTGTGTTCACGTACGGCACTGGGGTCTGGAGTCACATGGACCCAATGATGGCGTGGAGCTGTGCTGCTTGGTAAGACCCTGGGGCAGTTCCCCTCTGAGCCTGCACAGGGTCAATCACCTGCCTCCTGTCTCTGGGACATCAGATGTCATGTGTGGGCCAGGACTGTCACTTAGTTGTTGTTCAGACTCAAAAGTCGTGTCTGACTCTTTGCGACCCCGTGGACTGCAGTGTGCCACGCTCCCCTGTCCTTCACTATCTAGTAGGTGCTCAGTAAATAGTAATAGCCTTCATTTTTGATGAGAAAGAAGTTATACCCTATTATGAATATGTATATAACTCTACATTTTTTGAGGGGCCAAGTGCAGAATAGTTTCTAACTGAAAATGTAGACTCCATAACTACTGTTTCCTTAATTTGGAGTTTTATGTTAGTTCTCATCATAATCTTTGAAAGACGTACTCGGAGAGAGCCAGGCCAGAGAAGTGTGCTTGTGTTGAATCCCTCCAGTGTCCCTTACTGCTCTGCGCGCTACTTTGTCCCAGGCTTCATCCTTCCTGCCCTGGCCCACCGTTGGTATCTTTGATTCTGGCCCTTTGGCCCTTGAGGTTCAAAATTTTCTAAGGAGACTTTTTTTTGGGGGGGGGGGCGCATTGCATATCTTGTGGGATCTTAGTTCCCCAGCCAGGGGTTGAACCTGGAGCCCATGGCAGTGAGAGCCCAGCATCCTAAGCCCTAGGCGACCAGAGAACGCCCATGCCCAGAAGACCTGAACACTTGATGCACATTACCGAGGGCCTCCTCTTCCTTGAGTGTGTGTCCCAGGCACTTCCCAGCTGAGCCCTCCTCCCTGAGGGCCTCTCGCGGAGGTCCTTCACCCCGTTTCTGGTATAAGGCTCCAAGAGGCTGCTCCAGATGACCAGGTTTTCCTTTAGAACTTTATGGCTGGGCTACTTGTGTGGACAGTGGCATACATATTCTGTGCTTCTCCCAGCACATTTTTTTTTCTGTAATTTTATTTGATTGTCTGTCTAATTATTAAACCATAACCTTATTAAGATCAGTAGGAACTGTAGTACCTGGAATAATGCTTTCAGTATGGTGGTGTCCAGTGAATGTTGGGTACACACCTAAGACCAGTGTGGTGTATCAGCCTGTAATAATGTCAAGCAAGGCCAAGCCACATGAGTTAATTCAGAAGTTGACAGTGCTGCCTTTCTTTCCTAAGTTCTTACTGAACATTTCTAGACATTTCCTGTAAAATCTTCATTAGGTCTTCATTTACTTTTTAAAAGATGTTAGGAGGTATTTATTTCCAGACAGCATGCACACCTTTTATTTAATGCTTCTGTTTTGCTGTAGTGATCACTATTGAAAGCTGACCTGGCATACGGCAGCCTCTTCCTCTGGATAAAAGGGAAAAGGCCATGAGATAACTTATTGATGAAGTTAGCTACTGAAGTGGAGAGGATGTGTAGTCAGCCAATAGTTGTCTTAGCTTGAGCTCTGTTAAAGGAGCATGTATGCAGTGAGCCGTTCACCAGAGCTGCACTGTGCTAAACTGCGCTGGTCAGTAGTGTAATTCTACATAAAATAGATGGATAGGAGCAAACACTGCTAGACAGGGGAAGGGGGGCTCAGAAATATAAATACGTGAAAAGTACGATGAAAAGTAGTCTCCATTTTTGCAGGTGTTCCAGTATAAATTTAGATGTCGGTTACTGTAGTGCAGTTTCAGTTATTTGCAGTTTTCCTATCCTGCAGAGAACAAATGTATGTGTAGCATTTTTGGTTTATATTTTCTATAATAATCTGAATATTTTTCTTAAACATTTTTAAAAACTTTGTACTTTTTTCTTAGGTTCACAGAACAATGAGAAGGAGGTGCAGAGGTTTCCAATATACTCCCTGCCCTCACTCATGGGTAGCTTCCCTCATTATCAGCATCCCCACCAGACGTGCCGTTTGTTACAGTTGACAGACTCACACTGGCACATCACCATCACCAAGCTTCCATCATTTGCATTAAGACTCCCTCTTGGTGTAGTACATTCTGTGGGTTTTGGCAAATGTATAATGAAACCCATCCATCGTTGTATATAGTATCATACAGAGTATTTTCACCGACCTAAAATCTTCTGTGCTCTGCCTGTTTGCCTCTACCACCACTCCATCCTGGGCAACCACTGATCTTTTCAGTGTTTCCGTAGTTTTTTCTTTTCCAGAATGTCATGTAATTGGAATCACATAGTATGCAGCCTTTTGAGATTGGTTTCTTTCACTGAGAAATAAACATTTAAAGTTCCTTCATATCTTTTCATGACTTGATAGCTCATTTCATTGTATTGCTGAATTATTCTCCATTATCCACATTTACCACAGTGATCCATTCACTCACCTAAGGACGTCTTGGTTGTTTCCAAGTTTTGGCAGTTGTGAATAAAGCTGGTATAAAATCTGCATGCAGGGTATCGTGGGACATAAGTTCCTCAGCTCTTTTGGATAAATGTCAGGGAGTGCAGTTGCTGGATTGTATGGTAAAATTATGTTTAGCTTTGTAAAAAAACACCAAACTGTCTTCTGAAGTGGCTGCACCATTTTGTATCCCCAGCAACAATGAAAGAGAGTTCATGTTGCTCTGTGTCCCCCAGCATTTGGTGCTGTCAGTGTTCTAGAGTCTGGCCGTTCTAATAGGTGTTGAGTGGTGTCTTCTTGTTGTTTTCCCTTTCCTTTCCCTTTTGTGATGTGGAGCATCTTTTCATGTGCTTATTTGCCACCTCTATGTCTAAAATAAAGTACTAATTAATAGTAAACCTCAATAGTCAAGAACACCAAACAGGAGATAATGACCTCAATAGATAATGAGCTCTGTCTTTTCAGCAAACTCATTTTGTGAGTTAAATAAGTAAAGACTTAAGGATTTTTGTTCATGGGAATCTCTAGATCTATCATTTGTGTATCACCACTGTACGATGAATTGTGGCTTTAAGGTACCCATAACTCGAGTTTTTCTTCTCTTGTTACAAGGTTCATGTTTTATTCGAACTGATCAACTAGATGGTGAAACTGACTGGAAGCTGAAAGTGGCGGTGAGCTGCACACAGAGGCTGCCCGCTCTGGGGGTGAGCATTGTTGTCATTACTCCATCAGTTACTGTATGGTCATTTCTGTGCACTTACATACCAGCTAACTTGATTAATGCATTGATAATGTAAAGAATAATTTCACTACTAAATTCATCGAAAATTATGCCCACATAATTTCTGTGATGTCTTAGCTCATACCCTGTTTGAGATGTAGTTTTGAATGTTTCTGAGCTTGGCTCAGGTTTTCCTTCTTTTCTTTCCCTTTCCTTGTTGTTTCTATTTTTAATCCTTTCATTTGAGTAATCTTTGAAACTCCTGGTGGGGGTTGGATGAGTCCATTTTTGGTAACTGACTCCCAGAAGGCTGTTAAGATGCTGTTTTGGGAGAATTTAGAGGGACAACCGCAGCCCGTCCACTTGAGCTTTTCCCTCTGAGAGTGGAGAGTCCTCCCTGGGGAGGAGGAGGTGCAGTGTCCTGTGTCTGTCAGCACGCAGGAGGAGAAAGACACCTGCAGACTTGTGGCCTGGCCTCTGCTGCCTGGGGATGGACGGGATCGAGGGCACCACGCTTGTGCGTTTCAGCATGTTCCATGGTCTCTGAAAGCCTGTCTCGCATGTGCCTAGAACCTCCGAAACTGCCCCACATCTTTTTTTTTCTTTACACAAAATCACAGTTGTGGCCTTTTGGTGGTGTTTTATGTTGTATGTGCTATTTATTTGAATGAGAGCAGCTTTATCTTAACATGATTTGCTGATATTCATTGGAGAGTAAAGAAAGACTGAGATTGTCTTAAGAAGACCTTGAAGCCAAGCAATTGTTTCAGGGAAGGGGATTGAATCCTCTGGATTTGCTCACTGTCCTGAGATGGGCTGGCTTTGATGGAAGTAGGGACGGCTGATGGTTCACAGTTAATTCTCTGAATCACCGGGAACTTCCTCATTCTTGTATGTATTGCGCTTTGGGGAAACTAAATCTGTGACATATGTCAGCCTTGGCAGTATTTTGATTCTTTAGGTATTTTCCATCACCCATACTCTGGGTAGGGCCTGCGTTGAAATTCCTTCCTTCCTTAGAGTTTGTTGGGTTTCTTGGGTCTGTGGGGTCATGGTTTTCTTCTCTTTCCGTCCTCCTTTCTGCCCAGACTCCTCTCCCTGGGACATGGGTGACAAGTGTGTTAGACTCGACATTCCTGCCCGTGTCAAGCTTCTGATGCTCACTTCCCAAGGAAGTCCCGTGTTGCTCGGCCTTTAAATTCATCAGTGTCTAGTTTTCTGTTAAGACCTTGGAGAAGGAAATGGCAACCCACTCCAGTATTCGTGCCTGGAGAATCCAAGGGGTGGAGGAGCCTGGTGGGCTGCCGTCTTTGGGGTCGCGCAAAGTCGGACACGACTGAAGCGACTTAGCAGCAGCAGCAGCAACAACAACAACTTATTTTATTCCAAATACTGTATTTTTAATCTCTGGAACCAGGTTCCATGTGGTCACCAGTTTTTGTTATTGTTTAAATCCTCTTCTCTCCTAATGTGTTCATAGTTTCATTTAACTTTTTCAGCAGTTTGTGTTTGTTTGTTAATTCCATTGTCTCTGTTATTTCTGAGTATGTTTCTTTTTAAAATATTTTTCTCCTTGTCACAGGTCACACTTTCCTGCTTCCTTGCATAGCTGATAATTTTTAATTGGGTGCTGAATAATGTAAATACTATGTTTTTCTCTTACTTTGCAACCTGTTGATCTTCATTTTCTTAGTTCCATAACTTGTGGATAAACTTAACCTTTCCAAGACTTGTTTTTAAGCTTTGTTGGGGTGGCCTGGAGTCCCCTTTATCATGATGCTAATGTAACCCTACCCCAAGGCCTGCTCCTCCTTGGGGTAACCGTGGACATCCCAGGCTAGTCTGAGGTACCTCTAACTCCGGCCACTCAGACTGTCTCTCTCCTCAACACTGTGTCATCCCTGGGGCTGGGCAGGAGCGCTTCTGGTCACACTCTGCCAGCCATCACTTCCCTCGTCCTCCTCAGTCTGGAGAGGGGAGCAGACTCAGGACCAGGCCCGCTGCGGGCCCGTCCTACACTCTACCTCCTTTCTGTGCCAGCACCTGCCAGTCCCCGCCCGTCCCTGGGCTCTGCCTCGCCCTGCTCAGCAGCCTGGCCCCGGGCGCAACACCTCCCTTGGGCAGGAGGCTGGCTTCCCAGGGGCTCGCAGCTGCATTCTCGTCTCCTGAGGGTCCCAGCCCTGCAACTCTACCAGAAACTCTGTGTCCTGTGTCTAAAAACAGCTGATTCACGTGTTTTGTTGATTTTGCAGTGTTTTTAAGTGGGAGGGCAAGTCTCACACCAGTTGCAATGACACAGCTTGTAGAAGTTTGATTAATTCTTAGTGAGAAAAAATAATAATAATTCTTAGTGAGAAATATGTGTCTTGTGGGCTAACTGAGCTCCGGGATATTTAAAATTAAAATTAAAATGTGGTCCATCAAGCATAAAGTTTTAATAAGTCCAGAGCAATGGGCCTTTGCTGTTGGAGGGTTTGCTTTAAAGTGAAGTCACTCAGTCGTGTCCACCTCTTTGTGAGTCCATGGACTGTAGCTCACCAGGCTTCTCCATCCATGGGGTTTTCCAGGCAAGAATACTGGAGTGGGTTGCCATTTCCTTCTCCAGGAGATCTTCCCCACCCAGGGATCGAATCCAGGTCTCCTGTGTTGAAGGCAGACGCTTTACCCTCTGAGTCAACAGGGAAGGAGGGTTTGCTTACTTCAGAAACATACCTGCCAGGAGGACGGGGCATACCCTGGCCATGTCTCCTCTGTCCTGGAAGGTGCTTCACACCTTTGTTCTCAACTACACAGCTTCCTTCACAAACACGTGAGTGAAGCTGTGCACATTTTTTCTGTTAAGATAGGCGTTCAGCAGTATGTTTGGGGGTTATCGTTTTATGTTAGAAAATATGTGTCTCTGAGGGACTTTTTTAGCTGCATGGTATTTGGCAAATTATAACTTCTAGAACCAGCCTGGTATTGGTGAATGTGAAAGTTAATGTTTTTGAAATTTTATAGATAATAATAGAGTGCAGAAGTAGGCATAGTGTAGGGATTTGGTCCTTTAGCCAGAATGCTCTCTAGAAGATTACATTGACAGACCTGTTCATCTCCTGTATGTTAGTCAGTTGACCCGTCAGCCTCTTCCAGTCTGATGACTGTGAGAGTGGCATCCCATTTAAATATGCTTTTAATCTTTTTGTGAGTTTGAAGATTTCTTACCTAAGAAAGTAGATGTACTGTATTTTTTTGTTTCTGTTCATGTTGTCTATACCCATTT
The DNA here is from genome assembly GCF_023699985.2 of Odocoileus virginianus. Classification (NCBI taxonomy): domain Eukaryota; kingdom Metazoa; phylum Chordata; class Mammalia; order Artiodactyla; family Cervidae; genus Odocoileus; species Odocoileus virginianus. The sequence continues at coordinate 55,156,281 of NC_069695.1, forward strand.
TCCTGTTGTGTGTTTTTAAAGAAGTTTTTATATGTAGTTGGCTAATCATTTTTCATTCTTCACTGATTTAAATATTTTTATTTATAGTTTCTTTTGTCCATATAAAAGTTTACTATCCTTAAATAAGGTAGTTTTAAAGTAGTCTTTAAAATGGTTATTTATATAATGTGATAGAAGTGCTAATTATCATTACAATGACTTTCAAATTGACTTGTACATCTTAAATTTATACATATTATGTGTCATATATTTCAATAAAAATATTTTTAAAAATAAATAATCACTGCCTTTATTTCTTGCTTAGACTGTTTCCACTCCATGGTTATAAATGGTTACTTTAAAAATAAATAGTCACTGCCTTGTCTTTATGCTTGGACTCTCCCACTCCATGGTTATAAATGGTTACTTTAAAAATAATTATGCTTTACACATGAACCCTCCAGTCCATCTAGCATTTGTTTTGAATTGAACTCTGAGTAGAAAATCAAAAACAACTGCTGGCTGATTGCAGCTGTACCATTTGCTGACTTGCTCACTATTTTAGCACAATTTTAACCTACCTTGCCCTGGTAGGTTCTGTTGTAAAGCCTCAACTTCGGTGTCTTAGTGTGCAGACTTCTCCAGACCTTTGCACATCTGTTCTCCCAGACTGTTTCCTGACTTTTCACTTTATATCTTTTTCCATATTAATGTGTAAATGTTTTAAATTCTATATAGGTAAATATTTATATGTTTTCTTTTTTGAATGTGGATTTTGTGTTGTGCCCAGAAGGCTGTTCTTCCACCCATGTTTATCTATCATTTTAACCACTGTCAGTGTTTGTCAGCGGTAGTCTCAAAGTGAGAGGCTGGTCATTAGCATTTATTGTCTTGTAATTATTAAAATATTTGCTGCACATAGACCATAGGGAAGGAGGTTCAGTCCTGTTGCTAAATCTGTGTGGCTGAAAGATGGTTTTCTGAGTGAGGTTGAGCAGGTTCTTTTCATGGCAGCCTGCAGCTGGGCTGGAGTCTTCTCAGCGCACTCCTCTTCTCCGCTCTCTGCAGCCTCACTTAGACCCCCAGCGTTTCTGTTGGCTTTGCTCTTCCTTTTCTTACGTGTTGCACAAGAGAAAGCTGTGCTGTTGCATTGTCACTGAAGAAGACACCCAGCTTTTGGTTCTCTTACTGCTTGTTAACATGGTTAGTCTACCCTGAGACAGTTGTGAAGCCTGTTGACAGCCTAATGTCCGCTGATCCCTGGATGCCTTCCTGCTGCTGTTTCTCAGTTACCGTTTCCCTCCTCTGTGTCCTGCCTTCCATTCCTAGCACACATCCTCAAGTAGTCTCCCCGGGGTTGAAGAGGGGAGATGCCACGTGCCCCAGTGACTGGAGGTTGTGTGCTGTTACGCTTGGGGTGGTGGTCCCACCCCAGAGTGTTTGCCTCTGCATTGCCTTTCCAGGAGTTGGGAGGTGCTTGACTGACTGACACCTGGAAGCAGTTGCAGCAGAACATTGGGAGTAGAGTTAATTTGCTAGAGTGTTAAAGAAGAAGTGCAGTGTTAAGGCACTGTGTCAGAATTTTTCTGAAAGAAAAGCCAAATACGCAAGGATGTGGTATATGTTACATAGATTCCAGGAGCATGGGTCAGCTGTGACAGAGGCTGTGTGCAGAGGGGCCTGCAGAGTGCTGGTAGAAACGTCCTTACCTTGATGCTGTTGGTGTCACAGGTGTGTATTTGTACTAAGATGCAGAAAATTGTGCCCTGTAAACATGCTTTTTTTGTTGTAAAAATGTTATTGCTTGTAAGTTATGTCTTAAGAAAGTGTTTAGAATCCCACTGTGTTGCCTGTATTTTTGAAAGTTCCCTTGGCTGTGGTCACAGGAAGTACTTTCTATCACATTCAGTATTATAAGGATATTTTCTTCATTTTTATTAGTGACAGATGTATGAATTACAAAATACTTAGAAAGCTAGAGTATACAGTTCATACAGTGCTACTTTTAAAATTTTATGGTTGGTACACTTTGACAGTGTGTTAAGCATTTGGGTGAGGTAACTGGAAAATGAAAGTGTTTTAAGTTTTGATAAATTTAGCTGAATTTGTGATTCAACCACCAATTTAAATTTCTAACTTCATATAATTTGGCATATTAGGTATAGGCTTTTTTTCATAGGAAAGAAGGCTCTAATTTCATTTTGGACAAGGCAAAGCAGTTTGGTTTTTCACCTCATAGCTTACACTACCCATAACTGTCACTCATTCGACTTTTCTGTCTCTGACATAAAAGATCTGTGGAGTGTGCAGTGTCATTTGCTTTTTGTCGCATCGTCAGTGAAGCGTTGTGACATGGTGACACCAGGAATGGGTAAACCTGCGTTAGAGCACTTCCTGAAAAACTGACACCCCCAGGAACAGGCTTTCTAGTTCCATTGTGTCCAGAGCACCTAGTGTGATCAGAGAATTGAAACTTGAGTCAGAGCAGTGTTGCCGCCAGATCCCACCCTGTGATGGCAGGTTTGGCTTCTCACCGCCGTGCGGGCACGGCTTGAAAACATGTGGGAAGCACGTTCCCGGCTTCTGTGATCAGGCAAATTTATTAACAACAATGAGGTCACAGCAATTTTCAATAAATCATGACTAGCTGATTTATTTCAAAAGATCCATATAGCAGTAAACAATACCATTTACATTTAATTAGTTTTATTGAACGAAAGGCAATTTTATTTGTAATGAACCACATGTTATGATTAAGGATGTATTTTAATGACCTTTAAGTAATGCGAACAAATGTTGCCCTTGACCTAATAGCAGAGGCTTTCCTACATTATTGAAAACTTCAGAATGATTTTTAAATTATCATGAAAAGCTTCAAATGACATTGTCATTATTGTGCCATTATTCAGTCATTTGATGTCTAATATACTAGATGAAATGCACTCCTTTCAGTGTTCTTGTGCATTCAGAAATATGGGGGCTGTTGTTAGGCAGTTCTTTATTTCCATGTATCAAAAGGTATTCTGTTATATGAAAACATCACTTTTTAAAAATTACTGTGACAGCGTAGTGCTTAAATGATGGACATGCTCACTCAGTCGTGTCCGACTCTTTGCAACCCCATGGACTAAAACCCTCCAGGCTCCTCTGTCCATGGAATTTTCCAGGCAAGAATAATAGAATGGGTTGCCATTTCCTACTCCAGGGGACCTTTCCAATCCAAGGATCGAACCCACGTCTCCTGTGTCTCCTGCATTGACAGCCAGATTCTTTATCACTGAGCCGCCTGGGAAGGCCCTCGAATGATGAGTGATCCTCAGGCTTCCTCAGACTTGCTGGGAAAGATTGAGGGCAGGAGGAGAAGGGAACAACAGAGGATGAGATGGTTGGATGGCATCACCAACTTAATAGACTTGAATTTGAGCAGACTCCAGGAGATAGTGAGGAATGGGGAATCCTGGTGTGCTGTAGTTCACGGGGTCACAAGAATCAGACATGACTTAGCGACTGAACAGCAACAACAAAAAGACTGAAGTATGCATTTAACTAAAAATGATTATGAAAAGTTAAAGTTGTATAATTTCACATTAAATTAAGAACCTTGTAATTATATAGATCCATTTAGCACACTCATTTTTGGTGCTAAAGTACATTGCACAGTTTTTGTGTGCACATATTTTTGTATGTATTTGTATACGTTCTACATGTAGTATGTCTGAATATATCATAAACTGTTCTGATATTTTATCTGTATTTTAAAGAAATAAAGTGAAAAGCCAGGATTTTTATTTTTATTTTTATTTTTCTTCTGTATTAACCATTTTTGTTCCTCACCATTCCTTCCTAAAGACCTGAGTTTTTACTGAATATCGTTTCCCGTCAACCTAGAGAACTTCTGTTAGCATTTCTTGTAGTTTATGCCTGCTAGCAGTGAGTTCATATTTTCTTTATCTCAAAATATTGTAGTTTCACCTGTTTTGTGAATGTTGAATTCACAAAATGTTGAATGTTGATACTTGCTGAATGTTGAATTCAGAGTTGACCAGTTCCCCCGCCTCCCCCTCCTCCAGTACTTTAAATATTTTGTTCCATTATGTTCTGCTTTCATTATTTGTGATGAAAAATCAGTATTATTTTGATAGTTTTTTTCTCTGTATAGACTGTGTCATTTTTCTCTAGGTATTTTTGAGATTTTTCGTTATATTTGGTTTCTTATTTAGCTGTGACTTTGTGTCAGGTTTTACTCACCTGTCGGGAGGGTTTGCTGAGCTTCCTCAGTCTGCACACGTGTGACTGTCAGCCAGTCTGGCATGGTTTTGGCCTCTGTTTCTCAGAAAGCTTTTCCTGCCCTTTCTCCTGTGCACTCTTCCAGGACCTCACCTGCCGTGCTCAAGGATGCTGCGACCACACTCGCTGTCACTGTCTCGTTCCCTGTGTGTTCTTCACAGTCGCCGTCTCTTGACCTGTCTTCAGGTTCACTGACTGACTGTTCTCCGTTAAGCCTATCTAATGAGTGAATTTATTTCAGTTGTGTTTATTTTCAATTCTAGAACTTCCAGTTGGTCCTTTTTTGTAAATATGTTTTCTTTTTCTCTGTTGTGATTTCCTATTTGTTTATTCTTCATGAGAATGTTTTCCTTTAAAGATTTGGTATGTCCTAATAACTGCTTTGAAATTCTCATTTGGTCTCATTCTGATGTCTGGTCATGTCAGAATTAGTCTTCATTGATTAGATTCTCCTTGAACATGGATCTTGTATTCTCATTTCTTCCTGTGTCTGGACATTAGGATTGTATCTTCAACATACTGATACCTTGTAGAGACTCTGGATTCTATAATGTTCTGAAGAGTATTGGGTTTTTTTGTTTGGTTTGGTTTGAACTGATGTTAACTGGACTGAAGTCAGACTCTCACCTCCGTCTTCCCTGCAGTGGAGAGCCATGGAGGTCTTTTGCTCCTTTCTTCTGGCTGAGCTGGAATCTGCCTGCACGAGGGGCTCGGGGCTCAGGCTGAGAGCATGGGGCTTGCAGCACCCAGCCTCCTGGAGCTGCCCTCTGGGGCTTCACCTCCTCTCTGGAGCTTCAGCATCTGTGATCTGACCTTTGTTCTTCACGCCTGGAAATCTGCAGTTTTCTGAGTGTTAGCAGCCATGAGGCAAAACAAAACAGAAAACAAAAGCAAAACTTAGAAGAATGGCAGACTCTGTTAAGGGATCCTCCAGATCCCCCCAGTTTTGATGCTTCTCTCAGGGAACCCCCAGGGCTTAGCACGTGCGCCTCATTGCCTTGGTCGCTACCATGAAAGGGCCCAGAGTAGTTAGCACGGAGAACAGGCACGGGGTGGCTTCGCAGGAAGACAAGTCGTGTTCAGGAACTGGTCAGGAGGCGCTCTGAATCTTCAGACTTTTCAGATAGCATTCCATAGCTCCAGCCCTACCATCCTGCCCATTTATCTCAGGCATGATCCAGGACAGGTCATCCCCTTTGGGGACAGTGGCTTCAGTAAGTAGACTGCTGCAGGAGGTGTGTGTACAGGAGGAGTCTTGAAAAGTGGCTCAGGCTCACAGTCAAGCTCATGGTCCATGGGGGCAGCACCAGGTGCTGTCTGTTTAGGAGCATCTCCCGACTGCTTCTGACACAACCTGCCATGAGGTATAGCAGTTGTCCTTAAAAGTCAAGAGATCCCCACACCTCTCTTGAGCTTAAAAGTGGTTTCTTTGGGTTCTTTTGCTTCCCGATTCATAGTACTGGCACACAACATATAAGAAAATCATCTCTTTTGGTAAATGATATATGAAAAATATTAGTTGGTAACTGAGAACTTGCCAAGTAATTTTGTTTAATTATTATGTTATTAATTCAGATATTCTATATTCCAGGACCTTTTTTCTATCAACGCTTATGTTTATGCTCAGAAGCCACAATTGGATATTCATAGTTTTGAAGGCACATTTACGAGGGTAAGTTAAATCTTTTGTTAAATCGTGTATATTCATTGTGTACGTTAAAAACATTATAGCAAACCTTTATTTTGAAAGTGTAATTAAATCAAGAATCAATTCAAACAAGCTCTGAACTTAAAAGTGAAGACCTAGAGAATATTTCAGGTTCTTAAATTTTCCTGTGTCAGATATTTCTTTGAAATACATTAAGTAGTTTTTCTGTTTTTAGCATATTTACTCTTAATAAGACCCTTCTCTCTTAAAATATTATGAGTCAGTAAAATGAAGTAATTCAGCTATTTTAGTTTTTCTTTTGGACAATATGATATCCACTTCATTTCTTGATTTTTAGTAACTGGTGGATGGATGTGTATGTATAAGTGCACATGCATTTTCTTATATACATATATGTATTTCATTCTACATTCTTTTCACTGGTGTTTTGGTATAGCTTAAAGTCCCCTCTTCCCTCAATTATTTTTGGGATTTGGTAACTTTTGGTTTTAGCAGCTTATACCAATGATATAAATGACTTATAATACTTGAGGGATTTTAATATTTACAATTGTAGTTTATTTTTACTTGCTACAATTATTTTTAAAGATTTATGGTAGGACAACCATCTTTGTCTCACTTTTGGTCACATACAAGGGTTGGTGAACAGTTGTATCATTTGAGGAAGCGTTTGCTAAGGGCATATTGTGTGTCGGGTAGTGAGCAGAGTGGGAATGTAGATATGAGGAGGAGGAGATGGGCATGACTCTATGACTTCATTTCCACAAGTGCTGCCGTAAAAGTAGCTGCAGTTTATTCCTGGCCTCACCGCCTCTCCAGAGTGCCCAGGCCAATGGTGAGAGCAGACAGCATCACCTGTCGCTAATATGCACAGCATAAAGGTGGGAGAGTTCTGAAGATTGCATTTTCCTGTGAGTGGGAACAGGTCCAAATGCACGGGTAGTGTCAGAGCCCAGACCCTGACTGCAGCCAGGCTTTTTGTTAACATGTGTGAATTACTGTAGGTTCTTAACAGTATAGTTCATTGCCTTCATTTGATGTTCCTAGCAAGGTTTTTTTTCACTCATTTTAATTATTTCAGATGTGACTTTCAGATTATTTCAGATGGAAAAACCTTTGCTTTTGTGTGCATTTTTCAAAAAGGAGGAAAGAAAAAAACCATGTTAAATGTAACTTGTTTTGTAACTGGAGCTTAGTTTACCAAAATAACAACTGAACATTTTAAAAAGTGGTATCTGCTTATATTCCTTTTTTATAGTGTAATGTATCAATACAAAGGAGAAAATATGTTTCTTTTGACTCAGCCTGTGTAGTTTAATAAGAATCAGAGATTGATTAAGGTGTCCTGTGGCAATAGACATGTTGTATGTGTCACTGCCCGCTGCAGAGTTTAAGGCAGATGTGCATGCTGTGCTTACTATCCGTTCCCTTGAAACAGTGTCAGGGTTACCTCAGTTATGTGCTGTATGGCATTTTGTGGTATATAAATGATTCATGTTATTATTACTGATATCATTAATTTTGCTTATTGTTAAAGACATAGCTATTCTCTCTGTACTTTGGAGTTTAAAACTGTAGCCAGTTTTGAAATATTAACAGCATTTGTAGTCCTTTAACATCACATTCCCACTTAATCTTTTTTATGCTGCATTTTCTACTGTAATTTCCTTTGTAAACCATAGCACACTTACCATTGTTCGTGTCTTTTTCAATCAAAATACTCTCCTTTTAAAAAGCATATCCCTATTGTTTGTTAAATACGGTGCACTATTGAGAAAACAGCTTGAAATTGTAACATTTTGCACTCTCCCCCTCAAGGCAAATTTTATCTTTTCAAACTATATGACATTAAGAGTAAGGAAACCCAGAGAGAAAGTTGTTTAGAGATAACTTCTTTCCCATCTTCCCAGTCTGTCTTCTGTACTATATGAGATTGGTAAAGAACTATCGTTTACAGTAATTTTCTCTATATTAGAAAAATGTTTAATGTTTAAAGTCCATCATTGTTGTTACAGAATTGAAAGCAAACTGCATAGGCACTGTGTATTCTTCAGCACATAATTGTGTTAGAAACTGACAAAAGCATTCACGTGATTAAAGAGTTCTGGAAAAGTAATGGGAGAACCAACTTAAATTTTAAAGCTAAATTGTATAGAACCTTGTATTTGCAGTTCAGAAAACTTTATAACAGTGTTATATTTTACAATGCCCTTGTCTGTCTTGGCGTTTCACACAGTCGTAATGCTATATGCAAAGATATGCATGCAGTAATGGTTTTAACTTTCCATGTCAGGGGAACCACAGGGAGCGTCTGAAACTAATACAGTTGTACCCCTTGTACTTTTGTGGTCAGCTGATGGCCAGCTGTGGGCAGGTGGTCTTAAGGAGTTGCTAAAAGAAAGGAGGTGGCTTAGAGTAACAACATGCTGATGCCTCATTATTAGTTCCATCACAAGGGTTAGAAACCAGAGGAGGAGGTTCATGTTTATCTCTTCTTAGATTTATTCTCTTACTGGACAGATGTGACTGCCTGTTCTGTGCTAGGAGTTCACAACATCAAAATCAGTGCCATAGTTACATTGCTCACAGTCTGAAGGGAAACTAAACATGGGAATTGCTAGATGCAGTAAAAATAATCCAGAATTCACATTGGAGAGTAATTTTATATATTTGTCTTGTGCCTTAAATGATAACTGTGTGAATCAGCAGTCGGCAGGGTGTGTCCTAGTCTGCACTTAGTTTTCCAGGCCATGGCTAAAGTGCCTGCACTGGCCTGCAGTTAAAGGATGTGCCATGTAAACTGTGTGTAGGAGGTAGGCAGGAGGGTATCACACTTTTTCTGACTCTCCATCAGTGTTAAGATTCTAAGACCATCTCTGTGAATGAATCAGAAGTTGATCTGTTCAGTCAAAAATTTAAGTACGAAATAGTTACTGTGTAAAGGCCGCCTCCTTCTCTCTTTCAAGAGTTGATACTAGCAGTTTTTTTGTGAGCTGTGGGATTTTCTGTATATATGATCATAGCATCAACAAACAGATAATTTTATATCTTCCTTTCTAAATTGTACCTTCTATTTCTTGTACAGTTATTCTGGCTGAAACTTCAGGTGTTCTGTCAGTTAGTTGTGGTGAAAGCGGGTGTTCTGATCTCAGAGGAAAGGTTTTAGTATTTCACCGTTTTATATGTTACACATGGTGGGTTTTTCATAATGGCTTTTTTTTTTTTCCCCATTTATTTTTATTAGTTGGAGGCTAATTACTTTACATCATTACAGTAGTTTTTGTCATACATTGAAATGAATTAGCCATGGATTTACATGTATTCCCCATCCCGGTCCTCCCTCCCACCTCCCTCTCCACCCGATCCCTCTGGGTCTTCCCAGTGCACCAGGCCCGAGCACTTGTCTCATGCACCCAACCTGGGCTGGTGATCTGTTTCACCCTAGATAATATACATGTTTCAATGCTGTTCTCTTGAAACATCCCACCCTCGCCTTCTCCCAGAGTCCACAAGTCTGTTCTATACATCTGAGTCTCTTTTTCTGTTTTGCATATAGGGTTATCGTTACCATCTTTCTAAATTCCATATATATGTGTTAGTATACTGTAATGGTCTTTATCTTTCTGGCTTACTTCGCTCTGTATAATGGGCTCCAGTTTCATCCATCTCATTAGAACTGATTCAAATGAATTCTTTTTAATGGCTGAGTAATATTCCATGGTGTATATGTATCACAGCTTCCTCATCCATTCATCTGCTGATGGGCATCTGGGTTGCTTCCCATAATGGCTTTTAATATAAGGAGGTAGTTCCCTTCTATTCCTAGTTTGTTGAATGTTTTCTGTCAAGAAAAGGCTTTGAATTTTGGCAAATGCATTTTCTGCATCAATTGAGGTGATCATGTGGGGTATTTTTTCCTTCATTCTGTTATTGTGATATATTTTGTTGATTGATTTGCATGTTGAATCATGCTTGTATTTCAGGAATAAATCTCACTTGGTCATGGAGTATAATCCTTTAATTTGCTGCTTAATTTGGTTTTCTGATGTTTTGTGTAGGATATTTGTATCATTGTTCATAGAAGATATTGATATGTAGTTTACTTTTCTAGGTAGTCTCTTTGTCTGGCTTTGATATCAGGGTTGTCCTTCCTTCAGTTTTATCAGTTGTTGTTTCATACATTGTCTTTCATTAGGAACATGCATGCGTGCTAAGTCGCTTCAGTCGTGTCCGACTCTCTGTGACCCCATGGACTGGAACCAGCCAGGTTCCTCTGTCCATGGGATTCTCCAGGCAAGAAGACTGGAGTGGGTTGCCATGCCCTCCTCCAGGGGATCTTCCCGACCCAGGGATTGGACCTTCTTTCAAATTAGTTACATCCAATGGCTCTTATGTCTCCTGCATTGGCAGGCGGGTTCTTTACCACTGCACCCACATGGAAAGGCCCATTAGGAGCATAATTGTTTTTAATTATCATCTTTTTGCCTTATTTAATTAATACATAATGTCTCTTGTGATCCTTCTGTCTGCTCAAACTACCTTGAATCCCTTTAGTGATTTTTTCATTTTGATCATAATACTTTTCAGCTCATGAATTTCTTTTGGTTTCTCTTTGGATTTTCTGTCTCTTCATTCACATTTCTGCTTTGTTTATACTTTGTTTTCTTGACTTTCTCCATATCTTTGTCTTTAAACATCTTTAATACTTTTCTTTTAGTCTTTGTCTAGTATATCTGCCATCAGGTCTTTTTCAGGGATAGTTCCTGTTGATTTATATTTTTCCTTTGAATGGAGCATACTTTTCTGTTTCTTTTATGCCTTGTTACTTTTTGCTGTTCAACAAGCATTTGAATATAATGATGTGGTAACCCTGGAAGTTAAAATCAGGGTTTGCTGGGTTTCTGTGTTTGCTTTTGTTTGTTGTTGTTTGATTGTCAGCTCAGCCTGAGGCGTAAACTTGATATCTTCTTGTGTCTTTTCTGAGCCTTTTCTTGGGCATGTGCCATTGTTTTCTGTTTTTTTCCTGTATATGCAGTTGGTTTTGAATGTCCTGGTCTTTAATATCTGGCTCCCAAAAGGGGAAAAAGAGAGAAATGGTAGGGGTTAAAAGATCACTGGTCCTTGAAGTCCCCTGGAGATCACTTCTCTGGGTGGGGAAGGGGTAGCAGCAGTGGCCACCTACCTTGTTAGCTGCATCTCTGCCAACCAGTGCGGCATCGGAGCACAGATTCCCAGTCCTGAAGCATAGGGTCCTTTTGTCCACCCTGGCTCCCACAGGCGGCTCCAGAAACATGTGTGACCTCTGGAACTTGCCACCCTTCCCCAGCTCCGGATTCCAAATTAGTTACATCAGATGGATTCTGTCCCTGAGGTTGTTGTCCAGGTGGGGAGTGTTTTCCTGGTGCTTCCTGCTCCACCGTCATCCCAGAAGCATGTGTAAATTCCTGTCTTTTTGCCTATTTTTCACTGCTTTTTCTCTGCTTGTTAGTTGAATGCAACTGGTGGGCTTGTTTTAACACTGTGGATATCTGAAGTATGAGTAATAAAAAAGTTGCTAATTTGCATTTTTCTTTCTTTTCTCTCCCTGAATAGGAAGACAGTGATCCACCTGTTCATGAAAGTCTCAGCATAGAAAATACATTGTGGGCAAGCACTGTGGTTGCATCAGGTGAGAAAGGAATTGTGGTTTTAGTGTTGAGTTCGCACATGTAGGAGATGCTTTGTGTGTTTAGGTGACTCCAGACAAGCATGTGTCAGAGTGCTTTCATCACAGGGGGACCTCATGGGCCTGGCCTGACAGTCTGCCTCTCAGACGAGCCCAGAGCAAGGCCCCTGTAAGGTCCTCACACTTTGAGGAGAAACTGAGCTGCACGGAGGCTGCTCCTTTGTAGGGAGACAGTTCTGACACCTGTTTCATGACAGACTTGTCACTGTGCCTTCAAGAAGGTGGTGCAGCAGAACTGGTGAGGGGGTAGGGGGCAGCTGGTGAGTTTAGAGGGATCTTACACTGCTCATCCATCTAACGGAACGCAAGGGGGTCGATGTGGTGGGTTGTCTGTGGGGGAATTGTTAGATGAGGCAGGGGCCTGACGAGGTGGATCTGATTAGCCCTTTAGGGGCCAGGGTACAGGTTCTTTCACGTGAAATTGGAGCATGTTGGTTTATTTTTAGGGCTTCCCTGGGCGCTAGCAGTGAAAATCAACCTTCCAGTGCAGGAGATGCAAGAGATGTGGGTTCAGTCCCTGGGTCAGGGAAGATCCCCTGGAGGAGAAAATGGCAACCCATTCCAATGTTTTTGCTAGTTGTCAAACAGGGAAGCATATACATGTGCATTTCATCAAGTGGACTTCTCTGAGAGGTGAGACACTCTTAAGGGCTTCCCCTTTCAGAAGGTGGTTGACCCTGTGGATAGTACCAGGAGGCAGCAGCTGGGAGCGTCAGGGTGCTAGCAGGGAGGATGCAGGACTGTCTGTCCTGGCGTCTGTCGCCAGTGCAGCCCCCCTGACCCCTGCCCTGGGGCTTTGTGTGGGGTCTCTGCTCCAGACCAGTGTGCCAGAGTCCTTATGGATCCTGTCCTTCAGGAGCTCATGGTGAGAAAGACAGTAAGGAAATGAGACAAAGGCAGTTCCCTAGCAGTTCAGTGGTTAGGTGGAGAAGGAAATGGCACCCCACTCCAGTACTCTTGCCTGGAAAATCCCATGGATGGAGGAGCCTGGTAGGCTGCAGTACATGGGGTTGCTGAGGGTTAGATTCGACTGAGCAATTTCACTTTCACTTTTCCCTTTCATGCACTGGAGAAGGAAATGGCACCCCACTCTAGTATTCTTGCCTGGAGAATCCCAGGGACAGAGGAGCCTGGTGGGCTGCCGTCTGTGGGGTCGCACAGAGTCGGACACGACTGAAGCGACTTAGCAGCAGCAGCAGCCAGTGATTAGGACTCAGTGCTTTCACTTCTGGGGCCCAGGTTCGATCCCTGGTTGGGGAACGTAAGATCTTGCAATCTGCACGGTGCAGCTGAAGCAAAAGGAAAAGAAAGAAAATGAGACAAATCATCTGAGCTTTGCTGAGTGTCTCAGAAGAGTGCAGGGTGCCCTGAAAACAAACAAGTAAAAAGCTCACCTGTCAGGGTCCGGAAGGCTTCTCTGTGGAAGGTACAGATGAACTAGATTTAAAAACAGACAGATGCGCCCAAAGGAGAGGATGCAGCGAGAACCTGGAGCCTGACCACTCAGCGCTGACCACCAGGCAGAGGCCTCGTGCCGAGGGCACTGCAGGCTGAAGACACTGGTTCAGGCCTGGGTGCCCAGCACGCAGAGCAGGCTGTTCTCTGTGTGTCTGAACGCACGCGTGTGCACACAGGTGACAGGCTGCTCCTGCAGGAGAACACCTGTCCCTTTAGAGGGGAGGGGAGGAAGTGTGATAGCAGACAACTCTTCAGGTATTACTTTTTGTCATGAGGAGTTCCTAGTGAAAAGAGAGAGGAAGTAAGGATTGCACATGGTGAGAGACCTCAGAGGTGCCTCCTGAGTCCCAGGTGCTGGGCTATGCTCAGATGCCACCGCCATCAGCAGGGTCACATCCCCAGGCTGTGTGCTGCTGGGCTAGGCATGGAGTCCAGGCCTTCACCTTCAGCACTTAGCATGTCATAGTCTGTGGGAAACCCCACAGCATCCACAATTAGGTACCTGGTCACAGATTTTGCGTTTCCTGCATCTAGGTGTTGTGTACAATTTTTTTTCATTATATTGATATGTATTCTTATAAAGGATCAAGATTGGGTTTACTCATAAAGATATTTGAAGATTCTCTTTCTTTATAAATCCATTTCATCTTTGTTCCTGCATGTTAGACTGTTCGACTGGTCCGCAGTCCTAGCGACTTGTGTGCTTCTCAAAGAACTGGGCTTGTGGGCCTCAGATAATTCCTTGTGCACACCGTTTCTCTCCTGACCTTCAGTCTCAGCATGACCTTGGCAGGTGGTGTAGCTCCCAGTTGTGAACCGTGCCATTGAAGACACAGACTTAGGCATCATAACGCAATTACTGCATAGGTAACCCTTTCTTATTAAGGTACAGAATACAGTTGCTGGAGTATTTTATCTTCTGAGAGACTGTTTAGGTTGTTTAAAACCATCCATTCCAAAAGTTTAAATAAAGTACATTTAATTTTAATTTCTGTTTAGGCATTTTTAAAATGCAAACTTTTTTCATGAATTTGAAATCTTTTAACGCATACTTAACTATTTAAAGACGTTATTGATGTGAATAATTTTTATATTCCCTCACTCCCATGCACTGAAGTATGCTTAAAATACTTTGGACTTCCAGAAGTACTATAAGAACTCTTGTCTTCTTTCACTTGATTACAAATTGAGAAAGAAAGACCAGAATTTTTTAAAATCGTATTCTTCAAAAGTTACGTGTCACTACGATACATAAAGTGGTAACTAGTGAGGACCTGCTGTGTAGCGCAGGGGATGCTGCTCAGTACTCTGTCATGGCTTGTACAGGAAAAGAGTCTAAAAAAGTAGCTAGGTTTTATTTTATTATTTATCATTTTGTTTTATTTATTAATATATGTATAACAGATTCACTTGGCTGTGCACTTGAAACTAACCCTAACATTGTAAATCATCTATACCCCAATAAAAATTTAAAAAGTGTCAATTGAGTTCAAGTTGCTTCCTGGTAGAAGCAACTCAGGTCTTCCTTCCTTGTAGGAACTGAACATCTGGGAGCAAGGACTAAAGTTGACAGACAGACCCAAGGACTGAGGGCACCAGAGAGGGACAAATGGACTTCCTAGGGGGCCATGTTCCTTCCCCTTGTTGGTTCAGAGAGCCAGGAACCCGCCATGTTTCAGTGACAGGTGGATGTGAGCATGCAATCATAAGCATCTGAGCCTGGAAGCAAGAATGAGTCTTCAAGAGCAGGACCGCTGGACTTGGGTGCCAGATGGGGTCCAGCTGAGCCCCAGAGCAGGACCGCTGGGTGTGTGTGCCAGACGGGGTCCAGGCTGAGCCCCAGAGCAGGACCGCTGGGCGTGTGTGCCCAAACAGGGTTCAGGGGGAGTCCCAGAGCAGGACCGCTGGGTGTGTGTGCCAGACGGGGTCCAGGCTGAGCCCCAGAGCAGGACCGCTGGGCGTGTGTGCCCAAACAGGGTTCAGGCTGAGCCCCAGAGCAGGACCGCTGGGTGTGTGTGCCCAAACAGGGTCCAGGCTGAGCCCCAGAGCAGGACCGCTGGGCGTGTGTGCCCAAACAGGGTCCAGGCTGAGCCCCAGAGCAGGACCGCTGGGTGTGTGTGCCCAAACAGGGTCCAGGCTGAGCCCCAGAGCAGGACCGCTGGGTGTGTGTGCCAGACGGGGTCCAGGCTGAGCCCCAGAGCAGGACCGCTGGGCGTGTGTGCCCAAACAGGGTTCAGGCTGAGCCCCAGAGCAGGACCGCTGGGTGTGTGTGCCCAAACAGGGTCCAGGCTGAGCCCCAGAGCAGGACCGCTGGGTGTGTGTGCCAGACGGGGTCCAGGCTGAGCCCCAGAGCAGGACCGCTGGGTGTGTGTGCCCAAACAGGGTCCAGGCTGAGCCCCAGAGCAGGACCGCTGGGCGTGTGTGCCCAAACAGGGTTCAGGCTGAGCCCCAGAGCAGGACCGCTGGGTGTGTGTGCCAAACGGGGTCCAGGCTGAGCCCCAGAGCAGGACCGCTGGGTGTGTGTGCCCAAACAGGGTCCAGGCTGAGCCCCAGAGCAGGACCACTGGGCGTGTGTGCCCAAACAGGGTTCAGGCTGAGCCCCAGAGCAGGACTGCTGGGTGTGTGTGCCCAGACGGGTTCAGGGGGAGTCCCAGAGCAGGACTGCTGGGTGTGTGTGCCAGATGGGATCTAGGCTGAGCCCCAGAGCAGGACCACTGGCTGGGCGTATGAGCCCAAACAGGGTCCAGGCTGAGGCCCAGAGCAGGACCGCTGGGCGTGTATGCCAGACGGGGTCCAGGCTGAGCCCCAGAGCAGGACCGCTGGGTGTGTGTGCCAGACGGGGTCCAGGGGAGTCCCAGAGCAGGACTGCTGGGCGTGTGGGCCAGACAGGGTCCAGGCTGATACTGATAGTGATCAATACAGAAAGTGAGAGTAAATATTTGAAAACTTATATAAGAATTTAATGAAGTGATTTAATGTTAAGAAAATTGGGACATATATTGTCTCAAAAATTTTTGTTTCGATAATTTATTGATGTGGTATTTTACAAAATTAGTCCTCATGACCACTTAGAAATTTAAAAATAGAACCTGTACCATGTAGTTTGCAACGCTCTTGCTCTGGAGAAAATTTAGTATCAGAGGTCAGACAGCAGGCGAACCCCTTCCCCTCGGGTGTCCCTAGAGACTGGACCGGAGAGCACGGACAGAAAAGCAGGATGGAGTTCGAGAGGCAGGAACTGGGGGCAGAGAACAGGTACCAGCCTGCAGCTCATGATTCAGACTTTGGGCTCGAGGGGTGTTGTTGCGGGCTGGCTCCCCCTCACCTCCTGTGGTTTTGCTCCTCCCCTGATGTGCCCATTGGTGGAGCCCAGACTCCGTTCAGGTCTCACTGGTCACTCTCTGTGTCTGCCGTTGGCAGAGTGGGAGCCCATAGTCACACAGGGCTCAAGACCACAGTAAATGCAGACCTCCCAGCTTTGCCAGGGGCTTTCAGTTAAAAAGGGAACAAAGGCATGCTGCTTCTAAGAAGGGGCAGTCATGACCTTGGCGGATATCACGCTGAGTGACACGCTGGCATCTTCTGCCTTTCCGGGGTTCCATGGAGGGATGAGTGACAGCAGCTGTCCTGCTCTCATGGACCCGAGATTGCCACTGCCGTATCTGCCCTGCAGGTCCTGCCTCAGCGCCACAGATTCCACTCGCTACAGTAACGAGACAGAAGAGGCTTGTATAATTACATGGTTAGTTGTACAGTGGTTGACTTCAGTCAGTAGTATAGACACTGTCTTTCTCACCTCAGTTATATTTCTCACCTTCAAATTTGGTGAAAAGTTAGAAATATAAATTACTCATAGCAGCAGTTCAAGAAACATACTTCCATGTTTTTGTTTTTTGGTAATCCTTTTTGGCTGCCTAATTTTAGCCCACGGGATTTTCCTTGCATTTTGGGGGAAATCCCCCAGAGAAGGGAAAGGTTACCCACTCCAGCATTCTGGCCTGGAGAATTCCATGGACTGTATCATCTGTGGGGTCGCAGAGTCGGACACGACTGCGTGACTTTGACTCATGCTCTGTGATTGACCTGCAGCATGTGAGATCTTAGTTCCCCGAGCAGGGACTGAACCCGTGTGCCCTGCCCTGCACGGCAGATTCTCAACCCCTGGACCACCAGGGACATCCCCATGGTTTTTAAGTTGGTATTTCAGAAATGAGTACCTCTGATCTGAGCCTTTGTAATCTATAGGTCATTCTTGGGGTATTTTATTTTTCTTTTATCTTAAGTTTGATAGAGCACAAAGTTAACAATTTCTTTCTGACATGTATGATTAGAAAACAAAACTTTCAGGAGATGTGAGTAAAAGAGACATACAGATTTCAAAGCAAATACTGTCTTTATAATATTTCTCTTACTGTTTTCATTGTCTGCGTGCTGAAATGTCCACAAAGTTTCTTGTACCTGGTTGTCCTGAATCTTTACAGTGGAAAGATGCTCTCAGACTCCTGTTCAGAGGAAATGGCTCACCTGGTACCATGTCGTTTGTGGTCACAAGTTTGATCAGTTTAATGTAGGCTCTCTCAGTGTAACTTCATTGTTCAAGGTACCATTTTAGTAGGCATTAGTGAATGAGCAACTTCTGTTGTCACACTTTCTGTTGTTACCAAAGAGAGGATTAGTGCATTTTCATTACATGAGAAATCAGTTGAGTTTTTCAAAGTCTGTTTTTAAAGTTAAGATTAGATTTTATTGAGTTACCAAAGTTAAATATGCTATTAGATAAATATGTATAGAATCAAATGGTACATTAATATTTTACTAGGAGGTGCTACCTCTGCTTAACATTCATGTTTCTCTGTAAGGGCCACTTCTGTGTTTTGCAGGTACTGTAATAGGTGTGGTCATCTATACTGGAAAAGAGACTAGAAGTGTCATGAATACATCAAATCCAAAAAACAAGGTAGGTTAGATGGAGCACTGACTGCTTTCATGAGCAGCCTCTGCTTTCCCTGGGAGAGGACAAGCGGTTCCAGGCAGCTCGGTCGTGTTAGCTTCATGCATGTCATAGGAGCAGAGCTTCCTGTGTTGGTGGTCTGGGGCATGGATTCTCTGTGTAACAGCAAGCTTGTCTGGAAGAATTTTCAGAACTACTTTTCTTTGCTTAATCAAGAGTTTTATATGTCTCTTAAATTTTCATTGTTGTATATATAATTTGCCCATAATTTAACAGTTAATTATGGGTCTTTTAATTTCTCCTCAATCTATTTATAATTTGCACTCTATTTTTATGTTGATGGTTCACTTTTAAAATGAATCTGTATTAATGTTTTTATGGTATTTAACTTGATAGTGTATTGTTAAAGTAGTTTTAAGTTATTTCCGTTTCAGGAGAAGTATGTTGAAAATTAGATTTTAGTTTTAAAGACTGCTAGATTATATTCCTAAAATTATATTTCTGTTATAGTCCTAAAATTGTTATTTATGTAGTCATTGTATAAGTTAAATCATAACAAAAAATTAGTTTGAATTCTCAGTAGTTATTATTTAAGTAACATGTTTTGTATCAAGTCATAGTATGTGTTAATATCTGCTCAATGACAAGCTCTTTCTTACTGCATTTTACTCATTGTTCTTTGAAATACAACTTCTGTGTATCTGAGTAGAACAAGAAGTCCTCTCATGGAGCCATGCCTGCTTTGTGAGTAGTTAACAGAAGAGCTTGTCTTCTGTAGGAAATTTTATAACCAAGTGATAGAAATGAAATCATTCTTTGAGGAAATACCTTTTAGGACAGGATGTGTCTCATTTTTTCAGCTAAATACTATTTTAAAAAATAGTTAACCTTCAGAGGCTAGCAAAGCGTCCCTGATTCTCTGAGTGGCTGGCCCGTCCGCAGAGCTGCTGACTGACGATGATGGAGGGCGGGAGTTGCCAGTGAGGTCGATGGCGCTTACATCTCTGTGTCTGTTAGGGCTCCAGGTGTCTGCCTGGCACATGTTTACAGAACTCAAAAAAAAGGTTGTGCTACTGTTGTTTTAGTAGAAATTCTGATTTTGATAATGGGGAGAAATAAATCTCTGTCGATTTATATAAGCAAAGTTTTATAAACTTTGCCTTAATTTGAGCAAATCAGATATATCTGTCAGTAATTCTGCAATAGAGTTAAATTATTTAAAAATAAATTATTATACTAATGACAGGAGTTAGCATCACATACATAGTTATGTGTGTTTTCCGGGTAGTATGGTGTTTTTCTTTTCTTCAGTAGGCAAATCTAGGATGTCTAATAATGCATGTATGATTTCTAGGGTTTTTTCCTCAATCATTTTGCTTTTACATTTATTATGCTAATTGAGGATAAATTTAGTTTTAAATATTAACTTTAAAGCCTTGAAACGCTTTAATACAGCTTTCTAATTCTCCCTTACCCCTCAGTGCAGCTCACCTCTGTCACTCACTGTCTGCCCTCGGTCACTTCTTTTCTCAGGTCACCTTTGGTGTTGGCTCAGTGAGCTGTTCCCTTGGGTGCCAGTGTCCTTTGCTGGGTTTATGACGCAGCTAAGACCCTGGAGGCTGGCCAGCCTGGGCTAGACTCTGGGTGTTGCCTCTGACCCGCTCTTTGCCTCTGGGCACTCGGTAGACGTTGCCTCTCCTTATTACCTTTCTGTGAGGTGAAATGTTAAGTCAAAATGAGTGCCCAAGCCCCGCTGCCAGTCAGGACACGCCTCCAACAGCTCCCGCCCCATCAGGCCTCGTGTCTGCCCTCCCCCCTCCTCTGCGTCCTCCCCTCTCCTCCTCCTCCTGGTTTTACACAGCCTTCTCAGTGTCCTTGGGGTTAGGAAAAGCATCTTGGGGGTTCTGCAGGATTGGACTCGGACCCTTGCTCAGGCACTTGTTGGCCTTACACAGGGAGCAGACGTGTCCCTTCTGTGGCCGCACCTTACCCAGGGCTTGGCTAGCGTTTGCTGCAGCCCTTCTGGGGGGGGCCCTCGTGATGCTCCCAGCTGCTCACAGGCTGTGCATGTGGTGTCAGGAGCCTGCACAGTGGCCCCCAAGCAGACAGAGCCAACGGGCTGCAGCGTGGGACCTGCCTTGTCCGCGCGGGGCTGCTTCTCCCAAAAGACACTCTGGGTGGTGGAGCACCAGCTTGACATGGAAACAGTTTTATAAATCAAGGAATCATCTTAGGAGAGAAATAAAATCTCTCAATGTGCATAGGTCATTAAATCTTTCTAAGTGTTAAATGCTAGATTTATAAGAATAAAATTCAGGAAAATGTTATAAGCATGCTATAGTGGGCAAAAATTAGCTGATGTGATTTATTTAGGGTGAGTTGATGTGTGTTGAATGAAAAGAATGTGTAGTGTTTAGATCTTAAACAGAGAAACACTTCGGCTTTCATCAGACTTCTTCAGGGAAGCCACACTTTTCCTAACCATCCACTCTGAGAGCTGCCCTATGAGTGAGTGTCTGTGGACATTGAGGGATGGAGTGTCAGGTGGAAGGGCACACACCAGACGTTTCCTCTCTGCTTGTGTACACGTCTGACGCGTGGGCAGGCACTCTGCTTGGCATGGCCCCTCATGGGCCTGTCCTGGAAACACACCTCGAAAACCATGGGGATAAGAAGCTGACATAGCAGGTTGCACACTCCCTCCTGTCTGGCCGGTCAGCAGTGCAGCCGTGTTCCCTTGGCCCGAGCACTGGAGTGACCAGGGGCCCTACGGTCTGCCCCAGCCTCGGGAGAGGGAGAATTGGGGATGTTTAATGACACGCACTGCCGCCCACCCGCAGTGTGGTTACAGCGAGCTTCCAGGCCTTTCACACAGAGCTGGAAACAGAAGTAAGGAACCTCACAGAGCCTGCAGGTGCCAGTCGTGAAGGGCTGAGGCAGAGGAGAGGAGAGGAAGGCGTTTCTGGAGCTCAGGCAGGCCGCAGCAGGTCAGTGCTCTGGACGCCCTGGGGATGAGAAGCTGAAGGGCCAGCAGGTGAAGGAGCGGGGAGTGAGCATCCTGCACAGACCTGTCCGGGTGCGGGGCGGCCGGGAGCACCCTGACTCGGGACGCTCGGCCGAGATGAGCGGGGAAGACTGGGCAGGCTTCTAGGCAGGGCCCAAGGCACCGGAGGAGCCGTGGGGGTGAAAACTGAGCGGTGCCTCCCTGGGGAAAAGATTGTGTTGATTTTGTTTCTGGTGAGAAAATATCACAGAGCTATTAATGCTTCCAATAAAAGAAGAGAGAGTCTTCGTTTATACAGAGGAAGAATAAGTTTTGTAGGCATGTGATTATACACAGAATTTCTTAATGAGAAATTATATACTGTAATATGGAGAACAGTTACCATCTAAAATATGGCCTGGCTTCTTTGATTTTGTAAAAAATATTTACACTCACAGACACAGAAAACAAAGTTATGGTTACAAAAAGGGAATGAGGGGGGTGAGGGATAAAAGAGGAGGTTGGCATTAACATACACACACCACTATATGTCACCAATAGGGACCTACCGTATAGCACAGGGAACTCCATTCAGTATTGTGTAAGAACCTTACTTTGTAAGAACCCGAAAAAGACTACATATATAGATGTGTAACTCAATCACCATGCTGAAGATCTAGTCTAACACAGCACTGTAAATCAGCTGTACCTCAGTAAAAAATGATAATCAAAAGATTCACAGTCATCAACTAATCAGCCAGTATCTCCCTGCTCTTACCCCCCCGCCATTACTCCATATTTCATTTGTTTCCTACCTCCATTATCGTGAATGCAAAAGGGTCATGTAAATTTTTAACTGCTCTGAGTTCCTAGGATGAAAACCACTACAGTTAAAGCACTGTTAGGGGAAAGTTAGGGATGATAATTGATGTAGTGAAATTGATGCATAACAGGATAAGAGTTTGAGACAGTTCCTAAAAGCATTGAGATTATAGCTCAACCATTCAGGCGCCTAAATTACTGAGACCCAGCTGCGTCTTAGAGTTCTGGTGGAGCTAGTAGCAAGTATGTGGTCTTCTCAGGCTGATGGTCAAGAGCCCCAGAGCAGAAGTGGAGAATGGTCTGGTCCACAGTTTCAGGTTGTCAGGTGGGAGCACCTGAGGAATAGAGGGGTGACAGCTTCCCGCATCAGAGACAGTAGCTGCCTACTGACCCCAGCAGGCAGAGAGGTCAGTGCCCCGCCACCCTGTGGGTTACGACGCTGTACATCATCACTCAGTACCCACGCCCACTCACAAGGCCCTCCTTCTCAGGCTTCTGCGCACGGCATATGTGTCCATCTTTGGGGAGCCCTGAGCCTTCTGGCAGTACCCCCAGGCACTCTCTGTAGCCCTCGGAATGTGAGGATCACTTCCCCTTTGAGGCTGGGCTTCTTGTGGACCACCCTGTGTGCTGTGTAAAATATCCTCCTAGATGCGTGTTAGATCATTTGACCATTTAGTACTGGTTACTTCATGAAATCTACTTTAAAAGTTACATAGTCAGCTAGCATCCAAAGCCTCGTGGGAGCCACTCTCCTTTTTGTCTTCATTTTGTCTGTTTTGTTCTCCAGCTGCTTTTTTAAAGACAACTTCAGACAGCAGAGGAGGAGAGGAGTGCAGTCACCCATGGACCTGAACTAGGTTTCACACATGTGCCCACCAGGTTCATTGCTCTGTGGCAGCGGATGTTTTATCCCAAGGATGTCCTTTTATACAGCAGGGAGCCTGGCGCCTTCCGGGGCTCAGCCTCCTGCCCCGTGACCCGCACCCCTAGGTTAAGTGGCCCTGGGTTGGTGATAGCAGCTTCCCATCCAGGCACTGATTCAGCTGAAGTCCCCCCGACCCCCAGACTTCCCCAGTCCAAACCTCTGGGGTCTCTGACACGCCAGAGACGGAGAGCCACTGCCCCTGAGTGGACGCCACAGTCGGATAAATGAGGGTCCTGCGTAGATTTATTGGCTGTAACTGAATTCCGTGACTTGCAGACATCCTGCTTACATTCATCCTTGTAGCATGGCCTTGAAATTGGTTCTATAAATCCAACTTGATAATTTTATAATCAGAAATACTGCTTTATCCTTATTGCAGGAGCTTATTAAAATACTGTTTAAAATGCAGCATGTTTTATTCAGATGTGGGGATTAAGAATAAATCCTAAAATGTAATTAGAGTGGAAGAAAGTTCTAAAAAAGAAATTCTTAGAGCTCCTTCTCAGAATCAGAATATTCCCCTTGTAGTGCTCACTGAGGCAGATGAGAAGCAGGGATTGGGGTCCACACAAAATTCAAAAATTCTGTTTAAAAACTTTGAACAAATCAAAAGTTTATATTATGAGGCAGTTACTTTTACAGTAATATTTGATGAAATTTTAAATTATAAGGAATACAATTAGAGTAATGGACTGCTTTATAAAACCTAGCTTGAGATATATTTAATAAGATGATACTTGATTACATTTAAGAGGGAAAAATTCTTGCAGGAGGTTAAGAAAAATCAATTGTGACAGGTTGCCATTTTCACGCCATTCATAATAATAAGTTGCTCAGAGCAAGAACAGCAAGGATGAAATGATAATACAGATTGCTTCCAGCAGTTATTATAATCCCATGGGCATATTGATTTGTGTTTCTAATAAAAAGATGCTTTCAAACGTCTCATTGACAGACAGGTGATATGTGCCATTATGTGAATTAGAGCCTCTTCTTTTATCTGAGTGGTTGTAAAGGCATTTCAGATAATAGAGCCCAAATAGGATCAGCCAAGGTGTACTTTGCAAGTTGAAATATCAAAGACTGTTTTGAGACTAGCTCTTTTATTTTTAAAAGGGCAGTTTATTAATATTTTAAAAGTTGTGTTTTATATTAAAATTTTACACTCTTCTTGTGGTTGTATACAATCACTGCACCCCTTAATTGTTTTAATAGTTGCCTTCTTGAGTAATAAAATATTTTTGGCTTTAAATACTTGTTTAAAAATGGGATCATGTGGTTCACAAAAGAGCTACATGTTGTGGAATATGGTATTACAGTCAATCCACAGAGATAGAAAGACTTCGGGAGTGCTTTTTTTGGATAACTGTTATTAATATTAACAAATCATAGTGTTTCAAAGCCTCATCAGGAGGAGATTAACTCGAGAAACAAACCTCCAATGAAGTAATTCAGTGGCACGTAGACAAGACCTTGTGTGGCCCTCGGAGCTGTGACAGCACACACCGCCTCGCTGCACTTGCTCAGCCGCACACTCGGATGTTACAGCTGCTCACAATTAAAAGTTGTGTGTCTTCATCAGCAGTGTGAATATAAATAAACTTATAATTTCAGGACAGCAATACAGAGGCAAGACGCTGAATGAAGAAGCAGTCCTAATGATAACCTCTGAGACATGAGTCTCAGAGTGTACAGCCAACATCTCAACCGGAAAACTTGGATTCAGGCCCTAGTTCCTTTAAAATATGAATTTGATTGTAAGGCAGGTGTTCTAAATAGGAAACAGCATATTTGTTATTTAAAGTAAATACTTTGTACCACTAAGAAGACTTAAATTTTTACGTAAATTTCTGAATGAGGCCTTATGCGTCATTTGTTGTGTATAAAGTAAGCACTAATTGATAGTATGTCAAGACCTTGATGCTGGGAGAGATTGAGGGCAGGAGGAAAAGGGGATGGCAGAGGGTGAGATGGTTGGATGGCATTATTGACTCAATGGACATGAGTTTGAGCAATCTCCAGAAGTATGGAAAGACAGGGAAGCCTGACTTGCTGCAGTCTGTGCGGTCGCAAAGAGTCGGACATAACTGAGTGACTGAACAACAACAGCAACATCATTTCTGAACTAAACTCCCTATAATCAATTTCTTAACAGAGAAGTACAATTTATTTAAGAAGCAAATAAGTGTTTTCATAAGTGCCTTTGTATTTCGAAATCCTTGATTCCTTGTCCTGGGGCCATGAAAACTGTCAGAAATAAGTGGAACTTGTGATGATTGCTTTATCATAACATTTCCATCTTAATTTATATAAGCTCACAAAACTTACTCCCAAGAGCATTTCTGATGAAGGCCTTTCACTGTGGGTGAGAAATAACGGTCCGAAAGATGTAGTGAGATGGAAAATGAGCAACTTGGAAACCTGGATGGAACCAGAATTGATGGATGACTGTGTCGTGAACAAAGACAGCAGAGGAAGATGAGGTTTTCCTGTTGTTTTCAGATTCTCACAGTACAATTTCACCTTCCCAGGAGAGCTGGCAGCCCCAGGACCGTGGTGGGTACCTGGGGTGTAGCGCCATAGGTTGTTATGCAGAGGGGGTCCCTTCATGGTCACCATGAAGAGAAACGGGTCATGAGCAGTGTGGGTTCAGAAGCAGATGTGGTTGGAGAAGATTCAAAGCCAGGGGTCAGCTGGAAGAGAAGGGAAGTCACTTGGTTTGCTTGCTGTGTGGGAAGGCAGGGGGGATGGGCAGGACCCTTCCATCCCCACTGTGCTTCCTGCTTCTTGAGAGAAAAGCTAGCCAGGGGAAGACGTGGCTACGCCCCGGCAGGATGTGTGGGGTGCCTGTCCTTGGGTCTGTTGTGGGTGAGGACCCCAGCAGGGGCGTGGAAGCCAAGTTCCAGCCCAGCCCCTCACCGTGCCTGCTGGCTGCATGTGCGGGAGTGCCCGGCCCGCTGCCACCCCTGGGCCCTGGCAGCGCTGGTCTGGTGCCCGCTCCGGAGGCAGCCCCGGGCTCCGTGCCACCTTGTCCTGGTACCTCTGCCGTCCCAGCCTCTTGCGTGGTGCCCACCCATGTACTGAATGGTCACAGTACTTAGCAGTGGTTCATGGTTTTCCCCTCCATAGTTACTGTTTTCTAACCGGTAATTTAAAAATAAGTGTATTCCTCAGAAACACATCTGGTTTCAACTTAATTGTCTTTTCACACGCCTAAAAATGTATTCTGGCTATCATTTTTAAAAGAAACTCTGGTATGTTGACATTAGAGTAGCAACTGTACCCAACTTTCATTTTTACAATCACATTAACTGAGCATGTATATGATACATTTAACATGAAATTAAATAGCTTTCTTTTCCCCTATGTAATTAGCATTGTCATCTAATAATTTCCTTTTGCAAAACTTTAAAATACATCATGTGAGTTTGACTTCTCCCACTGTAATAAACTGCTCACTGCCTAAGATTTCTTTTTGAGGGACAGTTATTCACATCAAACATTTTTGAAAGGCTTGGGATTTTTTATGTTTATTTTTTTAATTTTATTGAAGCTGAGTTGGTTGACGGTGTTGTTAGTCCCTGCTGTGCAACAACGTGGCTCCATTATGCACACACACATGTCACGCTTTCAGAGTCTCGTCCCGCGCAGGCACCATGGTGTATTGAGAGCGGCTCCCTGCGCACAGTAGGCCCTGTTTAATTACCTATTTTATATAGAGTAGCATGTGCATGTTGGTCCCAGCTTCCCAATTTATCCCTCCCCTGATGCCCCCTTGGTAACCATGTTTGTTTTCTACACCTGTGACTCTGTTTCTGTTTTGTAAATAAGTTCATTTGTACCATTTTTTTAGATTCTACATATAAGCAATATAATATATTTGTCTTTCTCTGACTTACTTTGCTCAGTGTGGCTTTTCCTTAAGCTGCTTAATACCGTCAAAATCAAATATTTTTTTGAGGCATTGAAGTCAGAAGGAAATTTTTTGAACCCTATTATTTGAACCCAATTAGAATATAAAACTTCTATGAGATAAATTACCACAATGTAATAAATGTTAACTTATCAGTAGGATAAATTAATTACAGTGTAAATTGTAATTGGTGTGCCAGTGTATTGCTTAGTAATATTTTCAAGAGACAATAGGATAATGAGCCCAAAATGTACTAGTGAAGGTTAATTAGTCCCCTCCACCAGTGAACAGCACCTTCTTTAGAGAGCTTCAGTAAAATATACTAGTTGAAATACGTGCTTATTAATACTTTAAATTTTAGTCTGGGTGGCGACATCTTGGGAAGACCTCTGGATGGGGCAGCCTCGGCAGTGTCCTTCCAGGTCTGTCCCTCCCGGCGTGCCCCTACCTACTAGGTTCGCTTCTGCATCGTGATGCTGCTGTGTTGAGAGCACTAAAGGGAGAGGAGATACAAAAGGAATTTGGTCCGAGGTGGGTGCTCACAGTTTGTTGGGTGCTTCACTTCTTCTGACCAGCTGCATCCTGTTAGTTAACAGTGCTGGGTACTATATGAGCTGTCTTAATTCAGGTTAGTCAAGGCGGAGGGGTTAGTTTGTTCTGTAGACTGGA
Organism: Odocoileus virginianus; assembly: GCF_023699985.2. NCBI lineage: Eukaryota > Metazoa > Chordata > Mammalia > Artiodactyla > Cervidae > Odocoileus > Odocoileus virginianus. The sequence goes on from NC_069695.1 coordinate 55,183,665, forward strand.
GAGTGGGCTCGTTAGAATTTATGCTCTGAGACCTCGAAAGACCAGGGTCCATATGCTGAAGACTCAGTGCATGTTTGTGGAGTCACTTCATTTCTGGAGGAGGAAAGAGTGCTGGGAATATCTGTTGTGACCAGGAGAGGCCAGAGAGGCAGCTGTAATGAGATGCTGATGGGGCCACAGAGGAGCAGGTACCACTGGGGGGGCACCTGCAGCTCTTTTGCTTCCCTTGAAATGTTGAGATTTCTGAGCAAGCCAGCGAAATCCTGTTACAGACAGAATTGCAGCTAAGCAGTCCTTTTTGATTATTCTTAGTTTTTGAAGCTGATTTAGTTTACAAAATTTTATTCTTTCAGAACAGATAAAGCAGAGGAATCATTTACATTAAAAGTTATGAATTTATGAAAAGATTGCACCTAGCACTCTAAAAGGATTTTAAATGCTTTTTTTGTTGTTGTTGTTGGGGGAAGAAGGAAGGATTTATCACTTGCAGTGAGTAAGGACGACACTGGGGATTTTTCACAAAGCAGGGTCTCAGATTGAAAATTCTCAAAGTCCTTTAACACACAGTCTTTGTGTGTTTTATGCAGTGGCACAACAAAAATGTTTGTTCCTAGAACTTTGAAAATGCACTTACTGCCCAAGTAGGTAAACAATAAATGACTACTTTAGATGGCACTTGCTGTGCTGACATTAAGGATAACTTTTTGAAATGTTGCAACTGAAATGATTTCAGAGTTAACGGACACATTTAGGAAGCTAGGACTAGAACTCAGATGTGTGTCTCCTAGCTCAAAGTCGCCCCTCGGTTTCTGCTCACTTGCCTGTTAGTGATGGTGTAAAGGAGGAGACCTCTTCGCTGCTGCAGTATTGCTGACAGCCAATGCCGCGTTATGTGCGGCATGGAAACCCTCCCAGGGCTGCGAATAAAGGCATAAAAATGAGACACAGGAAAAATGACAGCTGTAACATCGCTACCTACAGTTCATTAACCTGTGGAAATGAGCAACTGGTGTACCATACACTTCAGAAAAGGATTTGTTTTGTTCTGGATTAATATTTAGTCATTTGAGCAACAATTTAAGTTAAAGTCAATAATTGGTTTTTTTATTACAATTACAAAAATTGTTTCATAGCCTTAAGATACAGACATGGTCTGAAACACACAATATAGAGAACAGAATTTTCATAATGGATCAATTTAATATGTTTTTAATTCCAAACGATATAAAAAATGACTGCTTCCAAGGTTTAATTTCAGTCTGAGTTGCTGCCTTCGCCCTGCACTTGAGATGAACGTTGTTACACTGCAGTGCCTCATTTCGGGAGGGTGGGTGTGTGCTTTGGCCTCGTGAGCAGTGAGCTCGGTTCCCGAGGAATGTGCTGTAGATCACAGAAGGGAATCGGACTGAAAGTCTCCTTGCTTCCTTTAGTTAGTACTCAGTCCTCTCTTGAGATAATGCTCTCAGCTTTGGCTTTCTGGATGAAGATCCTAACAATTTTAAAGGTAATTTATGGTTGCTAATTAAGTAAAACAAAAGTAGATTCTTTTAAAGTATCACATCATTTGCACAATTTCATTCAGTTCACGTGTTCAGTCCTAGTAAGGGTGTGTAGCATGCTAGGTTGTGACTGCACGTTCTCTTAATGCTGAGTTAGTGCATTAAGGACAGAAAACAGGACGCTCATGGTCCAAATCCTCTACAAAGTAAGAGTAACGTCAGGAGAGATTTCAAGTGTAAGATTTAAAAGTGGCTGAAGGGTAGTTTAAATATTTTCCCCTGGAATGACTATAATTAGTTTAAGAAGTGTAAAAATATTGTATGGCAGCTTGTTGTGTATGCATGCTCAGTTGTGTCCCACTTCTTGCAACCCCATGGTCTGTAACCCGCCAGGCTCCAGGGATTCTCCAGGCGAGAATACTGGAGTGGGTTGCCATGCAAGATCCTCCAGGGGATCTTCCTGACCCAGGGATGGAACCCGCATATCCTTCATCTCCTGTGTCGACAGGGGGTTTCTTCACCACTGAGCCACCAGGAAAGCCCATTATTTTCTTAGTGCTACACTGTTAGTTTTCAGGCTAAAATGTGAGTGCTTGGTCATCCTTCTAACATCCAGGAAGGCCAGTTTCTCCCCTTGCTTGTCCAGCCTGCTTCTGCCTGTTGTCTGATCTGAACTCTGTTAGTTCTGGTTGTTGTGTGCTGGTCCAGCTAGTTGCTGCTGTTTCTGTTGATATAAAGTTGTTGCTTTCTGTTTACTGTTTATGTGTAGGTTGTGTTTCTTACTAGTAAATACAGTGTAAGCGCTCCGTGGCCACTCAGTGGGTCACTTCTCTCCAGAATGCCCAGCACTGCGGAGCTGCCCTTGCTCGCCCGCAGACCCGCCCCGTGTGGGGCTTCACATGGAGCAGTTAGGACGCAGGTGCGGGCGTGTCTCCCTCCAGGAGCCATCGCCCTCTGTCCACGTGGCAGACGCATTGACAGACGGTGTGAAACTCATTTGACCTTGATAGCCTTCATGTTCATAGAGGGTTGGGGAGCACTGAAAACCGACCCTCTGGCTTGTGAGGGATGCCTGATTGAGGGGAGCCAGCCTTATGTGGAGGGAGACCCCAGTGTTCCGGGTTGGCGGCCTGGACTGAAGCGGCTCAGTGTGGCTGGCTGTGTGTTTTGGGGGAGTGGCAGGATCTAGGGGCTGAAGAAGCAGTGGAGGGTTGATCCCTGAGGGTCTCCCATGCCACTGATGCCACTGATGCTGGAGCCAGGGCCACGGGCCCAGCAGAGACACAGAGGCCAGTTGCTCTGACAGCTCCAAGCTCGGCTGGTATAAAAGATGAGGTAGAAAGCCCATCCGGTCTGTAGGACCCACTTCAGGCTGTTGAACATCGAAGCCTCTGTAGCCTGTGGAAGGAGACACAATGCTGGATACTTCAGAGATGCTCAAAAATCTAGTTAAGGGCACAAGAGAACTGAGAATATTAAAATACTAACATAAAGAAAAAATATAGTAGTCTGGTGCTCAGCGTTTGTGTTTCTGTAACAGATATTGTGGGCTTGGATCCAGACCACTGCAGCAAAGCCAGTCACACGAATTTGGGGTTTCCCAGTACATATAAAAGTTAGGTTTACACTACACTGCAGTCTAGTTAAGTTTTTAGTAGCATTATGTCTGAAAAAACAAAGTACATGCCTCCATTAGAAATACTTGCTAAGAAATGCTGACTGACAGCCTTCAGTGAGTCTTAGTAGTAACATCAGAGGTCACTGATCCCAGATCACCCTAGCAAGTCTGATAACAATAAAAAAGTTTGAAATACTGAGAGAATTTCCAAAACACGACAAGAGACATGAAGTGAGCAGATGCTGCTAGAGAAACAGCACGGACAGACTTGTCGGACATGAGGTCGCCACAAACCTTCGACTTGCTGTATGACTCAGCAGGGCTGTCCTGCTCCGGTGGAGAAGCAGGGGCCCGAGTCCCTGGCTGCGCTTTGCTGTCCGGGCCCTCGGAGGCCATGCAGAGGAGGCGAGGGGCAGCAGCAGGCGGGCCCCACATGCCCGTGGCTCCTGTCCACAGAGGGCTGCCCCTGTGCCGGGGCCACCCCGCCAGCCCGGGGCCTTGGCGCTGCCTCCTCATCCAGCCAAGCCGGGGGGACAGCGGGGGCCCGGCCGCTGGAAACCGTCGACTCTTCCAGTGTCACCGTCAGAGGCCGTCCCTCCGGGCTCTGCAGCAGGAAAGACCGAGTGCACGGAGGATCTCTGCCCGTCCCCCAAACCCAGAGACACACCCAGGTGCAGCCCCAGCTTCCCGGTGCAGGCGCTGCAGGAGCCCCGAGCCTCCAGCTGTGGGAAAGCCACACCACTGTGTGGATGAAGTGCTGGGGGCAAGTGCTGCTTGACCACCCTGGGGCTGCAGTGCGGGTTGTGCCCAAGGTCCCAGAAGGGGCTCCTCCCTCCTCTGGGAGGCACGGCAGACTGAGGAGCAGGTCCTGAGCGACAAGCATGGTCATGGATGGGACCTCCTGTCACCTGTCCCCTTGTCCACCTGGTCCCCTGTGGGGTGGGATCGAGAAGCACCCGTGAAGGTGACCTGGGTGAGTCGCTCTTTCCCCACCCTGCACCTCCACACTCGCGGGGCTCCAGCCAAGAGAGCCCAAAGACATGGACTCTGAGGAGCTGCCCGTCAGGAGCCCAGAGTTGGCAGGGGCACGCTCGGGGCACCGGAGCAGCTGGTCGGCTCAGTCAGCACAGCCTCAGCAGCATCCGACACACCAGTCCCGCCGGGCTGACGGAGAGCCCTCCCTGAGGCTCGTCACCTCAGCTCCTGCCTGTGTGCTAAGTCGCTCAGTCCTGGCCGACTCTTTGTGACCCCGTGGACTGTAGCCCCCCAGACTCCTCCGTCCATGGGGTTCTCCAGGCAGAAATACTGGCAGTTCTTACTGGACACTACTGTGTGTCCCACCGTGAACAGACATTCCAAGCCGTAGACTAAAGGGGAGGGCAAGCGTCAGGCCTGGGCTGAGGTGTGGCACAGCCCTCGGGGCTACCGGACGCGGAATGTGGAAGAAGTCAGGTCAGCACGCTAAGGGCCCCGAGATGGGGAGTGGACAGCGCACCCGGACAAGCACAGTAGCATCAGCAGTGAGGCAGAAACGCCGAGTAAGTCGAGGTCAGCGTAGCAGAAACCCAGAGTGCCCACGAGAGATTGCAGGAGCCGGGACGTGGCCGCAGATGGGACCCGTGAGCGGGAAGATATGTCAGAGGAACTTCCAGGACGAGAAGCCAAGCGAAAGAAGAATGGAGAGGGGGGACACACAGTGGGACAGAGCACCCACGGGTGTGTGTGGCCTCAGCGGGCGTGGGGCACCGATACGGGACCAGCAGCGAGGCAGCGGTAGGGGAGCAGAGACTCAGTGAAACGGCTGAGGGCTTTCTCGCCTTGACAACAGACCCGGGTGCCTGGGAACACCAGGCCAGGGGAGTACCCCAGAGCCTCAGCCCCGGGCTCGAGCCTTCTAGCTGTGGCCGACCAGCCCGAGAAGTGAAGGCACAGGACGCCTCTCGCCATGCGGGATTGAGGGTCCAGAACGGTGTGCTCATCACTCAGGAGAGACACTGGGGCGAGGCGGTGATGTGGCTGCAAGCAGGGACGGTCCCACTGACCATGGGCCGAGGGTGGCAGGGCCTGGCTGGACGCTTCCGAGATTGGAGCGAACACATCCAAGTAGGTGAAGAGTTTAGAGCGTGGGGTCGGCTCTCTGCCCTCCCGCAGCCCTGCTCGCTGGAGACAATGCTGGAGACCACAGCAGGGCCCCACAGGTGCAACCAGGGTCCCCCTCCCCGGAGTCAGTGGTGGGCTTTCCCGACGTCCCGGGGAGGAGGGGGGCTTCCTGCCTGTCCCACCGAGCTGCCTCTGGCTGCTGTCTGAGCGGCGCACTGACCGTGTGGAGTCTGTGGTTACAGACGCAGGGGCCGAGCCTGTGGGTGGGGTTTCCTGAGCTGGCCTCCATCAGCGTTCCTGTGTTAGGATCTTAGGTGAATGTATATTCTTTCCTCAGCGGTTCACTCGTTTTCTGAAATTCCAGGAGTGCTTTTTGTTTAGCAGCTTTGAGGTCATTAGATCCAGTCTTGCACCTCACCTCGCCCTCCTCCTGGTGTCTTTCCAACAAGCCCCCTGCCCCACCCGGCTGCCTCCAGAACAGGGGAGCCCCGAGGCCTCTGCGCACTGGGCCGGCCGCTGCTGGACAGAGGCATCCAGTGCAGAGCCTGCGTACCGCGCAGCAGAAAGCCCTCCAGGCAGAGGGCTCTGCTTGGAGCACGCGGGCCAGACAAGGGGCTTTGCCTTTGAGCTGCTTCACCAGAGAAAGACGCGGGCCCCACTGAGCGCGTGCTTTCTCTGCTCCTGTGGCCACAGTGTTTAATCACTGTTCAGTCTCCTTTTTTCCCCAAAGTACAGTAGCTGATGCCGGTTGAGCAAGTTTCACCGCTGCTAAATAAAAAGCAAAGAAAGTGAAAGAAAGCATTTTGATAAGTAAGATCTGACCAGTCTTCATTTCGTGAACCTGATGGAAGTTTGTGTAGTTAATAGACATTCCAGCCACAGATCTAATGATGAGAGTGGAAATATTATCATTTCTATTTACATCAACCAGCCAGGGATGCCTGGCTGTGGTCAGGGGCCAGGGGCTGTGAGCTTGGCCACATGCCTCAGCTTCGTGGGCTCAACTAGAGACTGTAACCAGGTGGAACTGGAACCAAGGAACAGAAGTCATGCAAAAGCACCTGGCAGATTGTGAAGGCCATTGGCTTGGAAATTACCAAAATGAAGCTGCTTTATGTGTTAGTTATTCATGTGGAGTTAATCTTGTTAAAGTAAGTTGGTTATCCATTTTGTTTGCTGTCTGAAGCATGTTTTTTCACGTAGAATATAGACGAGTGAGTCCGGTGCTGGCATGGCGATCATGGTACCTCCCCTATCAAGATGCCAAAGCCTGTCTGAAATCTCACTGCTCCTGGCTCCTGGCTCCAGCCCGTCCACAAAATCCCCGGCCTTTATTTTTGAGGGAGAAGGCTTGACACGTCACCTGGAGATTTCCAAGGCTTTCCCTAGCTCACTGGTGCCCTTTCATGGTGCCACCTGTCCCATGCTCCTGGGGTTCTCCTAGCCTCAGTGATCAGCCACATGCCTGGGGGCTGGGGGCCGGGTCCCACTGAGTGACTGTTTCTGGCTCTGGTTGTGAATGGCCTTCCCCCAAGGGAGAACCTGGGGTGTATTTTGCCATAATACTATTCACGACCAATTACTAGAACTCTAGCTCTTTTAGTTTAGGGCAATGTCTTTTGTCATTAGATGCACATTTTTAACCGCTAATACGTGTACTTATATTTAAAATCAGTGTGCTCCAAGTGATTAATGCATTTGGTATCAGAGTTGTGACCTAGCAGTTGTTTTCCAGTGGCTGAATAAACTTGTGTCTGAGAGCTTTTGAGTGTGGAAGGCGCCTGACACAGGGCTTCCTTGTGGAGGGTTTGCTGGTGCAGAGCACTGCTGTCGCCTGCCTTGGCAGGCCCTCGCGGAGGTGGCCTGAGCACAGCCCACCATGGGCGGTGCAGGGTCTCCCAGCTCGCGCTCGTGTGCCCTGGGGAGAAAGCCCAGTGTGGGCTGGGCGTCCTCAGGAGGAGCAGTTCTCAGCTGGTTTGCATTTAATACACGTGGTGGGAAGGATGGTGACCACCTTGTGGAAGTTATGGTTTCTCTGAGTCCAAGTGTGTTGTCGTGTTGTGATTTGTTTTCATGGCCCTGGTGCTCAGCAGCCCATTAGGCTGGCAGGATTGTTTCCATGACTTTCTGCAGAAGACTTCTTTAATCCTCTTCCTCAAGCAGATAAGCTTCACTCAGAGCACTCGCCTATAGCACCGTATTGTATTAATGTATTTTACTTGTAATTTAGAGAACAAGAAGAATGCCCCAATCTGAAGGCTAAGCTGTCCCCCATGGCACTGGCACAGCTGATAATCGCGAACTAGAAAGATGTGTATATCAAATAGTTTACAAAATGAAGCCAGCTGTGTTTCCCTACATACTGAGGCTTCCTGACATGCATCATTAAACCTTATTAGCTACTTCCTTTTACAAAGATTCTTGTAGTCTTGAACATTGCATATTAACATTTTCTGCCCCTCCAACTGGAAATTATTTGCTTTATTGTAGAGTGTCAACTTGCTCTGGTTTCTGATGCGTTCTAATTGGTACTTTAGAGTATAATCATCGTGCGATACCACGCCATGCATTTCTTTATTTGGAAATTAATACAGACCTTTTCACTTTATCTGTCAATCTGGGCAACTTTTCACACAATTCCCAACTCTTGGGATTGCTTACAAGTCATTAAGTATGAAATTGTTCATAAAATGTCTTTGAAGACATATCACAAAAATTTTAGATGGTTTAAAGTATGTTATATTTTGCCGAGATACCAGTAATAAACCTCTTAAATAGACAGTTAATAATAAAAGGGTAACTAGGAAGATGAAAAGTTTATTTAAGCATATAATGTTAATCATTTAAAATCTTCAGTAAATCTGCTAAATTCTGTTTTCCTTTCAAAAGAATGCACATCATGAGAACCATGGATTTTGAAAACTGAGTGACATTGATTCAAAGTCAGATGCCAGGTGCTAGGCCAGGGCAATACCTTTCCTCATCCTTTCCCCTTCGCGCCATCCTCTGCCTGCATCTCGTGCTGCCTTAAGAAGTGAGTACGTTTACCCGCTATTAACCACGTGGTGGGTCAGAGCAGGGACATGCTGAGAGCAGCCCTGAGGGCCAGGGTTTCTGTATCTTTACACGTGTTTAATGTAATCACAAAGAGGTGATATGCATTTCACTGAGAATTTCAGAGTTCAGGGAAACAGTGATCATAGCTTTGTTTCCAGTAAATATCTTAGACACAGATCTTGTCATGTCAGTTAATGACTCTTGATTTAAAAACACTACTGAGTGGTTTTATGTCATGATGGGTGCCAGATATCTGGAGATTGGGGTGGAGACCTTAAGTGGTCCATAAATCCCCACATACTTACACAATAACCCCAGCAGCGATGCAGGGGCCGGTGACACCATCTGATCGAGGGCTGTGTGATGCAGTGTAGGTTCTTTCTGCGTCAAGCTGCCTGCAGAGAACCGGACATGAAACACACTGAACTCAGCCCTACCACATGCAGCACGCAGGCGTTGAGGGTTTTTCCTGGTACTCATCCTTTTTGTCTCCTAACACACTATAACTTAGAATTAATAACTTTATACTACCATGTATGGGACGGAAGTAGTCCATAATGGAACCAGACTTCATGGAATCTATTATATATAAAAATTGTTAATACATTCCCTGGCACAAACCTTTAAAAATATGTTTTACTTGTTGGTTTGCCAAAGGAAGAGTTTAGATGGTGACATTTGGAATCACTGAACAAATCTCTGACTTTGTTATAGGAATTCATCTTTATCATGACCTCTTATGAAAAAAATTTAGGACTGGAAGTTAAAGTTTCACTGGAAATTAATGACCTTGTTTACTGATAAAATTTAACCATTCCCTTTCCCAAAATTTTATTAGGAAAATATGCAGGTAGAGGGTGTTCCCCACGCCTCCCCTCCACCCAATTTCATTCACTTTGTTTAAAAAAACAAAACAACTGTTTGGGCCGTGTCCCAGGCAAGCTCTAGGGAGTGGGATAGCTGACTGCCCAGCTGTTCCCCATGCCTCCTGAGGGGGACCACCAGGGGTCAGCTGGGCACTCACTTTTCTTGGGAAAAGGCATATTCTGATCTGATATGTCTTCTAAATCCCAGCCTTCCCCATCATCTGTGGTCCCACAGTTCCAAGCCAGTGTCACTTCTGGGTGCCAGGAAGTACTTGTTTCAGCTCTTTGCAGAGTTCAGAGGGCACTCTCGTGGGAGGCGGGCACTGTGCCGGGAACCCTAGTGCGGCAGCCTGAGAAGCCCTGGTGGTATGTTCAGTCATCTCTCAGTGAGCAGTCCCAGAGCCCAGATGTTAACAGCAGTGTTATTAATGTGCTTAAAGGAGAAGATTACTTTCTAATTCAGTAATATATTTTATAAATTATATTTCAGAGTGTATCTTAAGGGTGTTTCTAGAACACACACATATGCACAATGATACTTAAAATAAGGGACTTGCCACATGCAGGAGAAAATAAAGAACTACACATGCACGTACCTCCCAGAAGAAAACTGTAAATACTGTAGTCTCTTCAGTATGAAAAATCCACCAGATAACGAAAGGTAATGACTGCCCATATTTCAGCAGATTTACAGCCCTTACTTACTGAGTCTGTTAAAATTTTAAGATTCCTAATAAAAGCCTTTCTTTAAAAATATCAGGACCATTTAGAGTTTTTATTAGGAAAAAAAAATCTATTTTTCGTGTTTCAAGGGAAAAAGGAATTACCAAGAGTGTGGGGACTTTCAAAATCTTTGAAGACATATAAAATAAAACAAAGTTCCTGAGCGTACCAGTGACCATGCACAAAATCTGCTCTTACTGACATTTTTCCAGACTTTTTTTTTTTTAAACACAAATTACTAGTCCCTAAACTTATGGGTATTGCACTTTTAGATAGTAAGAATTCAAGAGTAGGTTAATGTTATTTGTAAAGTATCAGTTAAAGTAAATAATAAGTTACCAAAATAAACTGCTTGTTTAATTAGACTAAATTGAAATCAAATGCCTGACCTCAAATTTCACTTATATGAATGTTGTTGAATGTTGAAATTTTTGGTGTCAATGGATAACTTAGTCTGTTGGCGCAGTTATTTTTGAATTGGTGGGTGGTCTTGGCAAAACCAGTTAAAACTGCTAGCTTACTACATTGTTAAGACAAAAATAAGGTAAAATATATGCAGGATCTCAAAACCACTGATATAAGCTGTTAAAACTTTATTGACTTAATTTGTAGATCTAAATCTTTTCGCACTGTACTACTGTACTGGTTACCTACAGTGTTTTGGGTGTCATATCTTTAAATATGATTCTTTATTTGCTAGAAGTTTTTATTTAGGAAATTTCCCCCTGTATGTAGTTTATCATGTTAAAGTCTATAAATTCTGTCTTTGATTCTTCATGGCAGCATAGATATTTAGGGTAATTTTTTCATAATAAAACTAAGATAACATGTATTAAATTTACTAAGTTGTCTGATTGAAGGTCAATTTCTTCTTCCATGAAAAGGCAGCTTTCAGCGGTCAGGGATGAAAAAGAGTAAACTTGAGCGCCCTCTGCTGGTGAAGCCACAACATGCTGCACCATGGCTTTCGCTTTCTCTGCCCAGCAAAGAAATGTTACTGTACAAGCAGTAAGTAGCCGAGTGGCAGCAGGAGGCATGGCAGCAGTGCACGCAGATCACACTCAGCATAGTGCTCGGCTGACAGTGACGTGTGAGGCACAGTCACCTTGCATCCTTGGCTTTTCAGTAAGCTATGTGGGCTGTTGTAAGATAGGACCAAGACTACTGTCCATTAGAAAACTGTTGTTTTTAAATATTCAGTGCTATAGATTTTAATGTAGGTTGTGTACATAGAGTACAAATTAAATTTACAAATAGTTGCCAGACTGTTCTGCATATTTATGTTTACTTATTTTTGGTTTTAAATATGGCTTTGGTGTATCACAGGTTGAACCTATTTGAAATAATTTAATAATTATTAAAAACAAAAAATTTTACCACTTAGAGTCACTATATTGCTTTAAATTTGATGACTTTTTAATATACTGGTTATGCTTTAATAAAGGCTCTACTATGACAGATGCTGTCAGATAGTAACAGACTTGACCAAATTATCCTACATAAATGTAGAAGTCATTCTGAATTTTGCCAAAAAAAGATCTGACGTTTGTATATGTGTATGTACACATGTTCATAGATAATGTGCCATTTTCTGGCAGTTTTGACAATTATAAAATGTTGAGCGGGTACGTTTTATAGCAAATGCCCGAGCCAGTATTGAAATTTCTCAAATGATCTGGAAGCTTGAATGTTTGAAAAGACAGCCTCATTCTTCATTCATGAAGCCCCCTTCAAACTCAGCAAGTAATCTGTTTGTAGGTTTTAGGAATTTCACCCCTAACAGCATGTTTGCTGTGTCTGGCTGGCAGAGTAGTCTGATGGCATGCATCGCCCCGAACATGGAGCTGGTCGGCACCAAGGTAGTGTCAGCTCTGTGAGGGCTCGTGCTGGGTCCCCCCTCCTTTTGAGTTTCTCACAGTAATATGGAAAGCATTGTGCTTCCTGGTTCAGTAGCTGAGCTTTGCATTAAGGCTTTTTTTGTTTACATGAAAAACATAGCAACCCCATTTTATTTTTGAATGTTAAATATTAAGAAATATGTGATAATATATGGTAAGCAAGGAAAAAAATCTTAAAATGCTGAACATAGAATAGTCAAAATAGGCAAAATTTATTTGTAGGCAAAAATGTATAATATGAAATATTCTTTCAGTACAGACTTTTAAATGTGTATCGTGTAAATATAGATTTCGACTTTTAAAAATTAAGGTGATATAACATTAAGAATTATTGTGCTGATACTTATTTAGGGAGCTTTTAAAGCACAGATTATTGAGCCAATAGACTAGAACAGCTAAAAGAAGCACTTCTTATTTCGCAGATCACTGGGGCAGTAAATGGTAATAGCCAAGTTGTCTATGGGCGGGCAGTGCCTGCATGCAGGGCAGACACTTAGGACTAAGGCGCTCATGTCCAAACATGAATGAATAAATAAACTGGAGAAGAAGGGGAAAAAGGGCTATATGGCATCACTTTATAATTTAAAAAGTACTTTTAAAACTCTAACTGGAAAAAGTTATTGCCATAATATTTAGAAGTTTACATTTAGTGGAAGAATTTCAGAAGTACATTACTGAAAATTACTTATTTTTTTTCTTATTTTTAAGATTCTGCTATAAGTAGAAAATATGAGACTGATTTGTTTTTAAGATATTTAAAAATATGTGCTTTTTATAGTAATTTCAGGAGGTTAAAGCAGTGATCCTATGTCAGCTTTGTAGTCACAACCCAAATTCTGAATGATGTGGGACTGACAGGCTGATCCCAGAATAGTTTAGCTGCTAAAAGGGAGACAGCAACAGCAACGTCACTGTTTCCCCTAAGTCGTCTTTGTCATGTAAGGCTGTACTTTGGCCTCTGTAGAGTTGTCTTGAGTGTATTTGCTAGTAGATTGGAGGCTTTTCTGTTTTTTGAATTGAGATGTGTTTACAGTGAAAATACAGGACAAATTAAAATGATACTTAGCTTTCTTCAAGAGTTTAAATTGGCTTTTTGACATTTTGCACATTATTGTTTTGTTATTCCAGAATACCTTCATGTAGTAGGTAAGGAAATGTGAGTTTAGAAGGAAGGTTACAGAGCTTGGATGTGCACATAACATTAATCCAGGATAATAGCACATGAAGAGCAGTTGGTGATGCTTATTAATGCCTTTCGCTTTCTCTGCTACTAAGTTTTTATAACACGAGACTTCTGCATTGATTTCTCGGGTACTTGGGGGGACTTCGAGACAGGCTGGAGAGGTGCTGTGTTGCTGAGATAAGGCGGGGTCTCATTCGTCCCCAGTGCCTTAACAAACCTGACTGATGTTTCCTTGATTAAGCAGGAGGATACCGTATTTACCCTTCATTGTTAGTATAAACCATTATTTTACTGAGAACCATTAGCTGTTTAAAACTTGGTACATAAATTAAAGAGGAGCTAAGTGGATTTGTGATCGCTGCCATTAGTGGCGTCTTAGATTATACAGGCAATTATTGTGCTCATTACCCCAGAGCAGCCCCTTCCCAGAGCCATTGTGGTGCCTTAGACATTATGCACAGATTTTCCCTTGGAGATTAAAATTTCCAGTAGCGTATTTAATTTTGTTATCACAGTTGTTTCAAGTAAAACAAATATTATGACAAGTGGAAGAAAATTTGCTTTACTAATATAGGAAATTACAAAAATGTTGAAAGTTACTTCCTAGTGTACTTAATTTACCTTTTCTTGTACAGTCATAATTACTTCAACTGATTAGTAATATATGTTAGGGGTGAAAAGGTTTTGAAATCGGAGTAAAAGGTATCTGGCCTGTTTAGATGTTTTAAAAGTTTTTAAAGAAGGAAGAGATTCACATCAAAACTCAAGTTACCACCTTTATAGAATCTGTAGCTTTAGCGTTAATTAGCTTTCATGGTGAATAGTTTTTGAGTCCAGATTGCATTTTAGACAAGTTGAAGAAACTTTCAAGGGTGTTCTAGAAAAATGAGTATAAAATTAATTGCAAATGACCTTTTAAAAAACAGTTGAACTCTCTCTCTTCTTCTCACTGTGTTTTGTTAGAATTGACCCCCCCTCTCCAATAAGACTGTACTATTGATATATACTATAGTGTGGTTGCAGTTGTGTTCCAGGAAGAAGAGTCGCTGAGAAAAGGCTCCTGAAAGAGCAGGGAGCAGCCGACTGCTGAGAGGCTGTGTGTTCTCTGCTAAACTTGTTATTCCCTCCTTTCAGTTAGAAGTGGTTGGAGAAGACACAGCATGTCCGCCTTACAGGCACCAGTCAGGCGGCTGACCACATGTCCTCCTCCACTGGAGACGTAGTAACACTTTGAGTGAACTGTGTATCAGAGTGCAGTGGCCGCCTGTAACGTTTCAGTCCCACACGTGGCATTGTTTCAAAGGAAACTTGGTGCCCACTGCTGACCGCTTCCTCCTGCCTCTTAACAGACCTTCCTTCACTACTGCAACGAAGGGGAAAGTGTGAGGTAGTGGTTATGCATTTTGCAAGACAGTGATTCTTTATTTTATTACAAAAAAAACCAACTCTGGAAGGCCAGATTAAATCATTCCTTTCACTTTTTAATGGGATTTGGATGAATAGAGTAAAATATGCACTTTGCATTCATTGATAGCATCTTTACGTTGAGGTAATTGAGTCTTTTCTCGCTGACTGAATGAGTAATGACTTCATCTGACCCTCCCGAGGCCTGGAACTCAGGCCGCCTTTGTCACCGCGGAGGACCAGGCTTTGAAACATGCTCTACTTCCCTGGCTTAATTTTTTTCTTCATTTTAATCCAAAACCCTATTTTTCTCAATAATTCAAGCCTAAACTATGTAGTAGTTGAAGTAGTGGAGAATGCAGGGTATTTGTCCTGGTCGTGCTGGTTTTAAATGGAGTTGATAAATCAGGCGCCCAGGTCCCCACTGCCCACTCTCACGGAGGCCCAGCCCCACGCTGGTGGAGAAGCTTCCAGAACACCGTTGGCGTGGCTCGTCCCGGACTGGCTGGCCCCACTGCCCACTTGCCAGGTCAGTGTGCTGGAAGTGACCGCCAGGAGTGCAGGGCGCCCCCCAGGGAGCACTGCATACCTGGCCGGCCCACGCGGCCCAGGAAGGGCCTCATCTGCTGCAGACACATGGACGCGAGGCATCGCTAGGACCTGGGGAAAGTCTCCAGAGTTCTGAGTCCAAATAGCGTGACCAGAGGCAGCCACATGTCCTAGGCCTGGGCCTGTTGGTGTGTTGGGGGGCGTAGTGAGGGGCGGGGCATTGTGTAAGGGGCCAGTGGAGGGGCTGAGTCTGTGGGGTGGGGGCCTAGTGAGGGCCAGGGCCTGCTGGGGGCTGGCTCGGAGGGGTGGGGTCTGCAGACCACCCTTGCCCCTCGCCCCTACCCCAGGGCCCAGTGGCTCCCAGCCACCCAGAGGACCCTGCAGTATCTGGGTCGGGTGTGAAAGTAGGGTGCTTGCCCTAAACACACTTTCAGCCGTGTTGCTTCTGGGTCCCTGTTGTCATTCCCATTGCATGTGCAACCTCTTTAAAGGCTATAAGGTGTCAACCAGCAGCGATGCTGATTGTCAGTTCTAGGAGGTGACTTTGTCCATAAGCTTGGTTAGAGAAGATTTCTCTCTTATAGGATATATTACTCGTATTCATCTTGTTGTTCAGTTGCTCAGTCATGTCTGACTTGCGACCCCATGGACTGCAGCAGCCAGACTTCCCTGTCCTTCTCCATCTCCTAGAGCTTGCTCAAACTCATGTCCATTGGGTCAGTGATGCCATCCAGCCATCTCATCCTCTGTCATCCCCTTCTCCTCCTGCCCTCACTCTTTCCCAGCCTCAGGGTCTTTTCAAATGAGTCAGCTCTTCGCATCAGGTGGCCAAAGTATTGGAGTTTCAGCATCAGTCCTTCCAGTGAACATTCAGGATTGATTTCCTTTAGGATTTGATCTCCTTGCAGTCCAAGGGACTCTCAAGAGTCTGCTCCAACACCACAGTTCAAAAGCATTAATTCTTTGGCATTCAGCCTCCTTTATAGTCCAACTCTCACATCCTTACATGACTACTGGAAAAACAATAGCTTTGAGTAAATGGACCTTCATTGGCAAAGTAATGTCTCTGCTTTTTAATATGCTTAACATTTCCTACTAGACTGACTGTTTCTTCCCAGGTGAAATCTCATAGTTTACTCATTTTTCATAACCTTAGCACGCGTGTGTGCTCAGTCGTGTCCGACTCTTTGTGACCCCATGGACTGTAGCCCACCAGGCTCCTCTGTCCATAGAATTTTCCAGGAAAGAATACTGAAGTGGGTTGCCATTCCCTTCTCCAGGGAATCTTCCCAACCCAGAGATTGAACCCACGTCTCTTGCATCTCCTGCATTGGCAGGTGATTCTTTTACCACTGCACCACCTTCATTTTCCATAACCTTAGAGTTTAGCAAAAAATGTAGTAGACATTTAAACTTACTTGTATGATGAATGAATTTTCTTCAGTGCTGCAATTAATGAATTTTCTGACAGAGTTTTGTGCTTTCTTTTTAAGTACAAGTTCTAACATTCTCATGAGGGTTTGTGTCAAATATTAATCAAAACAAGATATACACTAAATATGTGAGGTTGGAAAAGACTCACCTTTTATTGGCCAAAGTGATGTTTGAAAAGGCACTACAAAGTAAACTGTTACTAAGCTGCTTAGTAATCCCTCAGGTTTTAAACTTAAGGTGTTTATAAAGGTGTTCGTCCTGGTCGTGCTGGTTTTTAAATGGTGTTGATAATCAGACTCCCAGGTGCCCGCTGTCTTGGTAGTTTTGGTAATCATGTTTCCCTTTTTAATTTCTCTTTTTCAAAATTTGTACCAGATACAGGAGAAACTCAGATGACAAATAGATAACCCGATAGGATTTAGTTTTCTGCTAGAGTCATAAAACTTAGGAGAAAGCGGCTCTGTTAACACCTGCTGTGCCCTGGCCTGAGGGGGGGCCATGCTGTCTGGGCCCCTGGCACCTCCGTTAGATGGGCAGCGCCAGTTTACCATGGAGGAGAGTGAAGCTTAGAGAGTGTGAGACATTATCCACAGCCACATGGCTAGCAAGCAGAGACTGAAATGCAGGTCCTCAGTGGTAAAGACGGTGGGCATGGCAGTGAGAGCTGTGCAGCGAGGCAGCACAGCCAGCACCCAAACTGGCACGGACATGGCGTCCTGAGGCGTCTCTGCTGCTGCGTGGAGTCCCTTCTCCTCTCTGCGGCTCTAAAGCCTTTCTGCAAAGCCCCACCCTGCCCTCTCCACACCCCTTCCTGCCTGCCACACCGCATTGCACGGTGGTCTTTCAGCCATGAAACTCGGCTGGGAGGAAGACTAGGTGGAGGTTACTGGGCTGGAAAGTGAAGTTGCATGCTTCAGAAGAGCTGTGTTCCCTTAGCTCTTAGGATGGGCAATGTTTGGATGTCTCACCCTTTCTACCTCCAAGATCCTGCACAGATCACACACAAAAAATGAATGAATTCTTACTGACATAATTTTCCCATGTCTTGCTCAGCTGGTAAATAATCCACAGACTGAATCTGAGTGTCATGTACCTTCCTGGGAGAACCTCCAGTAGAGGACTTCTGCAAATTAACCAGTTCTCGTTGCAAGCTAACTATTCCATCTGTTGCTTTTGTTCTTAATTAAGAGAAGTTGTTTTCAGAGAGGCTCTTGGCAGAGGGGGATGACAGACGGCCGTCCTGTTCTGGCCTGGCCCGTGCAGAGGAAGAGGCACCTGTGCTCTCGCAGGAGCCGGCTGTGTGCCTGTGCATCCCCTTCTGTCCAGTGGTGGTTGTAACCTCATCGTTCAGAGAGAGCATCTCAGGACTTGGGTTTTCTCAGTAGCCTCTTTCTGGAAACCTTCTGGGAGCCATGACTCATTTCCGGAAATTCTCCCTAAATCTCTAGAACCTTTTTGGGAAAAACAAAATGTCATAAGTTTTCCCAAGCAAATGTAAAGTGAATACATCTTTGTGTTTTATTGTAATAAAGGCTAATACAAAAGAAAACTTAAGACCATCCTCCCTACCATGTATTCAGACTTGTAAAATTAGAGACACTGTGGCTCTGTGCTAATTCTGTATCTTCTTTCAGGTTGGTTTGTTGGACCTTGAGCTCAATCAGCTGACCAAAGCACTATTTCTGGCCTTGGTTGCCCTCTCGGTTGTCATGGTGACCTTGCAGGGATTCGCAGGCCCCTGGTACCGCAGTCTCTTCCGCTTTCTTCTCCTCTTCTCCTACATCATTCCCATAAGGTGAGTTTAAGGTTGAGGGAAAACAGTGTCTGGTTTCATTGAATATGATGTTATTGAATGTGTTGTTCTCAGTGTGAAAGAAATGATCCACTTAGAACTAAAGAGGGAAGATACGGGACTGACTCTAACCGTGACTGCTTCCCTTTCACTGCGGGCACTGACTCTGAGAAGAGAGCATGGGCCTGAAACTCCCGGTTGAGAAGAAGGTGGAGGGGTCCACTCTGTTAGCCTTGGCCCCAGCGCGCTTCAGTGCTGGAAGGCCTGAGCCCAGGACCTGCCCCTGTGTGAGCCCCGCCCCCTGATGTGAGGTGATGCTGTCCCGAACCCCAGTGGGGGCCCTGCCCCAGGACAGCGGGCCTCCCGGGAAGGAGCCTCTAGGTCTGCATGGCCTATCTCAACTGTTAACACACTCCCTCCAGACTGTCCTGCAGCTGCCAACAGCCATCTCCTCCCGTCTCTCTTGAGCAAACACATCTTTTCTTGGGATTTCTTAGGGTTTTTTCCTTTGTTTTCATTAATCTTATTTTCTTCGTTTCTTTCCCTTTTATCAGTTCTGAAATTTTATGTGATGTCCTTCATGACTATTTCTGTTGTACAATGAGAAAGACTGAGTAAGAGTGCTCTTGCTTCTTTGGGGTGCTTCTGTCTTTGATAGAAACCATTGAACAATATTCAGATTTTATTGCAGTTTTTTAATATGACTATGTTTAATTTCTTCTTCTCTGTAGTAAACTGACTATGTAAAGAGACTTGACATGTTTCCCCTTATCCTATTAATAGGAAATACTAATTATAGTCATGAAAGTTAATACATAAGTATTTTTAAACAAAAACATTATCATTTTCTCACATTTCAATTTTATATATTTATAGTAAAAAATTAGATAATACCCAATAACAAGAAAGAAAGAAATATTTATAATCTCTGTAGCTAATGACAAATTCTATAGGATCTTTCAGATGTGAATATACTTACAGACTTATAAGTAAGAATGTGCATACTTAGTACACATAAGTATATTAGCATTCACACATATCCTTTTTTAAGTCTATATATCCTTTTAAAAAGTCTGCGTACATGGAACTTCCCTGGCAGTCCAGTGGTTAAGACCCCACACTTCCACTGTGTGGGGCTCGGGTTCAATCCCTGGTGGGAAACTAAGACCCTACCTGCCACTGGTAGGGCCAAAAAAAAAAACCTCTCATTACAAAATGAGAAAGGTACAAGGCTGTCTGCAAATCTGGCTTGTTCTAGTTTTTCCATCAACAGTTTTATATTTAGATTAACATGCTTAGTCAAGCTTGGAGAGATTTACTGGACAGAAGTATGACTGCACCTCTGTTTATCTCTGAGATATCTCACATGTACTTCAGCATGATAGTTTTCCTCGTTTTTCATACTGTGAGAATGCAATTATACAGGTTCAGCGGAAGGGATGAAACAGTAAAATGTAAAACATATAAAGAACACTGATTTAGGGGCTTAACATTTGATTCAACCAAGTTTGCTTTTCTCATTGCAAAGTTTCCATTAAAATATAAATAGCAATACATTTTGGTATTTACTAAATATGCTTCTATGCTTAACAAAGAATCGATTTTAAAATAGTCTTAAAATATTCTTTTTTCTGTTTCAAACGACCAGTTCTGGAAAATAAAGTGCTTTTTCTTTTACTGACCTAACACTCTAAAAGGCTTTTCCATTTTAAGAAAGGAGAGCTGTTTTATTAAAATTCTCTACAGAATTAAATTTGTTTGAGTCACCTGATACAAGTTACTTCGTCTTTCAAGGAAAATAGCATAAGACTTACCTCTGCTTTTGTAATTCAGAAATAAATATGTGTTCCTTAAGTCGTTTGTTTCTCTCATAGCACAAAGCCAACTGTCAGAATTCTTTGTGGCGCATGTGACGTCCCTCAGGTCAGAGACTTGCATTACCTGTCTCTGGTTACTGTGCTTTCTGCATAGCCTGTGAAATGCTGCCGCACAGTCTAGTTGAGTATCAGAAACACGTGTCTTAGCAGTACCGAGGCAGGGAGGCTTATGTGGGCAACAGAAGCAAGGTGGTATTTGACAAGGTGACAGTGGTGTTCCTTCCCAGAAACACTGGAGGGCCTCTTATGGATATGGTGTCTTTGTGGAAACACTGACGTTGATGAGTGTTTGTGTGTCCTGGGAGACCATTTTCCTCTTTTACTCTAAGTCAAGCAGCCAGATCAGCGGGTGTGGGAATGCTTGCCAGGGAAATGCCCACGTATTCATTCTACCAGCTGACCGCTTGGCGGGACGCCCGGTGCTCTGCCCAGAGCTCTGCTCGGTCAGCACACCAAGAAGGGAGTGTTGAAAATGTTAGCTGACACAGGCACAACATTTGCTTCAGAATTTAGAAATTAACTTTCCTGGAGCTTTATTGAAGGAAAATACTTAGATTGTTGTCAAATTATTTACAGGGCAGATACCCTTCCTACAGCATCACGAGTTTGTGCTAACCTGACAGTTTCATTTTCCAGGTAGAATACTTGGGGGAAAGAGTACTTTCAACCTTACTTAGACCTTGGAATGATATTCAGTTATTGACGGCTAGGGACATTTGCAGTCTCTCCAGACTGCAGAAGATGCTAACCTTAGAAGATTCAATGTGTGGAAAGCATGCACTGGAGGGAAGTCCTAGGATGTGGCTGGACAGCCTTTTACTGAAGAGAGGTGTGTGTCTCTTAGATCCACTTAGCCATCTCAGCAGGAGTGAAGAATAGATGGGCCTGTCCAGCAAAGACCTGTGGAGGGGCTCTTGTCTGACAGTGTGGTCCCCCCATGACACACATGAGAGACCCTCAAGAGTTTTGGAAAATGTTGTATCAGCAGTAACACTGCCATCTTGGAGTGGAAGGGACAGAGATAGGACAAAATAAGAAGCCTGCCAGACTCCCAGAATTCTGCGTGGGAGAAATGGGCTGGAGTTCTCCATGGCTGGAAATGGGCTGATAGAGCTAACTGGCTGCAGGCATGTGTGCTACATTTGGGGGGAAAGGAAGAATCTCTCTGAGGCCGGAGCTGGCACATGTCCTGCAGAGGCTGTGGAGCTGGGAGTCCAGAGCTGGGGCTTCCAAGCACAGAGAATTATTCTCAGCTCTTGAAACCTTATGGAATCTGCTTTGCTGGGAAGTTACTACAGCTGCTTTGTAGTTAGTTATGATGTCTGGATGTTAGTCTTTTTCAGTTCTCTATTCTGCTGACAATCTTTCTCGGTCTTTAACTTGAATTTTTACTCACCCAGTGGTTAAATTATAAATAAAATTGTTAATTTTACATTGTCAAATTTATAATTCTGTTTTGTTGTTGGCTTTCACTCTGTACATTTAAGAATTCCTCCTCTACTCCAGAATGGTGAAGCTGTCCTCCTGTATTAAGTTCTAGAAATTTATCAGTTTTCTCTGACCATTGGAAGTGTTTTTGTTGTTGTTTCCTGTTTTGGTGGGGGGCAGTTAATAATGTGAAGTAGTATTTTCACTTACTTTTCCATACCAGTCCTCTTAGTACCCTTTATAGAAAACACCTCTTCCCAGTGATCTAGGGTCCTCTCTGTCACATGCTAAGTATTCCTATATGCACAGGTCTGTTTTGGGTTCCCTGTTCTGGTCTTTTTGTCTTTTCCTGGCCAAATAACAAAGTGCCTTAATTCGTAAGCGCTTATAATAAGTTGATATCTGATAGAAACACGTCCTCCATGTGCTCACTGAGAGATGTGCTCTCTGTGGCTGGGCTCCCCAGGTGGCTCTAGTGGTAAAGAAGTCACCTGCTGATGCAGGAGACATGGATTTGATCCTTCGTTGGGAAGATCCCCTGAGAAGGAAATGACTTCCCACTCCAGTACTCTTGCCTGGAGAATGCCATGGACAGAGAAGCCTGGCATGGGGTCACAGTCCATGGGGTCACAAAGAGTCGGACACGACTGAGCACACATGCAGGCTCTCCTTGGTCGTTTACATTTCATACTAAATCTTCCAAACTGTGACTCTGGAGTATCTCTTACCTGTGTTAAGTCTTTTCTAACATCTCAAATTTTTTAAAAACTTTCATTGAAATCTTGCATAACTTTTGTTAGAACTATTTTTAGATACTTTACATTTTTCAAATGCTGTTATAAATGCCATTTTTTGAAAGAACTGTTTCCTATATATTTGTTGCTGGTATAGAGAAATAAAATGGATTTCTATAAAAATGGTTGAATCCATCCATTTTGGTAAAATTTTATTCTAATTATTAATCTGAAATCTATTGTATTTTTTCTATAATCACCTAGTCAGCAGATAATGATATTTTGCTTTCTTTCAGTTTTTTGTACCCTTTCTTTCTTTTCCTTCTCATTGTAGCAACGATTTCTAGCTTAACGTTAAGTCGCTATAGTGATAATGGACATTCTTCTTTTGTTCCCAGTGTGAAAGGCAGAGCTTTCAACATTTCATCATGAGGATGCTATAAGTTTTTACAGAACCCCTTCTTTACAATATATAATAGAAGTTTTCTCTATTCCTATTTTGTTAAAAATTGTCTTTAAATCACTGATATAATTTTAAAAGTATTTCTACTAAATCTTTTGAGATGATTTTTCATCTTAAGTTTTTCTTCTTCAGATATTCATATGCCAGATTATACCAACTGACCCTCTGATGTCACACCTACCGTGTATTATTTGGGGGGAAAAGCACAACTTGGTCATGGCATAATACTCCTTCATGTATTGCTGGGTTCCATTTGCTTGTCATTTTTGTGAAGTTTTTGCATTGGTGTATCTGAGTGAGATTAACTTATGCCTCCCTCTCACATCGTCTTTTGGTGTTTAGTGTCAAGATTATGCTGTTCTCTTAAAATAAATCAATGAGCCTTCTCCAAAATATTTTTTGTTTAAAATTATAATCATTTATTCCTTGGACATTTACACATCAGGGAGGCCATGTCAGCCTGAATTTTTTGTTGTGGAAAGTTGTTTCACAGAGTTGATTTCTCTACTGGTTTAAATATATTTCTTAAATACTTTAAGTAGTTAACTTCAACTAGTCAAAAAACTTTATTTAAAGTTTTTAACTTCTTGAGTCAGTTTTGGACAGTATGGTTTTCAAGAAATATGTCACCTGTACCTAAATATTCAAAAATATTTATTAAAGTTTGTTAATAATGTTTTCCTATAATCTCTTCTTCTAAGTGTGATCTGTAGTATTGATTGTCCTTATTCTTGATACGTATTTCTGTCCCTTCTCTTTTTTTTTCTTGATTAGTCTTCCAGTGGTTTTGTCAACTTTAGTAGTCTTTAGGAAAACCTACTCTTGACTTTATTGATTCCCTATGGCTATGTAATAATTTTCTATTTTAATAATGTCAACTTATTTTATTTCTTTCCTCCTACCTTCTTTGGTTTGTATTCTTCTTCTTCAGATAGATGATTAACTCACTAGTTTTTATATTTTTACCCTTTTTAAATATATGCAGTTGAGGCTATACATTTCTATATACGTACTACTTTGGCAGCATCCTGTAGTATTTTTGTTATTGTCAACTATAGATTGTTTGATCTTCACTGTGATTTCTTCTTCGACCCATGGTTATTACAGTTATTTCTTAGTTTATAAACTTATTTGACTAAGTATGTCTGTGTTCATAGTTGGCTTAATTGCATTGTTGTCAAAAAACATGCCATTCGTTATTGCACATCTATGAAATATGTTGAGACTAGTTATAGGGTCCAATATTTAGTTGGTTTTTGTGGACATTCACTGTGTACTTGAAAAGAACATGAAGTCTAAATTGTTGATCTCAGTGCTTCACAGTCTGTGAGGTCAGGATTGTTCATCTTGTTCATAAGTTTCTCTGTACCCTTTGCTTGTTTTCTCAACCTTTTCTGTTACTGAAGGTAACAAAATCACCCATCAGTATTGTGATTTCCTTTGAATTCTAGTTTTGGTATTATATATTTTGTGACTTTACTATTGATGGTATCCAAGTTTAAATCATTACATATTTCTGCTGAATTATGCATTTTCTCATTATAAAGTGACTTTCTTTATCTCTGCTAAGGCTTTTTGCATTAAATTCTACTTTGCTTTATGTTAATATAGTGATGCCAGCTGGCTTTAATTTGCTTGGCATGTCTTTTCCTTCTTTGTACTTTCAACTCTTCTGTGTAATTATATTTATGTGTGTCTCTTATAAATAGAATAAAGTTTAATTTTAACCTACTCATAGTTTTTGACTATTTAGTGCATACACAATTACTGTAATACTGTTGTGTTTTTAGTTTAAATCTATTATTTTATATTGTGCTTTTAATGTGATGTAACTGTTCTGTATTTTTTCTCTTTTCTTACCACTTTGTTATTTTTTTCAGTTCCACCTTTTCTCTAGTAGTTTGTAGGTTTTATAAGAGTTTCTGTTCTTTTTAGTATGTATCCTTGAAATTAAAAACATTCTTAATTTCCCAGAGTCTAAAGGTATTAGTTTCTTTTGCATGTCATCTTACAAATGTTTTACTCCACTTGCCCCTTCTGACCTAATCCATTTTTGTAATTTATCCTAATTGTAGTTATTCTTAAACTGCAGGATATTACTGTTTTACACATTCCCTCTTAATTTTGATTTATCAATGCTTTCTTCTTGCATTTCAGAACTTCCATGTAGAATAGTTTCCCTTCTGTCAGAAATTTATTCTTTAGTTTTTGCTTAGTGAGGGTCTTTGTTGGGAACTCCAGATTTCTCCTCTTGAGAGATAGTTTCATCTGTGTATAGATTTCTAAGTTGTCAACATTTCTCTTGCTCTCTTCTGGCTGCTGTTCACCGCTTTTTGTTTCGGTCCTACTCCTCTGGGACCTTCCCAGCATCTTTCAGGCATGCTCTTTGTTGGTGCTGTCCTGCTGTCTGACACAGTGCGTCTGGATAGATGTTTATTCCTGAATCTGTAGATAGGTTTCTTCTACTCATCCAAGAACATTCTCTGTTTGTCTCTAAATACTGCCTTTGCCCTATGCTGATTGGGCAGAGACCCACCCATACCCTTTGTTGCTCCTGTTTTACTTTTGTACTTTCCACCTTTTTGTTTCTTG
Organism: Odocoileus virginianus; assembly: GCF_023699985.2. Classification (NCBI taxonomy): domain Eukaryota; kingdom Metazoa; phylum Chordata; class Mammalia; order Artiodactyla; family Cervidae; genus Odocoileus; species Odocoileus virginianus. The sequence goes on from NC_069695.1 coordinate 55,208,882, forward strand.
CTTTATTCTGTTAATAAATAATATTCCTAATGACCTGTCTTCCAAGTCACTGATTTCATCTTTGACTATAAGATTTATTAGTTCAATAAGATATTAAATAGTGTTGATAAGATTTTAATAGTTTAATAAGATATTAAACTAATTTCTCAATTTCAGTTATTGGTATTATTTTAGTTCTAAAATTTCATTTATTTATGGAATTGACTATTTCATTTTTATTTTTGTCTATTTCACACAAATATTTTTCTAATTTTCCCTATGTATCCAAGTGTTTATAGTCCATGCCTGTCACATGTATATATCTCATGCCTTTCGCACTTTTGTTCTCTTGTATTTTTCCCTCTGGCTCTTGTTCATGGTATAATATGTTTGTGTGCTATGTGGTGTTTGTTGTTTTTGGTTTATTTGGATTTTGTTTGTTTCTTTGCAGTTGTATTTGAAAAGCTAACTGTAGGAATCATTTGAGATAAGAAATGAAAGTACATTTTTCCAAGACAAATACTCTTACTTCTCAACTGTGTACTTGTAGTTACTACCTGTCTTGAAACAGCTTCATCCAAGTTCATGATTCATGGTTGCAGACTCATTCAGGAAATGTGAGCCTGACTCCATCACCACCTGCAGGTGCATTGGTCCAGGTGGTCCGTGAGTTTGAGAGCCGTGGGTGAATCACCTGGTGGAAACATTGTTGAACCATCGCTTGCCATCTGTGGTGTGTCGTGAAAATTTTAAAGAATCATAAAATGAGACATTTGGGGGAGGGAGAAATCAGATAAAATTACATCTGAGCTTTTTTCCTTTAAATGACTGTTTACGGGAAAAAGTTTTGATTACTTTAGATAAAGCCTGTCATTTAAATGACTTTTATTTTCTTTTGCTCAGATTAGGATCTAAAAATAAGCGTCTCTTTGGAGGAATATGTGTGAATTATCTTAGGTAGCTTCACTCCCTGAGGAGCCTGGTGTGCCCTGCAGCTGGCTCACCTGGTCCTGATAAATGTGCAGGTTTGACTGTAACAAATTAAGTTTAAGTGCAGCAGGCTGTGTTGGGGGCGTGGGGTTGCCCACGGCCCACGCTGTGCACCTCAGACACTGCTGTGGCTGTGGAGAAGAAACACAGGGAAAGTGCCACCACTGAGATGACCTCTGTGTTCTAAAAGTAACCTCGTGTTTTCTCAGCGTGGCGTAAAGCAGGTTGATGTTCCTCTCGGTGACACTCCTGAACACGCTAGCTCGTGAAGATAGTTTATTTCATTTTTCATATGTGTGTAACTGGAGGAGAGTGTGGCAGCCCACTCCAGTGTCCTTGCCTGGGAAATCTCATGGACAGAGGAGCCTGGTTACAGTCAATGTGTTGCAAAGAGTCAGACAGGACTTAGTGACTGAATAGAAATAACAGTATGTAGCAGTGAAGGTAGTAATTGCCTCTGATTCAACTGGCCATCTAGAACGGCAGCCGCTTTCCCACTTATTTGGAGTAGGTCTCTAGAAAATTTCACACCTGCTAAAATTAGTAATATAATGAACTTAAATATGTATATGGTATCTATTTCCTTATAATCTATTATTATAATACTCAAAATAGTAGGCTTAATATATATTTTTTGCTCACAAAAAGTGTTACTATAAAGTATTGGGTTGGCAAAAAGTTCCTTCAGTTTTTAAGTAAAAGACATGTTTTACATTTTCACCAAGAATTTATTGAACAACATATTCTCCATTTTGTTCCACTGCCTTCTGCCATTTTGCAGTAACTTCATAATTCCATCATTACAAAATATTTTGTCTTTTTGAGCAAAGAACTGTTCCAGGTGCATTTTTTAGTCCTCCATGAAATGGAAATTTTTTCTGCTAGGAGAGTTTTGTAAAGACTGAAATCAATGGAAATCTGCAGGTGCAATGTCTGGTGAATACAGCAAATGAATTGGAACTTCCCAGCCAAGCTGTCACAGTTTTTGCCAGGTCAGCAAACAAGCTTGAGGTCTTGCGTTATCCTGATGGAAGCTGATGTGTTTTCTGCTGACTAATTCCCCAGGCTTGTTGTTGAGCACTGCTTTCAGTTGGTCTGATTGAGAGCAGTACTTGTTGGAATTAATCCTTTGGTTTTCCAGAATGAGTTCATAATAGAGGATTCCCTTCCAGTCCCACCATGTACACAACATCACCTTCTTTGGATGAAGACCGGCCTTTGGTGTGGTTGGTGGTGGTTCATTTCCCTTGCCCCATTCCAGATTATTGTACAGTATCCACTTTTCATTTCCTGACACAATTTGTTTTAAAACAGAACATTTCATTAACATTTCAGTAAAGAATTACACATGGAAATACAATCAAGAAGGTTTTTTTCACTTCACATATGTGGAACCCAAATATCAAAATGAAATATCATAACCAAGCTGGTACACATGGTTTTCAACACTTGGTTTGAAAACTTGATTTTGAGTATCTTGGCTGTGTCCCATGTGGTATAACATTGATTATTCTCAATTAATGTCTAGATTTGATTGATGTCAACTTCAACTGGTCTACCCAACTATGGAGCATCGTCCAGTGAGAAATCTCTAGCACGAAACCTCACAAACCGCTTTTGACATATTTGGTCAATCACAGCAGTTTCTCCATAAACTGCACAAAGCTTTTTTGTGTTTCAGTTGTGTTTTTTCTTTTCTTGCACTAATAAAGCATAATATGCCAAAAATGTTGCTTTTTTTCCATCTTCAATATTAAAATGGCTACACAAAAATTCAGCGATTATGTTCATTTATTTTTTATGCATGCTATGACAACTGTCACAATACAATATTAACAAAATTGTGTTAGTGAAGTTAAAGATAACTAAGTGCTACTAGAGTCATCTTACGGAAAAAACAGAAGAAACTTTTTGGCCAATCCAATACCAGATGAACAGAGGCCTGTGTTTTAAAGTTACATAAAATTAGAATATAACTAAAAAGTAAGTTAAATATCTAACTAAAAAGTAAGTTGAAGTAAGTGATGATAATTATTCTGTCGACTTGGTGTTTGAAGTTTGAGCTTCTAGAAACTTTTGGCATTAAAAATGAAAATTATTGGACTCACATTTGATCAAGATGTCCAGTGTGAATCAGAGTAAACATAAGCTCTGCTTCCTCCCTGTATGGTGTTATCGTCTTAGTTGCAGGTGTTTTTCCTTCACATGCAGTGGCTCTGCTCTGTTTTTATGAACGTGATGCTCAGGGGCTGGTGCTCGGAGGCCTTCGCCCAGCCTCCTCCCAAGCCTGCTCCCCTTCATGGCCTCCTCCACGTGGGGGAGCTTCTCTTTCGTTCTTGTGAATCACGGGGGTGGATGTCAAGACCCCTCTCAGATACTGATGCTCAGTGATTCGGGGTGATTTCCTCCCACGTGTCGCTGGCCCCTTTGAGCCTGGACCCACACTGCGGTCCACCTCTCCCAGGTTCATCCAGCTGCATCGCAAACCAGGCTGATGGGCGAAGGATGAGCAACTGGCTGAGAAGGGGCCTGCCGACTTAGGTGTCAACAAGTTCATTTCTCTTAAAGTCTGAAATCCACTGTGATCTATTTCTTTCACCTCAAATTATAGAGAATGCATGTCTCTGTAAATAAATTTTTATGGAAAGCATGATGGACATGAGGTGTTGAGTCACTAACTACTGCAGTGGGTTTTCTTTGGCAGTTTGCGTGTGAACCTGGACATGGGCAAGGCTGCCTACGGGTGGATGATCATGAAAGATGAGAACATTCCTGGCACCGTGGTCCGGACCAGCACCATCCCGGAGGAGCTGGGGCGCCTGGTGTACCTGCTGACCGACAAGACAGGTGCCACTCTGCCCACGTGCACTTGGAGGTGTCTGGGCGGGGGTGGGGGGACCCTGACCTGTCTGTGCCCATTTGTGTTTATGGGTGTGTGTATGCACATGTGTGAAAGTGCTGAGTTCACAGAGTTCCCCAGACTGTCCGTGAAACTGGCCTCGAGCCAATCTCCCTATTCTCACATAAAAGGATCATCAGAATTAGCGAGATGTGAAATTCTTAGAGACTTTTAAGGACTTATTTCTTTATTTTGAACTTCCATATCCTTACACTTGTGATTTTGTTCTATTTACTGCCTGTGTTACACCTTTCTGGTAGTTTCTTAAGCGCTAAAAGGGCTTGTTTATTATAGAATGGTAGTTACAAACTGGTAGAAGAAAATGAGAATTAATAAGATCTGTAAATTTGATATTTTAACAGTAACATTCTCCAAAGAGCCTCTCTACAAATGGTTCTCCTCCATAGGGTTCCCTGCTCCAAATTTGCTTTGTCTTTATTTCATTTTTAAATTTTTTTCATCAAAGAATTCTTGTCAATCCATAACATACTAAATAAATGACAAATTGAATCCAGACCTATAACAAGAGCCATATCTAAGGGTTAAAATCCCTTCTTGATTGGCTAATTCACGGTGTAAATTCCTTTGTAATTCTCAGCCAACTAGAAATAAAATTTATAAATGGTAAAGAAAATATGGGTTTCCCATATTTTACCATACCATTGGCAGTGGTAAAGAATCCTCCTGCCAATGCAGGAGACACAGGTTCGATCCCTGGATCTAGAAGATCCCCTGGAGGAGGAAATGGCAACCCACTCCAGTATTCTTACCTGGAAAACCCCTTGGACAGAGGAGCCTGATGGGCTACAGTCCATGGGATTGCAAAAGAGTTGGACACAATTTAGCAATGAAACAGCAACAAAGAAAATACATCTCAATTACAATTCAGCCTTATTTTTAATAAAATATTAGAAAAATCCTCACTGTAGTCAGGAAGAAGAAAGACTAATGTGTACCAGGCTTTGACATTTACTCCAGCTACTGCTGTGAGCCAGGAACTAGAAAGATCCACAAGCAAAAGAAGAAGCAAATATTTACAAATATAACAATCAATCAAGGAAGTCAATGGCTGAAAATAAGAAATCAGTAAAGTGGCAGGTTACAGATTAAAATAGCAACAAGAATAAAAGTCGCTCCCTTATGTGTGGAATAGACTGAAGAATTACTCCGTTTAGAATCACAGAGGTCCACATAAAACATGTGGGTGCAAACTTGAGGAACATGCGGGCACATGTGAAGGCAGTGAGTAGACCTGCCAGAGAGACGTGGGAGACTGATGGCAGTGGAAGGACACCCCGTGTCCCAAAGGTGATGGTTCGGTGTCCTGTCGCAGCCAGCCTTCATAAGGGATTACAGGTTTCCTACAGCTCAGTCAGAAATAGTTGTCGGATTGTGTTTGGCTTTCATTAGGGCTTGTCTCTGGAACGCTGAGGAATCTACCTGGAAGGTGATGCTCAGTGAATCAAAAAACTCAGAAATAGGGACCTGAGGAGCTCAGGGTCAAGAAAGTAGATGGAGGAAGTGCCTTCCCAGCCTCACTGCGCTGATGGGAGAAAACTTCAGAGAGTTAGCCTCGGACAACACTGGAAAACACACAAACTGCCCATAGCTGATCCAGAGATTGAGCTCTTTCTGGAAAACAGCTGGAACTTGGATGAAGAAGCAGGCAGACAGCAAACCTAGACCCCTACGAGATGTTACAGACATGTCAGAGATGTCTCCAGAACCAGCCTAGTCCTGGAGAGGTGGTCAGTCCACAGCCGGCAGGTTTGGGCACAGAGCACTGCCCCAGTGGATGGCTGTCGGTAAACCCAGCCGGGAACCACAAGCCACCCCCAGTAGATGAGCGTCCCAGTGCCGACAGGCAGGCTGTTCCCAGAGAGGGCAAGTTCATGACTGTGTACCTCAAAACCCGAAGAGCCCCCCGGAGCTTCTAGAGTGGTGAGACCGCTTAGTTAATTAATTAACACATGTAAACTCGGTATCAGCGTTGAACTGCATTTCTCTATACCACCACCAATGAGGACACTTAATTCTAAAAATGCCAATTAGAATAGCAACAAAAAGTATAAAGAGTTAAAAAAACAAATTCTAACAAAAAATGGGTAAGAACTATGTGGATATGTGTGTTTAAACTTTGAAAGACCTTCAGCTCAGTTCAGTCACTCAGTCGTGTCCAACTCTTTGCGACCCCATGAATCGCAGAACGCCAGGCCTCCCATCACCAACTCCCAGAGTTTACTCAAACTCATGTCCATCGAGTCGGTGATGCCATCCAGCCATCTCATCTTCTGTTGTCCCCTTCTCCTTCTGCCCCCAATCCCTTCCAGCATCAGGGTCTTTTCCAATGAGTCAACTCTTCGCATGAGGTGGCCAAAGTACTGGAATTTCAGCTTCAGCATGAATCCTTCCAGTGAACACCCAGGACTGATCTCCTTTAGGATGGACTGGTTGGATCTCCTCTCTTTACAGCATCAGACCTTGCTTCTATCACCAGTCACATCCACAACTGGATATTGTTTTTGCTTTGGCTCCATTCCTTCATTCTTTCTGGAGTTATTTCTCCACTGATCTCCAGTATCATATTGGGCACCTACTGACCTGGGTAGTTCCTCTTTCAGTATCCTATCCATTTTGCCTTTTCATACTGTTCATGGGGTTCTCAAGGCAAGAATACTGAAGTGGTTCGCCAGTCCCTTCTCCTTACCAAGACCTAATTAAATGTATGGACACTCTGTTCTTCTGAGTAGGACATCCTAATGCAGGAGGGTGTCATTCCTGCTCCATTAAACGTCTGACGTGCCTGCGCAGACAGGACTTGCCAAGTCTGGTCGCAGTTGGCTGGAGTGGCCCGTGGCAGGCTGCCTTGTTAGACGGGTCTTGGCCCAGTCAGCCCAGCGTTTGTGCCTCAGAAGTGTCTGTTCCCTGGGGAAGCATCTGCACCAGGTGACATGGCAGCCCTGCACCATTTTACATTCCTGCCAGCAGCATCCAAGGGTCCTCATCCTCTCCAGCACATTCCGGGTGTTCATAGCGAAGTTCTGGCCACAAGAGCCAGCAGTGCGTGTGAAGAGAGAGTGTCCCCGCCGGGATAGCGGTGCCGCGGAGGTCCTCTCAGGGGGCCCATGCAGCAGTGACACCCACAGGGCGCATCCCTCCAGGCAGACGGGCCCGGGAGGGGCTGGGGGCTCAGTGCGTCTTCAGGCCTGGCCCCCCACCCCCAGCCGCCGCTCCTGCCCCCTCTCAGGGCCTCTGCGGTCGCCTCCTGCCCCAGTGCCAAGTTTACGTCGTTCTTCCTGGGGGAGCAGGTGCTGTCAGGACTAGAAGTCCTCGTGGGGCCATCACACATGATCGCCTTGGGTGGCACTGACCTGCTCTTTCACAAAAGTGTACAAAGCGCATGCCTGAGAGCACATGGTCAGCTCAAGCCTCTGTGTCTGCCAGTGTGATGTCGTTAAGTCAAGGTTTTGTGACGTTATTTGTCTTCCAAAGGCTAACTGTTGTTTTGCATTTTAAGCACTAATGGGGTTATCATTTTGTAGCTCCTCCATTTTTCTTTATTGAGTTGGAGTTACAATCAGGGTAAGGATAAGTGGTTTTTGCCCAGAGTCTTAAAGACAAAGCTTCATTTCTCCCACATTTCACCCTGCTACTTTTAAAAGGCTAGAATATCACTTCTTTAGGTTTTAGATAAATGATCTTGGTTCCTGAGATTTAAGGGGGAAAAAAAACACAGAATAATTGTATAAAATAGAGAAAATATTTTTCATTTCGTTTTCTAAACTGGAAGCTTTCATCTCCTGATGTAGCTGTGCGGTGGTGTCCTTGAGTTCCCTGGTCTGGCCTTCCTTGAGGCCCCGTGAGGGCTCCCAGGATGAGCAGGGTGTGGGCCCCCCTCCCATCGGAAGCTGGGGCGGGGGCGAGCTGCTGTCAGGAGCCTCACGGGGCTGGCGGAGCTGTGAGGTGGGCCTTCGTGTGGCTGTAAATTGGGTTTGCGCTTCATCAATAAGCTTTCTGACGAGAAGCGTCCATCAGGGTGTCTCATTTGCCGCAGCAGAACAGAAAATGAAGTATTCCAATAATTGCATTACAGTTTCCTCCTCCTGGACAAGAAAGCCGTGTGCTATAATTAGGTTTGATTGGAGTGCACGTTTCCGGTAAGATCTGAAATTAATGATGTTGCCATAGTGACACATCTGCGGCCACCAGTGCGTGAAACATAAAGTAATTCACTCGACAAGGGTAGACATCTGTTAGCTGCCAGGACGCAGAGCGTATTGACACTGACCAGAAATACTAGGCGTGGTGTGATCAACGCGCAAATGATGCTGAAACTAGAGGACAGGCTGTTTGCCCCAAACCTACTGAGAGGACGTCCCCTCTCCCTGCCGCCCCCAAGATGCCATTGTTTGAGAACAATGCTGCCGAGGATTCATAAATTTTAAAACTGGACTTGGGTGCAGCCTGTTAAAGCAATACATTAATTCCTTTGTTAGTTTTTGTCTTCATGTAGAACAAAGCCATTCCTGAAACACCCTCTGAAACAACAGGTTCTTGGATGCATTGTAATCATAGCATCCGTTGCCCATCACGCTGCCTTGCTGAGACTCGGACGGTGGCATTGTCCCGTGGAAGCACCGTCTCCCTGGTTTCCAAGGGCACCAGAGCACAGGTGTGCCCAGCAATTTGCACATGCGCACAGTGTGTGCTAGTGACTTGCCCCCAGAGGACCACGGCGGTGTCTCCTGCCTGGTGAGCCCGAGTAGGGCCTCAGTTAAGCAGCGTGAGCAGCTTCGCTGGTGCAGTTTGCTGATGCAGGTGGCCGGGTGTGAGGGAGGGGGACAGTGGGGTGCTGGCCAGGCGAGGTTCCACACACGTGCTGGTGCCAGCGGCGCAGGGCTCACGGGAAGGCCTGGTGTACCGCAAGTAGAATGTGTGACTCCCCAGTAAATAATGTCGAATGTCTACTTAAATGGTGGTAAGTTAGTCTTCTCTGTCGTTTTTAAAGTTTTGTTTCCATTCCTGCACCATAAGATATAACACTGTTTTTTGGTTGGTTGGTTGGTTGGTTTTAATTCTATTTATTTTTTTGTTTTATTTTTGGCTGCCGTGGGTCCTTGTTGCTGTCCGGGGGCTTTTCATTGCTGTGGCTTCTTGTTGCAGAGCGTGGGCTCTGGAGCACACGTGCTTCAGAAGTTGCAGCTCCCAGACTAGAATGCAGGTTCAGTAGTTGGGGCTCATGGGCTTAGCTGCCCCGCGGCCTGTGGAGCCTTACTGGCCCAGGGATCCAAGCTGTGTCTTCCACACTGTCAGGCAGGTTCATAAGCAGTGGGCAGCCAAGGGAGTCCGTGAGTAGCTATTTTAATCCAGCCATTTACGCCATGTCCCTGTCACCTAGCAGGGAGACCTGTTTGGGCGAGCCCCGCCCCTCAGCTGCTCTCAGAGGTCAGTGGACGAGCCGGTCGGCACCTGGCCTATGTCAGAGGCCAAGGACTCCCTGTTGCTCTCGTTGTCAGGTGTCAGGCTGCGTTTACTTTAGGAGTTCTTTCTTTTACGCATAGCACGGCACACTCATGGAGGAGGTGGTGTGTTTCTGAGTGGCTCCACAGATACTGGCACACGAACCTGGTTGTCAGTCAGGTCTCGGGTTGCAGCAGCACCACGCGGTGGCAGACGTGCGGTTTGCCATCAGAGGTCTGTGTTCTTGTCTCACTGACTGTTTCACTAAGAGCCTGACCGCAAGCGTTGCTTTGACTTCCGCATGCCGTAGTTACTTCCATTTAAAGCAGGGATGGAGGACTTTCCTGGCCCACTGGTTAAGAGTTCGCCTGCCAGTGTAGGGGACACTGGTTTGATCCCTGGTCCAGGAGGATCCATGTGCCGCCGGGCGCCCGAGCCTATGAGCAGTGACTGCGGAAGCCTGTGTGCCCTAGAGCCCATGCTCCACAGCATCAGAGGCCATCGCCACAAGAAGGCCGCACCCGTATACAGAGTAGCCCCCTCTGCCACGAGAAGGCCTGGGCACAGCATATATGTACGAGTATATAATGTACATTACATACATTCTTTTGAGAGCGTTTGTCAAAACAGTCTCTTAAGTAAATCTCCCATCAAGGGCAGAGGCGGAGGGCAAGAACCCATGAGAAGGATCCAGCGTGTGCTGTGATCACATGGCTCTCTGTCATGTTCACACTTACAATTGCGTCAGTGCCCCAAGGTGCCCCTCCTCTGTGCTTCCACACAAGTGCAGGGATCCACAGGTGTCGGGCCGGCCTGCAGTCCGGGGTCGGGCTCACAGGGCTTCTACCCGACCCCTGCCCTGTGTGGCTGTCCTTCTGTAGAGTGGGAAAAGCAAAGCTCCCGTGCCCGTGTGCGTGTGTTCACACTGAGGTCCCGTGCCCGTGTGCGTGTGTTCACACTGAGGTCCCGTGCCCGTGTGCCTGTGTTCACACTGAGGTCCCGTGCCCGTGTGCCTGTGTTCACACTGAGGTCCCGTGCCCGTGTGCGTGTGTTCACACTGAGGTCCCGTGCCCGTGTGCGTGTGTTCACACTGAGGTCCCGTGCCCGTGTGCCTGTGTTCACACTGAGGTCCCGTGCCCGTGTGCGTGTGTTCACACTGAGGTCCCGTGCCCGTGTGCCTGTGTTCACACTGAGGTCCCGTGCCCGTGTGCCTGTGTTCACACTGAGGTCCCGTGCCCGTGTGTGTGTGTTCACACTGAGGTCCCGTGCCCGTGTGCGTGTGTTCACACTGAGGTCCCGTGCCCGTGTGCCTGTGTTCACACTGAGGTCCCGTGCCCGTGTGCGTGTGTTCACACTGAGGTCCCGTGCCCGTGTGCGTGTGTTCACACTGAGGTCCCGTGCCCGTGTGCCTGTGTTCACACTGAGGTCCCGTGCCCGTGTGCGTGTGTTCACACTGAGGTCCCGTGCCCGTGTGCGTGTGTTCACACTGAGGTCCCGTGCCCGTGTGCGTGTGTTCACACTGAGGTCCCGTGCCCGTGTGCCTGTGTTCACACTGAGGTCCCGTGCCCGTGTGCGTGTGTTCACACTGAGGTCCCGTGCCCGTGTGCGTGTGTTCGCACTGAGGTCCCGTGCCCGTGTGCCTGTGTTCACACTGAGGTCCCGTGCCCGTGTGCCTGTGTTCACACTGAGGTCCCGTGCCCGTGTGCCTGTGTTCACACTGGGGTCCCGTGCCCGTGTGCGTGTGTTCACACTGGGGTCCCGTGCCCGTGTGCCTGTGTTCACACTGGGGTCCCGTGCCCGTGTGCGTGTGTTCGCACTGAGGTCCCGTGCCCGTGTGCGTGTGTTCGCACTGAGGTCCCGTGCCCGTGTGCGTGTGTTCGCACTGAGGTCCCGTGCCCGTGTGCGTGTTTTCGCACTGAGGTCCCGTGCCCGTGTGCGGGTTTTCGCACTGAGGTCCTGTGCTCGTGTGCGTGATTTCATATTGAGGTCCCATGCTTGTGTGTGCGTTTTCATAGTAAGTGATCCACGTACGGTGGTTGCAATCTCCTATCAGGGTCATAACATGAGTAACGTTGGGACCTCCTGTGGCACTGTTAGTGAGAGCTCACCAAGGTTCTTAATACACTGCCTCCCCTCTGCCTGCCCTCTGTCACGCTGGTGCTTCACCGCGCCTGTTGTGTATCTGGTTGGTTGGAGGCCGAAACCGTGGACCCTCCTGAAAGTGGCTTTCCCAGGTGGTGGTTGGTCCCAGGGTGGGTGAGGAGGGCATGCAGGATGGCCCACAGGCTGGAGAGCAGCCAGAAAGCACCTCTGCCTCCTCTCCTTCTCTCTGTGCAACTCACATGGTGCCCAGGCTCGAGTGCATTGTTTCTGTTCAGTGGAAAATACTTTGTGGTTCACAACAGACTCATGTGACAGGGATAGACGTGCCAATCTCGGCTGTGGGTCACTTTTCCAGTTTCCCACCCATCTCTCTCTGAAGGGGCAAGTCTGCCTTGGACCAGCAGCAGATATGAGCCAGGAGACAGAGCCTGGACTTTCTCTGCAAAACCAGACCCCCCGGCCCCCAACCCATTGGAAATTACTAAAAAGGAACCTGACGCTGTAGGAAGCGCGTTCGGTCCTCACAGTGAAATGGAAGTTGTCAGGGAATGTTTGACGGGAGGATTCCTGAGTGCTGTCTCTCATGAGTCCTCTGTCCCTCTTCAAGTGGAACAGCACACTGCTCCCAGGGACTGAGGTCATTGTGTGAGGCAGGCTTGGGTCTCCTTTAGTAAACATTCTCTTTAGGACAAAACTGCTTAGTCTCGTTCCCCTTTCTTGAGATATGGATTGCCTCCTGACCTTGTGACTAACATTACCCCTTGTTCCCTTGGTAACAGTTGCTGTACGTTTGGTTTTCTGATCTCTATCATTCCCAAAAGAAGTTTCTTGTACCACAGCCTATATATACTCATAGGAAAATCATTAAAGCACCTTTGTTCATTCAAGCTTAGGTCCCCAGGTCTTTTTTTGTCTCTCTCTCTCTCTTTTTCTCTCTCTCTCTATCTTTTTCTGGCTGACTTTCTGGAGCGTGGAGACCCGTCGTGCTCACTTTTCTGCCCGGGCTTCTAAGACTCACTCGAGAGGGTGCCTGGTACCTTGGTGAGTGATGCAAGCCCTGTGTCAAGGACAATATTGGTCCTCTGTGTAAACCAAGGGATATCAGCCTCCTTCTCTCTTTTACTTTCTGATCGTCGACTCCGTACCACAAGGTTCCAGTCCATTAAAGGACCCCAACAGGAAGTAAATGGGGATGGTGTGGACAGCACTCAGCGACGCTGTGTGTGACAGCGCGTGCTTGGGGTGCAGGGCACAGCCAGCCCTGGGTGTGACCTGGGGCGCAGCCTTGACCCGCCAATGAGCGCCCTAGGTTGACGGTGTCCTGCTGCTTCTCTCCTAGGAACCCTCACCCAGAACGAGATGGTATTTAAGCGGCTGCACCTGGGCACTGTGTCTTATGGGATGGACACGATGGACGAGATCCAGAACCACCTTGTGAACGCCTACGCACAGGTGAGCAGGCCCAGCCCTGCAGGTGTGCCCAGTGCTGCTACGGTTGCTGGGCATGGCACGTGCCGAGCTGCAACGCGGCACCTTCCCCAGGGATGCCACGGCGTGGCTTTACACGCCACTCACTTATAAATCAGGCAAGAGTCTTGGGACTAATGTTAACAGTTTCTGTATTGTATAAGCATAGGCTTAACCACCTTAAATCATTTATTTGTATTAAATTTCCTTAGTGAACTATTTGTAAAATTACTCAGTAAACACAGTATTTTTAAGAATATTAAGTGGAATGAGGCAATAAATATGTTTCTTAATCCTTCTGTTTTTCTTCGTAGTCAGTAAGACTTCTTCATATTTTTAAAGGTATATTTTAACCCTCTCAGTAAACAGAAGTAGACAACCTGATTTTTCTGCCTTTCACTGTCAACGATCATCAGTGCACAGCTAACCTGTTTCATTTTAACCACTGTCCTTTAGCACGTTGGTTTGGGCAGAGTACCACGTTAGTTCTTCTGTAAATGTGCAGTCTGGATCTCTAATGGACAAGGATAGGTTTCTTAATATTTTTCAGAGCAGCCTTATAGGCCCTCTGAGTCACAGGAGGAGGAACGGTTTCTTCTGTGTGAGGATGCAGCCCAGTGGGTACAGCACTTGCTCTCCATGGGGCATCAGGGCTTGCGGTCCTCCCCATCCTTCAGGCTCCTGGCGTTAGGGGTGTCAAGGCCACGGGTCCCCAGCACAGGCAGGGGCCACAGAGCAGGGCCGACACGGCCGCCTTCCAGCTCATGTCCCGCACATGGTGGCCGTGCTCACCCGTCTCCCTGCTGCCAGGCTCTCCACCTCCTGGCTTCTGTCCCATGTGTGGTGGCCGTGCTCATGGGTCTCCCTGCTGCCAGGCTGTCTGGCCACACTGCTGCTCATACCTGCCGAGGCCACTGTGTCCCCACTTGCTTTTTCACAGACTGAACTGAACTCTCCTTGCCCTCTGCAGTTCTTCCTTAGAAGAACACAAAGTATGTTTTCAGCCTTATATTCAGTTTTGTGAAAACCATCTCTTTTTTTCTGTGAAGTGCACCAGTCTGGCATGTACTTTAGTTTTGAGATGCTGTCAAATGAAAACAGCCTTACCTGAGTGTGTGTGTATGATATGTATGATCAGACACTCCCAGAAGCACTCATCCGTGCACGAACACATAAAGTCAAGCACTTTATTAATTTGGATGTCATTCATTTTAATACAGAATATTTTGGAACCTAGAATATTTATTAATAGATAAAAACATTTTAATGGAAGACTACGTAATTTCCCTTCTTGTGATCTGTGTCTAGATTAAATAGTCCAGATAACATCTTAAAAAAAAAAAACCCTGTATTATCCATGAATATGATTTCAGTAGCTCCAAATAAGTTATTTTACTAGAAAAAATTAAAAGCAGAAAGGATGTCATATAGACACAGCAAGTAGTATCCCATCTAAGAAGAATCTTACAAACCTTTTTTAGTGAAAGCTATGTTCGTTGGCTGGTTATCCAGCTTTTTATGTGACACGGATTTCTTCCTTGCCTTCTGGTTGTTAGTGTTAATGAGATGACGACAGTCTTAAGTCCACTGTAATGGAACACGAGTTTGGTGCAGCCTGACCGCGCTTATACCCTGGGATCCTGAGTGGACTGAGTGGAGCGAGTTGCTCAGCCTGGGTCAGCAGGAGCAGGGCCACTTGGCGGCTGAGTGGGCGTGTGGTCAGGATGCGGTGTGGGTGGGGGCGCAGGCTGGAAGGGATGCCCGCTGAGCAGGGGGCCACCCCTCATTAGCCGGCTCTGTGATTGACAGGCAGCTGGGAAGAGGAGAGGCTCTCCAGGGGCGTCAGGAGTTACCCTTAGGTTCCATGGAGAAGCATCTGATGGGCCTTGGGTCAGGGTCCTCCTGCAGTCCCACCCAGGAGGAGGTGAATGGGGTTGGCAGGGGGGCGGTGTGTCCAGGGCCGTCAAGAGGCGATTACTGTATCCAGTTCTCCTTGTCTGCAAACCAGACACTTAACTTCAGAGACTGATGCAAAGCCAATAAGTCCATAGTATTAAGGGAACCATCCTAAATGCTTTTTCCTGCTCTTAACCTCAGACCATTTTATGCACACAGTTTTTAAGGAGAAAGGAAAGCACTTGTGAGTCTTCTATTCAGTTCATAACTTTGCTCTTAGAAGTGGTGGATAAACAGGAATTGTTAAGGACTGGGCACATGCATGCCAGGCTGCCGTGAATCTACCAAAAGGAGACTGTCAGATTTTGAGTACCGTAGCAAATATTTCGGTTACTGGACAACCGGGAAATGTCCAAGCACTCTGTAGCCCCAGGATCCCCAAGTGAGTCATTGCCCCATGGGTCACGTGCAGGCGGCCGTCATCCCAGCCACTCTTGGGCCCAGTGTGGCCATCTGTGACAGGCGTGTGTGTGGATAACTGCAGCGTGTGCCTACTTGCCTCTAATCCTGTGACGTCCGTGTTTGCAGACGCAGTGTCAGGCTGGTGGAAGCAGCACTGCTTCGACTCCTCCGAGGAAAGCCCAATCGTCAGCACCCAAGGTGAGGAGGAGTGTGAGCAGCCGGGTCCACGAGGCCGTGAAGGCTGTCGCCCTGTGTCACAATGTGACCCCCGTGTATGAGGCCCGCGGCACGGCTGGCGAGACCGAGGTCGCCGAGGCGGACCAGGACTTCAGTGACGACAACCGCACCTACCAGGCCTCCAGCCCCGACGAGGTCAGTCACCGAAGGCCACGTCCCAGGCAGGCCCGCGGCACAGACAGCACCTCCCCTGGCTCCTCCCAGCTCCGCCAGGAGTGCTTGCTCTGTCTTTCTCGTGGGATGAGGAGTGCTTGTCCGTGGTTTTCAGAATGGACTTTCACCACAGGCCAGCGCCCTCCTGGCCCAACCCCTGCCCTCACCCAGTCCTTGAGGGCAGGTGTCTTCTCATCCCAGAGCGCCCTGGGGTTGGGTCCGGGGAGGCGGAGAGCGGAGCCAGGTTGCTTGCTAATGCCATGAGGTCTGCAGGCTGCGTCCTCCCATGTTCTGTCACCAAGGGAATCACCAGGCTTGCGAGTCAAATCTCCAGGTATTTTGCTACAATTTAGGTACAGTATGTGTGTGTGTGCGCTCAGTCACTCAGTTGTGTCCAACTCTTTGCGACCCGTGGACTATAGCCCGCCAGGCTCCTCTGTCCATGGGACTCCCAGGCAAGAGTACTAGAGTGGGTTGCCATTTCCTCTGCCAGGACATCTTCCCCACCCAGGGATCAAATGCGCGTCTCTTCCATCTTCTGCATTGGTAGCTGGGTTCTTTACCACTAGCGCCACCTGGGAAGCTCAGTTCTAGAAGTGCTGTTTATTCTGCAGGTGGGGCCAGCTCTTCTCCGTCCTGGAAATCCAGCAGGTCGTACTACAGCTGAGGCCCACCACCCCAGTTGGTCCCTCCCCTGGTACTGCCAGGCTCCGAGAGGATGCAAGCCGGGGTGTGCAGTGGAGGGCCTGCAGCCTGTCCTGACTTCCTCGTGGTGAACCCCCAGTGGAGCAGTAGCTCAGGGCATTGACAGAGCTCCTACCACAGCTGTGGTTTTTTTTTAATTTTTGAAGCTCTCGTTACAGAGGTACTTCCTTTTTTCTTAAACTGAAGTATAGCTGATATGCCATCTCAGTTATAGGTGTGCAAGGTAGACTTGCCTGGTGGCTCAGTGCTTCACAGTTTGTAAAGGTTATGCTCCATTTATAGTAACTAAAATGTTGGCTGTGCATCCCGTGTTGTAGCCTGTTTTGTACTCAATGGTTTGTGCCTCTTCCCCGCCCCATGGCTGCCCCTCCCCCACCCCTCCCCCCACTGGTCGTCACTCGTCTGTTCTCTGTATCTGTGAGTCTGCTTCTCTCCTGTCACGTCCACTGGTGTGTGTGGCTTCCCCAGCAGGTCCAGTGGGAGCCTGCCCCATGGCTCAGCCTTTGCCTTCTGTGAGTCTCAGTGCCTGTCTTCCCAGTAAGTGCTGGGGCGCCCGTGAGCTGGGAGCCAGGCTGTGGTCAGCCGTGGGGACGCCCCGCAGCATAGCTGAGCCGTTGTGCAGAGCAGGGACCCAGGGCGTGGAGCACCGAGCCACCCTCGGGGCACACCCTCGGCCCCACGTCCCTGGTGAGTGACGCAGTGGGTGAGAGCACGGGGTCCCGTCCGTCCGCCCCGCTCTGCTTTACAGACCACGTTGACCAGCAGGTGTGTAGAAACTGCTTTTCGACCAGAGCTCGGTCCGGCCTTTGGAGTCACGCATGTCACCTGAAACACATGTCACTCACGGTCACGGACATGGGGCCTGGGCCGCCGAGGCGGGGGATCAGGTGTCCGGGCTGCTGGCCTGGCCTTGCATCGGCCTGGAGCAGATGCTCATCGGAGGGGGACGCCGCCGCTGTTTTTCTTGCAAAGAAGGAGTTACACTCTTCACATTCTAGTGGTCTAGAAATCCTCTCAAGTTCCATATGATTACTTATTGAAAACATTCTTTCCCAGTCCTGAGCACAGGAAACCTAGACCACAGATATTTTCCAAGGAAAATTTTATTGGAAGTTTTAAAAATCATATATTACATGTTTACCTTATTACCTTCCAAAAATAAATACAAATTTTATTTAAAATACTTAGAATTTTTATCTTAGGCTTTTTGGGTTACATTTTTGGAATTTTTTTTCTTTTTTTCATTTTTGGAATTTTAAATTAGGAATTCACAGTAGAGAGAGATTTCACTAATTTAAAGATTTCTAAAATTAAATTAAAACTACTAACCTTATATTTAAATTTTTTATTTGAAAATTTCTTCCTACTTTAGAGAAATTGGACAATGATTAAAAATGGCAGGCCATTAAATAACCTCTAAGAAATCCCTAACCCATATTTTAAATCTGAAAATGAAAAGACTTGACTTCATCATAATTTTTAAAGCACTTTGTGGATGCAGTGTTTGCAGGTCCCTGGAGCCCAAGGAAAATCATCTAAACGTTTCATTATTTCACTTATTGAGCTTTGCTACAGTTAGGTTGACAGATGATGGCACTGTTTCCCAATCACCAAAGTACTGTTTTAAAAGCATTTTTTATTGAATAAAGTGCTTAGAATATTGCACCCTGGAGCTTTTTTCAGTGAAATGGCTCCGTTGATGTTCTCTGCTTGCCCTCAGCCTTGACCTGTCAGCATGTGTGCAGTTAATAAGCAACCTTATCATTTAGGAGACTTAACCGGCTTCATATACTTGTGTCAACACCATACTCTTATAATCCCTATTTGCTTAGGCTCCTGTGTCATCTTAGTTTCAGAAAGTATTACTTACTGAGTAGAATGTACTGGTTTCTGAGTCTCTCATATTGTGGCAGCTCTTCGAGTTCATTTTCCTGAAAAGGGCATCTTCTGCCTTACCTCTGCATGTGCACAGATGCACTTCTCCTGTTCCAGGAACGGCATCTGGGGATTGACTTCAAGCCAGGAGAGGCTGTCCGAGGCACAGTCCCTGCACACTTAACAGTGACGAGCTGCTTGAAGCTGTCACGTGCAGCAGGGGCTGGGCTGTCAGAGCAGAAGTGATTTCGTATTCAGAACCTGCAGCCTACTTAGGCCCTGGTCGCTGTTTCTTATGATAAGTGATCAATATTTCATTTTCTCCAAGAGAGTAGAAAGTTTCGCTTGCCTGTCACTTTGCCAGTACAGCCTCAGCATAGCAAACTCCAACTTAGCAGACATATGTTCCCGGGAATTCCTGGACATAGTTAAAACCCAGCCCTGGTGAGCTCTGTGTCCAGTGCAGCTGTGGAAGCTGAGACCAAGCCCATGTCACCAACGGGCGCCACCAAGTCAGCTCAGGGGCAGCGCCTCAGGCGCCAGGTCGTCACTTCCAGTGAGCAAGCCCAGCAAGATGTAAACCCAAGACCACGGTCAGTTCGGCTCAAAATGATCAATAGGTTGAGATTTTCAGAGACTTAAACCTGCGAACCTGCTGTTGTTAGTAACATTTTCTCCTTCACCTATGTAAGTTCCATATTAACTATTATTTCAGGGTGTAGCTATTTTTGTTCATGTGGATGTTTCTGTGCAGGAATCAGCTGAAATTTATGACAAACCGTGAGTGGATTATTTACAAACAAAAGAATGACCGTCCTTAATGGCATTGCTTTTGTTTTACTCCAATGTATTCAGCGTGCTGTAACTTTGCACTCGTTTTATTGTGTGTGCTTATTGAAGCAGGACTAAATATGGTGTAGGGTCAGCATGTTTATGGGGAACAGCTCCCTGTCTGTGACGTGAGTCCCCCTCCATGACCCTCAGGAGCAGGACAGAACACGAACCGCACAGCCTGCCCTAAGTATTGACTGGCAGCTTTTCCAGGTGGTCAGCTTGCACATTTTGTTCATAATTCTGTCAAATTATGGCAGTGATGGTAGTACCGCAATTGAAAATGAAGGCATGTCAGTGATCAAATTGTGATTTATAAGGTGCACAGTAGGAAAGGTGTCCCTGGAGTGTAGCTGGTGGCTATGCAGATGCTAATATGGTAAAGGAAACTTCTCCTGAGCTTTTCAAGAACGACACCACAGACGTTGCTTTATAACGGAATTATAGCCAACATTAATAACAAAATCTGCCCCACACTGGCTACCTAGCGTGGAGAAGTGTGAGAGCATAAACAAATTGCCTGTGACAATGATTGCCCAAGCATGTTACTAACTGTCCTGTGGATGAGATTTAGCTCAAGCTCCCATTTAAATACGTATTTTTCACACTTGCATTTTAATTATTTTGACCTTCATATTATTTTCAATAATCACATTGTTAGAAATGTCTAAAAGCCAAGTTAGAGAAGTAGTCATCCTTACGTGATCTCTTCCATCACTGACGGCGTCCAGAGGGAGCAGGTAGGGGCAGCAGCTGCTCCAGCCGCCCCCCCTCCCGCCCCCCCGCCCACCGCTTCTCTGTGAGGCCACACCCTCCCCCCCCCCCCCCCACACCTGCCCCAGCAGCTCTCCTTCTGCGAAGGCCCCGTAAGGAACGCCACACAGCAGCAGTGTGACCCGACACGAGCACGGCAGCCCGAGAGGAGCCAGGGCCGTGGTCGTGCACCCCGAGCACCCCTAGTGGGGGCAGTCAACAGTGGGAAGCCCCGCCTCCACATCAAACCAGGACCGCACCGACGGAAAGGAAGGAAGCAAGTGAGGCTGGTGTCCAACTAAAATGTTGAAGAGAAAGGCAGAACCAAAGGAAAGTAGGAGAAAGAAAAGATAAGGGAAAACATAGAAGTAATGATTGAATATACAGTAAATTCAAAAGCTGATCTTTTGAAAATTAAATAAAATGGAAAAACTTAGCAAAAATAGTAAATAATACAAAACAGTGAATGCAAAGTAAACATACACACCTAAAATTATGCATATGAATAGTGTATAATAAACAGATGAGCTTACATTTTTAAAAGAGAATATTAAAACACAGCCCAAATGCTAATATTTTTTAAAACCTCTAAATATCCGTGTTCAGAAAGAATACGGATTAGCAAAATGGAGTGTAAGAACTACATAAAACCTCAGTAGACCAGAAAAAAAAGAAGAAACAAAACTCCCTTTTTTCAATAGATAATGTGATTATTTCCATAGAAAATCCCAAAAGCTCTGCTGAAAATTTAACTCTCTCCTAAGACTTAATAAGTGAGTTTACCAAAGTTGTATATTATGATATGCATATACAAGAATTACTCCTATTTGTATATACCAGCAGTGAGCAGTTAAAAATTGAAAATTTTTAATGTGCCATGTATAGAACGCACACACAGAAAACTATGAAATGTTTAAGGATAGATCTGACAAAATACGTATAGGATTTGTATGCTGGAAAGTGTAAGACAATGAAGAAAACTTGAGGACACTATATGTGAGAAATGTATTGTACACATGGGTTGGAAGACTTTCTGTTACCAAGATGTCAGCTGATTTTTTATAAAGGTGCCATGTAAATCCATTACAGAAAAGATAATCAGTATAAATGGGGCACAGAACATTTGAACAGCCATTTGCAAACAGAGCCTGAACCAGTATGTCTCACTATTATAAAAATTAATTCAGATTGGTCATAGACCTAAATGAAAAACCAAAAGTATAAAATTTCTAAAAGAAAACGTAGAAGAAAATCTTTGTCGGCTTGAGTTAGGCAATGATTTTGTGGGTCACAAACAGTGCAAGCTGTAAAAGAAAAAACTGATAAATTAGACTTCGAGGTAAAAATCCTGCATTCTTCAAGAAACATTGTTAAGAAAAAGAAGACAAGCTCCAGAGTTGTAGGATGTGTTTGCAAAATGCATACCCGATAAACAACCAGCAACTAGTACAGATAAAGAACTCACAAAACTCGATCATGAGAAAACAACCACTCAGTTTAAACAGAAGCAAAAAATTTGAACACCAGCGCCACCAAAAACAGGTGCGAACATTGGCTGTATGGAACCATGGAGCGGCCTGGGCGCTTCTTTCGAGCCATGACATTTTGCTTGTGAAGAAGTGGCTAACCACGAACTAGGGACTCCTAGGGTGAAAATCGGGTTTTTACTCTCAAAGCCCAGATTATGCTGGACGAGCTCTCACCCCCATTTCTTCCAGGACCCAGAAGACTGCCTCACACAAGCCAGAGCTCAGACAGGGCTCCATATGTTCTCTCCTGTCTCAGCATCACATTGAGCTTCCCACTGTTCAACCACCTTGAAGAAGAGACTGTTTCTCCTTGGTTCAGGAGGTGTCTGTGGTACTGGTCCCTTGGGGTAGAGCTCTGAACACAGCGGGCGTCGAGGGTCTTCCCCGAGGCCATCGCAGACCTCCTTGCTGTTGTCCAGCTCTGTAACCGGACAGTCATTTCTGCCGCAGGTCTGAGTGCACCGTTGCCGCCCAGTCTGTGCGGGGCCTCCAGGGGATCGCTTAGCCAGCAGAGCTAAGTCACGTGAAGAGCCTCCCCACCCTCGACTGATGCCCTTCATTCTGCATTAGGAGACATTATGCTTTCAAACAGCATGTTTGTTTTAATTGCTTAATCATCTTTAAGAAGAATATACAGTCAAACTGTCAGTACCTTAGAAAGTTTCCTTCCTTTCACTGCTACATGTCACACCTCTGGATATGAAGTTACTCCTCAAAGCCGTCTAAAAAGAACAGCACTAGTTTACTTCAGACGTACAGAGAGTGCGGCCTGGACTCTGCGAGGCTGACTGCAGCCCCGAGGCTTGCCGAGGCAGGGTGGTGAAGCTCAGAGCCAGGGAGACCCTCTGCCCTCACGGGCCCTGCGGCCCCACGCATGTGGCCACAGGTGGTGGTGGCCAGGGTGCTGAGCCCATGGCGAGGAGTCCTGCGCGTTCCTGTCCATCCTCTGTGGCTGTTTGTTTACAGACCTGCTCAGAAATGTTAAGTTTTATTTTATCAGAGAGAGGCCCAGAGCTAAGCAACTGACATCAGAACGGTAACTAAAGTGTCTGTCCTAAGTGTCTGTACCATTGAAATCCTGAACACTTTTCCTCCTGTTGGCAACAGTTAAACTGCAGAATTCTCACTAAGAACAGCTACATGGATGCTAGGCTAGGTAACAGAAGCCCAACTGATTTTTTGTGATAAATGCTACCTCCAAGGGGTTGTGAAACCAAGCATAAGCTAAATAATAAACAGATGTGAGTCACCAAATATAGAAACTTGCGTCCTGACTGCAGCGGGCCCAACGAGATGATAGGGTGTTCACAGGAAGATACAATTTATAGGTCAGGATGTAATAGTAACCTTTCACTGCACAGACTGAAGGCGAACCTCGGGGTCCAGATCACGTGCAGATACAGAGAGGTTGTGTAGGAACGTGGAGTTTCACTTTCAGTTTATGTTTGCATGGGGCTGTGAAATTGTTGACTTGCCCCCTTTGACATGCCTCTGCTGATGTCCGTGTGTCCCTTTTGAATGCTGTAATTTCGGGAACATCACTGATGCTCTAAATTATAGTCCTGTATCCTCATAGCATCTTGTTAGGGCTCAGCCTTCTGTAGTATCCTAGTAACGCGCTGGAAATCCGGGGAAGGCGGGTTCTAATTTCAGCTCCACGGTGACTCACTGTGTCACGTTCACACGCTTGTGGACCCTGGAGTGGCCAGTGTCCCCTAGAAAGGCCTCAGAACAAGCAGGGCCAGCTTTGCCTCCTGGTAGCGTCTCAGTGAGCTTGCTGGCGCTGGCCTGACACCGTCCCCTGCGGGGAGCGGTGGCCTCACCCCTCGCTGGTCCCCATGGGGAGCCTCACCCCTCACTGGTCCCCACAGTGACCTCACCCCTTGCTGGTCCCCGTGGGGAGCGGTGGCCTCACCCCTCGCTGGTCCCCGCAGGTGGCCTCACCCCTCGCTGGTCCCCGCAGGTGGCCTCACCCCTCGCTGGTCCCCGCAGGTGGCCCTGGTGCGGTGGACTGAGAGCGTCGGCCTCACGCTGGTCAGCAGAGACCTCACGTCCATGCAGCTGCGGACCCCTGGCGGCCAGATCCTCACCTACTGCATCCTGCAGACCTTCCCCTTCACGTCGGAGAGCAAGCGCATGGGGGTCATCGTCAGGGTACGCCTGCCCCTGCCCCGGCCAGGGGTGGCTCTGCTCACTGCAGGGCCACTGAGGCTCCCTGCAGCACTTTATGCGTGTCCCAAAATTCAGACTGATAGCTTATGCCCTAATGGTCGTGGTTTGGAGCAACTTTCCTAAAACAACTAAGGCAGGGTGAGTACAAGGTGTTACTGGTGAGTTTTGAAATCAGCTCGAGCTGCTTTGTGTTCACTGCAGTAGCCACTAAAGAGTTTACCTGAAGACTGACTTATGACCATAAAGTTGCTGTCAAATTTTTGTAGCAAATACCACAAATACATCTTGGATGTTGGCTAAACTGGAAGCTCATTCAAACTATGAAAATTTGAGAGGATTTCCCTTGCAGTCCCAGGCATATGTGCGTGTACAGGTTTTACTTCAAAAGCCTTAGCGCAGCACCTTGCAAGCTGCCATTGTGGCCTCGGCTGCAGTCGGCCTGGGCGCCCAGGGAGGACGCGGCCCTGCAGAGGGGGTGTTTGAGCAGCCCGCCTGGAGAGATGTGCTCCCGGGGGCTGCTGTCTCGGGCTGTTGTGTCTGGGCAGCCTCACGTGCAGGAGCAGCCTGGCCTCAGCAGGCGTGTCTCGTTGCAGGACGAGTCCACAGCAGAGATTACGTTCTACATGAAGGGCGCTGACGTGGCCATGGCCTCCATCGTGCAGTACAATGACTGGCTGGAGGAGGAGGTATGCACTCACTGGCATCTGCAGGTTCTTCATGCAGCGCAGGGCGTGAGCTATGGGTACTCACTGGGGTCACTGGATGAACCGAGGTTCCAGTTTCAACCAGACATCAGTCAGCCCGTAGAGCAGAAGAGGTGGAAGAGCTGGTGATACGACACTTATTTGCTGTGTGAACAGCTGATGTTCGGGGTTTCGTGTGAATACATGTGCATATATGCAGGCGGGTCCTTAAGAAGAATATTTTATGTTGGTAAAAAAATAGAAAGCATCACTAATTAGTCACTAAAAAATCTGAAATAATATTGTCTTTATATCCAGAGTTATATTTTAACATGGTACTTATTTTGTAACCTAAATAATTACAAGATTTTAGTTAGAATTTTAATGTAATTCTTATTTGCACATAAGATTCACTATAAACATGGAAAGTAAGACCCAGATATAACCAATCTTATATTTTCATCAAATTCTCCCTAACAAGTACGATTTGTAATTGTTGTTCACATTTATGTGTTAATAAAAAGTTAGATTCAGAGGAGAACTAACCCCCTGAAGTCATGGGCACGACCCCCTACTGTGCCTGTTGTTGCCGGGATCCAGTGCACCCTGCCCCCACTGCACGCCTGGAGTCGGTCTGTCAGTCCAGGGACCACAGCCGACGTCCATGACGGTATTGGCAATATGAATCAATAGCTCCTCCAGGCACTGGATTTAATCAGGGACATGAATAAATTAAACTCCCTGAAGACCTAGTAAAATGCCATAAAAATTACTTTTGGTCATAATGATGTACAATTAATTATAAAATCCTTGTTTAATTTATTTAGCTTTATGAGGTCAAATCAATAAATGTCTTGCAACAGACAGATAATATCAGATTGTTTTTCACAAAGATAACTTTATTAAAAATCCTTTATGCGTTTATTTCCAACATTGTAGTTTCTTCTGTGGACACATCTTTCAACCCCCGCCTGCATCTTTGTTGTAGTACTATTGTTGTCTGAGAGCCTTCTGGTTTATTCAAAAGCCCACAGGTTCTTGGAGCCTGAGTTTACAGGGGCTGTTCTGTGTCAGGGAGGCAACCAAGTGAAATTTTGGTTATAAACTTGTTTCCCAAATTTGAAAAACAAAACCACTAACCCTTGCCCTCGTGTGGTGGAAAGGGCGATGGCGTGAGGCCTGCCCTGTGAGCACCTCCTCCAGGGACCGCGCTGGAGGTGCTGGGGGGCAGCTCCTTCTCCGATACCTCTCTGCTGCCCACTCCTGAGGGAGGCCGTGACAGTGACTGCCCGGGGGGGTGCCGAGCCCGTGGCGAGCCTGTGACCTGCCTGTGCTCTCCCAGTGTGGAAACATGGCCCGTGAAGGCCTGCGCACGCTCGTGGTGGCCAAGAGGGCACTCACGGAGGAGCAGTACCAGGACTTCGAGGTGAGCAGGCAGCCTCCCCTGGGGCCACCGTCATCAGGTGGGCAGGGCATCTGGCCTGTCGGTCCAGCGTGACTCATGGCACCACTGTCATCCTCAGAGCCGCTACAACCAGGCCAAGCTGAGCCTCCACGACCGGACGCTCAAGGTGGCCGCGGTGGTGGAGAGCCTGGAGCGGGAGATGGAGCTGCTGTGCCTGACGGGCGTGGAGGACCAGCTGCAGGCGGACGTGAGGCCCACCCTGGAGATGCTGCGCAACGCCGGCATTAAGGTACAGACCGGGAGTGGTCCCCGAACCAGGTACCCCCGCCCCCAGGTACCCTGCCACCCACAGCAGTGGTCCCCCGAACCAGGTACCCCCCCGGGGTACCCTGCCCCGGGGGTGGTCCCCTGGAACTCAGCACCCCGTCCCCTTGGGGTGGTCCCTTGGAACTCAAATATTAAGACGGAGCGTGGGAGGCTCTGTAAGCCGAGGTCTCTGCATGACCCTTAGAGAAGAAACCAGCACATCCGGAAGCTTCCGAGTCCCTAGCTGGACGCCCATCCACAGAGGTGCGGGCAGTTCCATGCCGCCCCCAGTTTGCAGGCACTCGCAGGGTGGGCTGGTTGCCCCCTGGCCTGGCCCGAGCTGCTTGCACTGCAGCCTGTACCCACTTTGGGGGTTTCCCATAACCTGCACGGCACTGCCTGCTGACCCACAGACCAGCTGGCTTCTCAGAGGTCTGTCCTCTTCGGGTCCAGGAAGACGAGGGCTTTGGCTGGAAGTTTCAGTTTGTTTTCTTGCCTTCAGTGCTCTCACTGAAGCTGAAGTACAGTTATGGGGGGGCAAGAAACATGCTGCCTCAGAACAGGCCCTCCACTTTTGAGAATTGTACTGAAGAGAAACACTTGTGTCTCGCTGGACCCGAGAGCACACTTGAGGGAGCTGTCAGGACACAAAGCCGTGCCAGCATGAGATCACAGTGCCCTCGGCACAGCTCGAGGAGGGCGCCGTGACAGCACAGAGAGACACAGGAGACCCCCCCACCCGCTGAGGGACACTGTGGGGCCCCGGTGGGGGTCCAGGCTGCTGTCCAGGTGGCAGTCAGAGAGAGCGGCTCGGACTCTGAGCGTTGAACCAGCCTCAGCCCGTCCTGCCAGGAAGCTGGGTAGAGACGTGAGACGGGTTTGAGCAGACAGCCTGCCTGTTCACCGTGTTTCTTCCTGAGCTCCGCCTAGTCCAGCTCTCGGGTGTCATCCTGGGTGGTTTTGGCTGTAGAGATGTGGGTGTCTGCCGTAGCTGCTCCCTGAGCGCTGGAGAAGGGCTTGGTGAGGTTCTGCCCTTGTTCCTCCCCTTTTGCCATCTGAAGATGCAGACTCCATTGTCCCATCCCGTGGAAGGATGCAGTTTCGGCCCATCCTCTGAGTGTGAGCCATGGCGCTCGCAGGGCACAGTCACCAGATTGTTGGGAGCGGGGCTTCTTGTTCTGTGGCTTGTTTCCAGCCATGTCCAACTAAGTTACTTAGATCTAGGCTCAGTAAAGTGAATCTAAATGTGTAACAGAAATAACACAAATCCTCAGACACTGAAAAGAGCCACTGGAGCAGAGAGCCAGTATACCATGCAAGTTTGTGTCCTGTGCCCCAAATTCATGCTTATGTGTGATACCTAAGACACCTGAAAAATTCAGATGATAGAGACTACTGATATTATGGGAAGTATGTATAAACCATTCTGTTATGTATAAAGTGTGCTGATTTTGCTCTCTTTTCAGGCTAGGGAGATTCACACACTAACATGTGCACGTGTGTGGTATTTATAAGTAAGAGTGGTCTCAGGAGTTCCTTGGTCACCTAGTGGTTAGGATTCTGGGCTTCCACGGCCCAAGTTTAGTCCCTAGCTGGGGAACTGAGATCCCACAAGCCACAGGGTGCAGCAGAAATTAAGTAAAATAATAACAATAATAAATGGGCTAGATCTTTTTGTTTTTCATGGTCTTGTTCAACATGCCTTATTTGGCACAAACAACTTCTGGCTTAACCACTGCTCATCTACCCATCTTGAACCCCAGCTTTCAACTTAGAAGCTCACAGGTCAGATAGGAATCTGGGGTCCTCAGCTCTGCAGACCCCCAGCCCCGTGTTCCTTTGGCCACAAAGCTCATGCCCCGAGTCCTTCGCCTGCCCTGGCCCCGGCTGCCGCGTCTGCACATTACCCTGCTCTTGCCGTTCCCATTAGCACATCATCTGAGACGTTCTCACTCCGTCTTCACAGTCTCCGGTGCACGGAGCAGTGACACTAGGTACACTTGCACTGCCGCCGCTGCCTGCCTTCACTCACCACATTGTCAGGGTGAAACTGCCCCTGGGCTGCCGGCTCTCCTGCCTCAGCCCAGCACCTGCTGGTCCATTGGTCTCTGTGAGCCCGACTCCTCTAGGGACTGCATTTAGGCAGGATCAGGCAGTGTTTGCCCTTGGCAACTGGTTTGTTCCACCCAGCACAGTGTCCTCGAGGTTCGCCTGCACTGTAGCAGGTGTCAGAGGGACCACACTGGGTTTCTCCACCTTCCGTCCGTGGACTCTCGCCTCACTTCACGTTTCAGCTGTTGTGAATAGTGACGCTGTAGATGCAGGTGTGTGTCCAAGGGTAGAGACTTAAGAGGTGAACTCGTGACAGCTGGGGCTCACCCGCCGGGACTGTCTCCTAGATATGGATGCTGACAGGCGACAAGCTGGAGACCGCCACGTGCATTGCCAAGAGTTCTCACCTAGTTTCTCGAACACAGGACACACATGTTTTCAGGCCGGTAAGTGTACGTCCACATCCCTTTGAACTTTAAATGCTTTGAATTAAAATTTACTGGTTTTGTGAGAACGTA
Organism: Odocoileus virginianus; assembly: GCF_023699985.2. NCBI lineage: Eukaryota > Metazoa > Chordata > Mammalia > Artiodactyla > Cervidae > Odocoileus > Odocoileus virginianus. Next base: position 55,237,357 of record NC_069695.1, read on the forward strand.
AATTAATTACCAGATACCTATTTAAAAAGAGAAATAATTTCCTTACTCAATTTATAAATGTTAAAAATAGATTTCTGGTAGTTACATATATTAATGTGATCAGAAAGCTGCTTTTGATAGAGTGAAACAAGATAAACATTCAAGAGTATTTTCCTGTAGTAGTATTAGAATTATTAACAATTAAATATCTATTTTAAAATAGACATACTAGTGTATATTGATTTAAAAAAATTACATCTGTCTGGGAATTCCTTGGCGGTCCAGTGGTTAGGACTCGGTGCTTTCACTGCTGAGGCCTCCGGTTCAGTCCCTGGCCCAAAAACTAAGATCCCACAAGCTGTGTGGTGCAGGCAAGAAATAATAATGTCTGTCTCTTAGTCATACACGTTACTTGCAGTCCAGAGGCCGCTTTTGTGAGGCAAGCTGTAAATGCAAAGTAGACATGTTTTTAATCTACTGCCATCTTCAGATTAAATGTTCTCCCTTAATTAGATCAAAGGAAATTAATAGAAATGATATAAATTTATGTGTTTACTGCATCTATTAGTTATGAAATTTGATTCAGACAAAAAGTCAGTTTCTTGGGTCTTGATTGGTGGTGGCTGAGCAGACACGGTGTGTGTCTGTCTTCCAAGTGAAGCACTTGCACCCACAGGAATAGCGACCTGAATATGATTTACTGTGAATTCACTTATCTCAGCATCAGAATCGCTAATGAGGCCCTGCAGACTGCTGTTTGCAATTAAATTATTAATGATTCTGATAAAACTTCAGATCAATTTTTGTTGACTTTTCAGTGTTATAGCCCCACAAATAAAATCTCCACAATAAAAACTACCTACTTAAAGATGAGTCTGGGATTAATTTGAAACACATGAAACTTTATTTTAGTCCTGTAATATATCATTCCTTTTATGCCCCATAAAATCTCCACAGAAAGAATGTCAAAAACTGGTGTGTTGGCTTCTGAAATGTTTGCATCCTAAAATTAATGATATTTTGAGATTACAGCTCGATTTTGCATTGTTTAATCCTCCAGATACTTAGTTGGCCTGAACTACACAAGAAGTTGAAACTCATGACAGAAACACAAAACGAGCATTTTGTGTCACTTGCTTTGTTATGAACAAGGCGTCTGTAAATGGTCCTTCCGTCCCCCACCCCCTGCTCAGCCTCCTCAGACATCCACCCGACGCCCAACCCCGAGAGTGTAGACCGTCCGTTCGTGTAGACCGTCCGTTCGTGGCTGCCATGCTCTCTCACACGCATGTGCTCATGAGCGCTCATGGGGGGGCCTGCCGCGCTCTCACCCGCTTGTGCTCGTGAGCAGTCACGGGGCGTCTGGCGCTCGCGGGGGCAGGGGCTGCCACGCTCTCACACGCATGTGCTCGTGAGCGCTCACAGGGCGTCAGGCACTCACGGGGCAGGCTGCCCCCCTCTTCACTCAAATCATCTTATTGAGGTTATAGTGCTTGCCCTGCCAGTGCGTCTCCTGCTCTGAGTTGCCACAAATTGGGAATCAATGGTATTAAATAAGTAGGTGTTTACTGCCAGCACTGCAGAAGAAATTTGGAAGACAGTTTGTTACAGCATTTCCTGTGTCTGAAGCTCCATCATGCTAACTGGGCCTTTCTCCCGGTTTGTGGAGGTGACCAGCCGTGGAGAAGCCCACCTGGAGCTGAACGCCTTTCGAAGGAAACACGACTGTGCACTGGTCATTTCCGGGGACTCCCTGGAGGTGAGGCTGGCCTGCCCCAAACATGTCCATCTGTCTGTCCTCCCTGGAGGTGAGGCTGGCCTGCCCCAGACATGTCCTTCTGTCCTCCCTGGAGGTGAGGCTTGCCTGCCCCAGGCCTGTCCGTCTGTCTGTCCTCCCTGGAGGTGAGGCTGGCTTGCCCCAGGCCTGTCCGTCTGTCTGTCCTCCCTGGAGGTGAGGCTGGCCTGCCCCAGACCTGTCCGTCAGTCTGTCCTCCCTGGAGGTGAGGCTCACCCTGCCCCTAGACCTGTCTGTCTGTCCTTCTGCCTGGAGGTGAGGCTCACCCTGCCCCTAGACCTGTCTGTCTGTCCTTCTGCCTGGAGGTGAGGCTCGCCCTGCCCCTAGACCTGTCTGTCTTGTCCTCCCTGGAGGTGAGGCTCACCCTGCCCCTAGACCTATCCGTCCGTCTGTCCTTCTTCATGGAGGTGAGACTTGCCCTGGCCCTAGACCTGTCTGTCTGTCCTTCTGCCTGGAGGTGAGGCTCACCCTGCCCCTAGACCTGTCTGTCTGTCCTTCTGCCTGGAGGTGAGGCCGCGCCTGCCCCTAGACCTGCCTGCCTGTCTGGCAGCCTGTGGGCTTCCGCAGGTGTACCTGCCAGCCTGCCTTGCTGCTCGACACTGTTTCTGGCTGTCTGCGCCCAGCAGGCCACGTGCAGCCCTATGAGGGGTGGGCCCTGAGGGGCGGCCGCTGTGCTGCGGTGAGAGCCTGGCCCACACGGCTCTTACCTTCGCTCTGCCGCCAGCTCCCGCAGTCCCTCTCCAGGCGCCTGGATCCCGCTCCGTGTTAGCAGCATGGCTGCCCTCGAGTCCTGGCTCTGGAACCCCACGTCACGATCTAAATTCATCCACACACAGACGTCCAGCAGGGGCCCGGAACCCCGGAGACCCTGTGCTCCTGGAGACCCCCGCGTGGGCTGGGCGGCTCATGGAGATGTCCAGTCCCCTCCCCCTCCCCCTGCTCGTGGGCCTGGCGGCCACAGTTACCCAAACAAGGGGGTGCCAGGCACCCACACCCTCTGCAGCTTGCCCACGGTTCTCGCAGGTGTTTCTAGGAGTCTGGGCGAAGTGGTGGGTCCTCTTGTGACCCAGCCCTTGTCAGTGGGACGCTGAGGCCAGCTGGCCAGGGTGGGGGCAGCACTCACACTTCCCCGGGGGAGCAGCAGAGATGGCCGTGCCCTCTGAGGCCGCGTGTCTGCGGATGGCGCCATGTTTCCAGCTCTCCCCGTGGACCCATGAGGGGCTGGTGGCTGTGGTCACAGCCTGCCGCCCACGCTGCTGGGCTCTGCATCTCCCGAGTCTGCTCAGCGGCCCCTCAGAACTGCCTGGGAACATGGGGCCTGGACGGCAGAGCCACTGCTGTGACTCGGAGTGTGCAGCTCAGCTGTGGGGCCCCGCAGCCTTCAGGCAGCTTTGGGGGATCTTTATTTTCCCAGCCAAGATCGGGAGATAGGGATCAAAGTGTTCCATGTGACCAGAAACTAAGATCTTTTCAGCCGGGTAAGGAGGCGGGCTGGTCGGAGGCCGCCCTGGAGTCCTGGCCTTCCAGCTGTGCGTCTGCTGTCTGTCCCTGGCTGTGAACCCGGGCCCGCCCCTCCCCCAGGTCTGCCTGAAGTACTACGAGCACGAGTTTGTAGAGCTGGCCTGCCAGTGCCCAGCTGTGGTCTGCTGCCGCTGCTCGCCCACCCAGAAGGCCCACATCGTCAAGCTCCTGCAGCAACACACAGGCCGGCGCACCTGCGCCATTGGTGAGCGTCCCCACACGGGGGCGGGCACCCTGTCTCCCTGCCGGCTGGACTCCATCGGTGTGATACCTGGGGCGCAGACCCCTGTCTGCTGTCAGTGAGGGAGGCGGGCCCCCCCCTCACACCCTGTTCCCTGCCTCAGGTGACGGAGGGAACGATGTGAGCATGATCCAGGCGGCAGACTGCGGGATTGGCATCGAGGGGAAGGTGCGGCAAGCCTTGTCCCTGCCCCCCCCCCACCCCCCTCCACACCTGCTCCCTGGGGCTCCAGCACATGGGGGGGGGGGCAAGGCGGGGCCCACCGCCCTGCGGAAGCAGTTCCCTGAAGGTCAGGTGGGGACAGTCACGACCTGCCACGACTCGATGCCCGGGCCAGTCTGTCCTCTGAGCTCATGTGAAAACACCCAGAGAGATGGAGCACGCACAGGATCCCAGCCCCTTTGCTTCCTGGGCCCACAGTCGGGTGTCTGGTACAGCTGAACCTGCAGCTGCTCGTGGTGGGGTGGGTGGGGCGGCTCCAGCTGAGGCGACAGGTTGCGAGGACTGGCTTGCAGACGCCCGAGGTCCCTGCTTAAGATCCTGGAGCACCCACAGTGCTGGAGCTGGGCCCTCCCGAGGTCCTGGGGGCAGCGGCCGCTCCTCAGCCCAAAGTGGGCTCCCCGTGAGCAGGGGCCCCGCACAGTGCCTCCCGCTCTGCACTCCCAGGAGCTGTGGGTCGGACGCGCCCCGCCGGCCTGTCCCCAGCAGCGTGTCGCTGCCCAGTGGGTTCAGCTGGTCCTGAGCACCCCACCCACCCTTGCAGGAGGGGCGGCAGGCCTCGCTGGCAGCTGACTTCTCCATCACACGGTTCAAGCACGTCGGCCGCCTGCTCATGGTGCACGGCCGCAGCAGCTACAAGCGCTCTGCGGCGCTCGGCCAGTTCGTCATGCACCGGGGCCTCATCATCTCTACAATGCAGGTGCGCCTGGCCCTGCCCTGCCCCCAGCCCCATCCCAATCCCTGCCTCAAACCCCACCCAATCCCCGCCCCCAACCCTACCCCAATCCCTGCCTCCAACCCGACCCAATCCTCACCCCCGGCCCTGCCCACTCCCAGCACCCCTCCCGCCCCCGCCCCCCTGGAGGGCGGTGGACCGTGGCTCCTCTGGTGCCTCGCATGTTCTGAGCACCAGAACAGGGACTGCGTCACTGCTCTTTCCCTCCAGGCCGTGTTCTCCTCCGTCTTCTACTTCGCGTCGGTCCCTCTGTACCAGGGCTTCCTCATGGTCGGGTAAGTAGACCGTCCAGCACACTCAGCAGCCATACATCGGGAAGACGGGTCCCCGGGAACCTGGGGGGCTGTAGCCAGAGCGGTTCCCGCATGGTCAGCGTAGGACAATCACACATGTGAGCGTGGGAGGCGGCCCCTCTCCGTCTGTCCCCTGGCGATCCCACTGTCACCTGTTCTCCTTAGAAACTGGTTTCCTGGGGAAGCTACACTGCGTCGGAGCAGGGCAGCCCCTTCTTGGGGCCCACACCCTCCAGGCCAGACACGGTTCTTTCTGGCAGGACGTGAAGTTAGCGGCAAAGACAGCGGGGGCAGACAGCACTGGGACAGGCCTGACATCATGGGACAGCCACTAGGAAGCCTCCCGGGGGAGCACAGCTGAGTCAAGAACACAGGCCTCACTAGGTGTTGGCAAGAAAGGGGCTCCAGGGCCTCTGCAGCTCCCTGCTGGAGCGCACAGTGGGGAAGCAGCCCAGAAACAGAGCAAACCTTTGGCCCGACGGCCCTCACCTCCCTGTGTGCCTGTCACTACAGGAAGACCCCTCCTCTGTTTAGCACCGTCCTGCGGAGCGGTGACGCCCAGCAGCTGACTCGGAAGATCCACTGAGTCGTGTCCCTGCAGCCCAGGGACGAAGGCTTGGGCTGCGAGGGGCGGACCCGAGGTCCATGCGGGTGGCCTGGCCAGGGTGCCGGAGGGGGCTTGGGACTTGGGGCGGGCGGGGCAAGCTGGCAGGAGGGGACTGTGGCCCTGGAGGAGGTCAGCCAACCAACTGCCCACCGGAGACCACCCTCAGCAGAGTCAGTTGGTCATAGTGGTGGTGATGATTTTTTCCTTAATTTGGTCAAAAAGCTAGAGAAGCTTCTGACATAAGAACAAGGGTTTTCATGGACACACTTTAGAAAAACAGAGCCTTCTCAGGCCCGGATGTGAGGGTTGCCAGGGGCACGGAGCCTGGGCTGGGCTTGTCGGCCCGCAGGGTGTGGGCCAGGCTCAGCCTGGGCGCCTCGGCCTCTGGGCCCAAGTGCTAAGGAGACGAGCAACGGTCTTTAGAAGTTTTGAGGACAGCAGAGAGCCTGTGCCCATCAAGCCTGACGCAGGAATCAGAGGCTGACCCTGTAAGTGGAGCCTGGAGCCAATTGGACAGCAGACAGAGGCGTGGAGGGCGTGGTGGGGATGCTATGGGTCGGGAGACGGCAGAGCAGCCCATGGCGAGGGGGTCGGTGTTGTCACCCCTGGGAAGTGGTGACACTTCGGAAGCACGTATTTCAACCACTGTGCGCCCCACCCCCTGCCACCTGTTTGAGGGCTGCCGCCCCTCTGGCTGAAGCACACTCTGGTGAGGAATCAGAGGCCCGGCTCCTCACGGGGGGCGTGCAGTGGCATGGCGTTGGGCACTGTGGTGAGCTCAGTGACTTCTAAAATGAAGTACACAACTGCCTGCACCCCTGGACCTTCGGACCCAGCTGACAGCCCCGTCTGAAATAAGTGACACTTATTTTTACAAAGGAAAAAAACACTGTGCAGTCTGTAGCCGCTTTATTTGTGTTAGTAATAACCAGGAACGGGCTGACATAGGCGCACTGCAGAGAAGGGGTTGTGGAACTGCCCTGCCCAGAGCCGGGGACCAGGGACCAGCTGATCGAGAGGCCAGACCCCCGGTGCCCACTGTGTGACGCCAGCCTGTCGCTGTCGGGGACAGTGGTTGTGACATGGAGAACAGTCGCCAGCCAGGGGGTTGGCGGGGCAGCAGGAGACAGGCGGGCTCCAGGGCCCCCGGTGGCCTCCCAGGCTGAGACTGGCTGCAGTTCTGGAGATGCTGCCACTGGGGGAAGCTAGCTAACGGCTCCTCGGTCTGTCTGGGTTTTCTGTGATAACTCTACTGACGTCTGCAGCAGTCTCAAAGTTTTAATTAAAAAGCTTTAATTAAAACCGAAGGTTTGGATTCCGCTGCCTGTGAGCATTGTGGCTTGTAGGCCTCGCTCCAGTGCTTTAGGACAGGTTCTGCTCTGTTGCCAACTTGTTTTTGTTTTGTTTAGGGTTTGACTTTGGCCTCTGGTGAAAGGGGTGTGCTCTTGGGGTCACCTCCCTGCTCTCCTTCAGGTATGCAACCGTCTACACCATGTTCCCTGTGTTCTCACTGGTGCTGGACCAGGACGTGAAACCGGAGATGGCCATGCTCTACCCGGAGCTGTACAAGGACCTCACCAAGGTGCGGCCCGCTAGACCCAGGGAGGGGGGCAGCTGCAATGCTCCACATAAAACTGTGCTTGTGAGGAGGGCGGGGCCAGCTCCCGTCCCCTGGAGCTGCCAGGTTCGTACGTGGGTGGGCCGGGGGCCTGGCGTCTTCACAGGTACCCGCATGCGGCCGCTGGGAGACATGTGTGCTGCTCCATTGATAGAGCTGCTCCCCTGTCTCTCCAGGGGCGATCCTTGTCCTTCAAGACCTTCCTCGTCTGGGTTCTGGTCAGCATTTACCAAGGTAAAGCAGACCCCTCTCCTGCGCTGAAGCTGCCCTGCCTTCTGTTAGCAGTGGTGTTCTGCCTGCTGGTTAAATTCCCCAGGCTCCACATTTTGTCTGCAGTTGAAGATCACCTTCTGTTTATCTCACGAATTGATCTCCAGCAGCTGGCCCAGCAGGCCCCTTCCCAGCACAGCGTGGGCTGGCATTTCTTACTGGTCCAGGTCAACTAAAGACCAACCTGGTTTTAAAGAAATGACAATTCTGAAAAATGTGATCAGCCCTTATGACAGCATCTATCCCACACAGTGGCTTGCTTTCTTGGTGTGGTGGCAGGAGCTGACGAGATGGGGATCCTGTAGTTGGAAGGAGCCCTCGTGGCATCCCAGAGAAACAGGTGCCCATGGAGAGTGTGGGCCATGGCTGGACCCCGTAGGGGACACCAGGGTGTGATCACTGGCTGGGGAGGCAGGGCTCCCCACATTGTGCAGCCGATGCACGTCCAGAGTGTCCATGCGGCGCCACTTGGCCCCCCCCTCCCCAGGCCGTGCAGGCCCGTGTCTGTCGGCGCGGTCTGTCATGTCTGTTACCAGCAGCCTCACGGTGACGCAACCGCCAGCCCACAGCAGAAGACTGTGCTCTCTCCCAGGCGGCATCCTCATGTTCGGGGCACTGGTGCTCTTCGAGTCCGAGTTCGTGCACGTGGTGGCCATCTCCTTCACGGCGCTGGTGCTCACGGAGCTGCTGATGGTGGCGCTGACCGTCAGGACATGGCACTGGCTCATGGTCGTGGCCGAGCTGCTCAGCCTTGGCTGCTACATGGCCTCGCTCGCTTTTCTCAATGAGTATTTTGGTAAGTTACCATGGAATTGTTTTCTGAATAACTGTCTCTTCCTGGTTTTTACATGTTTTTCTTGTTGCTTGTGCTGCGTGATCTTCGATACTGATTGCAGACAGCTTCACAGCACACAGCTCAGTTTGCGGGAAGATGGAGCTCCGTGTAGTGATGCCCAGAGCTGGGCCGGGCTCCCCATGGGCGCGGTCTCCTTGGTCCTCTTCCTGCTGGAAGTGCTAAGGCTCTCAGGGCGGGACCCGCACACCCACCCCCTCCCCCAAATGTGTGCATGAAGAACAGGACATGGGGTGCAGAGGACAGGATGCGGGGCGCAGAGGACAGAACACGGGGTGCAGAAGACAGGACAGGACGTGGGGCGCAGACAGGACACGGGGCACAGAGGACAGAGGACAGGATGTGGGGCATGGAGGACGGAGGACAGGACGCGGGGCGCGGAGGACAGAGGACAGGACGTGGGCGCAGAGGACAGAGGACAGGACGCGGGGCGCAGAGCACGGGGGGGACGCCCAGCGCAGAAACTGAATCTGGGACTGAGCCCCAGAGGGAGCTGTGGTTCCCAGAGAACAGGTGTGGGCTGGGTCTTACAGCGCTTTCTCAAGTGAGTGTAGACAGGTAGCCGAAACGCCGTTGCTGGAGATGCCTGACTGAGGTGAGCCCCATCCCCCGTCTGGGAGACGTTTGCCTCGGGCCCGTCCCTGGAGACAGTCTGGCCTGATCCACTTACAGAGGCGCCTCCTGGGCCCAGGGCCCGGGTCCTACACTCGTCAGAGGGGACGGGCTGGCGTCACGCGCCCCCAACGAGCGTCCGGGCCGTCTCGCACGCAGCACCAGGCCTCCAGTTTGTTGTGCTTGAGCCGGGTTTTCATGACATGCCCACACTGCCCAGGCCCCGTGAGCCCTGCGCAGACCGGGCCTCTGCTTCCCGGGCCACATGCTGTCCGTGGTTCTACAGGCAGCTTTGCCCGCAGCCTGCAGGGTTGGCGCGTCCTGAAGGCGACCACCCGGCCAGGTTCCGACGCGGCTCTCCCCGGCAGCATTAGGACAGCCTTCCGCCATCCCGGAGGTCAACCTGGCACGTCCCCTGGGACAGCAGGACCCATGGGGGCAGGCTCGCAGGGACGGACTGCTGATTCCATACAGGCCTGGAGGGTCCGACCCACCACAGGCTGCATTGCGTGCGTCTGCCCCTGAACACGGGGTTCGTGCCTCCTGTTGGGAACCCCTCACCGGGTGCAGGCAGAACGATGCCTTCACAGGGACCCCAAGGTTCTGCCAGGCCCGCCTCTGTGGTAACCTGGGTGCAGGCGGAGGGGGGCCACAACCCCAGCACCCTGAGACCTGTTTGGGCTTTCTCTCCCGCAGACGTTGCCTTTATCACGACTGTGACCTTCGTGTGGAAAGTGTCAGTCATCACAGTGGTCAGCTGCCTCCCTCTCTATGTCCTGAAGTACTTGAAGCGGAAGCTGTCCCCGCCCAGCTACTCCAAGCTCTCCTCCTAGCCCCTCCCCGCACCTTCAGCTGGTGGCCGTCATGTCCAGAGTGCCGCAGCTGCTGAGAGCGTGTGAGGCCAGAAGGGCCCAGGAGGCCCAGCCAGGCGCCGTGGACGTCCTGCCTAGGCACCATGGACTTCCCTCCTTGTCCTCATGGGGCTGGATTTCCTTTCGTCCCCTTTCTGTTGTTTCTCAAAGTTTAATTTCCATGTAGCAGCAGCTTGAGTTTCCATGAATATGAGCCCTGTTACTGTAAAGCACCATCATTCTCTGCTGTTCTGGGAACTGAAACGAAAGTTTATCTACTGTCCTACAACTTCCCAACTAACATTCAGGCTCTTTCTTTGATGTCATAACAGAGAGTCACCCCTCTTCACCAGAATAAAGCCTTCGTTCTGTCCAGGCTGTGTCTGCCACACCCTCCCTGCGCCTCCCGAAGGCACACCCCGGTCCTGGGCACCCGCACAGCCTCTTCATGCCCGTGGCAGCTACATGCGTGTCCCGAGGCTCTGCTGTTAGTTCACCTGTTCCCGTCCTTCTGATGTTTGTAGCGCACTTTCACCCGTGTCCGTGTCTGCTTTTGGCTCCTGGTGCTCGGGCGGTCTGTGGACCCCTCGCCAATGTTTCCGTGGGAGAGCGCTTCCTCCTCTAGGCTGCCCTCCAAGTCCTTTCGTTCAAAGGGCACTTCTTGGTGGCATGTGCTGGGACCCTTGGTGTGACTGCTGCCCAGGGCTGGATCCCAAGCAAGATGAGTGACCCCCGGCTGCTCACTCCGGGTCCCCACAGGAAAGGCCGTCAGTCAGAAGCCCCTCACACACCCAGCTCCTCACTCGGCAAACAGTCCTGTGGCCCCCAAACAGGCAGACCCTGGGGTCCCGGGGAGGCTGCCCCCGCTGCTGCTGGGCGGGTGCACTCTGCAGGCTCTCCTGAAAGCCCTTTTTGCTGGCCATCCACACAGGCACTGTGCTTCCTGACTTCCCGCTAAATCCTGGCCTGACCCCCCGTCCAGACGGTTCCTGGTGTCCCCATCCCGGGCGGGGGGCTTGTCCCAAGCTGCCGGGAAGGGCCCCACACGACAGGCAGGTGGCACTGGTTTGCGTCCTTAGGAGGCGGTGCGGTGGTCGCTCCCTGTGATCCCAGAGCCCCTCAGCGGGCCGTGCTTGGCTGGGATCGGGGTGAGAGAGGAGGTGTAATTCTAATTCTGCTCCGCGCAGAGCAGGTGTAATTCCGGGGGGCTCCAGCAGGTGGCGCTAGAAGCTAAGGAATGCAGCCATGGCTGTTGGCCCAACTTCAGGCTCTTGGGGTCAGTCAGCGGTCTGGGCTGGATTCTCCGCGCGTTTGCCGCCTTCATGCACGGGCCTCATTGTCCACGCGGCATCAATTCTGGACGGGGCCCAGGGCCCCCTTCATGGTAAAGTGCAGGCAACACCTCCTGGTTCTCCCGGGATGACCCCACCCGCAGCCCCGCGGCCCGCCACCCTCCTGGTGGCCGGGAAACTCTGGGTGGGCAGAACCCTGGGGCCCAGGAGGACGGAGATCTTGTACCCTTTTCCTAAAAGCAGAATTTTCCGAGTCAGCCACGTGATTGTAAAACCAGAGACCCTCCCTGCTCTTCAAGCCAGTTCCCAGGCCTGGGCTCCATGGCTGCTGCAGGGAAAGGCTGACCCCAGCCCCTTCCACAGCCCAGCCCCGCTGTCTTCAGGGTTGGGGGCCCGCCCGGCTCGGGGAGGCCAGCGCGGGGAGGGACCCCCGAGTCCCTGCCAGACCCCTCCGTCCCCTCTGCTAACCGGGCGAGCGGCTGCCGTGGCCCTGGCGGGGTCTGAGCCAGGGTGACGGGGTCAGGCGGGCACTCCCTGGCCCGGGTCACAGGATGCTCTGCTGGGGGCCACGAGCCGCAGTGGTTCTTCTGAGGAGGTCAGAGCTCCCAAGGAGAGTCTGGGCCCACATTGGTTGTCCATCTGAACCCTGTTCAGGCCCCTCAGAGCTCTGCATCCACCCATCGGCCGGGTGGCCAGTCAAGGCTGAAGGGAGAGCCGAGGACGGACAGTGAGGGAAGCAAAGGAGGGGGCTGGGGGCAGGGCCTTGGGTCCCTGGGCAGCGGAGCCCCTGCCCTGGTCACCCAGCCCTCGCTCACGGCCGGCAGAGCCGGAGGGGTCCTCCCGGGCAGGCCCGCGAGAGCCCGGGGCCCTGACCCACGCAGCCCAAGATGCGGCCTGCGGAGCTGGGCCCAGAGGTGTGCCCACCAACGCAGGGACAGAGTCCACCTCGGTTCTGGGCCGGCCCCACTGGCCCCCGCTGTCTCCCCACGGCCCCCACGTGTCTGCGGCCATGTCATCACCGGGGGCGGGGTGGGGCCATCCGTAACAACCTTGTCAGGTCTGAGCCCACGTCCCGTGGTCTCGGGCGCTGCGCAGGGGTCGCTGAAGCCTGGATACTGTTTGTTCAAAGCGACCTAACATCGCTTCAGGGCTCCCAGGCTCTTTCCAACCTGGAGGTGCAGAGACTGGCCGGCCGAGCCCACGCGGCTCTGATTCTATGATGAGGCCGGTGTCGGGTCTGGGCTGCGTCCTCACGTCCCTTGCCCGGCACCTGGCCCGGTCACCCTCCCCCGGGGACCCGGCTCTGAGAGAAGCCAGACTCCTGAGCAGCGGCGGGGAGCCTCACACTTAAGACGGTCAAGGGCTTCTGGGCACAACTGCAGGGGGTGCTGGCCACACAGGCGTCCACTTGGCCCTGCCGTCCTCATCCCGAGCGGCCCTGACTGTCGCCACCGAGGAGAATGGTTCTTCTGAGTGTCTTGAGGCTGCAGTCATGATGACGCCTTTGGGGTCTCACCCAGGGAGAAGAGGTACTGTGCTTGTTACTGCTTTCCCCAAACAGGAGCGGAAGGCAGCTGCACCCCCAGGCCCATTCCCCTCACTGGGGTGACATCTCACCGACTGGGACACAGCCTCCTGGCCCCAGAGCCCCGTGAGGCCCCCGCTCCAGCCGGGCAGCTCCCTGTGTCCGAAGTCACAGAGCAGATGGACTCGCCCCCAACACAACTTGCCCCCCTGAGCGCAGGGCCAGGCCAGTCCTGGAGGAAGCTCTGGCCTCACTTTGGGGGTGCCAGGGCGCGAGGTGCCCATGCCCAGTGGACTGGATGGGCCTGGCTCGGTTCAGGGGTCACAGTGCCAATGCCAAGGTCCCTGGGGGCGTCGGGGGCTCTGGGGAGGGAGCCTCCCGCTGCTCCCCTCAGCTGTTCTCAGCGAGCCCTGAGGTCCCCACACCCCTGGAGCCCGAGCCGGGTGCAGGGTTGTGGGGTCCCCATCTGGCCCTGCACCCCCTGCCACCACCAACCACCTCTGGGAGAGTAGCCTGTCACTGGGACCTCCCAGGACATGAGGGGCTGCCCCCACAACCCTGTGGGTGGCCCCCTCCACTAGCAAGGCCTGGTTGCCGGGACCCTCCTGCCCACCACCAGGCACCCCCCACGGGCACACATGCCAGGCCGCGGGCTCCGCCCCCACAATTGCTGGGACACCCTGACTGCCGCCACCCCCTCCCATCTGAATGCCCGCACGAGGGGCAGATGGCAGACAGGTGGGGGAGGGCGTTGGGGGGGCACCGGGACCATGGGGCCGGGCTCAGGCTGGTTGGATCTGGACGAAGTGCTCGGAGGCTGAACGGCCTCTACGGGGGAAGGACGCCCAGTGTGGTCAGCAACACAGACCCCGACACCCCACCATGCGACCCTAACATTCAGCAGGACATGCTGCCCTCGGTCGGGGGCCCCCTGAGTCCTCAGGAGGAAACAGGAAGGTGGACGCTCGGTGGGTGCCCAGCTGGGAAGTTTGAGGAGGACCTAAAGGCATTTCGGTAACCACAGCCGCCAGGCTGGAGGGTGAGCCACTCAGCTACAGACCTCCCGCTGCTGCCCTGGGACCCGGGACGTCCAGAGCCCCCTGTCACACTGCCCAGGAGGGACTACCCACAGCTCGGGGCCCCATATGGCCAGATCTGGAGGACACTGCATGAGGACCACGTGAGGATGCGGGTCCATGCATCATTAAACAGCAGTGATGAGGGGCGGGCCCGGTTACAGAGCCATTGCCAGCAGGGATGAGAGACCCGAGGCGTGTGAGGCCACCAGCCGGAAGGTCTCACATCCTCTGGGACATTGGTAGCACCTGCCCAGGGCAGCCACTGCAGTGCCATCGACAGAGCGAGCATGGGCTGTGGGTCCCTGGAGGAGCCTGACTTGGAGCACGTGGGCCAGAGACCCCCTGAAGGGGCCAGTCACCCAGAGGCCAGAGGGAGGGTCTCTAGGGGCATCTGCACCCGTGCTCAGGCCAGCGCCTTCTTGATGGTGGGAAGGTGCACTCAACGCAAATGCCCTTCCACGGACAAGCAGGGAGGGAAGCAGGTCCCTGCCCACGACAGGTTCTGAGTCAGCCTCAACAGGGAGGAGCGCTGGCCGGGAACAACCCGGATGAACCTCAAGGACGTGTTGCTGAGTGAGACAGCCGTTCTAAAAGGACAAATACTGAGTGATTCCACCTACACAGGGGCCTGGGCTTAGCTTAGCATGCAGGTTCGAAGACAGGGGCGGTGGGCAGGGGTGGGGCTGGTAGTCCTCAGGGGCCGCGTGCTGGCTTGAGAAGATGAGAGGACTCTGCAGACAATGGCGACTGTGTGCACGTACTTGATGCCAGTGAAGCACACACTTATTGTTTCCATAGTGAACTGTGTTGTATGTGTTGACAGTGAACTGTGTGGCGTGTGTTGACAGTGAACTGTGTTGCGTGTGTTGCCAGTGAACTGTGTTGCGTGTGTTGACAGTGAACTGTGTGGCGTGTGTTGACAGTGAACTTATGTTGCGTGTGTTGACAGTGAACTGTGTTGCGTGTGTTGACAGTGAACTGTGTTGCGTGTGTTGACAGTGAACTTATGTTGTGTGTGTTGACAGTGAACTGTGTTGTGTGTTGACAGTGAACTGTGTTGTGTGTTGACAGCGAACGGTGTTGTGTGTTGACAGCGAACAGTGTTGTGTGTATTGACAGTGAACTGTGTGGCGTGTGTTGACAGTGAATGGTGTTGTGTGTGTTGACAGTGAACTGTGTTGTGTGTGTTGACAGTGAACTTACGTTGCGTGTGTTGACAGTGAACTGTGTTGTATGTTGCCAGTGAACTGTGTTGCGTGTGTTGCCAGTGAACTGTGTGGCGTGTATTGATAGTGAACTGTGTTGTGTGTTGACAGTGAACTGTGTTGCGTGTGTTGACAGTGAACTGTGTTGTGTGTTGACAGTGAACGGTGTCGTGTGTGTTGACAGTGAACGGTGTTGCGTGTGTTAACAGTGAACTGTGTGTTGACAGTTGCATGTGTTGACAGTGAACTGTGTTGCGTGTGTTGACAGTGAACTGTGTTGTGTGTTGACAGTGAACTTATGTTGCGTGTGTTAACAGTGAACTGTGTTGTGTGTTGACAGTGAACTGTGTTGCGTGTGTTGACAGTGAACTGTGTTGTGTGTTGACAGTGAACGGTGTTGTGTGTGTTGACAGTGAACTTATGTTGCGTGTGTTAACAGTGAACTGTGTTGTGTGTGTTGACAGTGAACTGTGTTGTGTGTTGACAGTGAACTGTGTTGTGTGTTGACAGTGAACTTATGTTGCGTGTGTTGACAGTGAACTGTGTTGTGTGTTGACAGTGAACTGTGTTGCGTGTTTGACAGTGAACTGTGTTGTGTGTTGACAGTGAACGGTGTTGTGTGTGTTGACAGTGAACTGTCTTGCATGTGTTAACAGTGAACTGTGTGTTGACAGTTGCATGTGTTGACAGTGAACTGTGTTGTGTGTTAACAGTGAACTTATGTTGCGTGTGTTAACAGTGAACTGTGTTGCGTGTGTTGACAGTGAACGGTGTTGCGTGTGTTGACAGTGAACGGTGTTGCGTGTGTTGACAGTGAACGGTGTTGTGTGTGTTGACAGTGAACGGTGTTGTGTGTTGACAGTGAACTGTGTTGTGTGTTGACAGTGAACTGTGTTGTGTGTTATCAGTGAACGGTGTTGTGTGTGTTGACAGTGAACTGTGTTGCGTGTTTGACAGTGAACTGTGTTGTGTGTTGACAGTGAACGGTGTTGCGTGTGTTGACAGTGAACTGTGTTGCGTGTGTTGACAGTGAACGGTGTTGCGTGTGTTGACAGTGAACTGTGTTGCGTGTGTTGACAGTGAACGGTGTTGTGTGTTGACAGTGAACTGTGTTGCGTGTGTTGATAGTGAACTGTGTTGTGTGTTGACAGTGAACTGTGTTGCGTATGTTGACAGTGAACTGTGTTGTGTGTTGACAGTGAACGGTGTTGCGTGTGTTGACAGTGAACGGTGTTGCGTATGTTAACAGTGAACTGTGTGTTGACAGTTGCATGTGTTGATAGTGAACTGTGTTGTGTGTTGACAGTGAACTGTGTTGCGTGTGTTGACAGTGAACTGTGTTGTGTGTTGACAGTGAACGATGTTGCGTGTGTTGACAGTGAATGGTGTTGCGTGTGTTGACAGTGAACTGTGTGCGTGTGTTGACAGTGAACGGTGTTGTGTGTTGACAGTGAACGGTGTTGCGTGTGTTAACAGTGAACTGTGTGTTGACAGTTGCATGTGTTGACAGTGAACTGTGTTGTGTGTTGACAGTGAACTGTGTTGCATGTGTCCACACCAATTGTAAGCAGACAAGTACAGCATAGGGTCTCTTGCTGTCTGGTCACCAGAGGCCCAAACGCAGGGGAGCCTGGGGGTGTGCGGGGGCATTGGGCCCATGGCCCCTGCCTGGAGCCCCCGCTTCCAGCTCCTGGGACCCCACAGGCCCAGCCCTGCCATAGCCCCAGGCTCTAGGGTGTGGGCTTGAAACAGCATCTTCCCTGAGGGTTCCTGTCCATTTACACTTTGGCAAGATGCCACTTCCTGTTTCCAAGAAGGAAAAAAGGCCAAGCGGGCTTGTAAAAAGCCGCCTTCTGCTTCAACATCAAACAGTTCAACGCGGCATCTCCATGAGTTAAGTGTAAATGAATCAGAAGCACATGGATTAAATTTCCCTTGAAATTCACTCCGGTTTAAAAATTAATGGAAAAACTGCCTGGCAAAACTTGTTTAGAGCTTTATTGAACCAAAAACACTTTAAAAATAGTTTGGGAAACTCGGCAGACCCAAGCCATGGGCGGATTCCATCTCTTCCCACGCTGGGCCAGAGCCCTGGGCTGGAGAGGGGGCGCTGGCCTGTGCCCGGGGTCCTGTGCCCACCCTCCCTGAAAACACTGTGTGCAAAACCAAAGCCAATTAGAACAATAAAGGGACCCAGAGCACCCCCAACCCAGCCAACCTCGGCAGGAGACTGGGATGGAAAACTCGCCTTGGGCTGCTGCGGAATTTAAGGGTTGCCATCAGAAAACTGTTACTGTTACCATTCTGCAAAAGGAAAGCGTAGTGAGCTCACAGGTGCAAACCCTGAAGCTCGCCAGAAAGCAGAGGAGGACCCTAGTTCCCTCCAGCCAGGTTGGTGGCCAGAGCAGATGCCCAGACACAGTGAGTGTGGAGTGCCCACTGGCTCCGCACGCCCTCAACTCTCAGAAACACAGGCCTGGCCTGAGGCTGCCGGGAGGGGCCCAGGGCAGCAGAAGCCCACGCGGGATCCCTCAAGAGGACGGAGGGGAACCGTGAGGACTCTGCTCTGTGGGGCATCCCCGCCCCACCTGTGTCCGCCTCGGAGGCCGCCAGGCCCTCGTGGGCCTTGCAGAGCAGGACAGACCCTGGGGCCAGCTAGGGTTCTGGTGTGGCCTGGGGTCCCAGCTGCGGCTGAGTCCACAGCAAAGCAGACGCGGAGCAGCAGAGGGGAGACAGCCCCTCCCAGGTGAGGAGCCCACAGGCGGGGTCTCGGGTGGGCCCAGGAATCCGCCTCTGGCCTCCCCTTCAATGGAAACGACCTCACCCTGCATCACCGTGAGAGCACTGAGGGTCGCAGACAAGGCGAACATCCCAAGGTCACTTCACCTGCCCCAGGGCAGACTTCCCAGGCTGGAAGACAGTGGGCAACACACGGGAGTACTCAGAGGAAAACACTGCAAACCAAGAATCCGATACTCAGCAAAACTACCTTTCAAAAGTGAGGGTGAAATGAAGACTTTCCCAGATAAACACTGAGAACTTGCTGCTGGCAGACCCACCTTACAAGAAATAAAGGAAGTTCTTCAGGCGGAAAGCGCGTGACCCCAGACAGACACTGAAGCCGCATGAATAAACAGTGCTGTTAAAGGTAAGCACGTCATTTTATGAAGCAGTACAAATGTATATTTTCCTCCTTTGTTCCAATAACTGGTTTAAAAAGCAATTGTATAAAATAATACAGATATAATGTAATGTCAGGCCTATAATTAGTGGAAATATAAGACACGTGTAATATTTTCACCAGAACCAAGGAAGTGGGTGAAACAGCTGGGAGGAAGGGAACGCCTGCAGGTGGTAAAGGAACACTAGAGCCCCACTGGGTCTGCAGCATCACCATTTGTTAACATACTACCATAAAAAGAGGAGAAAGGAATGAACCTACATAGGATTAATGGTTATGTATGCCACTGAAATTAAGCTACTAGGTATTTGAAGCTGATTGTGATGTTAATATGTGTGTAGTAAATCCTAGAACAACCGTTAAAGAAATAACTTTAAAAGGGGTAAAAAGCACTAAAGAATTCATTTTGCTACTTTAGAAAACATTCACTTAACATAAAGAAAGCAGTAAAGGAGGAACAGAGGAATAAACCAATGGGAGGAAAATAGAAAACAAGAAAAATGAAATGGCAGATATAAATCCGACAATATCAATACTAACATTAAATGTGGATGGATTTATCAAGCTGATTAAAAGAAAACGTGATCCAACCTGAACCCGGCTACAGTAGGTGCACTTTAGACTCACAAGTGGACTAAAGTGGAAAAACATATATTAAGCAAAGAACAAGTTCGGGAAGCTGGAACGGCTGTATGAATGCCAGATAAAATAGATTTTAACACACAAAAAATGTCATTAAACAAAGAGGGATGTTTCATAACGATTACAGGGCCCATCCATCAGGAAGATGTAAAAATTACAAATATATGTGCATCTAACCACAGAGGCCCAGAATATATGCCACAGAAGCTGATGGGAGGAAGGGAGAAGCAATGCTGCAGCAATAGTCAGAGGTATCAGGAAGGACCCCACCTTCAATCATGGGTGTGACAACCAGGCAGAAGACCAACCACGAAGCAGAAGACCTGAGCCCAGGGTGGTAAGCCAGTGAGGTCCACCAGACGTCCTTAGGACGTGCCACCCAAGCGTGGCAGAACACACAGAGTCATGCGAGACACTGTCCAGAGAGAATGTTCTCTGCTGTCCCAGAGGATCCGCTGCTGAGACTCAGGGTGGCTGCTCCCATGTGGAAGGCAAAGGGTGGAAGGCCCTGTGCTGAGTCTTTGGCCTGGGTGCTGACCAGCCCTGGCCGTGCTGACACTGACTGGCTGAGGACTGCAGTTTTAGACCCAGTGGTAGGATGCCTGGAGTGGGTGGTCCGGAGATGAAGAAGCCCCTGCACTGTCTCAGGGACGAGGGGAGGATTAAAGAGCGACTTCACTGGGAAAATCTCAGAGCAGAACCTCCAAACTGGAACTGTACGAACCTCTAAGTACACCCCTAACAGAAAAGGGAACTCACAGGTGTGCAGGCCCGTCTTTTTCAACTTCAGGCACAACTGGCAGGTTTGCTATCAATGGCTTTTTAAAAGAACCTCAGCTAAGTTTACTTAGAAGTAAACAAACTCTTCCTAATTCTGATTTTTGGGCTTCCCAGGTGGTGCTACTGGTAAAGAACCTGCCTGTCAATGCAGGTAGACAAAGGAGATGCGGGTTTGATTCCTGAGTCGGGAAGATTCCCTAAAGGAGGGCACAACAACCCTCTCCAGTATTCTTGCTTGGAGAATCCCCATGGACAGAGGAGCCTGGCAGGTGGCGGGCCATAGGGTTGCACAGAGTTGGACACAACTAAGGCAACTTAACATGCACGCAATTCTGATTTTTACCTTAATGCCTATCTCTACCCTTTGGCTCAATGCCCATGTTGCCAAGCATGTCTGCCAACACTTGGTTCAGTCTGTGAGCCTCTTGCAGGCTGCTCAGAGGTGCTGCACGAGGAATGCGCACCTGCCCTTTAGAAGAGTCGCATGCCCAAAGTGGTTCCAAACGGGAGAACTTTAAATTGGCACTGCCAGGGCTTGAATGTGGACCTGGTGAGAACAAAAGCATTGACATTCAATTCACAGATGTCTGAGCTGATTTACATGAGCAAGAATGGCACCTGGGTGTGTGACCAGGGAACAAGAAGAAAGGGTGGACAGCGGCTACACCTGCCCAGGAGGCCCTGCCAGGCTGGGGTGCAGAAGCTGGAAAGTGGGACCAAGGGGTCCCCAGTGGGGCTACCAGGGCAGGGGACACAGCAGTCCCTTCAGGGCAGCCCCAGCCAGACCAGTGCCTCCCAGGTCCTCCCAAGCCAGTCCCCATGCCAAGGGCGCTGAGGGTGGCATCTCCATAGCACTTGTGCTTGAACACAAAACTGGGAGCAACAACGACTACAAAGTCTCTAGAAAATATTGAGCAGGGAGGATGAATACCCAAGTGTGCACCAGGAGAAAGGATTTGGCACTAAAGGGACTTCAAAAATGGTAAGCCTCTTTGGGTGTATTTGCCCCAATAATCCACAGAAACAACAGTAATCTAAAAATAGTCTTGTTTTCTGTCCTAAGCTCCTTTTAACTTCGTTAGTCATCACCAATTCTTAAAATAAAACCCGTGTAACGTCTCTCCTAGTAGCAGCTATAAACACACCTCGAGAGAGGCCGGAGGACCCAGAGAGGTGGAAGGGGCGCCGGGGGGCCGCGGGCGCGGGGACGGGGCCGGTGGCCCCGCGGTGGCCGCAGGGCCGGCCCGAGGCGGACACGGGGGCGCGCTGGCTGCGGAGCTGCGCCGCCGCCTCCGGGACTCCCTGCGCCCTGGCGCGCGGCCACCGTGGTCCGGGCAACGGCATTAAACAGAGGGAAACAGACGGGACACCGTCACCCGGGCGGGGGAATGAGGGGCGCGTTGAGAGCAGACAGGAAAAGAGCTTTTCTGGATGGAGTGAAAATTATTTATTGGAGGAAGAGGAGGAGGAGGCGGCGGCCAAAGGCCCTCTGCAGCCGAGGGGCACTCCCGGCCCGAGGGGTCCCGCGGACTCCGGGGCCGCACAACGGCCCCGCGCCCCTGAAAGCCTGAGGGGGGCGGGCGGAGGGGGCGAGAGTCAACCTTCCTTTTGACACAACTCTCCAGACCTCCCTTCGCTCCGCGCCACGACTCGGCCTCTCCTCCCGGCCCGTTCCCCTCCGGGGAGGGCCCTCGCGCCGGCAACCTCTCCAGGCAAAACCCGAGCCCGTAGGCCGCGGGGCCGGGGACTCACCGGCGCATCTTTGCAGAGGGAGGCGGGCGGGAGGGGGCAGGGGGAGGGGCGGGGGCGCCCCCTGGCGGCTGCCAGCTCCGGACGCACGTCCCGCCCCCCCGAGTCCCCGCCCCCTCAGTCTTCGCTTCCCTTCCCCCTTCCTCCCCCCCGCCCCGCCCCCCTCCGTCCGGCGTCCTTGCGACTCTCCCCCCTCAGCAAGCTCGAGGGGTTCCCCCTCTTGGGCCTCCAACGTCTTTGCGGGGTCTGCCAGCCCCAGCCACTGCGTCCCCGCGGGCCCCCCCCCGCCCTTTGCCTGGGGCTCGAGGCGCCTTGCGGGCCGGCTCCCAGAACGGGCGCTGACCCACAAGTAGTGGCACCAGGAGTGTCCTGACCCCCACCAGACCCCCAGGGGAGACCTGCGCCCAGTCGGGCCGACGCCACTGGGATGAACCGACAACCGCGGTGGTGACGTGGGCATCCCCCCGCCGGGCGCCTTCCTGTTGTTTAATGTCGCACCGAGGGCAGGGCAACCCCCCCCCCCATTGGATCAAGCGTGGCACCCCCCTTTCCCCGGGTGCCGGGCGTGGAGTCCTTTGGGGGCACCCACGCGCGAGCCGCAGGCCTCCTGGTCCCTGCGGCAGACACGTCTTCTGCTTTGGGTTTATTTTAACCCACATAGGGTGTCGTGCAATAGATTTACGATTCTTATACACCAGACATTTTAACCTCCCCAACACTCTGTCCCTTCCATCCAAGGCCAACACGAAAATATGGTCCCGTTTTGGCCGCCGAGCTGCACCGAGAAGCAGCAGGGCTTGAAAAAGGAAAGAGTGGAGTGAAGCGGCCGCTGGGAGAGGCCTCCCCCACGAGGCGAGAGGACCAGCCCCCGTCGGCTGGAAACCCCAGTCGCGCCCGTAAACCGCCCCGGCCCTTGGAGCCGGCCGGGGGCGACGGCTGGGAGCCCGGGGAGAGGCTCGTGGTTCTCCACGTTCCCCCCGCCCGCCCCGCGCCAGCCAGCCGTGCAACAGGCAATCTGGGTCGCTCAGATATTTACAGAAGAAAAATGACAGTGACTCCACGTCCCGGGACTGCCGTACAATCTGTTAGTAATTTAGCGGGATGGGAATTTCCTTTCTCGGGCCTGCCAGTGGAAGCGCTTTTCCAAATTTCCACAGCGGGGGAAGCCTGCGATTTTACATAATGACTTCAGCATGCAGGGCTCTCTAGGCACCCCCGTCGGCCCCCCTCCCCGCCCCGCCCCCCTCATTAAAGCGCAGTGCGGTTCTCTCAGGACACCCGCGTGAACCCAGGCGTCCGGGCCGGGCCGGGCCGCACGCGGGTGCGCTCCAGCCTCTTCGCTTGCGCCCCTGTCCACCCCCCATGCGCCCCGCGGGACGGGCGAGCGGCGGCCAGGCGCGGGGAGGGGCGGCCGCTCGGCGGCTGGTCCCCCGGGCCCAGCGCCGGCTCGGGCGGGCGGGGGCGTGATGTCACGGCAGGGAGGGGGCGCGGGAGCGGCCGGGCCGGCGGGGAGGCGGGGGAGGTATTTTCCAGCTTTAAAAAGGCAGGAGGCAGAGCGCGGCCCTGCGTCAGAGCGAGACTCAGAGACTCCGAACTCGCCGGCACAGTCACCGCGCCGGGGAGGGCGGCCGGGCGCGGGTGCACACCTCCGAGCCCCGGCCACCGCCACCTTGCGGGGCTCCCGGGGCCGCAACCCGGCTCTGCCACGCGCGCACACACCCCCACCACCACCACCACACTTCTCCGGGGCGCGCGGGCTGAGCTGAGCCCCGGCCGGAGCGCGTCGGCCGGGGGAGAGGGGGCCTTTCGCGGGAGACCCGACCCCGGGCGGCAGCGCGAGGCGCCCACTTCTCCCGCTCCTCCTCCTGCTCGCCGCCGCCGCCGCGTGGATGCCAAGTACCAGTTTTCCAGTCCCTTCCAAGTTTCCACTCGGCCCTCCGGTTGCAGTCTGCGGGAGCGGGGAAACTTTGGGGCCCTCGGCGCCCGCCGGCGGCACCATGAAATCGGCAGAGGAAGGTAAGCGGGCGCAGCGGCAGTCCCCCACCGCGTCCCCCGAGGCGTGGGGGCGGCCCCGCACCCTGAGCCCCGCGCCCATCCGGTCCGCGCCCGGCCCGCCCGCGCCCTGCTGGGTCCCGGCCCGGGGAGGGGCGAGCAGGCCGGTCTAGAGTCCGCTCGCGGGGAGGGGCGCGGGCAGCCGGGCGCGCAGCGGGCGCGCTGCAAAGATTGGGAAGCGGTGTCCCCCTGGTGTTTCCCCAGAGCGGCCCTGATTTCGAGCGCGCCTTCTTGCCAATAGGTGTCTCCTCTTCTCTAGCGCTGAGTGCGCGCACTTGGCCTTCGCTGGTGCAGCCGCTCAGCAGATCCCGCTGTGGAAACTCGGTTCAAATGCAGGCGGCTTGGGGACCGGCGAGGTTAGGGCCGTCAGAGCCACAAAGGAAGGACATTTGGGGAGATTTGAGGCTTCTTTAGGAAAGAGGGATGGCCTGGTTTCTTCCCCGGTGGGACAGGGCCACCTTGTAGCCTCGAAGACCAGCCGTATAGTGAGGTGGGGATCTCTGCTCCCCTCTACGAACTTAGCCAGGGGCGGATTCTCACCAGGCGCCGGGCCACGGGAACCGCTCCGTGAGGCTCTGCCACGCCGATGGCTCAACCTCAGGACTAAAAGCGATGAAAGGCGCGGTGGAGCGCAGCCCCTAATTCAAACCAGTTTGCAATCTTGTGGATTTGAGAGTTCCAACCGTAGATGTTTCAGGACCGTTTGGGAAGGGCCTGCCGAGTTTCAAGATACTTTTTCATAGTCACAAGGATGGCATAAGCGTCTGCCCTGAAGCTGGTGATGGCGAGACCCCTACTGACAGTCTGCTGGTGACCCTCCTGCGTGCAGCCTCGGGTCCATAGCCCCTCACCCGCCCTTAGAAACAGCCACCACCACCCCCGAACTCCCCCACCACCCAATTAGCCTGGAGCAAAGGGGTGACTAGCCTGCTGTGAGAGGCCACCAGGGCCAGGGTTCCGGTGGAAGCCGGAGACACCTTTTGAAACGCCTTATCAGCGCTGAAGTACTTTGTCTAAATTATTTTAAGAAAACTGCCAAGGCTGCCAATGTGTAATGAGTACTCATATTTTATAAGGGCAGACATCCTTCTGGGAAGTGCTAGAAACTAAATGCTACCACCTCCTGCACGATTCTAATAAATATGACGGCCCCACTTGCATCACAACTGCAGTTTTCAAAGACTGCCTGCTCTGGAGAACTTTCTCACCGTCAGCAAAATACGCTCAAGACCCTACACTCAATGTAAGAACGTCATTTGGGGGTCAGGGCCTTGATGTCTTATGTTATTTCTATGCAGTTTTAATCAAGGGAAGGTATATATTAACATATACCTTATGTTTCTTACCATTTCATGCCAATTTAGAAAATGTTTAAATGTAAGCAGTAGATAATGCTTACAGGACGAGCTCTTTTACTGTCAGAAAAGTTTTACAAGTTGTCAAGATTTTGATTTTACATCTTTGGACACTTTCCATCAAAGTTTCCCCCACATATTTCTTACCTCTGCTTTTTAAATATGTGGGTCTTTCAAAGTTTAGATCTCTTTACTTGAGCAGTAGGTGGTCTGTCGTCAATAAAGGGTCTTTCTTTTCTCTTACAAGAAGAAAAGACATCTATAGGGGGTGATTATTTGTCCTGTTTCCTACACAAGAGAATACATTCTAAGGTGCCACACAGCTCAGAGACAGCTCGCCAGGCGCGGTGATGCCCTTCGACTAAACAAATATCGGTGCATGTATCAGGACTGCAGAATTAGGCCAACAAGAAAGCATGATCTAATCCTTCATACAGACAGGAGCGGGGTGTGAGAGGCAGAGCCCGTCTGCAGGTCCACGCCTGCCTTGCTGAGGGCTGGCGGAAGGATCTGGCCTTCCCCGCCGGCCGGCCTGGGCTTTGGTTGCCCATCTGAGAATCTGAGGGAATCCCCAGCCTTCCCCTCCAGTTAAATGAGCATCTGGTCAAAGCTCATTAGGCCTGTTGTTCGGGAAGGCCCTGTGCTTGTTTTTCCGCGTGGGGAAGGCAGAGAAATGCGGGCCTTGTAGGTACGCCCACCACCCATTCAGAAGTTGCTCCACACGGAATGCCTGGGGCGCTCCAGGACAGAACAAAGCCCGCCCTGTTCTCTCGCCGCCTCGCTCCGCGTCGTCTCCTAATCCAGATTAGAAAGGCCCCGTGGCCGCATCGCTCGCAGGGCTGGAGGCCTGGGCCCCGAGCACACCCGCCGCCGCTGAGAGGAAGCGCCAAGCTAAACATTTCCATCAAGACAGGAGTGTCTGCTGAATTGGCAAATAGCTCCAAACCATTTACAAGACGCAAGGCACTGGGGGTGCTGGTGAGGGGACCAGTTAGAAAACGGCCCCCTCTCGGGCGACCTTGGTGGGCGATCAGCTCCTTCTTGGGACAAAGCAGACCTGAGTCCTGATCCTGGGGGACTCGGGTCCACCGGGAAGGGTAAACCCACTTTCTCCAGGACAGAACAGTTGAGAGAGACGTTTTAGTGTAAACAGTGGGTAGAGGCTGTTAGGTTTGTGTGTAAGTTTTTGGCGGGGGTGAGAAAGTGGCTGAACTTAAAAAAAAACGAAAAGAGAAAAATGAAATGCTGTGGCTTCTGAACGGAAAACAGAACTTCCATTTGCCTGAAGGTCAGCAAAAAAAGCAAACTAAAACAAAACAGCCCTCCAACATACATCTTAAGTTAGGACTATTATTAGAAACTAAATCAGGCCAAAGTGAACTATGGTTTATCACTGGACAAAACCAGCCTTTTGAAAAGGGTCCTGAGAGAGAAGAGTTGGGGGGGAGGGCGTCAGGTGATTCCCAGGTTCTCTGCTTCCAGAAAAAGCAGTCCCCAGGGGCCGAGGGACTGCAGGGCCGAGGCGAGGACGCGGCAGGCTGGATTAGCAGCCGAGTCGCAGAAACGGACCATTGAGCACCGCCTCCTTCCCCCGTGGGCGATCCTCTGCCTACCCGCCCCCCGCCTTCCTGACCACCTTTCTCGGGCTTTTCCAGATGTTGCTTTCACGGGGCGCCAAGACCCCGGGGAAGTCAGAACGCCTGGGAGAAAGTCCAGTTGGGCCGGGGGCGGGCTGGTCTCAGGCGGGCCTAGCTCGTACACGGACTTTGTACACACACGGTGCTCTGTGCCCTGGCCTTGGGTGTCACCCCCACGGGCTCCCCTCTTCTCGCTCGGTCTGGGGGAGCTCTGGGGTGATTCAGGGATGGTTGGCAGGCTACTCGTGGGCCCACAGGCGTTTGCACGCGTGTTTCAGGAAATTTGAGGGACTAAAGTGAGCGGGGTACAAAAAGGAAAGGTAGCCAGTTGGGCATCAGCCTGCCGGTACCAGGCCGCGCGAGAAGGCGGCCGGCGCGGGCAGCAGCGCGACCCTGGCGTCCCCATGACCTCCCACCTCCTGACTCTCCGGGCGGGGGTGGGGTGATCTGAGCTGCACGGGCCGGAGCGCAGTGTCGTGCATGCGGGCTGGGGAAGAAGTTGCTCCTCTGGAAGCCGGCCCTGCCATCCAGGGGGTTCTGAGCCGGCCCGGCCTGCAGGGCTCCGGCAGGACGGAGGTGGGGGCTCCCCGTCCTAGGGGCCGGCGGCCGCCCGGAGGTTCCTTCGGCCGCCCAGCTGAGCCGTTGTGGTCCGGGCCGCGCGTCCCCGGCTCTGCGCCCCTCCCCGGTGGAACCGCCGTTGCCGCTCGCTGCGCCCGCCTCCCCGAGCGAGACTGCGGGTGGGAGGGGGTCCACCGCCTGGTTCCGTCCGCACCCCCAGCTTCTGTCCACTTGGCACCCGCCGCATGGGTTCTCGGGCGGACCGAAGTGGCCGGAGACCTAGTGTGCCCCCTCTCCGGCACCAGTGCACCCCCCGAGCGCGGACCCGGGTGGCACTCGGGGATCTCCCTCGCGCTGGAGGGCCGACCCCGAGAGCTTCCTGGGGGGCCCCCCGGCACGGGTGGGGGCGCGGGGAGCCGGGACACCAGTGAAAGGCGTGCGCTCCTGCTCGCGGGGAGAGTTTATTTAAAACTCGGAAGCCGGCAGCCGGCGAGCCGCTTGTTTATGTAAACCCGGAAACAGCGGGGGGAGGGGCACGGCGGGGGAGGGCCGGGGGGAGGGGCGCGGGAGTCACGTTACCGAGGACGCGCGGCCGAGCTCGGGCGCAGCCGAGCCCCGGCGGCGCGACCACAGGTGCCCGCGGCCCGCGCCCGATCGCGGAGCCCGGCCCGGGACCCCGTCACTAGACCCCGACCCCGGACCCCAGCCTGACCCCGACCTAGGAGCCCGACCCAGCCTCGACCCCAGACCTCGACCCCAGACCCGATGAGACCCCGGACCCCGAATCTGACACCGACCCTGACCTCGGACCCCTGACCTAGGACTCGGACCCCGAGCCCCGACCCCCACCCTGGACCCCTGTCCTCGAACCCCGACTCCGGCCCTGGCCCTCTGACCCCCGACCCCGACCCAACATGACGGGGCTGGAGGAGGACCAGGAGTTCGACTTTGACTTCCTCTTCGAGTTTAACCAGAGCGACGAGGGCGCCGTCGCGGCCCCCGCAGGTGGGTGCGCGGCCGGGCGCGGGGCGGGCAGCGGATCCGGGTCGGGAGGGGCCCTGTCTGGAAGCGCGTCGGGCTCCAGCCCCTCTGCCCGTGGCGCCCCCCGGCCTCCCTTCCACTCTCCTCGGCGCCGGGCAGAAAACAGGTCAAACTGAGGGGAGAGCGGGGCGGCGGGGGAGGCCCTCTGGGGTCATAGGGTCGCCCAGCCAAATGCGCTAGGCTCCGGGCGCCGTCCCGTGGAGGGGCCTCCTCTTTAGGGCGCGGTGGGTGCTGCTCGTGCCAGGGGACAGGGAGTCAGGCCCCGGACTTGGACGTCCCGCGGGGCGGGGGCCTGGAGCCCCTACCTCTGCCCTCCAGGTTCCTCTTGTCCTCAAGGCTAAAACCTCCCGCCTGGCCAAGAAAAGTCCCAGGGGAACCAGCCTTCAGGCCTGCGACCACCGAGTTCCCCGGCCTTTTCTTTCTTTCATTTTCTCTTCTCTGTCAAAACTAAAGGTTCTACTTAAACAAGCAGCTGATGCAGGAACCCTCCAGCCCCCGGGACGGGTGCGTACTCTCCAATAGGAATGAGACGTTGAGCAGTCACCCAGTTTTGCAGGAAGACGGCCTGAGCTGGAGGCCGCCCCAAGTGGAGGGAGGCCGGAGCCCCTCCCTGCAGCCTGGTCCCCCACCTGTCTCTTGTGTCCCCTGTCGGCCTCCTTTCTTGTTTGTCTTCAGGACACTCTCTCTGGCCCTGCCCACGTGGCGGGGAAGTGGTGAAGCTGAGCCCAGCAGCTTGGCACCGTTGGGCGCCCAGCTCTGCGATGACTGTATAATATTTTCCGTATCATTCACCACCCCTCTTTTAAAACTGCAGCGTCCTCCTCGTTTTTTAAAAACACGAATGTTCCAACCAGGCCAAGGTGGCCTGAATCAGTCCTCCCTGGATGGCCTCCGTTTTCCTCTTCCTGGGCTGGGGGTCCCCAGGCCTCTGGGTGGGCGGGAGCCAAGGCAGGCGGGGGTGGGAGAGCGTGGCAGTCTTCTGAACAGATGTGAGGCTCGAGGTGGAGAAGCGGGCCCCTCAGGCCTTCTGTACTCGCTTGGGTTTGGCTGTCTGGACGCAGGTTCTGGCTGGGCCGTCTGGGCTGTTTCCACTAGCAGACTTTCTCCCTCGGTATCCAGCTCTCGTTCCAGTCTTCTTAGCAGATGTGTTTGAGGCCTGATGTGTGAACTGCTCCCGACTGCTCCAGGGTGTGAAAGCCGGGTGAGGACAGAGTGCCACGCACATCCTGTGTCCTCAGGCTCTGCCGCCCCAGAAGGCTAGCCTGGTCAGAGCAGAGGCCTGGGCTTGGGAGTCCCCTGCAGTGGCGGGAAGGCCCCGCTGCCCCCTCAGTCTCTGTGCATGTCTGCTCCCCTGACAGCAAGTTGAGCAACATTCTCAAGGTGCTCTTTCAGCATCGTTGTCAAATGTATACCCCCACCCACCCCAGCCTCTAGGGACCACAGTCCCAAGAAAGCCTCCTGCAGGAAGGCCTCCAGAATACCAGCACTCGGGGCCCAGCATTCATCGGGCCTTGGTGGAGGGGCATCAGGCAGCTGGAGAGAGGTCTGGGCAGAGAAGAGGTGGTGCCTTCACCTTGTCATGGCGTTAGAAGAAAGCATCCCTTTTTATCTATTTATGTGAGAGACGCTCCTACTTTTTATTACGATTATTTTAGAGCAGGTTTACAGCAGAATTGAGAGGAAGGTATGGAGATTTCCTGTGTACCCCCTGCACCCACAGGCACAGCCCCCCCACTATTGACATTCCCCCCTAGATGGGACGATTGTTACAGTCAGTGTACCTACATGGACACACCATCACCCAAAGTCTGTAGATTACATAGTGTTGCCTCTGGGTGTTTAATCCTGTGGGTTTGGATGAATGTGTAACCACATGTGTCCACCATAGTGGAGTCATTCAGAGCACTTTCACTGCCCCGCCCCCGTTCATCCTCCCTCCCTGGCCCCCAACCACTGACCTGGTCACTGTGTCCCTAGTTTTTCCAGAGCATCCTACAGTTGGGATGCTGGACGCGGAGGGTGCGGCCTTTTCAGATTGGCTCCTTTCACTGAGTGACACTCAACTTGTGTCTCCTCCAGGCCTCTTCCTGACTTGATGAGTCTAGTGCTCAGTAATATCTCTTGTCTGGACGGATCAAGTTGATCCATTCACTTACCGAAGGACATCTTGGTTGCTTCTAAGTTTCAGAAGTTATGAATAAAGTACATTCTTCTTGTTCTTATTAATTACTAACATTACATTGCAATTATTAAGTTAATGGTTACATTGTTATATTAAATTCTTCAGCTCTTAATGGGTGACACACGACTTCACTTTATTTCTGGGATGAACTTGGATAGAAATAAGTGAATGACCAATTCTGAGGTTGTGAAGCAAGGTGACAGCTTGGGAAGTAATTATACTCAGCCCAAAATGGGCACTTTCTCAAAAGGACTCGGCCAGCCCTGACCACAGGGCCCCTCGCCCTCATCATTCTGAGTGAGGGTGGCATCTTCTCACCTGTCACCTGTCGCTCACGCCACCTCTTGCTCGAGGGCGTGACACCCCCGCGTTCGAGGGGGCCGTGGGTGCTGGGGTTCTTTCTGTGCAGAGAGCTTGGCAGGTGCAGATAGTCACCATTTGTTGGAAGAAAGCAAGCAGAGTTTTAAAAATAACCCGCCCTGGTCTGGGCAGGGTGTTGTTTGCCCAACAGGGGCTGCCCTGGCCCCTCTGGGGAGGAGGCTGGCTGGGGGCTTCCCTTCTGGGGGGGCTTCCTGCTGCTGCTTCCCTCTGGGTCTCAGGAAATAGCTGCTCTGCTGTGGGCCGGGCGGGCGTGGCCCTGCTTCCCGCCCCGGGCTCCTGTTTTCTAAGTTATTTTGGCCGCCCAGCTGGGGCTGTCACCGTGGCAACTCAGGAGGAAATGGGCGGGGCCTCCTGGCGGCCTGGGGGCGGGTCCCTCTCTGCCCTGACTGCTTTGCAGTGGGGGCCACGGTTCTTTCGTGAAAGGGGACGTTTCCTGAGAAAAGGAAGACTTGGACTTTTTATTGTCAGTGCCCTCCTCAGTGACGGTGGTGGCGTGGAGGCCCCAGAGGCCCACGTGTCCTGCTTGCTTGGAGCCCGCCGGGCTTCGGGCCCAGAACCCAACTGCCGGCCGACCCGGGGCCACAGGCCGAGCGCCGCGCCTGCGCCTCCAGCCGGCGGGCCCACGCCCTCGGTTTGCTCAGACCTCCAGAGACACTCCACCACTGGGGTCTTTTGTCCGGAGGATGTTTTACTCCTCCGTGGAGTTTGTCGGAGGAAGCGGCCGGGGCGAGTCGGCCTGGGGATGTCTTGACCCCTTCGACGTGGGGCCTGGAGCGGGAAGACCTGAGGCTCGAGGCTGGGCTTCGGAGCCGTGGGCCTCTGGAGGCCTAGACGGCCGGCTGCTCTGCCTCTGGAAACGTCTGCCTTGCAGGTGGCTGACTGGCCCTCAAAGCTGTGTGTCTGTCACCCATCGGCCTGGCCGCCCCTGCTCAGTCAGCGGCTCCCCACAGAAAGGTCCTGGCGAGGAGTGGCTTTGTTTTGCTTTGTTTTGTCTCCACTACCTGCGAAGCTCTAATCTAGCCCTGTGGGGCCACACCCGCCACCCGGGAGAGGAGACCTGGGGAGGCGTGGGGAGGCCGGGCCTGGCTGCCAGGCTGCTTCCAGTTCTATTTCTAGCTTTGTGTCCTGCGGTTCAACCCCAGCAAATGCTGAAGGGGATGTTCCTTAAAATGAAAAACAGAAGGCGCATGTCGCGTTCCCTCTCAGGGTCTGTGACCGACAGGAGTGAGGTGCTGTGACGATGCAGCTGTGGTGGGTGTGGGGGGAGCGCGGCCAGCCATGTGTCCGCGTCCCTGCTGCTCCCTGGGAAGGGTGAGGGGTCCTGACCTCACTGGCAGGGAGGGTCCGAGCAGTCAGGAGCCTGCCAGGATGCAGTTGGCCATAGTGGAGAGACACCAGACAACTTTTTTTGGTGATCATTCAGTGAAGTGTTAGTTGCTCAGTCGTGTCTGACTCTGCGACCCCATGGATAGTAGCTGGCCAGGCTCCTCTGTCCATGGGATTCTCCAGGCAAGAATACTGGTGTGGGTTGCCCTTCTCTCTCCAGGGGATGTTCCCAACTCAGGGATTGAACCAGGGTCTCCTGCACTGCAGGCAGAGTACTGGTTGTTCAGACCTAGCATGATTGAATGGTTCTAGAATCAGTGGTTTTTCAGAATGAGAGGAAACACTCCTGCCCATGCTGACCTGTTGGACGTGCTGCAGGTGGAGTTCGCCGTGGGCGCTGGATGGACCGGGAGCCATGCATTGTCCCCTGGCTCCACGCTGGCATCCAGCTCTGTGTTCACCAAGAGGACGGGGTCGGCACTCTGGAGGCGGGGCTGTGGCTGTCTTCAGAGATGAGACACAGTTTCATGAATGTCCGTTACGTTAAGGCTTTTTGAACAGGCTCTCCCTGGTATTCGCCTAGACTCCTGCGCTGAGAGTTAATGACCCTCCTTGGCGGGCAGCCAGGCTCCAGAGGCAGCGGCAGAAAGTGTGTGTTGTGGGTGCTGAGCCTTTCGGTGCCGCCTGACATGACGTGAATCAGCCTGGGCATCTCAGGATTTTAAGAAAGTCACTGAAAATATTTTCATCTCATGTAAATGTAATCCCTTTGAATAGTTAAAGAACTCAGATTTGAATATGGTTCAGGTGCGAAATAAGCCCAAATTGGGTGGAAGTGGGGCGGGGAACAGGGAGGTGCCCCCCAGGGCAGGCAGGCCTGGGCAGGCTGGCAATGACCTGTGGGCGTTTCGTCCTGCAACAGAGGTCTTCATCCCAGATGCTGGCTGAGCTCAGAACAAAGTTCAGGCACTTAGGGGTTTCGCTTCATAATTTATTTAATTGAGGAAAACTCATGCGTATGGGGTCTTGTTTGTGTTCTAGTAAAGGCTCATGCCTGTCTTTTCCTCATTGAGCCGTGGCTCTCAACAGACCTGGGTTAAACAGTGACACTCCTGGGAGGTCTGGGGGTCTGACCCTTGCGCCAGTCGCCCCCTCGGGCCATGGGCCGTGGTGGAGTCCTGTGGGCAGGTGGTGGTGGGGCCAGGACTTGTTCTGCCAACTGCAGGATTTTTCTTCTAATTCTTAAAATTACCTTCCTGCCAACAAATGGTAGTTCAGGGGTCAGATGAGCTGTAAGTCCTAAAATAAATGACAGATTTGCATCATATTGTTTGGCTGAGCAGGATGCGTGGGATCTGTTCTCTAGACCCTGTCAAGACCCCGTGGGCTCCAGGAGCTGAGGGTGGCCTGCCAGCCCGCTGCGCCTAGTTTGCGCGCTGTGTGCACTTCCCGTCAGCCTCCTGCTTGGGCTCCCCTCCTGGAGTTGGCAACTTGTCTTTGAAGTGAAGTCCCGTCGCTGAGTGCTAAAGTCTCACAGTGGCCCCGGAGCGAGGGGTCCGGTTTGCGGCACAGTGA
Source organism: Odocoileus virginianus (assembly GCF_023699985.2). NCBI lineage: Eukaryota > Metazoa > Chordata > Mammalia > Artiodactyla > Cervidae > Odocoileus > Odocoileus virginianus. The sequence goes on from NC_069695.1 coordinate 55,270,512, forward strand.
CTCCTCCTGGGGCAGCTAGGCCTGGGGGCCGCGTCTACCTGGGGGCCCGCGCAGTGTCCCGGCCACCGGACAGGGCCGCCTCCAGGACGGACGTCACGGAGGCACTGGAGCGCGCTCGCCTAGCAGCTGTTGCCCCTGGGGAGGGGCCCCCGCGGGTGCTGGGCCAGGCTGGCCTGTCCCTTTGCTTCAGGGCACAGTGTGACCACCACGCTGGCAGAGGGGCCCGTATGTGGGCTGTGGGCGGGGAGCAGGAGCCAGGGTGGGTGACCCCACCCCTGAGATGGAGCCAGATGCAGCACCGGTGGTCCAGAGGACCCGCCTGGGAGGAGGCCAGTCCTCGCTGACCCCTGCGCTGCCTCTGTAACTCACCGGTGGTCTGGGGACACGCTGAACACAGCATAGCCCCTTGCTGAGAAATCCCTGCCGTGTGCACAGATAATGCAATCTGTTACTGTTCCGCTCGTCGATCACGGTCCTCATCACGTCTCACAGTCCAGGTGGTGCTGCTGGACACTCCATCCTGGCCGGCCGGCCTGCTTTCGGTTGGCCTGGTCGACATCTGACTTCTTACCTGAAGCCTCACCAGCGCTGGGAACAGCTGTTTGTTTTCTGAACGAGCAGCTCTGGTCAGAATGGTCTGGAGATCTGGGTGGTGAAGGGGACCCTCCGAGCGGGAGGTCTGCACGTGGCTGGGACGTCCATACAGATTGCACCACTGTGGCCAGAGGGGTCCTTGTTCCTGCGGGCGCTCCTGCTGGACGCCTTTGGGAAGGAGCACAGAGCCGTGCTTAGGCTCCTGTGGCAGTGAGGATTCCGGCTGACGCCACTGTCCAGTCGGTCCTGCCCTGAGGGTCGACCCTCCAAGGGGCCCCGGGGCCTCCTATGGGAGATGCCCTACCTGTTGCCCCAGCCCCTCTGTGTCCAGGGCCTCTGCCGACCCAGGCTGAGGTGGGTGCCTCCATACCTGTCCTGAGGGCTCCCTGCAGGGTGGGCAGCCTCATCCAGGGCCTCAGTGGCCTGACCTGCAGCCCACCGGCCAGCTGCTTCTCAGAAGTGTTGACCGTCTCTTCTGGACATGCCTTTGCAGGGTTGTTAACTTCCTGGAGGTTTTTACAAAGATGGCAATCTGAGTCTCACCATGATTTTTGTGTTGAAGTGTCAGTGAGCCTGCGGGTGTTGGTGTGAGGAGTTGAGGGCAGCTTCGCCCAGCAGCCCCAGGAGGGTCCCTCCGTCCCCCTTGGGAGCGTGGGGGCAGGTGGGGGTTGGGACGACAGGGTGGGGGATGGTGTCTGCAGATCCGCTTATCCCCCACCTCCTCCCCCCCGGAGCTTCAATTCCCTCAGCTGCAGTTTCCCCGTTCTCGTCCTGCTCAGCCTCGCTCCGGGGCCGTTTAGATTCCGGCAGCAACTCTGAGCATCTGGACGCCTTCTCGAAATACAGCCTGCCTGCGAGGCCCTCGGGGCGGGCCTGCGTGCTCTCCCGGCCTGCCCTCTTGGGGGGCAGCTGAGAACAAGGTTTGATGGGATGGTATTTCAGAGTGTAAAAGCTGGAGCTCCTCACTAGCAAGGATGGTAAGGGCCTGGGTTACCAGAGGGTAGTCGCAGACTCCTGAGATAAGCAAGGATGGAAATAGATCTCCCAGATTTGGGGAGCTAGACCCGTTGCCGTTGGTAAATCTGTGGTGGTTGAGCCTGCACTTCGAGGTCCCTGATCTCTGGGGTCTGTCCAGGCAGGTTCAGAAGCCTGGAGGCTGGCTGAAGCATCTCTGGGCCAGTGTGCTGGGCCGGGGAGGTGGTGTGGGGTTTCCTCAAGTGGCTCCATTATTCAGAGACCTTGGGAGACTTGGCTCCAGGCTGCGGTCACGAGGAAGCAGCAGTTATGAACCGTCTGTTCAAATCGGAAGTCCAGGCGTGTAGCTTTGCTGCTAAAAGTGACTAATTACACTAGTAATGATTTTTTTACACATATTTTACTGAGGTTATAATTAGCCCGTAAAGATCTAAATTATGGCCGTGCATCGATACCCTACACTTCGCTTTTCTTTTGAACAGATTCTTGGGCCCCGAGTCACTATCAGAGGTTGTGTGAGAGACCCCGGAGTCTGTGCGTTCACCTCAGCTTTCTTTGTCTCTGGTGATCAGTCTGTTACAGGGTCTGACACCCTGGGTCTAAACCCCATCCATCTGTTCATTTAATTGATCAAATCAGCACCATTTGACTGGAAACAGGAGTGGATCACGGGGCGCACTGGGGTGGCTCTGATGCCCCCACCCTGAGACCCGGGGTTTCCTCTGGTGGGAGATATGATGGATGATCAACGTTACGAAGGGAAAATAAAGTGGGGGAGGGTGACATGCGTGTCGGGCTGGGGGGTTGGGATTGGGATAGGGTGGTTGGGGGAGGCAGTGTTTGAGTAGAAGAAGCACAAAGAAGGGGCCCAGCGTGCGGCTCTTCAGGAAGGATGTGTGGGCAGATGGAAGCCCCAGCGGGTGTGTGACCAAGTGTGAGACCAGGAGTGGAGAGAACCGGAGCGGGGCCTGAGGATGAGGCCAGGGTGGATGAGCAGCAGGGTTGTCTCAGTGGCCTACGGGATCGGGGGGCGGGTGGGGGCCCGTCCCAGTGCCCTGCGGGGTCAGGGGTCGGGGTTGCGGGTGGGGGGCCCGTCTCAGTGGCCTGTGGGGTCAGGGGTTGGGGTCAGGGGTGGGGGCCCCGTCTCAGTGCCCTGTGGGGTCGGGGGGGCCCGTCCCAGTGCCCTGCGGGGTCCGGGGTTGGGGTCGTGGGTGGGGTGGCCCATCTCAGTGCCCTGTGGGGTTGCGGGTGGGGGGCCCATCTCAGTGCCCTGCGGGGTCGGGGGTGGGGGGGCCTGTCTCAGTGGCCTGCCGGGTCGGGGTCGGGGGTGGGGGCCTGGGGGTGGGCCCCAGACCCCCGGTCCAGGCCCTCACCATCTCCCTCTTCCCTCCAGAGCACTACAGCTACGCCGCCCCCGGCCTGGGTGTGGGCCTGCCCCTCTCTGCAGTGCATCCCTCGCTGCCTGCTCCATGCCACAACCTGCAGAGCTCGGCCGCAGGCGGCTCCACCGTGGGCTACGGAGGGGCGGTGGACAGCGGGCCCTCCGTCTGCATCCTGTCGTCGGGCGGCGTCGGGCCCAACGGGGCGCCGGCCCTTGAGAGCCCGCGCATCGAGATCACCTCCTACCTGGGGCTGCAGCACAGCACCAGCTCCTTCCTGCATGAGGTGGATGTGGAGGACGTGCTCCCCAAGCGGTCCCCGTCCACCGCCACGCTGAACCTGCCCAGCCTGGAGGCCTACCGCGACCCCTCCTGCCTGAGCCCCGCCAGCAGCCTGTCCTCCCGCAGCTGCAACTCCGAGGCCTCGTCCTACGAGTCCAGCTTCTCGTACCCATACGCGTCCCCACAGACGTCCCCCTGGCAGTCCCCCTGCGTGTCCCCCAAGACCACAGACCCCGAAGAGGGCTTCCCCCGCGGCCTGGGGGCCTGTGGCCTGCTCGGGTCCCCGCGGCACTCGCCCTCCACCTCCCCCCGCACCAGCATCACTGAGGAGAGCTGGCTGGGGGCCCACACGTCCAGGCCCTCATCCCCCTGCAACAAGCGCAAGTACGGGCTCAATGGCCGGCAGCTGTCCTGCTCCCCGCACCCCTCGCCCACGCCGTCCCCGCAGGGCTCGCCGCGGGTCAGCGTGACCGACGACACGTGGCTGGGTAACACCACGCAGTACACCAGCTCCGCCATCGTGGCCGCCATCAACGCCCTGAGCACCGACGGCAGCTTGGACCTGGGTGATGGCGTCCCGCTCAAGGCCCGCAAGACCACGCTGGACCACTCGCCCGCGGTGGCGCTCAAGGTGGAGCCGGCGGGCGAGGACCTGGGGGCCACGCCGCCCACGCCTGACTTCCAGCCCGAGGAGTTTGCGGCCTTCCAGCACATCCGCAAGGGCGCCTTCTGCGACCAGTACCTGTCAGTGCCGCAGCACCCGTACCCATGGGCCCGGCCACGGTCCCCCGCGTCCTACACCAGGTGAGCGGGCGGGTGGGCGGGCAGGGCTGCAGCCTCCCGGCATCCCTCTGCCTTCTCCGGCCTGTGTCTGTGTCTGAATCTCCCTTTCTCAGGACCTGGTCACGTTGGCTGAGGGCCAGAGACCTCGTCTTCATGCGTTCTCTCCTTCCTAAAGGCCAGTGTCCAGACGAAGCTGTGTTCTCCGGTGCTAGGGGGACCTTCGGGCACATTCTCGGCCGTCTTGGGGTTTTCGAATACTCGGGCTTGGTTTTTGTCTTGCTCTCTGTAAAGCCAGGCGCGGCTCCCGTCTGTGTTTTCACCTCCCCTGCTACACCTAATTGCTGTCACTGCACGGTCGGTGCAGATGGGGCCCTGCTCACAATTCCCCGGAGCAGCCCGCCTGTGCCTGCACCAGCCCTGCTGGCTCGGGAGCGACACGGTCCCTCTCCTCGGAGACCGCCGCCTGGCAGGAGCCCCAGCTCCTCCAAGCCATGTTTTGGGCTGTTGATTTTTCTTTTTAACAGTGTTGGGGCTGCTGCTGCTGCTCCATTGGGTCCATTCACTCAGCCTGGGGTTTTTATTTTTAACTAAACAGCTTTCCCAGCAGGTGGACCACTAATGACCCCTAGCCGAGTGCTTTCTGCCCCAGGACTTTGGTCAGGTGTCGGCCATGCGCACAGGCCCTCCCTGGAGGCCCATGCTCTGCTGAGGGTTGTGGCCGCCTCCCGGGAGGAAGCTTCTGCCTGTGGCTTCGAGTGTTGCAGGCTTGTTGCTTCTCCTGTTTGGTTCTGGAGGCAGGACTGCATGTTGGGCCTTGTGGCTTCCAGTCGTCCTGTCCAGACCTTGAGGAGAGTGAATCAGGGTGTTACTTGTTACAGAGCTTTCTGTGTTTTGTTCAGAAACCCCCTTTTTTCTAAACTAAAGATGCAGTCAGAGCTGTAAGTGGACAGTTTAGTTCTCGGTGCCAAACCTTTACAGAAGCTTGTGGCAAAGAAGTGGTGTGAAGGGTGAATTTCTAAAGCTGAACACTTCCTTTCCGCTGGCGTGGGTAGCAGTCGAGAGCCAGGGGGCAAGGGGGCCGTGATGGGTCTCGACTGGCTTCACGACGCATCCACATAAAGTTGAAAAAGCTGGCATTTCCAAAGTTACATTACTGTCAGGTGTATCTCGGAACCGGGATTTCATTCATGAATTTGGGAGTTTAAAAAAATCCATTTGGAGGCATTTTAAAATGTAAGAATTTTTATTCATGCTCTCCTTATAATTATTATTTAAATAAAAAAAGAATATATCAAAGCACCCTTCTCCAGTTTAGAACGACGCTTCAGTGAACTTGCATGGTGACATTGGCGTGAAGGTCCTAAGGGTTTGTGAGGAGACCATGATCCTGTATCTCCAGGAGCTGCTGGGACCTAGCCCCACTGATGGGGCGGTTTAAACAGCAGACGTGCCTTCCTCGCGGTCTGGGGCTTGGAGCCCACGGTCCAGGCATTTAGCTCCTTCTGTGGTCATTGGACAGGACCGCTCCGGGGGCTTGCCCTAACTTGACGGCCCCTGTAAAGACTGAGCCTGCAGGCGCAGGGGTCTTCTGCTGTCTCTGCTTAGGACTCCACCCTGGAGCCTCTGGGGGGAGCGGCTCGGCCTGAGACCCCGGGTGGACGGGGCAGCTTTCCCGAGCCCCAGTGGTGGGGTGCCTGTGGGAACTTACATGGTTCTGAGGGGTTGTCAGTGATGGAAAGCACCAGTGCTGCCTCGTCTCTGCTTGGGGGTCTTGGTGACAGCTCCGCGGGCCAAGTGCCCTGCTCTGTCTCCTGATCCAGGCCCCCTTGGGTGGCCGCCCCCAGCGCTCCTGTGAGCTCGCGCCAACAAGCCCCACACTTCCTCCCGGGCTTGAAGTCAACTTTTCCCACTGTTTTGGTTCCACATCAAAATATGTTTCCTGGTCCCTGGCAATGTTTTCCGTGTTATCCTGTCCACGGGCGCCAGGGGCCAGCTGGAGAAGGGAGAGGTCGTGCCATTGCCCTGGGGGGTAGTGACCACACTTCCTGCCCTCGGACGTTGCCGTGTGTGCCCAGGGACTGGTGCAGGGAGGGGGCGGCACCCGGTGTCAGTGGGTCTCGGGCTGCATGGCCGGGCGCCTGGTGGTGACAGGCTCCAAGGTCTGGGATGGGCGGCTTATCAGGACAGATCATCGCTGCCCCCATGGGAGCAGACAGTCCCTCTGGGCACGTCCACGTCTATCCTGCCAGCGAGGGGAACTTTTTAACGAGATGTGTGCGGCGTGGGTCTCTTCCCGAGGAACGTGGGGCCCGTGGGATCACTGCCTCCAGCACCCGCAGCCTTCTGTTCTGCGTGGAGCCTCCAATAGGCCCACGGGGTCAAAGATGGTTCCCAGTTTCTGCCACAGAAGGAGTCATGTTTGTGGAATCAACAGTGTTGTTGGATAGAATGGTGCTCTGCTCCTGAAGCTTGAGAGATGCAGAGGAGTCGCAGGTGACCCGTCTGAAGCCTGTCTGTCTGATTGGTTAGCCAGGCCATGGGGGGCCTTTCCAGGGAGGGCTCCCCTCTCCTATCCTCGGATAAGAATAAGCAGGTCCGCCCACGGCGCTGACAGTGACGCTGCCCCTGGCCATGGCAGAGAGGGCAGAGATGGCCGTGGACTGACTCCCGCTGGTGGCTTCCAGGGGCCGTCATTGTCCTGGAGGCGCTCAAGCGTGAGCCTCTGTTGGTTTAAGCAAATGCTCTGGAGCTCCTGCCCCGGTGAGGGCGTCATCCCTATCCAGGGCCTGCTGCATGCATTCAGGGAGCTTGTTCTCCCTTTGGAATGGGCTGGTGGAGAGTCCCGACTTCTGAGGTCTCATTGCTGTCTCTGTGCCCAGCACAATCTCTGGATGTGACTTCAAGGGGCAGGGTTACATGAGGAAAGGACTGGAAGGAGCTGGTCTGGGAAGGCAGAGCATTTTGAGACGCGCTGTTTCTGACAGCAGCAGCATTGAATTAAATCCCTGCAGATGAAACTGTTGTGATCTGAGCATTACTGATTTATTTCTTTGTTAGCCGTGTCCCGAGGCTTGGGGCATCTTAGTTCCTGGACCAGCCCCGCGCCCCCGGCTGTGGAAGTGCGGAGTCATAACCACTGGACCCAGGAGAGTCCCTACTGCAGAACTGACTTCCTGAGGGCGAGGGCGCGTGATGACGCCTCTGTTTGCTCTGGTTCAGCGACCCAAGGGCCGCGCCTCCCAGTCAGTGTGTTTCAGACATGGTTTCTTCTCGGTTTTGGGTACAATTGATGACTTTAATGATATCCATGACCTTTGTGCCGCGCCCAGGTCTTAGCTCCCAGAAGCCTGATGAAGCTACAGCTGATTGCTGCATCTTTAAGTTATCTGAATATTTCAGAGTGTATTCTAATTTGGGATAAGATTAAGTAAAGCTGTACGCTGGTACCAAATCCGACTGCACATCATTCCACCAGAATGACCTCCCTGGCCCCAGCCGTCTGCACTCGAGCAGTTTGCATCTGGCCAGCCCACCCAAGGTCTAGGACACATTGCTTCTGGGTTATTTTCCCTTTTCTGACCTGGCCGAGGAGTTCGTCATCTGGAGGTCACAAAAGGAAGCTCAGCAGGGACTCGCCTGGAGAGTCTCCTGGTTAAGACTTGGCACTTCCACTGCAGGGGCCACAGGTTCAATCCCTGGTCCAGGATCTAAGATCCCACGTGAGGCAGGGACAAAAAAAATTTATACCCTTCTTCCAGTAAAAGGAAGCCGCTGATAGTAAGCTTTAGAAAGAAGCCAGTGAATGGAGTGGTCTCCATACGTCCCCCCAGCGCTTACAGGACCGGGGGGCCCAGTACCCGGGCCACTGTTCAGGCCCCTCTGGTAACAGGTGGGGCTGGACTCAGGCCATGATTGGTGGACCCCTGGCTGGGCCCCTGCTCCCAGGAGTCGTGATGTGTTTGCCTGCTAGATTGGGGGCTGTGGCGGTGTCGGGGGTTGGGACCTCTTTACAAAGTCCATGTCCTGCTCCCAGGGTATTGGCGGCTGCACAGGGAGGTGGGAGCCCGGCAGACTTAGGCCTCAGGAGGTCAGAGGTTGACCATGGCCTCAGCTGTGCAGAGGTGTCTGCAGGTGAACTTGTGGCCAGGGTTGGGCCTGGACTGCGAGTTTCTGCAGATCGTGCTCTCTCGCTGCAGGAGTAGATGATCTCAGAGGCCCAGCACCCGTCTTCTCATGGAGGAGGCTCTCTCTGGCTCCTCAGAGTCCACCGTGGACCCTGGACACAGCGCCCCGAGCACTGACTTCCGGCAGGAAGGCATAGCCTTGAGGGTTCAGCTGAGATCTGCGGGTTTGCGGCAGAGGCTTCTCTCCACCTTTCGGTCTTTCCTCGAGATGTAGGTGGAGGATGTGGGCCTGATTGCTCTTTTTATTTTTTTTTCAAAGATTTATCTATTTTGTGTTTTGGCCGTGCTGGGCCTTTGTTCCCGTGCACAGGCTTTCTCTAGCTGTGGCGAGCGGGGCCCTGTCTCATTGGGCTCTCCGGCTTCTCGTGGCACAGCAAGGCTCCAGGCACACTGGCGCAGTAGTTATGCTGCACGGGCTTAGCTGCTCCGTGGTACGTGGGATCTTCTTGGATCAGGGATCGAACCTATGTCTCCTACGTTGCACAGTGGATTCTGTATCACTGAACCACCAGGGAAGCCCCCAGTTGCTTTATTTGATGTTATCCTGTGAATGTTTGGACTTCCCTGGGGATCAGACAGTAAAGCGTCTGCCTACAATGCAGGAGACCTGGGTTTGATCCCTGAGTCGGGAAGATCCCCTGGAGAAGGAAATGGTAACCCACTCCAGTATTCTTGCCTGGAGAATCCCATGGATGGAGGAGCCTGGTGGGCTACAGTCCATGGGGTCACAAAGAGTCAGACACGACTGAGCAACTTCACTTGTGAATGTCTGGTATTATTAGCTATGAAAAGGAGAACAAGGATCTCAAGGACTTTTGCATTCCTGGAGCGGATCAAACAGTTTGAGTCTTTGTGACTTTATACACTGATTTTCAAGTCAAGCTTTGAGACCCGTGATGGTTGATTTTGTGGATAATAGAAGTGCTCAAAGAGTTTTGCTTTTGAGACTGGACAGCTCCCTGCCTGTTCTTGCTCGGACCCGGCTGGCCATGGCACGTGTGCAGGACTGGGCCACACTCAGGGATCTCCAGTCTTGAGTTTCCCAAACTGGTAGGAGCCTGACTGGGAGGAAGTGTCCAGTGACAGCATGCACCAGTGACCACAGACAAAACAGAACTCTTTCTGTCCAGATGTTTTCCTCCGAGGAGAGTGCGGGGTGCTCGTCGGGGCCCCAGGCACTTGCAGTGCACCTGGGTTAGGCGGCCAGGGAGATACGGAACCTGTCCCACAGAGGGTGAAACTTAGTCACATTTAAGACTAGGCCTTCTGTGGATATTAATGGGCCTTCATTGACAACTGTTTCTTGGGTTCATGAGCAAAAAATGTATGTGTCGTGATGGGGTTTTGAATAAATGCTTCTAAAATAACCTCCTGGAAGCTGGGGCTTCACGCCCAGCCTTGAGCTGGTTTTTGGTGAAGAAAGTAACTGCCCAGAGGCTTTGTGTCCAGGTCTGGTCAGTGGGCTGAGTGCCCAGCAGGCACCCTACCCCGCCACGGGCACACGGAAGTGCTGGTTAGCGCTGTGCCTTGCCCCGGCTCACTCAGCCATGGTGCCCTGGTCATTCCAGCCACACCGTTTCCGCGGCCCGTCGAGGTGGATGGCCCTGCTCAGGCTGTACAGAGGTTTAAGCAGCCGTTCGCGGGGTGGCCAGAACTGTTGGGATCGAGCCTACGGGGCAGGGCCTGAGAGGCCCACGTGAGATAGACCTGGGTTTGGGGGGGCTGTGGGGGCAGTGCAGAGTAAAGATAACGGGGATTTCCAGAAAGCTGGAAGAAAGTCCCTGCAACTTGGAATTCTCTACACCTTGGTTGGTGGAACCCCTGAAAGCAACAGAGTTTTGTGAAATTCCTGAATCCAAGATGGTGACCTCGCTATTCTTGCTCTGAAAGTTCTAGCTCTGTGACTGAACTCAAGTTTCTGAGCAGGTCTGGGCCCATGGACGGAGCCCCTGGGGGTGTGGGAGGGTGAGCAGGTGGCCTCCCCCCGCCAGCACCCCCCAGGGGCTTGACCTCATCTGAGCCCCCGTCCCGGGGCACAGGGACGCTCCTGGGATTCTGGGGACTGAGGTGGCGCTCAGGAGGGGTTTGGGCCCATGTGACCTGGCCAGAGCCTCCCCGGGGACCCTGAGTCTCAGGACAGGTCGCTGGCCGCAAAATCTCAGGGTGGGGGTGCTCTGTGCGTGGCACCCCGAGGACAGGCAGGGGATGAGTGGGTCTCTTCCCCCCCCCAGCTGGGCCCCTTGTATGTTACTGCCCAGCTCTGGCCCTCGGCCCCCATCCACCCACCGATACCCCGGTAAAAGCCCCTCTCTATCCGCCTCTAGGCCACCAGCCCCCTCGGCCGGTCCTGTCCCTAAGTCCCCTCAGTGCAGAGGAGGCCGTCCCGACAGTCGGGGGTGGCAGCCCACAGCGTCCTGAGACCCGGGTGAGAGCTCCTATCTGAACAGCCCCCGTTGCATTCTTTCCAGGCCCATCAGAAGAGCCTGGCCAGCCCTGGGACTTGGGCCTTCCCGTGGTTGACCCCCAGCCCCTCCCTGAGGGCGGTTCCCTGGGCCCCAAGAACCACTGAGGGTCACCACGGAGAGGTCAGCCTTGCCCGGCTGCCCTCCAGGAAGCTGACCTCAGTGGGAGCCGCTTTCTTGCCTGCTGGGGGTGAGGGGCAGGGTGGGCCTCCGGCGAGGTGTGTGGTCCTGGCCCGACCTCGGCCCAGAGCGGTCTGGGAGCCCAGAGACTCTGCTTCATTAAATAGCTGGGAACTGAGCCCGTGACCTTTTTTAAAATTAAAGGGAAAAAGTAAAATCAAAGCAAGTAAGTCAAGCGGCCCTTCCCTTGGCTGCGACCCTGGGAAAGCGCATTTCTTTCAAGCTTGGGGTGGCGGCCTTCCTCTCTAGGTCTGGTCCCCTTTGGGTAGATTTGAACCCTGCCAAGTTCAGAGTTTGTATCTTCACCTCTTTTAGAAACAGCTGAGTTCTAAAACCTTTGCAGTTTTCTTCTAAGTTCATATGGGCTTTAGCTCTCAAAAATTCAACATTGAAAGGACTTGGAAGAGCAGCCCCCTCCAGCCCCAGGGGTCTACATGGAAGGAGAACTTCACAGCACAGGGCTCCCTGAGGCTCGTCCATGGCCCCTGGCATGGGGCACGTGCACAGCCATTCAGTGTGAACCGTTCTGTCGTGGGTGGACGTGGCCTCTCGTGGCAGAAGGCTCAGGGGGCCCAGCTCAGGTGAAGCCAGACGAGGGAATAGTCACCAAGCTCACAGGATAAGAGCAGGAAGGTGGGAAAGCGGGTGGCTTGGGGGGTTTACAGCTGATAGTGTTTCCTGTGGCATGTTTTTTAATGTTAGTAAACCGAAAGGAACGTGAGTACCTGCCGGTTCCAGCCTGGAAGATCCCCGTGGAAACTCGAGTGTGTGTTTCTTAGATTTGCTCTTTCAGTTTGTGTCACAGGAAAACAACCTTGTGCAATGTCGGAGACTAGTTGTGGTGCCCACACCCACCCTTAACGGACAGAGGAACTTGGGGTCCACCTGCCTGCCCCCACCCACGCCCATTACCAGACCTTGTGTGACCTTTCCAGTAATGTTCCGTGTGCGTCTTCCAGAGACGGGGGCTCAGGTTTAGATGCGAATTGTGGCACCAGTATACATCACACTAGTCACTAATGTGTGATTCAAATAACCCCTCGGTGTCACCCAGTGAGTGTTCAGACCCCCTGACCCGTGGTTACCCTGAGGCTGTCGGAGTCTGGCTCCATGCCTCCTGGTCTGCTCAGGTACCTGAGCCATTGTCGTCCCCCCCCCCCCCCCGCCTGTAGTCAGATGCATATCAGACATCAGGGGACACCTGGAAGCCCAGACACTTTGGTGGGTGTTACCACTGGGAGTTCAGGTGTTTATGTGTATGTCACCACCTCTGTGGTGCCCATTAGTGTTGCAAGAAGACGCTGCCTCGAGTGCCCTTGTCTATGAGGCTTGGCCCAGATTACAGCCAGCAGGCCCCGTGCAGGGAGCCAGACCCCCAGGAGGCATCAGGAGCCCCGAGGGTTCGTGCTGTGACAGAGGCTGTGGGTCTGTGCCAGGGACATGGCAGCAAGGCCGCCAGGGTCTCACACTGGACGTTCACCTCTCTGGTGTCAGTAGTGGTGGGGTTTAGTCGCTCAGTCCTGTCTGACTCTTGTGACCCCATGGACTGTAGCCTGCCAGGCTCCTCTGCCCATGGAATTCTCCAGGCAGGAATACCAGAGTGGGTTGCCATACCCTCTTCCAGGGGATCTTCCTGACCCAGGGGTGGAACCCAGGTCTCCTGCATCACAGGCGGATTCTTCACCATCTGAGCCACCTGGGAAGCCCTTTTATATCTGTATAAAAAGGCAAAAAGATATAAAAGGGATATATCAACAGAATAAAATAGATGTGATACCCTGGCTTTTTTTTAAGAGGGTGAGGTAGTTGGATGACATCACTGATTCAGTGGACTTGAACTTGGGCAAAATGTGGGAGATGGTGAGGGACAGGGAGGCCTGGCGTGCTGCAGTCCATGGGGTCTCAGAGTCAGACACAACTTGACAACTGAACAGAACAACATCCCTTTTATGTAGAAATGCTTAGAGATGCGCAGCCAGTCGTGGAGGTGGTGTCTCTGGTTGATTGTAACACACGTACATCTGTGTGTGTGGAGAACGTAAGACAGCTCCTGTTTGCATGGGTCAGCTGGGTCAGCTGGGTGTCAGATGTGAATTTAACCATTTTCTTCGTTGCATTGAGTGTGACCTTTTAAGAAATCATATTAAGCTGGAGGTGAGGTTGACGTCATCCGTTGTGCTCAGCAGCCGGGGCTGCCGCACGAGAGAACCTCCAGGTGTTCGGGGTCCCATGGGGGCTCCGCTCCAGGTCAGAGTTACCCGAGGAAGGTACTCTAGCGGCAGAGCCACGAGGGGTCAGGATGGCGTGGCAGGCACATCTTGGAACGTTTCTTCCAGGTTGAGGCCTTTTCTCTGAATCAGAGGTACATTTACATTTTTGTGGAGCTGCCAGATTCATGCTGAAAATTTCCAACCTCAAACAATAATTTTAATTGTCTGTGTGTGACAGTATTTATTTTGTGAGCCATTCTAACTTTAAACTGCGTGCAGCCATGTTGCTGGCTCTGTCAGTGACTCAGGAGCAAGTTACTCCCCAACTCTGTTTTCGGCTGTACTCAAGCGCCGAGTGGCTCTGAGACCTTGCCCTCTGTGGACGGTGAGGAGCAGATCTTCCGATCCTCCTTCTCCACTTCTGTTTCTGTCTCTCAGTCTCTTTCTGTTTTAATTTCCTGGGAGTCAGATGAACCTAACTTCTACTTATTTTTATCTCTTTCTCTTCTATTTACAGCAAAGGACAGTCTTTTCACTTAGATGGACAGTATGTATAAGGGAACAGATCAGTACACCGGACGTTCTAAACGGAGATGTGGTCCCCTCACATGGGCCCGGGACCACTGCCCCGGGGGCCTGGAGGTTCTGTGGCCCGGTGCTCTCCCCACTCCTCTGGCAAAGCTGCCTGCTGCTCCCTTGGCCCTGCAGGTCTTGGTTGCTGTGGGTCACGGGCACAGGGCTGAGCGAGGTTGCTGCAAACCCATCGCCGTATCAGACACCCACCACGTGTCAGATCTGCTCATAGCTGGCTTATGGGCAGAGGAAATGGGAGCCAGCCTGCCCATTTCTCAGATCAGGCTGATAGAGCTGTGATTTTAAAAAGATGCATCTTATTAGGGAGGTTAAATAATTTTTAGGCCTTCCATGAAAGAAGGAAAATATTTAGGGTCGAGTGTGGAAGAGGTTTCCATTGCATTCAGGAGCCTCGTCGTGAAGAGCTGAGAGGGTCTGGGCGTCCGTCACAGTCAGCTGGCCATCCACTCTGAAGCTTTAACGGCTGCTCGTGTGAGGACAGTGACCTCACCAACGGGAGTTTCAGACCCACCCAGATGGACGCGCCACCCGTCCGTCTCAGGCCGGGTCCGTGGGCGTGGGAAGCCGCCCATGCCTCTAACGCTCCATGTGTCCATTTCAGCCCATCCCTGCCGGCTCTCGACTGGCAGCTGCCGTCACACTCAGGACCCTACGAGCTGAGGATCGAGGTGCAGCCCAAGTCCCACCACCGCGCCCACTACGAGACGGAGGGCAGCCGCGGGGCCGTGAAGGCATCAGCCGGGGGTCACCCCAGCGTGCAGGTACCGCTCTGCTCCGACCAACGCCGGCCCTGCTCAGGGAGGCGCCGGTTCAGCCCAGAGGCCGCTCTGCGGTGACAGCCAACAGTGCTTTCCATGTTCTTAAAAAAATCTTCACCTCCCAGCCAGTTTAGCTGAATATTTTATATCCACTCGAGTCCCAGTCTGCTCGGTACAGACAGGGGTAGATCGAGGGTGCGCTGCCTGCAGCCCCTATATGGGTGTAATGCTGGGGAGGAGCCTTCTTTTCAGCGAGGTGCTGTGGGGGCGGGGGGCGGGTGATACCCCGGAGACCATGGGGTGGCCACTGTGGGCCTGGGGGTGCTAGGAGGGCTCCCTGGATGGTGCTGTTGGGGTTACCCGCCTGGACCTGGGGGAGCTAGGAGGACCCGCTGGATGGTGTTGCTGCCAAATGTTTTTTCACCAAGAAGGGCGAGTGGCCATAGCTTTTGCTTGTGACTCCTGGTGGGGGCTACAGTGACCAGGGCACAGCCAGGCAGCTGCTTTGTCCAGAGGGACGCTGCCCCATTCCCCCGTGGGTCCCCGAGCATGCCTTACTCAGAAAGGACGGGTGAGAGAAGCCAAGGAGAGACAGCATGCCCAAGGAGGTGCCCCGTGGCCAGTGGGCAGCATGGGCTGGGGCTGCCACCTAAATTAGGCTCTTAACAGACTTGACCCTGATGCTGCGCCACTTCAAGGTGTCCTGGAGTAGGAAAATCTTAAAGAAAATAAAAAGAGCTTTGAAATAAGAGTGCTCCATTTTCCAGGACCTTTCTGTAACAATCTGTGAGAATGAACGTCTGGGGTTGGTCGAGCCGCAGAGAAGCTTCTGCTCAGAATCCCCCTCGGTCTCTCATCCGGCTCTGTTGCCCTTCGTCCCTGATTCCTGCCACAGGCGCTGCACAGCCAGATCATGTGCTGGGCGCCTCACACCCTGCATGAGGACAGGCAGAGGGCTTCCGCCCTGGGGAGAGTCAAAACCCAGTCCGAGGGCCCTCTGCCCACCCCGACCCCTGCGGGAACAGAGCCCCCTCTGCCCGCCCCCTGCTCAGAATGGCCCCCCAGCCCCCAGGCGTCCCTTCTCTGCCCACAATCCTGTCTCCCAGGGCTTCTCCCCAGATGTGGCCACGGTCCCTGTCCCTAAAGCCTCGACCGAGGTCACCTTGGGCCACGTTCAGATTCAGTCCAAGTGAGGTCTGTCTGCACAGGTTCTGCTCTGGCTTGGAGTTTTCAGAGGCTGATTCTAAAGACTGTGCTTTCCTCTCTGAAGCCTGGGACCCTTGGAGGCAGTGGCTCCCAAAGTGTGGTCCCCGACCTGCAGGGTCGTCCTCGCCACGTCCCTTCAAGATGCGAGTTCTCTGGCCTGCCCACCCCACTGGGCCCAGGGCCAGGCCCTGGGTCCGATGTTGGGATGCTGGCTAGGACCTGCCACTTGTCAGCTGGGAATGGAGGAGCGGGCACCCACCATGGGATGTCAGGGCCAGGGCAGTGTGGGGGAAGCGGGAGCGGTGTAGGCTCCGGGCGCCACTCCCCTGCACACACCCTGGGAGGCCAGCTTGCTTAGCTGCAGTTAGCATCCTCAGAGCTGGTGCTCAGACCTCACCTGCCTTGCTACCATCCTCCAGCCCTAGAGATAAACTTGAGCTCCCAGGTGGGCTGTCTCTGTGGACGGCAGCGTTCGGTCACACCTGTGACACTGCCTGCTGGGCCCTGTGCTGTAACCTGTGATAGTCCTGCCGGACACATGTTTGCGTCTTGTCCCTGAGAGCGGCAGGCCTCGAGGTCCCCACCCCCGTCTAGGCCCCACGGTGACCCGGGCTCCCAGCCCTGTCATTTAGGGAATGGTGCAGGCCAGAAGGTAAGGCAGCAGGCACTCCTTGTTTGTATTTTACTCCATTTAGATAAATAAAAAATAAAGCTATGGGCAGTAGGGTGCAGGGACAAGTGGCCGTCCACCAACGCAGCAATCAGGGCCTGGAGTCTGCGGGATGATGTTGAGGCGATGTTCGCAGCCACGCACTCATTGCCAATCAATACCCACTTGGTTGGCGGCTTGACTCAGAAGTACAGCAGGGGCCCCATCAGTGCCCAGGCCACCGCCTTTCAGGTCCTCCCTGGCGGAGGCAGGTCGGCAATGCCTGCACTTAGCCCAGTGGCATAAACATAGTGTTTACAGCCCCTCCCGCTACTGCTTCCACTGGAAGAAAGTGCATTGCTGAATGGGAAAGACATTACATTACAGAGGCAAGGAAATAGCTGTTAAGTACCAAGAAAATGAAAATAAAGCAGCAGAGAAATAACAGCCGAATGCCCCCTCCCTCATACATTCTGTCAGTCAGGGGTGCTGTCCTGTAGGGCAGGGAGCCTCGTGTGGACTGGGCGCTGCTGAGATGCCAGGCGCTTGGCTGTGGCCCCGAGCGAGGGTGTCTGCATCCTCAGTGTGGTGGCCACAGTCCTGGGGACGTGCCCCCCGCCGCCGGCCAGGGCGCTAGGCTCCCATTCCCTTTGGGGCACAAGATGCTATTACCCTCTCAGTGTAGACAAGAGAGAGAACTGAGATGTTCTGGAGGAATTCTGAAACTTGAAACAGCGTTTGAAGCATCTTAAGCATGAAAATGTTAGTTGCTCAGTCATGCCCAACTCTTTGTGACCCCATGGACTGTAGCCCACCAGCCTCCTCTCTCCATGGAATTCCCCAGGCAAGAATACTGCAGTGGGTAACCATTTCCTTCTTCAGGGGATCTCCCCAACCCAGGGATCCAACCCGGGTCTCCTGTATTTAAGGTGGATTCTTTACCATCTGAGCCACCAGGGAAGCCCCACCCAAGCATGAATACCCCAAAATGACTCGAGTTCAGTGCAGGCAGAACGGGGGCGGTTGGTTCTGGGTCTAAACGGTGAGGCCGCTCCTGCACCGTGCAGCTGGAAGAGGAATGCAGGCCCCACAGAAAAGTCAGCCTGGCTCGCTGTCTCTCCTGAGAGAGCGAGTCCTCTGATCTCGAGGCAAGGAGGAGCTACGTGCAGGGCTGAGGCAGCAGGTAGGAAGAGGGGCTTTTAGGGTTTGTTTTCTTTTTCAGTTAGTGGACCACAAATTGGGTAAAAATAGAATTTGCAGATAATTATAAAACAAATGAAAATAGAAAACTCTCTCCAGTTGCTGTGAAAGCTGGGTAACCACAAAGTTTTATTCTGTGCTGAGTTATTTTAGCACATCCTCCGACACAGCGGCTCCTCCCACCATGGCGTCGCAGCCTCGGCCAGGCCGATCCACACATCGGGGAACCGGCCGCTCCCCCGGGCCCTTCTCGGTCAGCTGGTCAGAAGGAAGCCAGGGTTTTTTCCGGAGCATCCAGGCCGTCAGTCAGAGCCACTGTCACGCAGAGCGGGGAGGAGGCCAGCACACGTATAGGCTGGACAGGGGCTTTCTTGCCCGCCTAGGACACCTAACTCATCGAGTCTGAGTCTGCGTCCCCCAGCTTGTTGCAAAGTCAGAGGCTGCGACTGTATGCAAGTCGCAGGTCCCTCTGTGCCCAGATATGGGGAGTGCTGCCCCCTGTGACCCCTCCCCTGAATCTAGGAGACATGGCAAAATGCAGAACCTTCTTTCTAGGCAGAATCAGACTGTAAGATTAGGAAAGGACTTCGTGTTTGGGGGGGCCTTGCCCCCCATTTTCATTTGGGGGCACGGATGCATGTGGGGCTTGGCCAGCATTGCTCGGAGATTGGGGGGAGTGTTTCAGACTGTCTGCCGCCCCGGCTCTCCAGAGGTCCCTGCAGCCCTGGTGGCTGTGTCCAGCTGCTGTGGAGGCCCCTTTGGGTGCCGGCTCCTCTCCCCCGGGGCCTGGAGCTGGGTGGGCACTGGCTGTCCTCAGCGAGGCCTCGGGCTCCACCGGCAGGTTCGGTGTGACGATGCAGCCAGGGCAACAAGGCCCCGGGTCTGGGCGGCCTCTGTAGTGATGGAACAGCGAGGAAGGGACTGTGGGCTTCTCTGAACTTTACAGTCCTGCCTTTCCTCTGTCAGCAGTTCAGACACATGCATGCACACAGTGCTCCCCGCTTCTGGCCTCTCGGCTGACGTCCAAGCTGGGGCGTTCGTCTGGCTTGCCCTCTGCACTGATGCCCCAGCCCAGTCCTGGGAGCAGACGGCCTTGCCGGAAAGATCCCCAGTCCGGCCACTCCACGGGGCTGGGGAGAGACCTGGGGGTCACCACTGTCCTCCGACCCAGGGGTCAGAGGACGACGCTCCATTTACCCAGTTACCAAAATAGCCCAAGGGATAGCATCTAGCCCCACAGCCGGCCAGTCCTCAGTGAATAATTAATAGGTCATGGAAACGTGAGACTCTGTGGGGCCTGTCAATTCCTGAACAGCGCTTTAGTTTGTAACTTGTGTCCTTGTCCCTATGAATGACCCATGTAGCCCCTGTGTGTCCAGGTGAGCAGACGAGAGGCCCTGGCCCAGGCGGCGGGGGCTGGGAGGCTGGGCTGCCCAGGGGGAGGGTCCTGGCCTTGCCTCATGCCCCGAGCGTCCCTCATGCTTCTTAGGGTGGCCAACTTCTGGGCTTAATTTTGCCCTGAAGACCATGAGAGCTGACACCAAGGAAGGAACACGCCAGGAAACAGTCATTTTTTACCAGATCATTAAAATCAGCATATCACATGATCATCACTTGTCATTTCATGTGGCATCCCTCCCCGCCACCACCCCCTGTCCCAGGTACAGAAGCATCAGTATTTCAAGAAATGAGCTTCCTGGGAGTGTCTCAGTACTGTAGCTAAGAAATGAGCTTCCTGGGAGTGTCTCAGTACTGTAGCTAGACAGCAGTGCTTCCTTCATCTGATGTTCTGGTGTGTTTTGTTTAACTCTGAGCTTCACTCCATTTTTTTCTTACTTGGTTTGTCCTAAGTGGGCATCTCTTTCTACTCTGGAGATAGAATCGTTTAACCTGAAACCAAAGTTTTCACAAAAGCCAGAGGAACAGACGCTAGTGGAAAAAATTCCATTTGACAGCAAACCTCCTCAGGCCCAGCAGGGAACTGAGGGTCAGAACCACCCAACTGCAGCAGCCCGACTCCCCTCTGCCCTGGAAGCCCAGACGCCACTCGGATGCAGGTCTGACCACAGCCACCCCTCAGCGAAACTCCACCGAGCTGCCCTTGTGATGAATCAGTGCTTCACGGGGCAGCGGGGCAGGGGTGCCTGCCCTCCGCTCTCCCTGCAGCTCCCAGGCAGCTGGCATTTCCCTCCTGCCCTTCCTTCTCGGCCATGTGCACAGACCTGGAAGGTCTCCCTCTTGGCAGACATGCCTGTGCCGCAGGAGATGCTGCTGTCGGGCAGCCTCTGTTCCCACGATGCGACGGGCTCCGCAGAAGCTCTGGGCCCCGTTCAGCCCCTGCAACATGTGGTCAGTGCCTGTGCTGAGCAGAATTGCCATTTGTACTCCTCCAGAAGCAAACAGGTGCCCGCACTCACAAGGTTGCGGGAGAGGTGTCTAGTGGAGTCACACGGCATCAGCACGAGAGTGCGTGAGGTGGACAGTGAGAATAGTAGAAGAGATGGCTGGGTTTGTGGCCGTCGCTGACTCTGCAGACACGGAGCAGCACCCGGGTAACTGAGGCCCCCGCCCCCAGGCTGGACCCCACGGCAGGTCCTCCCGGCCCCACCCCTCCTCCTGCCGTGCTGTGCACACGGTCCTTTCTTTGTGGGGGGCTTGCCCCTGCCCAACGTGCAGTGTGGGAGTCAGGAGCACCCCGTCCACACACTCTGGGTGGGGCAGCACGGTCTTTGCTGAGCTGGGCCCTTCGTCTCCTCTCCTTCGAGGGCCACTGGGCTCTGGGCTGCGGGACAGCCGCCTGCTCTGCGTCAACTCAGGTGTAGGCCACCCTGTGTAGGCCAGGCCCCACTCAGCAGGACCCGCAGTCCTGCCTGGCTGCTGTGTGGCAGCCATCCCCTCCACGGCACCCGGTGCCAGGGCTGGGGCTGGCCCAATGGCAGGCCGATGACGGGCATGTGGGCATCTGACAGGCAGTGCCCTTGGTCTCTCGGCACCTCCATCAGCCCTCTGGCCTGGCCCAGCCCATGGTGCCTCTTGGTCACTGGTGGCAGGTCCACAGCCCAGGCTTGGCCGCCAGAGTCACACCTCTGCCCACCCGAACCCCTGGGGAGTGGCCACTGCCCCCATCCATCATGCGATATTTACAGTGAGTTCAGAGACGTTGTCCTGAGGAACGAGGGCTCAGAGCACAGCCTCGGCCCTGCCCGCCCAAGGTCTGGTCTGCCGGGAGCTAACCTCACGCCGGGGGCCTGTCCTTCCTCCTAGGCCGTGGAGGATGCGAGACGCCCTGGGGGGAAACCCTCTTTTGGGTTTGGAGGCCGAAAGCTCACATGGCAGTCTCTCAAGTTAATCCAGTACTGGGAAAATTTTGGTTGAAAAAAGTGGAACCAGCTTGTGAACTGGAGTTTTTCTTCCTGCAGAGCTCCTTTGGGTATTGCATGAAGATGCAAATTTTACATCTGGGTTAAACGCATAATTTCCCTTTAAATTGCCTGCTTGACTGTGTACAAGGATCCCTGCTTGGTGTATGTTCATACCAACTGGAAACTTAGTTGAAAGTAATTTCACTCAATTAACTGGTCCTTTGTTTGACAATGCTGCTTCCCCTGTGTGTGCATGTGCTGTGGGAATTTCAGCGTCCGGTAAATTTGGCCTCAATCATTCCTCACCTGTCATCCTGCCGTGTAAGTGCTGAGCTGAGCGCAGCAGCTAAAAACAAACATCTCTGTGTGTAGAAAACTCACTAGCTCTCGTACCTTGAGAATGGAAAAATACATCCAGTCTAGTTTAGGGTGAAGCAAAGAGAGGCCATTGCTCTGACAGGTAATTTTATAAATATTATTTTGACAGATACTATAAGGTGCCAGGGGCAGAAAACCCATGCAGTGGAACATGTGAAGTATTTAAATGACTTCTCTTAAAATGAACTTCATGTTTTAAATAATAGATGTTTACCTCCCAGGTTAAGCCTTAAATATTCCCATTTTCACTGAAATGGTATGTTTTTAAAAAGGCAGCATTGTACCCACAATGCACTGCCCACCGGCAGAGCCAGGCCCCAGAGTGGGTCCTGTGGGATTCGAAGTTGTTGTTGTCAGACCGTCTGACCCCGGCCAGGCCACGTGCCGCCCTGGCGGCCCCTCCTGACACGAGGAACACACCGTGGCCACACATGAGCGAGTCTTGGTCAGAGACTCACCTGTATACTCTTGTGTTAAATGTCACAGAATGTAATACTGAGAGCCAGGATCGTTTCTTCCTCGGTCTCTGATTTTATTTTCACGTTTCCTGTTGTGAAAACCTAGGTCGAGCCCAGCACAGGTTCCTCAGGAAGCTTGTTGGTTTGGCAGAAGACTGGACTCGGGCTCCCCAGAAAGGGAGAGAGCAGCTGAGCGGGCTGGAGGGCCAGTCCCGGTTCCCAGCAACCCCCCCCCCCCCAGCACCATGCTCAGAGACGCTCGTGGGTCCACCTAGGAGAGTGCGCGTCCGCCCGAGTGGGTAGGGCGTGCGGTTCCTACAGAATTAACCTTGTCAGCAGGACCCACCGTCAGGAGTTGGTGGCCCCAGCAGGTTCTCTGTGTCGATGGCCTCAGAGGTGGGGGAGGCCCCATGTCAGCCTTTGTCCACACAGCAGGCCGGGAGGACAGCGAGTGGACATTAGGTCTCTCTTAGTAAACTTAGGCTCTCGCCAGCTCTCTGCTTGCTGTGGACACTCAGGGATCAGCCACAGGCCTGAGACCAGCTCACTCCCTCTGCTCACTGCCCATCAGGCACACGTCTGGTCCGTACGGGGCAGACCCTGTGGATCAGGATGAACACAAGATTATCCTAATAGGAAAGACCCACTTGGAAGATGAGCACACCCATGGGTGCCTGGGGCTGTGTCACAGACAAAGATGATAAAAACAGGGAGCCTGACGCCTGAAACTGCTGCTACTGCCAGCAAATAAGATCTTTAACCAACTCCAGGGTCCCAGAGAGTCTGGAGAGTATGTGTGCACATGTCAGCCTGTGAGCATGCGTGTGTGGCGTGTGCATCTATGCACACCCATCCTGTGTGCACGCCCGACTTGTGTGCACACCCGACCTGCATCCTCCTCGTCTCCGTAAGATCTCACAGTGATGCTCAGATGCCCCGGAAGCCACTCTGCAGCCTGTGACATTTAACAAACACGGGCTGTTAAATGTTACTCGGGAGCTACAGACTGCTCCCCAGAGACGTACGCAGATGCCAGTCCCCAGTGCTGGGAGTCAGCTGCCGGACGCTTACCTGAAGCTGTAAACTCGTTCACTGGGGCTGCTATTCAGCTGCAGTCAGAGCTGGGCTCAGTGGCCTGTGGTCCCGTATTGTCTGTTGTAATGCTGTGCAGACCACATCTGCCGGGAGATGGGGCTGGATGGACGGAGCCATGACGCTACGCGAGCCCTACCCTGACGAGGTGCCATGCAGATCCCTCTCTGGCCCGGTGCTCTGCCTGACGCCCCAGCTCATCCTCCCACATCGGGGGTGAACAGCCCGGCACTCTGCTCAGTGAGTGAGCGTGACTCTCATGAACAGCCTGTCATTGTTTGGATTCTCTTCTGAGGCCTCAGAATTTACAAGTGACTTCATCTCTTAATTAAGTGATGTCAGCGCAGTAGCTGGGTCTGTCAGCACGTCCTGATGGACCGTTTGCTGCTGCTTTGAACCACGCTGGAAGCAGCTCGCACTCACTTCTCTGGGAGGAAGAGACTCGTCCCTCACCGTGGGGTCAGAGGAGAGCTGGGGAGGCCGCAGCCGAGGACTGGAACAAGGTGGATGCCGCTACCCAGGTGTCGTGAAAAGAAGTGGAAACCAGCCAGGGAAGCGTGCAATGGGATCTCCACAAGGAGGAGGGAGACATGGGGCAGAGAAAGTGCCGGACCTGCCGGCAAAGTTCTGGCTTGTTTGTCTCTGGACCGTCAGCTTCCATTCTGACATCCCAGCTTGGAAAAAGTGAGCCCTAGAAACAGCAAGCAGGGTCTTGGACGTGGAGGTCAGCTGCTGCTGGACCTGGAGGTGTCCTGTTTCTGTGGATCACTGAGTCTGTCCCCCTGTGTGTCTGAGAACTGTCTGTGTTCAGTCTACCTCCATCCCAGTCCCAAGCCAGCGCTGCCTGAAAGTGCTCGGTCGTCCAGCCTGGACGCCTGCCTGTAGCTGTGAAGTGACCATCAGGACGACTTCCTGCAGGGCAGAGGCGGAGCCTGAATGGCAGGGCGGGGACTGGTCCCCACGAAGCCTCATTTAAGCAGGGGCTTTGGGTCTCATGTATTGGCCGGACCTGAGAACAACCCCACTGCAGGGCCAGTTCTCCTGTGGTTTCCACCTGGGGAATAGGGTCGGCCGGGGGGTGGGCGGCCGTGCCCTCACCCACATGGAAGCGGCGACTGACAGCCACTGAGCTGCCTGTTGTCCGAGCTGCTAACATGAGTCCAAGGAGCAGTGATGACGCCCCTCGAAGGGGAGAGTGGCCCATTGTGCCCCCTGAGCCTGTGTCGGCGGCTGCCCTCTTGGGATCCTGTGTTGGGACCCTAGCAGGTCCCCGCTTCTGTGGGGGGGGGGGGTGTTCAGCACAGGGGCTGGCCCTGCACTGCCTGCTTGCTTTGGGTTTCCCTCTTGAGGACGGCCTGCCATAAACAGGATGAAAGGCAAATCCAGTGCCGTTCCGAGAGGGACTTTCACGGAGGGGTGCAGGGGGAGGCGAGGCAGGGACTCCACCCAAGGTCCATCCAGGGGCAGCTGGTGAAGGTCCTGGGAGCGGCACTCACCCCCAGCTCCTGGTGCAGAGTCGGCCTATCATGTGTCTGGGGTCCGAGGCTAATGGGTTTTGTGCCCACAAAAGACCATGTGCCCAGCACACAATTGAAATGGCCATGTGCAGCCCCCCCTACACACCTCCCATGTGGGGTCTGAAGCTGGCAGAAGACGGGCCATGACCTGGGCCACATGGGACAGATCCTAGAGCCCCACACACCCATGGCCTGCCAGGCGGATGTCAGTTGTGTCTGATTTGAAGCATCCTGTTTCTGGTCAGGAGGGGGCTGAGTAGGAGAAAGTGGATCGAGTCCCATTGGGTGCGTGTCTAAATTCATTGGGGGAGGGGCTTGCACTTTGTGCACCAGCTTTGGGCTTGGCCTCGTGAGACGCTTGTGTCCACATGCGTGGGCAGAGGAGTGTCTGCGGACGAGGCCGTGGCCTGTAGACCCCGGCTCTCCTCCCCACCTGCCCCTCTTGGGGTCCCTTTTGCTGTCTTGAGATGCAGGCAGACACATGCAGGTGTGTATGGTCCTTGTGTGCACTCGTGTTCAAAGCCGACTCCAGAGCAGAGGCCCCAGACTTTGGGTCACGAGGTATCCAGACCAGTAGGAGGTGGGGGACTGACCTTGGGGCCACACACTTCCCTCTGAACCTGCCTCTGTGGGGAGCGAGGCGGGTCCCAGCGTGGGTGCGGCACTCATGGGCCACTGCTCCTCTGTCCGCAGCTGCATGGCTACATGGAAAGCGAGCCGCTCACCCTGCAGCTCTTCATCGGCACGGCAGACGACCGGCTGCTGAGGCCGCACGCCTTCTACCAGGTGCACCGGATCACAGGCAAGACCGTGTCAACCACCAGCCACGAGGCCATCCTCTCCAACACCAAGGTCCTAGAAATCCCACTGCTGCCGGAAAACAACATGCGCGCCATGTAAGCTCATCTGCGTGTCCGCGGGCCCTGCATGTCCGAGGGGCTGGCCCTCGGAGGGAGGGGGAGTCCTCTCCTCACATTTCCAGTTTGCTCAACACCTCAGGAAACTTTACAAATATTTACGATGGCAGACTTGTTTCCTTCCAGGGTTTTCATGTTGCCACTCAGTTCACAGCTATGTGTGCCCCCTCCGTGTGCAAACGTGGCACCCACTTCTTTTTTTTAAACTTTTCATTTTGTATTGGGGTATAGCCGATTAACAATGTTGTGATAATCTCAGGTGAACAGCAAAGGGACTCAGCCATACATATACATGAAGTCATTCTCGCTTAACTCCCCCCCTACCCCCGCATGGCACCCTTTTCTTTTTGAAAGCTCTGTGAAAGCCAGAGGAGTGGTTAAAATGCAAATAATGTTGAAGCATTATGGAGACCGGCATGTCTGGGTCGTGTTTTCACTGAGGGTTTCTGCTGATGTGACCAGCTAGAATGTTCAGGTCAGGCCTGGCTCGTTGGCGTAGAGGTGACTCTGTTAGCGAGCTATAAAGTCATCTTCTCAGGTCCAAGTGGGGTCCCTGTTTGTGGCCTCATTAACCGAGTGACCACAGTGTGCCCAGCCCTTCACTTCAAGCTGCAAATGCGGCAGAGAAAGGGGACAGGGTTGTCCCTCTGGACTCACCTTCTCCTGGGGGCCTCTGGGTGCAGGATGGAGCATCAACACCCTGTGTGTCTAGATCAACACGTAAGGCAGCAGTTCATTAACACGGGGTTCTCAGGGTGTCTGTGGGGGTGGCCTTGAAGCTGACTGTGCAGGGAGACAGCAGGTGAGAAGGCCCTGAGGCCAGGTGGGTTTGGGGTATCCTTGGGTGAGATGAAGCCAGGGCCATAGTTGGGGAGGGAGGGTGTGGGAAGCCACAGTGTGGGCTTGTGTGGGGTGTTGACCAGTCATTTGTAAGTAGCTCCTAAATCCTCCGTATTATAAACAAAATGAAAGCCTTCTCTCTGTGTTGGCTTTTCAGGAATTTGGGGGGGATTCATTCAGTTTCCCAAGGACCAGGAATGCTGACAACTGGGAGACCCTGCTGGTCCCTCTAGCAGCTGCAGCTCTGACTCCAGTGGCTGCGTTTACTCCATGAAATAACCCTTCAGCCTGGGGCAGCGTGGTCAACGCGGGCCAGGCTTCCCGCCACTCTGGGCCGGGCTGTGGTCCCGACCTGCAGGCCTCGTGCTGCCTCATCTCTGACCTTCTGACAGAGGCAAGGGCTGGTTTCCATCTGACAAGTTGCCTGTGGATTGTGCTGGAGGCTGGTGTTGGTTAGAATCATTAAGTTAAATGAAACTAGAGGAAATCACATGAGGCCCTAGCAAATCCAGGATCCTGAGTAGAGGGGGGACACTCCCAGAATCTTGGGGAAGGAGGTTTTCAGAGCCTGCCTTGGGAGCCTTCCTCTGGGGCGTCCACACTTGCCCAGTGCGGCAGGGCCCTGAGCAAGTGGGGCTCTGCCTGCTTGAGACCAGGATGCGTGAAGATCTAGCTTGTCCTGCCTCTTCGCTCCCCCCCCCCCCCCACTTGACGGGTGGACGTGGGGCCGTCCTGACAGGTGAGCAGGTGTCAGGCAGGCTGGGGGCTGAGGCGGCACTGTTGTTTCACAGCATCGACTGTGCTGGGATCCTGAAGCTCAGGAACTCCGACATCGAGCTGCGCAAGGGGGAGACGGACATCGGGAGAAAGAACACACGGGTGCGGCTGGTCTTCCGCGTCCACATCCCACAGCCCAACGGCCGGACGCTGTCACTGCAGGTGGCCTCCAACCCCATCGAGTGCTGTGAGTGCCCCGCTCCCGCTGCCCCATGTCTAGGCCGAGGGCCAGTCCCCGCCGGACACTTCCCTTCCCACAGCCCACAGCATTCCGCCCCGCCCCAGGGAGTGTGCCGTGTCGGGACCCCCATCCTCATAGCTCACCGGCCCACTGCCTCAGGGAGCATCCTGGTTCATTCCTTTGTCTCTGACCTGAGCATCAGTCAGATATCAGTGACGGCCCCCCTCTGCCCCGCGGCCCCTCCCTCACGGCCCCCCTCTGCCCCGCGACCCCTCCCTCACGGCCTTTCTCTGCCCCGTGACCCCTCCCTCACAGCCCCGCTCTGCCCCGTGACCCCTCCCTCACGGCCTTTCTCTGCCCCGTGACCCCTCCCTCACGGCCCCCCTCTGCCCCGCGGCCCCTCCCTCACGGCCCCCCTCTGCCCCGCGGCCCCTCCCTCACGGCCCCCCTCTGCCCCGCGACCCCTCCCTCACGGCCCCCCTCTGCCCCGTGACCCCTCCCTCACGGCCTTTCTCTGCCCCGTGACCCCTCCCTCACGGCCCCCCTCTGCCCCGTGACCCCTCCCTCACGGCCCTTTCTCTGCCCTGTGACCCCTCCCTCACAGCCCCCCTCTGCCCCATGACCCCTCCCTCACGGCCCCGCTCTGCCCCGTGACCCCTCCCTCACGGCCCCCCTCTGCCCCGCGGCCCCTCCCCTCACGGCCCCCCTCTGCCCCATGACCCCTCCCTCACGGCCCCCCTCTGCCCCGCGGCCCCTCCCTCACGGCCCCCCTCTGCCCCATGACCCCTCCCTCACGGCCCCCCTCTGCCCCATGACCCCTCCCTCACAGCCCCGCTCTGCCCCGCGGCCCCTCCCTCACGGCCCCGCTCTGCCCCGTGACCCCTCCCTCACGGCCCCCCTCTGCCCCGTGACCCCTCCCTCACAGCCCCGCTCTGCCCCGTGGCCCCTCCCTCACAGCCCCGCTCTGCCCCGTGGCCCCTCCCTCACGGCCCCCCTCAGCCCCGTGGCCCCTCCCTCACAGCCTTTCTCTGCCCCGTGACCCCTCCCTCACGGCCCCCCTCTGCCCCGTGGCCCCTCCCTCACAGCCTTTCTCTGCCCCGTGACCCCTCCCTCACGGCCCCCCTCTGCCCCGTGACCCCTCCCTCACAGCCCTTCTCTGCCACGTGGTCCCCTCCCCCACTCTTGCTGGACCCTCCTGTCCAGTCTCCAAATGTCCATCCCCAGGCCGTGGGCTCTGCTGCAGGTGGCCCCAGCTTTCTGCCCTGTGTTCCTGTGAGAAGGAGCAGGCCCCTCATCTCAGGCCCTCTGGCTACTGGGGAGGGCTGTGTGAGGACCCTGGTCACTGAGGGGTTCGTGTGAGGACCCCGGTCACTGGGGGGCCTCGTGTGAGGACCCTGGTGCCTAGGGGCCGCAGAGTGTATCCTCATTGTTGCTGCTACACAGACCTCTGCCCCACATCCCGAGCTTGGCTGCCTGTGCCCTCAGCCCCTGAGAGCCCACCATGGACAGCCCTCCACATCCAACTTTAGCCTGGGGTGCCTTGCTCTGTGGGCCCTGTGCCCAGTTAGACCCGGGAATCACCCTGTTGCTGCCGGCGGGCAGGCTGTGTCCCCCCTCACCTGCAGGACTCCCCACAGCTTCCCCAGGCCCTTCAAGGGTGATCACCCTAGCAGAATGCATTCACTCTCACGGAGTCACACACACACACACACACACTCACAGGTATATGCACACACGTCTCCACTTGGACCAGTCAGAGGTGTGCTGCCTTCCCTTTGACAATGGGTCATGGGTGGACCAGCTGCCCAGGAGGGGCTGGGGGGGTGTGGGTGGACCGGCCCTCCTGGGAGGGGTCTCACTGGCTCACTTCTCGCCCCACCCCTGCAGCCCAGCGCTCGGCCCAGGAGCTGCCCCTCGTGGAGAAGCAGAGTGCGGCCAGCGGCCCCGTCCTTGGAGGGAAGAGGATGGTCCTGTCTGGCCACAACTTTCTGCAGGACTCCAAGGTCATTTTTGTGGAGAAAGCACCAGGTATTTCCTCTTAAAACCAGCATTGAGTGTTTGCTGTTTGGCCGTTGGCAGAGGCTGGCTGGCGGGAGAGGGTGCCATGCGCGGTCCCAGGGCCTCCCTGCGTGGCTTCGAGGGGCTGTGGGTGTGGGGCCTGCGTCTGCCCGGCTAGCGGGTGCCTCCTCAGGGGCTCCGACCAGCTCTTGCTGGTCTTTGCCTTTCTCAGAACCACAGACCATCCTAGGCGGGTATCCAGGTGTGCAGTGGGCACGGCAGCCGTGAGGGACCCCACTGGGGCCCAGAGACCTTTCTGTGCCGCTCATTCTGGTGGCACAGCACCCCGCGGTGCAGAGGGAAACACTGGTTGCTTTCAATGACGGTGGCCCCTGGGGCCACAGCTGCCCATGTGCGTGGGTGTGTGCTTGTACGTGGACCTGTGTTTGTATGCTATGCTGCAGGTCTGAAGGGAAAGGGTCTCTGCTCTCTGGTGTCTGGGGAACCAGGTGACCAGCCTGTCATCGAGCTGCAGGATGGATGCAGGGCATTAGGGGTAGGCATGGGAGTAGGGCTGGGGGAAGCATGGCTCCTGCCCCAGGGCTGCCCGGCCCGCCCCAGCCCACATGCTCATAAGAGTGAGCATGTGGCCTCACCTGTCTCACACCCTGGGGTGTATTTGTAGAGCACGTTCCTTGTGGGGAGCTAGCCTGAGGGGGTCCCGCTGCCCACAGACTGGGAGGGGGTGCCCGCAGGCCGAGTTCCGGGGCCAGTTGCCCAGCTGCTCCTCTGAGGCCCAGTCCAGCTCTCGAGCCTAAAGCAGGGCCCCTGCTGCTCACCGCTAACCGCGGAGGCTCTCAGCCTCCATAATGAGGCTGATTTTGTACAGTCTGCAGGAAACGTAAGTGCTTCAGTCAAAACGGGCTTGAGAGTCTCTCACGTTGACTTGGTTCTGCCTGCACTATTGTGCCTGTGATTGGAAATTATTTTACAGGAGGGAGAAGACGCGCCTTAGTACAGTGGTGGGGGAAGAATTCACATTACCAGAATGCCCCTCTTTGGAGGAGGTGAATTTTGAAATAATTTCAGCGTTTGTGTTCTAAATGTGTGCGTGGGCACCCCCTCCCAGCCTGTGGGTGGCGGGGTCCTCACCATGCTCGGAGTTGTGTGTGGTGGGAGCCGGCCGGTGCCCCAGGCTGTTTCCTCGAGCGATCAGCCTTGACCTCGACCTGGGTGCCATGACGGGACCATGAGGCGTCTCCCGATCTCCTCAGCTTATCGTGGACGGCGACGGGCTCCTCGGTCACGGTGGCCTGGTCACGGGTCTCCACAGTGGCCATCCGCTTGCAGCTGGGAGCTGAGTTCCCGGGCACCTGGCTGTCAAACTGACTGGGCTTCCAGGGCTCCCTGACCCCCAGGCGGGCTCAGTGCCACTGCCACTCGCTGCCACACTGGCCTGTCCCCAGCCTGCTGTTTCTGCAGCAGTTCCATGTCTGGTGGGCAGAGGGCGAAAAACCAGTAAGTGGGTGGAAACCAGACGTCCCGCAAACACATGGTGCGTCATGAAAAGTGCGATGTAAACACACAGCTGTACGTCCTGTCATGTTGTGTCTGCATCTAAACAAAGTTGCTCACACATTTGCATACACATCCATGCCAGTCCTGTGTGTCCAATGTGCATTCTTGGCCGAGCACACATGCTTCCTGACGGGCCTGAACAGTCAGTGGGCTTTTCCTGGTTGACTTTTGGGCGAGAAACCACTAAAGTCAATTTAGACTGAAAGCCTGGTCATCCTCTAGGCTCCCAAGGAGGTGCCTGGTGTGCTAGAAAGTTCTGTCTTTAGCTGCTACTTGGAGGCAGCAAGGCCAGCATGCGAGTGGTGAGGCTGGGCAGGAGCAGGACTGTGGCTGCCCTGTCGCACGTCAGACGCTGGGTGAGGTGGGTGTTTAGTCACCATGTCGCCTCAGCTGCTCTGAGCAGTGCTTGGAGTTTCTTAAGTGTTTCAAGATTCCTCCTGGCCAGGGCCAGCTATCACCTGTGCCCACCTCGTGTGACTGAGCAGGGTCCCAGAGGAGGATGGCCCTCAGGATGTGGGAGCAAAGGCCCCTCCCGTGGTCATGGGATCCCTCAAAAAGAGCCGTGAAGCAGCCGCTCTCATCTCTGAGATGTTCGTGTTCTCAGCTGCATTCATGGTGGGACTCTCCAGAACCAACCTGCAGTTCTGCTCAGGGCTTAGTGTCCAGCAAGAAACCACAGGGCCTTTCAAGGAGGACAGCTGTGGCCTCTGAGCCAGATGCCAGCTCCCTCAGTGAACATCCCTGAGCGTGGGGCCTGGGACAGACTCACTGGGAGGCCTGGCAGGAGCAGGACGCTAAGATGCCCCCCCGCCGTCTCCTGCTGGAGGTCAGGGGGCTCTGTTCAGACTTGTGCACGAGGGATGTACTTGCACACATGTGCGAATATTAAAAAAATATAAAAAACATTTAAATACGAGAACACAGAGTGCCCACATGAAGAGGGATCAGGAGAGACCAGGGATTTGGAGCTTGCATCACCCTGAACATTACCAGGTTCTCGATTATGATGCTTATAGTCAGCGGTGTGCAGCCCAGCCTTTCCACGTGGTTCCTAGAAACCGTGTGAAGCTCAGCAGACCTCACCAGAGCTGGCAGCTTCGGCAGGCAATATGGTTTGCTGCAGCTTATGCGTGGCTGGACATGGGTGTGGCCCCCAGGGTATCCTCAGTGGACACTGGGCCTCCTCAAGGCCCAGACTCGAGGGGGACCCCTTGGCACTGAGGCTCAGGCAGGTCCTATCTGCCCAGGCTCAGGGCTAAACCACCCAGGGTGTAGACTTGGAGAATCATTAGGTTCAGCGTGACCGCCAGCTACACGACCAGACCACCTCCCTGTCAGACCTCTTCACACCTATTATTGAGGTCCCAAACCCCACGTGGTCACAGACCCAGAAGAGAATATCACGTCCTCAGTCCTTGCAACAGAAGCAGGACTTGTTTCATGCAGGGAAGGCCTGCCACCCACCCAGGATTAACCATCAGGAAACAGCGCTGACCCTCAGTGGGTGGAAAGGAGCCGGGGCCAGGCTCCTCTAGTCCTCAGGAGGCTTTTTCTCACTTTGGGCCTCGGAGCCAAGTGGTCCTTCCACGACCCTGAACTGAATGTTTTCAACAGTCTTGGGGGGTTGTGTTTCCCAAGTGCCTTCAATGAAGAAGGCAGGCAGGTGGGGCCCTGCTGGGGTCAGGGGACCTGGCATCCTATTCCCAGCTCCGCCACCCAGCAAGGTCCTCAAGGAGTGTCCCGTGAGGGCATCAGAACATCACCCTTTGAGGGCCAGAGGGTGCCCGTCCTGCTTGTCGCTCGCTGTGGGCGGCTGTTGGTGTCACGCACGATGCCTCAGTGGGTCTGTGTGCAGCTCATGTGAGTACACATGTGTTCCTCCCCTGGGTGAGGGAGTGATCTTCCTTCACTCGAGAGGCACGTCTGCTTGTCCACCTGGGCGTCAGAGGCAGCACTCCCACCCTGGCCCCGCAGAGGGCTGGAAACCAGCGAGTTTCGGGCAGGGTCAGCTGCCAGGGACCCTCTGGCCTCCGTCCAGCGGGCCCGCTCGGTCCCCACCCTGCAGAGCCTGGAGCAGGACGTGCGGCCGCGGCCCCTCCCAAGGCCCGGCTCCTCCCGCCGGGTGTGGCGGGGAAGCCTTTCCGATGACTCATGCTGCAGGGAATTCCCTAATGACTCGGAATATTTTTACTCCTGGGCTTGCACACAGTTTCCTACTGAGGAGGCCAGCAAGCTCCTGATAAGGCTGGAGCACAAAGGCCCATTCAGGCCCATGGCCTCCCTTCCCATAGGGGCTGCGGCTGCGTTCCACACCCGGTGGCCTCCCAGCAGCTTTGCAGACACGGACACCAGAGGCTGGGGTGCACTGGACCCAGGCCAGGGCAGTGCGAGGAGTCAGCGGTCAGCGGGGTGGGGGCTGCTGGGGAGCATCCCGTGTGGGGGTCCCACACAGCAGGCACCGGCCACCCTGGCTCCTACTCCGGCCTCCTCCTGGAGCAGGACTGCGTGTGCACTTCTGACCACAGAACAGAGACTGGGCCAGAGCACCCAGGCCAGGGTGAGGGACGCGGGAGCCCTGGGCCTGTGAGCCGGACCTCAGTGGCCTGTCTGCCTCTCCCCTTTGCTCCGTGCTCATCTGTCTCTGGCTCTGGGATCTGTGCTTTCAGACGCTGTGACAGGGCTGTGAGCCTGTGCAGGTGGCCAGGCTGGTCGGCTTGCGGACGTTCCTGCACGGTGGGACCGCTGGACCCCAGGCCAGCACTGGAGGGGAAGGTGCCTCCTGCCATGCTTGTCCTCGGTGTGCACGCCTACCACCCACTCCACGCCCGTGTTTCTTTTCATGGCTGTTCCACCTGTGGACCTGCAGCCCGTTCCCAGGAGGCTGGGCTGGTCTCAACCCTCCTGGAGGGTGGGTGATGGACGCTGGATGAAGGGGTCTGTCAACCTCTATGGACCAGAGGTGAAGTAGTTGCAAGGCCTTGCCCCAGCTGTTCAAGTTTTAACATTTAACTGCTGTTTTGGGGGCAATGATGGGCTTTGTCATAAGAAAAATTGTTGTTTTCAAAAGGCACCAAGGACGTGGGAGGCTCGGTTACAAGAAGAGTCATTTTGGTTTCTTCAAACCAGTGGGGGTGGGTGGGGCCCAGTGGCACATCCACAGCGGGTCTGGGCTGTGCCGCGGGAGCCGTGTCCACAGGTGCTTCGCACGGGCACCAGGGACCCTCTGCCGTTTATTGCCTAAGTTGGGGTCACTCCTTCCCTGAGCCCTGCTCTTGGGAGCATCTGCTGCTTGTGGAATGCCGGTGCTTTTAAAGGTGGGGGTGTTCTTTCCGTCTCCTGTTGGTTTTTCCTAGAGGAGAGACGGATGCGGGTCCCCAGGCTCCAACAGTGTTTGATCCCCTAGTGGGTCATCTGCTGGATGCTCTGCACGGGCACTCGGCGTCCCGAGGGGCTGATGTGGACTGGCACGTCCAGGCTTCTCTGTGACTCACATTTCCTCTCTGCTCCGCCCTCCGCCCCTGCCCGGCCAGCACCGCGAGGGAGAAAAAAGCAATGCTGTTTAACTTATTTATAATTTAGTATTTGTAACACATACATTTCTTCTTGGAAAACAGAGAGAAAGCAAAAACTAGACCCAGAACCATTACTAGATGTAATGATTCATTTGGGGAGTGACTTTATAAAAAAGCGCAACGAAGTCTGTGTAGGAGATTGGCATCTGTTAATTCCAAATAACGACCAGGCCTTGTAGGCAAAGCATGCCTGCCAGAGGGGCTTCCTAGCACCTGGAACGTGGCTCCGTCACCCCAGCCAGCGGGTCCCAGGCCTTGCTTCCCTCCAGGGCCTGGCCCAGGGACAATAAGCCCTTTCTTTCACGGGCACTGGAGCCTTTTCATTTTTTCAAACATGCAAACGGCCACGGGGTAAGGTTAAAAATACCTAGTGTTTTGCATTTCTGTGTCCTGATGTGGCAAAGAGTAGTCTCAGAGAGGATTTTCTTATTCAGCCCCCAGATCCCCTGAGCAGGGCAGGACCCATGGCTCTAGGGCCACACTGATTAGAATAACTCTGCTCCCAAGACCCACGAGGGCTCGTCAGGCCCAGGTAATGAGGCCCCAGCTCCCACTGTGTGCACTGCACTCAGGCCCCACATCCTAGACGACGGCCTTCCTACCGGGGTTGCCTGCGTTCCTCCTGGGTCACTCCCCCTTGGAGTGTAGACCCCTTCCAGGGCTGATGCTAGGGACGCTCAAGGGCTTCCCCCTGCAGAGTGGGGGTCTCCAGGCCCCCACTCCAGACCTGCAGTTAGGTCTGTTCGAGCTTCTCCCCTGGGGGCCTGGCATCCACTCTCTGGTTGGTCAGTCACGCAGGGACCCACCCCCCCATCAGCTGCTGCTGAGCCGGCCGGGCAAGTGTGGGTCCTCTCATCGCAGGACTCTCATCTGCCTATGTCCAGGTGCAATTTGGGGGCCGCCCCGTCGGGACAGAATAACAGACTTCCTGAACCCTTTCTTGCAGATGGCCACCACATCTGGGAGATGGAGGCAAAAACCGAAGGAGACCTGTGCAAGCCGGTGAGTGTGGGCCAGACAGGTGGCTGTGGGGGCCCGGGGAGTGGACAGACGGCCTCGGGGGCCACGGGCTCTCTGGGGGGACTCTCGACTTCAGAGGAGCTCCTGGCCCAAGGTGCATGGCTTCTGATTTGTTGCAGTGAACCAGGGATGAGCATACAGAGAGAGTGAGGAGTAGAAACGGTTGTGTAGCACAGGGAGCAGACAACGCAGACGCGGGGTAACTGCAGAGAGCCAGGCATCACCTGGGCTGCCCGCCCCCACCAGGTAGACCAGGTGCACGCACATGCCCAGAGCCTGCGGTCTTCTCTGGCCATTGTCACCAGGGACCCCAGACTTGCTGCCCTCTGGGAGGACCCCCTCTCCGGAGGCTGAGCCCTGCCCCTCACTGCCTGTCCATGCGGGCCCAGGGTTTCCGCCAGCGTCCTTGGTTCCTCATGGGCTGTTCTTCCAGCAGGACACAAGCTCAAGGTCAGATCTAAGTGCTGCTCCACCTGCTTGTCCTGCTGGCCTGGGTGACCTGCAGGCCTGAGGTCCGCTGTGCACACCTGCCCTCTGCAGGGCCCGGGGCCTGCCGGTGCCCATCTGTACACTCGGCCTCCATGGTGTTTGTGGCTGCTCACACCTAAGGAAGAACTGGGGGGGCCTGAGGGAGAACCAGGAGGGGGGCCTGAGGGAGAACCAGGGGACCTGAGGGAGAACTAGGGGGCCTGAGGGAGAACTAGGAGGGCCTGAGGGAGAACCAGGGGACCTGAGGGAGAACTAGGAGGGCCTGAGGGAGAACTAGGAGGGCCTGAGGGAGAACCAGGGCAGGTGCTGAGGGAGAACCAGGAGGGCCTGAGAGAGAACCAGGGCAGGTGCTGAGGGAGAACCAGGGGACCTGAGAGAGAACCAGGAGGGGGGCCTGAGGGAGAACCAGGGCAGGTGCTGAGGGAGAACCGGGGTGGGGCCTGAGGGAGAACCAGGAGTGGGGCCTGAGGGAGAACCAGGGGGGCCTGAGGGAGAACCAGGGGACCTGAGGGAGAACCAGGGGACCTGAGGGAGAACCAGGGAGCCTGAGGGAGAACTAGGAGGGCCTGAGGAAGAACCAGGGCAGGTGCTGAGGGAGAACCGGGGGGGGCCTGAGGGAGAACCAGGAGCGGGGCCTGAGGGAGAACCAGGGGGCCTGAGGGAGAACCAGGGGGGCCTGAGGGAGAACCAGGGGGGCTGAGGGAGACTGGTGCCTTCTTGGCGTGTTTTTGTCTGAAGTCGGCAGCAGCTTCTCCACTGACGTGGTGCGCCTTTTGGCCTGCCTCTTTGTTTTGTAAGAATGGCCAGCACAGCAGCCCTGTGCTCTCACCCACACTCCGTCCTTGCCTTCTGGTTGGGGTGTGGAGACAGTGTGTCTGAAGTGTTTGTTGATGGGTTGGAGGTGGACAGCACCTCCAACTGTCTGTCTTCCTTTGTCCTCACAGAGCAGGAGGAACCTTCAGGTGACATAATGCACAGGCTGGCAAGTGATTTTTTTTGACTTTTTAAAAATTCTTTACATTTAAAACTTTAAATTTATTTATTTTAAATGAAAAAAGATGAATTTTTTTTAATGATAAAAGGTACAATTCACAAAGAAGATAGACATTATAAACCATTAGACACCTAACAGCAAAGAAACAAAGATACATAAAGCAAAAATCAGAAGAAATATAAGGGAAAAGAAAAAATATATAATCACTGTAAGACATATTAGCATTTTTCTGAGAATGTTTTATCAAGTGCAGAAAAAATAAGAATAAGAACATCTTGAATGAGGTAATAATTTAAATATAATAGACTTATATTTAATAATTTTATATTACTCTTACATCCTACGGTGTTTTTGAAGTTCAGAATCCCTCCAGTCTTTCTCCCTCGTCCCTCTGGTCCCTCTTGATGGTGGCATGTGGACGGTCCATTCCCGAGAGCACAGGCAGTGGCAGTCATTGTTCAAAGTCTCATTCATGATAAGGACTGAATTTTCTTCGTTGGCTGGAAGGTTTGCAGATGTGATCCTGGTGCCCTCTGCCCTGTGTCTGGAATCTCCTCCCTCCACACAGGTGGCTTCATCAGGAAGAAGCATCTTATTGTCGTTCAGCTGCTAAGTCATGTGCAACTCTTCGCAACTCCATGGACTGCAGCGTACCAGGCTTCCCTGTCCTTCACCAACTCCCAGAGCTTGCTCAAACTCATATCCATTGAGTGGATGATGCCATCCAGCCATCTCATCCTCTTTTACCTCCTTCTCTTTCTACCTTCAATCTTTCCCAATATCAGGGTCTTTTCCAGTGAGTCAGCTTTTTGCATCAGGTGGCCAAAGTACTGGAGCTTCAGCTTCAGCATCCAGTCCTTCCAATGAATATTCAGGGTTGATTTCCTGTTAGATTGACTGGTTTGATCTCCTTGCTCTCCAAGGGACTCTCAAGAGTCTTCTCCAGCACCATAATTTGAAAGCATCAATTCTTTGGCACTCAGCCTTTTTTATGGTCCAGCTCTCACATTCATACATGACTACCCCAAGCATCTTTACCTGTGACTTTAGCTTCCTTTTCCAAGCACTGCTCCATTTACAGAAACCTTTCCAAATGGTGTCAGAGGAAACCTTTCCTCCCAGGCCCAAGGAGGACACCTGTATCCCCCTGTCACCACCACCCCCCAGGGTGTCCAGGCCTCTAACCTCACACACTGCCTCACGGCTCCTCCTGGTTCCCTTGGAGAAGTGTTGCTGGC
Organism: Odocoileus virginianus; assembly: GCF_023699985.2. Lineage (NCBI taxonomy): Eukaryota > Metazoa > Chordata > Mammalia > Artiodactyla > Cervidae > Odocoileus > Odocoileus virginianus. The sequence continues at coordinate 55,308,379 of NC_069695.1, forward strand.
ATAGGAACTCCACTTCTGGACAAGGACTCTAGGCCCCACAGGCCCCGCGGTTACTGAGGTGGACCTCGGGTTTACCATGACCAACACCAGCTGCTGGCGGTCACGCCGAAACAGAGGCCCTTGGCTCCAGGTTCCAGCCCCACTGTAGGCCCAAGTCCTCTGCCCCCGGGCCACCCACCCCTTCTCCCTGGGCAGGAAGGAGAGGCCAGAAGAAACTGCATTTTTGGCATCGAAATAATTCCGCCAAGTTGCATGTTCAGATTTTCCGTTGTTGGGTTTCCTTTTCCACTGTGAACAGTGCATATTTTAAAGAAAACTTAACCATTATCAGTCGTGTGTTCTGAGAGAAAAGCATGTGAACAGCAATGTGCTTCAGGTTTACGGTTTCACCTTTCTTATCTCTTAAATGAAGTTTACTTTCATATATTTCTTCTAATTATGAAAGAGTGCCATATTCATTGTGGAAACTTGGAAGATATTAACAAAGTATAAAAAGGAAAACGCCTAGTGAAATTTCAGTGGGATGTGACCACCATTAATATGTGGGCGTATTTCCTTCCACCCTTTTCCTGTCATGGGCGTGTATCTACACGCACACACACATACATACACATTATACATTTCAACAAGGCTGGGTGGCACTGCGTGTGTGGTTTATGTATGACCTTAAACTGTATACAGTTGGTATGTATCTACACACACACACATACATACATATTATACGTTTCAACAAGGTTGAGTGGCACTATATGTGTGGCTTATGAGTAACCATGAGCAGTGTAGACAGTGGGCATGTATCTACATAACACATGTACATACACATTTTTCAACAAGGCTGGGTGGCACTGTGTGTGTGGTTTATATACAACCATGAGCAGTGTAGACAGTGGGTTTTCTCAAAGTAAGTGGCATGGAGGTGCTAAGTGCCGTTTGGACCCCTCGCCCTGGTGCTGGAGAGACAGGTTTCCCTTCTGACCTCTACCCTCACTGTGCATTTAGTGCGTCATCATGATTTAATAACCTGTCCAGCATATCAGTCTGTGCCCACATCTAAATACAGTCCTCCAGTCACTTGGAACAAAGAGTACCCGACCCCCCGATGTGGAACCTGCTGAAGGTTCCTTGCCCCACCGGGCATGTCCCGGTGCGTATCTGCAGCCATTCCTGCGTCCCAGCTCTGGTTCTGGTCTCGACTTGAGCAAGCCCTCTACCTTTCTGCTGTTGACTCCAATGTCTTCCGTCATTGAGCACCAGCTGTGTGCGCGATGCCAGCATTACCTGCAGTCCCCTCCTCAGACCACCACCCCGAGGAGCATCTTCCTTGTCCTTTCCCATGTGCCAGTGGTGGAGCGAAGACTTGGAGATGTCAGAGCCTGGGCTGAAGTGCAGGCCTGTCCAGCACAAGTCGGGCTCCCGGACACGGGCTGCGGGGCTGGGACACAGACTTGGCAGAGGTGCAGCCCCGGTAGGGGTCTGACTGAGCACACATGCCCTTGCAGGGTCACCCACCCTTTGCTCCACTGGCTCTGTCTTGTTCCAAACAGGATGAAGTTACTGAAACAACAGAAATGCAGTTTCTGACCCACATGTGGTCACAGGAGATAGAGCCCAGAGCAGGCTGCAGGCCTGGTCCTACCACCACCCGCCCTCCCGCCAACCAGATGCCCTTAGCAGACTGTGCCTCATGTTTTAATCTATAAAGGGAAGAGTTGCCCTGAAGTTCTCACTTTTCTGTTTAAACTTTCTTAAGATTTCATTATTAACTGGATTGAATCAATTTTGCTGTTAATTAGGTAATAGGCTACAACAACTCTTTAAAAAAAAGTGATGCCACGGATTTTTCTTCTACATTTTCCTCTTGTTAACTGAAATCGTATGATAAAAATCATTGAAGAAACCTTTTAGGATGTGAAATCTTACCCTACCCGACCCCCAAAATCAGGGCCCCTCTTTGGTGCTGAGGCTGGGCCCTCATGTAGATGGCCGGGCACCTGAGCACATGGACCCTCCCTGCTTCCTTCCCCAACACACGCTGGCCCCGCCCCAGTGACTCCTCTGTGTATCTGTACTTGAAAGGGGGCAGTTTTGTGCAGATGTTGCTGATCATTAATTTAAAACCTGGAAGGGTAACAACAGCCTCCATAAACCCTTGGTCCATCATGCCTGCCAGTCCACCTTCCAGTCCCCGTCCATTCTTGGGGTCCTGGCTCGGGCTTTGGGCCATTGGCACAGAGTATCTCCAGGGGGCACTTGCCCTGGGTCTCTGCTGCCAGTTACCTGGACAGGTGCTCCTGGCTCCACCTGCAAGTCAGTGCCTGGGGGCTTATTAGTTTCCTGCAGGTCATGCTTGGGTTTGGGGGCAGAAAGGCGTGGAGTCCTGCCCAGTGGCTGGTCCCCTCTTGGCACCTGTGCTCAGGGCTTCTCTCCTGGACTCAGTCGGCGGCATCTTAGATGAAGCCCCTGCCTCCTCCCCGGATGCTCCCCTCAGCCCTCTCTGGGCTCTGGCCGTGCAGGAGCCCAGGGCCTCAGGCTCTTGGGCCAGCCTCTCCAGGGAGAAACCTGCGCCTCTCACTCTTGGGGGCGGGGGGTGGGTTGCTGGGTGTGTCCCTGCCTTGTGAGTTGCTCACTGCCCTCGCCCACCTCTTTCTGTCTAGAACTCGCTGGTGGTGGAAATCCCGCCTTTCCGCAACCAGAGGATAACCAGCCCTGTGCAGGTCAACTTCTACGTCTGCAACGGGAAGAGGAAGCGGAGCCAGTACCAGCACTTCACCTACCTGCCTGCCAATGGTAACGCTCTCTTTCTAACCGTAAATGCTGCCAACGAACCCACGGGGTGCTTTTCCTAAAAGAAAATCAGGGACCCTGATGTTTCAGTCGCTTCAAACTGTGTGGTCGCGCTGTGGGCCCAGCCATCATGTCCTGTTAGCAAGATCTCGTCGTTGGTTCCTTCCAAACAGAAGTGGAGCTTTTGGTGTGCTTTCCTTCATTACTGTGGGAGTGGGGCTGCACTTGGGGGTGATTACTGATCCTTTGGAGGCTGCTTGCTGATGTGAAACCACCAAGGGGGCAAGAAGGTGCAGCTGTTTTGTTCTCAGAAGCTGATGAGGTGGCCTCGGCATGAGTTAAATTCTCGAGATGCTTAAGGTGGAAATGCAAGTAGTTGTCATGATTTTGCAGGTGCTTGAGAAATAAACCTGAGGCCTGAGGCTGGTGACTGGTGTGGTCATTCACTAACATGATGGTTCCGTCCCCAAGCTGACGTCCCACATAAAACTCTCAGCTGGAAAATTGCCTCTCCCCTTGACCAGGAGGCTCTCACCCCCAAACACCCTTTGTTGTTGTTGTTCAGTCGCTCAGTCGTGTCCGACTCTTTGCGACCCCGTGGACTGCAGCATGCCGGGCCTCCCTGTCCTCCGCTATCACCCGCAGTTTGCTCAAGTTCATGTCCATTGAGTTGGTGATGCTATTTCACCAAACACCCTTTACTTAAGCAAAAACACCTTGTTCACATGGTCCATTCACACACTTTGAGGGTGGTTTCTCGTTCTAAAAAGGCCTGTTTGCACCTGTTCCACGTTCCAGGCTATTCTCTTAAGGAGAGCAACACTGTTGTTGCTTCACCCCTGAACTTGTAGGCAGTTGTTTCCAAGCAGAGCTCAGCCCTGCAGCCTGGTGCCCCAGCCCCTGCCACCTCCTCCAGGCAGGCAGGTCTGTGTCCAGAGAGGACCTAGTCCTGATTCTGTTGTGTCATGTAAGCGCAGCTGTTATACTGTGGCTTTTGTTCTCAAGACTTGAGAATCCCTATAATCTAAGAGGGAAATCACATACTTAGAACTAATTGCAAAAGCAGTTATATCCTTATGAAAATATTTTTAGAGGCTTTAGTTTTTCTGTAAATGTGAAACCCTCTGTGTTACAATAGACTAGGTGACAGAAAGCCCTAGAAAACCTGTTTGGCCATCAGACAGTAGAATTAACTGTTTTCCGGGAAACCAGTAGCCAAGGCTTTCCAGGTTTGAACAACGTGGTTTTGCTGTAAAGTCACCGTGTCACAAGCGTGCACATGGACAGAACCGCAGGAACACGTGCTGCCGTGGGCCTGTGCACGAGGAGAACATCTGCCCTCCTGCCCTGGGCCCATCTGCACATCTGTGGTCAGTACTGGGTGCACCTCGCAAGTCCTGCCTGCTGTTGGACACAGTACTGCAGCCCTGGTGGCAGAAATATTCAGTGTTGACTTGAAAATGTAACAATCATGTCCTAATTAAAATTCAAGTATGGTTGATTAAAAATCGAATGTTATAAAGAAAAATCACTTTCTGAAACAGTTTAGAAACTAGTTCGAACATCATTTCCTACATTTCACTCCAGGTTCACCTCCCACTAACACAGATGCTCCAGTGTTCGTGGGGCCTGTGCAAGAGCCAGGCCGCCCTTCAGATGGGGGTACTGAGGCCCCCAAAGAGATGTTGCTGCGGTCATGGGCGGGGCTGTCTTGGGGCCCCCATCTCCCCCTCCCTGCAGCTATCGTTCAGTCCTGCAGGCCCCTCCACCAGCCCCTGCTCCACACCCCTTCACCCCTATGTCTGCCCAGAATGCCCCTTTCAGCTGGTGACCCTGCTCCACCCGCAAATTCTCTGTCCATCCGTCTGTCCATCCAGAGCATGGCCATGTGGCCTGGTCTCCCTTCACATCTCTCCTGGACATTTGCTTCATCCCCAGAGGCCAAGGGGACCATGCCACCCGCCCCTGGAGCTCAGCCCTGCCCACCTTCCTGAGTGGTCTCCATGCCCCAAGGGGCTGTGATCACAGACACCACACTGAACTGCAGGTTCACTGTGAGCAGCCCCCAGGCAGCCCGGACTCCTTAGCAAATCACAGGGGCCATCCCTATATGTATGGTTGTTTTCCTTTTCAAAAAAATAAAATAAATGCATGAATGAAAAAACAGAATTCAAGTTTCCAGTTTTGGGTTTGGTGTTCTTACCATTGTCACTGCCTCCTTCAGCTTCAGGCTGAGTCTTCACAACAGTGGTGCTGCTGAAGGGGGCGGGCGGGCAGAGCCCCACATCCCCACTCCTTCCCCACATCTTGTCTCAACCCTGCCCTCACCCCTGGAAGCCTTGACCGCAGGGAAACCCACCGCAGCCCCCTGCCCCCTGCCGTCCGCCACATCACGTTAGCATCAGCTGTTCAGCCTAGAAGGGAGTCCTGGCTGCTGGCCTGCGTGGGGCCCAGGCAGTTTGGGTCCCTTCCCTGGTGGCTCAGACGCTATTGCAGGCTCCTGCAATGCTGGAGACCTGGGTTCAATCCCTAGGTCAGAAAGATCCCTGGAGACCACTCCAGTGTTCTGGCCTGGAGGGCTACAGTTCATGGGGTCGCAAACAGTCGGACACGCCTGAGTGACTTTCATTTTCATTTTCTTTCCCTCATGGAGAGGAGTCTACAGCTGTGGTGGGACACTCAGGGCAAGCAGAGTGGGCAGGGCTGGGCTTTGTGCAGGCTCTGGGTGAAGGTCAAGGGCAGAGCAGAGCAGACATCCGGGCGCTTGTGCTGCAGACACACCGTGTGCGGCCGGGGCGTTTCCCTCTGGTTGGCCACCGTCTGGGTTTAACTCACAGTCTTCTGAAAGGAAGCGTGCAGTCTCTGGGGTAACTAAGCTGAAGACCCTAGTCCTGTCGTGGGACTGAGACCTTCTGGGGAACAGTGATGGTCCTGAAGTTGCCATGCACCAGCTGTGTTAAAGATGCAAAGCAGCTTGCCTGTGGGGGGCGGCCCCTGAGTCTGGGGGATGGTGGTGTCCACTTTAGCTGTGTCCCTGGGGCTTGCGTTCTTGGCGATGCCTGGTGCCCCTTGGACAAGCAGCCTGCACTCAGGGAAGAAGCCCAGCTAATGACCGCAGGATCACAGAAGGAAGTCTGCATGCTACTAAGTTGAGAGTCCAGCAGAGCCTGGGGTCTAGAGATAACTTTCTCTCCATCTGAGATGCTTCTAGCTGTTCCCCAGACTGCCGGCCATGGTGCCCAGCCCCCTGTCTACCTGTTGCTCAGGCCATGAGGGTCCTTGAGCTTCGCGGGGATCGCGAGAAAGCCCTAGGGACACTCAGGCACCCACGTGGCCTCCGCTGACAGAGAAGCCAAGGGCCTGAGGCCGAGGGTCGCACACTTGCTGGGTTCAGGTCAGCCGGGTGGCCGCGACTGGTGGCCAGAGTCACAGGCAGGCAGCCATCCCACCCGGGCCGTCAGCGCTGCGACCTTGCCTCACAGCCAGCTCTGGGCTGACCTTTCCACTGGGCGTCTGGCTCATCTTTCCCCGAGTTCATGGCGCTGACATTCCATCCCGAGTACTGACCTCCCAGAAGCCAGTGTGCACACCCGGCAGTGACCGAGGAAGGCGCCTGTCTCCCGAGCTTCGGGGGCCGCCCCCGGGCCACCCTCTGACCACTCCTGTGAGCTGGGCCTCACGGGCACCCACTCTTCAGCATTCCCTCAGGTCGCAGATCCCAATGGGCCCCCATGTCCCCTCCCACCCCGTGTCACAGCTGTGTCTTCATGGCCTTGACCGCAGGGAGCCGTGCCTCTGATCCTGAGACACGTGTGTGCACAGGCCATGTCGCTTGCTTGGAGCAGCTGTGTCCAGAGCTCACTGAAGCCAGGGCTTCAGTCTGTCTCCGTCCTTCGCCCTGAAGGCCCTGGGCTGAGCTTTCTCACCTTGTCTCCCGTGGGAACGGGGGGCCCAAGAGACGGTGCAGATAGACCTCTGTCCACACCAGGACCCGGCTGGCCTCGCCTCATCTCAGAGGACCCGTTGGCCTCCCGGCCAGGCAGGTGCTACAGCGTTCCCCCCATGCAGGCGGAGGACCAGGGGTGTCCGTCCTGGGCCTACAGCCCCTAAACTTCCGCCCGAAGGCTGAGTGGAGCTGCATGGGGCCGGGTGCAGGTGGGAGAGTGGTGGGGGGAGAGCCGCTGTGGTTGGTGGCCTGGCCAGTCCTGGGAGCTTGCAAGTCAGCTCAGCCATGTGGCCAGGGTGCCGTGTGGTGTGGGGGCTCGTGCGGGCACCTGGCTAGGCTTCTCCTGCTGTTACTAAACCCCAGCTTTGTGGGCTCCCTCACAGCTCCAGCCGGGGACGAGGGATCCCTGTTTCCAGCTCTTTCCATGTTAAACCTGCTGCACAGGGGAGCTGGGAGCTGGCCGCCTGTGTGTCCAGGGCCCTGCTGCCGGCCCCAGAGGGACGAGTTGGGGGAGGGGGCTTGGACACTCCTTGCTGTGGGTCTGGCCTGCGTGCCACTGGCCTTGGTGTCTGGACCTGGTGGTGGAGAGCCCAGGTGTTTGGTGGGGACTGGAGACTGTTCACCTGTAAAGGCCTTCACCGGGTCAGCACCATCAGCTGTCTTGACCGCCGACTGCTTCAGGCTGCTGCCCGGCCTCAACTCTGCAGGGAGGGGTCTGAGCTTAGAATGGAGTAAGGATGGGGGAGGGTGAATCGGAGGCTTGAACTGGTGGGAACGAACGTGGGCGCCCTTTCCGTGGGGGTCTGGGCCAGGAGCCCAGTACAGCCACACCAGGCCTCCCCTGCAGAGACCATCACATACGGCGGAATGAGGGGGTGGAGGGTGGACAGCGAGGGCCACCAGCCACCGAAACCTGAGGCAGCCTGAGTCAGGCGTGAGGCTGGGCCCCCAGGCACAACCTCGCGGAGCAACTTGGCAACTCCTGGTCCCAACGAGGTGCTCACACAGAGGTCACCCCAGGCCGGCCCCTGGGCCCCGAATGAGTCACAGCCCCAGACGCACAGTTGCCTGGACCAAATGCGGGAGGGTGAGCCACGGTCCTTCTGACGCAGCTTTCGCGGCACCAGGTAAAACCCAAAAGTGACCCGCTTGTTGGTTCGTTTGGTCTGTTCTGCCCGCCATCCATCGTCAGCCCAATCAGTCGGATCCCCAGGCCGGGTCGACCCAGCAGGGCCATCGCCATGGATGGCCAGGCCACCTCACAGCTCACACCCCACATGTCTGCCTTAGAGCCGTGAAGCCAGTCCATATCAGCGTGCCTGAGCCTGCGGTCGCTCTGTCTCTTGGGGTCCCCTTGGTGCTCCTGCAGAGCTGCCAGGCGGCACCCCCAGGATGGCTGGGGGGACCCGGAGAGGATCGGCCTCCTGCCCCATCGGGCTTGGCTGGAGCTCCTGGCAGCACGGACCTGAGGTCTCAGTGCCTGCCATGGTCGTGAGGTTCCGCCCCGAGCCAGGAGCTTGTCCTCTGGGACCCGGGACCTGGCACAGGTGTGTGGGGAGGCCAGAGCTTGTGCGCAGAGGAGGAAATGTTGCTCTTGCCGTTGTGGGCTTGAGTCCCCTAGTCCTCTGGTCCGGCCGCCCACCCCCATGGTTCCCTTCTGTCCTGGACTCGTACAGAGGTGCCCGCCCACCGAGGCTGGCAGCTCGGGCAGCTCCCCTGCCCACGATTCCTGCTTCAGAAACCATGCCCTGAAGTTATCCTGTGGGTGTCTGTGTTCACGGCTTGAATGTCATGTAACAAACAGAAGACAGTTTGGGCTTTGCTCTCTGGGTGGACAGCCTCTCCTGTGCAGGTGGGGGCGGGAGGGGCTCACGGAGCGTCCTCACCACAGGCTGGGCTCACGCCCATGCTGCCCTCAGGAGGCTCTGCAGGCGCAGGGGCCGCGTCTCCAAGAGGTCCCAGCCCGCCTGGGGAGGCTGCAGTCAGCTCAGGTGCTGGGGGTGCCAGATCGGGGGGGAGGGGGCTGGCCCACCTGGCTCACAGATGCCCCTGCCTCAGTGTGTTCCCCTGTGTCCCCCCAGTGTCCCCCTCACTGTGCCCCCTCCCTGTGTCCCCTCACTGTGTTCCCCTGTCCCCGCCTCCCCCTCCCTGAGTCCCCCATGTCCCCCTCACCGTGTGTCCCCTCACTGTGTCCCCGTGCGTCTCCCGGGTCAATAGACAGTGAGACCCTCTCTCTGTACCACGGCCCCACAGCATCGGCGCTCTCCTCTCACTGCCCCGCCTCCTCTCTGCTGTCTGCCTCCAGACGCCGTCCCCAGGCTCGGGGTCTCGCCGCCCGGCACCCGTGTGGGGCAGGTCTGCTGGCAGCAGCCCTTGGGCTGTGGGCTCAGCCCAACCCCGGCTCCTCCTGCGCAGTGGGAAACCTCGGTCCCCTCCTAACTGGACGTCACCTGACCGGGGGGACCATGCCGCCGGCAGGTGCTTCCAGGGCCGAGCCCACCCACCCACGTGCGGTGTGGACACTGGCCATCCTCCCGGGTCTGTCCATCAGGAGAGCGCCTCTTCTCTGCCTCCGTCACTCTTCTTGTCCATTCATCTCTATCTGGATGCCGAGCCTCCTGAGGAGAGCGGGCAGGTGTGCCAGGACCCCACCTCTGCCGCACGCTGCCTGGAAGTGCCCCCTGGGCTGACTCACTGGGTTCCGTCTCAGTCACTGTCCCGGGACCGTGCGGAGCCCCCAGGGTGGGCAGCAGGGGGGTCATCTCCTTGAGTACACAGGAGTTTCTTCCCAAAGGGCGCCGTCGAGATGGCCTTGTGCTGGGGCTTCAAGGCGGGGGCGACCCCGGTGTGCAGACACGGGAATACGTCTGAGCGAGGAGGCCCTGCTCGGCTGGGTCACCGAGAAGCCGGAGCTGGGGGCTGCGGGTGCGGGGGTGCAACCTGGGTCACGTCCACCCAGTGTGGTGGGGACTCCAGGACCCCACAGGCTCACGACCTGATGCCAGTGCCCGCGGCTGCATAGACGCCCGCCAAGGCAGGCAGACCAGCCGCGGCATTTCCCCACAGCACCTCCAGAGCAGGTGGGGCGGGTGGGGGGCTAGTTAAAGCATTCTAGGGGCACCTGAGGAAGGAGGTAAGCCCGCCCTGGTGCCAGGCTGAGGACCCGGCACGGGAGGGAAGCCCCGAAGGTGTTGGCTTAACCTACCAGACGTGCTACTCTGAGGCCCCAAGCCCTGCAACCGTAACTGGAGCCATCCGGGCCGTGCGTGTGCCGGAGCGGCCGCCGGGCTTGTCGGGTGACCTCAGCGCCATTGCTGCCCGGTCGGAAGGCCCCACCCCAGCGCGCCCCCTGCCACTTCCGATTGTCCTGCTGCCCTGCTCGCTAGGCAGCATGGTCCGTGGAGCCACAGCCTGGAGCCCCGGACCACCCCAGGCAGGTGGCCGGCTCCCGGAGTGGCCTCGCCCGCACAGGAGCCGCCTCACACCGGGCTTCTTGGCCGGCAGCAGGTAGGCGCATCACGGGTTCTGTGACCCGTGGGACTGGCGCCTCCGTCAAGGCACCTGGCCCGCTCTCCCCACCGCCTCTCTGGGATGTGGGGCTCAGGGCAGGAGCCCCAGTCAGGAGGCATGCAGGGCTCAGACCCAGTCAAGACATCTCCTGAAGTGGCTTCCACGTGGGGCCCCAGGCTGGAGGAATGGTGCTTACTGCAGAAGCCCTGGACTGTGGCTGCCGCTGACCACAGGCATGCAGATTGGAGGGGAGGGGTTGCCTCTGAAAGTGGTTCTGCACACGCGCTCAGACATGGGGCCCACAGGCACACCAAACCTTGGGGACCCAGCCTGGACTCGGAACAGTCCCGGGCCCAGCACATGCCCTCCCCTCGGGCTGGCGGTCTCTGCATTGGGCTGTGTCCAGGTGGGGAAGTAGCACACCCACTTGGGAGGGGTGGGGCTTGCAGACTCACCTACGGGCTGTGGGAGACCCGCCAGAAGGGGCACATGGAGTCTCGGGAAACCCGCATCCACAGGGCTGCAGGAGACCCGCAAGAAGGAGGAGACGGGAGTCATGGGAAACCAGCACCCTCGGGGCCACAGGAGACCTGAAGGAAGGGGGACACAGAGTCACGGGAAACCCACACTCACGGGACCATGGGAGACACGTACCCATGGGAGACCCACAGGGCTGCTGCGGGAACCAGGACCTGCGGGTGTTTCCCGACGTGCGATCCAACTAGGACAGCTGGCCCTTCTCCGTGTCTGACTGGCAGCCAGTGAGGCATCCCTGAATCCTGCCCCATGGCGTCTGGAGCCCCTCACACAGAGCTCTGGCCAACTATGCGCTCGAGAGAGAAGTCTCTCGCCCAGCAAAGGACCGCGAGTGCGGCGTGGGCACCGGGCAGGCCAGGGCTGCAGGAGTCGGCCTGACGGATGGAGACCGACCAGCACCGGGAGTGAGGATGCCTGCCATGCCCACACCTGCCATGCTGGACACCTGCTGTCCAAGGATGCCTGGACACCACAGCTTTCTACCCGACATGACTTTGGGGACGTGAGTGACCACCCTGGCTCTGCCTGCAGGAGGCTGAACGGTGGCCATCACCCGCTGTGCTTCTCCCTGGCCTTCCAGCTGCAGCACTGCCTGGGGACCCAGTGCCTCCCTGCCTGCACAGGCGGGAAGAACAGAAACAGGGCTGGGGATGGGCCACAGGGAGGGCAAGACCGAAGAGAACGACTCTGCTGGGCATCCCAGGCACAAGCCGGGACCTGGCAACACTGAGTGGGGTCATGCGCTCTCACGTCATTGTCCCCGGGTCTCAGCCACGCGGCCACGGCACTGCCCAGGCACACTGTGGATGGGCTTCGGGAAAGCCAGTCCTGGTCCTCCAGACTGCTGTGGGTTGCAGGCACCAGCCGTAACAGAGAACAGATGTGCACCCGCACCGGCTCGAGACTGTTACAACAAAGCTGCGTCTGAGAGAGGACCTTTATTTACTTAAGGCAGAGGCTGGGTGCGTGGAGGCCCACAGGCTGGGATGGTGAGGGGCGTTCCCTCCACGCGGCCCACCCCGCCGCCTGGAGGCCAGCAGCACACACATGAAGAGGCGAAGACATGATCAGGAGGGTCTGGTGACAGTTTGCTGTCCTTCCTCCATCCGCGCACGGCAGCGCCAGGCGTCTGTTGTGAATTCAAGTGTGCTGTCGCCAGTTGCTCTCCGGGGAACGCAGCCATCAGGGTGTCCCTTGTGAACATGTGCGTAAGAGGCAGGAACCAAGGAGAAATGAGACACAGGAAATGAGTGGGCGGGTGGGGTGGCCGCGGTGGAGCCCAGCCCACCACAGACCCAGGGCACGGGGCTCAGTGCCATCGGGACCTGGTCAGGCCCACAACCTGGAGGGAAGGAAGGAACCGTCCATTGCCTGTGGTGCCACTTCCCAGCCTGGCTTTCCGCACCCTGGGGGTACCAGAGGCACTGCGAAGGACCCTGTGGCCATAGTCATGCGTTTTCCCCTGGGAACGAAGCCGTGCGCGGGAAGGAGGGCTGGCATTCTTGCTGGTGTAAAAGCATTTCCTTGTCTAGCGAAGGCTTCTCTCCTGCAGCAAATGGACACTCGCCTTTTCTGTTGGATTTTTACTGACCTCTGAGCGCCATCTTACTCTCTACTCAAGTTCACCCCATGTCAGACATTTATCAGATAGGATGTCGGTAGCAGCAGAAACGCAGTAGTACATCCAAGTTAAAATTTTCACTTTGATTGCTACAAATCCACAGGCCCTTGGGTCCAGGCTTCTGCTGCAGCTCGCAGATGGGTTTTTATAGCACATTAGTGCCGCAGGAGAGTCCAAGGAAAACAGTGCTCTCGGCCTGAGAACCAGCTGCAGCTCTCCCGAGCCGATGACTCACGCCCTCGTTTTAATTGGGTGGGAGAACCAGGCAGGAGACACACAGGGACTCAGTCAGAGCACTGTTTGTTTTCGGAGGGTATCCTAGCCACAAGCCCGCCCCGGCGCTCCCATCTGCAGCTCATGTTTATTTAATTTTTTTTTTCCTCCTCGCAGTTCCAATCATAAAAACGGAGCCCAGCGATGATTACGAGCCTGCCCTCACCTGTGGACCAATGAGCCAGGGCCTGAGCCCGCTCCCCAAGCCTTGCTACGGCCAGCCGCTCGCCCTGCCACCCGACCCGGGCGCCTGCCTCATGCCCGGCTTCCCGCCCCGTCCGCAGGGCAGCGCCAGCCCCGAGCTCCACGACCTCTCCTGCGCCCCTTACGGCTCGGCCACAGCCGGCCCTGGCCACGGCCCCCTCGGACTTCCGCGGCAAGTCGGCGGGGTCCTCGCCAGCCAGGAGGCGCTGAGACCCTCGGGCGTGCCTCCCGGGCCCCCCCAGCCGCCGCCTCCCAGTCTGCTGCAGCCACAGGTGAGTCCGACGTCGAGCGGTAGCTGCTCCCCGGGGTGCCGGCCAGCGCTCTGTCCCCACAGCCCCTCCTCTCCGCTGCCGCCCGGGACCCGAGAGCCGACCCGCCTGCAGTCCTGTGGCCCAGCGCGCCCCTGCGGGACGGGCCGCCAGCAGCACCAGCCACCCGAGGTTCCGAGCAGCGAGCCCACCACCGCCCGGCCCCCGCCGCCGCCCGAGGTGCGTGAGGACAGTAATCGTAGTCTGGCCCCCATTCCCGTAACGGTCAAGCGAGAGCCTCAGGAGCTGGACCCGCTCGACCTGGACGACGGTAAGTGCCCGCCGCAGCAGGCGCACGCCCAGCCCTGGGCTGAGGGGCCCCGGCCTGGAGTGTGCCCACTGCCCTGGGAGTGTGCCTACTGCCCTGGGAGTGTGCCTGGCGTGTCTCACGCCAGAAGGTCCCGGCGGTCAGCAGTGCCACCGTTGGCCAGTGGGGGACGCCATCCCCGCCTAGCAGCTGCCTGTGCTGTGCATCCTGGGGGCACGTGGTCCCTGTGGCGATGTCAGCTGTGCTGACCACGGTCCCTAGAACACGGCCTCCACCAGCTGAGATGTCCCATGAGGACAAGAGGCCTCTTTGGACTGGGCTGTGGGCCCTGCTTGTTGCTTAGCGTCTGAAGTGCCTCTGTAGTTGCATGAACCATCATTAAGTGGTTAAATAGCTAAAAATGAGCGGCTTTCACTCTGTTCAGCTTGGGAAACCTTGTGTTCTGTGCGTGTTTGCTGTCACGTCCAACCCTTTGCAACCCTAGACTGTAACCCTCCCGGCTCCTCTGTCCATGGGATTCTCCAGCAAGAACACTGGAGTGGGTTGCCAGATCCAGGGGCTCTTCCTGATGCAGGGATCAAACCCACATCTCTTGTGTCTCCTGCACGGGCTGGCGGGCTCTTCACCACTGTGCCGCCTGGGAGCCCAGTGATCAGATGGGGAGGGGGGCAGCACTCCAGCGCACCCACCCAGCGCAGCGCCCACTCTGCAGGGGCGAGTTTGGGTAGATGTAGGGCATGCTTTCGGGATCCCTGCAGTCAGGTTGATGATGCAAACTTTCTAACATGAGGTCTTCCTGTGAAATGATGGCAGACGGCACCTGGTCGAGAGATTTATTCTCTTGCTTTGGGACAAAATGCCAGGGGCCCCCAGGTTTTGTCACTTAGGTGATTCAGTGCTCTTGTGGGCCCCACATGGCGCATCCGTGTGGGCGTCTGGCCTCTGTCAGCCAGCAGCCTGTCTCCCTGGTGTAAGTCACTCCCTAAGCAGGGTATGACCCAGCGCCCACCTGCCGCCCAGCTCCCTGGCTGCAGGGCTCGGGGAACCCGAGAACTGCAGGACAGTCCTGGGCACAGCCCCACACCCCCGCCCCCTGTCGGCCACCTTGGCCTTTCTGCCTCCACCGTTGAGGCTCCTGGCCTTTTCCCTGAAATCGGAGCCAGACACGTGGGCATCTTCCTTCCATGACTGCCGTGTCCCCCACGCCTGTGTTCTGCCCCAGAAACCCTCCAGGGAGAGTCGCTGGGTGTGTTGTCCCAGGCGTGGGTACAGGGCCCCCAGCACCCACCCTCACCCTTGGTGCCCATTCCCACCTGAGGTGTGGGTACAGCCAGACCCAGGGCACATGGGCCTTCCTGGTGGGGACACCTGGTCATAGCCCCCAGCCCAGTGACCGGGAGGGCCCCAGGCCTGGCAGTCCCCATCTGCTTGGGTGGATCCCGGGATCCCGGGCCTGGCAGGTCCCCATGTGCTTGGGTGGATCCCGGTGCCCTGGGCCTGGCAGGTCCCTGTCCACTTGGGTGGACCCCGGGCCTGGCACGTCCTCGTCCGCTCGGGTGGACCCCAGGCCTAGCAGGTATCCATCCGCTCGGGCAGCCTGGGGCCCTTCTGGTGCCTCTCCAGCTCCTTCCTCATGCGAGCTCACCGGCTCACGAGTGTTCTTGTTCCTAAATGCTTGCTTCACAGCAGGCACCCCCTTTGCGGGCTGTGTTTGTGGGTTCCTAGAGAGTCATCTCTGCTTACCCTGGTCCCACCCCGGGACCCACTTGCTCATGGGAGCTGCCATGTATACATGGGTCAGCCCCTTGTCAGTCCTCAAAAGACCGTCTGGTGCAGAATAAAGGCATCATCAGCATGGGGACCTGAGTCCCCAGCCTGGATACCACAGGGGTTGGGGTGGTTCTCACTGGTCCTCTCTGACCGGATGGTGACGGGGGTACACAGGTGTCATGGAGTGGGTGGGGGCCTCGAGGGGTTTCTGTAACGCTTGGATGACTTAAGTAGGCACCAGTAATCTAATCCCTCAATGGCCTCAACTTTACACGTCATATATGGTCGAAGTATCTGAAAATTAATTTGTGAAGAGGGTCGGTATCCAGGGGTATGCACAGTGCGGCCCCGAGGCCTGAGCCCAGGAGCATGCGCGGTCCCGAGCCCTGACCCCAGAGCCGTGCGGTGCAGCCCTGAGCCCTGTGGGGAGAGGGAATCTGTGGGCTGGGGCCGATCCCTGATTTAGAAACAGACCCCTGTGAAAGGTCTGGAGGGGGTTGGGGCAATGGTTGGAATTCACTCCAGGCCATGTGAGTCTCTACTTGTGTCTGGGTTTGAATTTGCAGCCCAGCCCAGAAAAGTATAGACATAGAAGATGGAAACAAGGGTGAACAACTAAATCAGAAAATTAGAAACCATTGGTTTCAAGCAGTCTTGACATTAACAAGCAGACACTCCATCTTTGTCGTTTGAGCCCAGGAAGAGGCAAGAAACGGGGGTGACTGACGGTACAGACCAGGGAACTAGGACGGGGCGGAGGGTGCAGCGGCATGTCCTCCCTACAGGACAGGGGAGCTAGCTCTGATGGCACTGGGGGGCCTGCTGTGCCCTCTCCTGGGTCTTTGTCCTGCGAGCCCTGGCACCACCCCCAGGACAGGAGGGCCTGGCGTTTGCTGCGGCTCCTGTGGGGAAGTCATCCTCCCACAGGCTCAGGAATGGAGCAACTGCGCGTCTGACCCCATGGAGACGGTTCAGGGCACTTCTGCCAGGTCGACCCCACAGTGATGGGGTGACTCCTGCCAGGCCGTGCACCCTCCGCACTGGGCTCTCAGAGGCTCTGTGCTGACCGATAGGAGTCGGGGCTATGTGGGCTCCTCTGGCTTCCTTGTGATGCTAGTGGTGCCGGGCCTGTGAGCAGTGAGAGTTCATTTCATGTGTGTTCTGGTGTTTTATTTAAGGTTTTTGTCTCCCAGAAATGTAGAGTGAAAAGGGCAATAGTAGGATAGTATGTCCAGTTCCAGGGAGCCAGGGCATTTGGAGCGCATAAGTGAATCTTTCAGAGACAGGAAAGGTGCCGTACCTTAAACAGGACGCCCATGCTCCGTGCAAAGTGAAGCCCTACACACAGCGGGTCCGTGCTCGTGCCAAATCTCCGTTTGCTTCCAAGACATGCCTCGAGTGAACCCCATTTCTTTGTTTTTCAGGTGTTTCTGCTGTTGTATCAATAGTATCTGGCCCATAAGTTACTTTGGTTATAATTGATTCTTTGGTTCAACAATATTCATGAAATTTAAACTTTTAATTTGGATTTCTCAATCATGGCGGTATCACTGAATATCTTTTTTAAAAAATTAGCTTTGTGATCTCTTATTTTAAATATGGATTGAATGTGTCATAAAAGCTACAGTGTTTCCTCGGTGATTTCCATGACCTGCCCCTCCCTGGGCTGAGCTACACAACCACCCAGCAACTCCCCCTCTGGGTGTATACATGGCAGTTCACACATGTGCACAGCGATCTGTGTGTCCTGTACTCGCCCTCCCGGTGTGCACATGGTGTTTCACACACGTGCACAGTGGTCTGTGTGTCCTGGACTCGCTCCCCAGGTGCACACATAGTGTTTCACATACATGCACAGCTGTCTGTGTGTCCTGGACTCACTCCCCAGCTGCACACATAGTGTTTCACACATGTTCACAGCAGTCTGTGTGTCCTGTACTCGCCCCCCGGCTGTGCACATGGTGGTTCACACACGTGCACAGCAGTCTGTGTGTCCTGGACTCGCTCCCCGGGTGTGCACATGGTGGTTCACACACGTGCACAGTGGTCTGTGTGTCCTGGACTCGCTCCCCGGGTGTGCACATGGTGGTTCACACACATGCACAGCAGTCTGTGTGTCCTGGACTCGCTCCCCGGGTGTGCACGTGGTGGTTCACACTCACGTGCACAGCGGTCTGTGTGTCCTGGACTCGCCCCCCGGGTGTGCACATGGTGTTTCACACACGTGCACAGCGGTCTGTGTGTCCTGGACTCGCTCCCCGGGTGTGCACATGGTGTTTCACACATGTGCACAGCGGTCTGTGTGTCCTGTACTCGCCCCCCGGGTGTGCACATGGTGGTTCACACTCATGTGCACAGTGGTCTGTGTGTCCTGGACTCACTCCCCGGGTGTGCACATGGTGGTTCACACACGTGCACAGCGGTCTGTGTGTCCTGGACTCGCCCCCCGGGTGTGCACATGGTGTTTCACACATGTGCACAGTGGTCTGTGTGTCCTGTACTCGCCCCCCGGGTGTGCACATGGTGGTTCACACTCATGTGCACAGTGGTCTGTGTGTCCTGGACTCGCTCCCCGGGTGTGCACATGGTGGTTCACACACATGCACAGCAGTCTGTGTGTCCTGTACTCGCCCCCCAGGTGTGCACATGGTGGTTCACATTCATGTGCACAGTGGTCTGTGTGTCCTGGACTCGCTCCCCGGGTGTGCACATGGTGTTTCACACACGTGCACAGCGGTCTGTGTGTCCTGGACTCGCCCCCCGGGTGTGCACATGGTGTTTCACACACGTGCACAGCGGTCTGTGTGTCCTGGACTCGCTCCCCGGGTGTGCACATGGTGTTTCACACATGTGCACAGCAGTCTGTGTGTCCTGTACTCGCCCCCCGGGTGTGCACATGGTGGTTCACACTCACGTGCACAGTGGTCTGTGTGTCCTGGACTCGCTCCCCGGGTGTGCACATGGTGGTTCACACACGTGCACAGCGGTCTGTGTGTCCTGGACTCGCTCCCCGGGTGTGCACATGGTGGTTCACACACATGCACAGCAGTCTGTGTGTCCTGTACTCGCCCCCCAGGTGTGCACATGGTGGTTCACACTCATGTGCACAGTGGTCTGTGTGTCCTGGACTCGCTCCCCGGGTGTGCACATGGTGGTTCACACTCATGTGCACAGCGGTCTGTGTGTCCTGGACTTGCTCTCCGGGTGTGCACATGGTGGTTCACACTCACATGCACAGCAGTCTGTGTGTCCTGTACTCGCCCCCCGGGTGTGCACATGGTGGTTCACACTCACGTGCACAGTGGTCTGTGTGTCCTGGACTCATTCCCCGGGTGTGCACATGGTGGTTCATACTCACGTGCACAGCAGTCTGTGTCCTGCACTCGCTCCTTGGCTGTACACGTGGGCAGTTCACACTCGCGTACACACTGATCCCTGTGTCCTGGACTTGCTCCCATTGACGTGGATCTGCTGGCAGCATTGTGAACATCCCTGAAGCTCCGGGGCCTGTCCCATCTTTTCATGGGGGGCCCTAAGTTGCTGACGTGAGGACCCGCTTTGTGAGCCAGCAACGGTCTCAAGGTGTCATTTGCTGCTGCCGGCCCCTCCCTTGTGTCCCCCCAGCCCACCCCGCGGCCTCGGCCACAATCGGCCCTTTCAGGCCCCTCCAGGGGTCTCGGGTTTCCAGAAGTCTCGATGTCATTAAAACAACAA
Source organism: Odocoileus virginianus (assembly GCF_023699985.2). Taxonomy (NCBI): domain Eukaryota; kingdom Metazoa; phylum Chordata; class Mammalia; order Artiodactyla; family Cervidae; genus Odocoileus; species Odocoileus virginianus. Next base: position 55,327,314 of record NC_069695.1, read on the forward strand.
GCAGGTGGAGCAGGCGGCCAGGCCGTGTCTGCCTGAGTCTGGCTTGCACCCCCCTCCCCCCGCTCCCCCCTTCTTTCCTGAGCTGGGGCTGCTCTGGGAGCGAACGCGGGCTTTCCTCATGGAAAGTTTTACTAACCTGGCCCAGGGCCCAGCTCTGAGGCCTCCCCACTCCTAGTGATGATTGAAAGAGTCTGGATCAAACACGCTGGATTGTTAGACGGTGGGCTCTACCTGCTGGGCAGAGGGTGCACTCGGCCATGCACGGGTCCTGAGGGTCAGTCCTTAGAGCACGGCGTCCGGAGACGGCCGGGGTGGGGACTACCATCAGTCTGATGACCCACAGGCCTCATCTCCCAAGACAGGAGTCCCGGGAGCAGAGCCCCAGCCCCACAACTCCCAGCACCGAGAGTCTGGAAGGGCACAGAGCCCTGTCCACACTCGGCCCTGGGAGCCTCGCGGGGACATGAGTCTGCACAGGGACCCTGAGCCAGGCTTCCAGGGACGCCATGCCCCCAAGGGTCAGATGGTGTGAGACTTCGGAATAAATAAATACCCTCCTGCCTGTCTAGATAGACCCGAGTGACAGCCGGTGACAGAGGGGGCCTGGACGCTGCCACTCAACCCCGGGCGGCGATCAGGCCTTGTGCTTCCCTGGTCCTGGCTGGTGTGTGCGTTCCTGCTGCACCCGCACCGCTGGGACATGCCCCTCGAGAAAGGGGGGAGGCAGGGGCCGCTCTGAGTGTCCGCTGAGTAAGGGCCTCTATAAATAGGCGTTGTGCCTGGCCCCTGGGATGCAGCCCGCTGGGCTGTGACAGCGAGCGTCTCCTGGCCTCCCGCAGCTCGGGTGACCCTGCAGCTTCAGTGTCTGCCGCTTGGGCCAGCCCTCAGATGCCAGATGCCGACGTGAGCAGGAAGTGCAGGCCGCCCGACTCTCATCCAGGGTTCTTCAGCCCAGTTGCTTTCTGGGCACTTGAGGGGCATCTGTTGGTTTGCTTTCAGCTAATGTGAACCTTCTCCCTTAATCCTAGGCCTTAGCTTACTTCCTTCTCTAAGTGGAGAATTGTTTGGCGTCACTAACTCGAGGGAAAGAAAGAGGAATCTGACCTGGGTGGGGGGTGGGGGAGGAGGCGGAGGGAAGAGCGTGGAGCCGGAGCCCCTTGGCTCCGCTTGGGCCAGAGCCTGGCGCTGGCCTGCCGCGCTGGGGCCCTGCAGCTGTGTCACGGTGCATGCTCCCTTGTGGGCTGGCCTCAAGGGGGAGAGCATTGGCAGGTGAGCGCGTTGGGACCCGAACGTGGTCTTCCTAGTGGATATGCCTCTGCGGAGAGGTGGGCGCCTTCCCAGGGGCCCTAGTCAGCGCCGCCCGGTTCCAGGCCTGCTCTCCACGTCTTTGCTCTCCGATGCCACACGTTTCACAGCTCTTCCTCACTGAAGAGCAAGCAGGCCTGGCAGGTCCTTTCAGACGCGTGAGCCCACACCTGGCACATGGCTGTGCTGTGACACCAGGGGAAAGGTGCTCAGAAACCCCGCTGCTGATGGGTGGTCAGGCCTGGGGTCTCTGAGGAGTGGTGACTGGGGCCGGAGGGCCCTGTCTGCATCTGCTGGACGCCTGTCTTTTCGAGAGCAGTGGGCGTGTGGCTGCCCTGCCTAGAGGGCCAGGCAGAGGGCCAACGGCGTGTGGCCCTTCTGAGCGACCTCTCTGATACAGGAGTGTCCCTTCCATGTGGATTCCTGAGGGAGAATGACCGCCTGCCACAGCCGTCCTTCGGGTCCAGGCGAGAACCCAGATGATTGGTGTTCTAGAAACTGTGTTCCCATCAGAGCTGTGTGTGTCCTACCTGACACACTATCACCAGCACGCAGAAAACCCAGACGACAAGAATAGCGCCAGCGCGTGGGCTGGGCTCCTTCCAGAGTGACTGTACATACAGTTTCTGTTGACGAATTCAGCCTCACAGCAGCCCTGAGCGGGCAGAACCGCCGATTCAGCCCCAGCTGACAGAGAGGGAGGCTGAAGCTCAGAGAGAGGTGTCACTGGAGCTGCTCGGAGCGTGGCAGGGACAGAACCGGGGTCCGCCGTGACCTGCCCGCCAACCCCGATGTAAGAGTCAGCTCTGGGCCCCTGAGGTCGAGCTGTGTCATTAAGATGCAGTGAGCGAAGATTCCCGCTCAAGAATCTAGCTTTCATGTGTGGACTCGCCTCGAAAGCCAAAGAGAAGTGTGGAGTGTGGTATGTGTTTCCTTCATCAGAGAATCTCTGTTATTCGTGGAGGCACTTTTTGATGACCCAAGGAGAAATGGAGGAAAGGCAGGACTTCCAAAGTGATGCAGAGAGGACCTTGGTGAGATAGCAGTCCCTAAAAGTAGTAAAAACACTGACACAACTTCCAGATCAATTATTCCAGAACCTGACAACAACCCAGAGGCAGAGCAAACTGGAAAGCATTTATTCAAGGGAACCTGGACCTTGGGAAACTAGATCTGTGGTGCTGTAACTCGGGGCTATTCCTCTCCCCCCACTCCATGGAGTGGAGCCACATAACCCAGTTCAGTCCCTGGTCAGGGGAACCATGATCCTGCAAGCTGTGTGGCATGGCCAAAAAAATAGACCAGCAACATGTGAGATGGATGTATTTGCAAAACAAGTGTCTGATAAAGGACTTACACTTAGAACATGTAAAAGCTGCGTATCTTAATAATAAGACAGCCAGTCAAAAACTGGGTAAGAGATTTACATAGACATTTCTCCAGAGAAGATACATGAATGGCTAATAAATACATGAAAAGATACTCAGCGTCGTCAGTCCTGGGGAATGCCAGGAAGACACCTTTTCACACCCATGAGAGATGCTGTGAAAAATCAGAGATGGTAGCAACTTAGAAGTGAGCACTCTCGCAGGTTACCAGTGGGGATACAAGGAGTACAGTCACTTGGGCCGTGCCTTCGCCAGAAGACCCGACAATCCCACGCTCAGACATCTGCCCAGAGAAATGAACAAATATGTACACATGAAGACTTGCACACAAATGTCCTTAACGGCATTGTGTGTAATATCCAAACATGTGAAACAACCTAAATGTCCATGGAACAGATTTTAAACAGTGTGCTGTATCCATACCCACAAGGAAGAATGAAGTACTGATTCGTGGTAGGACATGGTTGAACCTTGAAAACATGTAGAGTGAAAAAGCCAGACACAAAGGACCACATTTTATGTGGGTCCATTTATATGAAGGTGTCCAGAGAGGCAGCCTGGCCTGGGGACGTTTCTAGGTCTGACCTCGTGTGCAGCTTTGTTGGCGTTACTTACGGTTTTGCTGAAACACTCAATGTCAAAGGAGAGAAGTGCTTTGGAAGCGAAGGCGTGTGTGCGTTGTGCGTGTTTGCTTCTGTATGTGGAACACACACAACCTTTTTTCAGGCGCGATGGGAGAAAATTCTAATTCTATTTTTATATGACACAAAATAATGCTGATAGCAGAGTTTCTCTTGGGGAATAAAAATATGTGTGCGTCTCCATCACTTACTGTTTAGCTAAATAAAGGACTCTCTTTAAAGCAGGAGCCATGTGGGTCCTCACATCAGCTGGGCACAAAGCCTTGAGCCCCTTTACCCTTTTCAGTCTGAATTTTGACACCAGGTTCTTCCTTCCTTACAGATTACAAAGTGGACGCTTCCACACAGTTAAGAATAAAGACGGTCCATTCCCCCTCTCAAACATCCGCCCTTATCAGGCCCAGGGGACCCTGACTAATCACAGCCTGGTCCTGAGACAATGGGCCGCGCCAGCCTCTGGAGGATGCAGACAGTTATCGCCCAGAACCCAGGGCCGGCTCTCAGGCTCTGAAGCAAGGCACACAGTTCAGGATGCATCCTCGGCTGGGCAGGGGGCCTTATCAGCTCCAGCCCGCCCGCCCTCCCCTGGGAAGGCTTCCCCACTCGCCGTATCAGGCCGCACAGCTGCCGCTCTCCAGATACAGCCTGGGAGCGCCCTAGGCGGCGTGGGGAGACCGCCGTGATGCCCCGGCTCCGGCCGGCGGGCCTGGCAGGAGGAAGCAGGGAGGTGTGGCCAGGCAGGCCTGGCGTCCAGACGTGACCCGGGCCCCGCCAGCTCCCTCTGCCGCCCCCAGGGCTCTGAGGACAGCCCGTCTCAGGCCTCCCTGTCCTCTCTCCACGTGCCGAGCCTGGTTGGTTTGCAGACCACTCTGTGTCTCTGCAGAGGTTTCAACCGAGACTGGGCAGGGCCCCAGCAGCGGCCTCGGGAGTTAACTTCTCACCTATGAGTGTGAGTGAGGTTGGAGCATTCTGTACAGACAGGAAACTCACAGACCAAAGTCGGTGAATGAGAAGGTCACTCGGGTGGGGACACCCGGGGGGGCACCCAAGAGGTGGGGACACTGGGGGAACACCCAGGGGGGACCCCTGGGGGGGTGACACCCAGTAGGGTGGGGTCACCTGGGGGCGGGGACACTGGGGGGACACCCAGGATGGACACCCTGGGGGGGTGACACCCAGTGGGGGATACCTGGACTCGGGGTACATGGGGGGACACCCGAGAAGGACACCCCGGGAGTGGGGAGAGCCGGTGGGGAGACACCTGAAGGGGGGAGGTATATGGAGGGACAGCCGGGGCCCTGACACACTCCTTCCCCTCAAGGGTTTTCTCTGGGATCGTCTTTAGGACAGAGCCCCGACAAGACAGCAGCACCAAGATGACCTGGCTGCATTTGATGAGAGAAACCACACTTTGGGTATTTCCTCGTAACTGCCATCCCCAGACTCAGATTGGCCAGGAGGGGACAGACCACGTCACGTGTCGGGGCCCCCGTCCTGGCCGCAGGAGAGCCTGCTGTCTGCTGCTCTTGGCCGGGCTCCTGGCTTTCCCAGCGTCAGACTCAGAATCGCCTTTCTGTGCACTTTGGTTTTTTTTTTTGTCCACAGTAGCTGTTGCCAGCAAGCTGTAAACTACCGTATATCACTCAGGCTTAAGAACCTAAACTTTAGAACAAATTAAACTCTTGTTGACATTGTAATAAAAATCAGAATGGAAGGGGTGGCTCAGTAGAAGCGAAGTTCAATTATTTTTGTGGATTTAAAATTGTTTTCTGGGATTCGCAGGCTCCCAGGGCAGCAAGCGATTTCCTCTTGGCAGACGGTCGGTCGGAGGAAAAGCAGTGGTGGCTGCAGTGGTGGCCGCCGCGGGCCATCACCTGCGTGTTTGCTCTGGTGGCGCAGGGCTGACTGTGGCCACGCTGGAGACGCAGTGTGCTGGCCGTGTTGGAGGGGAGATGTGCAGGCAGCTTTAAGGCATCTTAGTTTAAGAAAGGAGCTGAAATCATGTATGTCGGAGTCCGTCTGTCACCTCAGTGTTCTGCTGGATGGAAGACGGCCCTGGGAGCACAGGCCATTGTCCTCCAGCACCCGTCCACCGTCCAGACAGCGGAGCGCAGCATGCCCTGCCCTGCCTAGCACCCCCCTGGGCCTGTCACCCCCGCCACACACCCATCACCCCCACACACACCCGTCACCCCCCCACCATACCCATCACCCCACACACACCTGTTACCTCCACACGCACACATCACCCCCATACACCTGTCACCCCACCACACACCCGTCACCCACCACCACAGCCGCCACCCCCACACACCTGTCACCCCCACACACACCCGTCACCCCCACATACCCATCACCCCACCACCACACCCATCACCCCCCACACACCTGTCACCCCCACATACCCATCACCCCACCACCACACCCATCACCCCACACACACTCCCATCACCCCCACACACACCTGTCACCCCACACACATCTGTCACATCCACACACACCTGTCACCCCCACACACACCTGTTACCTCCACACACACACATCACCCCCACACACCTGTCACCCCACCACACACCCATCACTTCCACACACACCCATCACCCCACCACCATACCCATCACCCCACACACACCCGTCACCCCCACATACCCATCACCCCACCACCACACCCATCACCCCACACACACTCCCATCACCCCCACACACACCTGTCACCCCCACACACATCCGTCACATCCACACACACCAGTCACCCCCACACACACCAGTTACCGCCACACACACCCACCACCCCCACACACCTGTCACCCCCACACACACCCATCACCCCACACACACCTGTTACCTCCACACACACACATCACCCCCACACACCTGTCACCCCCACACACACCCGTCACCCCCACATACCCATCACCCCACCACCACACCCATCACCCCACACACACACCCATCACCCCCACATACCCATCACCCCACCACCACACCCATCACCCCACACACACTCCCATCACCCCCCCACACACCTGTCACCCCCACACGCATCTGTCACATCCACACACACCTGTCACCCCCACACACACCTGTTACCTCCACACACACCCACCACCCCCACACACCTGTCACCCCCGCACACACCCATCATCCCCACATACCCATCACCCCACCACCACACCCATCACCCCACACACACGCCTGTCACCCCCACACATGCCTGTCACCCCCACACACCCATCACCCCACCACCACACCCATCACCCCACACACACTCCCATCACCCCCCCACACACCTGTCACCCCCACACACATCTGTCACATCCACACACACCTGTCACCCCCACACACACCTGTTACCTCCACACACACACATCACCCCCACACACCTGTCACCCCCGCACACACCCATCATCCCCACATACCCATCACCCCACCACCACACCCATCACCCCACACACACGCCTGTCACCCCCACACATGCCTGTCACCCCCACACACCCATCACCCCCCCACACACCCGTCACCCCACACACACCCGTCACCCCCACACACATCTGTCACACTCACACACACCCGTCACCCAACCACCACACCCATCACCCACACACACACCTGTCACCCCACAGACACCCATCACTTACCACCACATCTGTCACCCCCACACACCTGTCACCCCCAATACGTCACCCCCCACACACACCCGTCACCCCCACACACATCTGTCACACTCACACACACCCGTCACCCAACCACCACACCCGTCACCCCCACACACACCCATCACCCACACACACACCCATCACCCCCACACACACCTGTCACCCCACAGACACCCATCACTTACCACCACATCCGTCACCCCCAATACCTGTCACCCCCCACACACACCTGTCACCCCCACACACACCCATCACCCCCCACATAGCTGTCACACCCACACACCTGTCACACCCCACCATGCCTGTCACCCACCCACACACCTGTCACCCCCTACATATCTGTCACCCCACACATACCCATCACACACCCCAGACACCTGTCACACTCCTCCACACCTGTCACCCCTACGCACACCCATCACACCCCGCCGTGCCCACCATCCCCCGCACCTGCACCTGTAACCCCTGAGCTATGACACCTTCGCTCACCAAGATGGAGACAGTCATTCCCATCAGATCACACGTGGTTTCCTGCCACAGTGCTGCAGAGTCGCGGGCTGCAGGGAAGTGTGCGGATGGAAATTCGGCAACAGGCTCGCCCAGTGAGCCCGGTGGGCTCGCGAGCGTGGGCTGCCACCTGTGCTCTCCAGCAGCCTCTCAGTGTCGCGCCCCTGCCCTCGCCTGCCTCGCCCCCTTCTGCACCGCGTCCTGTTCCTCTCTGCGCAAGCCCAGGTCGGCTGTGAGGTCACGACCTCTGAGCTGTAAAGATGCTGATGTCCCCTGGCCACCATCAGTCAGTTCGAGGTGTCCAATCACCACCATCACTAAGTCTTCAGAGCCGGCGCTGGGGTCACCTAGGCTGCCTGGGGTGGTGAGGTCCCCAGTGGGTTCCTGACACAGAGGGCAGGAAGGGGGCCGCGGGCGAGCCTCACTCTGCAGATGGCGTCCAGCGCTTCCTGACTGGTAGGAGAGTAAGGAGGAGATTTAGAAATGCAGGACCCTCGGAGGAGGTTCCCTCATGGAGCCCTCCCTGTCCCTGGCTGCTTAGAGGCTTTAGAAACATGGCTTTTTCCCGTGGCTTTAGAAACATGCCCTTGGATCCCAGCAGTTTGTAACCCTGCCCACCACAGGGCTTTGCAGAAACTGGTGGGATTCCTGGGGCTTGCTGAATCTATAGAGTATTTGGATAAGACCATGCTCTTGTGCGGTGAGCTTTTCTGACAATTTGTGGACCCGGGGCTGTGACCAGTGGGAAGGTGCTGAGCTCGGAGCCCCACTCCTGGCTCAAGACTCCTGTCACTTCATCTCGGGTCTCTTCACGCCCTGTGATGGAAATAGGCCCTGATTTATCCCGAAGCTCAGTCGTCTGAATCCCACGTGAAAGCCCAGCACAGCTCGGGTATAGAGACAACCCGTCCAGAAACCACTGGAAGGCCTCAGTGATCTTCAGTCTGAGCTGACACTGTGAACAAATATCCTACCCAGCTTGTTCTCCACGTGCTGGTTCTTTGGTTTTGTTTTTTTGTTTTTGAATAGCTATATCAAGGCTTCTTCAGAAATCAGATTTAGATAGAACATCCCTGGTGGTAAAGTGGATTAAGAATCTGCCTGCCAATGCAGGGGACACAGCTTGGACCCCTGGGCCAGGACGGTTTCACAGGTCTCAGGCAGCTGCAGTGTGTGCACCACGACAGCTGGAGCCTGTGCGCCTAGGGCTCATGCTCCGAGACGAGAAGCCACCGCGGTTAGAGTGCAGTGCGCCACAGTCCATGCACTGCAACAAAGAGTCGCTCCCGTCTCTGCAACTAGAGAAAGCCGCCTGCAGCAACAGAGATCCAGCATGGCCAAAAATTAATTAATTAATGCTTAAAAGTGGTCCTCTGAAAGAAAAAAGAAATCTAATTTCGATAAACAGAGAAGGAATTAATGTTAAGTTTCCAAGCTCTGCCCCACAGAAGGAAGATGTGGTGAAGTTACTGTGGCCATGACTTCACAGCTGGAGAACGAGATCTCCGAGGCCTGCGGGGCCCAGACTAAGCCTCAGTGAGTCTCCTGGTGGAGAGTAGTCTGACTTTCAAAGAGGACAGAAATCAACCCGTGTCTGCAGATTGCTGGCTCTGCTGGGGCATTGCCGGGTAGTCGAGGCGCCTGATCGGATCAGATGCCTCGCCCCTGGGAAGTTAGAGTGGAGTCAGGGAGAGCAGGTTAAACAGTGTTTAAAATATAAATAACAATTCTGGGAGACAGAGCCGCGCTCTAGACGGCCCCCAGCAGCTGCCTGTGAGTCGTAGAGGCCAGTGAATCCAGGTTTAAGTTCAGGACTCTTAGAGGCCATTTCAGGAGAAGCAGAGATGGAGCAAAGCCTCAGGGGCTGTTGCTTCTCTGCCTCAAGTGGATCTCTAGGTCACATAGGAAGTTCAGTGTCGTCAGCATGGGGGATACATTTCCAGCCTTGATTCTGCGTTTGTCAAGTGCAGGCAAGGTCAACTGATAGAACCTCCAGCCTGTGAGACCCTCCATGGGGAGGGTCCCTGGCCCCCTGTGCTGTCCTCAGTCCAGGCGACCTTTCCAGGTGCCAGATGAAAACACAGGGGATCCCCTGCCCACTCCTCCAAGGAGTGTGGGACCCGGCCACACCCCTCTATGGGCTGCTACCTGAGATCTGAGACGGGGTCCACGGGGCCGGAATCGTGGGACCTGAGACCTGAGACGGGGTCGGGTCCGCAGGGCCGGGGTCATGGGACCTGGGACCTGAGACCTGAGACGGGGTTTGCGGGGCCAGGGTCGTGGGACCTGAGACCAGTCTGCAGGGCCGGGGTCATGGGACCTGAGACCTGAGACAGGGTCTGCGGGGCCAGGGTCCTGGGACCTGAGACGGGTCTGCAGTGCCGGGATCGTGGGACATGAGACCTGAGACGGGGTCCACGGGGCCGGGGTCGTGGGACCTGGGACCTGAGACGGGGTCTGCGGGGCCGGGGTCGTGGGACCTGGGACCAGGTCCACGGGCCAGGGTCGTGGGATCTGAGACGGGTCCGCGGGGCCGGGGTCGTGGGACCTGGGACCTGAGTCCTGAGACCTGAGATGCGTCCGCGGGGCAGGGGTCGTGCGGCCTGAGGCCTGAGACGGGGTCCGCGGGGCTGCTCATTTTCGTGGCCACCAGGGGCATGGCGTCATTACAGAGTCAATTAGAGTGCGTGCGTGCCGGTCCTGTTGATTTGATTTAGAGCGAGGAAAGCTCCAGTAATGTGCAATTACAAGAAACTTAATGGCCCTTTATACTGAAGGCAACTTCCATGGCACCTAATATACTTTGATGAATTACTCATTATGTGCAGTGTTGGAATAGTTTCTATAAAGATTAATAATTGGATAATCAATACAAAAATTCAATCTTGGTTTTTGCTTTTTTCCTACTCCAGGGTCAATATGTCCTGAAGATTATGGGACCTGTCTCATTTGCCCGAATTTTCTGCCTCCCTGCTTCGCTCTCTTTCCGATGTTTTCCAAATTAGGAGTTTACGCATTGATTACCAAGTTGGTGTTGCACTTTTTTCTTCATGCCTTCTGTGGTGGTTTTTTTTTTCTGTCCAAATCTTTATGGATCTGGTCTTTATGGAGTGAACAAACAGGTTCTGCTGTCAGTGGGTTTTGTCAACATGCAGGTACAGTTGACCCTCCAGGTGGGCCCGTGCTGTGAGGAGGTCGGGGGTTAGCTGGCGAGGCTGGCCACAGGACTGCATGTCCGGGTCACCCTGTGCGAGCTGGGCCCGAGCCGAGGTGGGGACGCAGGCAGACATGACGGCCTGGGGCCAGTGAGATTCAGGAGGGACTCTGGAGCCAGGAGGTTGGGCATACTGCTGTGTAGCGGCCGTGCCTGAGCCCTCAGAGACAAGGACATCCACCCCTCCATGCCCAGCATGGGGGGCTCGGGGCTCCAAGGCCATTAGTTGACACTGAACTAGGGGCACTACCCAGTGAACAGGCGAGAGGTCCATGCCAAGCCCCTGCCGCCAGCCTTGCCCCCCAGTGAGCAGCCGGAAGCTCTTAGCTGTCCGTCCACGGGCTGCCCGGGGCCTGCAGCACAAAACCTCTTCTCAGCGATTTGAACGATAGTTCAGAATATTCTAAAGGTGAGGAAAGCATGCTTTTCTGTCCACAGGGACGTGGGCATGGACTTCAGCACAGCAGCTCTAGAGACTTCTCTTCTGTGACACCCAGAAGGTTTCCTGTCTGCCCCCCAGCCAGCCCAGGGCTCCCTAGACGTTCGTGGGTGCCAACTGAGTCCCTGGCGTCTGCCTAGCATGTCCAGTCCCTGGGATCTTGTTAGAGTGTTCAGTGGGCCTGGATGGGGCTCGGGATCTGCCACAGGTGACACAGCGTCCCCAGCTGGCAGGAGCTCCGGGCCTGGGTCAGGCGGGGTAGGTGGCCAGTCCGAGCAGGGTGGGGTGATGGCCCAGTAGGGCACAGGTCCGCGTGTCGCTGGTCATCGTGGGATGGCGGATGCTGGGTCTGCCCGTCCCCAGCTTGCTTCTGACCCTGGTGCTTGGTCATGAAAGGGGACAGAAGGAACAGCGTGCGGGTCCCTGGCCCCTCACCAGGTTCCCTGCCATGGGGGAGGGGACAGCGGCAGTCACCCCTCTGCCCCGTGTTGCCTTCAGACGCAGTCCTCTCATTGGCCATGTGCGGACGCAGTCAAATCAGACGGACCTACTGCTGATGCTCGGGGGGGCTGAGGGCTTAATTCAGGGTCACGGTTAGCTTTGAGGCAGGGTTTCTCTTCCTGCAAACCCAGGTCTCCGGAGCTTCCTTCATGGGCAGTGTCTTTGGACCAAAACTGGTGCCGGCTGAGAGGTCATGGATCTTGCACCAGGCAGTCCTAAGAGCCCCAGACTCGGAGCAGGCACCTCTGACCTCACTGACCGCCCCGCCTCTTCCCCACAGAGAAGGACTGGCCCCATGCTGACTGTCATGGGTCCAGGGGTGCCTGCAACCGGGAAGGGGGCCCAAGCTCCCTAAGCCAGGGACGGGGCACGCCTGCCAAAACCACGGCGGCTCCTTGTCGAGGTCTATTTGTTTAACTTTACTTTTTAATTAAATGGGTCTCTTAATTGTTTTTATTTTTCCAACTTTGTTAATTGTCAGCATAGGAACTTCATCACTGGGGCAGTGTGTTCCCCAGTGGCACAAAGCAGGCCCGGGAAAAGTGCTTGTTGGTGGTTTAATGACCCCAGTGAGTAACGCGGAGCGAGCTTGGCGCAGCTAGAATAATGGCCCAGGTCACATGGAAGGCGTCCACCGCACACACCAGCGGGAGGCCAGGGGCGAGCGGGGACCCTCCCGTCACGTGGCCCCCACTCCCCACGGACGCTGCAGTTTCCACACGGGCCGTTTGCATTATTTGGAGTATTCAGGCTAAATGAGGAAGCGGCCATGGAGGCAGGACAATTATTCTGTTTTAATGGCTGGCAGCCCCGCGTAACAGAGGTGCCTGTCAGGGCCAACCCGCATCCAGCTGGGAGGGTCATGTTTTATTAAAACCGTGACTGTTGTCATCCAGCCCCTCTGCCGTCCCATTCTCTCCTTCCAAAAATAGCAGGCCCCGTGGCAGTGGCTTATTATGATTAAAAAGATAAAAATAAGTGAAGGCTGAAATAGGTCCAGGACACCCGAGGTAACACGAGAACTTACTTTTTAATGAAACTTGAGAAACTGTTTTATTTTCCACTGCCTCACAAAGCATCTCTGGAAAAAAAGAAAAAGTGAAGAATGATTTTAGTGCTCTTGCAACTCTGCATTTTCAGAATTACGGCAGTTGTGATGCACACGTGGCAAAAATCACCATTTTCAGCCCAGAGTCTCACAGGGCGACACCTCCTCAGGGAGGGACAGGGGCTGCGGGTGGACCAGACATGGTCACGCTGGACACGGAGGCCACTGGACCTGGGAGACTGCCCAGTGCCCACCTGTGAGGGAGGTGGACTTGCCACGAGGTCGCCTATTCTCAGGAAACTGAACACCCACACAGAGCCACACCTCATGCTTCCTGCATGGGGCACGCACTCCCCTGGTGCCTCTGCTCTCTGAACTGTGGCCTCAACCGTGTTGAATCATGGCTTAGCTCAAGTCCACAGAGATGCCATTAGTGACAACCGAGTGTGCCTGCCTGTATCCAGTGCAAATGGGGACACATCCATCCCATCAGTGACGGAATCAGGAGTGAACGTCCTTATGTCTGCGAGGACGCACAGCCACCAGAAAGGGCTTCCTTACCCAAGAATCACTAGGTTTGCAGGCAAGCACAGCAAACATGATCCGGAGACTTCCTAGAAGTTAGTTCCTTAAGAATAGATTCGGCTGAGACATTTCTGCTTCCGTCCACCTAAATTATCATCCTCTTAAGTTACTTACATACTAACTTTAGCCAAAGGTGCATTTTCTGGGAAAGTTAGCAAATACTTTTTTAAATTATCTTTTAGTTATAGGAATGGGAAAGAATATCCTTCCTGTTTTGTTTAGAAAGCTATTTTGGCTTTCCCTTAAAAATAAGAATGATTTTGATGACTTGTCCTCTAGAAGGATGTGTGTTTTTCTACCCCTTGGAGGAAGATGGAGGGAAGAAGTGATAGTTTCTCTTGTGCCATATACTTATTTATGTGCTGTATTTAATTTGATCATGAGCTTTGATGGAAAGTCATGGGAACTCGTACAGCATGGGGTGGTGCGTTCGAGCTGAGATGGGGACAGAATTCTGTGGGAACCCCTTGGGGGAGTCACCAAGACTTTCTTTGTTTCTTATATTGCTCTTGTCGAAAGGACAGTGATGCTCTAAAGAACTAGTTCTCTTCGTTAAAAAAGCAACATCACAGCATGTTGTAAAACCAGAAATGGAAAAAATGACAGTGTCCCTGCTGGGCTGACTAGTTTGCTAAGTAGTAGTAGATAAATACTGTTAGTTTTTAAAAATCCATAGTACAATTCGATTCCTTATTGGAACGCAACTATCAAAAAAGAGAAAGATGTTTTAAAGTGTATTGTATGTAGTTAGGTATGTAATTTGGAGAAGGAAATGGCAACGCAGTCCAGTATTCTTGCCTGGAGAATCCCATGGACAGAAGGGTCTGGCAGGCTACCGTCCATGGGGTCACAAAAAGTCAGACATGACTAAGTGACTAACACACACAGAGGTATGTAATTAGGCATTATATCAACAAATACTTTTTTTTTATTGACACAAAAGTATTATTTGTAAGGCATGGTCTTTATCTGAGTAAGTTAACTTGAAAGCAAGGATTAAACCGTGAGGCGAGGTTAACATTGCTGAGCTAGATTCTTACTCTCTGAGCCCAAACCCAGGCCTGAGAAACCAGGGTGGGAGCTGTGTGAAGACAGCCGGAGGCTTCTGGCACCTGCTCCTCCTGGCCCTTCCTGCCCCGTGCCTGCAGCAGGAGGGCAGAGCCCGCCGCCCGTGTGAACAGGCCACTGTCCTGCGTGTCCCTGAGCCCGTGTCCAGCGAGAGCCCAGCAACACTGCTGGTGTCTGTGACCCACTCGGGGACGTGGTGATGTCATTAACCCGAGAAACCTACACGGGCCCTCTTCTGACAGGACAGGGATCCACGCGGGACGTCAGGAACGTGGAAACTGAGAGCGGAGGGGCCGGGCCCACGTCCCGTCTTGTGTCTCGTGGTTGAACCCAGACTTCTCAGGGGCTTTAGAACAGGGCGGCCACCCCTCACACAGCTGGTCAGGCTCTCTCTTACCGGTGGCCGGTAACTGAAAGTTCCCCGGAAGGCACTCAAGCAGCTCTGCTCCCTCTGCAGAGGCCGGAGGCGAGGCTGATGGGGCCTCCTCAGCCGCCGTCCCGCGGCGCGGACACAGACCAGACCCCAGGGCCTCCCAGCGCAGGCTGCGGTGAGCCAGCCCGCGGTGAGGCGACCGCTGTGTCTCCTGCCCTCCTGGTCCCGTCCACAGCGATCCAAACAGTGATCACCCCAGGGGGCTGGGAGACACCGCGTCATGCCTCGCCTATCCCCGGCACAGAGAGCTCGAGTCCAGGAGGGGTCTGTTCTCCATCTGACAAGACTGAGTTGGCGAGTCACAGGGCGGAAAGGGCCTCAGGCATGCCCGTGTCTTCATAGCAGGACCTTCAGGCCCCAGGGAGCAGGCCGCTCCCTCGGGGAGCTGGAGGCCAGGTGAGGATGCCCGGCGGCCTGTGCAGCCCTGGCCCCACCGCACTCTGTGTTCTGACTCTGACCACGTGCCGTCCTGTATCTCCCGGGGTCTCGAGGACCTGCTGGTGTCAGGACCCTGGGTTTTCCATTGTACTCATTCTTTCCTCTCTCAGAGCAAAGTGATACTACTATCACCATGTTCAAAGTCCCGATTTATTCTAGAGTCAAACCCAGAAGCACACATATTGCGTCTTCACTTAGGGCAGGAAGTGGGGCACTTGGTGATAAAGTCTCGGACAGATAAGGTGGGGACGCTGGCGATGAGGAGCCACCTCGGGGCGGCAGGAATGAGAGGTGATCATAAGCAGGAGGGAAGTGTGGATGGTGGGCAGCTGCCACTTGGATGTCAGACCTTAAAACTGGCCAGAGCCTGCTGGAGCTGCAAGAAGCCAGTCTGGCTGGGAGCAGCTCTCGGAGCCCCTGCCTGTCGGCGCCATGCACGGGCACCACTGCGGGGGCGGGGTGCTGTTTCTGAGGCTCCTCCTGGCCTTGGACCCGCACCCACAGCGAGGGGCACCTGCAGGCTCGGCTGCCTGCAGTGTGGGAGCCGGGGCTGGCTGTCCACGTGCAGCTCCTCCAGGTCAGGGGAAATGGTCAGCACAGAGACCCTGTGGATTCCTTGGTCGCCTGCAACATCTCTCCCTTAAAAAAAAAAAGTTTCTAAAGCACAGAAAAGCAATACAGGAAAAGTGAAAGACAGTCTTTCTGGCTCAAACAGTGCACTGTGTGTGTATGTGTGGTGGTGGGTGGGTGTGGATTTTTTGTTTTGAAAACATGCCATGGAAAAGGAGACAAAAGACTGTGGCCTCAGCCTCTCTGGCCTCTGTGTTCTGAGCACCTTGTGGGTGAGGACGGTGAGGGTCAGGGGCAGAGAGGACCTGGCGGGGGCCGACCCTGAAGGAGGGCAGGCGAGCAGGGCTTTGCCAGCCTGGCCGCCAGGGTCCCTGCCCCTGTGTGCATCTCCCCAGGCTTTCCGACTTTCATAGTCAATACTGAGAAAGAGCAGGTCACGCGGCCCCGTGGAGCCCGAGGGAGCAGTCTGGAAGCTTCCAGACCCGCGGTGTGTGCAGGTGGGGAGGGGCGGCCCCAGGCTGAGGTCACCAGGTCAGGGTCTCAGCTTCTCACCTTCTCTCAGGGGCCAGGATGGCTGAGCCTCCCCACCTTTACCCCCATAGGATTGCTGCAGGATCAAGAGTAATACACATGCAAGGGCTTAGAAACTAACCGTAGGAGTTGGGTAAATAGTTTGTTCATTCCTTATGATCTGTCTTGAGATCTGTAGTTGCATTCAGAAACCAAGAATTCAGAAACGTGGGAACGTTTACTTAAAGGTCAGACGTTGAAAGGAGAGAAATATGTAAAAAACTACTCAGACTCACGATTCCTTTTAGGTTTGCTCTGTTCTCAAGATAGTCACACGGAGCCCACGGAGGAAACCGCAGGGACGAGCCACGGTGTTTCAGCACAATGGGAGGCTCTGATGCCAGCTACTCTCAAAGCGGTGTCAAAAGAAAGCCAAATAGTTTACTTTAAAAGGACTTTTCACATTATTAGTGAATTTGCACACTCATTTATGAATAGCAGAGACATCTTTCTATGGTTTCAGGAAGGATATAGTTAACATTTACCAATGTCAGTCAAGTACAGGTGAAAACTATGTGCTTTGTACATGTTAGTTTTGGTCTTTTTTTTTAAAATGTAACTTCCTTTTCACTCAATCCCATATTTATATAGAGAGGTGGATTTGTGTGTGGGCATCAGATACACATATCCTGCATCTATATCCCAGATTAAAACAACAATTCAAACTGCCACATAAGTTTTAGGAAAAAAACAATAGTTTCCACCTCAGGAGCATTTTAGAGAAAAATTAAATATAAGGGAAAAAACCCTTCTTATTAAATTGTGGTATAACAGCTCACCACATCCTGTTGCAGGGACATCTGACGTGAAACACAGCAAAGGTTCCTCTTTCAGGTCCCTCACGATCCGGGAGGGTCACATGTTACCTGCAGTTCAAAATACTTCTGTAAAGAAAAAAAAAAACCTCTGTGTCGGTGGAAAAGCTGAATAAGAAGGTGGAAATTATCAGTAGAGAGAAGACATTGTAGGAAACCGTAGGTGTCTTTGGCACAACCATATCAAAGAGAGAAAGCCACCCCCGAAATAACCCACACGGAGCCCCGGGGCTGGGCCTGATGGGGGCTTGGACCCATGACCTCACGGAGGGAAGATAGGAAGTCGTGGCCAGGAGGACCTCTCACCCTCTGTCGAGGCCCCTCCACCTCAGCCCTACCCTGACCTGGTCTTTCTTTATCCATCTGTGAAATGGGGCCATCATGGCTTCCCTGCAGGACTCCTACCCAGACTGTGTCTGTGGAAGGGAGTGAGGTCTGAGCGCCCACCCTCAACCCCGGGGACCCTTGTGGGAAGCGTCATCCACTGGGGGTTTCTGGTCTTCCACCTTTACTTTGGGCAGCATCCTGGCTCAGGCAGCAGTGCTCAGGGAAGATGCAGGAGGATGTGTGTATAGGGGTGGAGGGTGGGTAGTTCTTGTGTCTGTTCCTAAGAGGAATGAAACACTGTGACCCCAGCCTGCCCTTTCCAGTCGTGGACAGCACTGGGTCCCGCCAACAACTTGTCGACAGGGGGCTCATCAGAGACCCCAGCTGACGGCGATGGGCAGGAGCTCTGCTCCCACCCTGGCCCCTGTGGCTCTCCTAGGGGCTCCCCACAGGACCAGGCCTCACTCAGAGCAGAGCCCTGCACTGGCCTCCTGTCTGGGCCCAGCATGTCCGGGATATGCCTCTTCACTACACCCCCACCCCCACCACGGGCACCCCCTTAAAGGTTCAGGTGCCCCAGTAGGCAAAAGGGGAAGCCCACCACTGAGGTTTCTTCCCCTTTTATCTTGTCAAACAGATGTTATTTTTCCTGTGGTCTCTCTAACCCTGAGTAAAGATTCTCAGCTACTCCACTGACTGCCTTACTAACCCTCAGAGCTCCCTCCCAACCCCCTCACTTTTACCCCTCAGATGGGGAAAAAATGGAAACAGTGACAGGTTTTCTTGGGTTCCAAGATCACTGTGGACAGTGACTGAAGTCATGAAAGTAATAGATGCTTACTCCTTGGAAGAAAAGCTTTGACAAACTTAGACAGCATTAGAAAGCAGAGACATCACTTTTCAGAAAAAGTCCATATAGTCAAAGCTATGGTTTTTCCACTAATCATGTACTAATGTGAGAATTGGATCATAAAGACAGCTGAGTGCCAAAGAATTGATGCTTTTGAACTGTGGTGTTGGAGAAGACTCTTGAAAGTCTTTGGACAGCAAGGAAATCAAATCAGTCAATCCTAAAAGAAATCAACCCTGAATATTCATTGGAAGGACTGATGCTGAAGCTGAAGCTCCAATACTTTGGCCACCTGATGTGGAGAATCGACTCGTTGGAGAAGACCCTGATGCTAGAAAAGATTGAAGGCAGGAGGAGAAGGGGATGCAGAGGATGAGATGGTTGGGTGGCATCACCGACTGAATAGGCATGAGTTTGAGCAAGCTCCAGGAGTCGGTGAAAGACAGGGAAGCCTGGCGTGCTGCAGTTCATGGGTCGCAAAGAATTGGACACGACTGAGCAACAACGACATTACCTCTCAGGTCTCTCTCCCAGTTCCAGTCATTATTGCCCATCAGATATTTTTCAGCCATCTATTCCTGATCTTACTAGACTGCTCTGAGATTTCCATTTTCCTAAACCTGGGAAGGCAGAGCTGGATTCTGAGTGGTGTGACTGACCTCCACCCCCACCCCCTTCAGGTGAGGTCGAGCACAGTTCCCAGTGTGAAATCTTTGCCTTGAGGCAAGACAGCTGATTTCTGTTCTGGGATGGAGCTGGCCCCACCACCTCCATTACCCTTTCTCAGTAGTAGCTGTCACCCAATGGGAGGGACCCTGACCTGCGTGGCCCCAAACCTGCTTCTTTTCTCGGAGAAATTTAGGCAGCCCCACCAGGCCCCTGGCCTCGGGTTGCTTTAGGACAAAATGAGGTCACGGTCAGGAAAGCGCCCCGTAAACCATCGGGTGCCCAGTGAGGACAGTGTGAATGGCTCTTCCATGCCCATGCTGCCACAGGGTGCCCGCCGGCCCCTGTGTGTATGCACCGCCCACCCCCGGCACGTACGCTCCTCTCTCCCGTACACTTTCTACCGTCCGCAACCCCCTCCAACTCCCCATCTGCGCACCCCCACCCCGCACATATGCCCTCTACCGGTCCGTGCCCCTCCGCCACCCCCCCATGTACGCTCTCTCCCGCATTCGCGTCCCCTCCACTCCCCATGTACACTCTCTGTATGCGCTCTCTCTGTCTTTAGTTGTTCTGCACAGTTGGCCTGGGGCAGAGACACCCTGGGTGCCATTGAGGCCCATCCTGACCCAGATCAGACCTCGGAGAGACTCGGATCCTGTCTTTTGTCAGAATGACCTTTGGGGCAGCGCTTGGGAGAGGTGGACTAGACTTAGTAGACTTAGGAGCACAGAGGCCAAACCTGGAGGAAACAGAGAAGCTGCTGGGCTGGGAGCCCATGTCCCCCCACCTTCCCTGCCCCAGGCCCTCGGGGACCCATGAGCCAGGCAGGGGCATGTGGCCTTACCCGCCTGCCGCAGCGCCTGGGCCCAGGTGCACTGGCCGAGGGCCGTGGAGGCAGCTGCCGCCTATCCAGCATTTCCCGCACGAGGCTGGCGCCATTGGCAGAGGACCTGTGACCACCTGTCAGACAGCCGTGTCCGTCCGGGCATGTCCCTGTGGGCCGCTGCCCGGCACCCCCACCCCCCACGTGCCCCCTCCTCTGGAGGAGCCGGGCTCCGGGGTCCACAGGGCCAGCAAGTTCTGTTGTCGGTTCCCGTGACACAATTCCTGGTTCCCCACTGTGCTTTATTATTGTTATTCTTAAAAATACTTGGCGGGTAGGGGGGTGTTGAAAAGCAGTTTAGGGAAGGGAGTGGGCTCGGAAACGCGCCCCACTGATTGCTCCGGGAAGCCGCCCTCGGCCCGCCGGGGCCTCGGCAGAAACACATGGTTTATCTGGCGGCAGAGGGGAGCCCGGGCAGTTCCGTGACGCGAGCACGTCCCCACCTCTGAGCCCTGCGAGCGGTGCCGACAGCCTCCCGGTGACATTTCCCATCTGTGCCGTCGGGGGTAGGGGCGGACGGAGGGAGGTTGCCGGTCCCTCCCGAAGCCTCTGCCAGCTCCGCTCACTTCCTCCCCAGCTGCCAAAAATCACAGGCCAGTGGTGGACACGGACGAGGCAACAGAGGTGAAGGAAGAGCCCTGAACAAAGGGAGGCTCAGGCCGGGCAGTCAGCCCTCCTTCCCGAGCTGCCCTGAGCTGACTGGCCACAAGGCCGCAGCAAGGGGCCCACGGGGCTTGTGCTTCAGGCGGTGCTGCCACGGCCGGGGTTTATCTGTTGGTTTTGCAAACCTGCATGAGCGCAGATGGCGTCCTGCCCTGAGTCAGCCATCAGAACCTGACGCAGCCCCTGGTCTCAGCCCAAGTACTGGCCCTGCCGTCACAGCTCCGGGTCTGGGGCAGCCGTGTCCTGCCGGCTCAGGACTCATTCTCAGGGCACAACTTTTCACAGGCTGAACATAACTGAGTGATGGGATTTCTGGTGTTTACGTAAACTTGGCGTGTGGAGTCCTGTGTCTCTGACTCCCTCTCTACTTTTGTTTTCTTACAGTAAATGAGATAATCCGCAATGACCTCTCCAGCACCAACATCCACTCGTAGTTGGCAGCGTGGACTCTCAGAGGCTACGTGGTGTCTGTCTGTTCCACGGTGATGACTCTGAGTCAACAAATTGAATCCACACCTGGTACCACTGGGAGCTTCTGCCGCAGTGAAGGCTCAGGTCACTTGTGCAAAGTAGCCCAAGGAAGGAAGGACCGATCCCTCTTCTGAAGGAAAGTCACCTCAAGAAGGAAATGAAAGTGGGTGGGTGGGGGGAGCACGGAAGACAGACCTCGTGACACTGCCCTCGTGGCCTCGACCCGACATGGCGGCCTGAACCCAAGCCGCGCCCTTCAGGCACGCTGGATTTTTCAGTGGAAGTGCCTTATTTCAGCAGACCGCAGCAGCTGGGCACTGTGGAATCAAGCACTGACATGGCTACCAGGAGGGCATTTGTAGGAGCAGAAGCTATAGGACGTTTCATCATGAGGCTTTATCCTTTGTATAACTTAAAAGAATACTGGAGGACTGGGCATTGTGAGGAAACCCTACCATGTTTCCTACTTTCCCACCTCTTCCTGGGCTGTGACATACAATTCTGTTGCCTTACTCAGTGCGCTTCAGAACTGCTCCAAAGTGTCATCTCAGATCTCGTGACTACCTTCCCTCCCCTGTGTTACTCAGACCATAGGGTTGTTCATTGTAGCATGTTAGGATTTTGTTTTTAATCTGGCTTCAAACATAGCACAGGTAAGTTGAATAGCACAAGATAGGTTACTGGACAAAAAGAGAGATCTCTCTGTCTTGGGATAGGTCTTGCATTTGCATGTGTGTACATATATAGGCATATATTTATGGTGAACATAACCGACATGGTGACATTCAGTCTCCACCCAGCAAGGGTGTCCGTGTCAGCAATAATCAGTATCCGTTTTGGAAAATACACCAGAGGCTCAAGATCCAGCTCCCCATAGCCACATCCGTGGGGGCGACCCCCGGCCCCAGGAGGTCTGTGTCTCGGGTCTCCTGCAGTTAACCAAGCACTTTAGAACCAGGAGAGGTGCATCCATGATATCGGCTATTACACCAAATGGCAGAATTGGAAAGGAACTGTAAATATTGTTACAGAAGGAGTGTAATATATTTGTTCCACTGTAAGATCATTCTTTTCACAAAAGCCTTGTAACTGCTTCATCTGAGGAAACCATTACCAAAAACAGCGTTTTACTATGTGGTGACTGTAGTGTTTCCAGACTAGTTACTGTTAACATAGGTTAGTGTGAGCTTTACTACTGCATTTTGTACCCATAACAGCTTATTACGCGTTATTGCTAGCCGTGACCTGTTGTTTCACATAACCAAAAAGCATGGTTTAATGAAAACACGTTTAACCTGATAACTGTGCCTTAGGAACTCACGCCCCCTGCTGGAATGTGGACGAATTGCACCCTCGGGGGAGGTGACACATCCTGTCACCAAACTCAAGTGTTTCAGTTGGGAAGGCGCTCTCCCACGGAAAGAATTATTTTTAAAATGTTGTTCTGTACGACTATGTCTTACTTGTTTTTTAAGTCACAGAAACGAAATCCTGAAAGCCATATTTGTAACATTTGCACATTACTGTGAAGAGCTGACGGTATATGGCTTCCTGTACATAGCGCCCCCCAACCCCGCCTGGAGCCCTGTCCTGCATTTAGCCTCCTAGGAATTGCATGAGACGTTTCTCGGGAGACCGTCCTACAGAAAGGAGATGTTTGATACTGTGTTAGCTCTCTTTGTAGGTAGAAAATAGATCCAATAAAGCAATATTTTTCTTTCTTTTTTTTTTGCTGGACCATCTTAGTCGGACTGTGAGTCATTCCATGCATGGAAAAATCTTCTTTGTTCCTAAGCGTGTTTTCTGCTGTAGGTCCGTGTGCTTGTGTTTGTAGAAGGGCTTCCTGTCATCCAGCTGCACGTGTGAGGCGTGTTCTCGCCTCCTTACATGTATCAGGAAGGCCACCCTGGGAGGCGTGGATGTTAGTGGCGTCCCCATTGCTTAGATGGCATGTCAGAAATGCTTCTCCAGGCCCCGTGGAGAGGACCTCCGCTTCTGCCAACATTTCTGTCTGGAGGCAGAGCCAGGTGAGACCTCCCACACTCATACGTGACCTGCTATCACCTTCACAACGAGGCCTGTGGCCACCTGGCTTGGCTGTCTCCTCCCCTTCCCCACCCACATCCCCTACTTCGGGCTCAGGTGGGGACTATCAGCAAGTTGTCCTAAGGCAAGGGTGACACCAGGAACTTCCAGGGGACACTCCAGGGCTCAGTGCACTGAATTGCGGAGATACTGTTTTGCATTCAGGTCTTTCAAACTCAAGAATTCCTGTTTCTTTGGCCAGAAGGTTTACAGATGGCAGTGTACGTGTGTTAGTCACTCAGTCGTGTCCAACTCTGCGACCCCATGGACTGTAGCCCACCAGGCTCCTCTGTCCATGGAATTCTCCAGGCAAGAATACTGGAGTGGATAGCCATTCCCTTCTCCAGGGGATCTTCTAAAATCCTAGAAAAATCTCATCGATGCAGTTAGCAAGAGTCCGTCCCACCCAGTTTCTGTCCTGTCTGAAGGGAGCCCAGTGGTAACGCCCACAGGAGCTCAGGGAATCGAAGATGCGTGGGTCGGCTAAGGTGGGGGAGGACCGTGGGAGGTGACACTCGGCCGGCGGTCAGCATGGGGTGGCCTCAAGCCTGGGACTCCGCTGGAGAGCTGGGTCCCAAAGCACATCCCAGAGGCCACAGGGCATGCAGAAGGTCACAGCTCATGTCCACCTCTCTGAAGGACGTACTAGAGGCCGTTAGTTTCAAAATGAGTCTCTATAAGCCCACCCCCACTCCCAACAATGGCATTTTATATTCCAGAAATGAAAACCTTTATAACAATGGTTTCTGCAAAAGAGGCTGAAAAAGTAAAAGTGAAGTTTCTCAGTTGTGTCCAACTCTGCAACCCCATGGACTGTAGCCCGCCTGGCTCCTCCATCCATGGGATATTCCAGGCAAGAATCTTTGGAGTGGATAGACATTCCCTTCTCCAGGGGATCTTCCCGACCCAGGGATCGAACCCAGGTCTCCCACATTGCAGGCAGACTCTTTACCACTTGAGCCACCAGGGAATCCCTCAAAGGAGTCTGGGCCTCTGCAAATACCCGTTTACTGAGTTTTCACTCCTTTCATGTTGCTTTTGAATAAGAAGGAAAGCATCCCACCACTTGTTTCTGGCAGGCAGCTACCGTGCTTTGCTCAGGTGTGTAGACTTGGAGGCCAGGTCACCTCCCAGATGCTCCTGCACTGTCCTGGGTGACCTTGGCCCTTCAGGAACCTGGGCAGGTGCAGCCCGGGAGCCGCTGACTTGGGACACTCGGGGCAGCCTCATGGGGGCATCTGCTGACTTCCCCCTCCTCCCCTCAGGCTTCCCTTGGCTCCAGCCTTGCCCCAGCCCGAGGCAGTGTGAAAAAACCTGATAGACATCCAATTTCTCCTTGTAGCCAGTGCAACCCGAGCAGAACTCGCCGGAGTTCTGAGAGACCCCTCTCTGTCCGAAAATGTCCCCTGATCCCTGCAGCCCCCACCCTGTCACACAGACCACCCACCCCACCCCAGGACGTGTGGGCCAACCCCAGTTTTAAGGAGGGGCCATGGGGCAGCTGCTTCTGCCAATCGCCAGGGTGCAGGGCCCCGGCTGACGACACTGCAAGGAGGGGTTTCCGCACCCTTTTATTACATATTCCTTCAGAGACAGGCTCCATGTTGCAATAAACTGCTTGGGTTGTTTGGAAAGGAAAGACAGAGAAGACAGGAGCAGTTGAAGCTGAGGAAAGCAAGGCCAGATGTAGGGAATCCACAGAAGATGAGATTAGCTGCTTTCAAGCGTACAACCGGGATTTAGTGCATTCACAGTGCTGAGATACCTCAACTTCCTTCACTCCAAAAGGAAACCCTGCACCTGTGAACAGTCACTCCCCACCCCCTCCTCCAGCCCCTGGGAACCATGATAATTCTGCTGTGTGAATCTGTGTGTTCTGGACACTTCTTGTAAACTGACTTGAACAACATGGCCTCTTTTACGGGGACTTCAAGTTCATCCACATAACGGCCTTTATCAGAGCTTCATTCCTTATGGCCTAATACTGTCCACTCTGTGGATAGACCACACCGTGTGTCCATCAGGCAATGGACATCTGGGCTGTACCCACCTTTTGGTGACTGGGAGTAACACTGTTGTGAACATTCGCATATGAGTTTTTGCTCCAATCCCTGTTTTCAGTTCTCCAGGGGAACGCCTAGGAATGGAATTCCTGGTAAATTGGTAATTGTGTGTTTTACTTTTTGAAGGACTGCTTTCCCTTGCTCAATTTTTAGATTATCCATCCCTGAGACAGACTCTGGATCACTAACCTAATTTGGAATCACATATGTGAAGCACATCATATTTATACTTCTTTATGCCAAAAAAATTAAGTTAGCGCTAAGATGACTAAGTGCTCGTTTATGCCCCAGCAGAAGGCAGCTCCTGCATGTCTGCCTCCAGCCTCTTGGGTGGAGTCAACCCGCCCTGGTCCTGCCAGTGAACTGGGGCCTTGCTGTGCATCTGAGTCATTGAGGTGGTGCCAGCCAGGCCCCAGGTCACGTGTGTCTGTACTTCACACGTGCAGACGACAAGACCTAGAAGAAAGCCTCATGGAGGCCACGCTGCCGCACCCTGTTTCTGAAAGAACCGAGCTGCTGCAGGCGTCTTGCACGACGACCTCCCTGCTGATGTGCGCCAGCCTGCCAGCAGGGCCGCACACACATGCTCTCACACACGCACTCATTCACTCACACACACACAGACACGCACTCACACACACACTCACACCCAGACACACACACACACATGCACTCATTCACTCACACACACACACCCAGACACATACACACATACTCACACACAGACACACACACACACACACAGACACCCACACCCACCCAGACACACACTCGTTCATTCACACACACACTCACACCCAGACACATACACACATACTCACACACAGACACACACACACACATGCACACACACCCAGACACTCACACCCAGACACATACACACAGACACAGACACACACACAGACACCCACACACACATGCACACACACCCAGACACTCACACCCAGACACATACACACATACTCACACACACACGCAGTCATTCACTCACACACACACTCACACCCAGACACATACACACAGACACACACTCACACCCAGACACATACACACAGACACACAGACACACACACACACATGCACTCATTCACTCACACACACACACCCAGACACATACACACATACTCACACACAGACACCCACACCCACACACACATGCACACACACCCAGACACACACTCATTCACTCATACACACTCACACCCAGACACATACTCACACACAGACACACACACACACAGAGACACAGACACATGCACACACACCCAAACACGCACTCATTCACTCACACACTCACACACACCCAGACACATACACACATACTCACACACAGACACACACACACACACACACATGCACACACACCCAGACATGCACTCATTCACTCACACACACACTCACACCCAGACACATACACACACACTCATACACACACAGACACCACACACACACTCATTCATGCTCACACACACACATATACTCATACCCAGATACACACACACCCAGACACACACACACTCATTCACTCACATACTCACACACACTCACATATACACACACACATACACACCACACACACACACTCAAACACACTCATATCTACATACACATACCACACTCAAACTCACACACTCACATTCACACATACCCCGCAGAATCTTCGTCTCTAGCAGCTGCCGTCTTTTGGAGGCTATGACCACAGGATTTAAGCGTCACGGCCTCCACACTGTTGCAGGGAGCAACTCATGGTCAAGACTTCATAACAAGGGCGTTTGTCCTCAGCTGCCATTCCTCCTTTTTTTCCAGAGGGAAAGCACTGATGAGCATCTGTTTAGGGGAAGGTTAAGTCCCAAGTGGGAGGCGGGGGCTGGGGCCTCCACACCCCTGCCCTCACGTGCGTGTTGGGTCTCCTGTGCTTGGGGTCAGCTGGGCTTCAGGATCTGTGGGCTCACAGTTCTCATCTAAGTGGAGCAGTTCAGCCACAACCTCTTCCAGTGTCTCTGCCCCTCTGGCCATAGCTCTGATCACACACCCGAGGCTGCACAGAGTCATCCATAGTTCACAGCACTCACTTCTGCAAACTTTTCCTGTTTTATCTTCCGTAGCTTTTTGTGCTTCGTCCTCTTCGGAGGCATCTAATTGCTGTGACTCAGGGTACCTTCAGCCCTGACGCTACAGCTTTCAATACAAGTTTTTTTGGGCATGTCACTCTGCCCTCTGACTCCTTGCATGTGTGGGAGACAGTTATAAAAACTGCTTTTATATCCTTGTTTGATAACTCCATGATGGGTGTAATTTTTAGTTGATTTTTATCTCATCTGGGTTGCATCTTCTACTGGTTCTCTCCAGGGTCAGAGATCAAACATGAATTTTTGCCTCACTGAGCATGGGTCATGTTCTGTGTTCTTACGAATGCTTGTTCTGGGGAGCAGTTAAGTCACTTGGAAAGATTTGATCCTTTTGGGTCTTCCCAGGTTATAAATGTTTGACGGAACCAGAGCAACACATGGTCTATGGCTAATTTTTCCCACTCTCAGAGCAAAACCCTCTGAGGATACTCCCTAGTGTCCTGCGAAGTATGGGGATGTATACACACCATGCATCAGCCTGGCATGGTCTCCGAGTATTTCTCCCTGTAATCCTTTAGGACTCTGCTCTTCACCAGACCTGAGGGGACTCCCTCCTGCACCTGTGTGCATGAGGCCTCAGCCATGCGGGTCTCTGAGCACCGCCTCTGGGTGGCTCGCTCCTCGGGGTAATGCTCCGACTCTTCTGGCAGCCATGTGGCAGTCCCTCCAGCCCCAGCTCCTCACTCCGTGAGGTTCTGCTTGCGTTGCCTCACCACACACGGCCTGGAAGCACCCCGCAGGCCACAGG
Source organism: Odocoileus virginianus (assembly GCF_023699985.2). NCBI lineage: Eukaryota > Metazoa > Chordata > Mammalia > Artiodactyla > Cervidae > Odocoileus > Odocoileus virginianus. The sequence goes on from NC_069695.1 coordinate 55,355,380, forward strand.
CTAAGCCATCACAGGGTCCCCCTCAGGGTCACTGTTCTTCACTGCCTGATGGCTAACGCCTAATACGTTTCATATATTTTTCCTATTTTTCACTCTTGTCAGTGGAGGGTAAATTTGGTCCCTGTTAGCCCATCTTGGCTGAAAGTAGATGCTCTGATGCTTGATTTTTCAAAGCCTCTTTGGTAGGCCAAATTTTAGTCAGAGAAGTAGTCAATCTCCCATTTTCCCTGTGTTTTATATCATATAACAATAATGCTATTCATGTAAAAGCTGCATGTCTAGCCAAGAGTGACTTGCGATCACCAGATATGCCTTGGGGCCCCATATAATTTTAATCGGAAGGGAAAGCGTCAAACAGAGGCTGAAAAACAGCTTTCGCTGCCAAATATGCTTTTTACCTGGAAGAAGAACAAAGGAATCCCAGGGAAGAGACAGAGGTTTTCATGGAACAGAGGTTCTCAAGCAACAGAGAAGAATGACCGTGTCTGTGTTCAGGTGGTGATGTGGCCCCCGCCACGCATGGCCCCCTGCCCTGCTGTCCCTGGGACAGGAAGACAGGAGCTCGCAGCCACGGCCTCACCCGGGTCAGAGCCGCTGTCGGGCTCGTCCCAAACAACACACACCCAAGACTGATGGGGCTGTCAGAGCATCCAGCATCACACCGTGAAACAGTGGTTGCTGAGCTCCGTGGACACAGCCACCTTCCGTGCTTTCATGTTCTGTACCTGGACACGTATCAGCTGCGGCTGCCTTAACGTGAGATCTGGAGCAATTAGACACTAATGATATTTGACTGGTTCAAGTTCACTTCTAGACTTTCTAGTGGGAAAGGGGTTTGTGAGCAATTTAATTCCTTAAAATAAGAATGAATGCAAGCAGTGTTAACGTCTTTGGGAACATTTGTTGTTTGCATGCAAATAAGGCTGCTAATTATGAGATTTTTTTTTCCTATTCATTGTAGTAGGCCCAGCAGGACTTAGACTTGAAAATATACTATTAGCCATCAGCCCCTGTAACTACATGTACTTGAAAGGAATAAGGTAAAAAAATTTAAAGCATACCCTCTAATCCAAATTTCTCACTAATCTCTATGCACTCTATTTAATCTAGATAATAAGAGTACATGGACATTCCCTGGCTGTCCAGTGGCTAAGACCCTGCGCTTCCACTTCAGGGGGCAGGGGTTCAATCCCTGATCAGGGAACTGGGACCCCACAAGCCTCACAGTGTGGCCAAAATAAATAAAAAAATAATAAAAAGAAACAGTACATGGACTCATGTATGCAATTTAGACACTTTCCCAAGTGATTTTCAAATGTGCTCTATGTCATTTGCTCCTCAAAGCCATTCTGTGAGGGAGGGGGCAAGACAAATCAAACCCCCAGTCAACAAGTAAAGTTCCTGAGGCCCCAGGGGAAAGTGCTTCTGTTACTGTGGGGCAACAGGGCTTTCTCCCTGTGCTCCTGCTTTGAGGATAAAGAACCTGGCATCCATCTACCACCCCACCTACCCATTCATCCACTGACTCATCCACCCATCCATCTATCCACTAACCCACCCATCTATCCATGCACCCACCCAACCACTGACCCATCTACCCATTCATCTATCCGCTGACCCACCCATCTGTCCACACACCCACCCATCTATCCACCCACCCACCCACCCACTGACCCATCCATCCATCCATCCATCTATCCACAGACCCACCCATCCACCCACCTACCCAACCACCCATCCACCCAACCACTTACCCATCCAGCCACCCATCCGTCTATCCACAGACCCACCCATCCACCCACATGCCCATCCATCCATCCACTGACCCATGCCCTGTTTGCCACCCACCCTGTGTTTGGTGACCCTCCTTTGCTGGGGTCATGGACCACGCCTGCTGCCCCCTCACTGTGTCTGGATTCAGGTTCCTTTGCATCTGTTGATTGCAGTTTCCCAGCAGACCTGCATCCGGCTGGGACGGTGGCCCAACAGTCGGTTTCCTCCAGCCACGCTCCTGTCACCAGCCACCCCCACCCCCATCCTGGATGCCACTGACAGATGGCCTGGTATTCCCCTCACATGGGTTTCCTGGTTATTCTTGGAGTCAGAGCAAAGCAGGAGATGGAGGCCATGCCTGTGGGTCTCGCTGACCTCGCTGCCCCTGCCTGGACCTTCCGGATGGTGCGACCCTCAGGGGAGAGGCCCTGGGGAAGGAGTGTACTGTATTAGGTGACTCCATCAACTGCACACGTAGGATGCACGCATTTAGGACGCTTGTGCGTTGTGATGGGGACGCAGGTACCAGGCTGAGGGGACCATGGTGCTGGGGCTTGAGAAGGGAGGGACTGAGTCAAAACCCGGTATTTGTAGCCCCAGGGCTTTTAGGTTGAGTTACCCAGCTGAGTGACTGAACACACACCCAGCAGCGATTATACTTTAACTGCCTTCTAAGTTTCTGTGTTGTAGTACCTGACATTCACAATGACCCAGAAGCTGTTTGCAGGCATCCAAAACCTGCCCTGCAGAGATGAGGCGTGTTCAGAGCTGGTTCTGGAGAGGTCCGTGTGGGTCCTGCGTGGGTCCAGGGAAAAATCCACATGTGCTTGCTGCTCTGCCAGCCTCTGTCATGTTCTGGTCTCTTCTCTCAGGCCCAAGCCTTGCCTGCAGGCTTCCCATCTGCTCTGGGGCCCCCATCCCCAGGACGGGAGTCAGGGCAGGCAGGCAGACCCAGCTTCTCCCTGGGGAAGAAGAAGCCAGCCAGGCCCGCAGGAGGCAGTGGCCAGTAACTGTGGCACCCATACAGGTTCTGAATCGAGCAGATCCAGCCCGAGCCTCATCCCGCAGCCTCAGCCGATGCAGCCCAGCTTCCGGTGAGTGCTGGCTGTGTGGACACTGGGGGCACCGCTCCCGCCCACAGAACACCCTAGGGTGGCTGGGCAGAGCCACCACCCCCAGCCCACAGGGTGGGAGTGGGGCCGCAAGTGGCAGGCTGCTCCAGAAAATGAAAATATCACGTCTGGTGGCAGAGCCGTGAGAGGCAGGCCTTTGTCTGCAGGTTTGATAGGAGCTGGGGGCTGAAGAAAATCCTGTGGTGGCAGGCACTGGGGGTGTATCTACAGAGACATCTGAGGAAAACCTCCAACAGAAGAGTTTTATATCCCATTAACTAGGAAACCCATTAACCAGATCATTTATTTCCTGATTATTCCATTAAGCAAAACTTTCTGGATTATGTTTTGATGGGCTGTGATGAAACCCCAGGCAGCATTTCTCTAATGCGGAGGGTGGGGGCTCTCCCCGGAGAACAGGGGAGCCACCTGCCTTGGCACTGGGCTGGGAGGCTGGTGAGGCCCCGGCCAGGGTGGTAGGGGTGATGCCGGATGGTGACCACAGCCAACTAGGCCCTGGCGGGAGTTTGACCTCAGAGTGTGAGCAGTGGTGGGTGTGCTGGGCCAGGAGGCCGTTCAGCTCTGGAGTGAGCGGGAGGCACCCCGGCTGCAGGTGGTGTCGGCACAGGTCTGGCATCTCTCGAGTCCGAGGGCGACTCATCCCGGCTGCGTCATGAGACGCATTCACATTTGTGCCCAGGCCCCTCTGGGCTCCAGGGACGAGTCTGGTCTTGTTCGGCCCATGGGACCCCTCCTCCTGGCAGGGGAAGGGTCCCCAGGCCAGCCCTCAGCAACTGCACATGGGGCTGGGAGTGGTCCCAGGGCCTAGGCTCAACGGACAGTCACCCTACCTGTCGTCGGTGCACAGACAGAGGATCTGAGTGGCCAGCGGGGGCCGGGGTGGGAAGGCATTATCACAGAAGAAAATGTACCCAGCTCACTGAGCAGGGGAGGTGAGCAGGGGCCCAAGGGAACAGGGGACCCTCGCTCCTGGCACAACCCGATGGCTGAGGGGGTGGGAGGGTGGGACCACCAGCCTTGCCCCGCAAGGCTCAGTGACTGGCCGTCACCCAGTGGGCGATGTGGGTGTGTCCATGATGGGGCTCCTGCTCTGTCCTGGAAGCTTCTGTGCCAAGGCCCCAGTCCCCACCATGCACGTTACTGTGATGTGGCGAATGGGGCCACGTGGCCTCACCGAGTTCACTGCCCTGGAATGAGGTGCCAGGAGCCTCAAGCTCCACACACAGTCAAGGTCAAGCCTTAAGCTCCACACACAGTCAAGGCAGCTCGAGGTGGAGGAGACAGGGGACAATGGCCCCCTAGGCAGCCAGCTTGACCCCACACTCTTGATGCTGATGAAACACAGGTCTGTGCTGACCCAGCTAGGTGTCTACACCTCCTCCCCTGTACCTGAGAAGACAGGTGCAAGCCTCAAGGTCATGCAGACCATGCTCTGACATATGAAGCCAGCTTACAGGGACCTGGGGTGCTGGGGTCTGGCCTGCCACTCAGGCCCCCCTCTCATGTGGCTAAGGGCAGAGCTGATGCCACGGTCTCTGGGCTCTGTCCTCTGCATGGAAAGAGCAGCCCCACAGGCAGGTGGCCCTGGGCCAGGAAGTGTCCAAGGCCACCGCGTCCTGTCTTCCTCTTCGAGAGAAGAAGCTGCAGCCCTGGGGTTGCGCTCATACCCTGTGCCCCCCGAGGTGGCCAGCTGCCTGTCCCCGGTCAGCAGGGCCCGCTCCCCAGCCCCAGCACTGTCGTAGGGGCCCCACACCCTGCCGAGGTTGCTGGCTAGAGGCCCCAGGGGTAAGGAAGTGGTGTTACTGACGGCCCAGAGAAAGGGGAGGTCAGGCCCCAGGGAGGGTGAGACAGGCCAGAGGCCACCAGCAGGGATGGTTCTGGAGGCTGAGTCAGGGGAGGAGCCACAGGTGCTGGGGTGGGAGGGAAACGAAGGAGAAACCTGGGTCCCTACACAAGCTCAGCCCCAGGACCCGAGCACGTCCACCAGGGCTGAGTTCCCAGGGCCCCTTGGTCCTAGCGGAGCAACTCCAGCTTCCCGTTCCTCCAGCCTTGGCCTCGACACTGCTCACGGGCCCCTCACGGGGGGCCGCCGTTCCTCCCACCCCAAGGCCCTGGGCGGGCACCTGTCTCCACCTGAGTCCTCCGCCTGCCTCGGCCCGGCCTGTCCTTCCAGCTTTTGACCAGAGCCCCTGTGCCAGCCAACCACCCACCTAGGTATTTTTTCCCTCGAGAAGGCATTGTTTATTTTATATACTTTTGGTTCTGTTTTGCCTGTTCTTTGTCACCTGAATCTCCTGCCAATCCTTTCAATACCTCCTGTTGGGACCTGCCCAGTAACTCTGGCAAATTGGTTCCAATTAGTACGATTGTAAACCCGTGGGCACCAGGCCCTAACACAGGTGCCGGGCTGGGGGAGGGAAAGTAGGAACACGGCTCAAAGCAAGAGCAGGCGCCGGCATGGGCTGTTAGCTCCCTGGGCCGCCTTCACCCATCCCTGTGCCGGGCAGCTTCAGCCACGCAGATCCCGCCTCATGGGTCAGGGGCTGGGTGGCCCAGCCCCTCCAAGCCGGGAGGGGGTGTCTCCTCCTGGTCTCTCCCCCAGCTCCTGGTGGCCGCCTGAAACCCAGGGCATCCCTGCTCCCTGCCTCTGTGGTCATACGGCCTCTTCCTGGGTGTGTCCATGTCCAAATGTGCCCTTTCCTCAAGGGCTGCCCTCATGCTGGGCGCAGGCCACCCTGGTCCAGCATGAGCTCATCTCAGTCACGTGTGCAGAAGGGCGCCCTTGGGTACCCCGGGGTCGGGCTTGAGCGTGTGTCTGGGAGACACCCTCAGCCCTGAGGGGCCCTGCCTACGTGCTGCCCAGCCGGTCAGCCTGGCCCAAGGGCCTCCATGCTGCTCCTTGCCCCCTGCCCTCCACCCCGCCCCAACCCTCCGCCTGGGCCTGGCCTCCACTCCGCCTCTGTCTCCTTTTCATCACCGAAACTGAATATATTTTCACCTTTCTTGGTAACAGGACAATCCACCACAACTGAAACCACTCCAGTTAGAGAGGACAACGGAGCGTGAGTGTGCTCTGCCATCTTTCTTTCAAGCCTTCATTTAATCTCCAGAGAAAGGTGAACAGCCAGGCAGGACCTCTCTATGAAATTACAGAAACAAAGGCTGGCTGCCCTGACGGGCTCAGGCATGTCCCCGAGCTGGGCCTGGGCCCCAGCCTCCCGTACCCCTCTCAGACAGAGCCACATGGAATGGCGGCAGGCCGGGAGGCTCTGAGCTGGAGGAACAGGGACTTTCTCTGACGTCCTCATCACCTAGCTCTGCGCTCTGGCTCCAGAGCTGGCAGCCAGTTGTCCCTGATCACCTGAGGCCGGACACTGCCCTGTTGCTCTTGTGCTAAGTCCCTCTCGCGTGTCATGCCTTGGAAGACGTGGTCCGTGTTTTCACCAGGTCCCGAGCAGGTCTGCCTGCCCTCATCCAGAGACGTGCGGCTCCAGAGGGCCCACAAGCCCCAGGGTAGGGGAGCCCATCCCCATGCCTCGCTGAGCACATAGAGAAGCCCGAGTCTCCCCATCTGAGACCCCAAGGACCCCACACCGGCATCCTGGGAAGCGCTGGTCCACAGCCACCCTGTGGGCCCTTGTGTCTCCCCGTCACCCCCGCCGTGGGGCCGCTCTGCCCCATAGCTCACCAAGCCCCCGCCACCGTGCATGGGGCTCAACCAGCCGTGACTCAGCCCGGCAGGAATGTGTTCTTTGGCACTGGCCCCGAGGAGCTGGCGCTGGCATTGCCTCTGCACACGTGTGAGTCCCGACCGGGCGGCTCTGGTCTGCCACCTCCCAGGGGTGCAGCGGGGGCCACAGGCGCCGTGGGGGCCCAGGTGGGCCCAGCCAGGATGGTCCTCCAGGGCCGGAGGAGCTGCTTTTATAGGATTAACAGCGACACCTGCGAAGTGGAGTGAGCAGAGAAACTCATGCCGACTTTGCCAAAGGCCATCCAGGCTTTTGTCTGGTGACTTCAAAATTAGGCAAACGCAGCGCTAGATGTACCTGCAGTGTTTGGTGGGGCCAGTTTCAATGGTCACACCCAGGCAAACACCTGCAGCGCCCGGCGGGGTGGCGGCTCCGTGACTCACGGGACCGGCAGCCGCCCACTGAGTCACCACGTCTGAGCCCGCGCCGGCTGGGCCGTGAGAACCGGCCTCTCCCAGGTGGACTGGCCTGGCCTGCCTCCCCACGGACACGGACGTTCACGGCCACTGCCTGCACTGCTCTGGCCGAACCAGGTGAGGGCTTGATGTCTGCTTAAACAGCCGATCCCGAGTTACTGACCTCTGAGCCAACGTGCGGACGAGTAAACTGACAGGGGCATGAACATACACGAGGAGCCGTGTCAGGAGCAGCCCGAGACGAGGCGCGTCACACGAGGAGCCGTGTCAGGAGCAGCCCGAGACGAGGCGCGTCACACGAGGAGCTGTGTCAGGACTCGAGACGAGGTGTGTCACATGAGGAGCTGTGTCAGGACTCGAGACGAGGTGTGTCACATGAGGAGCCGTGTCAGGACCCGAGACGAGGTGTGTCACATGAGGAGCTGTGTCAGGACCCGAGACGAGGTGTGTCACATGAGGAGCCGTGTCAGGACCCGAGACAAGGCGCGTCACGTGAGGAGCTGTGTCAGGACTCGAGACAAGGCGCATCACACAAGGAGCTGTGTCAGGAGCGGCCCGAGACGAGGCGTGTCACACGAGGAGCTGTGTCAGGACCCGAGACGAGGCGCATCACACAAGGAGCTGTGTCAGGAGCGGCCCGAGACGAGGCGCGTCACACGAGGAGCTGTGTCAGGAGCGGCCCAAGACGAGGCGCGTCACACGAGGAGCTGTGTCAGGACCCGAGACAAGGCGCGTCACGTGAGGAGCTGTGTCAGGACTCGAGACGAGGCGCGTCACACGAGGAGCCGTGTCAGGAGCGGCCCGAGACGAGGCGCGTCACTCGAGGAGCCGTGTCAGGAGCGGCCCGAGACGAGGCGCGGGAGTCCCGCTCCCACCCCGGCCGCTCTGCAGGGGCCGCGTCCTCTGTGCTAACTGGGGGGAAGGCTCACTCCTGAAACTCCCCGCTATGAGGTGAGGCCTTGGATGGTGGCATGTCGAGGCCCTGCACCAGGACCCGCACCAGGACGTGAGTCCGGCTCCCTCCCCAAGCCACCTCGGGTCCCTTCTGTCCCTCGGTGCCCCTGGCCTCGGGCACTGTCCCCATCCCCCCATCAACCCTCCCAGCAGCTGACGACGCCAGAGCTGGGTCTCCAGGGCCTTCGTGCTCCCACACCCTCCTCCCTCCATGGGTGACACCGCTGCCTGATCCCAGTGTCCTTCCCCACTGAGCCCCGTACCCCAGGAACCGCTGCCCACCCACCGCGTTCACACCCTGAGATGGGGCCTCTGCCTTCCCAACTGTAGTTAATGGCTGGAAGGCGTTGGTGGGGTTTTGAACCTCGCTGGAGGATTGTCCATGCCAGCCTCCTTGAAACCACACCATCCAAGAGCTGGCTTAGCCTCTGAGGAACCTTAGAAATTCCAGCATCATCTAATGTGCCAATTCATGCAGAGGACTCTCCTGGTGATAATCAATCTTATTCGAAAGCTGCCCTCCGGCTTCCATGGGAGATGGCCCTGTGAGTGCGGCAGCCACCCACCATTGGCAGAGGCCGTTTCTGCCCCAGGGTCGCTCATCAGTTCCGTGTGCTTGTGCGGAAGCTTCTTTCCACTGGAGAAATCAGGTGAGGAGTGCTTCAGTGCGGCCATGGCCACGTTTAACTGCAGATCCCGGGCTGGCCAGGGAGATGCTTACCTTCACGGTCCTTCAGTGGACAGTGCTAACCTCAGAAGGCTGGCCAGCGGTCCCAGGGTTAAGACCCACCCCTGAACATCCCTGCCCAGGGGCCTGACCCCAGCCCTTTGTGAGACTCTGTGCAACGTCCTGAGTATGAACTGATGTCTAAACCACACCCTGCTTATCTCCCTAAACGCCAAGTGGCAGATGGAAAGCACATTTCAGGACACTGGGAGTCCTGCAAACATGGAGATTTTTCTTGATTTCTTCCTATCTGTTTGAAGCTTCCATGAGGTGGGGTCACGGGGGCTTCCACGGGAGAGCCTGCCGCTGGGAGAGGGTGACTTCTTCCCCTCCCCCTCTTTTCCCCTCCCTTCCCCTCTCTCCTTCTCTCCTTCCTTTCTTCTCTATCCCTTCTTTTTTGCTGCAAAAAGACAGTGCGTCTCTGAGAGATGCTTTGTGGCCAGCACATGGGGAGACTGGCCATTCCCTACAGAGTCTGGAAAGAGGGGCCAGCAGGATCCTTTTTGGGGGTCTGGGGGCCCATGGTGGTGACAGCTAGCAGCTGACCATGATAAGGGTGTCACGCAGCCCTAGGAGGATGGCCCAGAGTTGCATCTACAGGGGAGCTGAGCGTGGCCTCCGGAGACAGCTGAGATGGCTGGGTGCTGGCCAGTGACTCCAGGAACTGCCACAGTTCCCTGGGCACAGGGCAGATCCCACACCTGGCTAATGCTCAGAAGGTGGGGTAGGCCCATGCTGGCTGACGCTGCTGGGAAATGAGACCCGGCTTGAGGAGGGTGGGGCGGGGGTCTAGAGAGGTGGGTTTGGTTCCTGCCACCACAACACGGGCCCTGTTGGGCCGCTGCCCCCGGGGCCCAGAGGGCAGCCCGCTGCACCCCGCCAGAGACCAGGCACCTGCCGTTTGAGATGAGCCCAGGATACGACTGAAGAGCGGCCTGCAGCTCGGGGGCAGGGCCCTGAAAGGCTTAATGGCCTCAGCAGGATGTTCCTAATTGTCTGTGAAATTGAGGATCTATTTTCAGATACGACTCCAAGAAGTGATTCCTCCAAGAGTTGAAGGGGCCACTGCTCCTCCGTCCTCGGGCAGGGCGGGGCTGTTCACCCCGACCCCTGCCCCAGCCGGGGCACCCGGCCCACTAAAGCGAACACAGCAGAGCGCGGGGAGGGGAGCCATGCCCAGACCAGAGGCTCCTCCACAGGCGGGGGTCCGGCTGCGCCCGGAGTCAGCATGGCCCCACGGCCCCAGCGTCGGCTGTTCTCCACGGTCGCCTGCACCTTCCCCTGAGCCAGCCGGGGGCCTTGGGTTGGTGTCAGCACACAGACCCCTGTGTGGGGGGCCTCCCGGGGCTGAGAGTGAGGAAGGGGCAGCACAGAACGAGGCACATCACACAGCTGCTCGGGAGGCAAACTTGGCTTTACAGAAAAGCGAAGCAAAGGCACTTCTGCCCTCCTCTCCCTCCTGAGGACTGAGCACACAGCCCCCGGTGGTCGGATCCTGCCCCCGGGTCCTCGGGCTCTAGCCTCTGACCTCCATCTGGGCGGTGGCTGTTCAGTCTCCAATGGTTCGGTGATGCTTCTTGGAGGACACGCTGCTCTGGTGGGGGTGGGGGATGGTGAGGACACAGCACATGTGGTCCCCATTGGACCCCACAGGTTGGCACCAAGGAGAAGGGGATGCACGCTGGGCTGGACGAGGTGCAGGACACAGTGTGGGCGCGGACAGGACAATGACCATTAGGGCAAGACGTGGGGAACGAGTCGGCCACCTTAAACCTCCTTAAAGAATCCCACATGGCAGACCACAGCCTCCCTGAGTTCCCGTGGAAGCCCCAAGGGTTCTCTCATGAGTCCTGGATGCAGTGGGAACTCCTGCAGGCCATGCCACTCTGGGGTGGAGTCAGGCCTGCCGGCAGCCTGCAGGGAGGTGACAGCCCCTCGAGGGCGGCCAGACAGGTAACCAGGCTCTGCCCACAGGGGCACCCCCAACTTCACCCAGACCCAAAGCAAGAGGGCAGTTTCGGGGCCGACAGCACATAGACAAAGCACAGCAGAACCTCTGCCGGCTGTTATGGACAACTCTGAAAAATTTTTTTTAACTACATTTTCCAAGTTATCTCCAACAGATCATGTTCCGTTTGAAACCAGAGAGAAAATGAAGGTTAGGGTGAAAGCAGAATAAAGTGGGGCCACTGTGGCGCCCGCCCACATTGAGCAGCGTCCCCTGTAGCTGAGCACGCAGAGCTCTGTGCCCTTCAACTGGGCTCCCGACACATACCCCATGGGATGGGCATAGGTCCACAGAGATGCAGGTGCCCATGTTTGTAGCGCCTTGGTATCACCTGGGTAGTGGGGCAGCAGCAACATCAGGCCCTGATGCTGTTGCGAGGACGAACACAGGTCGCACTTGGAGGCCCCAGTGCCCCCGGAGCTCAGGAAGCACTGCTTCTTCACCTGCTCCGTGATTCATTCTCTCCAGCGGGCCAGACTTGCTGCCATGGGTGGCATTTCACATTCTTCCCCATCACATGGCCTCATGACCTCCTGTTTCACTCACATGTCCAAAACCAGGTCTTAAGAAATAACCCATCTGAAAGCTTTCTTTTCTGTGCAGACTCCAGTTGCTGCCACGTATGGTGCATAAACATTGCTTAAAACCTTGTACCAGATACAGCTGTGCTTCCACAGGCTAACAGATCAAGATGATCAAAGGGTCCAAGTAAATATTAGAAAGTGTACACAAAGCCAAGTTAAAGGATGAGATTTTAATTTAGTTTCTTGTTATGCTAATAACTTTTTTCAGTACAGCCCTGAGAAGTGTTCTAAATGTGCAAAATCAAATTGTGCCCTTCTCCAAATAACCCCAAATGAATACTTCTTCAGTAATTAACAAACTAAGATTCAAGTCAACACATCTCCAAGGTCCAATCCAACTCCAAAGTTAATCATCCCAAACAGAATGACAGAAACCACGTGGTTAGGGGCCTAGAAGCCCTGAAGAGTCGAGGCTTCTAACTGGGTTTCCTCACGTCCCCTGATTCTGCTCCATGCCTGCACTGGGGACACATCCAGCTCACGGGGCCACACCATCCCCAGGTGGTCCATTTGTGGAATTTGCTGTGAACCTTGTAGTGTACCTTCAGGTGTGTTTTGACCAAATGGCACCAACAGGTTGGATAAGAAGCTTACTGTATTTCTGCCCTAGGAATCCCTGCAACCCTGAATTCCTCGGAGAAGGAGGTAATTACTCTGAGTCTGCTGAGGCAAACAGTATTTGTGTCTTCTGTGTAGGTGCACACATTGTTGGAGGAGGAATATCTACAATGTCCTTGTATTTGAAGCCATGGGTGAACAGATGTGAACAAGCAGGAGGCAGCTTTGAGCCCCACTCGGCATCTTGATGATATGACGTCCAGCTTTTCATCTCATGGCTCCTGGGTAGCTGTCCAGGAACTACTGCCGACTCTTTTAGTTGGACACCTGGGAGGTGTCTGGGCCAGGCCACTGAGACAAGGGGACTGGGCTTGACCAGACCAGAACCAGACTCACCGAAGACAGAGCAGCCCCAGCCCTCGGCAGGGACCCCAGGGAAGGGGTTAAGGTTTGGGTTAGGGTGGCAAGCATCAGGCAAGATCAGTACCAGATGCTGGAGGTTAGAAAGAACACCAGGCATCCACCAGTCTTTACAACAGCTTCTGGAAGCCACAGCTCATGTGAACATCGCACGTTCTATGCAGATCATGGAGGGGAGCAGTCAGAGTTGTCACAGAGTGACACTGCAGCCCTAAATAGCAACACAGAACCCAGGAGATGGTGAGCAATGCTTGACTGTTTCTCTAGGAAAATCATCTCCCACCTTTTTAGGAACTGCTTTATCAACTAAGCACAAAGGAAAGGCTACTTTCAGACATGTGTGGAAGCTCCTAGAGGATGCGCTCCAGGCACCTGAGAGCATGAACCATGGAAGAGGAAGCCTGGGGCTAGGAATGGGCTACCCAGCTCTGGCAGGAGGCCAAGGGCTCTGTGGACCATGGGAGACGATGTCCTGGGCGACAGATTTCCAGTGGCCAGGTTCATGTGTGAGAGCAGAATGCTTGGTTGGACATCCCCCAGGAAAACATGGAACCAGCAAAAAGTCTGGTGCGTCTCACTGTCTGGGGACCCAGGCCCATCCCCTGTGGTTTCACTGTCCTAAGCACTTGGGCCTCCTTTGTGGTCTGAAATGGTTGCTTCAGACCCTGCTGCCAATCCCACTGCCCTTCCCACCCACTCAGCAGTACACCTGGTGCCAGAGACCCTGGAGATTTACCCACATGCCAGTGACTGCTACAAAAGATGTCTTGAGAAAACTGGAGGAAGTGGGATGTTGAAGGTGATGGTTATCTCAGCTGGGTATGAAAGTGATGTTGGGTGATGTTGAGAAAAAGCCCATGTCTCTAAGAGGCAGGAACTCAGGTATTGACAGATGAAACAATGTGATGACTGAGATTTGTTTCAAATTCCAAGTATGTTTATTTGTATTATGTAAACTTGTTCAGTTTAAAAGTGAGTCTTAAAAAGTTAAAGGATGTCTCTTGTCTAGAAGAAGAGGAGGATGGCAATGCCAGGGGTGACAACTGTGCTGCCTGTCCTGGTGTCCCTGGCCAGGCATCCCTGCAGCCTCCACATGGACGTGCTCACAGTGTGGGGAACTGAGGGTTCAAAACCCTGAGCCTTCACCTTCGACAGTAACACGTCAGCAGATTGCTGACATCTTAAAAGTTAAATCTTAAAAATCTTAAATTGACAGTGAATTGACAAAAAATTGATTTTTTTTTAATTGGAGGTAAAATGAAAAGGAAGTTTAAAGAAATGAAACAGGGGTCTTTAGTGAGCAAGAGTAAGGGGAGTGACCATTGTACTGTTTTGCTGGGGCTATTGTCACTCTAAGTATAAAAATGCATCTAAATGTAAAAGAATGTGTCACTTTAATTAAAAACTAAAGAAAGCAATGCACTGATTTTTAAAGACTAGTCTAAAGCAAGGGGACCTTACCGTGTGTATGAGGAAGAGAAAAGAACAAAATGCAGGGGTGCACATAAGCACCCCAACACCAGCACCCAGTCCTTCCCCCTCCAGGCACGGGCTCCACAGACTGACCCACTCTCCCTGAGCCCTTGCTGACCTTGAGGCCAGGGGAACAAGGTGCCCTCAAGAGGGGTCCTGGATTTCCAGGCCTGCCCTTTAACATCTGCCCAGCGTCCCTGCCTCAAGAGGGGCCTGTGCCTGCTTCTCCATACAGACCCGCCTGCTGGGCAGTGTCCAGCCACCCGTACTGAGCAGTCCCCACCATGTGGAAGGAAACAGAAGGATGAATGTTTTAACCCCTAAATGGTTAGGATCTCAAAAATAGGATCTGGTGAAAGATTAAACTAAATTGCAGACCTAATTGCCTTCACTTAAAATAATATTAAAGCAAATGTGATGCTGTGTTTAACTTGGAGGCACAGTGCCTCCGGCAGGATCGTTATGCTCTGGCTTCTCACAGGGGGAGGAGGTAGGTCTGCTCTACAGACCGCTTGTGCAAAATACGTGAAATGGAGTCCTCGATATCTGTTAAGCTAAAGAAGTACTATTAAATGAAGCAAACGGCCACTGTGGGGAATTCTTCACCCCCAAACAAACAATCCCTACCAGTGAAAGAGCCTCGGGGTTGGTCGGGGAGCAAATGTCATGTGGGCCCCGAAGCACGCCCAGCCTGGTGCCGCTGCGGGGCCCAGAGGCCTGGGTGCGAGGGCGGGAACTGTGACTCAGGGCCTCCAGCTCCCGGGCCCATGTCCAGGGGCACAGGCCCACGGGGGCCGAGGTGGGCCGCAGGGGCCACGGGCACCGTGCTGACCATGAAGGCCAGAGTCTCCCTCTGGGCACAGGGCTCAGAGGTCAAGATGGGGACACCTTCTGGAAGAATCCAAGGGGCCATAGAGCAGTTGCCATGGCCAAGCAGGCCTTTGGAAGGAGCTGTGTGCAAAGGTGCAAAAACAGAGTGAGGAGCCTGGTTCTGAACCGCCTTCCCCCGCAGTCTGCAGTGTCTGAGTTCACTCCCAAAGTGACCTCCCTCAGAGCGGCAAAAACAGCTGTTCACAGGGCGAGGGCAGACCCCCACCCAGCCCTGCCCGGCCGCCCACAATGAGGCCAAGGGGTCTCGGTCTCCCGGGGCTGCCCGGGGGCAGGGCGGGGGCCGGACAAAGGGGCACCACACACGGGTACCCAGTCCGCCAGGTGGAAGCTGCTCATTTTCAGTCATCCCAAGTTAACTGGAAGAAAGAAAAGTGAGAGAGACAGAGAGGGAGGCAGGGAGAAGGTGAAAAAACATGTTCATAAATCTGGGATCTGGTTTTATTGTTTTTATTGGTGCTTCTACTTCAGATTTTCAGTTTGGAAAAATACTCTCTTACGCATTCCAGGCACCTCAGTGCTGGCTGAGAGATGATGATAAATGCAAAAAGCTTTTTAAAAAAGGAAAGTCCTGCTCAGATCCAGGAGAACAAATCCCAGTCAACTTGCCTTGGGCACTTCGTCACATTGACACTGAAAGGTTTACTTGAGCGTCTCCACTGTCTCATCCTGCTCCTCTTCGGCGGGTGAGACCCGCCAAGGGAAGCCACCCTACGCTTCTGGTCTCGCCAGCGTGTCCGGGGCGGGCCTGTGGGAAACCCTTGGCTGAGGCTCCAGTGGGGAGCTTCCTCCACGTGGAACAATTTAGGGGAAAGGTTTCAAATGAGCGGTAGTGAAAAAGCACATGCCTACGACAGACTGGGGCTGGCCCTGGCAGGTGGGGAGGAACACGTGGGGTGCACGTCAGGCGAGGGAGGGAGAGAGGTCCCAAGAACACAGAGCTCCTTGTTTGGGGCTGATCTGAGGATCGGGCCTAAACTGGGAGGCCTTTCACATGCAGCTGTGGTTTGCCATGAAAAGACTCTTGGCGGAGCTGTGTGAGTCTGTGTGTATGGTGGGTGTGCGTGGCTCACGGATGCCAAGCTTGAATAGGTGGATTTTAATTTGCTCCAGCTGTGCTGGCCGGCCCACTCCCCCACCAGCACGGATGGCAAATACAGTGATGGGGGAGTGGAATCCCTTTGAAGCAGCTGCAAGTCATTCGCTCACATAAACCGAAATGAGAAGAGGGTGAAAAACCCAAGTCTGCAACTCTGCCTTCTCCCCCATCTGTGCTCAACGACTCAGGGAGATAGCCGTCCAAACAGAGCCACCCCCGGGGCCAGCCACTGCCAGGAGGGAAGAAAGGCGATCACTCTAAGCCCAGGTATTTGGTGAGCCGGAGGCCAGCCTTGGGGACGCAGGCGCCAGTGACACCTCCAGCTGGCGGCCGCTCTTGGCAGCCACGTCCCCACCAGCACATCCTGGTGCATCGTCAGGCCTGGACGTTGTGGAGGGGGTCAGGTCACCAAGGGGCCCAGCCCCCAATGCCAGCAGGATGGGACTCCCCACATGGACTACTGGGGACCCTGCCCGCCCCCGTGATTGCCCAGGGCAGATCCTCCCAGGACTGCCAGGCACCCAACAGAGAGTGGGGGCAGGCGGGGCCCAGAACGTCCAGGGAAAGTGATCGCCAAGGGCTCTCAGGCCAGCCTGGGGCAGAGGAGTTGGCACCCATGCACCCAGTCTGCCCAGGCTCCCCATCCACATCCCAAGTTGGCCAACTCCAGCTCTGCAGGACCCCTAGGAGGCCCAGGCCTGAGGACACTGGTCCACACATCTGGCCACATGCTCCCCTGCTGGCCTGAATGCTTACTCCGGGGGCGGTGAGGCCCAGTCTTGCAGGACAGGGCTTTGAAGGATGTTGAGGAGTTTTCCTGGGAGAAGCATTCCCCATGTGCTGTGTAAAAGCAACAAGTGGTCAAGCATCTGGCTTCTAAAAATCACGAGACTCTCCATGGTGGAAGAGCAGGTGTGTGAATATGGGCAAAAGTGGGATGGGAATGCAGCCCGGGAAGAGGGGTCCAGCCTCTTCCTGGCCCGTGCACACCTGGGCCACACTGGGGTTGGTCTCTGGAGGCTGGGAGAATGGTCTGGGGGCAGGCGTGCAGGGCACTTCCCAGGTCTGGCAAGGCTGCTGGCATCTGCTCATGGGGTCTAGGGGGGTTACAGCTCTGGGTGAGGGTCCCGGCTGCTCAGTGCCTGGGGGCAGCCCTGGAACTTGGCGCAGAGTCACCCTTGAGACCGTTTGGTGACTGTCTTTAATCTCTTTCTGCTGAAAACTGTTACAGTGATTTAGCTTCCGAGACTTAGCCATGGGCCACCAGGCGGGCTGGGGGAGGAGCAGGCTGGGCGCAGGGGCTGCAGTCACTCCGCTCACTGACATGGACTGAGGACGCTGCAAGTGCTCAAGGCACACCGGCCGAAAGGAAAAGACGGATACTCACACAGTGCCATGGCTGAGGGTGGACTTGAGCCAAGGGCCTGGGACGGGATGACCAGGGAGAAAACAGGAACTGACAGAAAGGGGGGGCCAGACCCCTCTAGCTTGGGATGGACTTGTGCCGGCTGGTGGGCTGGGACACAAGAGGGGTCGGGGTGTGGAGGTAGGACAGTTGCCCCTCTGCAGCAGAGGGCACAGGACAGACCCCGCACCCAGAGGACATGCTTTCAGGTGGGGGTTCCTGGGAGGGAGGCCCGGGGTGGGATGCGTCAGGATGAGCGAGGCCCTGGATCCAAGGCCATGGCTCCCTAGACGGCTGCTCCCTGAGCTGCATCATGCTCGGTGCTAAACTCCCTGCTCCAACAGCCCTCAAGAGCCCTCTGCAGTTCTTGCCACCTTCTCTCGGGTGTGCAGGGGGCAGGTGAGAGTCAGAGTTAGGCTATCACAAGGGCAGATGGACGCCGACTCCATCCCTCTTCCAGGGCCTGCCCCTTGAAGTTTCCAAGTAAGCCCCAGGAATGCAGCCAATTAGAGACCTATTTGGGTAAATAGGATTCTATTCTAAAAATGCAAATTGTGTGGACTATTAAAAGGCCATCAGTCATTCACGCATTAGTGTGAATAAGGCCAGGGAATTACAATGCTGGTCTGAGCTCTTGGAGTGGGCTCTGCTGAAGAGGTCAGGCATGGAGTTTAGAGCTGGACCCCCCCATCCCCTGCCCACTACTTCAGGGGGGCACCCAAGTAGCTGTCGGTGCAGCCCGAGAAGGGGCAGCAAGGAAAGTTTGGAACCAAGAAGCTTTAGTTGGAGAACTTCCTGTCCTCTTTCACAAAGCGTTCCCCAGCCACAGTCCCAGCTCCTCCGCAGAAACAGCTTTGTACACAAACCAGACAGATGGAGCCAAGAGCCTGGGAGTCCCAGTTCTGGGGGCTGCCCCAGCTCCAGCCCCCTACTAACCCAGCCCTCCTGGTCAGAGCAAGGACCAGTGCTTGCTCTGGATGACCCCTTTGCAGTCCAAGTCCTGCCTCAAAGTTTCCAAAGGACTTCTGTATTTTGGACAATGTCAGTTTCTTTCAAATAACTCATATTATAACACACACCGGAAAACATACTACCGGAAAAGGCAAGCAGAACTATGAAATTTTGACATCTGAGAAAACTTGCAAAACATTACATTTATGTCTTCTCAAAACAGTAAATATGTCAACAACAACAAAGTCAAGAACAAATGCTTTTTTTACACAGGTTACTTCCCCTCATCTAAAAATTTGTTTCAAAAGACACATAAAACTTACCACCACCTCCATTTTTGGAGCACAGTTTGGTGGAATTAAGTACTTTCATGTTTCTGTGCAGCCAGCACCACCTTTTGTCCCCACGACTCTTTTCATCTCGTAAAACTGAAACTGCACCCACCAAACACTCACTCCCACCCCACCCCCAGCCCTGTGCCACCATTCTACTAAGACTGGACAACTCTAAGTGCCTCATACAGGTGGAATCATGCAGCATCTGTGCTTTCGTGGCTGGCTTACTTCATAGAACACAATGTCCCCCAGGTTCACCCTTGCTGTGGCCTGAGTCAGAATTTCCTCCTCCTTTTTTTAATATTTACTTTCATTTGTTCGTTTGGCTGTGCTGGTCTTTAGTTTCGGCGTGAGAACTTTTAGTCGCGCACCTGGGATCTAGTTCCCTGACCAGGGATTGAACCCAGGCTCTGCATTGGGAACATGGAGTCTTAGTGCCTGGTCCACCAGGAAAATCCCTTTCCACCTCGTTTTAGGTTGAATAATATTCCACTGTGTCTGTCACCATATTTTGTTTATCTGCTCACCTGTCGATGGACACTTGGTTTGCTTCCACGAGTGAGTAATGCTGTTGTGAGTAATGCCGCTATGAACACGGGTGTACAATATATGCTCAAGACCCTGCTTTCAATTCTTCTGAGTATAACCCAGAAGTGGGATTTCTGGGGGTTATTCTACATTTAATTTTTTGAGGAACTGCCATTCTGTCTGCACAGCAGCCACACCATTTTACACTTCCACCAACAGCACACAAGGTTCCATCTCTCCACACCCCTGCCCGCACTGGTTTCTGGCTCTGGGATAATAGCCATTCTAACGGGTGTGAAGTAGTGTCTCATCCTAATGAGAGATGGTGAGCATCTTTTCATGTGCTTATTGCCAGTTGTGTGACTTCCTTGGAGAAGCGTCTATTCAGGTCCTTTGTCCACTTTTGAATCCAGTTGCTTGTTTTTTGTCGGTGAGTTTTAGGAGTTCTCTCTATGTCCTGAATACTAATCCTTTTTCAGATGTATGATTTTCAAATATTTTCTCCCATTCAGTGGATTGTCTTTTTATTCTGTTAATATTCTTTTGATGCACAATTTTTTTTTAATTTTCTTGAAGTTCAATTTGTCCATTTTGCTGTGTTGCCTGTGCCTTTGGTGTCATATCCAAGAAATTACAGCCAAACCCAATGTCATGACGTTTTTGTCTTGTTTTCTTCCAAGATTTTCGCAATTTTAGGTCTGATTGTTTTCTGTTAATTTCTGTATATGGTGTGAGGTAAGGGTTCAACTTCATTCTTTTGCATGTGGATGTCCAGTTTTCCCAGCACCACTTGTTGAAAAGACTGTCCTCCCCAAGGAATGGCCTCAGCTTCCTTGAGAACCATGTGACCTCACACATGAGGGTTTATTTCTGGGCTCTCCGTTCTGTCCTCGGGTCGTCATGGGTGGCTTTGTGCCAGGACCACTCTGTTTTGACAACTGTAGCTTCAGGGTGCATTTGGGAATCAGGAAGTTAGTCATTTTTAAAGCTATGTGGGACTGTTGTGCCAGAAACTGAGGTGTGACCTTGGCGTGCCAGTTAAGTCCATCTCCTGAGGGAACAGAACTGGGGAGCATATTGAGCGCAGTGCCCAGAGTCGGGCAGTCCTCCAGGTGGGCTGGGAAAGGCATGTGGAGAAGCTGCCTCAAGGGCAGTGTGGTGACGGGGCTGCAGGGGTCGCTGGGCCTCTGGTCTGCTGGTGAAAGAAGCCCCCCAGAGCTCTGACCAGAGCCTCTTGGCCCCACTCCAAGGGCCAGCACTGCCCCCGTGGCACTGACACTGGCTCCAAGCGTGGCTCTGATTTTCCTGAGCGGTGGGAGAACAGGCAGGCAGGTGGGCCCCTGCCAAGGTCTTGACCGCCCCTAGGGGTGGCCCGTTACCAGGCTCCCATTCTTCTCCCGCAGGGCCTCCAGGCCCCACCCCAGGAGCCTGTGAGAAATTCAGGGTTGTTCCCACTTCTCTGTTGTCAGGGTCAGACTTCTTAACAGGCTCCCACCATGGCGTTCATGAAGCTTAACTTTGCTCCGAGATGCCATGAAATTTCCCTTTCCTACATCTGTAGAAAATTAATGTAAAGATCACATGTGTTCAGGACACGCATTGGCCACAAAACACCCGCAGCTGAGATCACACTCGCCCCAGAACTGAGGCGCGGGACAAGACGGCTCAGGAGCACTGCCCAAGCCCTCAGCACGCATGACGCCGTCTGTGTCAAGTGTCTCTTCCCTTCGGATGGTCCACAGCATCTGGCCAGTCGGTGCCACTGCCAGATGCAGCTGCCCCACGCACGCTTCACGCACCAGCTTTGTTCTGGCAAAGCATCACCTTTTCCAGCAAAACAAGGCCAGTCTTTCTTCAGTCTCCACTGTTAAAGCCAGAGGCCCATCCCAGCGGAAGCACCCACGGAGTGTCTGCAGGGCACGTGCATCCACCTGCGTGGCCAGACGGTCCGACGGGTGGCCAGGCTCTGTGTCCACGGGAGGCTTGCAACTGTTTTCTCAAACCTTTGTCCTCTGAGGTCCACGTCTCCGGCCCCAGGGAATCCTGGGGTGAATGCCCACTGGCCCCAGTCCGAAAAGCCCTGACCCTCAAAGCCCTCGGGTTCAGGAAGCATTGGTCAGGCTCCAGTTCTGCCAAGGCGAGCATTTGCCTGTGGAGCGAATTCTCCTCTGGCCTCAGTGCTCCAGACGCGGCTGCTCTCGGAGGCCCAGGGCAGCTGCCAGTGGGGCCTGGGAGGGAAAGAGCATTCCAGGCTGGTGTGCAGAGGCCTGGACTCCGCGCCCCGGCAGCCCCTCCCCAACCCAGGACAGGCCTGGCGGCCACCAACCTTCTCTCTGTCTCCCTGGCCTGCCCGCCTCCCTCTTCACATCTTAGGTACACTCAGGGGTCCTGCTGGAGGGAGGCGAGCTCTGACTTTCGGCCGCCCTGTGGCTCTTGGATGCGGCAGGCTTGAAATTAGTTCACGACGATCCAGACACACATGGCAGCTCGGAAACCGCACAGCAGCCCCGCCGGTGGAGGAGCCCCGTCGCCAGGCAGCCAGACTGAAATTTATGACAGCGACCTGGGCCTCGTCAGGCCAGTGACAGGGCGTCCGCAGAACCGCTGCTTAGTCACCCATTCTCTTGGCAAGACGGGCAGATGAGGAAACACGGGAAAGGTCAGACAGTAGGAGTTTGTCTAGACGCTCTATTTTGGATTCTCCGCGCCGCGTGTCCTGTAGCAACCTTTGCAAACACCGTCTTTCAGCGACATCTTGAATGCATTGTTCTCCTGCGACAGGGCCCCTCTGTCTGCACGCCAACCTGCCCGCCCCGCTCTCGACCGCAGGCTGCCTGGGCTTCAGTTTAGAAGCTGGAGGGAGACCCTTGGGAGGCCCCTCTCCCGCCTGGCTCCCTCCCGGAAAAGACGCACCACTTGGGAGGAGGCCAGGCCCTCCAGAAGCATGTCCAAGGCTCCTAGGCAAACACGCCAAGAAGCAGGAGCGGCTGTTCTCCCTCCAGGCCTAATGGAAGGCTGTTTCTGGCCCCTCCTTAGTCATCTCTCAGATTCAGAGCAGAACTTCTGAGAGCTGAGGACAAGAAATCTCACATGGAACCAGGCCTCTAACTGCCCGAGCCCCGTCCTGAGCCAAGGACAGGGGGAAAGTGAAGAGGATTCCAGAAAAACAGGCAGGTGTGGGCTGCACCCGCCTGCTCCGTCCCCAGCCCATGCTCTGGGAGGCCTGACCACACCCTGCCCCACGGCCCTTGACCCCTTGGACACAGGCACCTCTGCACACCGGTGTCTGGAGGCTGCAGGTCAGGGTGCTACCCAGCACGCTCGAGAGCACGACGCACACTGCAGAGTCAGCCTGAGGGCCATGGAGCAAGGGTCAGAGATGCTGCTCTGGAGCATCAGAGCCAGGCGATGAGAGAGAACCATCCCACAGGCTGCCACTGGCGCTGTCGCCGCCTCGTTCCTGTCTCTCCGCTGCCTCTCGAAGCCTTGCTCAGGGCAGCAGGGAGGCCTGGCATAGCCACACCCGCCCGCTGAGAGCCGAGGGCAGGACTGTGGTTGAGGCATGAGCAAGCCAGGCACCAGCACCCGTGCCCCGCGCCTCCCTGGGCTTCCTCTCCAGGCTCCTCCCATGAGCCCCGCGGGGCTGGTGCAAGCCGGTTGCTTTCACTCCTCAGAGCCCTGGCTTCCTGATCACGTGAACCAGGCTGCTCTCTGGAGGTTCCCCAAATGGCCAGGCTGCAATCTTTCTTCCAGACAGCTCCCCAGACATCTCCAGGCGGGGCTGCAATGCATCCTTCTTACTTTGGAAACCTCAGAGCAGGGCCCCAATCCACCTGGCCACTGACTCACGGCCACCATGTCCTCCTTTTCAACTCCTGTGGGTCCAATGTCACGGGGCCACAGGACCTGGAGTTCAGGTTCTAAACAACTGCTCATAGCACTTGAGGCCGCCAAACAGGTCAACACCAAGCTCATCCCCTGTACCTGGCGGGATCTGTCCACCTCAGAAGGAGCAAACGCACAAGAGGCCTGTGATCTGGACACCGCAGACTGGACCATGAGACCAAGTTAGAACCAAAGTGGATTTGGGAGACCACCCCGCAGAGCAGGGGAAGGGTGTGGAGCTGAGCAGAGAGGTTTTTGGGTTTATTGAGTCAGTTACCACCACGGGAAGTGGAGCTTGACCCAAACAGTGGCTCAGGGAGATGATGCAGAAATACCATGAACTCAGAGTCCCTGACGGAGGGCCTGGGGTGTGCAAACTGCCTCGTGCACTGGTCACATCAGAGTCCCCCAGTGTCCACTCTTCTGCCCAAATAGGTTTCTCTCATTTGAGCATTTTGTACAGACCATGCAAATTCTGTTGACAACCATGGAATTCATGTCATAGACTGAATTAGACATAAATTGATAACTGCTGAAAAAATGTTAGGTACTGACTTTCAGCTTAAAACAGAGAGTAGAAGGTCTCAGTTGTTTGTCCTCACCAAAATTGCTTGGAAACAAGGAAAACAAGGACAAAATAGAAACATTGTGTTTGACCAAACTGCAGGCACTGGGAATCTTAAACCTTCCGCATGGGGAGACACCACCGTTCAGAGATTGTACCAGGATTGCAAACAGGCTCAGAAGAGACCTGGGGCAGGATTACTCAGGTAGAGAATGCAGGACACTGAATTCTGCACGTAGGTAGATACCCTGACATCAAAGCTCGTGATCCTGGGATGGAAAATGGGACCAGGGCCACGGGCTGGCTAAGGGACCATCCCTAACCATATTTAATGCCAGGGGACGGGGATGCAGGGCTGACAAGGAAACCCATGCAGGGGGCTGTCGGTGAGGTGAGCAGGGAGGAGCCCACACAGTGATTCCCCTGCAGGACTAACCTCTGTTGGCGGCAGGCAGAGGTCCAGGTACAGCCAGGTGAGTGGTCCCGCCAGGTGCGCAGATCTGTGAGGCTCTGCTGAGAGCCAGGCTACGCCATCAGTCCTAGGGCACTGCTCTGACCCCCTCCCGCCCGGACCTCTTGCAAATGGACAGTCTGCAGAGAACTCACCATGTTCAGTGAGGACTAATGATCCAAAAGGATTCATTCAAAGATACTGCAGGAAGCAAGGAAAAGGGATGAAAAAACAAACGGCAAGGAACACGTACCATCAAAGAATACCCAGGGTGGATGAAATCATGTTGACTTAGTGAGATAAACTCAATGAGGGCCACACTCAACTTTCAATAAGAGCTCAAGCAGAGATACAAGAGCTCGTGGAGAACTGCTGAGACACTGAAGGAAAGGAAAAATTAAGTAGCAGAATTTAGGAAAGATATGGAAAAGGAAAATAAAACTGTCACAGGGTTAGAACCCAGAGAAGCTGAAAATAGGAAACTAGGCTGATGAAAACATGGAAAAGTCAGCAAAACAAACCCGCCTTGAACAGAGGAGATGAGAAAATCAGAGAGAAAATATGGAAATAGAAGACAAACCCTAAAGAACAGTGAACAGAACCTGTCTTATCTGTAATGTCCCAGTCCCTCTGAGGCGCCCATGACCCCTGACCCACCGCTAGGGGCTCCTCTGGCTGCTTCCCAGGTTTGTGGCCTGGCTCAGGGAGGAGTCGGAAGGGGACTCAGTCACCTGCTCAGGGTGGAAATGAGACCCACTTCCAACTGTGTTTGCAGTGAAGCAGAGCATCTACGAGCCAGCCACGGAGGGACAGAGAAGCACCATGGGGACACCCCAGATACCTCACTGACCCCCACTGTACCCCCATACCCCAGTACCCATGACACCCTGCACCCCAATGCACCCCACTGGGCCCCACTATACCCACTGCACCTCCAAAGCATCCACTGCACCCCACAGCACCCTGTCCCCAACTGCGCTCCCACTGAACTCGACTGGACCACCTCTTTGGGAGGTCACAGCCATGACCCCACGGGACTCTGGCATCCTCCTGCCTTTGATGGACAAGCACCCCCAGAACCGGCTTCACCCTGCCCACATCCCATGTGATGCCCATGTCCATCCCATCCTGGTAAATCCAGGACTGAAGCCTATCTCTACACTCAGTTGTTAAAGGCCCTGGACTAACCCAGCTCTGAAATTTGTTTGTTGAAGGTCAGGACAGAGGGAGACGGTCCGACTTTATGACGTCACAGCATGGGGGCGGGGTCACAGTCTGGGGGCGGGGTCACAGCCTGGGGGCGGGTTTGCTGCCCCCTGCAGTCCCGGTGCTGTTCTGAGCAGACCCGTGCTGACAGGTGCAAGGGCCACTCCAGGTGGCCAGGCTCCGAGGCAGGTCCTCGTTCAGCCAACACCTTCCCTGGGCCCGAGGGGTGGAAGCCCTGTGACACCTCCCCTGGCAGGTCCCCGTGCTCCACGTCCACAGGGCCCACCTGCCTGTCCTCATCCTCGGCCAAACTGAGGACCCAGGCCCCACGACAGAGCTGGGCATCTGTTGAGCGACCCAGGTTCTCATCTCAAAACATTTCAAGAGAAACCGGCCTGGGTGGCGGAGGATGTACAGCAAGAGAAGCCAGGGTGGCTGATCACCACCCCCCCCAGGGCCCTCCCTCATCCCTGAGCCCCTCGGGCGGGCACGAGGTCAGCTCCAGGCAAGCCCGCCAGCAGCCCCCGAGGCCCCGCCCTGCAGCCACACAAAGGCAGCTCTGTGCGCCCCGCTGGCATGGGGGGTCAGCCTGGCAGCTGGGTTCCAGGAGGCTGCCCCTGCCCCACAGATGCCCTCTGAGAGGTCTGGGATGGAGCGGGCCTGGGTGGGGCCTGCCTCGCCTTGGAGGCCCTGCCTGCCCCACACTCTGCAGGGCCCAGCTGGGTGGCTTCCGTCGAGTCAATGGTTCCAGTGGCCCTGGCCGCCCCCAGAGCATGAGACCCTGCATGCTTGCCCGCATTCACGCCCCCTCAGGTACGTCTGCCAGGAGAAGTGAGGCGCCCCCAGCCTGTTGACTCTGAAAGGGAGCACTGAGGGGCTGGGGCCCCTTGAGACCAGGATGGGCAGGTGGGAACCAGCCCGGGACGGGACTCAGCCCTCAGACGTGTAACCAGGGCACAGAAGTGCTGGGGAGCCCGCACCTGGCGGGGAACAAGGGAGGTGGGAGGCACATCTGAGCGGTGCCGGCGGGGCCTCGAGTGAGCTGTCCAATTACTGTCCGTGTGGGAGGCAGGTGTCGTAATGGAACCTCGCAGGCGCACTCAGCCGCTAATTAGCCGTTACCTT
Source organism: Odocoileus virginianus (assembly GCF_023699985.2). Lineage (NCBI taxonomy): Eukaryota > Metazoa > Chordata > Mammalia > Artiodactyla > Cervidae > Odocoileus > Odocoileus virginianus. The sequence continues at coordinate 55,381,613 of NC_069695.1, forward strand.
GGGCAACTTCCCCAGGCCTCAGTTCCCCACTAAGGGGGTGGGTGATGGGGTGGTCGGCTCAGAGCAGCCAGGTGTGGCGGTTGGGGGCTAGCCCCTGGGACCCTGGGCCCAGGAGGACGGGGACATGCTGATGGACACATGCACGCAGCCGCCGGACACATCTCACAGAGCTGCTCGTGCAAATGGTGGCCCCAAGCCAGCCGCTGGGGGCCAGTGAGGCCTGCAGACCCCTGGCCAGACTCAGACCTGAGGCCCCAGAAGCTGTGTTCAGACAGGACCCAGTGCTCCCAGCTCCAGACTCACCTGCCTGTCCCGCCCACAGACCCCAATATACCTTTGTGGGGGCCTTGACACCCCTTCTTTGCCTCAAGTTTGTCCTCGAAGAAACACGGCCTCGGGCTGCCAGAATTGGTGCCCCAGACCCTCAGCGGACAGCAGGCTGGGATGGGGGTGGGGGGGTCACGTCACCTGCTGTCCTGGCCCCAGTGCCCCAGTGCCATGTGTGCGGAGCCTGCCCTGCTCCCAAGGTGTCCTTCGGAATTGATGTTTGGGGTCCGGCACAGCCCGTGGACGTGGCATCCCAGGGCATCAAGGTCAGGGTGGACAGGGCTGGGGGCCTTGTGTGCAGTGTGTACTCCACGTCCAGAGCCCGGGAGGACAGCCCTCAGGAATGCACCCCACACCCACCATGTCCTCTCATGGAGCAGGGGGGCCTCCTTGTTCACAGGTGTGAAGCTTCCAGGGGCAGATTGGCCAGGGCAGTGATCCCGGGTTCTCCCAGGAAGAGTCCTGCTCCATCATCAGTGAGTGGACTGTGCACCCGGCCCTCCCTGCCTCCCTGCCCCACCTCAGGCCAGCATCCAGGGTCCAGTGAGGACCAGCGAGGCCTGGCTTCCTAAGATGGGAAAACATGTATGGACAACATGTCCACAGCATGATGGACTAAACACTAGTAACCACATGGCCACCCATGAACTTGACATTCTTCCTATGGAACATCAGGTAACTCACTCACGGCCATTGCTCCAGCCCCAGAACCTGCCTCGGATGCCACCATTACCTCTTGCAGAGCCAAGGCCACCCAGGTGGGCCCTGTCCACAGGCTTCCAGCTGCCCAGGGACAGATGGAGGGTTGTGAATTGAGCTACAAGCGTAGGGGTGGCCAGGGAACACGTGGTCCATACCCACCAGCAGGAGCAGGGCAGGGATCCCCAGAGGAGGGCAGTCCACTCATCTGCCGACCATTAGAGTCAGATTTTTAGAACTGGGACCCCGGCAAAGGTAATCAACTGCCCAGGCCGTCAGCGGCCAAGGCCAACAGTCACACAGGACAGCATGTTGTGGCCCCTTTTTACAGATGGGGAGACTGAGTCCCAGAGGAGCCCAGTGCCTGCTTGAAGCTGAGAAGAAAAGAGGGCTTTGTCAGATGTGAAAGGTCTGTGCTGTAACCCAGACCCAGCTCTCTTGTTCACGTTTCTTTGCTCTAAAAGCCACGCTGCTGAGAAAGGCGGCTGCTCTCTGGCCCCAGCGGCCACAACACCCACAGCTGCAAGTGGGGAGGAGAGCGTCTGGCCTCTTTAGGCCAGGGGTCAGGATGCAGATGGCCCTGGGAACTCGTGGTTCAGAGGCCTCCCTTCTCCACCCTGACCCCCAGGAGCGCCCCTGCCTACCAAGGATGCCAGAGAGTGGGTAGGATTTGCATAGTTTTGTGGATTTGTTTTTGTTTTTGTTTTTTAACCATTGAGCAGATTCTATGGTCAGACTGGAGGGTTCAAATCAGCAGAGTGAGACCAGCACAGTTCCTGGAATGTTCCCTCCGTGAATTCACCAGAAGGAACACCTAGAGATTCCATAGTCATGTCTATAATTGGCCAGGAAAATCAACCCCTGTAAAGCCAATGTTTTGTTTGAACTGTGCCTTATTCCATAAGAATTTCATTAAAGCAATTACACGTTAATCAGTGTGGCCAGGGTTATGGATGGCACCTCACCTCACAACAGACCCTGTGTACCACAGCAATTAGCAGGCAGCAAATGAGCAGGACATGGCCAACTGCAAGGCCTGCGTAATGTTTTCATTACAGGAGTTGCTAATAATCTATTAATCTCCCTCTAAACACCCAGCAACATGCACACATTCCTCACCTCCAAGTCGGTTCCGTGAAATGGCTTTAGGTAAACAAAATGGGATGCAGGAGGTGGCATGTCGGTGGATGATTTATGGTGTGAATTGAAAACCTTTGTGTGAATAAAGCCATAACTAACCCACAGGAGCAAATTGTCATATTATCAAACAGCTTCCCTCGAGGCGAGCCCTGTAGCACACACCCATGGCCCACACTGCCTGCTCAGATCCATTCCTGTGTCAGGAAGGTCCACGCTCCCAGGGATGTCCGCCCATCCAGGCCTGTCTTCCTTAAGAAGCCTTAGCCCTGAGTCCCAGCAGATAGGAGCTTGTCTCCTCAGCACCTGGATGACCCCCAACTGCAAGTGAAACCCCAGCTGGATGCCCACAAAGCTCAGGAAGACACACACGAGGGGTGCATTGTCCAACATCCTCGGGGGTGGGAAGTCCTGTGGTCAAACCCATCAACATCTCTGCAATGAAGCAGTTTTGTTACACACAGAACGTGAATAAAGACTCAACAGGCCACACTCATCTCTGGACGCTTGTCCCACCTGGACCAGTCACGGCCACTGACTTCTGGGCAAGGTCCCTGGGCCTCTGTGACAGGTGGGCTTTTGGGCCAGGAGCTGCCCCATCAGATGACAGCAAATTAAATCTCATCTGTGGGACAGCCCTCTTCCTCTGTGAGGCCTGGGGTCCAACACACTCTGGGGAAGGTCTTCTGGTCCTTGGTCTGCAGCAGCCTGTATTGTCTATATCCCAGCCTGGCCCTGGGTCTGTACAGAAGCCAGGACCCCAAGAGAATGGGCAGCCCAGCCCTAAAAGGTCCCAGCCACTCCAGGTGCTTCAGGGAATCCAAGGTGGTCCCTGAATGGTGAGAAACCCCCACCCTTCCCCTAACTCGGGTCACGGAGTGACCCCTCATGTCCTCGCTCGGTCCCAGGGTCCTGACCAGCTCACTGCAGGATGCTGAGTCCTCACATGTCCTCGGCTCATGTGGGCCAAGACGATTTCTGAGACGTCCCATTTTCAATTGACCCGTTGGCCTCAGGGAGAGTTGGCCAGCTGTCTGGTACGATGTCCCTCTCTTGGGACCTGGCTGTTGTTTTCCTTGTGATGACGCTGGGCTGATGGGTTTGGGGACAAGTTCTGGTCAGACTGTATCAAAGGTGAAGCTCCCTGGGTCACCTGCCTGTGGTGTTTGTCAGGTGTCTCTGGGAGCCGTGACCAGGTGGGAGGAACACTCTCTCTCCTGAGATGGGATGGGGAGAATCCACAGAAATTCTTTGGAATTCTTCTGCACAGGAGATGTGTCTGTTCTCTCCCTAAATTTAGTTTTTGGCTTAGTAATACGTTTTATAGAAAGTCATGTAGTCTTCATTAGAAACATAAAGGTAATTTATTTTTTTCTACCATAAAATACAGAAAAACAAGTTCTCCTTAGGTGTCCTAGTCACTGAAGTGGGGTCACTGGTCATCTCGTGCTCCGCCCCAGGCACCCTCGCCAGGACCCCCAGGACTCAGAGCCTGCGGAGTGGGGAGCCTGTCCTAGGTGACCTAGGGACGTAGGTGACCCTGGGGAGATGTGCCTTCACTTCCCATGGGGACAGGAGCTGCAACCTGTGCTGAGGCCACCCACTGAACACACCCTGAGGGACGGGGGCCCCACCAGGACCCAGATGTCAGAGGACAGGGCCCCCCCGGGCTCTGCCTGCTCCCTCAGGGCCTCTCCCCAGAAGCCCTGATGGGAGAGCCGCTCCAGGCCCCAGCAGGTCCAGGGTGGAGGGTGGGGGCCTGCTCACTCTAGGGCCTCAGCCCAGGGACACCCCGCATGCCCGCCTACAAGGGAGTTCCTGCTCAGATAAGCAGGCCCCAGGGCTGACCCAAGGAAGGCAAGCAAGCCTCCCCCATCCCTGCTCCCCACCCCCCAGCCTTCCCAGCCGGGAGACCCAGGCCCCAGGGACCCTCCAAGAGTCACCAGTGAGGTGGGCTCAAGCAAAGGGAGGGGCCTACCGGTGGTGCCTGGTGGACACTGGCCTCAGGCCCTCGGGCCCACGGAGCCCAGAGGGGGGTCACTCGGGTCAATGCTCAGCCTCCAGGGGTCCAGGAGCAGCTGTGGGCGGGAGCGAGCGGACACCATAATCTAATCTTTCCCTTCTGGCTGCAGCCGTCGCACGCTAAGAGCTGCTCTCTCTTAATTAAGCTCAGCTCCCAAATCCTTTTAACCACGCAACTTTAAAAGAAGAATGCATCTGTCCAAATTAGCCTTGTATCTACGAATAATAAGAGAGAAAGAGTGTGTTAATGAACTTACATGAGCTCCGAGGGCCCATCTGCAGGGGGTTTATTTGTTTCAAAGGAAACCAGCATCCATTACCCTGAGAGGAGCTCCGGGGCCACTGGGCACGCCTCCCACATCCTCACCAACTCTGCAGCTCAGACAGAGGTTCAGAGAGCTGGCCGCAGGCTATGGCAGCCTGGGTTCTAGGACGCCTGTCAGTATTCAGTTGCTCAGTCACGTCCAACTCTTTGTGAGCCCATGGACTGCAGCACACCAGGCTTCCCTGTCCTTCACTATCTCCCAGGGCTTGCTCAAACTCATATCCATCGAGTCGGTGATGCCATCCAACTTTCTCATCCTCTGTTGTCCCCTTCTCTTCCTGCTTTCAGTCTTTCCCAGCATCAGGGTCTTTTCCAAAGAGTTGGCTTTTCACATCAGGTGGCCTGAGTCTACCCTAAATAGTCTCCAGTATATTTCAAATGACATGAAGGTTTTTCTCCCAAAATGTGCTAAAGTCACAGGCAGACTCTGTCTAGAATAAGTGCCTTCTCAGCGCCTGCTGTCCCAGAAAAGTGGGGGCGCGAGGTCTGGTCCAGCGACAGAAAGGGGGTCAACCCTGAGAGAGCCAAGGGTTTCTATACATCACGGGGTTTGGGGGCTCCCCCGCACTGACCTGAGGTGTCGTGTTTCATGAACAAGGAGCGAGGGTCCAGGGATGATAAGCCACTTGCTCAAATGACCATCAGGGTTGCTACCAGGACAGGCCCTGTGACCCCTGACCCCTGACCCCAGGCCCTGGCCTGTCCTCTGTTCCACTCTGAGTTTATTAGACCACCGCCAGCAGAACAGAGGGGGCGGCCGCAGTCAGGTGTCTGGCGGCACAGAGCGGCACGGCTCGTACCAACTCCAGGTGTCGCCGGCCTTCCTGAGTAGGCACTTCAAGTGCGTGAGCGGGTGAGGAAGCCACACCCACAGAGCAGTGGGACCAAGGTCCCAACCAGGATCTCAGACGCGAGAGGAAAGGCCGGCCGGGGCATTTGCGCTCAGCTTTGATGGAGGAGAGGCTGTGGGGTGTGGTTGGAGGAGTTATTCATATTTCCCAAATGGGTCAAAGTAAATAATCTATTGTTGGCTCCCTCTGTCAACAAAGGCGAGCCTGCTCACCACCCAGGCCCTCCCTTTGGGGCCAAGTGTCAGCGGGGACATTACGTGCCGGCACCTCGGGGACCAGGGTGTGAGGAGAAGGGTGCGAGGCTGTGGAGAGGCCCGTCTCGGGGACCCGGAGCCTGTGCGGCCCAGTGTCTGGCCTCCAGCCAGACTGTCACCCCACAGGATCAAGCATGCTCCTTAGAAGGGGGCCTGGAGTCAGCGAGGGGGGCCCAGGGGACAAGCCCATGAGAGCCTTGTCCACCATTACCTCCGTGACGGGAGTTGGCCATGGCATCGCCGGCATTGGAGGAGGACCCACAAAATGTGGAAAATCTTATGTGGATCAATATGAGCACGGCCCTCTCCGCTCTGGCTGCCAGCGACTTTCTGATGACACTGCAGCTGACGGGACTCGTCTGGAACCTCTGGCGGTACGGCAGAGTGCTTTCCATAACCTGGAAAAAAATTTTAAGTTGACGAGTAGATGGGAATCCCAAACCTGCACCATTATCAGTACTTACGCAGGACAGATGCTAACAGGAGCCCCGCTGCTGGTCTTAAACACTCTCGTAACCAGAAGGACTGCTTTCATAACCAGAAGACAGATGCCCACCTGGTGACACCAGTTAAATTTGGTTTTTGTTGCCTGATGAGACTTCATTTTAAGGAAGTCTCATATTCAAAAATCTCGGTGAACGGAACATAGAAATTAGGGAATTTCATTGTTTTCCTAACACATCCACCCTTCCTCCCAGAGTCTCTGGTGTAGTTAGACTGTAGCTAAACAAGATAATCTAGCAACCTTCTACTTCCGAACTGGTTTTAAAAGACACTGTTACTGTGTAAATTCAGGAACATTCTTATTTATTTTGAGCAAAAGTTGATAACCACAATTGTCATTACAATGAGAGATATGCTTGATTTTATGATTTTTGTCTTTTGGCAGCTGGGAGGGGAGGGGAGGCGGGGCTGACAGGGGGGTGCTGGTCCAGGAACCCCGTCTCTCCTCGTGGGGCTTCTCAGTGACCTTCAGGCAGCGCCAAGTCCCCCCACCATGTCCACGTGCGGATGAACCTGGCCCTGGGGGTGGGCGGACGCTGGTTTCTGGACTTTTCCAGATTCACCTGTGTGCAAAGGAGAAAGGTGTCCTGTTCCTGGCCTGTGTCCTGTCAGCCTGTTGGCTCTGAGGGCAGACCCCTGCCTGGGGCTGGGAACAAGAACTGGGTGTGAAGGGCCCTGAAGGAGCAGTGAGTCCAGCACCATCACTTTCCACAGTAGGAGATGAAGAATCGGTCCAGACTCTGTGCCCACGGGGTAGGTTGGCCTGGCCTGGCCCAGCCCCTGGGCAGGGAGCCAGCCCAGTGCACAAGCTCCCCTTCCATCAGTGAGGCTCCACATAGAACCGCTTCCAGGAGAGTGCCTACGAGATCTATCCACTACCGAGAGACCTGCACTCTCAAGGCCAGGGGCTGTCAGAAGCCCCCTCATGAAGGCAAGTGGAACCAGCCTCAGAATGAGGTAGAATCCAGAGGCTTTCAAAAAGCAAATGTTTGGTGTCATCATCACGGGTGGACGGCTTTCATGGGGCGGCCGCGGCAGCGCCACCTTGCTTTTCCACAGTAGAGATTACAGACTTCAGGACAACAGATCCACCACAGGAAACCCCGTTTTATGAGATTCCTATCCAAAACCTCAGTCTTAGTATTACAGAGAATATTTAGGATATTAAAAGCAACAACATCACGCTTTGGGGAGCAAACAGCTGCCAGAGGCCAATGGCATGTCTGGTAAATGTTGAATCCGCACACTTATGAAGGAGCTTTTAATTAAAATGTGGAACTCCAGGAGGCCTAGGGTCCCAGGGGATTTTCCAGGGTGAGTATCCACTCTGCTAATGTGTCTCATCAGCAGAGAGCTGCTTTGGGGAAAGAACAAACAATAAACCAACCAAAAATACTCATGATTGATCCAAGCTTCCCCTTTCAGAGAAAAACCGGAAGTCCCCCTTCCGCATTCCTGTGGAAACCCTGGCAGGTGGGGGGCATGGGGCCGGGGTCTGGGGAGCAGACGCCCCGTGGAGGCCCTGCTGCCCTTGACTCACAGCCGGGCCCCCACGAGGAATCTGCACATGCACCCTGGGGAGACGGTGATTAAACCCTGACTCAGCCCATCCCTCTGTGCTGGAACTTGAGAACGTTCATTTTTCCTCTTGGAAAAGTACAAGAGAGGCAAAGCAAGATCAAGAAAAAACCCATGTTTATAGGCATGCTCAGTTCTGCCAACACATTTGGAGATTTTTATAGATGCAGCCCATGAAGGGGGCTTCCCAGGTGGTGCTAGTGGTAAAGAATGCACCTGTCAGTGCAGGAGATACAAGAGACGTAGGTTCAATCCCTGGGTCAGGAAGATCCCCTGGAGGAGGGCATGGCAACCCACTCCAGTATTCTTGCCTGGAGATCCCATGGACAGAGGAGCCTGGCAGGCTACAGCCCATGGGGTCGCACAGAGTCAGACACGACTGAGCCCGCACGAAGCCCATGAATGAGTGAAGGCCCAGACCAGGCCTGGACGGAAGATCTACCTTCAGCCCTCTCTGAGATTAGGCAGGATTTAAATCAGTCAACAAGGGGGCATCTTTAAAATCTGGTCCCATTCACCTTCTGAAAGGCCTCTTCAGGTGGACAGAGCTCCCGGTCACAGAGGCCAGAGGACAGACTCCAGAGAGTTCTCGGAGATCTTTCATCTCATGACATGGCCTCTGAGGCACACCAGTCCCCCAGGGGCTCCGCTGAGGCAGCTGGTCCCCATTAGCTCTCACACAACCCCCGGGGAGGGAGCTGTCAGCCCCCAGCTAAGTATAACTGCCCCGCGGCCTAGGGCCACAGGCATCAGGAAATCACTGTAGTTTTCCACCCACTTTCGAGATCTGCATTTGAGAGAAGCCTGTGTTTAAAGGCCCCTAACAGACAGCTGGCAGCGTGGATGTCCCCGGGCTGGCCTGACGTGAAGCCAGCTTGACAGGCTCGTTGGGTCCGGCACTGGCCATCTGGCCATGCAGAGCAGCTCCACCTCTTGGGGTGACAGCCGATTTGTGAGGAGCCAGTGCAGTGACCAGTCAGTGAAGCTGCTGTTTCTAACACCCAAATAAGCAGGTGTCAGGCATCCACTGGAATTCTAAACTGGAGATTTAACCTCCTCTCTTACAAAGAAGGCTGAGTAATGAAGAATTGATGCTTTCAAAGTGTGGTACTAGAGAAGACTCTTGAGAGTCCCTTGGACAGCAAGGAAATCAAACCAGTCCATCCTAAAATAAATCAACCCTGAATACTCACTGGAAGTACTGATGCTAAAGCTGAAGTTCCAATACTTTGACCACCAGATGAGAAGAACCAACTCATTGGAAAAGACCCTGATAGTGGGAAAGATTGAAGGCAGGAGAAGAGGGTGACAGAGGATGAGAAGTTTGGATGGCATCACCGGCTCAATGGACGTGAGTTTGAGTAAACTCCAGAAGATGGTGAAGGACAGGGAGGCCTGGCGTGCTGCAGTCCACGGGGTCGCAAAGAGTTGGATACAACTGAGCGACTGAACAGCAACAACTTCTGCTTGAAATCAGCTCCCAGGGATGCAGAGCCAGGCTGGGGCTCAGGGGAGGTCAGGTGACTCGGACCTCAGAAGATGAAAACCTTGCAGCGAGAGGAGAGACTGAGCCAGCAGAATACCCTCTGGGGAAACTGGTGAGTCCAGCCCAGCAGGAGGAGTCCAGACGGGAGAAAGCAGGCGGGCAGCCGGGGCCTCTGTCCTGGGACAGTGCTCGCAAGGGACACTCTGATGGCCCTGGGCCTTGAGAACGGCTCCCTGGGCAGACAGGCCTTGGGGGTTCCAGCAGAGCCTGTCCACATAGTCCTGGCCTCATCCTCACTGTATCACTGGGCTTCAGACAAACGTGAGGTAAAGGGTACATTCTTTCCTGTCGGGGCCCCTGAGTGTGGTGAGGGCCCTGGTAACTGCCCCATCACTTCCCACTGGGCGGTGCTGTCCTGCGGATCTTATGTCCGCCCACCCGGGGCTCCAGCCTGCACTCTGGACCAAGGTCAGAGAGGTGGAGCCAGAGGAGCCGCTTGGTCCTCCGTGACCCTGATTCCCCACCTTATCCCGGCACTTCTACTCAGGAGCACTTGGCAGTCTGGAAATCTCAGCTTAACAAGTGGGACACAAAACCAAGACCCATGAGGGACCCGTGTCTCAAGGCCCAGCCACCCTGACTTTCCCCAACAGGGGAGTTCACACCCCCCGTCATGCCTCTGGATTCCTCCTCTTCAAACAGAATCAGACAAACATCAGAGCAAATGCTATGTTGTGAGAAACAAACCTCCAGTAACAGCTTGTGCAAATAAATAGACACCATGCAGAAAGGAAAGCTTAACATCATTTCTTCAAAAGGCGGGAAATGTAACCAAAATAGTATTTACAACAGAAAACACACAGCAAACACAAGGAAACCTAGAAATGAGAAATATGGTGACAAATGTCAAGAAAGTCTACCAGAAATTACAGCTGAAAGATGACAAGATCAAAACTGGGAAAGAGAGGATCAGAAAGCCACAGCGCACGTCCGGAGTGCCGACACTGGCCACCCGGAGCCCGGAACGACGAGCAGTTCAGGTGGAACGTAATCAGCCAGTAGTGGAGAAAGCTTCCCAGACCTGACGGCGTGAGTCTCCAGGCAGAGACCTTGAGGGTCCTGCACAGACCATCCCTGCCGATCCCCCATGGACTCTGCACTCAGCCAGAAGGAACGGACCAGGGACCAGGAGGATGCAGGAGGGGGTCTCGGGCCCCAGAGCAACCACAGGGGCTGGCAGTCAATGCAGCACCCAAGGATTGGGCCTCAGGGGGTCCAGTAACAAGTGCCAATTCTCAAGGGGTGGACACTGAGGGCAAGCGGTCAGTTTGCTCAGGCTGAGGTCTCGTGAGGCTATTCACATGACCAGTAGGGAACATGCCACACGGTGAGGGCCCAGGGCTGAACAGAGGGGCCAACAATTAGTACCTAAGAGACAGTGATGGTAGCCAGTGGCTGAGAGGCTGTGGAACCACTGAAATTCAGCTCAGAGATCAGGGAGCAAGTGCCCCAGAGAGGGGGTGGGCGGGGGGCACGTTCAGGGGCTGCTGCTCCAGAACACACTTAATAAGACTAGGCAAACGCTGACCTGGGCGCGTCGCCTCGGACGGAGTCTTCCCTTGAACTTCACGGAGCTGGAACGATGGTGCCGCCACATAACTCAATAAAGGCACCCTTTGTTATCATTACTGTTATCATCAGGGAGCCTTCGCCGCAAATTAATATATTAATAATTAATATCAAATTGTCTTTCTGTGTGTCTCCCAGGGACAACATGATGCTGGTGAGGATGTGGAAAGTTCATCCGTCACTGCAAGTCTAATCGCCTCCCAGGTCTTGGTCCAGGAAAACACCATCCATCTGCTGCGTCTCTGAGCTCTGTCTCCCGGGAACCTGGGGACCGTAGGTGTGCAGACGTCTAGGGCACGCAGGCTGCCCACCGTCGGCTGGGTCTGTGGGCAGAGCAGCTCGGGTCCCGCAGGAGATGCGCAGCAGAGGGGTGTTGACATCTTTGCACGGACAGCACGCTCCACATGTGCCATGCCAAGACCTGTCCAGGCCAGCCCAGGTCCCACGGCAGCCCCTAAGTGAGCCGCGGGACCCCTGATCCCTTGTCCTTGTGAGGACAGGCAGCTAAGCTGATGGAATAAAAAGTGCCTGACAAGAGGGGAGTGTGGCTTGTGAGCCCACCCTGAGAGGCCAGTCTTGTGACTACACGGGCTCCCAACACATGGCCAGGAGTCACACAGCTGCTACACATGTGTGTGCATGTGCCTATGTGTGTCACGTCATGCTGACACACAGACAGCTAGAGTGAAAGCTGACTAGTCCGGGCCATAGTCTGAGGCTGGGCCTGGACCACTGTGGACACCAGCGGCGCTCGGGGGTCTCCCCTGCACGGCCGTCACCTTGGGGCTGGACCGAGGTGGGACTGCCAAGTAGGGTAGGACCTGGAGGGGCCTCAGGTGGAGGGCCAGCTCCTCCTGCTCACTGCCCTCAGCACGTTGGCCCTCTGTGCATGCGTCCCAGGAATGCGGCCCTGCAGGTGCACTATTCCTGGAAACGCCTGACTGACCGGAGGAGAGCCGAGGAAGGAGAAGGACCCAGAGTAAACCAGCGGTGACCGCAGGCCAAGGAGGGGAAGGCGAGGCCGCAGCCTCCACGCCCAGCTCACATCCTCCCCAGCCATCTTCCTCAGCCTAAGAGCAGCAGGGGATGGTCTCATCGACCTGGATGTCCCCATCTTCAGGGACTTCACCAGGCATCTGCTGGAGCCTTGGCAGCCCGTTGCTACCCATCGGGGGGCCTGTGATCTCAGCCTGGAAGCCATGCCTCGGAAAGGAAGACTGGAAACACAGGGACCCCTGGTGACCTGACGGCGACGAGGTCTCTGCCTGGCCTCACCTGGAAGGATGCAAGCCAGGGGCTGGGCAGGAGGCTCAACCGGATGAGGCCTGAGGTCGTGGCCCACCTAGCCAGAGTGGTGGGGGACCCTCGGGCCTTGTCCCAGGGCCATCCTATCTGTGAGAGATGAGAACCGCACACATACCCACCAGCACAGCTGGTGACTCCAGACCAATGGAGGGCCGCGGGGCCGCGTGACCACGAGACCAGCTGGGCCAGGACCACGGGCACGCCTCCTGCTGCCGCCCCCCACATCCGGGCTCAGCTGTCCCAGCTGGCTTGGTGGAACCCTTTGTTGTTGACTTTTCATGCAAGAGAATACTGAGTTACAGTCATTTAGGGAGAAAAAGAACTAGCTTTTCTGAATGTCCATGTCCTGAAACACTGAACACAAAATTAAGAAACAAAAGCTGAGGACTACAGACCGTTCCAGCTTGAGAATGAGGTCACATCAGTAACAAACCACAGCCTCCAGAGCCTTCCCTTCTGGTGGCTCAGTGGTTTCCCGGGCCGGAGGGGCCCCTGGTGCTAGCTGGAGACTTGGGTGATGGAGAGGCTGTGGGGTGCTGGGGGTGGGCCCAGGCCCCTGTGCCTCGGGAAACCTTCGTGGTGACCCACTGATCACTCCAACCCGAGCGCTGACCCCAAAAGCTCAGCTGAACCAGAAGCCACTGGCGAGAAGTCCCCGGGGCCGAGTGCCCAGACGTGAGGTCAGGAGACCTCTCAGTGTCCAACCCAAGTGCTCACTGAAGTCTTTGTTAAAATACTGGGGTTTTTTTCTCAGAAAAAAGAAGGCAAACTCATTATAGGAACACAGGAAAGTACAGAAAAATGGAAGGAACTGGGGATCATCAAGAACCTCACTTCAGAGAGGACTGGGGTTAATGCTCCTGCATGATTCCTCTCAATTGTGCGTGTGTGTGCGCGCGCATGTGTGCGCATGTGTGTGTGCGCATGTACATGTGTGTGCATATATGTGTGCGCAGGTGTGTGTACATGTGTGTGTTTATATGTGTGATTGTGTGTGTGTGCATGTGCATGCATGCAGGCAGGCATATGTGTGTGCGTGTGGAGGCCAGGACAACAGCTCAGTGTAGCCTAGGCCAAAATTCAGCCCCCAAAACGGGGGCATCCTTTGCAGGTCCGAGGTGCTGGCCCCCGGACCCCCTTGCAGCAGCACCCTTTCCCACAGCAGGCCCATCCTCTGAAACTGTGGTTTTTATGAGGTTATGGACACCACTGCAGAGAACACCTCACAGGGGTCAACATGAGGGTGGCTGACCTTTCCCGGGAGTCAGTCTTGGATGCAGAAGTATTGACCAAAGGGCAAAGATGTTTCAGGGCTTGTGGCACATGGGGCCAGTGGAGCAACCCTGCTTAGGATCCGACTGCAGGGCTGCACCCGCTCATTGCGAGGGGCCCGTGAGCATCTCAGGCACTCTGACCCCCAGGGGCCTAAATAGCCCCCAGACCACTGAGTTGGCTTTTGACCCTGCCCAAGGTGCCAGGACACAAGAGGTGACCCTAGGACGGCCAGCACACTGACCCTTGACCTGGGCCATACAAGGGCCTTGACCACAGCAGGGGCAGGCGAGGCACGCCTCTGCCGGAGGAGGAGGGTCAGCCTCAGGCCTTTCCCAGTTTCCAGGGACTCTGAGTGCCTCCCAGGCCTGCTTGCAGCATCGCCGCCTACAGCCCTCGAGTGCCTCCCACCCGTGGATCATCCTTACGGGGCCCGCACCCTGTACACACTCCACCCCATGGCCCTCTCCTGACCCACCCTCCCAATGGCCCCCTGCACCCACCCTTCCCCATGGCCCCCTGCACCTACCCCTCCCCAAGACGCCCTGCACCCTGCCCACCCCAAGACCTCCTGCACCCACCCCTCCCCAAGACCCCCTGCACCCACCCCTCCCCAAGACCCCCTGCACCCACCCCTCCCCAAGACCTCCTGCACCCACCCCTCCCCAAGACCCCCTGCACCCACCCCTCCCCATGGCCCCCTGCACCCACCCCTCCCCCTGGCCCCCCTGCACCCACCCCTCCCCAAGACCTCCTGCACCCACCCCTCCCCAAGACCCCCTGCACCCACCCCTCCCCATGGCCCCCTGCACCCACCCCTCCCCATGGCCCCCCTGCACCCACCCCTCCCCAAGACCTCCTGCACCCACCCCTCCCCATGGCCCCCTGCACCCACCCCTCCCCAAGACCTCCTGCACCCACCCCTCCCCATGGCCCCCCTGCACCCACCCCTCCCCACGACGCCCTGCACCCTGCCCACCCCAAGACCTCCTGCACCCACCCCTCCCCAAGACCCCCTGCACCCACCCCTCCCCAAGACCCCCTGCACCCACCCCTCCCCAAGACCTCCTGCACCCACCCCTCCCCATGGCCCCCCTGCACCCACCCCTCCCCATGGCCCCCCTGCACCCACCCCTCCCCAAGACCTCCTGCACCCACCCCTCCCCATGGCCCCCTTGCACCCACCCCTCCCCAAGACCCCCTGCACCCACCCCTCCCCATGGCCCCCTGCACCCACCCCTCCCCATGGCCCCCTGCACCTACCCCTCCCCAAGACCCCCTGCACCCAGCCCCTCCCCCAAGACCCCCTGCACCCACCCCTCCCCATGGCCCCCCTGCACCCGCCACTCCCCCAGCTGCTCCAAGGGCATTAGACATCCTGGGAAGGCCCTCTTGCTCAGGACACCCACATGCTTTCCCCACTTTCCAAGTTATCTTTGCCCTGTTGTCCTGCTTAAACCTGCATGCCTGACCCCAGCACTTCAGTCTCCTGGTTTCTTTCCTCTGTGGCTCACTTCGCATCTGACAAACATCTTCTTTGCTCCAGGCCTGTGTCCTGGACCTGAGGTCCCCATGGTGTCCTCTGGTGTGGTCGCAGCTGCAGACAGAGCCTCGCACATGCGGGCCTGGATTGCTCACCCAGATGCCATGGGCCCCAGGGCTGTGCCCTGCTGGGGGCAGACCCTTCAAGGCCCCGGGATGGGGGTCCTGCCCTTGGTGGTCTCGCACTGGGCCCACCTTGCTGAGAAAGTCAGGCCAGTCTCCCCACCTGGACACCACCCCTCTCTGGCCCCTAGGTGACACTGGCTGGTAGGGGAGAGTGGCAGAGCCCTCCTTAGTGGCTGGGGCAGAAACTCTGCTGTCTCTAACCCTTCAGTAGGGGGTGGGCTGCTCCCCCCGGCTCCCAGGGTCAGCATAGAACTCCACTCATGTTTAGTCCTACATGAACCAGGCAGCAAACCCAGCTCCTCCTCGAACCCGAAGCCAACAGTTCAGTGACAGGGGCCCAGGGGTGAAGAGGAAGAAGGCAGGGAAAACTGGAAGCTAGGTTAGGCCAGGGCCACCTCTGTCACTACAGTCCTGTGTGGACTCGGAGGGGAGAGCTCCGATCTGGGACCCTGGGACCCTCCTGAGCTGCCAGGGGACAGCTCTGCTTCTGGCCCTGGCACCCATGCTCAGAACTGAAACCAGTGTCCGAGGTCAGGGATGTAGAATCGCGCCTTGAATTAATTTTTGTTGATGTTGAATTTCAATTGTGTTTGTCTTTTTATGTGTGTATTTGGTGTTACAAGCTTTTAATCCCTTTGGGGTTGAAAATCTTCAAGATATATTGGGCTCATTTTTAGAGGTGATAGAGCTTCTGTTTTAAAAATTTAGTATTAAGGTCTTAGAATATAAACACATTTTGTTATTTGTATAGTACTATCCATTCCTCCTGAGATTTTGAGTACCTACTGGAAATCCTTAACCAGTTGCAGTAGTTCATAAAAAATGCCATGAAAATAAAAAAAAAAAAAAAAAGATGGAAGGGAACAGAGGATGAGGAGAGTGTCTTGTGCTGGGACTGACCCTCGGAGGGCCCCAAGGCCCAGGCACTCACCCCTGCCAGGGGTGAGTCACCTCCCTGGACCCCAGCCCACAGCCCCTCACACCCCTTATTCCCAAGGGTGGCACAGCTGGGTCCGAAGAGCAGTGTGTGCCACGCTCATCTGCCAGGCTTCACAGCATTTTCCCTATGATGAAGCGTGAGAGCAGGTTTCCACAGGGTGTTGGAAAGGCCAAGTCCACTCAATGCTTGTTTACAGTGGTATTTGTAAACACTTTTATTAGCACCATGGGATCCTCAGAGCTTGTAGGACACTCTAGGGATTGTAAACGTCTAGGTAACATCAGATCAATGAACGATCCAAAGCAAAAGAACAAAAGTATGTCAAATAAACTACATGAGAATTCTGACACTGAAAAAATTCCAAAACCTAAAGGAAGACACAAATGTGGGACACACATGAACACGGGGCTGGGCCACATCCTGTCTCTGTGGTGGGTCTGCACCACTGGGGGCTGGGCGGGGGAGCCTCCTCGGGACACCACAGCAGGAGGAGATGCAGAGCGACTTGTATTTAGGGCAAAACTCGCAGGTACAAGGCTCAGGCCCTCTAGAAACGAAATTTTACCTTTAGGAAAAGCAACTTCTGAGCTGTTTCAAAGTAACTTCCGTGCTGTTTCAAAGTAACTTCCATGCTGTTTCAAAGTAACTTCCGTGCTGTTTCAAAGTAACTTCCGTGCTGTTTCAGTATCTAATACAGGTGAAACAATCTTCAAGAGTAAAATGGCCTCCAATTGCTTTAGAATGCTGTGTGACTTCCCCTGTTTAAAGAAGGGAGACAGCTCTCTGTGCACATCCCCCCTTTCCATGGATTTCCTTCCCGTTTGGTCACCACAAGCTCTGAGTAGGCTTCCCGGTGCTCACGAGTCACCTCTTTCATACCTACTAGTGTGTATGTGTTAATCCCAATCTCCCAGCCTCACTCAGCATCTTAAAGATTCTGCCTCCTCCCCAAAAAAAGCCACATGGTGAAAGGTCGTTTAAATCCACCCCTTGCTTGCATTTCTGAGGACCCAAAGGCCCGAGGGGCCCTGGTAGGCCACGGGCCCCTGCTCCCGCCCCAGCCAGGACTACCTCCCAGAGGAGCAGCTCCACACGGGGCTCGGGAGAGCAGGAAGGGGACGCTCCTGGAGGTGTATGAGCTATCACAGGCCAGGGCTGGGACAGGGGTCAGGGTGCCTGTGTTGGACCAGGGGTCAGGGTGCCGGTGCTGGGACAGGAGCCGTCATGCTTTGAGGTGGGATGCAGCCCCTCCTTTGTGGTTCCATCCCCCTGGGTGGAGCCCCCGGAAGGCACAGCACTCCCACCAGGCATTGCTTGGCTTATATGACTCCACACCTGGCCTGGGGTCGCCTAGCACCAGGCTAGGCCCACCTTCCTGTTGCAGCCCAGGGGGTAAAAGCACGGCCACTGAAGGCACAACCGCAGACCCTGTTCTCGGGAGGGGGCCAGCTTCTGGCCCCCTGAGCTGTGAAGCTGCGTCTGCAGGATCATGCCACTCGGAGGAGCTGCTGCTGACAACACCCGTGTACACAGGCGAGTCGGCACCTACACAGGGCGGGCCTGGGGCTGCCCGTGGCCTCTGGCAGGAAAGCACCCCCGGCGCTGTGATGCAGACAAAGGCTAGACAGGGCCTCGGAGAGCGCCTCCCACCCCCAAGAAGACAGCAGGGCCCCCAGGCTCCCACCCGCAGCAGCATCACAGTGGAGACCGCAGAGGAGCTCCATGGAGAGCTCAGCGGCTGAGCCGCCGGTGCCTCTCCAGTCTCTGCCTCTGGTGGACTCCAGGCCTTTCTTTCGAGGCCCTGCAGCCCCCCTCTGCAAGCCTCCTGCTGGTGGCCAGGCCGCTCTGCTTCCCTCTGGGCGGAGTCAGAGAGAAGGTGGAGTGCACATCCACCTGGGGTTGGCACCAAACTTGTGCACAGGCTATCGGTTTCCAGTGTCTCTGCTCTGAAGTGAGGAGGTTCTGTCCAGCTCTGATCGCCCCTGGCAGCCATCTAGACCGAGGCAAACTGCCAGCATTTGGACTCTGTACATAAGAAACTCCAACCTAAAATGTTTTTATAGGCTTGAAAGTTTCGGTGAAAACATTTCTTGAGAAGTAACATTTCTTGAGAAGTTTCTGTAAAAAAAAAAAAAAAAGAGCATTTATTTTGGTTCTGTGTCTGCTGGCGGGTTGCCTGGCTCTGCATCCCCCACCCCTGTGCCACCCCCACCGCCCCGGCTCTTTGCTCTAACTGGGCTTTCCAGCCTCCAACCAGTAACTTGGGCTGAGAGCCGTTTTGAGAAGCGGGACGGCTCTCAGGATGCCTCCCTACACTGCAGCACCGTGTGTCTGCAAGACTGGGCTGCCCTCCGTTGAGGGGGGGGCCGGCCCCAGCCGGAGATAGGCCAGGACTGGGGCCTCGGACGGCAGGGGCTCCTGCCAGTAGAGATGCTCCCACTGGGAGTCTGAGTGGGAGGAGAGGGCAGGTTTTATGGGACTTGGAAAAGAAGGATGACAACCACTTAAAACATGTCACAAATTCCTTTCATGAGATGGATGGAATGTGGCCAGCCACACTCTCGGAGTGAAAGGGCGGGAAAAGGGCGAGGACACGGCCCCCGTGCACATCCAGGGGAGGCGGCCATGCCAGGCGCTGGGCTCCTCCCCAGGGCCCTGCAGTCCGCGTCCTGGCAGGTCCTCAAACACCTGCTGCGAGTGCTGGTCCGGGAACCTCACTGTGAAGCTGGAAGGATGCATCTTTGCTGCCTGAAGATCAAGCCTTCCGAGCAGCCCTATCACAGTACAGTGACACCCAGCTGTATTTTAACATGTGACTCCATCTCTCTCTAAGCTACTTGTGACGCAGGTTTGTAAAACAACTCATTCAGTACAGTGTGCTGTCCCCTCAGCTGTGTCTGACTCTTTCGACCCCATGGATTGTAGCCCACCAAGCTCCTCTGTCCACAGGATTCTCTAGGCAAGAGCACTGCACTGGTTCGCCATGCCCTCCTCCAGGGATCTTCCTGACCCAGGGATCAAATCCACATCTCTTGCGTCTCCTACATTTGCTGCTGCTGCTAAGTCACTTCAGTCGTGTCTGACTCTGTGCGACCTCATAGACGGCAGCCCATCAGGCTCCCCTGTCCCTGGGATTCTCCAGGCAAGAACACTGGAGTGGGTTGCCATTTCCTTCTCCAATGCATGAAAGTGAAAAGTGAAAGTGAAGTCACTCAGTCGTGTCCGACTCCTACTGACCCCATGGACTGCATGCAGCCCACCAGGCTCCTCTGTCCATGGGATTTTCCAGGCAAGAGTACTGGAGTGCAGTGCCATTGCCTTCTCCAGCCTACATTTGCAGGTGGGTTCTTTACTATTAGTGCCCCCAGATACACCTGTAATGACTGTTTTTGACATTGATGACCAATCTCATCCTCAAATAAGTTTTCTGCTAATAAAAATTTGTGATGAGAGAGACCTGAAGGGGGAGAAGGGGACTTTGGAGCCCTTGTCAGCTCCCAACCCAGGCCTCATCCCTGGCCGTCCCAGCAGGTAAGCGCTTCTCACCCGCTCCTGTGGGCGTGGTCCCCTCCTCCTCTGCAGACCCCACATCCCAGACACCCCCCCCAACTCACACAGACCCTACTCTTGAGTCTCAGGTACCGCCTGACCTATGTTCCAGGTTTTTCATCTCAATGACTGGTGAAGACTATCAGACCCCCATCTAGATTGAGTGGAGGGTAACGCAGAGAGCCTTCAAAGGATTCAGGTGGCCACAACCCCCAGGCACCTTCTAACATCCTCACCCCAAGCCTCCCAGCCCTGCTGCCCCTTGGTACCAACCACCACCTTCAGGTTTTGATGGTTTGATGCAGCAGCCCTCGTGAGGCCACCAAGACACTCACCTGAAGACCCCCTGCCCACCTGTCCTGCTGTGTTACAAGCAGGGCACTCGCGTGTTCTCCGTAACTGGTGACAGGCGCCCCGCGCAGGGCAGCGGCCGGGCCGGGCACAGGAGTCAGTGCCTGAGGTCTGCGCAGCTGGCACAGGCTCTGCTTCCCGCCCGTGCTGGGCCCTGCACACGCCTGGCGCTCCGTGCCTTCCAGGTCCTCTCCACAGCTCTCTCACCTGCTCTTCAGCCAGACGAGAGCACGGCTCTCTCCTCGGCCCCGGCCTTTCCTCCCCTTGCCGAGCAGACGGGGTTTTGCCATTATCACGTGGAGGACACTGACTACAGAAGTACAGATATCCTTTTGCACGTGTACTTCTAAAGGCAAATTGTGCCCCACTGTGGTGACAGGAAAGAATGCAAACCAGGCAGCCTCACTGCCACGTGCCTGTGATGACTGGCTCGAGGTCTGATGGCAGCTGCAGGAGGGGAACCCACCCGGGATGGGCAGCTGCCTGGCTTCCCTGCAGAACCCTGCATTTTGCAATGATGATAGATTTTGTTAGCTTGTTAATTCCTTCAGACCAGGTACTGTGTTTATTATCTAATTTATTAATTCATTCATTTGCTCTTTATGCGTGTATAACACCCTCTCCAGCATGGTAGGCATACACTTTTCTCTAGCACGAGAATAACCCCTTTATGGAATATGATCACCCAGTTCAACATTTCGTTCTCACAAAGGCGATTACTGCATGAATCCCCCTCTTCAAACTTGCAACACTTTATGATGAGAAGAAATGCTTCTTCATTACAAGTGTTTTCCCCACAAAAAAGCTGGCAGTTACCACGACAGGCGAGTGATGTAGGCACTTGTGTAGTAAGTGCATTGTTGTGCTAGGGTGGAAACAAACCTAAGAAAGAATAATACAGTAAATGAAAACCTGGAGTCAGAAGACCAAAGTTCAAGTGCTGTTTCTCCAGGGACCAGTTAAGTTGCTAGCTTCTCTGGATGTCAGTTTCCTTGTCTAGGAAACAAGGATGAAGCAACCTCCTGCCTCTCACGGATGTCACGGAAATGAAATCAGAAAGGGGGTGAGCACGCCTTGAAGACACCTTGGGGGCAGGCAGCTCACTGCAGGGAGGTGAAACCTGGGCAGAGAGCCGCTGAAGAGCTCTGAGCCACTCACCTACTCCGTACCACTGCTCAGGGTATTTCCAAATCCTGGTTTGCAGCTGAGCCTGGATAACTGCTGTCCTGCCCAGTTCTAGCGTGTGCAGGCCACAGTCAGGACCCCAAGCACACACAAGTGGCCTCTCATTCTACAAGGGTCGGCTTCCAACTGGCTGTCCAAATGACTGAGGGCAGCTCTCCCCATCCAGGGCCATCCTGGAGCACAGAGGAAACCAAAGGCCTCCTGCTGTCGGGCCTGGAGGACCAGGCGAATAACCTGGGATTACTCCCCGTGACCAGCATGGGGAGGACGCCCCTCCAGACATGAGAGGATCCTTCGTTTCTGGAAATGAGATTTCCCCTCTCACGGTGGGCAGGGGTTCTCACTGAACCCTCCCAAGCCTCAGCACTCTGAGGCCTCACACAACTTTGCCATATTTACACAACACTTGTGCTATTTAGTTACTTAATAATTTTCTTTGAATTGATTTTAAATGTAACCCTTAAAAAAAAACAACTTGTCCTTATCCTAAGTAAAATGAATAACATCATAGGCTTAATATATTTGTTGTGTTTTTTCTATTACACATTCAGACAAATATATAATAACTATGTAATGAGTCAATTAAAACATGTCTTTCCCTCAGCTCAGTTCAATCGTTCAGTCGTGTCCGACTCTTTGCGACCCCTTGGATTGCAGCACTCCAGGCCTCCCTGTCCATCACCAACTCCCCGAGTTTACTCAAACTCATGTCCATTGAGTCGGTGATACCATCCAACCATCTCAACCTCTGTCGCCCCCTTCTCCTCCTGCGTTCAATCTTTCCCAGCATCCGGGTCTTTTCCAATGAGTGTTCTTCGCATGAGGTGGCTGAAGTACTGGAGTTTCAGCTTCAGCATCAGTCCTTCCAATGAATATTCAGGACTGATTTTTTTTAAGATTGACTGTCCCTACGCTACCTAAAAAGTCTCAGCGTTTCAGTCTGGGAAAACCGCTTGAAAGAACCCCGTTTGCCTTTGGGGAAGGGCGAGAGGGCGTGGCAGAGCCCTGATACCCCGCGCCGGAGCGCCTCTGTCCCCACCCCCATCCCGGCACAGTGCTGGACCAACTTCGCAGAGAAATTCGCTGAAGGAACGTCTCCATCTAGTGGCAGAGACCTGTCATTACAGCCGGAAGGCAGCTCTGGCTAAAAGGCGCCAGGGGTTTCCTTTGACGGGGGGCCGAGTTCTGGAGAGTGAGGATGGCTGCTTACCAAACTGAATATTCTAAAACCCTCTGAATTGTACACTTTAGAGGAGTGAATTGCCTGGTAAAAATTACATCTCAATTTTCAAAAGCAGAACGATTACGGGAGGATTCAATATGAACAGAAAGAGAAAACACTGCCTATGCCTTCTCCTGGTGAAATTATATCATCTGAAGCGTGGCAGTGAGGGCGTCATTTTCTTCGCTGTGTCTTGGGGATGTGAAGTTTACATCCAGGGGCCAGAAGTCTTACCAAAAATCGATTCTTTCATTTGTTTGTTTCATTTGTTTGTTTGTAAACCACAGCTGTAGCTCCTATTAAACACAATTTTCCCATGATTCCTTTAGCTGATATTCTAAAAAGTTGTCTCTCTTTAAGGCCGTTTTACCCTAAAAAGTGCTTTCAAGCTGCAATTACACAGATCTGAAATGTGCCTGTGCCTTCACATTCACTTCACAGTGGAGTTGGTGGGTGTGGTTAAATTATGATGTTTTATTCTAAGGGGAGGCTGAGAAACATCTGCTCCTTGATGGAAACCATGTGTTGTTGCAAGACACTACGTCAGGCAGTTTAATACGATGTATCCCTTAAAATTACAAGTGCTAAACAGAACCCGTTACAGAATTCCCACTCATGTTCTCGTCACACACCAACTCAAGAATCTTCCCCTGTAACTCGTAGGGGATTGATCAGTGCAATTATTTTGTAAAGGTCTTTGTCAGTGGATTCAAAATAACCAGAAACAGTAATTATTATTATTTAGGATTCAAGTGTTGATTTTCCAGCTGAGATGCAGCCTTAGCCTCACGCGGCTACAGGTGTGGATAAAGCAGATAGCAAACCCTTCTGTGTGCAGCACATTTTCTGGGAGGGCCTCTCACCCTGCCGGGCACATGCTCCCACTGCAGTGCGTAGGAAGGTGGTCCCAAGACTTCCAGACAAGCCAGCGTGAGCTCAGTTCCGCACCGGCCACAGCTCACGTCCTCACGCCCTAAGCAGGTCTCCCTCATTGGGAGGCTTGAGAGAAGGTGCCTTCCCCAGCCCACCCCCTTCCCCTCCTCCCCCCCCCCCCCACTCAGAGGGCTTTGCTTGCCCTGCTGCTGCAGGAGTGAGGCAGCCCCTCCAACCTCAGTGCCTCAGCCAGAGCTGTCAGGACAGGGGGAGAAGCCGGAGCAGCGTCTGGCAACAGCTCTCACAGCCCCAACTCCACTTCCCCCCACCTCAGTCCTGCTTCCTCTCCTCTCCTCTCACATCTCATACCCCGAGGCCCGTGTGCACATGATGTCTATAATGTACAGGAAGAATTATTTAGCCCAAAATGTCGTTAGTTCTCTAACTAAGTTGAGAGATCCGGAGCTAAACTGGCCAAGGAAAAAGAGAGGAGACAGTGAGCAAAATTGATAATGAAAGAGGAGCTTTCACAAGAAACCATGCCGGAAATAAATGTTACGATGAAATGGACAAATCCCTAGAAAGACACAAATGACCACAACTGACTCAAGAGGAAACAGACAACTGGAATGAACCCACAACAAGCAAAGAAATTCAATTGGTGATTGTAAGTCTTTCAACAAAGAAAAACTCAGTCCCATGTGGTTTCAATGGTGAATCCCATCATACATTAATATTTAGAGAAAAGCCATGAAATTAAAAGATGCTTGCTCCTCAGAAGAAAAGCTGTGACAAACCTAGACATAGGTTATTAAAAAGCAGAGACATCACTTTGCTGACAAAGGTCATTAGAGTCAAAGCTATGGTCTTTTCAGTTAGTCATGTATGGATGTGAGAGTTGGACCATAAAGAAGGCTGAGCACCAAAGAATTGATGCTTTCGAACTGTGATGCTGGAGAAGACTCTTGAGAACACTTGGACTGCAAGGAGATCAAGCCAGTCCATCCTAAAGGAAATCAACCCTGAATATTCATTGGAAGGACTGATGCTGGAGCTAAAGCTCCAATATTTTGGCCACCTGATGAGAAGAGCCGACTCACTGGAGAAGACCCTGATGCTGGGAAAGATTGAGGGCAGGAGGAGAAGGAAACAACCAAGGATGAGATGGTTGGATGGCATTACTGACTCAGTGGATATGAACTTGAGGAAACTCTGGGAGAGAGTGAAGGACAGGGAAACCTCGTGTGCTGCAGTCCATGGAGTTGCAAAGAGTCGGACACTACTTAGTGACTGAACAACTGTTGGGGAAGTCATATTAGGAATTTATATTTGATTATGACTCTTCGGGCTGTTTTGTGCTGTGTG
The DNA here is from genome assembly GCF_023699985.2 of Odocoileus virginianus. Lineage (NCBI taxonomy): Eukaryota > Metazoa > Chordata > Mammalia > Artiodactyla > Cervidae > Odocoileus > Odocoileus virginianus. The sequence continues at coordinate 55,406,155 of NC_069695.1, forward strand.
TTCTTGCATGAGGGCTAGTGTCAGTTTAAGGACCCCACAAGCCACTTGGCCAAACAAAATGGGTGCTGAGATAGCAACAGTATGGAGTAGCTTCTATTTTATAAGAATACAGTATATAATACTTACAACGTACAAAATATGTATTAATCGACCAGTCGTGTTATCAGTAAAGCTTCCAATCAACCTTAGGCTTTCAGTAGTTAAGTTTGGGGAGTCAATAGTTATACACAGATTTTTGACTGCACAGAGGGGTCAGCGTCCTGTTCTTAAAAAGTCAAGTGTACTATCATCAAATAACCAGAAATGAAATTAAGAAAATAATTTTAAAAAAAAGAAAATAATTCCATGTAAATAGCATCAAAAAGAAATAAAGTACCTATCATTGAATGTAAAAAAAAAAAAGAAGTTCAAAATTTATTCACTGAAAACTATAAAATATCACTGAGAGAAATTATAGAAAACTTAAGTGGAGAGATATCCCATGCTCACGGATTGAAAGATTCAATATTATTTATATGTCAGTTCCCTACAAATTATAGAGAAACAGTGCAGTTATTATCAAAATTCCATCATGTTTTTGTAGAAATTGACAAACTGATCCTAGTAAATATGTGGACATGAAAAGGACCTAGACTAGCCAAAATAATTTTGACAAAGAACAAAGTTGGAGAACTTACACTATTGGATCTCAAACTCACTATAAAGCTACAGAAATCCAGATCAGCTAGTGTTAACATAAGGACAGACATAAAGATCAATGGAACAGAACTTGAAATTCTAGGATGTTCATGGTCTGTATCGTAAAATTTAACACAAAATAACATTTTAAAGAGTCATTGGAGAGAGATTTCTTCCTATTAAGGACGCTCTCAACCCCATAGTTTATTCTCATGTCTGTCTTGTGCTGGATTCAGAGCAGGGACCGGCAGGAGATGACTCCAACCCATTCTCTGCTGTGAATTACACGAACGTGATTGTCTTGGGACCTGCTTTTTAGAAACTCTCTCTCCAGCAGCTGTAATGGAAATTTGGTCATAAGATGAGAAGGAAATTAGGAGGTAATTTGTACATAAAATCATGTGGAATTCATGCAGGAACATTACTTCCTATCACACAACATCGTACTTTTTATTAGGAAAGTTTTCAGATATGCAAAAATACCAACGTTCCTGATATTCCTCTGATCAGGACAGAACCTACCTTGTTCAATCACACTTCCCATTCAGTAGGCCTGATTGATTAGAAATAAATCCCAGGTATCCTATTATTTCATCTGTAAATATTTCATCACACATCTTTAAATGATAAAGGTTGTTCTTAAAACGATACTCAAATAAATCACCAGTAATCTCCTATAGGTGGAGAAGGAAATGGCAACCCACTCCAGTATTGTTGCTGGAGAATCCCATGGAAGAGGAGCCTGGTGGGCTATAGTCCATGGGATTGCAGGAGAATTGGACACGACTTAGCGACTGAACAATCGTCTCCTACAGGAATTGAAACAGTAAAAGGAAGCAATCCTCTGTAAGCTGCACAGATTCTGCCTATAAAGTCTAGCTCTCTTTAAACAGCCTTTTTATACCCATCTGATGATGTAAAATCAAATGAGTCCCATGTTCATTTTTCCAAAAATAATAAACTTTTCCAAGCAGCACAGTAAACAGCAGAGCGTGCCGTGGTCCGGAGCCTGCTGTCCCAGGGGGACACAGCAGTGCCTGCCGACGCACCCCCTTCTATGGAGCACACCAGGCCCAGCTCGGAGGTAGGAAAGTGGACATGGCAACCCACTCCATATTCTTGCCTGGAAAATTCCGTAGACAGGGCTGGCGGGCTACAGTCTATGGGTTCGCCAAGAGCCATGAATTTCCATGCCAGCACCAGGTTTGAAGGAAGCAAGGGACATCCTGAAAGTGAAAGTTGCTCAGTCATGTCTGACTCTTTGCAACCCATGGACTATACAGTCCACTGAATTCTCCAGGGCAGAATACTGGAGTGGGTAGCCTTTCCCTTCTCCAGGGGATCTTCCCAACCCAGGGATCAAACCCAGGTCTCTAGCATTGCAGGCAGATTCTTTACCAGGGACATCCTGAAGTCTTTCAAACCGAGGAAATCCTTATGAACTTGACCCAGGGAGGGAAGTCCAGTAAGAAAATACAAGAAGCAGAGTGGCCCTCAGGGAACTTGCCAATATCACAACTACTGATTATATATTATGCAAATATTTCAGATATCCATCATGTGGTTGGACCTGTTTCTTTTCATTGGAATGTAGCTCTTTCATAATAATTACCCAAAAAAGGAAGCTATGAAATGTAAAAACAACGGTGAGAAACAAATCGGTTAATATGGTGGTAGTTCAGTCACTAAGTCGAGCCCATGGACTATAGCCCTCAGGCTCCTCTGTCCGTGGGATTTCCCAGGCAAGAATACTGGGGTGGATTGCCATTTCCTTCTCCAGAGGATCTTCTTGACCCAGGGATTGAACCTACATCTCCTGCATTGCAGGCAGATTCTCTACTGACTGAACCATCAATTGGTAAACATAGGTTAAAGAAAAACAGTCTATAAAACAATGACTAACTTGGGAGTTGTAAAAAAATGCAGAATTAAAATATTAGATAATTATAGTGTGTAAGTCTGAAGAACAGAGGTATAGTGTTTTGAGATCTATATGTTGTTTGGAAGGAAAGTGGAATATTAACTTTACATTTAGTAAGTTAGGAATGCAGGTTCTTTGGGTTCCTGAACTCAGTTCCAGTGTGTGTGTGTGTGTGTGTGTGTGTGTGTGTGTGCAGGCTTCCCTACATCAACAAGCAATTCTTGGATGCCAGCAGGATATCCAGGAATCCAACTCAGTCCTTATACTGTCTCCCTAGAGACAGAATCAGACTACAACTTAAAAGGCTCAGTCCCACAAGACAGCCCTCCACTTCAGACTCCAGTCGAAAGCCCGGGTTCTGTCCTTACAGACTCAACATCCCGAGGACTCCTCCAATCAGGATGTCAATCACAAGTCCAGTTGTCACGTGCACTTCTGACCAGCTGGCTAGAATCGGAGGTTCCCACAGCCCCCTCCTCAGGTTGGGTCAATTTGCTAGAACAGCTCACAGCACCTGGGAAAACCCATTTTCTTACTGGATTACCAGTTTGTTTTAGAAGGATGTGGCATCAGATGGAAGAGAGGCACAGGGTGAGGCATGGCGGGGGAGCAGGGGGTGTGAAGTTTGCATGCGCCCTGCAGGTATTAATATAAAACTTGGAAAGGAAGTAATTAAACAACAATTTGTAAATTATATGAAAACTCTAAAGAATCTACTGATATACTACTTAAAATAATTTATTAAAGTAAATGGATCATTGGACAAAAATCTGCATTTTTACATACCACCACCAGTCAATTAGAAAGTATCAATTTTTTAAAGTATCATGCATTGACAAAAGTATCAACAATGAAAAAAATGGACAAAAGTGTCAACAACAAAAAATAAAGTAACTAGAAATAAATGTAACCAATATACAAATCCTACATGCAGAAAATCATAAACTCTTATTGGAAGATTTTAAAGGGGACTGAAATAACTAGAATAAACTCCGGGAGTTGGTGATGGACAGGGAGGCCTGGCCTGCTGCAATTCATGGGGTCACAAAGAGTCGGATATGATTGAGTGACTGAACTGAACTGAACTGAACTAACTAGAGTGATATACTCTTTATAGATGGGGAGATTCAAATCACAAAGATGTCTCTTCTTCCCAACCAGAATTATAGATTCCATGTAGTTCTCAGCAAAACTCTTAACAGGTATAATCAATAAATTTGACACATTAATTTAAAAATTTATGAAGCAATGGCCAAGAATAGCCACAAAACTTCTTTCTAAATAAATATACTACTAGGGGCAATTGCCCTCACAAATAATATGTCTTACTATCACTCTATAGCAATGAAGACAAGGCAAGAACCCAAAATAGAAAGTCCAAAATAAGCCCATGTATTTATAGAGACTTACTGAGTATCAGAGGTGGCACTGCGCTCAGTGGGAACAAGACAAGCCTTTCAACAGCAGTAGGGCTGGTAGTAACAGCCAGTCAAGCTCAGATAACTGGTAACCCATATGGGAAAGAAGCCATATCCCTGCCTTACACCATATACAGAACCTCCATTTCTTATTAAAGACTGAGCTGTGAAAGGCAAACTCTTATAAAATTAAGGAGTAAAAAAGGAAGCTATCTTTATACTCTCAGGTTAGGGGATACATTCTTAAAATTAAAGACTTCTGTTCTCAAACGACCATGAAAAATACAAGTCAAAAACTGCTGGATGATATGGGTAACATAAACAATAAAAGATGTTTCAGGAACCACAAGAAACTAACACTGCTCAACAAGAAAAAGACAAACAACCCAACAGAAAAATGAGCGACAAACTTGAATAGACATTTTGCAGAAAACACAAAAGGCAAATTTATTTTAAAAAATAGGGAGATACTAAGTCAAAATGGCTAACAGATGAATACAAATTAAAACCACAGCTTCATTTTAACAATTTTCATTTAGATTGGCAAAGATTAAGTAGGATAAAGCAAGTCATTGAGAATGTGGTGAAAATATAAGCTGAGACAACAATTTTGACATATCTCATAAATCTGAACACTTGCATATCCTGATTCAGCAATTCCACATTACTATACATATTCTCAGATTTCAACTCATTATACTAAGAAACATGCAGAAATATGTTCATTGTAGCAATTTCCATATTACCAAAAAGGGAAAACGATCTAAATGTCCTTCTATAAAATAATGTATAGATGAATCCTGTAATATTCCCCCAATGAGCTATTATATAGAAGTCACAATAAACTGTACCCATATAAAATAATACAAATAAAATTTGGATACATAGTGATGAATGAAAAAACCATTCACAGATTTTAAAACATATGATGCATTTTTAACATCAAAAACAAGCATGACTAAACAGTATCCTTGTGCATGCTGCTGCTGCTGCTAAGTTACTTCAGTCGTTTCTGACTCTGTGTAACCCCATAGATGGCAGCCCACCAAGCTCCCCGTCCCTGGGATTCTCAAGCCAAGAACACTGGAGTGGGTTGCCATTTCCTTCTCCAATGCATGAAAGTGAAAAGTGAAAGTGAAGTCGCTCAGTCGTGTCCGACTCTTAGTGACCCCATGGACTGCAGCCCACCAGGCTCCTCTGTCCATGGGATTTTCCAGGCAAGAGTACTGGAGTGGGGTGCCATTGCCTTCTCTGATCTTTGTGCATACATTTATACAAATGCAGCAAAACATCATAAAACAGGAAAAAGACAAACATGAATTTGAGGATGGTCAATACTTCTGGTGGGGAATCAAGGGTATGAGATGGGATTGTAAGGAGCACATAGGTAGCTGTAACAATATTGGTCATGTTCAACATTTTCAGACCACGGATAGGTTCATTTTAGGATTACATCGTCTTTGGTATGTACATAATTTACAGTTATTAAATGAGGGGAGGGAAGAACAAAGGTCGAAAGAAATCCAACTAAAGACCATGACAGGTCTACCTTGGAGATATGAAGGGTTTGGTTCCAGACCACTGCAGTAAAAGTGAATATTGCTAGTCTCACAAATTTTTGGCTTCCCAATGCATATAAACATTATTTCTACATTATACTGTAGTCCATTACGGGTGCAATAGCATTGTGTTTATTTTAAAAAAAAGTGTACATACCTTAACTTAAAAATGCTTTATTGTTAAAAAATGCTAACCATCATCTGAGCCTTCAGTGAGTCGTAATATTTTTGCTGGTGGAGGGTCTTGCCTGGATGTTGATGGCTGCTGACTGATGACGGTGGTGGTTGCTGAAGGTTGGTGTGGCAATTTCTTAAAATAAGACAACAGGGATGTTTGCCACATCAATTGACTCTTCCTTTCATGAACAATTTCTCTGTAGCATGCAATGCTGTTTGACAGCATTTTACCCACAGTAGAACTTCTTTCAAAATTGGAGTCAATCCTCTCAAATCCTGCTGCTGCTTTATCAACTAAGTTTATGTAATATTCTAAGTCTTTTGTGGTCATTTCAACAATCTTCACAGCTTCCTCACCAGTAGATTCTGCCTCAGGTAACCACTTTCTTTGCTCATCCATGAGAAGCAACTCCTCATCTGTTAAAGTTTTATCATGTGATTGCAGCAACTCAATCACATCTTCAGGCTCCACTTCTAATTCTAGTTCTCTTGCTATTTCTACCACATCTGCAGCTACTTCCTCCACTGAAATCTTGAACCCCTCACAGTCATCTATGAGGGTTGGAATCAATTTCTTCCAAACTCCTGTTAATGTTGATATTTGAACCTCTTCCCATGAGTCACGAATGTTCTTAATGGCATCTAGAATAGTGAATCCTTTCCAGAAGATTTTTAGTTTACTGTGCCCAGATCTATCCAAGGAATCACTATCTATGGCAGCTAGAGCCTTTCGAAATGTATTTCTTAAATAATACAACTTGAAAGTTGAAATTACTCCTTGATTCATGGGCTGCAGAATGGACACTGTGTTAGAAGGTAGGAAAACAACATTAATCTCATTGTACATCTCCATTAGAGCTCTTGGGTGACCAGGTGAATTGTCAATAAGCAGCAATATTTTGAAAGGAATCTTTTTTTCTAAGCAGTAGTTCTCAACAGTGGGCTTAAAATACTCAGTAAACCATGTCGTAAAAAGATGTGCTGTCATCCAGGCTTTGTGGTTCCATTTATACAGCACAGGCAGAGTAGATTTTGCATAGTTCTTAAGGGCTCTAGGATTTTCAGAATGGTAAATGAGCATTGGCTTCAACTTTAAGTCACCAGCTGCATTAGCCCCTAACAAGAGAGTCAGCCTGTCCTTTGAAGCTTTGAAGCCAGGCATTGACTTCTCCTCTCTAGCTATGAAAGTCCTAGATGGCATCTTCTTCCAATATAAGGCTGTTTCATCAACATTGAAAATCTGTTGTGTAGTGTAGCCACCTTCCTTAATCATCTTAGCTAGATCTGGGTAACTTGTAGCTTCTGCATCAGCACTCACTGCTTCACCTTGCACTTTCACATTATGGAGATGGCTTCTTTCCTTAAACCTCATAAACCAACCTCTACTAGCTTCAAACTTTTCTTCTGCAGCTTCCGCACCTCTCTCAGCCTTCATAGAGTTGAAGAGAGTCAGGGCCTTGCTCCGGATCAGGCTTTGGCTTAAGGGCATGTTGTGGCTGGTCTGATCTTCTATCCAGACCACCAAAACTTTCTCCATATCAGCAATAAGGCTATTTCGCTTCCTTATCATTCGTGTGTTCACTGGAGTAGCACTTTTAATCTCCTGCAAGAACTTCTCCTTCGCGTTCACAACTTGGCTAACTGTTTGGCGCAAGAGGCCTAGCTTTCGGCCTATCTCAGCTTTCGACATGCCTTCCTCACTCAGCTTAATCATTTCTAGCTTTTGATTTAAAGTGAGAGATGTGCGACTCTTCCTTTCACCTGAACACTTAGAGGCCATTGTAAAGTTATTAACTGGCCTAATATCAATACTGTTGTGGCTTGGGGAACAGGGAGGCCAGAGGAACAGAGACAGGGTACACAGGTTGGTAGAGCAATCAGAACACACACGGCCGTTTATCAGTTAATTTCCCTGTCTTACCTGGGCGCAGCTGCCAGCACCCCAAAACAATTACAATTGCAACATCAAAGGCCATGAATCACAGATCATTGTAATAAATAAAACAAATATGTTTGAAATACTGTGAGAATTACCAAAATGTGACATTCAGACACAAAGTGAGCAAATGCTGTTGCAAAAATTGGTGCTGATAGACTCGCTCCATGCAGGCTAGCCACAAACCTCCAAGTGGTAAAACAAACAAACAAAAAACATGATCTGGGAAGCATAATAAAATGCATTAACAGTATGCGGATACTGAGTTGTCCGCATTTCTGAAATTGTGTCAGTTTTTGCTTCATGCACCTGCGGTGGGGGTGGGGGCTCTTGCTGTTGGGACAGGTGCTTCTGTCCAAATCTCAGCAGAGAAAAAGCAGAAATCGTATCAAGAAAGACCTTTTGAAGGCCTCCGCAAACGACTGCTCCCGGACTGAATCAGCTCGTCTCCGCGGCGGCTCCCGCTGTCTCCGGGCAGTGCACCAGGTCTCCCAAAGCGGGGTAAAGGCGAGGCGGACAGTGCGGTGAAGGTCCAGCCGGAAGAGACCCCAGAACACGCACTCCGGGGCGAGGAGGAGACCTGGCGACCAAGCCCCAACCTGGCGACCAAGCCCCAACCCGGCGACCAAGCCCCAACCCGGCGCCGCACGGGGCACGCTGGGCCAGCGGCCCACGACGCCCGCTCTGCACGCCGGGGTTCACAACGCAGCCCGGGATTCCCGGGGCAGCGGCACGCCGGGCATCGGACGACCGGACTCCGAGGGTGATGGGAGAAGTCGTGGGACGACGGCCGCTGCGGCGTGCCGGCACCCGCGGCGCCAAACGGGGCGAGTGCCGAGTGCCGGGTCTCCGGCCCCGCCGTCCTGAGACGCCAGCCAGCCCTCAGCGCGGAAAGGGCGGCGAGGAGCGCTGCATACTGGTACTTGTCGTTCTCCTGGCACCGTCCCCGAGCCTGCGATGGGGTCTGCGGGGCAGACACCCCTGTTGCATGCCGGCACTCCCGGCGCCAGATGGTGACTCGTGATCCCTAGGGGCGCGCTGCATGCTGGTACTTGTAGTTCTCCTGGCACCGGCCCCGAACCGGCGATGGGAGCTGCGGGACAGACACCCCTATTGCATGCCGGGACTCCCGGTGCCAGACGGGGATTCGTGATCCCGCGGGGCGCGCTGGACGCCGGGACTCGTAGTCCCAGGACTTACAGCCGCAGCGCCTGACACGCTTTGCGGCCCGGCGGCTCCGCTTTGCCTGCCGTCGCCAGTCCCGGATGCTGGTGCTCACGGGGTGAACGCAGCGAAGGTGCCTCGTTCCCAGCAGGGCCAGCCCCGCCCGCGCCCTCCAGGCAGCGGCCGGTTCCGGGGACCAGCCGGCCTCTCAGGCCCCGCGTGGCGTGCGCCCGCCACGGCCCCCGGCGCACGCGCGCGCGCGGCGACACGTGACTACGCACGCTGTCCCGGAAGTCGGCGCGGGACGGGCGGTGGGTGGAAGCCGGTGCGGGGCTGAGGATCGCAGCGTTACCGCCGTTGTCCCCTCCTGGGCCGGGGTCTCCCGCCCGCGGCGAGGGGCGCCGGGCCCTGAGCGTCTGCCGGCGCCCTTCCGTAGCGTCTCCGCCCGGCTGCGATGGAGGCGCCGCCCGGCGGCCGCCTTCCCGCCGAGGGCTCCCAGCCGCCGGCCGTAGCCGAGGTGCGCTGCCCCGGCCCCGGGCCGCTGCGCCTGCTCGAGTGGAGGGTGGCGGCTGGCACTGCCGTGCGCATCGGCTCTGTGCTGGCTGTGTGCGAGGCCGCCGCCTCCACGCAGCCCTCCGGGCCCGCCCCTGTCCGCACTGGCTCCGGAGGTTGCGTGCGCGCGGAGCGCAGGCTGAGGTCGGAGCGCGCGGGCGTGGTGCGAGAACTGTGCGCGCAGCCGGGCCAGGTGGTGGCCCCCGGGTGAGTGGTAACGGGGGAGGAAGCCAGGTCTGGAGGGAGCTCTGGGCCTGGGCCGGGAGGGGGACCTGGGCTAGGCACTGGGTGGGACAGGGTCTCCCGAGCTGCAGCTGAAGGGGCTACGCTCGGGGAGAACTTTGGAAGGTAGGGCGCACAGTTGCGCCTCTGCCTGTTTTTCGAAGGCTGGATGACAGTCCCTGCTAGTTATCTACTGATCGGAGGCAGCAAACTTGAAAAAAAAAAAAAAAAATCCCTGTGTCACCGAAATTGCACTTTTTGAAAGACAGTTGCATTCTTTTCTGTCTGTGACAGGTGTCTCCACCCAAGACTTCACGTTTATAAGTCAGGAAAACTAGGGGTCATAGCGCATACAGGAAGAAGCAGGCGTGCTCCTTGCTTGTTGTCACAGCGTTAATTGTTGGGAGGCGTGCACTTGTTAAGGTCCTAGTAAACCTTGTGAAGCGCGGTTGTAAAACCTGGCAGTTCTGCTTCATAGCTCAGGAAGGGGGTGCGGCTCTGGCAAGGTAGGTCAGGGCAAGCAGTAGTGTCTTCTCCTGCCATCGGCTCTTGCTGTCCTGCCCCTGTTATAACTTTGTGAAGGGATTTTTTTTTTCTTTTCTGAAGTGTATGAACCTCTTTATAAGTTGACCAGTGTTGTGCGCAAAGTTGTGTACACATGACTGGTGTTTCCGTTGCAGGGACGGAAACCTGGGGCAGGTGAGCATCCCTGCCTCCTGTTCCGTGGCTGGGGTGCAGTGTCCCTCTGTGGGGCCCAGTGCCCTGGGCACTCAGTTCCCTTTCTCCCCATCCTGGCCCTCCCCTGGAGAGGTGGGCCCCGGCCCCTGCTGCTCTCCCAGTGGCACAAGTTCATTCTCTGACTGTTGAACATTTTCCACCTGGTTCCACACGGCTAGAGCCTGCCTGCCTCGCAGTCCGGGGCACCTTATCCCGCGTCCAGTTCTCTTCTCTCATCTTTGGAGACGGAGCCAGGTCTTCAGCCATCTGTACCTGCCGCAGAGTGCAGGGGAGGTGGCTGGGCTGCACTCTCATCTGCCACCGCCAGAGCCATCCGCCTGGCCTTACGAGGGAGAGGCTTGCTGTGTGTGACACCCTGGTGTGCTTTCAGCATTGCTTTGAAGTCAGGTCTTCCTTGACCATTGCTTGGGCCCTGAGGAGCCTGTAAACCCACCACCTGGACAATGGACATGCTGTTTGATGTTGCTGTTTCACTGGGTAGAAAACCCTGAGGGAAAGACCTCTGCTCCATGTTGTTCTGTTACTCTGACTGCATGGAAACGACCCCGAGGCCCAGGCAGGCCGGTTACTGGTCACAGCAGCTAGTGAGCCTTCACGTGCAGCCGTCCTGCAGAGCAGAGGAGCCCAGTCAGGTAATGCCAGTCAGCCCAGTAGCTGGCCTAGTGATGAGGTCCCAGCTGTGGGTAATTTTCTCTTCTGTGTGTTTTTGGTGTTTCAGGTCTTGGGGTATCTTACTGCAGTGGTTCATCCCGGGGCCTTTTGAGACTCTGAGCAGTGGTAGCATTTCTCCTGGAACGCAGGTGTGAGAGGGTGTGTAAAGCACCAGCCCAGAGCCAGGCTCTGTGGCCGGAGTTGTCCTTGTGTTCGTCATCACTGTCACCAGCTGGCCTCCTCCTGACCACACCAGAGGTTGTTCTCCGGCAGGGAACAGTTCCAGGAACACAGAGACCTTGTCTCTGGATGTAGTGGAGATGGCAGACGCTCTTTTGACCTGTGATGGGATTGCGTGTTTCTGTAGCGCTCACACTGTCGGGGAGAGTGGGGATTGTTCTGACCTTTTAGACAGAGGAGGGGACGGGGTCCCAGCAGGTTCTGACACACCAGCCTGGTCCCTGCTGGGCTTCCCCGGGTCTCCTCCACACTGCTGTCTGCTTAGGCTGCATTTCACCCGGAGCATCCCCGTGCGGGAAGTAGATGGAATAAAAGTCTGTTTCTGTTCTCGTAATGCGTATTTATGTGGATTGAAATTATTTTGATTTGGAAATACTCTGACAAGGCACTGTTAGCAGAAAGTATTTCTGTTAATTATTTGTCCTTTCTTTTTACTTGTCTGCTTTTTTTTTCAATTCATGTGGATACATTGAAGTCTCCAAAGGAAAGGAAAATATACACATAAAATAATAAGAAAACAAGCCTGGTGATGGATAAGGACCGGCACAGGAGGAGGCTGTGTAGGTGCGTGCTTGCGTCTTTTCTTGACATCCAACTAGCATTATCTGTGCCCGGTAGCCTGTCTGTCTGAATCTCCTGTTTGTATCAGGATTGTACAGTGGTGATGTTTTTAATTCCTTCGTTTCTTCTTCCTTTCTTGGTTGGCTTTCTACTGTAAGAAAAAGTAACTTATTGGCGTGGACTCATGGGTGCTTATTCAGTGAATTATAGTCCATTCCAGTTACTTTCTCAACACGCAGATTATCCTGGACTAGGTAGCAGGCACCCTTCCAGGTCCTGTTTCCTGACACAGCCCTGGAATCAGCCTTTCTCAAGTCCTGCTTCCTTTCAGTGGAACTGTGGTCTGAATGTCTTGCCACCCAGTGCTCTTCAGTAGTCAGACATTTACCGCTCTGAAGAGGTCCCTTCACCCCTCACCCGTCTGACCCGCCCAGATCCAGTAGCTGGCAGCGCCCTGGGACCCACTCCCTGACGCTGCACTCCTTCCAACACAGCTGGTGCCCTCTGAGCTCCCCGTTAGAGCAGACAGACGCTCCTGAGCACAGAAACCTCCAGAGAGCTTGGTCCTTGTGTGCTGAGGGGAGTACCTTGTGTGGGGATTGCACTGATGATTGTCCTGTGGCCTCTCCTCAGGTACCTGCTGGGGAGGTTGGCCTGTGTTGGTGACTGGCTTGCCATTCTGAGGCTCGTCTCCCTGGTTGAAGTGTTTCTGGAGTTCACAGCACGTCAGTCCCTTGACTGTGCAGTGTATTGAGGGTAGAACGACCCTGCCCGTGGCAAGGTCTGCAGAGCTGAAGAGGGAGGACATCTCGTGCTAAAAGGATGTGGCTCTTGCTCCTGTCTGACCCCCTTTCCCTCTCTGGGGACTGCATCTCTTTGGGGGGATATTTTTTAAGCCCAAACAGAGATACAGAAGTCAGCTGGACAGATAGTGTCGTACCCAGCTCTGACCCTGGAGGGCAGATCTGAGTGGTCCTGTAATTTACAGCAAATGTAATCGGCCCTCCCTGTCCACAAGTTCCCCACTTGTGTGTTCAGCTGACTTTGGGTCAGAACATCTGAGCAGTGAGGGTAGGGATTCAGAAAGTTCCAAAAAGCAAAGCTTGAATTTGCCACATACCAGCAACTGTGATAGTGCTGACCTTGTGGTGGGTGTCACCAGTGACTGGGAGATGGTCCATGTACACAGGAGAGTATGTGTACACAGGAGGGTGTGTGGAAGTTGTGTGCACACACTGGGCTGTTTTCTGTAAGGGACTAGGGCACTCTCCGACTCTGGTACCTATGGGTCCTGGGAGCAGCCTCCCACAGATACACACAGGTGACTGTCAGGTTGGCTTCCCTCTAATGTGGGCTGGGCGTTCCTGCAACCTACTCAGCAAGTGTCAGCCCGAGCTGTGCATGCCGAGAGGAGCAGTGTGTCGGGGGCCCCCAGCCCGGGAGCCCACTGGCTGCTGTGTCCCTGTGGCCTCACGGGCAGCAGGTCTGTGGGGCCTGTGACCACAGCGTGAGCAGCATTGGCGACATGGTGGAAGAGCAGTTACTGTTTCTTCCCCGCCTGCCACCTGCGGGTGTCCCAGGAGGCAGGCAGCAGGCTGTGCTCAGGTGCCACAGGGCCCACAGCGCCCCGACCCGTGAGCAGATGCTGGAGGGCACCCTCGACCTTGAGCGGAGCACCTCCATCCACTTGCCAGCTCCACTGTGCGGTCTCAGACAAGTCCTAGACCCTTTCCCCCCTCACCCGCAGGAGGGTCCTTGGCAGGAAGGGATCCGGGAAGGTGGGCGGGGGCCGTGGCAGCAGTGGCCTCACCCCACAACTGAGGGTGAAGCGTGCAGGACCCCAGGCCGGCGCTGCTGACGGGCAGGGTCACCTGGAGGAGCTGCGTGTGCTCAGGGCAGGGGCTCATCCACTCCCCCAGCCTGTCTAGGGTCAGGGTGAGGGGGCAGTTTCAGGGAGGGGTTGAGATGGCGCTGACGGTGGGCCCTCAGTGAAGGGGCCGTGCTGCCCGTCCAGCACAGGCCTTGAGGTAGCCTGGTGGGGGGCACGGGGAGCCGGGTCATGAACAGCAGGGATGGGGCGGGGAGAGGCAGGAGAGGCCTCAGAGAGTCTGTGAGGAGACACCCCGAGGGCCCCCCACGCCGGGCGCCGGGGCCCTCACCCGCTGGGTCGGGAGGTGGGACCATGCTGACCTGCCCGGCACGCTGACCCACAGCCATCAGGTTGGGGAGCTGAAAGCCCCCTTCAGAGGCCGCTGCCAGGCCATGAGGGCTTGAGGTGAATGTACAAAGAAAACGGCAATTTCTGTGTTTATGAAAACTAGGAATATTAGTCCTGTCAGAAAAATTTAATCACAGCCTTTCTCTAGACCGGGAATGACTACGGGAGACAAGAATCATTTATTGTCTGTATTTTAATGAGTTGTTCCTTGTCGTATTAACGTTTCAGTTTTTCTAAGCTGCTTATCAGAAACCATAGGAGAATCCCATGTAAGCTTCTCATGCATTTTGAGACAGTTTTCTGTTATCTGACTGGACATCCTGAGTCCTTTCTGTTGTTCCAAAGGTAGTTTTGCTGTGTTTCATGTGAAGGACCCACGGAGGGGAAAGTCCTTCACTTTATCACCAGAGAGATGGCCTGGGGGTGGCGTGACCCCTGCAGTCCTGGGGCACCGATGAGCCCAGGGGTTGCAGCTCTTGCTGACATATGCTTGTTCTCCCCCGTTTCCAGGGCGGTCCTGGTACGCTTAGAAGGATGTAGTCACCCCGTCGTCATGAAGGGCTTGTGCGCCGAGTGTGGCCAGGACCTGACCCAGTAAGTGCTGGCGGCTCGGGAGCGGTGGGGCCTGTGGGGGCGAGGGCCGAGGGCTGGGGTGCAGGCCACGGCGCCACTGTCCTCCACACGCCGCGGGCCGGGCTGCCTCCTGGGGAGGCGCGCGCCTGGTGTGGTGCGTGCAGCTGTGACGAGCCCTCTTCCTCGTCCCTGTGGGCCGGCCTGGGCCTGGCCTGGACTCCCCGCCTGGGCGTGTCTCAGCCTGGGCGGCTTTGCCCCGTGGTCGAGGGTCCCCTGGCGCATGTGGAGCAGTGTGGACCTGTCTGTTTCTCATGCTGGGGGCCTCTGGGACCACCTTTATTTTCAAAGGGAACTTTGTGAGTGTGACTTAGTTTCTTCATCAGTGTTCCTGTGTTTCCAGACGGGGAAGACACTTTAGCATTAGGCCTGCGGTGCACGTCCACTAGAATTAAACCAAGCTGAAGTCCCCGTGTGAGTTAGCGAGCTAGAGCCCTGGCCTCAGAGCCCATCTCTCCGCAGGCTGCAGAGCAAGAACGGGCGGCAGCAGGTGCCGCTGTCCACGGCCACCGTGTCCATGGTGCACAGCGTCCCCGAGCTCATGGTTAGCTCCGAGGTAGGTGTCCTGGCGGGCCAGGGCTGGGAAGGTGGTCCTGGGGGCACTCCTCAGTTAGGGCGGGGGCGGGGGAGGAGACGGCAGGCCTGTTCTTGTCACTGTCGCGAGTGACCATAGTGCACGCATGGTCTGTGGAGCAAGCAGCCTGCCTTGGACGGGGGCTGCGCCTCTCCTGTTGTCTCCCTGCCTTTGAGTTGGGAGGTCTCCGGGATGCTGCCGCCGGAGCCTGGGCTCAGAGGGGAAGACAGCCTTCGTTGGGGAGCCCCGGCCGGGCAGGGTCGTGAGCTGGGGGCACTGGAAGGCTCCTGCCTGGGAGCAGGGCTGTGCGGGAGGTGAGCCGTGTCGGCTGAGTGGTGCTGGCCACAGGGGCGTGGGGGCCCAGTGCATGCTTTCACGAGCAGACGTGCATGTGCTGCGGGGAGGTCTGGGAACGGAAAGCTTGCTCTTGTACATTGCGAGAGTCATGTGGCCATGCTGACCAGAGGCCTCCTGATGCTGAGTCAGGGCCCACACGGGCACAAGTGTCGCCAGGACCGGGCACCAGCACGGGCCCCGTGAGGACTGGCTTCTTGTCTTGTTGAAGGAGCCTTGGAGCTCTGCGTTTCTGTAAGCTGTTGGTAAAAACACTGTGCTTGTAAACGACACATGCCTACTTTGTGTTTCGTGGAGAAGACGAAATACCAGAGACGTGATTCTGCCTTCTCTGAATTACTGAAATCTAAGCATAAGTATGTAAGCGTGTTTAAGACAAAACAAGGAAGTCTGAGGTAGAAAAGAGAAGGAAGTGTTTCCGCTGTTTCTGCTATAACGGGGTAGCTCTTGGCTTTCTGCATAAACTCTTTGGGGAACACAAGGTGGGATTCCTGTCGCTCATCAGGACGGCTGCAGCCGCTCCGCGGCTCATGGCATCTCAGTCCTCGTGCACCCCGCCCTGAGTGACTCTGTATAGACTCAGCCTCTTGCCTGTCCGCCCCCTATCACTGGTCCATACGCAACTAGAAGTAGTCACGGTCAGAGTGGCTTGAGGACATTCGAGCAAATGGAACAGGCTTCAGGCACCAGGGCATCAACTCCGGGCTGCTGGGCGCATGGGTGTGGTGGGCACCCCCACCTTCCTGTTCTGTTTCCTGAGAAGACGGAGTGTCACCTTGCCTCTGCACGGCCTTCCTCAGTCACTTCTCTTTCCCTCCCTGGCTGTAGCAAGCTGAAAAGCTGGGGAGGGAAGACCAGCAGCGCCTGCACCGCAACAGGAAGCTGGTGCTCATGGTGGACTTGGACCAGACGCTGATCCACACCACGGAGCAGCACTGCCAGCAGATGTCCAACAAGGTGAGCGTGGGTGGGCGCGGCCAGCAGGGCGGCTGCGGGCGTCCTCGGAAGGAGCCTGGGTGTTGGGCTCAGGAAGTGAGCAGGCTCTGCCCCGAGCTCATGGCCACGGTGGGGGAACAGTGGAGAGCTGGTGGGGGCTGGAGTGGACCCTCTCCCACAGAGCAGCGCCGGTGTTCGATGGCTAGTGTTTCTGTGTCGTGGGATCTTCTGTCCCGACAGGTCTCCATGCTGGCTGTGCCGTCACCTGCGGATGTGTCTCAGGGTTTCCTGCATCATGACCACTGCGTTCACAGGCGGCAGAGCTGGGTGGGCAGGGATGGGGCACCGCGGTGGCGACTGCAGCCACTTGGGGCTTGTCTGCCGCGGAGCGGGACATTTCCATTCATTTCATAAGAGTTTGAATGGTTGCATCACACCCAGTATGAGCATGTGTGGTAGTAAGGTGTTCCCGGGGCCACGTGGACCATGCCCACTGCTGGCAGCTTCCCTGTGCCCCCCTGATCCCCCGCCACTGCTGCTCCCAGACCTGCAGGACACCTGGCAGGCAGGACCTAGAGAGGTGGGTTGAACCCTTAACCTCGGAGACCCTCACTTGGGATTTGAGGATTTTTCTGTTGCAGCGTTCAGACGATTTACCGCTTAGCGTGGGGCTGGGGTGGCGGGGGCGGTTGTATCATCTCGACTCCCAAGTGTTTTACCAGAGTAGCCCCACCGTGAACAGTGTGACAGTTACAGCCCATGAAAACTTAACAATGCCTCAGTCATTTCCTTTTCTTTTTGAGTTTATTATTACTGGGAAAATGAATGATAAACAGAATTAAAAGGATCAGAGTTTAACTTTCTAAGGAGAGTAGACTCTCGTGCATGTTGGTCACGTGTGAGCAGGTTGGAGTTACTGATCTCATCTGTCTCCTAAAGGTGGACCTGGTTTTTGTGCCGTAAGTCAGTGGAGTTGCATCTTACAGCTATAAGGGAGTTAGGCTGAGTTGTGTGGGGCTCTTCGCTTACCTTCATCTCTGACTCCGGGAGGTGCTGTGGATAGACCCTGGAGTCTGCGGTGGTTGGCTGCCTGCTCCTTGTGAAGTGACCCACTCAGGGTGCTTGTGAAATGGTTAGGACATGCGTGTCCACCACTGTCCTGAGACACTTGGCGAGGTCCCTGGTGCCTGGTCCTCAGATAGCTGAGGAACCATAGTTGTCACAGGAAGCTATCGCAGGTCACCTGGCTGTTCTGGGCAGTCACTGTGATTGTCCGGAGTGCTCACCCGGGCGGTTACTGCAGGAAAGGGCTGAGCCCCCTTACAGAGTGTGAGAGAGGAAGGTGTTTGTGGCATGCAGGCTGTGCTGCCCTGACTCTCCCTGTAGCCCCCGGCCGGGCAGCGGTCACCTGCCGCCCATCAGTGCTGCCCTCTGACCGGACCTCCGCTCTGCAGGGCATCTTCCACTTCCAGCTGGGCCGGGGCGAGCCCATGCTGCACACGCGCCTGCGTCCCCACTGCAAGGAGTTCCTGGAGAAGGTGGCCCGGCTGTACGAGCTGCACGTGTTCACGTTTGGCAGCCGGCTGTACGCGCACACCATCGCAGGTGAGCACCCCGCGGTATTCTGTCCTGCTCCAGACACTCACGGCCGGTGTGCGGATGTGGTCCTCTCCTTCTCAATGGTGGGCCCTGCAGATGGAGCGAAGGTCAGAGGCTCTGCCTGACTCTTCCTCGGCCCCGCAGTGGTGGTGGGGGCGCGGGCAGGCCGGTCCTCCAGAACCTCCACTCCGCCCAGCCAGCAGTCACGCTCCAGTCCTGAGTGCAAGCCCCTGTCCCTCTGTCAGCTGCACACCACGGACCCCTGGAGAGGAGGGTCAGGATCACAGACACGTGGGGAAGTAGGAGCTCTCTGTAAGGGCTTTCTTATACAGGCAGAGGCCCTCAGGGCTGCCAGCCTGGTCACCGGGGACATGTCCATCTCGGTTGACATAGACAGCAGTCGACATGGGTGTCGAGTCTGACCTCGGGGTTCTGTCACAGGGCGGGGGGTCTGGTGGGCGCACAGTGAGCCCAAGAACAGCTGAGCGGTGCTGCATGCCGCTGGTTAGGTGCTTCCTCGTCCATGTCCACGAGGTTCTGTTGTCGGGAGCGAGTTTCAAAGCGCTGCCCGGACGCCCTGCTCTCCCCTCTGCTGTACGAATTCACTGGCCTGGGACGCACAGAGGCCGTAGGCCCCTCCCGGGAGCCGTGGCACAGGTGGGGTCCCCGTGCTGGTCACCAGCAGGCCCTGGGCTCCTGGGGCCGCACTGAGCTATGTTCACCCCACCTGCTGAGCCAGCAGGATCCGGGTGGGGGGCGCTCCATCAGCATCTGGACCGATCCCCTTCTCCTAAGGCGGGGCAGGCTCCGTGTCTTCCCGTCTCGCATGCGGTGGGACGGCAGCGCGTCTCAGACATGTGACCTTGTCCTGTTTTCTTCTCAAAGGCTTTTTAGACCCTGAGAAAAAGCTGTTTTCTCATCGAATATTATCGAGGGACGAATGTATTGACCCGTTTTCCAAAACAGGGAACCTTAGGTAGGTACCTGGCTGTGCGCTTCCTGTCGTAAAGTCTGCATCTGGAGCATCAGGCCTCTGGTTCTGTATCTCCTCTCCCGGTCCCCAGCGTCCACTCCAGCATGTGGACAGCCACTGTCTTCTAACCAGATCCCTCCCTTCTCTGCTTTCTCTGAAAGTCCAGGCAGCGATGGCTCCTGGGGGGCTCGGGCCGGAGCCCGGGATCGCACGTGTGGGAGTGTGCGTGGGGCGGGGTCAGAGGTGTGTGGCAAGCGCCTGGGGTGGGGCTCCTGGGGCACCCCAGCCACCTCTGGGGCCTGATTCCTTTATGGCCTCGCATGTGCCGACCCTGACATCAGTGTCCTGCCTCCTTCCACCCCACGGGCCCCTCCCGTCCTGGCCTCTGATCCTTCACTGAAGGCCTGTTGTGCGAATTTTTTGCTCACCCTATGTAAGGAATTTTCCCGTTTCTACCCAGAGAGAGGCAGCCTCCCCCCCGATAAGGGGGTACATACCGCTGTCTCGGGTGTGGTCTTTTGGCCAGTGTTGGTCACCCTTAGCTGACATTTCGAGATTCAGATTTAGGATGTTCTGTTCACGTCTGTGGTACATAAGAGAGCCTGAGAGTACTCATCCGGAAACAGTGCTCATGTTTACCAGTTGAGCATCCGAATGAGCAGATACAGAGACCAGGGAAGGTGCGATGCTTGTCAGGGGAGAAGCTGCCTGAGGACAGGGTGTCCAGGGACAGGGTTCCTGGCAGCTCCAGGCAGGGGTGCTTGGCGGTGCAGGTTTCTGGCCGCGAGCTGTTCCTGGTCTCGCTGGAGTTAGATGTGCTGAAAGCATCCCCAGTGTAGGTCATTGTTGGTACCCTGTGCCTATGGAAACAGACTCACAGAAAATCATTTCGGACATGTAAACGTTTTTCCTGCCTTTAGTGGCAGCTAGAAAACCTGAGCAGTGGCAGGTGCTTCTGCTGGGTTTGTTCCTCGGGCCTGGAAGACGGGCAGGAAGCACTTGTCCTCTGACTCTCGTGTCTTCACGCTTGCCTGTCAATGTTGGTGTTGGGGGCAGAAACCAGGTGACGAGACCCCAGAGCGGGCCTGTGTCCCTCGGGCTTTCTGGATCCTTGGTGACATGTCTGCCCCCCCAGCACCCCAGCATCACTGTTCTGTCCTGATGTCACGTACACGCCCAGCTGAGATGTGAGTGGGGCTCTGCATCCCACCTGGAGCCGGTAGCTCTCACGGAGCGTGGGCCGATGGTGTGCTGGGCGGGGACACAGCCAGGCTCGTTGGTCCACTCCAGCTTCCCCTGGGCAGAGGGCTTCCTGCTCCTGCCCTGAGGAGCGCCACAGTGGAGAAGTGTTAGTGATCTTAGTGTCACTTTCTCTGGAAATCTTGAGAGTCTTGTGTTTTAAACAAGCCCTTCCATGTGGCTCACGCCTGGTCCAGGTTAGTCTGCTGTCTGTTGGTTCCACCTGAGAGACAATATAAATGCTTGGTGGGTGGTGACTTTCATAAGAGGTGATAGTGATGCATGTTTACTTTCAGAAACCTCTTTCCCTGTGGAGACTCCATGGTTTGCATCATCGACGACCGAGAAGATGTCTGGAAGTTCGCCCCCAACCTGATAACTGTGAAGAAGTACGTCTACTTCCAGGGCATTGGGGACATCCATGCCCCATCTGCGCCCCGGGAGCCCCCAGCAAGGAAGAGAGGTGGGTGGTCCCCGGCCATCGGGGAGTGTGCCAGCCTTGGTCCCGTCTCAGCTGTGGCTGCTGCTCATTTGGGGCTCCGTTTGGTTTTGTTCCGTTACTTGTGTTTCAGTGTCAGAGAGGTTGTGTGGGTTTGTTTGTTACACTGATAGTATTTACTTTCAGTGTAACAATATTAGCCTGAGCGTTTTTTCCTGTTGAGTCAAGAGTGAAGAATGCTGCTTGACTTAATGCATCTGAACGCTCCCTTTCCTCCCAGTTGTCCCTGGAAAGAACAGCTCGGCCCAGGGGTGTGGTCTGGGGGCTCCTGCAGAGGCAGGGCCGCTGCGTCCTGCCCAGACCTGCACAGAGCCCCTCGGGCCAGTTGAGCCCGGATTCTGGAGAAGGTTTGAAGTTTCAGCTTAAAGTGTTTCTGATGATCTTTAGCTTTTAAATTATTTTCAGAATACAGTTATCGCTGCAGGGCTGAAGCAGAACTTTGAGACCTGGCAGGGGGAGGGAGGCCCCAGGGTGCCCTGCATGGCTGAGGCAGGGCCCGTCTGACCACAGCCTGGGAGCCAAGAGTGGTCCGCACATCTCGGACCCTGTGGAGCCCCTAACACAGTGACCGACGAGGCGGCCAGCCTGGAGTGGTTGCCTGCCGGCCGCCTCCCGGTGTGTGCCGCCGTCTAGAGGTGGCTGGAGCTGCAGGCGCAGGCAGGCAGCATGTCCACAGGAGGCTTCCTGTCGCTCGCTGAGTAATGGTGGCCTTGTCCCCTGTGTCCTCGCCTGGTCGATCCTCCTGAAGGTGCCGATGCCGCAGAGCAGCCTCTGTCCATCAGGGACTCCGAGGAAGGAAGACCAGCGTCTGCAGTGGAGAGTAATGGCCTTGGGAGGCCCACCCGGGAGCTCAACGGGGGCCTGGGCCCTCGGGGGGTCTGGCCCTGCCAGGAGGAGGAAAGGGCCGCCCGGCCCACCACCTGCACCCCCTCGACTGACGGCCGTGGGTCTTCGGCGGGCGCCCAGCTGCGCGGAAAGACCCCGCCAGAGAAGAGGCCCATGCGGGGTCCAGCTGGCCCCGACCCAGACCCGGACGTGCCCAGCGACAGCGGGAGCAGCAGCGAGTCTGAGGGCCAGCCCTCGCCCACCCCCTCCGATGGGGAGAGCAGGGAGAGGAGGACCCGGAGGAAGCCCCAGGCCTCCCGTGAAGCTGGGAAGGCCACGCAGCAGGGAGGCCCCCCAGGTCCAGCCGGGGAGCGACTCGCGGGCGCCAACCACTGTGGGGAGCCTGGCACTGGTGTGCCGGCGGACGCGCAGGAGGACGGGGAGCGGGACGGGCTGTGCGCTCTGGGTGGCGGCTGCACCGACCGCAAGGAGGCCGAGACCGAGTCCCAGAACAGCGAACAGTCGGGCATCACGGTGGGCGAGTCCCTGGACCAGAGCATGGAGGAAGAGGAGGAGGAGGACGCGGACGACGACGACCACCTGGTGCACCTGGAGGAGATCCTTGCCCGCGTGCACTCCGACTACTACGCCAAGTACGACCGCTTCCTCAGTGGCGAGAGCTCCGAGGCCCCTGACATACGAAAGATCGTCCCCGAGCTGCGCAGCAAGGTGCTGGCGGATGTGGCCATCATCTTCAGCGGGCTGCACCCCACCAACTTCCCCGTGGAGCGCACGCGGGAGCACTACCACGCCCGGGCGCTAGGCGCGCGCATCCTCACCCAGCTCGTGCTCGACCCCGACGACCCCGCCCGGCCCACCCACCTTATCGCCGCGCGGGCCGGTGAGTCACCCTTAGCCCTTCCGCCACCGAGTGGGGGGTCCAGGTGTCCCCGAGTCCTGAAGTCCCGGGCCGGAAGCTCTGGTTGGGGGCCAAGAGGCAGCACGGGCAGATCGGGAGCATCCCAGGACAGGCCCCGCCCCTCCGGCTCCACCCCGGCCCCTCCGGCTCCACCCCGGCACCCCCGCTTCGCGGCTCTGAGTGGATGAGTTTGCCCACAGGCACGGAAAAGGTGCGCCAGGCCCAGGAGTGCGGGCAGCTGCACGTGGTCAACCCCGACTGGCTGTGGAGCTGCCTGGAGCGCTGGGACAGGGTGGAGGAGCAGCTGTTCCCGCTACGCGACGACCAGGGCAGGGCGCAGAGGTGAGCTCCGGGCGGCCGGTCTGCGGAGACGCCCGCCTGTCTCTCCCCTGTCCCCGCCACGCGGGCTGTCACCCAGAGCCCTTCTCCCTGGCACCACCTGGAGAAGGGGCAGAATCACTGCTTCTAAGACACGAGACGGCATTCCCCCGTGATTCCTGGTTTGCAGGTGTTTCGAGGCTGGGAATGCTTCTGTTGCATCCCGGGGTCTCTGCAGAGTCCAGCATGGAGGGAGGTGGTTGCTGGGGGAGGGCGGGTGCAGAGGCGTGAGGGCTGTGGTATAGGGGGACTGGGCTCGCGGGCGCCCCTCTCCATCAGAGCGGGCACTGGGTTTAGAGGGAGGGCTGCAAACAGCCCAAGAGAGAGCAGTGCCGAGAAGGCTGCCCTATGTCCGAGGCCGCGGCTGAGCCCCAGGCCTGACCAGGAACCGCGTGCCCATGTGCAGAGTCACGGTCCCGGCAGGAGGGGTTGCCGGGGTCCTGTTGGTTCCAGCCCCTCTCACGGCCCTTCTTCTCGCCCATAGGGAGGACAGCCCCGCGTCCTTCCCCGACAGGCAGAGCCTCCTCCCCACCGCCCTGTTCCACCCGACTCCCGTGCATCCCAAGGCCCCGCCTGGTCCTGAAGTCCGGATCTACGATGCCAGCACAGGCAAACTCATCCGCACAGCTGCCTCGGGCCCCGGGCCACCCGGTGCCCTGCCCCACGCGGGGCTCTCCTCCTTCAGGTACTTGCACCCACTTGCAGGGAGGTACCCCTGGGCCACGGTTGGCCACGAGGAGCAGGCTGCATGTGGGGCAGGCTGGGGCCAGGCCTTCTGCCCTGTCTCCTGTCTGTCTGGTGCAGGGCTGGGCCGGAGGAGGCATGGTTCTGCCTGGACGGGTATGCAGCCCTCCTCTGCCCAGGGCCAGCAAGGGAGCAGGAGGCAGCCCTGGCCCTCCCGCTTTGCCCTGCCAATTGCATCCCCAGGACACGGGATGGGCCTGTCGGGAGCAGCTCCAGCCCTGTGCAGACACACGGGCCCTGGAGACCATAGGCTGTGTGTCTGTCCTGATGCTGGGCTCCGGGTGTGGACAGACAGATGCACTCAGTGGTTGAGGCCAGTTTCAGTTGGGTGTTGGTTGGTGGTTTTGTTATTTGAAACTAAAAGCGTGGTCACTGATAGAGCTTTGATTTTTTTTTTTTTTTCATGACGACGTGATATGTAATCATTTAAATAGATGCATTGTGACCCTGTGTGCTGTTTTTGTTCCCGTGGAGTTGCTTTCTAGCTGGGTTAAAGGTCATGGACATCTTTGACTCTGATAAATGGGGCAGTTAGTTGTTTCGCCAAAGGCTCGTCGAGCTCCATGGTCCCGCCTGGCATGCTCTGGCCCCTCGCCTCCCGGCCCTGGCCTGTCTCAGACACACGGCTGCGCCCTGACGCACCTCCGGCCTCTGCAGCCCTGTGGACCCGCCTCCACTTCGCTGGCTGTCGTCTTGCATCCTGAGTTGTTGCTTCTTCCTGGCTGGCTTCTGGGAGCTCTGCCTGGGTCCTCCAGGGTGGCGGTCGCTGTCAGAAGGCTGCATCACTGCCTGGGTTCAGGACATGCTGGTCCGTGCTGGCAGCCGAGTGGTGCTGGCCCCTCGTCCATGTGGACATGTGACCTGCCAGGGTTTTTTTTACGGTGACCGTCGTGTTCTCTCAGGTCCTTCCTGACAGAGAGCAGGTGTTTGGGTGGCACGTTGAGGGGGGCCCTGGAGCTGTGCTGGCCTCGGCACGTGTCTGTGGAGGTTGCGCTATCTGGACAAAAGCGGCCCAGTATTTCTAGAGTAACTCGTGCAGGTTATCCTAAACAGCATTTGGATTTTGGGGTGCAGCTCTGTATTCTGTCATCCAAGAAGCTTCACGGGGCTCTCCTTCTGTGGAGCTGATCTTGTGGCTCCTTGCCCACGTGCGTGTGTGGGACATCCGGCTTGTCGCCGCGTGGTGCATGCTCACTGTGCGTGCATCCTTACACCGAGCTGTTCTCATCATGTGAGCTCATGGACAGTGAGCTCCGTCTCTGAGGTTCCTCCTTGTGAGGGTGAGCCCGACGGGGTGCAGGACTCGCCTCCGAGCGCCCGGCCCACACCACCCCCTGGGTCATCCCCCCTTTCTGGTGCTGTTTCCTGGAGTTGGCGCCTCGCCCACGCGTGTGCAGAGGGCAGGGTGGGCTGCACTCTTGGGGGCAGCATGCTGGCCAAGTTCTGAGCCGGAACCCCAGGGCAACCCGATTGTGACCAGACACCATAACCGTTGGGCAGTTGCTTCCGTCTGATGCTTGTTTGGGAGTCGTAAGTCTCGGGAGCTCCTGCCTTGATGTTCTGGTTCTGGGCTAAGGTGCCAGCCCACAAGGGGCCTGGAGTCAGAGGTCATTGGGGAACATGGGCAGAGCACCTCTCACGTGGGATCCCCACGTGCAGGTCGCCACAGGGACCGTGGCGGGGAGAGAAGCTGCCGTTCAGAGCCCCTGGGCTGGGGCCCGGGTCCAGGCTGCCCATGTGGCAGGCGCAGCTCCACGGGGTCGCTGGCCTAGGGCCGTGTCTGGAGAGCAGGGTGCAAGGTCAAGGCCACAGCAGCACACCTCACATGCGTCTCCCAGTGGGTCAGCCTCTGAAACAGCTTCTCCTATGCCCTTTGTTAGCTGTGTGCTGCGGGTTGTGAATGTCTTGTTTTTTTAAGTATAGGTTTTTGGAGATGGTTGTATGGGAAGAGGCAGTTAACAGAAATGACAGAGCACCCAGGGACCCTTTAACCATCTCCCCCCAGTGGCCACATCTCCAGACCTGCAGCCCATGTCAAGCCGAGATGCCTACCCCAACGGTCCAGACCCAGAGTGGCCACCCACTCTGGGCCCCCTGCCACCCCCCAAGCTTCCCTGTCCCCCCCCCCCACAGCCTCCCTGCCCCACCCCCACCGGGCCCTGCCACCCCCACCACTCCTTGCCTCCCAGACTCCCGCAGCCCCCCACCCCCACTCCAGTCTGTGCCCACCTCTGTCCTGTCGTCTGAGAGCTCGGGCTGGTAGTCTGACGGCTCGCAGCTCTGCCTGGCTCCGCTCCCTGGAGACGCTGCCCCAGCGTCGCTGTGCTGACTGCTCAGAGGGCAGCGTGGTGTGAGCTGTGGCAGCTCCTGTGACTATCCACCCACTGAGGATACCGGGGGCATGTCCAGCTCTGGATTCTGACCAACAGGGCTGCTGTAAACATGTGCATGTCTCTGTTTCTCCCTGGTCGAGCATGGGGACTGCTGTGGGCTTGCTGACACGGGGGCAGGGAGTGGTCCGTGGCCATGTGACCATCTCCCCCAGTCTCTGTAGGTGGTGCGGGTGTTTCCGCCTGGGGAGCCATGCAGGCAGTGTGGGATGTCGAGAGCTGGAGGGAGCGGTGGGGCTTTGGCGACTGGTGGTCGCCACGTTAGGAAACAAAGTGGAGACGTCTTTAAAATACTCACTTTTCATTCTTCTTAAAATAGCAAACCTCTGCATGTTAACACCACCTTAATGAAGAGCAACTATTTTCCAGTTCCCTGGTGCCTCAGATAGTAAAGAATCTGCTGCAGTGTTGGAGACCCAGGTTCTAGCCTTGGGTCAGGAAGATCCCCTGGAGAAGGAAATGGCAACCCACTCCAGTGTTCTTGCCTGGAGAATCCCATGGACAGAGGAGCCTGGAGGGCTACACTCCATGGGGTCACACACGACTGTTTTCCAAGTAGAAAAGAAACGTACTGAGAAGCGTGGCTTATTTGCGTTTTGGGGAATCTCTGGCTGATGAAGGGCGGGTGCCGCTCACCCACCCGGTGTGACTGCCTTCTGGCAGGGGAGGCCATGAGGGGGAGTGGTGGCCGACTAGTCCTGTCCCTGGATGAGGGAGCATCTTGGTGGTGCCTGCAGGGTCCCGGGAGCCTCGGCCTGAGGCAGTGAGGGGCAGGTGCTCGTGTGCACCGGGTGGAGTCTGCACCTGAGGGAGCTGCCCCAGTGGAGCCCCGGGCCTCTGCCTCGCATGGAGGGCGCTCATGTTCCCTCCTTTCCCTTTCTGGATCTGGAGGGAGGCTTAACAGGTGTGTATTCAGTAAAAAGATACCATTGCCGTTTCTCCACGCTCGTGAGAGCTGTGGCTGTTGGGACCTGACGTGGGGCCGTACAGAGATCTTGTGGCTGCTTGACCTCAAGTGGAGGGCAGATCCCCCCACTCTGACTTCTGGGCAAACCCTCCCTGTCCACCCCGCCAGACCAGTACTGAGTAGTGTGGTTTTTTGATGAGAGAGGAGGTCAGTGTCTGCTTTCAGCCCAAGGATAGCAGAGCCTGACCTGTCGCATTCTGGCTGGACCTGCTGGGCTTTGGTTTCATAAATAAAGACTGATGAAACCTGAGTAGGCACCACCTATGAGGCAGCATGTGTCTTCACAGCTCAGGTTTCCCATGTGTGTGCCCTGTGTGTGTACCCCGGGTGTGTATATACGCTGTGTATGCTGTGGGTGTGGGTGTGTTTACCTCAGGCATATGTATGTGTATATTCTGTGAGAGTGTACCCTGGGTGTGTGTATGCCCTGTGTGTGTGTGTGTGTACCCTGGATGTATGTATACCGTCTATGTGTGTGTGTTTATCCCGGGTGTGTGTATATTCTCTGTGTGTGTGTTTACCCCGGGTGTGTGTGTGCCCTGTGTGTGTGTGTGTGTGTGTGTACCCTGGATGTATGTATACCATCTGTGTGTGTGTGTACCCCAGGTGTGTGTATATTCTGTGTGTGTGTGTGTGTGTACCCCGGGTGTGTGTATATGCCCTGTGTGTGTGTGTGTACCCCGGGTGTGTGTGTGTACCCCGGGTGTGTGTATATTCTGTGTGTGTGTGTGTACCCCGGGTGTGTGTATGCCCTGTGTGTGTGTGTATACCCTGGTTGTATGTATACCATCTGTATGTATATGTGTACCCCGGGTGTGTGTATATTCTCTGTGTGTGTGTGTACCCTGGGTGTGTGTATGCCCTGTGTGTGTGTGTGTACACCCTGGATGTATGTATACTGTCTGTATGGGTGTGTGTATATTCTCTGTGTGTGTGTGTGTACCCTGGGTGTATGTATACCGTCTGTGTGTATGTTTACCCCGGGCGTGTGTATAACCTGTGTATGTATACTCTGTATGTGTAAGTGTGCCCTGGGTGTGTGTGCACCCTGGGTGTATGTATACTGTGTGTGTGTGTGTGCACATGTACCTGTCCTGAGAGTCGGGCTCGGGCCGGCTGTCCTCACGGTCTGTGACTTCCCTTCCAGGGCAGTGCAGCCACGCCCCCAGCAGGTGTTTGGTGATGAGCTGCCCGACAGTCAGGATGGGGAGCAGCCTGGTCCTTCCCGGAGGAAGCGCCAGCCCAGCATGTCGGAAACCATGCCTCTGTACACGCTGTGCAAGGAGGACTTGGAGAGCATGGACAAGGAGGTGAGCCCGCACTGCCCTCTGTCCACCTGGGGGCAGCTTGGTGGGACGTGACTGGTCAGTGTGTGGGCAGCGCAGGGGGCAGGTTTCTGACCCCACCCGGGGACCGCGGCGCTCTCGGGTGCGCTGCAGGCCTCCTCTCAGAGGAGATGTAGACTCTTGCAGTTCGGGTGCTCCATGTCTGTGGACGTGTGGGTCTGTTTGGGGCAGTGAGTGCCATCTGTCAGCACAGGAGTCCTGCCTCACCACCCGTGTGGGCGTTCTCACGTTTCATGGGAGAAATGGAGGCCTTCAGCTTAACTGAAGAGGGTGGATTACGTGTGAAGGCCTTGTGAAAGTGGTAGTCGGTCAGTCGTGTCTGACTGTTTGTGATCTATGGACTATAGCCCACCAGGCTCCTCTGTCCCTGGAATCCTCCAGGCAAGCATACTGGAGTGGGTAGCCTTTCCCTTCTCCAGGGGAATCTTCCTGACCCAGGGATCAAACCCAGGTCTCCTGCGTTGGAGGCAGATTCTTTACCATCTGCGCCACCAGGGATGCCTGGAAGACCTTGTGGGCCCGACAGCAAAGCCAGCCCTTGAACTGTCGCCTCAGCGTGTGCGCTTTAACTCGCGGATGCACGTGCCTTGTCCCTTCTCAGCTGTACACGTGGGTTTGCAACTGGAGACGTCGCTGATCTGAGCCCTCCGCCGTGGCGGTGGTCCCTGCTCAGAGCTGCTCTACTTGGGGGTGGGGTGGGGTGTCCCCCCTCACCCAAATTTCATCAGAGGGTTTTTAATCCTGGCCAAGCCTGGTTCCAGGGCTTTCCTCCAAGGCATCCCCATCATCCACTGTGCGTCCACGACTTGCGCAGGGAAGTGGGCCCCATAGAGCCGTGGGGGGTACACGCCCAGGACGGGGCTCCAGGGGCACCAGCCGTCATCCTGGGCTCTGGGCCCCCCTGACTCAGGGTTTAGGCAGAAATGGTGCTTTGTTGGGCGTTGGAGTTCTCCGTGGGGGTAGTGGCACAGCCCGGGCTACCCCTTCCCGCCTGGGGCCAACCCCACATCGGAGCTGCAGGGAGCTGCTGCGTGCCCTCCCGGGGAGCGGGCGGCGCTGAGACCCACCCTTGGGGAGGGGCCGCCAGGCAGGTTCCACAGGAAGATGTTGCGTCTGTGCTGACACTGGGCCCCTTGTCAGGTGGACGACATCCTGGGCGAGGGCAGCGACGACAGCGACAGCGAGAAGAAGCCCCCGGAGGAGGAGGAACCGGGGCGCGGCCTATCGCCCGAGGCCCTGGGGACGCCGCGGGGGCGCCGGCTGGAGAGGAGCACTGCAGATAGCCGGGGGCTCAGGTGAGCGCACCATCCTGTTGGGTCTTCCCGGCGGCGGGGACCCTGATGGGCGGGGGGAATCCTGAGGGGGTCCCCGGAGGGCAGAGGCCTCCTCCTGCTCTTTGAGCAGGCAGCTGGGTCCAGGCTCGCTGTGTGAGCGCCTGTGGGCGTCTGCATCTGTGTCCTCTGGGCCGTCTGGTCTGACTCACAGGCCGGCCTGTGGGTGAACTGACCTGCGGAGAAGGTTCAGCCCCTTCAGGCAGGCACAGAGCAGGGCCCTGCTAGAGCCCCGCAGCAGGCAGAGGTGCGGGACCACGCCCTCCGTGTGCAGGAGCCCCCTCGGCGCCCTGTGCTTCCCCGCTTCATAGAAACGCTGTTCCGTGGGTCGAGGCGAGAACTGTGAATTCTGTTCTGGGTGATCAGCCGCACAGGATGGTTTGACCCCATGTCCTCGCACATGGGGAATTCTGCCATCAGGGCGGAGGGTATGGGAGTGCAGGCGTCCTGCACCCTGCATCTGCGCCGGGCGTGGGGGGCAGGGGAGCCCAGTGCTCTGTCCCGCAAGGGCTCAGAAAGCTGCTTTTGTCATGAAACGCACTCGGACTTTTCAGAAGCAATCGAGCAGATGAAGTCTAGATAAGCTTTTCTTGGAGCGTGCCCTCTCACCCCGCAGTCCTTCCCTGGATCACATGCCCTGGGGCCCCGGTGCCATGTTACGCACCCCACATGTGCGTCTCTGAAGACACGCAGAGCCTCCATTGTGGCAGGGCCGGACTGGGCGGGAGCCCACCCGGGAGGCACCATCTGCTCAGCCTTTGGGCCCCAGCGGCTTTCCACACCACAGGGCAGGCGCTCCTGGGGTGCTCAGCTCAGGATTTGCCAAAACTGCTGGATCAGATCAGGTGTTTCCTCATTTTTGTAATAATGGCCATGTTTCCAAATGAGAGAGACATTCTTTTCAGGTCCTTTCGTGCCCTGGTGGTACCAGGTTGCCGTTCCGTCCCGATGCCCTGTTCCCGGCGCACTGCCCTGCACCCCCCTACCCCCGTCATAACCTCCATTTAATGCACACGTGCACGGAAGTGACCATCTACTCCACCGTGAGTGCAGCTGGGACAGCGGTGGAATACAGACCTGTTCACACACACGCGTGCACACACATGCACCCGACGTGGCCTTGATGGGTAAACTCCAACCTTAGCATGTGCAGTGCTGCCCTTTTCTTTTTGCCAAAAATACCCAGCGGGTTGTAACTAGCAGTTCAGACATATGTGCTTTATGGATTTTGTCTGATCTGGGTTAGGTGTTGATACAAAATAACAGTTTTTTATTTAGTATTTACTAAGCAGCAGACTTCAGATGTGGGTCTACATGCTTTTCTTCAGCACAGTGCTCAGACACCGAACCGTAGGGGATGAAATTTGCAAGCGTGTTTGAGTTCCTGTTCACGTTGTTGCTTTATTCCACATCAAATCTAAGATGACTCTCGGGCCTTAAATTTTCTCCAAATTAAATCTGTTAGCGTTTCCCTAGGGAACTGTGCAGCTGGTTGTGGAAACAAAACACAAATATTGCTTGTTCTGCTGGGAGGAGAGGAAGCTGGTCTCAATTACAGGCCTTTATTAACCATGGCTTGCAGCTGTTTCCAGGCTTTGAGGTAATTTAAGCACTAAAACTCAATTGTGTTGGATGTGAGATTACTCCAAACATTGTGTAACCGGGACTGAAGGCTTGCCTGTTCCACCAGCGGGCACTGCCTCTGTGGCCTCTGACCTTCGTCCCTGGCAAGCCCTCCCACTAGACCCCAAGGTCCCCCAGAGACTTCCTTCTATGGACCCCCGGGGTTCAGCAAGTTGACGTTCATCTCTGTGCGGAGGCTGCAGTAGGTTGCGGGGTCCCCCTGCCTGGCTGGCTGCGGGTATCTCCGTGGGGCTTGCGTCTTCCTGGCTCTGAGGTCCACAGGGTCCGTTGCCCTGAGAGGGGAGGGGCAGCAGTGTCTCCAAATGTGTTTGAGAAGGTTTTATCAAAAGTGGACCGGAGTGCCCCTCGTGGGGACCTGTGCTTCTGCCCTGGGGCCCTACCCGGCCCCACCCCCACCCCAGGGGGCTCACCACTGATGGCCTCAGCTCCTTGTCGAAACACCTTGGGGCACGTGAGGGTCTCTGCACCTCATGTTTCTTACTTCCAGGAAGGTTGCCCCCTCCCCAGTGACTCACTGGGGGTCTCCCAGCACACAGAGTAGAAGGTGGCCGAGAAGGACCTGGAGGAACAACCCGTGTCCCCAGGGTCTCGCTGCGGCTGAGGCCATGCAGCCAGAGGTGGGGCCTAGGAGCCAGCATCCACAGTTGAGCAGGACTTGCCTGGGGCCGTCTGTTCACTGCACATGTGTTATTGCTGTGCACACGTGTGCACACACACACGACCTCCAGTTCTGTCCCTGGGAGGTGGTACCCCTGTGAGGAATGTGGTTAATAGGGTTGTTTGCAGTGGTTTGAACGATAAAGAAGGAAGCAGTCTTTCAGAACTGTCTCTACGTGTTATTTCTAAATGTATCTGCATGTTCACCACTTGACAAAGAGAAATAATATGCGTGCTTCAGATTAATTACACTTAGTAACAACTTCTGTTCAAGCATCTCTGCACATCCAGAGTCAGCGCTGCAGTGTGGGGTGCCAGCCCGGGGCCCTGCATCTGCTCTGATTTGGTTTGAGAGCTGCGGCCCTGCATCCACACCTCCCCCCACCCGGCGCTGGACCCCAGCTTGGCTGGCACCTTTGCTGGAAGCATTGCAGGGACCCACTCAGCCCCATCCTCGTGTCCAGACCCTGGCACCCTCCCCTCTTCCCAGCCCAGCCCCCTCAAGGTGTGAACGGGGCCTGAGACGACGGGTTCTTTCCGGTCGACTTGCCCTTCCCTGTCCCCCGCCCCGTGGGGCCCAGCGCCCAGTTCCAGCTGTGGGCACGGAGGGGAAAGGCGGCTGTGGCCTGTGGCTGTGCCCTGTCCCGTGTCAGCCTGTCTGAGGTGGGTGTGGCTGCTGCAGGGCTGTTTCTAGGATGAGGCAGGACGCCCTGGGGGCCCACTGCCCTCCCAGACCCGGCTGCTCCGTGCAGCCTCTGAGCTCAGGCCCCAGAGACCTACAGTTCACGTGTCTCCTCATCCCGCCACCTCATGTTTCTCTGTAAGTGATGGCATAAAACGGAGTGGTTTTTTAAATGGAGATGCGCCTCACCCCAAGGCTGCTCTGCCTGCAGCTCTTCTTGTAACCATGACAACAGTAGAGTGTCCAGAGTGACGCTCCGCTTACCTGGTGCAGATGAAAGTCTGTGAAGACACATGTGTCCGGTGTCCGGTGCCCGCTCCTTTTCTGGGATGTGTCCCTCTGGGTGGGGCTGGAGGCACAGGATGTGGGGGACCCTCAGCCTCTGAGCTCGGCATGGGGGAGTGTGACCTCAGGGTGGCGGGCAGTTCCAGGCACCAAGCCATGAGCGTGTTGGTCGAGGAGCTGAGGGCACCAGGCTCCCGTCCAGCACCCACCCCATGGCACCTTGCTGGATGCGGCTGGGCGGCCGTCCAGGGACGTGTCTTCTCATGGGGAGACGTGCCTGCTGCACATCCCGGCTCGGGAACTCGCTTCCCAGGGCCAGTCCCACTCCCACGTCAGGCCCAGGGCCTCCCCTCAGCCTCGCAGGCAGGACCCAGGGCCTCCCCTCGGCTCCTGCCAGCCTGAGGGGTGAGGTGCTTTGTAACTGCACCTCTGTTTCACTTTCCAGTTAAGTTGCACTATTTTTTCAGTGTTTGTTGTCCTTTTTGAATTTTCTATTTTTGGGGGTCAGTTCTTTTCTGTTTGGGGAGTGTTTCTCACGATTAGATCGTTTATTGTCTGTTGTAGAAGCATCTTTGTGATAGAGCTTGAGTAATAGATGACATCGTCTTGTGTGTGTGGCTGCTGACAGTGCCTTTTGTGTCTCTAAGAGTTGCACTTTTGGGGGTTTTCTTCTCTTTGGAAGGTTTTCCCAAACCAGAGGTGTGTGTCAGGGGATGTACATACTCTTATATAACTAAAGTTTCCTTTTCAATAAATGGTGCTGCAACAATTAGAAGTCCAAATGTAAGATAGTCTTGCCCACAGTCTGAAATTTACCCAGAAATTAACTCAAAGTAGATTATAGGCCTGAACCATGAACCTGTCTTCTGGTGACTGTCCCCGTGTCCCTTTCTGGCGCCTTGTCCCGCCCTGCCCTCTCCTGTCCTCAGGCATCACAGGCACTGTGTCACCTGCTGTGGGCCCTGGCCATCAGGGCTGGGAGCATCATGGCGTGTCTGCTTCCGTTGCAGGGGCCACAAGAGGAAGCTGAATGAAGAGGATGCGGCCAGCGAGTCTAGCGGGGCATCCAGCTGCGAGGACGAGGAGGGGGGCAGCTCAGAGGCGGACGAGATGGCGGCTGCGCTGGAGGCCGAGCTGGGTGACCTCATGTGACCTGGGACAGCCCGCAGCTCACCCACGATAGGATGTGTCTGTGTGCAGAGCTCCACCTGCAGAAATATTATTTTGCAGAAATAGGTGTTTTTAGAAGTTACCACAGGAAGGCCAACTTGTTAAGGACAGCGCTGTGGGGAGCGCGGGCCACACCAGAGACCGTCATTGAGCTCAGCCGAGCCACACGGCAGGGCCAAGCATGGGGTCTGTCATCAGAGGAGGGGTGTGGGCTGGAGCGTGGGGTCTGTCATCAGAGCTGGGGGGGCACTTGTGACATCAGTGCTGTAGCACGTCACTTAGGGTGAGGCCTGGGGCCCCGACGAGACTCAGGGGATGGTGCGCGGGAGTCCAGCGGCGTCCTGGCTCTCCTGACGGAAGCGGCGGCGTGTGCAGGGTTTAAGTGAGGCTGCGCGGCACGCACACCTGCGCAGAGCGTGGATGGGCCGGGGGGCGCCCGGTGTGCTGTGGCCCGTGGGGGCCCTGACACCAGGTCCCATGGCTCCGCGCCCAGGCCGCCTCCTCACTCCCATGGGGATCGAGACAAAGGCCACTGCCTTCGGCTCCTTCGTGAGATCAGATGTAAAGTTTTGTATATCTATTTCATATGTGACCCACCGAACAGATTTTTCTTTCATTTAATAAAACTTTTTTTTGTAAGCCTGCTTCTCCGCCCTGTTCCCTCTCAGGGTCCAGCCACCCGCCGGCCCTCCCCAGCGCCGGTCAGGGAGGTTGTGGACACATACTTGGGGAGGTTCATGGGTGAGTGAGCGGGGCCTTGGGCATTGGAATGGAGAAGCAGGGTCCTCCCAAGCTTGCCCACGGCTGTTGCTTGTTCCGTACACACCAAAGCTTTAGAAAAGCTAAGGACTGCTGCTATTTCTAATAGATTTATGAAAATTAGATCTAACACCAAAGGAAAGCAGAGCAGTTCTGGTCCTAGGAGCTCAGAGCTGACAAGATTGTAAAATTCGTCATGTCCAGCTTGTCAGCCAGCAGCACGGACAGTGTGGTCCTGTCCCCAGGACCTTGTGTCTCACCCGCAGGCCTGTGCACTCAGATGGCCCCAGTCAGAGCCCCCTGGGACCGCTGACCGGAGACCCCGGGCGCTTCGCCTTCAGCCTCCGCACTCAGGGCAGTATGGGGGCGATTTCATCTTCAGGCCTGCCCTGAGACAGCCCTCTGGCCCTTGCTGGTGACCCCAGGTTGGCCTGCAGGTGGAGGCACAGAGCCCAGGAAGGCCTGAGGAGCCTGCAGCCTGCCGTGTGGGGCAGAGCGGGGCCTGGGGCGTCAGCGGAGCCAGTCTGAGGCATGGATGAGTGCCGGCACTGTTGAGCCACCAGACGTAGAAAGCATGCCCGCTTCACCTCTAAGTCAGCAAGCAGAGCAGACCTTTCTGTTCCCATTTCCTGGGGTAATCAACGGTTAAAGGCGAGGGTTGGCTATGGCTGTATCCTCACGTGCAACAGTTGTAAGTAACGGTCACAGCTCCACTGGGCTTGTCTTCCTGTATTGACGAACTCGTCTAAGAAGTGAGGTGTAGCTTCAGATACAGCTGGATCCAAAAGTCCACCAGATGCTCAGGTGTCTGGTATCCTGACTGCCTCTTCATGGTTCGTCCTCTCCTGGATCCTGACGCCTCCCTGCTGTTCTCTCTCCGAGAACCTCACACCCTCCCCGCGTTCTCTCTCCTGGATCCTGACTCCCTCCCCGTGGTTCTCTCTCCTGGATCCTCACTCCCTCCCCGCGTTCTCTCTCCTGGATCCTGACTCCCTCCCCGCGGTTCTCTCTCCTGGATCCTCACTCCCTCCCCGCGTTCTCTCTCCTGGATCCTGACTCCCTCCCCGCGGTTCTCTCTCCTGGATCCTGACTCCCTCCCCGCGTTCTCTCTCCTGGATCCTCACTCCCTCCCCGCGGTTCTCTCTCCTGGATCCTCACTCCCTCCCCGCGGTTCTCTCTCCTGGATCCTGACTCCCTCCCCGCGGTTCTCTCTCCTGGATCCTGACTCCCTCCCCGCGGTTCTCTCTCCTGGATCCTCACTCCCTCCCCGCGGTTCTCTCTCTTGGATCCTCACTCCCTCCCCGCGGTTCTCTCTCCTGGATCCTCACTCCCTCCCCGCGTTCTCTCTCCTGGATCCTCAGTCCCTCCCCGCGTTCTCTCTCCTGGATCCTCACTCCCTCCCCGCGGTTCTCTCTCCTGGATCCTCACTCCCTCCCCGCGGTTCTCTCTCCTGGATCCTCACTCCCTCCCCGCGTTCTCTCTCCTGGATCCTGACGCCTCCCTGCTGTTCTCTCTCCTGGATCCTCACTCCCTCCCCGCGGTTCTCTCTCCTGGATCCTCACTCCCTCCCCGCGGTTCTCTCTCCTGGATCCTCACTCCCTCCCCGCGTTCTCTCTCCTGGATCCTGACTCCCTCCCCTGCGGTTCTCTCTCCTGGATCCTGACTCTCTCCCCGTGTTCTCTCTCCTGGATCCTGATTCCCTCCCCGCGTTCTCTCTCCTGGATCCTGACTCCCTCCCCGTGGTTCTCTCTCCTGGATCCTGACTCCGTCCCCGCGGTTCTCTCTCCTGGATCCTCAGTCCCTCCCCGCGGTTCTCTCTCCTGGGTCCTGACTCCCTCCCCGTGGTTCTCTCTCCTGGATCCTGACTCCGTCCCCGCGGTTCTCTCTCCTGGATCCTCAGTCCCTCCCCGCGGTTCTCTCTCCTGGATCCTCAGTCCCTCCCCGCGGTTCTCTCTCCTGGATCCTGACTCCCTCCCCGCGGTTCTCTCTCCTGGATCCTCAGTCCCTCCCCGCGGTTTTCTCTCCTGGAACCTCACTCCTTCCCCGCGGTTCTCTCTCTTGGATCCTGACACCTCCCAGCGGTTCGTCCTCACATGAGTCGTGTGTGCACAGACACATTGAGAGGCACAGCCTGGTCTCTAAATAAAACGTTTCCATTTTGAAATTGCTGCCCGGGACTTCCTTGGTGGTCCAGTGGTTAATTGTCCACCTGCCAGTGCAGTGGACAACAGGTTCTGTCCCTGGTCTGGGACGATCCCACGTTCCTTGGGGCAACTAATCCCATGTGCCATATCTCCTGAGCCAGTGCATTCAGGAGCCTGTGCTCTGCAACAATGAAGCCATCGCAATGAAAAGCCCACTTACAGAAAGGAAGACCCAGCACAGCCAACAAAAACTAAATACTAAAAATCTTGCTTTAAAAAAAATGCTGCCCAGGTGGGAAATTTTTCAAGTAAAAAAAGGGAACAAAAGACACGCAGGGTAACAGTCACAGTCAGCACTTACGGCGCTTTCCTGTCATGTGCCTGGCTTTTTAAGATAAATCTGATGGTGATCTTTTAACACTGACACTGAGGGCAGAAGGAGAAGAGGGCGGCAGAGGATGAGATGGTTGGATGGCGTCACCAGTTCAGTGGACATGAACTTGGACAAACTCTGGGAGATGGTGAGGGTCTGGGACGCCATGGGGTCACAGAGTCGGACACACCTTGGCCGCTCACTGACTACAACATCGATCATGAAAGATGGAGAAGGAAAATGGCTTCAGACCACTGAGTCCACCCGCAATAACATTTCAAAGTGTTTTTGTTTTTTTTTTTAGTTTCTTAAACATACTGTTTTTATAGAATTAATTTTTAGAGCAGTTTTAAGCCTAGAGGACAGCTGAGGGGAAGGTTCAGAGGTTTTCTGTGCATCTCCCCTGCACACGGCCTCCCCCACCTCTGCTTCCCCAGCGGACAGGACGTTTGTACAAATGACGGACATCAGTACATTGTCACCCAAGTCCACAGCTCATGTTAAAATTCCCTCTGGATGTTGTACATTCTGTGGGTTTGGACAGATGTGTAAAGACACGTATCCATCACAATGGGGTCATTCAGAGGCTTTCACTGCCCTAAAAATCCTCTGTGCCCCCCTGTTCATCACTCCCTCCCTGGCCCCTAGAGCACTGATCTGCTCCATATGACTGTGTCCATAGTTTTTCCAGAACATCCTGTGGTTGGACGTTGGACACACAGGGCAGACTTTTCAGATTGCCTTATTTCACTTAGTGGCATGCGCATATGTCTCCTCTGTGTCTCCTCACCAATAACTAACGAAGGCAGGCTGCCAGAGACTCGGAGAGACACCCTCGTTCCTTCAAAAGGTAGTTCTCAGGAAAAGCCAGAGAGATGGAGCATAGGGCACGTGGCGCTGTTTGAAGACTGAAGCATGTCAGCCAATCCCGGTGTTTGGGCTTGTTTGGATTCTAATTCACACAACTTGAACATGCACAGACAGACAGCATGACAACAGAAACTTTAAACATGAACAGATGTGAGATATAGATGAATATTGTTCACTTAGGTGAAGTGCACCTCTTTGCAGAGCCCCCTTTTTAAGAGAATGTCCTGAAATATTTATGATAAATGACATGATGCTGGGGTTTGCATTGGACAGAACGAGGCACAGCGGGAGAGCTGAGACTTGGAGGGGTGCAAGGTCAGCGCTATTTTCAAAAGAAAATCTCAAGTTCTGCCTACTTTGCGTGTGTTCAGAATGTTCTGTAATAAAAAGTGACAAGGCTATGAACAAAGTTGCTCAGTCTGAGTCTTAAAGATGCACAGAACAAGGCCAGTTGCTTTGAGGTAGATGGACTGTTCTGTGGTCCCTGCACCTCCAGCTGCAGACCCACTGGCCGGCAGCCATCTGCCTGCTGTCTGCCTCCCATGGGGCCCCTGGGCCTGAGGTCAGCAGTGTCTGTGACCACGCTGGACATACCTCAATGCATGCCTCACCCTGGAGAACTTATGGACCCCCTCTAGACACACGCACGCGCATGCCACGGCCCATGTGGGCTAGCCCCGTATTCACATGATGGCTTCCTCAGGCTCCGACCTCTAACAGCTGAGTGCCTGCCGCAGCCTGGCAACAACAGGACTACCTGAGTGGAGATGAAGGCCCCTAAGGATCTGACCTTGGAGTTTGAGCTCTGCACAACAACGCGAGCTGACGAGGTCAGTGGGTAACATGCCACCTGAGGGGCCAGACCGAGCTCCAGAGCACTTTCTGGGCAGCAGCCTCTTGGCCCTTGCAGCTCCCCTGAGACGGACGTGTTCCAGAGAAGCAGGCCCAGATTTGAAGTCAGGGACAGTCTGGCTTCCTGCGTGTGCTGCAGGGAAGGGAGCCCCTGGGACTCACGGTCAGGCCATATATATATTTATATATATGTAAGTATAATGTATTTAGCAGTAGTTTCATTTCTGCATCAGAAAAAGTATACACACGAAACCCACACACCTATGAACTTAACTGCTGTTTGCGTTTGTATTTGCTACACTGTAAACACATACGTGCACCGAGAGGAGAACAGTGCCTGGACCTGGCCACACGCAGCCAGGCCAGCGGCCGGGGCAGGGCTGGGGCAGTGGGGGCCCTGACCCTCCGAGCAGGTCCACAAGCGCTCCTCTCCACTGCTGAGTCACCCCGGCAGTGCCGAGTGGGCAAGCAAACAAGTGGGCCCTGGAGACAGCTTGGCGTTGAGCTCTCACTTGAAATTCCTCCCCTGTGTTGGCTATGCCAGCCCAAGGAGCATCCCTGGATGCCGGCAGCTCTCACCAACAGCATACCCTTCGACACACGTGTTAGAAAATGTGTGAGCCGGCGAAGCTGAGCTGGTGATGGGGCGACGGTATGGGACAGCCCCTTCCGCCAAGGGGGCCTGACCCTGCTGGACCTGGGGTGCTGACCCAGGCGGCCGTGATGACTGACCTCCAGGACAGCAGTTAGGAACCGATGCATCTCCTGTGATACGTTGCTTCATGGTTGGTTCAGAACATTCATTTTAATAACAGCACAGCCATGCAGGCCGCCTGCATCTCCCTGCGCAGACGTTAAGCTGCCAAGGTTCGTCATCAGTGATGCTCTGCGGCCTGTTTGGGGAGAGACCTCGGCTCTGCTGGTCCGTTTATGACCTCTTCAGCATCTTCCTTCGTTTTGTAGAATCAAATCAACGCAGAGCTGCCCAGGGTGTAGAGACGGGAGGCCCAGCCTCTGGAACCTGGCTGCACGCGGATGAGTCGTCTGGGAGCTGGCACGATGAACCCCAGGCCAGGGCGGTGCCAGAGACCGGTCCCGTAGGCTCCGGGTGCAGCTGCCCCCTACAGACCAGCAGCAGCCCGCTCACCCGGGTCAACCCTGACACCAGACGAAACAACGCCGTCTCTGCTGATTTTCAGCTCTGTTTAGTGCGCTCACCTACACTTCCACACAGACTAAGCAGACATTAAGAATGAAGAGAAACCCCTCTGTAACGTGATCACAGTGTGAGATCCATCTGCAACCCACATAGAGGCGTGACCCTTACTGCAGACACTCGCTCTCCTGGGTCTCGCTCTGAGCCGTGACCTGGGGAAACAGGTGATGCTCAGCACCAGGACACTGTGGTAACGGCCACAGTCAGGCCTGAACCATGCTGGCCTTCCTAGACCTTTCCCACAATTTCCATGCAAGAACCAGCCTACGGTTCATCAGACAGCAAATGTCCGGATTCTGGAGCCAAATGACACCCCCCACGCACACACACCCAGACACACAGAGACACACACGCATACAGACACACAGGCACACACACAGACACATACAGACACAGGTACACACAGGCATACACACAGGCACACACAGACACACATACACAGACACAGACACAGACACATACAGACATAGGCACATACATAGGCATACACACACAGAGACACACACACACTCAGACACGTACACAGACACACACACACACATAAACAGGCACATACACAGACATACACACACATGCACACACAGACACACATGCACACACATGCGCACACAGGCACACACACACAGACACAGGCACACAGACACACACACAGACACCCACACAGGCACACACACAGATACACACAGGCACACACACAGGCACAGGCACAGGCACACAAACAGACACATACATACACAGGCACACACACGGATACATACACAGGTACACACACAGACACACAGGCACACACACAGATACACACACAGGCACACAGGCACACGTTGTGCCCTGGCTGAACACACCACACGGCATGCTCCGGGCTCGGTTTGCAGCCACGTTCTGGGCTCTGCCACCCCCACCCACCAATCCGTCCCGGCCCATGGCCCGGCACCCTGGGGCCTCCCCTGAGAACTGTCCTCTGCATCTCCCCGTGGGCAGCCCCCTGGGTGCATGCTGACACTCCGTAAGGGGCGGGGCTGCTCCCTCTGGGCTCTGCAACCACCCGCCTCGTTGCCCTCCAGCCGCACCCTGTTCAGGGCAGAGCAGGTGCATCCGCTGGCCAAGCAGGGGCCCCACACCCTCCCCTCCATCTCCTCGGGAACAGAGGCTGAGGGTGAGAGCAGGGTCCGCACCCGAGGTGGCCTCTGGGCCCTAGGACACCCTGCGAAGCTCTGGCCTTGTCGGGGTGTGCCCACCTGGGCACGTCTGCTCCTGTGATGAAGGTAGTGACTCTGGGAAGCTTTCAGTTATGTGCTGGCTATATTTGGAAGGAGTTATGGCATGATACATCATGAGGGCTCTTTCTATGTGTTTCATAACATTTGTCTTCTAGGACCTGGTATCACTCTTGAACCAGTGGGCTGTCGCATTTCCTTCTAAAATCTACATGCTCAGCTTTATAACATGGCCAGTATCCAACTTGACAAAAGAGAGGCGTCTAAAGCTAGCAGCATTGGGTATTTTTCCTCCCAACTGAACTGTTTCTCTAATTGCTTGGCTGTCTTGGAGGCCCTGCCGGGCCGTTGGAGGAGGGCTGGGAGCCTTCAATCACTGCACAGCGCCTCCTTGGAAAGCTGTGGGGCGTCTTTTATTTTTGGTTCTGATAATCTCTGGTTCGTAGGTGTTGACGGATGGGGAATTTTCCAGTCACTCCACAGCAAATACAGGAAAATAGGCGAGCAGGGCAACCCTTCAAATACTGGGCCCTGCCTTTGGAGCCTTGGTGATGCCATGATGTTCCCAAGACATGTTGGTGTCCAGCAAGGGCGGGTCAGCCATGGACGTCCTGGCGCCACTGACCCTGAAGGGGGTCTGTCTCAGCACCGGGCCTGTCCTCATGAGGGGCCGGCCTGGCCAGGACGGGTCCCTGAAAACCACTTGGAGGGACACATGAGTGTCCACAGTTAACGTGAACTAAGTGACAAGTGCTTTGGCAGTTTCAAAGGCAGCACGTGTTGGATGGCTGGGTTTAGCGTCACCCGGTGGGTGGCAGGCTGTGGGCTGGGAGGGACTAGCCCCCTGTCCTCTCAGCCCTGGTCTCTGTCCTGTGATGCTGACCCCGATTCCTGCCCTGAGGTGGCTCTGGGAGCCTCACTACATGGTGCTTGGGTGGTGGGGGTGGGCAGGGGCTTCAGGGCTCCAACCAGGCACCAGGAACTGCAAGCTGAGCCCAGAGCTGGGGCCCCAGCAGACCCCCGTCCAGTTCACCTGCAGGGACGCACACGCCTCTGCAGGATGAGAGGCATCCCCAGGGCGTCGATCACCTGCCATCAGGTTAGGGCCCACCGCTTGGTTCGGAGCTGGCCGGGAAGGTGGGGGCGGCAGGGGGTGTCCAGCTAAGAGTTGGTGGGAACACTTAGAGGACTTTCCAGCATTCTTCACGTAGGTCTTTCCAAAAAGCAACTTCCTGTCAACACTTGTTACCTTGCTGTCAAAGAGTAAAACTTTATACCCAGAGCAGACTTGGAATCAGCACCCTTGGCCTGTTTCCAAGGAAGATTTTTACTCACAGTTCCTCACCTAGTAATTGCATTTCCCACTTCTGATAACAAGTGGGGAAATTTACACCATGGGGGGAGGAAGGGACGCAAGGGGAGGGAGCGATCTGAAGGGCAGTAGAAACACCTGAACCAGCCCGAGGAGCGTCCCCTCACCCCTGTCAGCATCGCCCTTCACTGTGCGCCTGCTCCATTGTGATGTCACACAGGCTGATGATATCACACTTGCGATGACATCATGGGAGGGCATCCCATAGGATGGGGCCCATTACCTGCCCCTGAGACCCCAGTCCAGCCTCCCCCGGGGGGGGGGGGGGATGTGGCCTCAGCATCTGAGTCACCAGGTCCCATTCCCACGAGGATCCCAGAGTTACCCCACCTCTCTGTCCTGCAGTCATGGCCTACCCTCTGGACACGGCAGACCAGGTGACCAGGGCCCACCACTCCGGCCTGTTTCAGTGAGAAAGGACCCTTCTCTCCCTTCATCCAAATGCGGAGCCCGCCCTTGGGTCTGCCCTGTAGATGTCCCTGCAGGAGAGGCTGGGGCGATGATGTGTCCTGGGGTCTGCGGCCGGCACACCAGCCCATCAGAGAACACTCTCAGCATCCGACAGGTCCCAGTTGGGCGCTTGGGGTGCAGGTGTGTCCACAGAAGGACCCCACTCAGGCTGGACATGAACACACAGGAAGCTGTCACTCTCGGGGCTATGCTTTGTCCCAGAGAAAAGACAGATGGTGGCCAGGGGAGCCTGTGGCAGAAGCAGGGGCCCCAACCTCAGGGACTCCGTGGTCCCAAGCCCTCAGAGGGACAGCCACACTGGGCATGTCCCCCCAGGACACGCCCCGAGCTGGCGCCCACAGTCACCTGTGGCTCGGGCACTGGGCGCTCCTCCCAGGCTGGGTTCCTCTCTGTGGATGGTGCACCCTCCTCTCTGTGGGTGCACTGACTGCCCCCCAACGGAGGGGCTAGCCCAGACCGGGGCAGGGCCCCCACTGCACCCCAACACTATGGCCGTGAGCATCACGCCTGGCAGTGTCCCCGCAGCAGCCTGGCACCAGTGGGCCTGGGTCCGGTGTGTCCACCGCCAGCTGAGGACACGCTCACTCCCTGTAAAGAAAGCCATGCTTTGGTTTGGCTTTCCGTGGCCCGTGCATTTCTGGACCACATTTGCTCCCCTGATAGGGCAGGCCGGGTCGGGCCCCGGTCCTGCGGGAACCTGAGTGTCTGCCCCACCGCTGAGCAGAGTGGACACAGCCTCCCAAGCAGGGCATCACAGTGCAGCCTTTCTGCTGTCTTCACCGAGCTTGTGGTTGCAGAGCAGGTTCACTGGTCACCGGGGCTTCTCCTGGGCCCTTGAGGAAAAAGGGCCCTCGGTCAGGGGACCCACAGGAGGTGTGGCCCCTCGGGCGGCCTGGGGACCGGTGGGAAGGCTGTGCGCAGCGGCTGGAGTGCAGAGGCC
Organism: Odocoileus virginianus; assembly: GCF_023699985.2. Classification (NCBI taxonomy): domain Eukaryota; kingdom Metazoa; phylum Chordata; class Mammalia; order Artiodactyla; family Cervidae; genus Odocoileus; species Odocoileus virginianus. The sequence continues at coordinate 55,450,543 of NC_069695.1, forward strand.
TCGTGGGAGCCCTGGAAACGGGAGGCGGAGCAAGCCCAGGCCACCTGGCCCCGCCCGAGGCCCAGCCGCGTCCAAGGAGTGTTTGAAGGACAGTGACACGTCCGACGTTGAACTTCCCGTCCCCTCAGACACAGAGGAGTCTTCCTTGCAGGCCTTGCTCCTCAGGGAGCTGTCGCCTCATAACTGGGGCAAAGGCTGGGGGAGGCCGCGGAGCTCGGCAGGGGCACAGGGATGTCAGGAGGCATCAGGGAGCCTCGGAGCAATGCGGTCGTGCGGAGCGAGGTGTGCGCGGAAAGTAGGCCAGAGCAAGTCAGCAAAGCCAGGGCGAGGGCGGCCTGCGGGTGGGCGGAGGAGGCCCGTGGGGGCCTCGGCCTCTCACTACCCCCACTCCAACCAGTGAAAGGGAAGCTGGCTCTGCTTCCACAGCCCTCTCACCTTCCTGTAGGGGCTTGCGGCCTGGCCAGGTGCTGGCTCACCAGGGGTTGGGGGCTGCGGCTGGCTTTCCCCACCCTGGAGGAGACACGCTGAGCCAAGACCCGTGTATGACAAAAGAAGTGTGTGCCAGTGACCCAAATGCCTGCACAGCCATACCTGTCTGCTCACACAGCCACACTCTACCTGCACAACCACACCTGTCTACCTGCACAGTCACACCTATCTATAGGTCCCCCAAGACACTGCCTGGTGGTAAGTTTTCCCCAAGAGGCCCTGTTGTAGCTCCCGGATGTGGCAGGTTCCCTGTGCCTCCCAGGCCTCAAGCTGACGGTCCCCACTTCATGTGCTATCTCAGCCCTGGATCCCACAGGGAGCGAGAGCAGGGGGCTCAGGGCGATCCATCCGCAAACATGCCAAAGGGTAAAGTGCTGGCAGCTATGGCTTATGAAAGATCGTAACGGAGCTGGAATCACTCAAGTTGGAGAAGATGGCTGCATTTGTCACCCAGAACACATCTATTTTTAGCTCCTGCAGTTCCTGTTCTTGAGGTTTGGGGCTTTGAAGGACCGCTGGGGGCCGCGAGCAGCTGGGCGGGCTCCCAGGGCAGCCCCTGCCGTGGCCACACGTCCTTCCCTGTTTTCTCCTGTGTCCATCTTCATTCCTCTCAGTCAGTCCTGACGCAAGAAAAACAAACCAAGCTTTGCGGTTTCTACCACTCCAAGCTGTGTGAGACTTCGGTAACCTTCCCTCGCCTGTGAATGAGACAGGACCAGACAAGCTCTGAGATGAAGTCCAGGCGACTCCCAGCCCATTCTGGTCCTGAAAGTCATTTCCTTTCTTGGTTTAATGGAGAATTTGGGGTGTGGACACTGTTCACCATGATGTTGCTCACCTGGGGACACTTGGCCTTGGTTAAACCACTGGGGGGTCCTAGGATCTCGTGGGGGAGGGACGTGCTGAGCACCCTCAGGCACAGAGCCCCATCCATGGAGACCCTCGGCAAATGCTGAGGGAGCACGGCCTGGCCCGCCTTCCTGTGACCCCAGCCTGATGTGCCAAGAGCGCGTGCCTCTGGACACAGCGACCCATCTGGGGGCAGACATAGAGCCAGACCCCCCGGGAGTGTTGCCAGGACTTTCTCTCCCCTCAGAGCCCTGAGGGGCCTCAGTCCAGGCGCAGTCCTGCCAAGAACAAGCAGAGAGGTGGGCCAGGGACACGGGGCCTGACCGCGTTGCACGCAGCCTCAGCTCAGGTCCTTGGCCGTGAGAAGCAAGGTGTGGGTCTGTGCCGGCCCACCTGCTAACGCAACAGTTGTGTCTGGGGAAGGGGCTGCCTCAGTAAATAAAACGTCAAGGCCTCAGTGTTTAACAGTGCTCTAAGGGGAACACGTGTATTCTGGCCAGCCCGTATTCTCTGATCAGATCTGCAGCTGGAAACATGATCATAACTCCCCAAATAGATTTGAGGTTGGAAATGTGATTTTCTGGAAATTCACACTAAAGGCCTGTCTACTTCAAGAGGTAAGGAATGTAGCCCTTGTGATGAGCAGAGATGGTCGACCACTTTTGAGTGGGAAACTGCAGCTGAAGAGTCCCCAGCTCGAGACTCAGACGGGAACCTGGGAGCCAGGACCTCCAGCCTCAGGGCCATAGCTGGAGCCCGTCCAGCCCGCGGGCACGCAGCCCTGCCAGTCCTTCACACGGGGCAGGGGTGCTCCCTGACAGTGGGGCTGTCCCTCAGGGCAGCAGGCGGGTCCTCCCCACTGTGCCCCCACTCCATGGAAGGAGGAAACCTGGAGGCTGAGCCCCTCGCCAGCCCTTCAGCCACGGCCCTGCTGCCTCCACCCGTGTCCCCGCTTCCCTACCACGAGGGCCCCAGGCCCCGAGCTGGCCAGGCAGACACAGATTCTCCCCAGAAGCCGGGGAAACACATTCCCTGTCAGCCTTGCCCTTCTCTGCTTTGGGGTTCACTGGGGCCACTCTTCTAGAGGGTTCCTCCCATCCCAGCCGCTCTCAGACAGGGTGTCTGCCAGGTGCTCACACCCAGGGGCCGGCCCCCACCCACCCACCACAGCACACGTCTCTGAATCTGGGGAGGGTCCTCCCCCAGGACAGTGGAGGGGGGGCAAGGAGGTGCGGGGGAGGGGGGAGCGGCCAACTCAGGACGGAGGAGCCCCAGCAGTTCCCGCAGGAAGCACTGTGTCTGTTCTCTGAACACACACGCCAGTGCCTGCCACTCCAGGCGCACATACACACACACACCCACCTCACCCATGCACAGGCACACGGACTGTCTGCCCAGGGCTCTGGGCCTGTCCTTGACACTCCTAGGAAGCTGACCGGACTCCTGGTTCCCAGGAAGCACAGAAAATCCTAGATGACTTGGTGCGTTTCATCCCCAGGGAAGGCGCTGCACCCCGGCCGTGTAACCACTGTGGGCGGCCTGTTCCCTGGTGGCAGATGCGAGCAGGACAGCCACAGATGGAAGTGTTGTCAGAACTGTGGGAACTCCTTGTAATTAGTATTGGGTGTTGCTATTCCTCAGCAAAGAAAAAGCCCAAAGCCAGCACGGAGCACGAACCTAACATCCCCACCAGGGTCTTTGCGGAGGCCTGGAGCCATGTCGCTCGTTGATAATTAAAGACCAGACAGGCTGAGGCACCCACCTCGGAGGCTGTGAGGATGAATGTGTGCAAGGGAACCAACAGCAAGGGTGAAAAGCTGAACACTCATCCAGGGAAAAGCCCAACGAGCAGGCACTTCTGCCTGAAATACGGCACCTGCTTACAAGCAGTGATTGTGCTGAGTGCTGGGTTTAGCGGAGCGGAGGTTTAAGAGGAAAATGCAGCAAAACGGTCCACAGGCAAGATGAACGGCAGGCAGTCCTCTGAAGGTGGCACTGAGAGCCCCGGCGATGCCACAGACAGGTCTGATCTCAGCAAAAACAGCACCTGGGCACCTGGTGGACTTGAGGAGACCAGCTTAGGCAGAGGCACTGAGAACAGCAGCATTTACAGACAGACAAGGGTCACAGCGCTGAAGGTGGGGGACTTTCTGTGCTTGCTTGCCTGGCTTTCAGTTCTGAAGCTCTAAGCACCATCCTGGAGAGGAGGCGGCCGGAGCAGCCGTGGAGGGTGTGGGGGCGGTTGCAGCCTGGGCTGAAGGTGGCGGCTGCTGCCCTCTGAGGGTGAGGGAAGTGCGGTCAAGGGCGGCTGGGAGGTCACAGCTCTGGCAACTGTGTTTATTTCTGTCTTATCCACCCTGCTGACCCTTCTCTGTCTCCTGTGCACTCCCATTACTTGCTGGAAGTCTCCGTCTTTCCTGGCCATTCCTGATTCGCTCACTGTCATCCCAGGCCGAGGGACACCTGCAGCTTGTTGCTAGTCCATCCAGAACAGCTCTTTGTTCTATTGCATGCGCATGTGTGCAAATGTGTGTGTGCGTGGGTGTGCAAGCACATGTGGTGGGGATCGGGGCAGACTGCAGCTTCCTCCTATGTGTCTCTTCTCCTCACTGCTGTTCTTTGACCTCACACCACTGTTCTGTAGAGATCGGTGTGTGTGGTGGAGGGTGCAGGAGGCACAATGGTTTGTTCATGTTTTGGAAGGAAGAATTTAAAGCTCATTTAAAAGCTGAGTCAAGACAGAAAAGCCCCAAGTGTCAATATTCAGGTGCTTCCCATCTTGGGCTCTGCTCTCTGAGACCGCCCTCCCCCCGCACATGGCTACCGCAGAACGGGGTGTCCAGCCCGGCCACAGGGCGCAGGCGTGAACAAGGACTTGTGAACTGGGTGAGCGTGAGTGGCGTGTCCATGCATGGGACTAGCCCAGGTCTCTGCCCTGTTCACTAAGGCGAGAGAAGTATTTCTCTTCTGAGTGTCACTCATGCTCAATGACTCAGGAGAAAAGCAAGTCCCATTCGGTCAGACCCTCACTCAGCACTCTGTACAGGGTTAAGCAATTCAAATCATTTAAAATGTTACTGCACCCAATCTGAGGCCGCTTCCAAGAAGGATGACATGAGTGAAATTGAATATTAAATTCACAAGCACAAAACTGACAGAGGCAGAAAGACACCGGCACCATCGTATGTTTAAATTAAACGACGAGGGTCTCCCAAGGAGACCCCGAGGTGTCCTGGGGTCACAAGCTCTCACAGCGAGGGAATGCTGAGGAGTGTCATGAGAATCACTCACTGAGAACAGATTCGGAAGTTTACACACAAAACACAGCCAAACAGGGTCCACAGCCTGGACAACACACAGGTCAGGAGAAGAGGACCCCGGCCTCCAAGGGCCTGGCTCTTCAGATGCATGGGGTTAAGAGAATTCAAATATGTGGGCCCCACCCCCTAACCAATGTCCGACCCCATGGACTGCAGCACACCAGGCTTCCCTGTCCATCTCCAACTCCCGGAGTCTGCTCAAACTCATGTCCATCGAGTCGGTGATGCCATCCAACCATCTTATCCTCTGTTGTCCCCTTCTCCTCCTGCCCTCAATCTGTCCCAGCATCAGGGTCTTTTTCAATGAGTCAGTTCTTCGCATCAGGTGGCCAAAGTATTGGAGTTTCAGCTTTAGCATCAGTCCTTCCAATGAATATTCAGGACTGATTTCCTTTAGGATGGACTGGTTTGATCTCCTTGCAGTCCAAGGGACTCTCAAGAGTCTTCTCCAACACCACAGTTCAAAAGCATCAATTCTTCGGTGCTCAGCTTTCTTTATAGTCCAACTCTCACGTCCATACATGACTACTGGAAAAACCATAGCTTTGACTAGACAGACTTTTGTTGGCAAAGTAATGTCTCTGCTTTTTAATATGCTGTCTAGGTTAGTCATACCTTTTCTTCCAAGGAGCAGACATCTTTTAATTTCATGGCTGCAGTCACCATCTGCAGTGATTTTGGAGCCCAAGAATAAAGTCTCTCACTGTTTCCATTGTTTACCCCCTCTATTTGCCATGAAGTGATGGGACCAGATGCCATGATCTTCTTTTTTTGAATGTTGAGTTTTAAACCAACTTTTTCACTCTCCTCTTTCACTTTCATCAAGAGGCTCTTTAATTCTTCTTCGCTTTCTGCCATAAGGGTGGTATCATCTGCATATCTGAGGTTATTGATATTTCTCCTGGCAATCTTGATTCCAACTTGTGCTTCATCCAACCTGGCATTTCACGTGATGTACTCTGCATGTAAGTTAAATAAGCAGGGTGACAATATACAGCCTTGATGTACTCCTTTCCTGATTTGGAACCAGTCTGTTTTTCCATGTCTGGTTCTAATTGTTGCTTCTTGATCTGCATACAGATTTCTCAGGAGGCAGGTCAGGTGGTCGGGTATTCCCATCTTTTTCAGAATTTTCCACAGTTTATTGTGATCCACACAGTCAAAGCATAGTCAATAAAGCAGAAGTAGATGTTTTCTGGAACTCTCTTGCTTTTTCGATGATCCAGCAGATGTTGGCAACTTGATCTCTGGTTCCTCTGCCTTTTCTAAATCCAGCTTGAACATCTGGAAGTTCTCAGTTTAGGTACCGTTGAAGCCTGGTTTGGAGAATTTTGAGCATTATTTTGCTAGCGTGTGAGATGAGTGCAGTTGTATGGTGGTTTGAGCATTCTTTGGGATTTGTCTTTCTTTAGGATTGCAATGGAAACTGATTTTTCCAGTCCTGTGGCCACGGCTGAGTTTTCCAAATTTTTCGGCACATTGAGTGAAGCACTTTAACAGCATCATCTTTTAGGACCTGAAATAGCTTAGCTGGAATTCCATCACCTCCACTAGCTTTGTTCATAGTAATGCTTCCTAAGGCCCACATTTCTTTGCATTCCAGGATGTCTAGCTCTAGGTGAATGATCACGCTATCGTGGTTATCTGGTTCATGAAGATCTTTTTTGTATAGCTCTTCTGTGTATTCTTGCCACTTCTTCTTAATATCTTCTGCTTCTTTTAGGTCCATACTGCTTTGTCCTTTATTGTGCCAATCTTTGCATGAAATGTTCCCTTGGTATCTCTAATTTTCAAGCTGACTGGCTAAACTCTATGGTGCACACATTTCGGAAGGACCTCTGTTTCCTGGGTGAACCCCACCCTGTTCGTGAACCACAGGTTCAAGGAGGTTCAGGCCTTCCTGGATGAAGGGCTGAAGCAGACGGCATCACTTCAGCAGAGGGAGCCCCTGTGTGGAGCTCAAAGTGAGATGAGGAAATGGAAGAAGAGAAGCACAGAGTAGGGGCGGCAGTCGGGGGATGAAAGGGGTGAACAAGGGAGGAAAGCTAAGGCGGCTCAGAGGCCCATCCTCCTGTGGTAGTGGCATCTGATCATCAAAGTGGAGCACAAAGCGGATACAGGAGCCAGACGGCCACCCGCAGCTGGGGAGGGAGGGGGAGCACAGATCAGGGCCGTCTGTGGGAATTGCAAAGTGAAAAGAACATTTGCATTGCTGCAAGTGCTCTGGAGAAAGAGACATCAGAGGCGAGAGAGGCAGGAAGAGAATGGCTTCCAAGGCAACTCAGGCTGGGGAACCATGACGGCGAGAGAGCTGGCTCCCCTCCGCACTCAGGTGGGGAACCGACACGGACAGGAAGAGAAAGAGAAAAAGAAAGCCAAGAACAGGCAGACAAAGAGTCAAGTATCTGGAAGGCTGACAGGGTCCAGGAACTCTGCTGAATGCAGAAGGGACACCTGGACAGCTGGACAGATGGACACGTGGGCAGATGGACACATGGACAGATGAACTGAAAGGGGGTCCATGTCACTAGGGGCTGGGATTCTTTAGGTGGAGGTAGACATGTTCTACCATCGGTTGTGACGTCTCTATAATTCTGTGAACAACCTAAAGCCCACTGGATCACACACTTTACAGGGATAAATTATGTGGTGACGGAATTCTTCTCAATAAAGCTGTTACCAAAAAAAGCAGACTGATTGTGTCATCTTGTTTTGAAAAGGAGCCAATAAATGAAAATTCATGAAAGTTAAATATAAATAGCTAGAAGAAAATAACTAATTTGGAAAATACTGTTAAAGAAGGGAACTAGACGTCTACGTTTTAACAACTCTCATTCCCCTCGTCACTTCCACCCTCACAGTAAACACTTTCCAAACATATGTGGGTGCCAGGCCCCACCTGTGTGGAGGACAAGGAAGCAAAGATAAAAAGGCCCTGTGCAAGGGCCTTTCTGCCTGCTGAGACAGAGACAAGAAAATGCATGTCAACTTTCTATTTCTTCAAAGAAGTTATTTCAATTACAGTCACACCAAGGATTTTTCACTAATAACATACCAGTCAGTATTTACTAATATGCAACTATAGTCAAGAAAGTGGGTTAAAAAATATATATGAAAGCCGTTTTGGTCAAAGTATTTTGTAACAGGAAAAAGCTGGAGAAAACATAGATATCACACAATAGAGTTTGAGTTACAGTATGGTACCAGCCACATGACAATCATTTAAAATTATGTTGGAGCCTGGAAAACATTGAAGATGCTCATATCCTGTTAAATCCAGTGAAAATCCAGGAGCTGTTTTGATGCTATTTTTGTATAGAAACAAACAAAAACATTCTTACAATTAAAGGGTACAAAATGTGTTGGTACCAAAATAGGTCCCAAACAGTAACAATGATAAAATGTGGATGATGGAGCTGAGAGGTGTAGAGATTTCTCATTTTCTTTTTTGTGTTTTTCACAGAAGGTTTACTCATTTTCTACAACGGGCATGTATTACGTTCCAAAAACATTTTGTAAATGTTTGCTCCTTTCCTAAAACAGAAGCCACACAAAAATGCAAATGCATCAACAAGCAATGAATTTAATATTATTTAAGAAAAGCAATGATGCACCTTGTTCTGTAAGGAGGACACCACAATCCACTCCAGTATTCTTGCCTGGAGAATCCCCATGGACAGAGGATCCTGACGGGCCACAGTCCATACAGTCATACAGAGTCAGACACGACTGAACAAACTGCAGGAAAAGTAATGATGCACCATCTTCTTCAACTTTGTCTCTGGTCTGTCCTGTGGACCAGCAGGCACTTTATAAAACACCAGCAGAGCTGGATCCCCAGACATGTGGCCGCTGGAGTGTCAAACACCTGTATCCTACCCTGGGTTCATTGAACAGTGAGATACAGCAAGACAGTGTCCCAAAGAAAGTAGAAAATGTGTGCTGCTGGAGCAGTCAGGGTTGGGTAAAGTGTCCCTGGCACTGTGATCTGGCAAGGTCATTGCAGTTGACTCCAAACAGAGGTAGAGTTCAGTGGAGCTCGCCTGCAAGCTCGCCTCTTTGGACAGTGTTGAGTTACCTCTTTTGCGCTAGCTCAAGGTGCTGTTTAGTCACTAAGTCATGACCGGCTCTTTGCTGACCCCATAGACTGTAGGCTGCCAGTCTCCTCTGTCCATGGGATCTCCCAGGCAAGAAAGTGGGTTGGAGTGGGTTGCCATGCCCTCCTCTAGGGGATCTTCCTGACCTAGGGATTGAACCTGCATCTCCTGTTTTGCAGACGGGTTTTTACCACTGAGCCAGCAGGGAAGCTCAAAGTGAAGTTATAGCGAATGTGCTGTGTGACAGGATGAAGCTTCTAAAACACCTGACAGGCTCACCAAAGAAGTTAGTAAAAGCTGACAAACAATTGAAAAGAAACAAATACATCGAACCTAAATTTTAAATAACTGTATAACTGAAAACCATAGGTCAGAAACCAAGAACAATGGCACCAACAGACCCTGGGGAGATGCAGATTTTCGTGGACTAAAAACCCAGAGTTGGCTGAGAATATGACATGGTGCCAGGACAGGCTAGTTGGTGCTTGGGCTAGATGAACAGAGGTGTGGTGTTTGGGGAGGGAGGGGACAGTTCATTTGACTGTGCTCCTCACAACTACCCAGGGCTGGAAAAAGGCACAGGGTCTGAAGGGGCAGCCAGGTGGCACTGGGTCTGGAAATTTCCCCCCATGGAGGGCAAGGGTCTGAGGAATCACACATACCCATCCACACACACCTACGTAACCCAGCTGCAGGGCAGTGGTTGTGGGCCGGACATGGCCTGAGACTTCCATGAGCTATCTTGTTCGTTTAGTTACTTCTTAGTGTCCCTCAGGGTTGGAGGGGTCTCTGTTACAGATATCCTCCATGGAGTTCTGCCTCAGCAGCTACAACATCCATTCCTGGTGGGCAAATACTGCCCCCTCCCCCAACAGATTCTGCTCAGCTGGGCAGACTCTGCTGCCAGATGGAGCTGCCTCAAACATGGGACAGTCAGCGCCCCGAGCTACCACTTCCTGTGGGAGAGGTGGCCTTTCGGGCTAGAGAGGTGGCCAGCCCTCTCTGGCTCTAAGAGGAGCCTGGCAGGCTACAGTCCACAGGGTCTCAAAGAGTCAGACACGACTGAAGGAGCTTAGCGCGCACGCACATGAAGAAAAAAAAAACCCTTCAAGGTCTCAGTGTCCAGGTTCAAGCCCGAGAGGAACATCCCCGTGTCTACGATGAGAGCCCCTCACAGAGGCCGCGTCAGGATCAAGGCGCAGTTCACAGGCATCTGACAATGCTGGCCCCGGAGAGGAGGCTCTTCCGGTGACCGACCAAGCGTCTCCGGACCCCACAAGCGGCCTTCCTCCTGGCTCTGGCGACCACACCCACGTGGAGAGCCCCTCGTCTGCCCCTTTACACTAAGGGCCGCTTCGGCGTGTGGTTACGGGGGGCGCCGTCTGCGCCTCTGGAGCCGCCACTGTGCTTGAGGGTGGGCGCGTGTGCCTGTCGCGTCGGTGGGCGCGGTGCCCAGAGAGGGGTCCGCGCCTCCTTTGCCCCAGAGTTCCTCTTGGGGAAACACGGCCCTGGGCTCCTGGCTCCCGGCCGGACAGGCCGGGGGTCCGCTCGCCCTGGGGACCCGCGGCCGGGCGCGAGGGGGCGCCACGCCACCGCAGCCGGCGGATCGCCAGGGCCGGGCCGGGCCGGGGGCGGCGCGCGGGGCGGTGCCGGACTCCGCGGGCAGCGGGCTCCAGAGACGCCGCGCTCCGCCCCGAGGAGGCCGCTGGCCGGGCGAGTGGAGCGGCAGCCAGCCGAGTCGGGCCCCGAGGTGAAGTTGCGTGCGCGGTGGGGCCGGGCATCCGCACCCGAGGGTCCTGGGGCCGGGTTAGGGACGAGGGCGCAGGGTCCACACGGAGGATCCGATAGAAGAGCGGGGGCGGGAGGGCTCGGGGCTTCCACACGGGGTTCCGGGGCAGAGACCGGGACGCAGAGGGTCTACAGCGGAGGGTCCCGAGGAGAGAGGAGATAGGTGGCTGACGCGGCGGGAGAGGTCGGTCTACACTGGAGTCTCTCGGGGCCGCAGCGGGGACAAGGGGTCTGCACCGCAAGATCCCGATGCAGGAGCGGGGGCTGGAGGGGCGCGAGCGTCCACGTCCGAGCGTCCGGGCGGGAGCAGGGCAAGGGGGCCACTGTCCGGCGCGCGCAGTCTCCACTCGGCTGCGCAGACGGGTGGGGGCAAAGGAGAGTCCGGAAGGGACATGTACGCTCCCCTCCCCCCACCCGCGGCCCCCGGAGCCGAGGGCGGTGCCGGACTGGGTGCCGACCCCAGCCCCCTGCTCGGCTCTGAGTCCCCAGCCGGGCGGGCGTCCGGCCCCAGGGGCGCGCCGGCTCGGGCAGCTTCGTGCGCTTCCATGGAGGTCCGGGCGGCAGTGGCCGAAGTCTGGTTGCAGCTGCCGCCCCGTCTGTCCGCATGGGATCTGCAAGAGCTCAGGTGAGAGGAAGGATGGGCGACAAAGCGAGCGGGATGACCAGGGATCCCCCAGGCGCCCGTGCTGGGTGGTTGTGGGCGCACCGGGTTCTGCGCAGAGGGCGCGGGATGCAGTCCTTGGCACATGGGTGCTCTTTCCTCGCCCCTTCCTGCCGCCCTGCCCTGCAGAGGGGAACGTCGCCCCCGTATACACAGCGATGCGCGCAGATGTAGTCTTACACACACACATGCACATACACACTCATGGTCTTGCCTTCTCCTGCCCGCCCGGAGCTGGAGCCAGAGCGGGGACGCATACCAGAATACCAGAAAGGGAGCCCCTCTCAGGCAGCCTTGAATTCTCTAACTCGGAGCCCAAGCGCCCCTGAGCCCCCCAGAACCGAGCCTGGGAGGTTCCCACACTCACCCGCTGAGCCCCGGTTGGCGCTGGGGCTGAGGGCTCAGAGAGTCCTGGGGTCCGCATAGAGGCGGGTGCCCAGAGGTCCTGGGCTTCGTCAGGGATGACCGGAGGCGTCTAGATGAGCGAGCCGGGGTTCTCTATGCCTCGAATGCTCTCCCAACCCTCCAGTCTTCCAGGACCCTGCAGTGTCCTGGGGCCTGAGGGTTTGCCTTCCTGAGGTTTCAGGTGACCCAGGGAGTCCCCTCCCAGCCCCCCTTGCTCCAGCAGATTCAGTTTCTGGTTTCTGACTCAGGACACGACTCTGATCATGGGCTGTGGCCCCTCCTGTCACCTTTGTCCCCTCGTCCGAGATTCTAGCCCCAAGCTGGGTTTGTGCTCAGGCAGACTCTTCTCGCCTTTGGCGCTCCCTGCGGGCCGCCCCTTCTCCTCCTTTCCCTGGGCTGCAAAGACCTGGTTTCCTCAGTCCTGCACTCAAAGCCAAGGTTTGGAGCCACTGGCTGTTGGAAGTGGGTTTGACCCTGTTGGTGCTTGCAGCAGTGACCCTGCTGGGAGGTGGCCTCCGAGGGGCAGCAGTGGCAGCTGGTTCACCCCTGTGCTCTGGGGCAGCTGCTAAGGGGGTCAGTTAAGAGAATCCCCAAGGTCCTTCTCTCCATCCCTGCTGAGAAATCCAGGGTGGACCCCACAAGCCCAGATAGGTTCAAGCAGAAGAGGGCGTGCTCCTTACCCCACCCCCACCTCTAGAACCGTGCAGTGAACGCGGCCTCCAAAGGCTCCCCTACACCTGTAGTCCCCAGGCAGTCAGCGGATGGACTTGCTCTGGGCTCTCTTACACTGGCCCCGGGGAGCGCTGTGGCCCACTGGAGGCTGGAGTCCACTTGCTCTGGATCCCTGTTGCTGACCAGCCACACACTCACCAAGGGTTATGTCGCCAATGGAGGATGGGTGCACCTGCACCTTCCCTGGGCACCGGCTCGGAGAACAACCCTTTCCAAGGCCAGCGCCCAGGTGTTCTGACCCTTTTAGACGTAAAATTTGTGTCCTTCCACTTTACAGAAGTTTTTTTTTAATACTTGAGATTTCCATAATTCAAGGAAAAAAAAAAAACATTGGATGTTTTTGTAGACAGGGGAGAAAAGGAGGGAAGCAAGTTCTTGGCTGGCACCGAGGCCTGCACAGGCCAGATGCTTAGAAAATATGTGCGAGTTGATTCATTGTTTGAGTTTAATTAAGAGTTTCTACCCAGGGTATGGCTGGGAGCTGCATTATCATAATTACAGGTGTATGTGCCATGATTAATAGGTCGTGCAGAACACATGGGTTGGGAGGAAGTGGTAAAATGCTGGGGTTTGCCCTGGCAAAAGCAGGTCGGGTCTGTGTCCCTGGAGGGTTTTGCACCTGGGGTGCGGGCAGCCCCCCTTCTGCCCCCAGCTTTTCCATCCAGGCACCGGAGCCGGGGGGCAGTTGGATTCTCAGCCTCTCTGCTGAGGGCCAGGGTGAAGGGGAGCAGGCGAGTCTGCTCAAGATGTGTGCACACGGTGGGGAGGGTCACATGAGCCAGGAGGGGCACTGGGGAGCCTGACAGATGGGCTGGTGGGCTCTGTGGGGGTCCGAGGAGAGCGGCCACGTGCATCTGCTCATTTGAGCACCGTGTCTTCATGGGCCATTCATGAGGAATAAGGACACCTTAGGACAGAGCCACGGAGTCCCCACTGCCTGCTGGGTCCCTCGGGGTCAGGCTGAACAGGGTGTCCCCAGCTCAGGGCCGAGTGGAGGCGCCCCATGCCCACGGCTCCACGGAGGGCCCTGGGACTTGCAGCCTCACTGTTGAGCTGGTCAGGCTCAGGCTCTGGTCCCGCCCGGCCCGGCAGTGGGTGACCGGTGTGCCCTTCACAGCAGAAAGGGGTCCCACGTGGGCATCGAAGAAATAGCTGTGTCTCTTTCACTGCCCAGCAACTCTTCTGAGAGCTTCAGCCCTTCTCAGCCGAAGCAGACAAGACAGAGGCCGGCTCCCTGCTCGGCGAGGCACCTGTGGGCGCCTGCGAGGTACAGCCAGTACTTGGCGCCTCGTGCCATTGACGCATGCAGGGAGGCGCGGGTGCGTGTGGCTGGGAGGGCAGGCACGGGCGTCCTGGGCCTGCCTCCTTGGCTCTGAGACGTGGGCAAATAGTTCAGCTGCTGCTGTTTTATATTTTCTGATTCCTCCTGTGTCAGACCAGAAGGCTGCTCTGAACCGTGCCAGCTCTCTGATTTTCAGAGGAGTAACCTGTGTCGTAAACCAGGGTCAGTAATGCATTCACTCAAAATGAAACTCCCAATATTTTGATTTGCTTGTCTATTTAGAAAAAAGGAAAATTGAAATGTCATGTATAAATAGTACAGAAGACCTTTATGCTGCTTTTTAAATCCATGGAGCTAAGACAGTAAGAGCAAACTGCACATGGAGAGGCAGATTGTCCCCTGGCCCCTGACACCCATGCTGCTCCTAGGGGCGCTGGGCCAGGCTGGGCCACCGCTCAGTGCCCTGCCCGCTGGCCCTTGGCCTCTTGATGTAGCAGTCACACCCCTCGCTTCCCTCTGCACCTGCCCCCCTGGGCACACCTGCCCTGGCCCTGTCCTCAGCTCTGTTCAGCCTCCCTGGACAAGTCAGCTCACGGAGGAAGCAGACAAGTGCTGGTAGCCAGAGCCCTGGGCTGCAGTTCCCGAAATTTAATGACCTTCCTGGCTATTTTTAACCTTGTCAGATATTTAAACAATGAAGTTTAAATCTTAGATTAGACCTGGGGAGTGCTGGGTACGTGAAAGCCAAGGCTGGGGTTCTGGGGCTCAGAGACTCTCAGGCTGCTCTGAGTGATGCACTGCTTCTGACCAAATTCTAGCTTGAAGAGGCAAATTTATTTTTGTAAAGGATTAGCCTTTTTCCAGTGGGCAAGGCTATGATCTCCGTATTCCTGACTCAGTTCTCACCGACCTGGCCACCTGGCCCCAGCAGGACTTGGGGAGGGTGTGTGGATGGAGGGCCTGCCTGTGGGTGGCGTGGCTTCCAGGGGCCTCCACGCCCCAGCTGGGGGTCTCCATGTGCCCTCACCCCTCCCACACCAGCAGGCGCCTGCGTCTATCTGGGGTTCTGTCTGGGGGTTGGGGTGCTGCCCATCACTGGGACAGCGGAAACTGCTTTGTGGACTGTGTTGGCGTCTTTGTAGCAGGAGGACAGAAAGTACCAGCTTTGCGTGTATTCCAGTTGTGGTTCTCTGTATTCTGGGTCACGACACTAAACAGGTTCAAAATCACAGAAAGCCCTGCCTGGACTGTGTGTCTGGAGGCCTGAGCTCAGACAGGAGCGGCGGCTGGAGCCAGGCTCACAGCGGAACACCGGACAGTCTGCTGGGTGCAGAGGGTCTGGCTCGGCACAGGGGCTGCATCGGCTCAGACTCTGACATTTGCTAAGTGCGCACCTGCTGGCCTCCCCCACCCCAGAGCCCCGCAGCTCTGTTGGGGCTCAGGGCAGAGTCACCATGCGCCCGCAGGACAAGCAGATACATGTCATCTCCCTGAACAGGGTCAAACCTGGTTCTGGTGACAGCCAGGAAGAGGGTTTCCTTCCTTCTGGGGGATTGAGGAGGCACGTAGATTAACACGGGGAAAAGTGTATGACAAGTTTTAAACCCAAATGTTTTATTTAACATCATAGCAATTAATGCAATGGAGTGAAATGCTTTGGCAAAATAAAATGCATTAAAAATTTATGCACTTTATGTAGATTAACTATTTATTCTTCGGAAGGAACACCCTTCCTCCATAGCCTCTGATATTTGATTGTGAAGCTGTAAGGCCCCTTTCTGGAGCTGGTTCACAGTTACTTCAAGAAAAAGACCATTTCTGACTGTGAACAAATTTCCTTGATTTTTTTTTTCCCCACCAAAAGGAAAAAAAGACATTTTTCCATGAGGAAATTTAGGAAATATGTATTGTCTTCTTTAATACATAACCAATTAGAAATAAGAGGCTTCCCAGGTGACTCAGTGGTAAAGAATCTGCCTGCAATGCAGGAGACCCGTATTTGATCTCTGGGTGGGGAAGATCCCCTGGAGAAAGGAATGGCAATCCACTCCCGTATTCTTGCCTGGAGAATTCCATGGACAGAGGAGCCTGGTGGGTTACAGTCCATGGAGCCACAAAGAGTCGGGCACAACTAAGCACAATTAGAAAAACTCCACTGTTTCAAAATGCTGAGGTGAGCTGGGCAGCACGCACAATGAACAAGGTGAATTTTTGTCTCCAGGAATTGTGATGTGTTGCTCTAACAAGAAACCTACATCTGGTGGGTGTGCTTGTCGAGTAAGAGGCTCCAAGGGACTCCTCACTCCAGGAAACACCTGCCTGCCTGCCGTTGGCCAAGATGCACCTGAGCCCAGGCCTGGTCCCGGGCGTGGAGGCACCTGGTGTGCCCCCTGAGCAGGACTGCCTGCAGACAGGCCGTCAGGAGGCGAGGGGCCCACTGTGCCCAGTGGGTCGGCGTCCTTTCCTGGGAGATTATTTCACCATCAAAGGGAACATGACCGAAAAGAAGCCCTCTCTGCCCCAGAAGAACAGGTGGAAAGGTGAGGCCTCGTGTTTCCAGATACAACAAACACATACAGATCAATGGGATAGAGTTGGGGAGAGATGAACCTCCAAATCTGGGGAAGATTAATTTTCAACAGCAGAGCCTAGGCCATTCAGTGGGGAAAGAATTCAGTTCAGTTGCTCAGTCGTGTCTGACTCTTTGTGACCCCCTGGACTGCAACCCCGCCCCCTAACTGGGCCCCACCCCCTAACCGATGTCTGACCTCATGGACTGCAGCACCCCAGGTCTCCCTGTCTGTCTCCAACTCCCGGAGCTTGCTCAAACTTGTCCATCGAGTCGGTGATGCCATCCAACTATCTCATCCTCTGTCGTCCCCTTCTCCTCCTGCCCTCAATCTTTCCCAGCATCAGGGTCTTTTCAAAAGAGTCAGTTCTTCACATCAGGTGGCCAAAGTATTGGAGTTTCAGCTTTAGGAATCAGTCCTTCCAATGAATATTCAGGACTGATCTCTTTTAGGATGGACTGGTTGGGTCTCCTTGCAGTCCAAGGGACTCTCAAGAGTCTTCTCCAACACCACAGTTCAAAACCATCAATTCTTCAGTGCTGAGCTTTCTTTATAGTCCAACTCTCACATCCATACATGACTACTGGAAAAACCATAGCTTTGACTAGACTGACTTTTGTTGGCAAAGTAATGTCTCTGCTTTTTAATGTGCTCTCTAGGTTAGTCATACCTTTTCTTCCAAGGAGCAAACATCTTTTAATTTCATGGCTGCAGTCACCATCTGCAGTGATTTTGGAGCCCCCAAAAATAAAGTCTGTCACTGTTTCCATTGTTTACCCCTCTATTTGCCAAGAAGTGATGGGACCAGATGCCATGATCTTAGGGGAAAGAATAGTCTTTTCAACAAATGGAGCTGGATCACCTGGATGCAACTTGCAAAAGTGTCTCTGATACAAAAAAAAAAAAAAAAAAAAAACCTCATCATATCAAGAACAAGAAATGTCAAAACCTGACTGAAAAAGACCGTCAGTAAATGCTGAGATGATAATTATCTGACCAATCTTTTAAAGCCAGCTTTGTAAAAATGCTTCACCAACCAATTATGGGTTTTCCTGAAACAAACAACAACAAAAAAAGAACTTCAGCAAAGAAATTCATGTTATAAAAAATACACAAATGAAGTTATGGAACTGAACAGTGCATTGATTGAATGGAAAAAACTTTGCATCCCTGGTGGTCCGTCTCCCAGTGCAGGGGTCCTGGGTGTGACCCCTGGTCAGGTAGCTGAGATCCGACATGCCACGCAGCCAAAGAAAACCCAACCAACCGAGCAAAGCGTGTGCTGCCTGGGGTCAATAACAAAGGATAAAACCAGTGAGTCTGAGATTAATCAGAACTGCCCAGTCTCAACAACAGAGAGAAAAGAAGGACTGAAAAAACAAAAAAAGAAGAAAAGGAACAGATTCATAGGCACCGGTGTGAAAATAGCAGAAATGCCAACATTTGTACCGTCAGGTCTCAGAGGAGAGAAGAAAGAGGGTGGGGCTGAGGAGATTTGAATAAAGAATGCCTGAAAACCTCTCGCAAAAAATACAAACCTACAGATTCAAGGAGCAGAGCAGAAAAACAAAAGAAAAACTTGTAAATGCTTGGCAGTTAGATAACACATATAGAAAATTAATATGTCAAAGAAGAAGTCTCAAAGGAAATTTTAAAATATAGAGAAATGAAAGGAAAAGACAAGACAAGTCAAAATACATGGAATGCAGCCAGAACAGTGCTGAGGAAAGTTCACAGCCCTGAAATGCTTACATGAGAAAAAAGGAAAGCTGTCTACATATGATATTATATCAGTAATATAACTTTTAAAATTGTATTAATTCTTTAAGAACTCCTTTAAAAAGAAATCTCCAGGTTCTGGGGGGTTTCACTAGAAAATTCTACCAAACATTCCAAATCACTTTGAGGTTAATATTACCAGAAGACCACATTAGAAGAAAACTACAGATCCATATCATTCATGAACCTAGACAGAAAATCCTAAACAAAATATTAGCACATTGAATCTAGTGATGCATGAAGTTCCTGGGCCAAGTGAGATCTAATCTGGGTATGCAAGTGTGGTTTAAAATTAAAAAATCAGTCAGTATAATTCACTGTATCAACAGACCAGATATAAAATCACAACTTACTGCAGAATTCGTATGGGAAGGCACAGGCTCTCTAAACGTAGCTGAAACAGTCTCGAGAGGAGGGGCAAAGTGGATGAGGACTCTGCCCAGCATTAGTGCTGTCTGTGTGGCTGCAGTAACGAGACCCTGTGATGCGGACAGAGGGCCGGAGATGGAGCTCAGAGCCCAGGGGTGCCCCAACAGGCACACCTGATTGCCTGTCAACAAAGGTACAAAACCAGGTCACTGGAGGAAGCGTAGCCTTTTCAACAAGTGGCTGTTCATCTGTAACCTCACACCTTATATACAAATTAACTCAAACACATTGTAAATAGCTATACTTCCAATGAAATAAATGTTCAAAAAATTAACTCAGAAATGGACCACAGACTTTAATGTAAAACTGTAAGACTTTTAGGAAAAAAACAGAGAATCATCTGGGTTTAGGATCCCCTAGAGTAGGATATGGAGAAGGCAATGGCACCCCACTCCAGTACTCTTGCCTGGAAAATCCCATGGACAGAGGAGCCTGGTAGGCTGCAGTCCATGAGGTCGCTAAGAGTCGGACACGACTGAGTGACTTCACTTTCATTTTTCACTTTCCTGCATTGGAGAAGGAAATGGCAACCCACTCCAGTATTCTTGCCTGGAGAATCCCAGGGACAGGGGAGCCTGGTGGGCTGCCATCTATGGGGTCTCACAGAGTCAGACACGACTGAAGTGACTTAGCAGCAGAGTAGGATATGGAACCCACTCCAGTATTTTTGCCTGGAGAACCCCATGGACAGAGGAGCCTGGTGGGCTGCAGTCCAAGAGTTCACAATGAGTAGGACACAACTGAACGACTGAGCATACACGTGCAAAGAGTTCATAGACTTGATACCAAAAGCATGCTCCATAAAAGGTACACTTGATAGACTAAATCTCATCAGAATGAAAAACCACTTTTTCAGAAACCCTTTGCAGAGCATTAAAGGAAAAGCTACAGAGTGGGACACAATATTTGCAAACCACACATCCAGTGAAGGACCCAAATCTGTACTATATAAAGAATTCTCGAAACTCAATTGCCAAAAACAACAACAGCAGCAACAGCAACAAAACCAAAATTATGCAATTAAAAATGAGCAAAATATATGAACAGATATTTCACCAAAGAGGATATACAGATGGTAAATAAACACATGAAAAGATGTTCAACATCGTTAGCCATTAGAGAAATGCAAATCAAAAGCACAAACAGATATCACCGCACACTTATCAAAGTGACGAGAATAAAACGGAGGCACCGAGCGCTGGCGGGTGTGGAGCAGTGCTCTGTGCCTCGCTGACAGGCGTGTACAACGGAACAGTCACCATGGAAATTAGCTTGGCAGTTTCTTACGAAACCAGCGATGCAACTGCAGTGTGACCCAACACTTGTCCTCCTGGGCATTTGTCCCATAGAAATGACAATTTATGCTCACATAAAACCTGTGCATGACTGTTTATAGCAGTTCTGTTTGTAATAGTCAAAAACTGGACACAACCCAGATTCTTTCTATGGGTGAATGGTTAACTGTGGTCCATCCACGCCATGAAATACTACTTGCAATAAAACAGGAGTGAGCTTTTGGTACAGGCAGAAGTCTGAATGAATCTCCAGGGCATTTGCTGAGTAAAAACATGTTTTACAATGAAAGTCTATTTTTGTATTAGTAATATACTGTAAAATATATTTACACTGGGGGTAGGGAAGGCTCCCCAGAGAAGGTGACTTTAAAATGCAAAAGGGTGTTCTCTGCAGCATCCGTGCAAGGGTCTAATGTTAGAATAGTGTCCAGTGCTAGGCACGTGCTGACGGATGCTCTTACGGGCAGCTCCACTGGCACCTAAGAGTAGCCAAGGTCATATTTCCACTGGATTCCCAGCCCCAGCGATAAAACCAGGATTTAGCAAAAACATGGGCATTTCCTTAAGGCCTTGGGGCCCAGCGACCCCACACAGCCAGCCAGACCTCTCTGTGTGAGAGTTACTCAGACTTCTATCCAATTTGCAGAGAGGGAGAAGAGAGAACGGAGGAGACTCGGGACCCCTGACCTCTAGGGCCGCCCAGGGACCTCCTTGCCCACCTGCTGTGGATGTTCGTCGTGCAGGTGTCCATCTGTCCCTCGCCCTCCCCACCCACCCCTGCTGCCCCAGCCAGAGTGTGAATTCAGCCAACCTGTTAGAATATGCACTTAAAGGGGTGGGAAGCCCCCAGTCTGTGATGGTCATCAGTGGTGGGTGCATTAAAGGTTCTTCTTCTGTTTGATTGAACTGTCAGATTTTCCACTTTTCCAGTGGCTTAGTTTTAGAATCGGAACATTATTTTTCATGAAGATGAACCTCCAAGACTCATTTATGCAAATTGATGTAGAGAAGAATGAGAAACATCAACACATATCCTCTTGTGACTCAGAGGGAAGTGTTGCGTCCATGTGGGAAGCCTCCTCCCACACCTTCACAGCAAACCGCCTCCTCTGCGTCGGCAGCTGGCCAGGGACACCTGTGCACTAGCAGGATGGACAGGGCACAGCGCTGGGAGCTGGACCTCAGCGGGATGACAGAGGACCCTTTGGGGCTAAGTTGATCCTCTAGTTGGGTCAAAGCAGGTTGACCACACGGGTGAGAGGAGTGAGAGGGCCGAGTGCCGACCGTCGGGCGGAGCCAGGGCTCAGGGCGTGTCCTCTGGTGACTGAGGCTGCTGGCAACCATGTGCATTTACATCTTCTCATGAAAACCTCCTTAGGACCCTGGGACACTCAGGGGGTCAAGTGCCCCAGGTGGCGTCTGGCACCATGAGTGCCCCTGGGAGTGGTCGAGGGCGCTCCCTGACCCCCGCCCCACCTGCCCCTCCTGCCGCCCACAGCGGGCTGCTTGCCCCTTCTCGCCCCCAGAAGACTTGGCCCTGCTTGGCTGCCAGTCCAGGCAGGAACGTGAATGGGTCCTCGTTCTCTCTCCCGCCCCAGGTCGCTTGGACCACCCTCTGAAGGCACAGAACCCACAGGGTGGGACCCGCAGGAGAGGCCCCCGGGGGCACAGCGTCCCCGCCCTGGGCCTGGCCAGCCCTCCCTGCACCTCCTCACACCCTGCCCAGCTCTCCCACCCTCTAACAGCACATGTGCATTCGTAAGTTAGGAAACTATTTGAACTGAAGAGAAGTGTTCCTGAAGTTAAGTGGCACTACTGTTTATTTTTGGAACTCTCACTGTTAACGTCAAGGTGTAGAAAAATTAAATGACACCAGTTCATCCCAACTTGATTGTCATGGCAGGCCTTCCTGGCCCACCAAGCTCCACATGAGCCCCGCAGACCTGGACCGGCCAGGATACCTGGGCCCTGCCTCCAGCCCCGCAGCACACACGTGTGTGTTGTCAGTGCAGAAATGGCCACGTCTGGCCTGCACTTAGGTGACAGCCGCGCTCCACGCGCTGCCCCATCAGTGCCTCTCCGTGATCCCATCTCTTCGGCCGTCTTGGCAGAGAAACGGGGAGGTGGGCAGCAGGCTGATGGGCGAATGTCACACAGCTCTCGGGGGCCAGCCTGGCCCTGGGCCACTGGCTTGGGGAAAAGCCCGTGAGCCCCTCCTGGCGGGGTTTCTGGGCCGGGCAGCAGGTGCTGACCATGTGCGTGGCCCCAGGTACGGTTCCTGCAGAACTGGAAAAGCCCGGCTCAGTGAGCAGACGAGCGGCCTCCGATTTCTGTGATTTCTTTATTCTTTATCCTGAAAAATTTCAAAAGAGTAGGGCACGTGTGGTCTTGTCACTGCTCAGACGGCAGGGACCGTGGAGAAGTGGTTGACGTGTCCATCAGTGGCTGATCCAGCAGGCCAGAGCTTGGTCCTGGGTAGGGGCCTGAGCCTGGCTGCCCCCCGTGCACCCCTGAGCTGGCCTCTCTGGGGCAGGACTGTGACCTGAGGAGGGGACGCAGCCGGGAGTGGAAGGAGGGGGTCACAGGGGCATGCCGAGGAGGAGGCCCGGGGCCGGAGCTGAGTCCCTTGCAGGCCAATCCTTGCAGAATCGCCTGACGCTCAGTCTGGGTCATACTGCAGCCCATCCTGCCTCCTCCAGGGAGAACCCAGAGCCGCCAGCCATGGCCTGGGGGAGTACCCCCGTGTCCCGGAGGCCGCATGCTTGTGACGCCCCAGGAGGGCAGGCAGGAGGGGTCTCTGGGGCAGTGCAGCTGTCAGTTCCTGAGAAGCCGCAGTCTCTGCTTCTGAGCTCACAGCACAAAACACAGCGGGTATTTCCAGCAAGCCTAGTGCATGTCTAGTCTAGTGCCAGCTTTGCACGGTCTGCTCTGAACCTTCTGAACGGCCTTCTGAGAGGGATATTGTAGCAGAGAGGAAAGAACAGAAATGGGAGCCGCTGCGTGTGCTGGGAGGAAAGTGCAGGAGGCAGAGGCCGAGTTCCTTAAGGGACCCAAGTTTCCTGTTTCGGACATAAAAACAGTGCTTTCTTTGTGATCCCTGTAATCTGAAAACTGATCAGCAATAAGGTCTAAGCAGCTGCGTGGTTTTGGAGAGTTGTTGTTTTCTTTAGTTGCAGTAAACTATGCATAACATGTGGCTTCCCTGGTGGCTCAGTGGTAAAGAGCATGCCTGCCAATGCAGGAGACCTAAGAGGTGCAGGTTTGATCCCTGGGTCGGGGAGATCCCCCAGAGGAGGGCAGGGCAACCCACTTCTGAATTCTTGCCTGGAGAACCCACAGACACAGGAGCCTGGCGGGCTACAGTCCATAGGGTCACAAAGAGTCGGACACGACTGAAGCGACTTGGCACGCACGCACACAGACACAAATAACACAGGGCTTCCCTGGTGGCTCAGCGGTAAAGAATCCTCCTGCCAATGCAGAAGACCCGAATTTGATCCGTGGGGAAAGACATGGCAACCCACTCCAGTATTTTAGCATAGAGAATTCCATGGACAGAATCCAGCATGCTACAGTCCATGGGGTCGCAAAAAGTCAGACACGACTTAGCAAGTAAATCAACAACAAAACATAACATAGAAGTGACCGTTTTAACTGTCTTTTAAGTGTGCAGCTTAGTGGCATCAGATGCATTTGCGTTCCTACCCTCACCCCCATCCTCCATCTCCAGAACTTTCTCATTTTCCTGTTGAAACTCTGTCCTGATGAAGCCCTCGCTCCCCTCCCCCACCCCACCCACCCTGCTTCCTGTCTGTGAACTTGACTCCTCCAGGGACTTCACACGGCATGTGCCCTTTTGTGGCTGGCTTCTGTCACTCAGTGCAATGTTCTCAAGGTTGACCCACGCTGCAGCGTGTGTTGGAATTTCTTCCCTTTTCATGACACATGATAACATTCCCCATGTCTGTCACACATGTTGCTGACCCGTCCCACTCTTCGGGGACACTTGGGCTGCTCCCACATTCACTGTTGTGAGCACGGATGCCTTCAGTTCTGGGTGGACACATAGAGTGGCATTACTGGACCCCATGGTGATTCTGTTTTTAATTTTTTGCTGGACCACCATACTCTTCTCCATAGTGACTATACCATTCTATATTCTCACCTCCAAGGGAACAGAGGACGAGATGGTTGGATGGCATCACTGACTCATGGACGTGAGTTTGAGCAAACTCAGGGAGATGGTGAAGGACAGGGAAGCCTGGTGGGCTGCAGTCCATGGGGTTGTAAAAGAGTCGGGCACAACTTAGTGACTGAAGAACAACAACGAATTCCCAAGTGTTCAAATTTCTCTAGATCTTCACCAATCCTCTTTTTCTGTTTGTTTGTTTTTCCTTATAATAGCCACCCTAATGGATGTGAAGTGGTATCTTATTGTGGTTTTGATTTTCATTTCTCTAATGACCAGTGTTATTAGAGCATCTTTTCATGTGCTTATATTTTTTTTTTTTGGAGAAATATCTGTTCAAGTCCTTTGTCCATTTTTAAAATTGTTCCGTTGCTGTTGTTGTTTTTGAGTTACAGGACTTCTCCATGTGTTCTAGATACCAATCCGTGATCAGATATATGACTTGAAAATATTTTCTTCTTACATTCTGATCTTTCCACTCTGTGGATAGTGTTCTTTCATAAACAAAATTATTTAATGTTGATAAAATCCAGTTAATCTACTTTTCCTTATTTTACTTCTGCTTTTGTAGCTCAGCTAGTAAAGAATCTGCCTGCAGTGCAGGAACCCCAGTTTGATTCCTGGGTCAGGAACATCCCCTGGAGAAGGGATAGGCTACCCACTCCAGTATTCTTGGACTTCCCTAGTGGCTCAGATGGTAAAGAATCCGACTGTAATATGGGAGGCCTGGGTTCAATCCCTGGATTGGGAAAGTCCCCTGGAGGTTACCACCCTGTGTGGTGACCCCCTCCAGTATTCTTGCCTGGAGAATCCCCATGGATAGAGGATCCTGGTGGGCTAAGTCCGTGGGGTTGCAGAGAGTCAGACCAGACTGAGGGACTCAGCACACACTTGGTGTCATCTCCAAGAAATCACTACCAAATCCAGTGTCATGAAACTTTGGTCCTATTTTTTCTTCTAAGAGTTTTATGGCTTTAGCTCTTATGTTTAAGTCTTTGATCTGTTTTGAGTTAATTTCTTTATATAGTGTAAAATATAGGATCTAAGCTTGTATCCTGTATCCTATGTAAGGGCATAAGGATCCCGCTTGCTTTTTTGCATACAGATATGCAGTTTTCCCAACACCATCTGTTGAAAAGATGGTTTTCCACCTTGAATGGTCTTGGCACCATTTACCTGTGTATTCGAGGGTTTATTTCCTGGCTCTCAGTTCCATTCCATTGGTCATAAATCCATCTTTATGCCAGTGACACACTTTTGTTTGCTACAGTTTTGCAAGGTTTTCTTATTTCATTTCATTTTTCTGGCTGTGCCATGTGGCTTGTGAAATCTCAGGTCCCCAACCAGAGATTGAACTGGGCCACAGCCGTGAGAGCACTGACTCCGAACCAGTAACCACGGGACTCCCGTGGTGAGTGATGAAATCAGGAAGTGAGACACCTTGTCTGTGGAATCGTCTTTCGTCAGCCCAGCTGTGGAGCAGGGATGACACTAGCGGCCCTTTCAGGCTCTGCCCCACCGAGCCCCCCAGCCCCCCACCCAGGGCCTGCTGCCAAACCTCCCCACTGCTTCTGCCTGGAGGTCCTCCCGGCTTGATGGATGGAGCCCCCTCCACCTCTGGTCCAGCCCTGCACCAGTGAGCCTGTCCAGCACAGTGAGCATGGCAGGACCATGGCTGGGACACACCCTGCCTCCGAGGGACCGACCCCCCGGGGGAGAAGTGTAGCCGACACGGGTGCTTCCCAGGAAGGGTCTCCTGTCACTGAGTCACACCCGGTCCCTGCAGGAGCTGCACAGCTGTGCCCCTTTAAAGGGGACCTTGGGGACGCACATGGCAGGGGGCCCTGAGACTCTGCAGGAGCAGGATGTGTTTTTACTTATTTTGACCCATGGATAACAGGAGAAGGGGAGAAGGCTTCCCACTGACCAACAGGAAGCAGCATTGCTTCTAAAAATGCTGTTTTCTGAAGTCACAGCTCCCCCCCATCACTTAGGGGCTGCAAAGGTGTCTCCTCAGAGGTCCTAATTACAGAGACTATGGAGCTGCTGTCAGAGCAGCTGCGGCGTCGCCCTGGAGACCTGTGGTGCTGGACCAGCCCAGACCTGCAGGGGCCCCGGTGCCCCAGACAGAACCTCGTCCTGGTGTCAGGGTGACCTGCCCCTAGGTGGCAGAGCTGGGTGTCCGGCAGCCCGAGGTCTGACCAGGCTGCCAGGATCCCGGTGACTCGGTCCAGCCTCTCAGAGCCCAGGGTCTAGCCTGTTGCCTGGCCGGGCTAGCAGCTCAGTTAACACGTGCGTTGAATGAGAAGTTGTTGGGTTTTTGTTTGTTGCTTAGTTGCTCAGTCATGTCCTCTTTGCTACCCCATGAACCATAACCTGCCAGGCTCCTCTGTCCATGGGATTCTCCAGGCAAGAATACTGGAGTGGGTTGCCATTTCCTCCTCCAGGGGATCTTCCTGACCCAGGGATCCAACCTGTGTCTCCTGCACTGGCAGGCAGATGCTTTACCAGTGAGTCACCAGGGAAGCCCAGTGAAAAACTGAGGCATCTGCAAACCAAG
Organism: Odocoileus virginianus; assembly: GCF_023699985.2. Lineage (NCBI taxonomy): Eukaryota > Metazoa > Chordata > Mammalia > Artiodactyla > Cervidae > Odocoileus > Odocoileus virginianus. Next base: position 55,476,988 of record NC_069695.1, read on the forward strand.
AGATGAGAGAAGAAAAATAAGAAGGGCCCAGAGGTCACAGCGCTGGCAGAGGAGAGGCATGGCTGGACCCCCTGGACTCCGAGGCCAGTGAGGGGGTTCGGCCACATGAGGAGAAGGCTGAATGCCCACAGGACAGCGGGCATCAGAGAAGCCTGTGGAGGGATGCTGTGCAGGACTGTGGTTTGATTGCGTTTCCCGAGAGACAAGTGCTATGGGGCATCTTTTCAGGTGCTTGTTGGCTGTTTGCCTTCTTTGGAGAAAGGTCTATTCAAGTCCTTATCCCATTTTTAAGCTGAGTTGTTTCTCTTTTTGTTTAGCTGTAGGAGGTCTTTGGATCTTCTTGATACTAAACTCTGATCAGGTATATGATTTGCAAATATTTCTTCCTGTTCTGTGGATTGTCTTTTCTATCTGTTGATAGTCTTTCAATGCACAGAAGTCTAATTTTAATCAAGTCCAATTGATCTATTTTTAAATTTTGTTGTGTATGTTTTTTGTGTCAGACTGGTGGTTCAAATGGTAAAGAATTTGCTTGCAATGCAGGAGATATGGGTTCGATCCCTGAGTCAGGAAGATCCCCTGGAGAAGGGAATGGCAACCCACTCTGGTATTCTTGCCTGGAGAATTGCATGGACAGAGGAGCCTGGCAGGCTACAGTCCATAAAGTTGCAAAGTCAGACATGACTGAGCAATGAACACACACAGAGAGAGAAGTGGGCTGAGCATGCCAGCAGGTTTTGCCTTTGACAAAATCCTAGCGCTAATATTTGTGGAGAGGGGTGTGAAGGCGTCACTGAAACTCATCAAATTCAGACCCAAGGTGCTTTTCGTTCCAGTGCCTCAGGGTTGAAATGGAAAAAGTTAGATATAAAGAAACTTCTTACTTGAACTATTTTAAACTTACAGAAAAGCTGAAAAATTAGCACAGACTTTTCCTGTATCTGCACCCAGCTTCCTCTCATGTTAAGATTTTAACAAAAAGCTTCGTGAAATGAACCCTGTCCTGCACGGGGACCGGGCTGCAACCAGTCCAGCGGCGACCCACCCCCACCCCAACGCCTAGCCCCTTAGACCCACATCTGGGTCGTCTGGGTCGTGTTTCTCCTCTGTCTCTGAGGCAGCGCGTCTCTCCAGGCTTGTTTTGCCTCTCGAGTTGCTGACACTTCAGAAGGATGTTTTCAGCCTGTGAGAATTTGCCAACTTGACAGACTCCGCTCATATTTCAGTCAGTCTGTCTGTCTGTCGCCCCGCAGCCATCAGAGCTGCTTCCCACGGCTTCTCAGACTGGTTTGTCCTCTTGCAGCCCCTCCTGCTTTACCTCCGACCTGGATCTGGCCATTGGCGGAGCTCGGGCAGGTCTCCTCCTCGTCCCTGGAGCAGGTGGCCGGGGTCCCCCCTTGGCCCCACGTCCCTGTGGTGACAGCCGGCGGGGACCCGCATCACCACAGGGATCACGTGGAAGCAGCTTATGTACGTCACATTCTGCAGCAGACAGTGTGGGAATGATTCATCACTTGCTTAATAAAATTGATTTAAGAAAGAAATTACCAATTAAGAATCGTCCTGACTGTAAAGTAAAAATTCAATGATCTGGAAACTGTCCGCTTCCTGCTCAGGGAGCTAAGGGAGTCCAGGGCCGTGAGAAGGCCGCTGCTCTTCCCGGGTCACGGGGCTCTCCTGGTCTTCACGGGGAGGTGGGGCGGGGTGGGGGGAGCGCCTCAGGCCTCCTTCTGGCGGCTAGCCCGGAGACCCACACTGCAGGCCCCGGAGCACAGAGGGTCTGCAGGCGGGTCCCAGCCAGCCCTGTGCCCTCAGGCTGCAGCCTCTCATCTCAGGAGGGGAGACGCGGGTCCACACAATACCCCCCCAGCCCACCAGAGACAGCAGAGGGCGGGAGATGTAGTGGCCGTGACTCTGAGAACCTCAAACCTGCCCCTTTCCGTTTGCTGCAGTTTCTGTCGTTCCGTCCTGTATAAACGTCTGCTCCACAGTCAGCGTGCAGGGCCAGGCTGGACCAGGACCTCGGCCCCTTAGCTCAGGAAGCCCCATGGGGTCCCCTCCAGAGGGGCGGGGGACGAGCTCTGGACGGCTCTGTAATTTCTCGATCTGTCTTAAGCATCAAAGAGCTTCTATTATGTGGGCTTAGGAACTGACTGGGGAGACAAGCTGACGGGGGGCCCTGACACATTAAGGGTCTGTCCCCGTCCCCAAGAGACGCTCTGGGGGGATTTGCAAGATGCTGCAGAGGGACACACTCCAGTGGAAGCCCCCCCCGGTGACGCCTCCTCCAACTGTCAGCCGTGAGCCGCCCCCAGTGCCGGGGCGGCTGCCCCCCCATGCCCTGGCAGCTCTGAAGCATCTCGCAGAGCCTGGGCTTTGTGGCAGCCTTGCTTCTCTGGCCGCAGGAGCAGAAGCACTGTGTGAACAGATTTCAGAGAAAACTGATGCAGCAGACGTTTGCATACAGATGTGTTAATTATAGTCCTCAACCTGTACATTGAAACAGACTTAGCAGTTACGATCGTCCTGGGACATAACTGCTTTCTCCAACCCATAGGCGCTCAGGCACCGGGAGACGTCCTCAAATCCAAGAGGAGGTTCATGCTCCAAGTCTATGGACCCAAACTTGAACCCGGCAGAGGGTGAGGGGGCCCAAGCAGCCTTGGAGACGATTGTCCTTGGAAGGGTCGCGGGGCTCACATGGGGTCAGCAGGGCCCCGAGCTGGGTGGGCAGTGGCCTAAGCCCCAGCAACTCCCGGGCTCTGGGGCAGCTCAGAGACGTCCAGGAGGGGATCAGGCCTTTAGGGGAACAGGTGGGGGGGGGGGCAGAGGAGCCCCAGGTGGGCCAGAGAGGGGAGGGCTGTAGAGGGACGTGCTATTGGTCCCCTGAGAGCCCCGTGAAGTGGCGGGGGTGAGGGGGTGGAGCACTGTGGAGACCCTCGTCCAGGAGGGTGCCCGGTGAGGGGGGCACAGGCACCGTGGAGACCCTCGTCCAGGAGGGAGGGCGAGGAGCAGGTTGTGCTGGGGGCCGCCTGGGGCTGGAGGGTACATCTGCCTGAGTTGCTCATTTGCTGATTACGAACCCCCGCAGCTTGGGCTGGGGGCTGGAAGAGGGAATACTCTGGGAGGTGGGGTGAGGACATGGGACACAGATTGGCCTCCAGCAAGAAAGAACTCTCCCCTGAAGCAGGGGAGATGTGGTTCAGGGCCTCGCATTTGAGCTGAAAGGTGACAGTTGTACATTTATCATGCAACACCACAGCTGTCTGTCTAGTTCACTGATGGAGACAGAGGAGCTGAGGCAAGGAGCAGGTTCTGAGAAGCTACTTCGTTTCCACTCAAAGCCCTGCCCTTAGAGTGTCCAACACCGTTTAGACTGGAGTGAGAACAGTGTTTGAGGAAAATACAATGACCATCATGATGTAACCAAGTGGGTGCTTGGAATAAACATAAATGTGCCCTGAAATACAGATTCTTCCCAGGAGTCCTGTGACCACAGCCCATGTCAGAGAGTCCTCAGGACCCCAGATCCACCATGTGTGTGTCTGTGAGGGGATGAGCCACGTGTCCTGGACTCTCCAAGAAGCCCGTGGCCGACCAGGGTCTAGATGCAGTGCCTGCAGGAGGGGGACTTGTCATCTCAGGGGCCAGCGGAGCCCAAGCAGAGGCGAGGGACCCCCCCAGGGATGAGCCTGACGCAGGGAAAGCAGCAGGGCTGAGGGGTCCTGTGTGCAGCTCCACCCCCCATGGGGAAAACGGAGTTGTGGTATTAAGCCATGGCTCAGGGAATCTCAACATGAGGGGGCTGAGAAAGCAGCGATTTCCTCGGAGGTTCATGCCCAACGAGAGGCGGAGAGAGCTTTGGGCAAAGAGCTGGCAGGACGGACTAGCCAGCCCTCCTAGAGTGTGAGGCCCTTCTGGGGAGGAGGGCAGGAGAGACTGCAACAGACGGAGTGTGGGGAGAGAGAGAGACGGCCGCGAGGAGCTCTGGGGTGGGAGGGGACTGCTGGCAAGATGGTAAGGTCTGCCCTGCAGAGCCTGTGGCGCTGCCCTCCCGTCCTGTCCCCTGGGCGCCAGGGTCCAGCCAGCCTCATCCTCCTCGGGATGGCTCACCCCAGAAGCACGAGGGTCATTGAGGAAACATCGGGGAGGCCTTATTCTTAAAGGCTGTGTCCCAGGACTCAGACTGAAGGGTCAGCTGGTGACCAAGAGTACTAACCTCCGGGGTGAAATCATGTCCACCTGACCCTGGGTTTCCTGTCTGCCTCCAGCTGACCCCACCTGACCCCAGGTGTTCCCCCTCTGCGGCCAGGTGTCCCCCCCACCCCCGGGCGACCCCCCCACCTGGCGCGGGTAGCCCCCTGCACTCCCGGGTGTCACCCCTGCCCCCGTGTGTCCCCCCACGCCCCTGGGTGACCCCCATCTATGGGTGACCCCCCACCCCTGGGCGCCCCCCCCTGCCCCCGAGTGTCCCCTTTGCCCCCGGGTGACCCCACCTGTTCCTGGGTGACCCCACCTGCTCCATGGGTCCCCCCACACCCCCACGTGTCTCCCCCCACCCCGGGTGTCCCCCCTGCCCCCACGTGCCCCCCTGCCCAGGTCTATTTTCTCTTCAGCTCTTGCTGCTTTTTCCCTCCTCGATCCTCCCGCTCTCTCTGGCTTTTTTCCAAGAGACCAGGCCTTCCATCTTCTCCACTCTTACCTGCTATTTATGAACCTTGAGTCTGGAGGAGGCCTTGGGATCATCTCATCCACTCCCTTGATTCACCAGCTGGACCCTGAGATCTGGAGAGGTTTCAGCAGCTTTCAAGGAGCTGGCTGGGGCAGCAGCACTGAGGATCCCGGCTTCGGCTCCATCTGAGGCTTTCCCACCTACAGGCAAGAACCCAGCCTGCACAGCACTGGCACACATCATGCATTGTTTTCAAAGAAACAGAGTCTTGGCCTCATACCCTCAGCAGCACACATACCGACCTGCCCAGATCTGGGACATCCCCCGCACCTGCCCACCTGCCACCAGCCAGCACCTGCTGTTGGCGGCAAGGCAGAGGGCTCCCTCCCCTTACAGTGGCCGGGATGGGCTGTTCTGTGTTTCTCAGCCTTGCAGTGAACGGAGGCTCCCTCGCTGCTGGGCCTAAGTCTCTCCTGTGCAGCTAGATGTGATGTTACGGTCGCTAGGAATTTCCGTTGTTACTCTAGTTGTTTTTCTTTCGACGCCCACGGTGTGAGTGATGTTTGCAAAGTGAGAAATTAGTAACTAGAAGTTTATAGAACAAAAACCCAAATCTGGGACTGGTTGTTTAAAAGAAACAAACTTTCAGAGAATTCCCTACAGACAGACCATTGCCAAGGGGGTCAAAGCATGCTGTGTACACGAACGAACGACGTGTGTCAAGTCGTGTGGCCCAGGCGGTCATGACCAGTGTGCTGGTTCTGAGTGACCTTGTGACCAGGAAAAGCACAAAGGCAGATCGGAGTCCTTGGCCTGGGCTCCAGTGCCTGAGGCTGGGCCAGGTTCTGTCCTAGAGGCCAGGAAGGGAAGCTGGGATAACCCTCAGCCCAGTCAGGATGTGAGCATCCTGCACAGAAACGCCAGGAGCAGGACCAAGGAGCTAGCGTGGGCAGTGGGGGGTGCCTTGTGTGGCCGAGGAAGCTAAGGGGGCAGCCGGGCTTGGCTGCCTAGTGGGTTTTTATCTTGACCACCTTTGTGTACGACACCCACGTCTGGGGCTTTTATCTTAAAAAAAACCTTTGTATACGACACCCACGTCTGGGAGGGCAGTTGGCTTCACTCTACAGATTAAATGTTAATCTCATTAAAAAACACCTTACTGGAAACACCCAGAAAAATATTTGACAGATATCTGGTGCACCCCATGACCCACTCAAGCTGACACATAAAATTAGCTGTCACACAACATAATCATTATTAATAGCTCCATAAATAAAAATGGACATTGTACATTATTTTGCATCTTACTTCATAAGGAGGAAAGGAACATCACCAGAATTGTGTTTTGCTGGGTTGGGTTGTGGGGGTGCTGTTTCTTTCTCGCTCTTTTCAAGTAAAAAATTTCAAACATACATTAAAGTCGAAAGAGTAGTACAGTGAAAACCTAGCCATCTGTGTAGAAGTATATATATAATATATATGAGATGTATGTGTATATGTGTGTGTGTGTTCATATATATATGAGATGAATGAACCATGTGGAAGTAGTTTACAGAAGCCAAGACAGTTATCCCTGAGTAGTTGAGCGTGCATCTCCTAAAAATAAGGCCATTCTCTTCATAACCAATTCCATTATAACACCTAAGAAAATTAACAATAATGAGTATTTCAGATTTTCCCAGTTGTCCCCAAGCTGTGTTTTATAGGCTTTCTGGTAGACTCTAACCAAGGTCTATGCATTTTGTGTGGTTATATCTCGCGGCCTCTCACTCCACATCCTCTGACATCCCTCCCACCTGTTCCTTTCCTTGTCCTTGACTCTGAAGACCCCAGGCCTCCCGTCTTCTCTGGACACAGGGACCTGGGTCTGGGCATCTGACTGGAGCTCGTCTTGCCCAGGGCAGAGCCAGATGCTGCTGAGACTGACCACTGCCCTCCATTGCTGCCCGGGTGCCAGATGTGACCACAGGGTCAAGGGGTGGACAGGGTCCGCACCCTCTCTCCAGACCGTGTGGATGTCTTGTTCCCCATGGTGGCGCGCCCTCTTTCTCTCCTCCCTCCTCTGTCGCTGTGTAGAGTGTATGCACCATAGACGTGGGGCTTGACTTAGGTTTCCTGTCCAGTCACTATGTACTCAGACTTTCCAAGTCCGCCCGGAGAAGCCCGTCTGTGATGACCACTGATGCATGTGCTCTCACGCGGGAGTCTGCTTCCTATCGTCTGCTCACCTGGGGCCTGTCCTGCTTCCCGTCAGAAGTGAGCTGCTCTGGGGAGAAGCGGTCCTGGGGGCTGAGGTGTGATCACGTAGCAAGAGAGCGTGTCTGGCCACAGGAACCTACGAGCTGCACTGGTGTGCTCAGATCCACATTCTGAGCAGATCAGGCATTTCTTTTCTCTTTATTCAGTAGCACTATCAGAGCTTCACAGACGCTTAGGGGTAGATTCACTGCCGTCTAGGCTGTTGATTTCAAACTCCCGACGGGCAGAGGTTGAACAGAGGGCTCCAGGTACCCACACCAGGTGTGCAGCCCCCTCTCAGCTGTGAGTACAGTACATCCTCAGGCTGCTGGACTCCCAGCCGGATGTGCCTACAATGAGTGGAATGTATGAAAATTCTGAGTCATCCTGGAGAGACTAGAAGCACTTTTTTTTTTTAAGAAGCACTTTCAGTAGCTGCTATTCTAAGAATAATTTTAGAAACAGCATTTGTTTAGAAATCAGAGTCAGTGGACACCCAAAACATCTGACTGTTTACATGTTTACACTTATACACAGTTTACAAAAAAGGTGGAAGATACTGAGTATCGAGAACATGAAGACGCATTAGATACTCAATATGTAAATGGGGTAAAATTTCTAGAGGAAAAAAGTACATTGGTTTTATTTTGTTGTAGCTTGTTTCCAGAGCAGGTGGAATTTCTCTAAAATGACTCTATTATAAATCACAAGATTAACAAACATTTTATGGCTTGCTTTCAAAATCTTTGGGGATGCCCACCTCCAAGGATGGGGTTGACAGGCATTTCCTGTGAGGGTCACACCTTGTACAAAAATTATGTCAAAGTGCATCACAGACTTAAGTATAAAATGTAAACATTAATTTTGGGAAAACAACACTGGAATATCTTTGGGATGTTGGATCAAGCACATTATTCTTAATACCAAAAGCACAGTCAGGAAAAAAATGTAAATTAGACTTTATCAAAAAGTAAAAACTTTTGCTCCGCTGGGTATTTAACCACATGATGGGGGGACGTTTATGGAAATGTTTGTAGCAGCTTTGCTCTTAACAGCCAAATCCTGGAAATGAGCCAGCTGTCCTTCACCTTGAGAGGGTTATACAACTGTGAGCACTGCACCAGCTATGACCTGGTGAATCTTCAGAGTTATGCTGAGCGAAAAGACCCAGTCCTCACAGGTTACCTGACAGCGTGGGTTCTCTTATACATCCTGCTTGGGATGACAGGAGCACAGGGACAGAGCACAGACCGCTGGGGTCAGGTTAGGCCGGGGTGGGGCTGGGAGGGATGGAGATGCTGGGGGCGCGGTGTGATGGACACTCCTTGTCTGAACTGTGTCTGAGGCGTCACCCTGGAGGTTTGCGAGATGCTTCCACTGCACGAGTTAGGTAAAAGGATCTCTACAATCTCAAAATTGAAAGTTTAATTTTAAAAAACCTTTGGGGCAATTATATGCAGTTCTGCTATATTCATCATGCTTTATTAATAAAGCATGATGATATCCAGCATGCTTTGTGGATAAGAGTTATTAGCTATCAAATTTCTATGTGCCTTACAGATTTGGAGACTATATGAAGTTATCATAAATCATAACTGAAAAATAATCATCAATCTTGCTGTCAACAGCATGACTGAAAATAGATCTAATTAGCATGTTTTTGGTTCTGTTCATATATACACTTTAGAAGTGTAATTTGCAATTTGTGTAATTTTGACATATAGAAAAGAAATGCATTCCAGGAAAAAAAAATGGTTGAACACATTGGAGGTTAACAATTGGACAGAAATTATAGGAATGCTCCTAATAGTACTTTAAGACTGAAATTTCCTAACAATCATGTTTTACTTGAAATTAGTTCTTTACCTTTGGGTCTTTGTACTTAACACGTGGATGATTTTTATCTTAATTCATGTGATGTTTGTCTTGGTAGGACAATAAGAATTGAAAAACAATGCAGTGTCTCACCAAATATTAACCTGTGTTCTCCTTATTGCCAGGAGATTGGACACATTTTTATTTTAAACTAGCTCAGCCACAGTCATGTACTAGTTGGTTGATTGGAGAAAAGCTTTTCTCATTTAGATCACGTTTTCTGATTGTCACGTGGCTGGTCTCATGTGTTCGTTCTCGTGAACCCGTGTCAACTCAGAGGTGAAGCACTTCGGCTGTAACGAAAGTGAGCATCTGGAGGGGCACCAGGCCAGGCGAGGACCAGAGTGGCTTCAGTGGAGGGAGCGAGCACGGCCCCCTCCCCGCAGATCCAGGGGCTGACGGCAGAAGCAGTGTGGGAAGGGGCTCTGTGCCTGTCTCTCAAGCACCGCCTGCTGTGCTTCCGGGACCGAGCTTGGCTCTCAAGCGAGGAGACAAAGCCCTCTCCAAGCCCCACTGGTGGGCAGGCTGGAGGCGTTCTGCAGTGGCCCATCTCTGGGCTGCGCTGTCCCCACTGGGAGCTCCCCCAGACCCTGCCCCACTCCCCCTGGGGCAGGAGCCTCCCTCACCATTCACTCCTGCTTGGCCTGTGCTGGGCAGGCAGGTGGACCCCGGAGCCCGAGAATGTCCCCACAAAAGATGCAGGTGCTAAAGCCTGAGAGTCCATCGGTACATGCACCCGCAGGAGGACGTGGGGCCCCAGGGGCCCAGCAGCATGGCTCCCCGCCCAGGTACAGTTCAGTTCAGTTCAGTCACTTAGTTGTGTCCGATTCTTTGAGACCCCATGGACTGCAGCACACCAGGCCTCCCTGTCCATCACCAACTCCCGGAGTTTACCCAAACTCACCTTCATCGAGTTGGTGATGCCACCCAGCCATCTCATCCTTTGTTGTCCCCTTCTCCTCCTGCCTTCAATCTTTCCCAGCATCAGGGTCTTTTCAAGAGTCAGTTCTTCAGGTGGCCAAAGTATTGGAGTTCCAGCTTCAGCATCAGTCCTTCCAATGAACATTCTGGACTGATTTCCTTTAGGATGCACTGGTTGGATCTCCTTGCAGTCCAAGGGACTCTCAAGAGTCTTCTCCAACACCACAGTTCAGAAGCAGCCATTCTTCACCCCTCAGCTTTCTGTATAGTCCAACTCTCACATCTATACATGACCACTGGAAAAACCATAGCCTTGACTAGACAGACCTTTATTGACAAAGTAATGTCTCTGCTTTTTAACATGCTGTCTAGATTGGTCATAACTTTTCTTCCAAGGAGTAAGTGTCTTAATTTCATGGCTGCAGTCACCATCTGCAGTGATTTTGGAGCCCAAGAAAATAAAGTCTGACACTGTTTCTACTGTTTCTCCATCTATTTGCCATGAAGTGATGGGACCGGATGCCATGATCTTAGTTTTCTGAATGTTGAGCTTTAAGCTAACTTTTTCACTCTCCTCTTTCACTTTCATCAAGAGGCTCTTTAGTTCTTCACTTTCTGCCATAAGGGTGGTGTCATCTGCATATCTGAGGTTATTGATATTTCTCCCGGCAATTTTGATTCCAGCTTGTGCTTCCTCCAGCCCAGCATTTCTCATGATGTACCCTGCATATAAGTTAAATAAGCATGGTGACAATAAACAGCCCTGACGTACTCCTTTTCCTATTTGGAACCAGTCTGTTGTTCCATGTCCAGTTCTAACTGTTGCTTCCTGACCTGCATACAGGTTTCTCAAGAGGCATGTCAGGTGGTCTGGTATTCTCATCTCTTTCAGAATTTTCCACAATTTGTTGTGATCCACACAGGCAAAGGCATTGGCATAGTCAATAAAGCAGAAATGGATGTTTTTCTGGAACTCTCTTGCTTTTTTGATGATCCAGCGGATGTTGGCAATTCGATCTCTGGTTCCTCTGCCTTTTCTAAAACCAGCTTGAACATCTGGAAGTTCACAGTTCATGTATTGTTGAAGCCTGGCTTGGAGAATCTTGAGCCTTACTTTGCTAGAGTGTGAGATGAGTGCAATTGTGTGGTAGTTTGAGCATTCTTTGGAATTGCCTTTCTTGGGGATTGGAATGAAAATGGACCTTTTCCAGTCCTGTGGCACTGCTGAGTTTTCCAAATTTGCTCATTTTAAAGGTCACCTCCTCCAAATACGAAGGTATCTGTTTTGCACAAGGAAAGACATTTTTTCCTAGAGAAGAATACTTCAGTTCTCTTGTGAGATCCAAAGGTTTACCTCTACTAAACAGGTTTAGTCTGTTCCAGTTCATTGGTAAATTCAGCTACAGAATAAACATTTCTCCAACTGTGGGTTGGTCTTCTGATATTTGAGACACCTGTCTAATCTTGTGTGTTTTTCCCCTTTTTCATTTTCACTCACACACACCCCTCTGACGTCCCCCTTGCAGACCCCCAGAGGCAACATCCCTAATGGGTACTGCCCTGCCTGCAGCTCCCAGGATCCAGGAATGGGGTGACATCTCCCCCAAAGTACCGCAAAGTCAGGTCCTCTGGGACTGAGGTCCCCAGGTCTCCCCGAAAAGTGCCAGGTGGGGGTGTTCCCCATCCTGTGGTCACTCCAAGCTGTAGCCGGATGTCTCCTATCTTCAGTGTCCTTCCCTTGGGATTCCTACTGAACAGTATTTATAACTTCACTTTATCTTCGTATGTGCTCTTATCTGTGTTGTCTGTCTTCTGTTGACTCCTTTTGGAGGGTTCCTGCGAGAGAACCTGACCCAGCCGAACTCAACCTGACCCAACCTGACCTCAAGCAGACCCAGCATGACCTCAACCTGACCTCAACCAGACCAAATCTGACCTCAACCAGACCCAGCATAACCTCAACCTGACCTCAACCAGACCAAATCTGACCTCAACCAGACCCAGCATGACCTCAACCTGACCTCAACCTGACCCAACATGACCTCAACCTGACCTCAACCAGACCCAACATGCCCTCAACCTGACCCAACGTGACCCCAACCTGGCCTAACCTGACTCAGCTTGACCTCAACTTGACCCAGCTTGACCCCAAACTGACCATCTCTATTTTCAGTCTCATTTATTCATTTCTGGAAACTGGGTTTCATTTTCAGATTCTCCTAGTCTTTTTGATAATATCTTTCTTCCTCTGGGGTTTTTAATTCCTTCTTTGATGTCTTGAATTATTTTTGATAATCCTACCACCAGAGCCCAACACTATTACTCCTGTGTCTGCCTGTGTTTGCTCAGGTGGGATTCTTCCCTGTGTATTTTATAATTTCAGTTTGTAAATTCATCTGTCAGGGCTTCACCAGTGGGAACCTATGAGGCTTCAGTGGCAAGCTCGTCCCTCCAGACCCGCGGTGCTGTTGGCATTGGGCTGGGTCTGCCCTTGTTCTAGGGTATCATGCCTTGCACTGTATGATTTCATGGCACCCCTGACTTCTTCCCACCAGACACCAGTGGGAAATTGTCTTATCTGGTCATGACAACCAAAATCATCCCAGGCCTCCCTGATGCCCCTGGGGGCAGAGTTGCCCCAGGTGATTCTGTGTGTGGTCTAACCAGAGTCTCTGGATGTGGTCAACGTGAGACCTTCTCTCATGGGTGATAATTTCTTAGGTTTCTGTCATTGAGACAGAAGTTTCAACCTCATACTTACTGTGCAGGTAGGATTTTTAGACATGTATTCTCAAAGAGGCAGGCAGAGAAATCTTATAATCCTCTCCCCAGGGCAGATTTCTTTCACTAGGATATAGGGACCCTTTCCCTAGTGTGTAAGGACAAACATCCCTGCTTCGCTCAGGGTGAGTTCAAACCTTCCACCTCCTGTCATGATGGCTTACCAGTTACTACCTGTCAGAAGCAAATGCAATAAACTGTGTCCTCAGCCTCTCCCACCCTATAATGCAATACCTGTGGCAACTTGAGGTGTTTACTTTTGCTGTAAGGAATGAACTGGAGCATCTTTTCATATATTTAAAGGCTATTTTTTCCCCTTTACTATAAACTCAGTGATATTTTGCCCATTTTTTCTATTAAATCTTTTTTTTTTTTTTAATCTACAGTGCTTAAATGCCTCCTATACCCCACATGGCGGATGGGGAAGCATTTCAGGGCTGTTGTTTCCTGATAAATTATGCAAAGTCTGTATTTTTTGTCTTTGTCTTGTATTTTTTGTCTTTTGTCTCTGTTGCATTAGCTTAATGGTCAGAAAGTGATTGGACAGAGCATCTGAAATGCCTTGAACAGAAACAAAAACCAGTTTCTGCAGATGAGTTGTGTGTGTCTGGGCACTTCAACACCAGCAGGCTGTCCCTCACCACACGTCCCCCACCCCCTTCACCTCTCCCTGGTGCAGAGCCTGCATGGGGGTGCAGGGGAGGGTGGAGGCTTCTCAGGTCTTTCCAGAGCATGCCCATGGCCCCAGGCATGTGAGCCACATTCTAGGTTTCCAGGAATTCGTCAGAGCTCTTCCAAAGCGTCTCATTCCCCAGCCTCTTCTCCCTAGCCTTCTGGTTAGCCTGTTGTTTGCCTCGACACAAAGCTCATCCCTTGTCTTGGCAAACATTTTCATGTAAGTGGTTCCCACAAACTGCTCAGGCGGCCATCTCCGCCCTGGGAGGGCCCCGAGTCAGGGGAGGCACAGGCAGGCCCTCTGACGGGTCTTTCAGGGGAGCGACCAGAAAGGTGCCAACAGGTGCGGTTCCCCCTGAATGGGGTGCACTCCCCCCTCCCAGTGCCGGGCGTAGTGCCAAGAATGCAGGGTGTCACCTTCAAGGCTATTGTGAAGCTGGGGGCAGGTTAAAATGCTGAGTTAATGTTGTTGCTGAGATTCAGGGGTTCTTTCTCAAGTGTCCCCTGGCTGCTGCTACCCTTTGGTTAGTGTCTGGAGTTCCAAAAAAATAAATTCTGATTTTTTTTTTCTTTTTTCCATCCTTGCTTTAATGGGAGGATATTTGGAGGTCCTTAGTATGCAGTTTTCCAGTCACTCTGAATTTTGAGTGGAGAGCCAGGAATATATATATTTCGCAGGTTCTCCTGATAATTTCGGTGCTGTCGGCCCTCAGTCCACACTCTGAGAACGGTCTCTCTCCCCTCCAGAGGGCTGTCTGGCCCATGTCCTCCCTCAGACTGCCCAGTAAAGAGGCTCTGGGCTGGTACTTGCTTGCTTTCTGTGCTCCGTCCCTGTGGCCACAGTTCAGGGAAGCACCTGGTGCCCGAGCGCGGCCCCATCGTGTTAACAAGCACTGGGGGGACCATCCTGGCAGGATTCGGGGAGGACCGGAACCCTCCCGTCAGTAGTGTGGAAAAGAACCCACAGGAGTCCATGCAACTTCTGTGATGTGGTGTCTCCTGAGTCAGGGACCCTGTTTCCAAACTGATACGCAGATGTAAGGGGGGGCTCAGGGATGGGAGAAGCACTGAGCGGCGGGGCCGGTGGAACCCTGGGTTCCGTTTGGTCCCAGGCCTCTGGGTCCCGAGCAGGCAGGGTGGCCCCAGCTCCATCCGGCCCGCGGCCTAACACGCGCTCCGTTCCTTTGCAGGCCCAGCCTCCTAACCCCGGCGCGGCGCTTAGGGCCATGGCCCTGCTGCCCGGGCCCGCGGAGCGATGGGGCGGCGGCGGCGGGGCCCGCGCCCGGCACGTCATCATCAACGTGGGCGGCTGCCGCGTGCGCCTGGCCTGGGCCGCGCTGGCCCGCTGTCCCCTCGCGCGCCTCGAGCGCCTGCGAGCCTGCCGCGGCCACGACGAGCTATTGCGCGTGTGCGACGACTACGACGTGAGCCGCGACGAGTTCTTCTTCGACCGCAGCCCGTGCGCCTTCCGCGCCATAGTGGCGCTGCTGCGCGCTGGAAAGCTGCGACTGCTGCGCGGCCCGTGCGCCCTGGCCTTCCGCGACGAGCTGGCCTACTGGGGCATCGACGAGGCGCGCCTGGAGCGCTGCTGCCTGCGCCGCCTGCGCCGCCGCGAGGAGGAGGCGGCCGAGGCGCGCGCGGGGCTGGCGGAGCGCGGGGCGCCGGGGAGCCCAGCCTGCGCCCCGGGACCTGGCGGACGGCTGGCGCGCGGCCGGCGGCGCCTGCGCGACGTGGTGGACGACCCGCGCTCGGGCCCGGCCGGCAAGCTCTTCGCCTGCGTGTCTGTGGCCTTCGTGGCCGTCACGGCGGTCGGCCTGTGCCTCAGCACCATGCCGGACATTCGCGCCGAAGAGGAGCGGGTAAGCGTGGGCCGGGGCAGCTGGCAAGGGCACCAGGGCTGGACTGGGGCTGGGACAGGCTACCGGGCTGGGCAGGGCTGGGGGCGGCGGAGACGGAACCAGCCGGGGTGGTGGGGGTCAGCGGGGACCTAGGGCTGGACTCGAGTCGCGGCCTGGAGGCAGCTGGGCCTGGGGAGGGAGAGGCACCCACGGCCTGGTGGCCTTAGGCACCTCTTACCCGTTGGTGGTTGAAACTATGGGCCCTGGACCCACCGTACCAGCTCTGGTTCGGGGGAGAGAGCCGCTGGCATGGCAGGGGCACCAGGCTGTCCACTGCTTGCAGAGGCTCCAAATTCCTGCCAGTTCTGAGAACTCAGTGAGTCCGCTGGTCAGCGGCCTTCTCACCTATCTTGTCTACCAGCCAGGCCCAGAAGCTTGGACAATGCGGAGCTAAAATGCCCGTCCTAGAGAGTGCTGTGCTGTAAACTCAAGTCCTGTCATCCTGGACCAGAAGAAGGGGACCTGGGAACTCTTCCAGGCGCCCTGCTCCCACACTGGCTCTGGAGGTGCTGGGGCTGGTGTCTGAGCAGCCGGTGGACCTCCCTCCCCGCTACTGACCTGAGAGGTACAGGTGGAAGCATCCTCCACGGGGTAGGGTGTCACCCAGAGCTCACAGGTGTTTATGTGCTGCACGCACCCCGGAAGGTCTCAGGCACATTTGGGGAAGGCCGGAGGGGATGGCGTCGGGGCTGGGTCAGGAGAGAGGAGCCGCTGCGTGTCTGACGATGTGACTGTCACCTTGCGCAGTGTCACCTGCGTTTCCTCACAGAGTGGTGGGGGGTTCGCTGCCTGCCTGCTCTCCAGCTCCAGCTTCCAGGGGTGGGCAGACCTTGGACTTGAACACCCCCACCCCCATCCAGGCGGAGCAGGTCAGAGCTCCCATAGCCCCTCCCCAAGAGCCCCTCGACGTCTGGGGTCGTGTCCAAGTTCACCCAATGTGGTCAGCTCATTATTCAGAAATGCAGAGCCCAGTCCTCCGGTAACAGCTGTGAGTGGGCTCCACTGGGAGCCTGGTGACCCTGGCTGCAGATCAAATTTAAATGTAAATTTTAGTAAATTGGTTTCGCTTCCTTCATTGTTTGGTTATCTGATTCCTGGGCTGTCATTTCCAGTTGTCTTAACTAGACCCAGTTTTTGGATTCTGCTTCTAAAGACGTGTTTGGACTTTCTAAGTAGCAATAATTCCATACAATCCGAGGAAGAAACCGTTTATGCAAGAATCAGGGAACAGAATTCAGGACTATGTCACCAGAGACTGATCTGGCCTTGCCTCTCCTCGCTGGTCCCCACGTCAGCCACCATTCACATCCATCACCCACCTCTTCCTTATTTCCAGAAATATCACTTCCCCGCCACCCGACACTGTCTCACCAAATCAGTCCTCAGGCTAGGAAGTAAGGACCCCACTGTCGGTGAGCACGTGCTGGGTGTGTCCATGTGTTGGTGAATCCATGGACTTGTACCTGTGTGCACTGCCGGGACCCCGGCACACAGTAGGTACCGAGTCACAGTAGGTGTTGTCAATGCCACATGAAGGAAAAAGTTTTATGTTTCATCAACACTGAGTGTGTGAGGCAAAATACACATGAAATTCACCGGCTGAGCTGTTTTTATGCACAGTTCAGTGGCATTAACTACAGTCACATGTGCACCATCCATTGCTCGAAATCTCTCGTCTTCCCAGACTGAAACTCTTCCCATTAAACACTGACTCGGCAGCCCCCAGAACTTGCCTTGGACCTTCTGCCTCTGTGGATCTGACAAGCTTAGGGACTTTGTTTAAGAGGAATGATGCAGGCACTGTGCCCTCCAGGTTCACAGCTTTGTGGCAGGTGTCAGACTCCTTCCTTCTTAGGGCTGAGTAGCGTTCCCTCATATGTCTCCTCTCCTTACTCACCCATTATCCATCCGTGACACCTGGGTTGCTTCCCCCTCTTGGTGTTGTAACGCTGCTGTGGACACATAAGCACGTGTCTGGTGAGTCCTGCCCTCGAGTCTGGGGCTTGTCCCAGCAGTGGGCCAGCTGGCTTCTGTGATGATTCTGTGTTTACGTTTCTGGGGAGCTTCTGCTGTCTCCCCCGCCGCTGCAGCCTTGACTCACCAGGGAAGTTTCCAGGCACAAGGCGTTGGAGATGGAGGGCAGAGAAGAATGTGAAATGCTTCATTCTTTTCTTGATTATTGGATTTTTTTTCCAGTAGAATTTAGCTTGGGCTAAAATAATATCTGTATGTGATCTCTGATTTTAATCAAGTAACTAAGTAATTTCTTTTTAAAATTTCAAGTCTTCTTTTGAAGGCTCAGAAAGCTTCCTCTGAGGGGCTCAGCACTGACTGTCCCTTGAGCCTGAGGTCCTGTCTTCCACTAGCAAGGATGCTTCCGCAGGGCACCAACACTCTAGTGGATGGTCCAGATCAGTGCACCCAACTTCCTCCTGGAGAAGGATCTTGGGGAGCAGGAAGCGTCCTCAGGAATCAGAGGTGGCTGGTGTGGCTCCCTTGTCTTTAGTCTGGGGACATCGCTCGTCATCTCTGGCAGCGTTAGTGTTTGGTGGTTATTTTTGTGTGTTGGTACAGAAAAGCATGGAGGGAGAGGAAAGATTATTATCCTCCATTATTCAGGGAGTCAGAGGAAAATGGTTCCGTGGTTCCTGCTGCGGACCCATAAAACGCCCCCTTGAGTGAGTGGGACCCCTACGGGGGTGAAGGAAGCCCCCAGTGCACAGAGACCCCGGCTTTGGGGTGGCCGGGGTGTGGCCTTTGGGCACAGGGACCGTCTCCCTCTGCCTTGGCCCCAGGCGGGTCTCACCGTTGATATCACGGAGTCTCTCATGTTGCCTCGGGTCCCCTTCCCCGCCCCAGGGAGGACTCTGCAGCCAGACTGCTCAGGGTGGCTGAGAGCAGTGGGCAGAGGCCCTGGTGCTGCCTGAGGCTGTGCAGGGCCTGTGTGCTTGTGGGGGGCTTCTGGGCAGCCCACCCTCCAGAGTCCAGGCTGTGGCCAGCCCCGTGTCTCTTCGATGCCCAGGAAGCCCCTGTGCCCAGTGGTAGCTCTGTCCGGAATCTCCTCTCACACGTCGTAACTGAGTGCGAGCTGGTCTCTGCTTTTCGTTGTTTATAGGATGCATGATGGGAAAAGCATACTTGTGGGACGAACCTTGAGGACGCTGTGCTGAGTAAAGCAAGCCAACTGTCAGGACAGAGCCTGTGTGACTCCACCTAGCCGAGGCGTTTGGAGTCAGCAGACCCTTGGGGACAGAAGTGGACAGGCTGGGCGGGGCCAGCGGGGCTCTAGGGACCTGCAGGGCACAGAGCAACAGGGGGGAGCAGCCGGGGTTCCACTGCATCCGGCGCCTCGCGAGTCCCGAGGACCCTCGGCCCAAGGGCGGTCAGGACCCCCTCATGCTCAGCGAGAGAGCAGTGGGCCCCAGGCCGAGGGGGGCCCGGGCCGAGGGGGGCCCCGGGCTGAGGCGGGCGCCGGGCCAAGCAGGGCCCGGGCCAAAGGTCATGCAGCCCCAGCCCTTGCTGCTCCTGCCCTGCCCGTCGAGATGCAGGGAGTGGGGGGTCCCCAACTCCATGGTCCTCACCTTGGTGTCCAGGTCAGAGTGGGCAGGGGCCACGGGGCAGCTGAGGGCTGAGCTCAGCCTGGATGCCCGCCCTGCGCAACCCCCAGGCCCCTTCCCAGATGCAGTGGAACCCTGGCTGCTTCCCTGCTGTCTGAAGCTGGCTCGGCGAGCGCTGAGGCCTGCTTCTCGGGGACTCGTTCAGGGTCAGGCCTTGATTCCGGCTCCATGTGGACCTGCGTGTGTCCCCGCTGCCGCGAAACAAACCACCACCAGCGTCCTCCTCAAACAGCCCATCTCTGCCTTGTGGTCCTGCTGGGATCGGACCTCTTGTCAGGGCTGGTTCCTCCTGAGGCTTCAGGGGACTGCCTCCCTCGTCCCGGGGCCCCTCAGCTGGCTCTCCTCTCCTGCCATGGTTCCCTCCCTGAGGCCAGGCAACTCCAGCTCCAGGGCTGATCCCTGACCTCCCTCCTGCGTATCACCATAGGAGCCCCGAGCCAGAGGGAGGCGAGCCCCCCATCCTGCTTCCTTGGGGTCTGCAGCGCCTCTGGCCTCACTCCTAGGGTGCTGGGGGCTCAGTGAAGGAGACAGAGCACGTTTCTAGCCCCCCCCAACACCTTGCTGTCAGGTAACACACAGGCATCAGGTGCGCCCAGAGCACCCCGTCCCTGCTGGATACTCGGTTCTGCGAGAGGTGTGTCCAGAGTGGTTAGGCAACCCCGGGAACGGGCGTGCACTCTGGCGCCCACCCCACTGGACGTCGCAGCGATAAGACAGATGCTGAGGACAGGCCTTTGGAACCAGAGAGGTCTTTGTTCCAGCAGTTGGCTCTCAGATTCCTCCCTGCAGGGTGTTGCCTGGAGACAACTGCTGGGCCAGCATATAGTGAGGCCCTGGTGCACGCCGGCCTGGGGAACAGAGCGTCCTTGGAGGCTGTGCTCAACCCATCACTTCCTTTTCATGGAGGCTGGTGTTTGACTTGCGAGTCGATTTTTAACTCTAAGCTCATATGATTAAATCAAGACCCACATAATTAGTTATGGATTTCATGAGTGCAACTTCGAGCACCAAATTCACGAAGACACTTGGCAACAGCATCGGAAGCTGGCGGCAGAGCTGCTGCTGCGTGTGGGCACAGACGTGCTCGTCGAGCTTAACAGCCTGAGCCGGGTGGAGGGCTTCGCTGCTCCGAGCTGTCAGTCAGGGCTCCCCAGCGGACAAACAGGGCCGGTGCAGTGGGCTTGCAGCCTGCTCCGTGGGGCGCGGGGCCTGGCCCGCTGCGGTGTGAGAAAGCATGTCACCATCGGCGCACAGGCTCAGGGACTCTGCCTCTGATGACTTGACCTGGAGCCTTCTGTACCCCTGACTTGGATGACGTCAGGCTTAGAGTTGATAGCAAAGTTTCTTAGACTTCGGGGGCTGCAGGATAGAATACAGGCGAGCAGGACATGACTTTGGGGTGCTGGGGGCAGAATGCTGCCATCTGAATGTCACGTTCCCAGAGTTCGCAGGCTGAATCCCAAGCCCAGTGTCTCAGGATGGGGGCTTCTGGGGGTGGCAGAGTCATAAAAGCTGAGCCTCGTGATGGGATCATTCTACTACAACAGTGACCACCCAGAGCTGCCCACCCGTTTGTCTCCGTGCAGACACAGTGAGAGGTGCTTCCATAAATCAGGAGCAGGGTGTCCACCAGACACCACGTGTGCCAGTGCCCGGACTGCGGATGTCCAGCTCCAGAGCCGCGAGCGACGAGCAGCTCTTTCAGTGCTGACAGCAGCAGGGCTCGAGCCAGTGGCAAAGGGGCCCCTGAGCACAGGGACCTGGGCTTCGGTACAGTCCCTGGCGGCTCGTTTCCTGTCCACGAGGGGTAAGAATGCTGTATTGGGGCCGCTGCAGCAGGGCGGGACCGCGGGGCCCTCCCATGCACGTTGACTGGATGCCAGGCCCCGCGTCCAGGAGTCTCCAGTCCCACCCAGCAGGGGCCGTCTGCATCCCATCGTCACTCCGTGCCAACGGGCTGCAGTGCTTCCTGACCGCGGTCAGGCCCAGGAGGCTGAAAGGAGGAAGGGAGGACGGACCCCAGCCGGCTGCCGGCGCAGCCACTGACTCCAGATAGGGCCCTGCCCCTGGAGCCCCAGGACCGAGCTGGGGCAGAGGCTCCCAGGGCCCTGGGCTGGACCGTGGGTCTGGCCACTTGGGTTTCTTATTTGCAAAGGTCTGATCCAGGAACCGAGATGACCTGGTGGCAGATACTTCGCTGCGGGTGAAGCTGGGTCTGGTAGGGGTCCAGCCCTGATCATCGTGCTCTTCTGTGAAGTGAGGGGGGCCCTAGGGCTGCGAGGAGGGCGAAAGGGCAGCCCCTCCCCACGGGGAGTCTCGTCTGCAGCCCCCACTCTGGCCTGGCGCCCCTGCCACCCCCCAGAACTGCAGGCCAAGCCCCAGCAGTCATCGGCTGCCGCGTTGGAGGGAACACTGGCTGTTTTCGCGGGGGACCCTCCTGCCAGACTCTGAAAGGCTCTGGAAACAGAGCCACATGTGCCAGGGGATAAACATGGAGCTCGGGGCATTTTCCTCCACTTTCCACGTAAATTTGGCAGGAAAAATAGGGGATTTCTGTTTTGGATTTGTGCTTTAGTCTGAGGGAAAAGAAGACTTGTGCTCAAATGCCTAGAATAGAAGCTACAAGGTTCTTTTTTTTTTTTTAAAGACAACTTTTTTGAGCAGTTTTAAATTCACAACAAAACTGAGAGGAAGGTACAGAGAGTTCCTGTGCACCCCTGCCCCACCCTTACACAGCATCGCACGTTATTGGCCTCCCTGAGAGCGGACTTTCTTACAAATGATGAACCTCCATTGGCAACCGCCCAAAGCCTATGGTTCACGTTAGGGCTCCACCTCATTCTGTTGGTTTGGACACATGTACAATGACCTGTATCCACCATAACGGTACCACTCGGAAATATTTTCCTGCCCTGAAAACCCTCTGTGCCTCCCCTGACCCCCTCCCCTTCCCCAGGCCCTGGCACCGCTAATCCTTTCACTTTATCTGTAGTTTTGCCTTTTTCAGAATGTCCTATAGTTGAAATTCTTTGCAGATTAACCTCTTTCAGTTAGTAATATGCCTTTAAGTTTTATCCATTTTTTCATGACTTGATAGCTTGTTTCTTTTTGGCCTTGAATAATATCCATTGTCTGGATGTTCTGGAGTTGGTTTACCTGCCAGGTCCTGCAGACCTCTTGGCTGCTTCCGGGTTTGGCAATTATGAACAGAGCTGCTATAAGCACCTCTGTGCAGGTTTTTGTGTGAACATAAGTTTTTGATTCCTTTGGGTAAAAACCAAGGAGTGTGGTTGCTGTGTCACTGGGTAAAATATACTTAGTTTTTCACAAAAGCACCAAACTGTCTCCCAACGTGCCTGCCCCACTTTGCACCCCCCCCCCCCCCCCCCGCGACACTGGCTGAGCCCCGTTGCTCCCCCGCCCCCAGCGTTTGTGCTGCCAGTGCTCTGGACGGGGGCCTTTCTGACCGGCGTGGTGTCTCCGTGTTGTTTTCCCTTGCATCTCTCTGATGACGTATGATTGGGGCGTCTTTTCATGTGCTGCTTTGCCATCTGCGTATCTTATTTTCTCCCATATTTACTGAGAACCTTGGCAGGCCCCTGGCAGCAAATCTCCCAGTAAATCTCAACAGGTACCCTGGAGCTTACAACTCTCAGACTTGTTCACACTGAGCCTCCAGCAATTGAAAATCACAGTTCAGGATTTCCCACCAGCAATGGTTCGAGGCGGCTTTGTCTCGCCCCTGGAAGCCTGGCTACCTGCGTTCACCCATCTGCTGCTCCAGTCTTGGGGGCAGTGGTTTGCCCTGTGCTCTCCCTTCTCTTACAGACCCAAGAAGAGTGTGTTTTTCAGTCTGTTCAGATTTTTAGCTGTTGTTTGGAGAGAGTGGCAGCTGCCAAGCCCCTGTCGTGCAGAACCGGAAACCGGTCCCAAGTCTCTGCCATGATCTAGCCAAGGCTGTGGGTTCACCTTCTTTGTCACACAAGAGGCAAACGGGTGCTGGTTAAGTTCTCAGACTTAAACGCAGACCAGGGCTCCCACCCCAGCCCCTGTACAGATGGCTGAAGACCCAGAAACACAAGGTCTCCTTTCTGAGCCTGTTTTCTCATCTATAAAATGCGGATACTTCAGAGTTGCTGAGATTAAATTGAACAGTGCTTGCGAAACGACTCTTGACAGTGCTTTGCACAGAGAATTAAGTGACAGCTTTCACCCTTTTGCACACAAGGTGCTATAGCACAGGCGGGCCACGGGGTGAGTGGAGGCGAAGAGCCCGTGTCCAGGCGCCGGCTGCTGTGGGGGACGCAGTGGGAGCTGCTGGTCCGTGGAGGGCGGAGATCGGACCGGGGCTGTGGGGGTAGCCAGTCCACGGGCGCAGCTGGAGAGGCAGCCGACCCGCCCTGCGTGGCTGTCTGCAGAGGCCGGCTGGGAGGCGGGGGTGGGACGACCCCCTGGCCACCTCCTGCCCTCCCTCCTGCTGCCACGAGGAGCCCCTGTGGGGTTCTCTGCACCCGAGTCTGCACTGACCCCCTCCGGCCACTGCCCTCGGCTTCAAGAACCTTCCTGTCTCAGCTGTCTTGCTGGGAGGCTCGAGTCCTGCTCTCCCTACAGCCACCTCGATCAGGAGGGACAGTCACTCGCTCCAGACCCGGGAGGGCGGGCAGGCAGATGGACGCAGCCCGAGGAGGCAGTGGGGCCTGTGGATCCCTGTAGCCCACGCCCACCCAGCCGGCCCCAGGTGCCCCCCCCACCCCCCGGCCACTGCGCCCACCCTCCTAGGTGGCCCTGACGTGTGGTGACGAGGACGTGCTGGGCAGCTGGGGCTTGAGGGCGAGGGACGGGAATCACCTTGGGTTGCAGGAGGACCCGGGGCCCCCCTGCCCTGCGGCTGGCAGTGTAGGAGCAGCTGTGAAGACGCTGAACATGAGGTGGATGTGGGTGGGGGTCCCAGGGCCTCTTGGGTGCACCTGAACCCTGGCCTCTGCTCTCCCCTCCCAGGCTTGCAGCGTTTTCTTTAAAAGCCGTGCGTTTAAGGCAGGGAGATTATCTGGCACCAGGCAGTGGCAGGAACAGACCTGAGCATTCAGGTGACACTAGGCTCCACTTAAGCCCTAGATGGGGCTGCCCTGGTGACTCAGCCGGTAAAGAATCCACCTGCAATGCTGGAGACCTGGGTTTGATCCCTGGGTCGGGAAGATTCCCTGGAGAAGGGAACGGCTACCCACTCCAATATTCTGGCCTGGAGAATCCCTTGGACAGAGGAGCCTAGCAGGCTTCAGTCCATGGGGTCACAGAGTGAGACGTGACTGAGGGACTTTTCAAGCCCTAGATATTCATTATAACATGAATGTACATTTTTAAGGAGAAGGCATTGCCTGCTGTAATTCAGCAAATTGGCTGTTCTCAAACGAAGAGCTCGTGCTGTTTATTTTACCATGAATACTAACTTATCAACACCTGTCAGAAGTTTGGTGAGGGTCAGGGTCAGGGTGTGGGTGGGACACCCCCGCATTGGCAGTTCCTGGAGGGGGGTGCACTCCAAGGAGCATGGTGAGGGGGGGCTGGAAGACTTGCTCTTCCTGATACAACCTAGAAACGAGTGTCTGGAGAAGTACACCCAGCGTGCCCGCGGGAACCGCCCCGTGGGCATAGCTGGGTGCAGAGCGGGGAGAAACCAGCCACCAAAGCTCAGATCCTGCCTGGACGGTCAGCCAGGCCCCCTGCCTGCCCAGACGGCCTGTCCCTCTGCTCCCCCAGTGGCCCCAAAACACGCCCCTCAGAGAATGTCCTGGTTGTAAACACGATGCTTGCTCTTCACGGAGGCTGGGCAGGTACAAAGCCGTATGGAGAACAAAGGGAAAACAAATGGCGAGGTAGTTACTGAAGCCTGAATGCGTCTCACTGCCTCTGCTCCGGAGCCTCTCGTGAGACTGGAGGAGAAGTGCGCAGGCAGCGTCTTGTAGCCACTTGGCCCCGTGACAGTAGCAGCCAGGCAGTCCTGTTCTGTAGTTTTACATGTGCCCTCCTGCTTCCGGCCCTTCCTGTCATGAACACTTGCTCACCCAGCTTCCACCACTCAACCGCTCACCTGATCAGGTCCCCAGCTGTGCCCATCTGGGGGGCTGTGCCCGTCTGGGGGCTGTAAGCCCACGCCCCAGATGCTGCCCCGAGGAGGCCTTGCCTTGCCTTCGTGAGCTCGAGTCCCCAGACCCTGGCCTACCAGTGCTGGGTGGCCTGGTAACAATTTGCCTGGTCCTTTAAAAAAAGTCACCTCCTGCTTTTAAATTTTCATTCAGTCACCCCTGGAAGCCGACATCTCACGTCTTCACCTCCATTTGTACTTCCCACAGTTCCATCTTCTTTGTCCAGCTGCCGTGGGTGGTGTGTTCTCAGGTCTCTGTGAACACCTTGGGATTCCTCAGTGGGAGACGAGCAGGCGGCCTCAGGGGGCCCCTCACCATGTCCGCCTTGTGCAGCCTTCCCTGCCCACCTGCCCCTCCGTGCTTCACCCCCAGGATGCCCGTTCAGTGCTGGCCACGGCCCTGGTCCCGCGGGTTCTCAGCACGCCTGCCAGCTGGCGAAATAACCATAACACACTGTGCCCCTGCCCATGCGTCTCTACTCCTGGCTGCAGGGTGGACGTGCAGACATGGTTGGCAGGGAGGGCCGCCTTCCTGGAAAATATCACCTCCTGTTGAGCCCAGTCGGCATGTGGCGCAGGGACCGGGCCCCTCCTGCCTGAGTCATGTGAGCTGGGAAGCGTCGCGGGACCAGCTGTCCAACTTGGGCGTCTCTGCCCTCATGGAGGAGCCACGTCTGAACCCAGGCAGCCAGGAAGGTGCAGTTAAGACGCTGCTGCCCAAGGTTCTCAGGGAAACTCACGCAGCTGTGTGTCGAGGGTGCTCTCGCAGATGGGTGGGGCCAAGCCCAGCACAGAAGAGCGGAGAAAGCACGTCTGTGCCCCATGGCAAGGGCACAGCCACTGCTGTGGATGCACCCCAGGACCAGGGACTAAGATCGGGGAACAAATGAGGAGCAGTGGCTTCAGATTTTGTATCCTTGTCTGTGACACAGGAAGCACTCAGATTGGTGGTAGGGAACCGTTCTCCCCCAAGACGGACGCCCCTCTCGCTGATCCGTGGGCGGCGCCACTGTCTGTCACCAGCTTGCTGTCTATGCTCATGCTGGTCACTTCTGCGGGGACATCGGAACCCTGGGGGTCTGCTCCTCAGGGCACCAAAGTGTGAGATGCTGGCGACCACAGTTCTAGCTGATTCCTGAACCCCCGCGGGGTTCAGGCTGGTGCATCGTGCTCAGAAGGGACCATGGAGGGCAGGCAGAGGGTGGCGGACTTCACAGCAAGGTGTCTTCATTTCTGTCCATGTTACCCCATAAAGCTAGTCCACAGAATGTTGACAGGAAAGTGAACTGACAGCTCCGCTTCAGTGTGGGTAATGTCAAGTGAGCGCATTCATGACTTCTATGTAAATGACTGTTTGATCTTTTTATACAATTTGTTCTCCTAAGTGAATTTAATATTCCTTCTCCTGATTATCTGTTTGTACTACAAGAGTCTTTTATCAAGCTAATTGGAAAAAAATAAACCTCAACTAAGTTCAAAGGCAGTTTATATTGTGAATGTTAGTAAATTGAGTTAATAAATATTTTCCTTTAAGTGCTCATGGGAGGCAGAGAGAAAATCTTACACAAAGCTGTTAATGAGTGAGTGGATTAATTAGTAAGGACAGAGCATTCACGCTTTGCAACATCCTGCGACACCCCGGCCTGTTCCCAGCTGCAGATAATAGCTCGGATCAGCTCCTCTGCTGGACACAGGGTCCATGCTGGATCAACAGAGGGGTGCAAATTGGTGTCCAGAACACATGCGGGCAGCAAGGGGACACGTGTTTTCAGAGTCTGATTACCCTGGACAAACACAGGCAGAGTTTGCCCGCCTCGGGGTCTGCGTTGAAGCGCTCCCGGCGTTAGGGCCTCAGCCCAGGCGGCAGGTGTTGGCCGAGCTCAGAGCCATCCTCACAGTGAGCAGTCCACCCCGACCTCCCGTCCATCTCCTCGCCCTCACACCTGGGTTTATCCTCAAGGAGCAATGGCGCTCGGGCGTCAGCAGGCTCCTTGGAAGAATGGGCACCACAATGTTTGATGCTCTGAACAGAGAACAAAGCCAGGAGTGGGAGCGCAGCCAGGCCAGGCCTCTACTGACCACGCCCAGGGTGCTGGCTGCCCCACGGCCCACGTTACCAAGGAAGCTAGTCGGGGTGCCTGCTTATTCTACTAGAAAATTGAGGCAGCATCGGTGCCATGGGACTGCCAGGCCATGGAGGCTGCAGTTTGCGAAAACGGTTCAAAAACCACTTTGTTAGCTAGGACATGGAAGCAACCTAGATGTCCATTGGCAGATGAATGGATAAGAAAGCTGTGGTACGTATACACAATAGAATATTACTCAGCTATTGAAAAGAATGCATTTGAGTCAGTTCTAATGAGGTGGATGAAACTGGAGCCTATTATACAGAGTGAAGTAAGTCAGAAAGAAAAACACCCATACAGTATATTAACACATATATGTGGAATTTAGAAAGATGGTAACGATGACCCTGTATGTGAGACAGCAAAAGAGACACAGATGTAAAGAACAGTCTGTTGGACTGTGTGGGAGAAAGCGAGGGTGGGATGATTTGAGAGAATAGCATTGAAACATATATGTTATCATATGTGAAATAGATCTTCAGTCCAGGTTCGATGCATGAGACAGGGTGCTCAGGGCTGGTGCACTGGGATGACCCAGAGGGATGGGATGGGGAGGGAGGTGGGAGCAGGGTTCAGGATGGGGGACACTTGTACACCATGGCTGATTCATGTCAGTGTATGGCAAAAACCACTCAATATTGTAAAGTAATTAGCCTTCAATTAAAATAAGGTAATTAAATTAATTACAGTGGGAGTGAGAAATAGATTTAGGGGACTAGGTCTGATCGACAGAGTGCCTGATGAACTATGGACAGAGGTACATAACATTGTACAGGAGACAGGAATCAAGACCATCCCTAAGAAAAAGAAATGCAAAAAAACAAAATGGCTGTCTGAGGAGGCCTTACAAATAGCTGTGAAAAGAAGGGAAGCAAAAAGCAAAGGAGAAAAGGAAAGATATACCCATTTGAATGCAGAATTCCAAAGAATAATAGCAAGGACAGATAAGAAGGGCTTCCTCAGCGATCAATGCAAAGAAATAGAGGAAAACAATAGAATGGGAAAGACTAGAGATCTCTTCAAGAAAATTAGAGATCCAAGGGAATATTTCATGCAAAGATGGGCTCGATAAAGGACAGAAATGGTATGGACCTAACAGAAGCAGAAGATATTAAGAAGAGGTGGCAAGAATACACAGAAGAACTGTACAAAATAGATCTTCATGACCCAGATAAACACGATGGTGTGATCACTCACCTAGAGCCAGACATCCTGGAATGTGAAGTCAAGTGGGCCTTAGGAAGCATCACTACAAACAAAGCTAGTGGAGGCGATGGAATTCCAGATGAGCAATTTCAAATCCTGGAAGATGATGCTAGGAAAGTGCTGCACTCAATATGTCAGCAAATTTGGAAAACTCAGCAGTGGCCACAGGACTGGAAAAGGTCCGTTTTCATTCCAGTCCCAAAGAAGGGCAATGCCAAAGAATGTTCAAACTACCACACAATTTGCACTCATCTCACACACTAGTAAAGTAATGCTTAAAATTTTCCAAGCCAGACTTCAGCAATACGTGAACCATGAAATTCCAGATGTTCAAGATGGTGTTAGAAAAGGCAGAGGAACCAGAGATCAAATTGCCAGCATCCACTGGATCATCGAAAAAGCAAGAGAGTTCCAGAAAAACATCTAGATCATCAAAAAAGCAAGAGAGTCCCAGAAAAACATCTATTTCTGCTTTATTGACTATGCCAAAGCCTTTGACCGTGTGTATCACAATAAACTGTGGGAAATTCTGAAAGAGATGGGACTACCAGACCACCTGACCTGCCTCTTGAGAAACCTATATGCAGGTCAGGAAGCAACAGTTAGAACTGGATATGGAACAACAGACTGGTTCCAAATAGGAAAAGGAGTACGTCAAGGCTGTATATTGTCACTGTGCTTATTTAACTTATATGCAGGTTACATCATGAGAAACGCTGGGCTGGAGAAAGCACAAGCTGAAATCAAGATTGCCGGGAGAAATATCAATAACCTCAGATATGCAGATGACACCACCCTTATGGCAGAAAGTGAAGAAGAACTAAAGAGCCTCTTGTTGAAAGTGAAAGAGGAGAGTGAAAAAGTTAGCTTAAAGCTCAACATTCAGAAAACTAAGATCATGGCATCCTGTCCCATCACTTCATGGCAAATAGATGGGGAAACAGTGACAGACTTTATTTTCTTGGGCTCCAAAATCACTGCAGATGGTGATTGCAGCCATGAAATTAAAAGACATTTACTCCTTGGAATGAAAGTTATGAGCAACCTAGACAGCATATTAAAAAGCAGAGACATTACTTTGCCAACAAAGGTCCATCTAGTCAAGGCTATGGTTTTTCCAGTGGTCATGTATGGATGTGGAGTTGGACTATAAAGAACGCTGAGCGCCGAAGAATTGATGCTTTTGAACTGTGGGGTGGAGAAGACTCTTGAGAGTCCCTTGGACTGCAAGGAGATCCAACCAGTCCATCCTAAAGAAGATCAGCCCTGGGTGTTCATTGGAAGGACTGATGCTGAAGCTAAAGCTCCCATACTTTGGCCACCTGATGTGAAGAGCTGACTCATTTGAAAAGACCCTGGTGTTGGGAAAGATTGAGGCAGGAGGAGAAGGGGACGACAGAGGATGAGATAGTTGGATGGCATCACCGACTCAATGAACATGGGTTTGGGTGGACTCTGGGAGTTGGTGATGGACAGGGAGGCCTGGCGTGCTGCTGTTCATGGGGTTGCAAAGAGTCTGACATGAGTGAGCAACTGAACTGAATTAATTAAAAATTTTAAAAAACCACTTTGTTTGCAGAAGGGCCTGGTGGGGACCGCCCTGGCCTGTCCCTTGGGCTCCACCCCAACCCATGTGACACTTCTGGCTGCCTGCCCTCCCCCGCAGGAGCCCCGAGCCTGGGAGCAGGTTTGGGGTGCAGCCACAGAAGGTGTGGGAGAACCCGCCATGGGCTGAACCAGCCCCCATGCACCCGCAGGCACCTGGACTGGGAGACTCCCGCCTGCTGGTGAGGGTCCCCTCCAAGGCCCCGCCTGACCTTCTCACTTGTGAAGCCCAGGGGCTCAGCCACCGAGGGGGAGGCCTGTCAGAAAAGGGCAAAAGCAGAGCCTGGAGGAGCCGGGAGCCCCAGGGCCCGCGTGGCAGGCCCATGCGTGTGCCGCTGGGTGGGGCGGGCTGGCATTGCTCTGGGGGCGCTTGGAGACCAGACCAGTGGAGACGTGGGGGAGGGAAGGACATCGGGCACATAGGTTTACTGCTGACCCGATTTTGGCCAAATAGGCCAGTTGTGTCAAATTATGATAAATTAGGGTCATTTTCTAAAAATTCCAAGAATAGTTCCCTCCACTTATCCTCCTGACTGGTCCTTAAGGAGGGGGTGCGGCGGAGGGGTTCACAGGCCAAATCCACTAGATTGACCTGCCTCTGGGCAGGTGCGGGGGCGAGGGGCCGCCTCCCGCCTGCCCCAGGGGCGCCTAGGGTCTTCGTCCTTCCTCCTCCACCTTGGGACCTTCCTTGGGACCACCACCCACCCGATGGGGGCTTGCGGCTTAGACTTAGCCAAGAGATGATGGGGGACCAGGAGCCCAAGTTCAGCCTTGACGAGGGGACGTCATGTGGGGGTGTTCCTAGGGGGACCCCCAAGCACCCCGTGGCCTGAGGTCATCAGACTCCAGGTAAGGACGGTGATCCCCCTTCCTGCTGCCAGGGCTTCTGCCCCATCAGCCCCACGGCCCCTTCCTGCCTAACTCCCGCCGTTTCCTGAGGCCCCAGGCCCGGCAGGAGGCCCCTATGGCTCCTCCAGGGCCACACCAGGTGGGCAGAGACCCAGGGCATCAGCGCTGCCCAGAGGAGCTTCGGCCTCTCAGAGCCTTCCCCCAGCGTCCCCCAGGCTGCCCAGGAGGAATGAGGTGGAACGGGGCCGTGGGGGCCGCAGGGCTGCCGGGGTAGAAGTCTTTCATATCATTTTATGTATTTATCGGTGACTGTGCTGGGTCTCGGTTGCTGGGCCGGCTTTTCTCTAGTTGTGGTGCTCGAGCTTCTCATCAAGGTGGCTGCTCTCGTGGAGCCAGGGCTCCGGGCACAGAGGCTTCGGTGGCTGTGGCACATGGGCTCTAGAGCGCAGGCTCAGCAGTTTGGCTCCGTTGCTCCACTGCGTGTGGGATCTTCCTGGACCAGGGATGGAACCCATGTCTCCTGCATTGCCATGCAGATTGTTTACCACTGAGCCACCAGGGAAGCCCTAATAATTATTTATTAATAATTATAATATATAATAATTATAGCTTTGCTGCTATATGATTCACATATAGTTTGCCCCTCTTGAGTGTATGATTCTGCTGTTTCTGGAGTGTTCCCAAATTCTGGAGCCATCACTACCATCTGATTTTAGAGAATCTCCATCTCCCAGGAGACCCTGGCAGCTGGTTCACGCATTCCTCAGCCCCTTCCCGCTCCTGCCAGCCCTGAGCTACCAAGGTTGTGTCTTAAATACTTCCTTGTTCTGGGACCTGAGAACAGAACCACCCAGCATGTCTGGCATGACTGGACCTGAGCTGTCTTCAAGGCTCATCCATGTTGTAGCAGGAGTCAGCGCTTCATTTCTTCCATGGCCCAGTAGTGGCCCAGTGTGTGTGCGGCTTCCAGATTTTTAGTCCATCTGTCAGCAGGTGGACATCTGGGTTGTGTCCAGCTCTTGGCTGTTGTGACTCACTCGACCATGAACATCCGTGTACAGGTTTCTGTCTGCACATGCATGTTGACTTCTCCAGGCACGAACCTAGGAGTGGGGTGATGGGGCTGCGTGGCCACTCCATGAGGAAGGTTTAGGGGCACAGCCAGACTCTTAACCAAGGTGACTAGATTGCGGCACACTCCCATCAGCAGCGCATGAGGCCTGGTTTCTCCAGCACTTGTCGTCGGCTCTTGCACTCTGGCTGTCCTGGTTGGGGTAAAGTGGGATCTTAGGGTGGGTTTGCCCTACATTTCCCTGGTGATGAATGGTGTTGAGCCCCATTTCATGTGCTTCTCAGTCACTTGTGTATCTTCTTTGGAGAAAGGTCTGTTCAGATCCCTTGCCCATTTTTAAAATTGGGTTGTCTTTTTTATCATTGAGATGTAGGAATTCTGTGTTCTAGATACAAGTCCCTTGTCACACATGAAAGTGAAAGTAAAGTCGCTCAGTCGTGTCTGACTCTTTGCCACTCCATGGACTGTAGCCCATCAGGCTTCTCCATCCATGGGGTTTTCCAGGCAAGAATGCTGGAGTAGGTTGCCATTTCCTTCTCCAGGGAGTCTTCCCCATCCAGGGATCACACCCAGGCCTCCCGCATTGAAGGCAGACACTTTACCTTCTGAGCCATGATGTGTACATATATTCTCCCATTCTGGGGCTTATCTTATACTTCCCAAGACACTCTGTATTAGTGTCTGTATTAGTCTGCTAGGGCTGCTGTAACTAAGTATCACTGACCATGTTACTGAACAGAAACCTGTTTTCTCACAGTCTCAGAGGCTGAAGTCTGAGGTCCCGGTGTTGACAGGTTGGTTTCTCTTGACACGTCTCCCCTTGGCAAGTGGACGGCTGTCTTCTCCTGTGTCCTCACGTGGTCCTGCCTCTGTGTGTGAGTATGTCTCCTCACCTCCTCTTCTCAAAAGGACACCAGTCCTGTTGTTGGACCAGGGCCCACACACAACCTCATTGTAGCCTTGATCAATTGCTAAGTCATGTCTGACTGCAACCCCACGGACTGCAGCACACCAGGCTTCCCTGTCCTTCACTCTCTCCCAGAGTTTGATCAAGTTCATGTCCATTGAGTTGGTGATGCCATCCAACCATCTCATCCTCTGTCACCCCCTTCTCCTCCTGCTGTCAATCTTTCCCAGCATCAGGGTCTTTTCCAATGAGTCGGCTCTTCTCATCAGGTGGCCAAAATATTGGAGCTTTAGCTTCAGCATCAGTCCTTCCAGTTAATAGTCAGGGTTGATTCCCTTTAGGATTGACTGGTTTGATCTCCTTGCTATCCAAGGGTTCTCAAGAGTCTTTTCCAGCATCACAGTTTGAAAGCATCAGTTCTTCGGCGCTCAGCCTTCTTTATAGTCCAACTCTCACATAGGTACATGACTACTGGAAAAACAATAGCTTTGACCAGACAGACCTTTGTTGGCAAGTTTAATCTATCTGTTATATCTTGTTTGCTCCTGCTTTTGGTATCACATCTGAGAAGAGTCTGGGACCACTGGTTTTCAGCCTGAAGACCTTCCTTTAGAGTTCTGTAAGGCAGCTCTCAGTGTTTGTTCTTCTGGGCTAGTCTTCATTTCACCTTCATGCTTTGATGACAGTGTTGCTGGATATAGGAGCCTCAGGTAGGGGGGTGTTTTCTGAGCAGTGTGAACACGGTTATCCACAGCTTCCTGCTGAGAGGTTAGGTTGTTAATCTCACTCAAGTGACCTCTCAGGTGACCGTTGGTTGCTGTCTGTGCTATTCCCAAGGTTTTCTCCTTGTCTGTGGCCTTCGATATTTTTCCTGTGATGTCTCTTCCCTGACAGAACTCAGTGAGTCTCCTGGGTGTGTCGGTCATTGCTTTTCAGCAGATCTGGGGAGTTTGCAGCCGCTGTTTCTCAAACATTCTCCTGCTCGCTCCTCCCCCTCCCACTGGTACCTGGATGCCACAGTGCCGGCCCAACCCGTGTGTCCCAGGTTCTCGCTGGTCTCAGCCTGTGTAATTGCCTCCAGCGATCTCCTAGTTCTCTAACCCTTTCTTCTGACAGTTTACATTCACTGCCGAGCTCCTGTAGTGAATTTTCTGTTATTGTATGCTTCAACTTCAAATTTTCCATTTGATTCTTTTAAAAATTTTCTTTTTTGATATTCTCCATCTGATGCTATGAACAGTCAATCAAATTTTCTTTAGTTCTGTGACGATACTTATAATGGCAGTTTTGAAGCTTTTTGTTAATCTGACATTTGGTCATTCTCATAGGAAGTTTCTGTTGACTGATTTTTTTTTTTCTGATGTATAGGTCATACCTTACTGTTTCTTTGCCTGCCCTATGATTTTTTGTTGAAAACTGGGCATTTTAGATGATAAAATATCTAGGAACACTGGATATTTGCCCCCCCCCCCCATGTTACTGTTCTCTGCTTGTGTGTTTAATGATTGGTTGGATTATTTTAGTGAAGTCTATTTTATTTTTTTCTTGGGTATCTCCCTGAGCAGCCTCCTCCATGATCTGGGGCTCTGAAAGGTGGAGGGTGGGGGTCTTGGTTCAAATACCAAAGACTCTCATTTTTAAATGAATTTCCATAGATTTTCTTGAATAAATGTTTCATTTGCTGTTGTCCTTGAAACTACTTCTGGAGCTTTAAGTGGTTTTGTTTTGTTTTGTTTTGTTTGTAAACAAATCAGCTGAGCTCTGCTCACTCCCTCGCAGGAAGCCCACCTCCTAGTACTTCTTTGTTAAAAAAAAAAAGTAATTGGGTTTTTGTGCACAACCCTTGCCCTGCAGTGCTGACATCTGGAGGAAGGGCAGCCCAGGAGGGATAGGCCTACGTGCCCCCAACACAAGTCCCCCTCTCCCTGCAGGGTGAGTGCTCCCCTAAGTGTCGCAACCTGTTTGTGCTGGAGACGGTATGCGTGGCCTGGTTCTCCTTCGAGTTCTTGCTGCGCTCGCTGCAGGCCGAGAGCAAGTGCGCCTTCCTGCGGACCCCACTCAACATCATCGACATCTTGGCCATCCTGCCCTTCTACGTGTCGCTACTCGTGGGCCTGGCGGCCCGGCCCGGCGTGGGAGGCAACAAGCTGCTGGAGCGCGCGGGGCTGGTGCTGCGGCTGCTGCGGGCGCTGCGCGTGCTCTACGTGATGCGCCTGGCGCGCCACTCGCTGGGGCTGCGCTCGCTCGGCCTGACCGTGCGCCGTTGTGCGCGTGAGTTCGGGCTGCTGCTGCTCTTCCTCTGCGTGGCCATGGCCCTCTTCGCGCCGCTCGTGCACCTGGCCGAGCGCGAGCTGGGCGCGCGCCGCGACTTCTCCAGCGTGCCAGCCAGCTACTGGTGGGCTGTCATCTCCATGACCACTGTGGGCTACGGCGACATGGTGCCGCGCAGCCTGCCCGGGCAGGTGGTGGCGCTGAGCAGCATCCTCAGCGGCATCCTGCTCATGGCCTTCCCGGTCACCTCCATCTTCCACACCTTCTCGCGCTCCTACTCGGAGCTCAAGGAGCAGCAGCAGCGCGCCGCCAGCCCTGAGCCCGCCCTGCGCGAGGACAGCACGCGCTCCGCCTCCGCCACCGCCACTGAGGATGACGGCTCACAGAGCCCTGATGGCGCCGGCTCAGCCGGGGCCTCCTCGGAGGGGCCGTGAGCACGGGCGGGGCCGACCTGACCTGCGGGGACAGTCGGGGGCCTGGGGGCGGCACTGCGTCCTCGCCCCACTCCGCGCTCAGAGGGGCTGGACGGCTCCTGTCGTCAGCCTGCATGTTGCTCGACCTGCGCACACCGGAACTTGGCCCGGGCCTGACCGGCCTGACTCGGGGGTCAAAGCCATCCTGTGCTTGGAGTAAAGAGTTTCACCCTAGGAGCACCACCAACCTGTTCTGCGTTTTCCTTTTTTGTCTCCAGAGTTTCCCCTCCATGGCCAACTAAAAATAAATTCCATAATCCTAGAAGCTCCAGGCCTGTAGCAAATGCCAGAAGGCCACACTTGTCCTTCAGCCTCACCCTGACCTTCCCCCGCTGGTCACTGTGGGGTTCAGTGGGGTTGGGGGGCAGCCTTGGGGAGCTGTGGGGAAAGGGCAGTGCCTTCCTGCTCCTGCTGTCACCCTCAGGGGCCATGCCCCCTCAGAGGGAGGCCTTTACGTAGCCTCTGTACAGGCCACATGCCCACCAAGTAATGGGGGTGCTTACAGCCCCCACTTCCTTTGGGGGTGTGTGTGCCAGCCCTGACCTCTGACCTCCCTTCCTAGCCCTCATCTGCTGTCCCCTCAGAATGCCCAGCAACGCTGTAGGCCTGCGTGTCAGCCGGGGGCCCCACAGCCTTCCTGGGCGCCTGGCCCCCTCCCCGGGCGTGCAGCTGCTGGAAGCCGGTCATCACGGAGCTGCTGCTTCTCCAGGGGAGGGGAGGGTCTGTGCCCACGCGGCTCTTCGGCCACAAGCCTACTCCTCCGGGGGAAACGACTTCCTCCTGGGCGGGGGGTTTCGCCGACCGTCCCTCCGAGGGATCAGTCAGCAGTGGGACACCCCCCCTTTGCTGCAGTGGAGCCCTGCAGAACCAGAGCCACGGCCGGTCACAGGATGGGTGCCGTGGGCCACCCTGCGGAGAGCCGTGCAGGGACGGGGGCACCCGTTCCCCAGCGCCTGGGCGGGCCACCAGCCCTGGCTTTCCTGCTCCTCCCGTGCTGCCCCGACCCTCCACGTGGCCCCCCGGGCCGGGGGCTGGCGGGCCTCTGCTGGCCGAGGCCTCCGTTGCCCACCCAGGTTGGGGGCAGGAATGAGCCGGGTCCCTGCCAGCCTGTGGCCCCACGCCCACCCTGGAAGCCCACACCGAGATGCTCCCTGGGACAGTCTGCGTGAGTCCTGCAAGACACAATGCGCCACGGCTGCTTCCTGCCAGGGCTCTCTGGTTCATCTGAACACGTCTGTACACGTTTAAAGGGGTGGTCTCGTCAGTGACATTCCAGGGACCTTCAGCAAACAGCCCCCTACTCTCAGTGCTGCTCCTGCACATGCTGTAACCTCCCTGGGCCCCGACTCGCCCTCCACTGCCCCAGCTGACACCTGGGGGCTCGGGGATTCACTCAGATCCCCAGGGCCACTCCAGGGCTGAATGTGCTCCACCGTCAGTGATGTGGGTCCGAAACCCCCATATCTGCTGCCAAAATAGGCCCAACTCTGGTACCTCTTATTTCAGAGGAAAATGCACCCCCCCACACAAACACACAGTTTCCTCCCGGCCAGCTGGAATCCAGGACGGGCAGCAAGAGGCGCTCGAGCTGTGGGCAGGCAGGCAGCTCTCTGAGCTGTTCACCTGCTCTCACTCTGAGTAGACGCGGTCACTCACCCAGGAGCCGGGGCAGCAGCACTGTCTTCTTCCCATTTCCAAAATGTCCCCCTTGTTGAGAGGAAGAGCTATGAAAGTGACCCTCATATATTTTTCTCACTGGGAGCCCCAGGTGGAATTACTATTAAAAATATCTGCCTTGCGCTAGTAGACGTCTTGTCCAGGGCCCGGGCACAGAGCCCTCTTGGCCAGTGTGGCACCAGGCCTGTGAACCCGCCCGCTCTGCTCGGTCTCCAAAGGCAGCTCCTCAGAGGAACACAAGCCGCTTCCGAGCTGGTTCTCTGCTCATCAGTCAAGTCAGAGGAGGCTACAGGTAAGTTCTCAGGAACAAAGATGGGTTCCCCAAAATGGCACCCCATATATTTTTTGCCTCTTTTTTTTAAACTATTTAAACTTTTACTGAATAATTTTTAATTAAAATAGTTATTCTGAATTAACACATTATCAGAGGGAAAATAAACATCCATGCCAGAGCAGTACCCCTGCCCTGCACCACTCAGTACGGGGAATCTGGGGTCCACACTGAGGCTCTGTGCTGCCTGGGGTTGCCGTGTCGACTGTCACCAGCTCAGGTCAGCTCCAGCGGCCGACCTCATCCTCGGACACTCAAGCGCTGGCGTGACTCATCGAAAAAACTTAAAATAATTCCCTTTCATGTATCTTGACTTGGTGGATTTTTTTGGCCTTGCCCCCATTATAAATGCTCTAAAACAAGCTGCTTAGTACAAACAGCTCCAACCCGACCTTCTATACAGAATTGTGTGTTTTCTTTAAAATACCTCTTCTGGCCTTGACATTCCCCAACCTCTTGAGACATTCCGTTGTCAACAGAACTGTATGAATTGGTGAACAGGGGGCTGCCTCCTTCAGCCTAGTCCCACCGGCACAGGGCGGTCACTGCCCCAGGATTCTGAGGGGTGACCCCAGTGTCACAGGCCAGTGCTGTTCCCCAGGAGCCTGAGGGGTGACCCCGGTGTCACAGGCAGCGCTGTCCCCCAGGGATCTGAGGGGCGACCCTGGTGTCACAGGCAGCACTGTCCCCCGGGAGCCTGAGGGGTGACCCACATGTCACAGGCAGCGCTGTCCCCCAGGGATCTGAGGGGTGACTGTGCTGTCACAGGCAGCACTGTCCCCAGGGATCTGAGGGGCGACCCCGGGTGTCACAGGCAGCACTGTCCCCCAGGGATCTGAGGGGTGACCCACGTTTCACAGGCAGCACTGTCCCCCGGGAGCCTGAGGGGTGACCCACGTGTCACAGGCAGCATTGTCCCCCAGGGATCTGAGGGGTGACCCACGTGTCACAGGCAGCACTGTCCCCCCGGGAGCCTGAGGGGTGACCCACGTGTCACAGGTAGCGCTGTCCCCCAGGGATCTGAGGGGCGACCCCGGGGTCACAGGCAGCGCTGTCCCCAGGGCGGGGTGCTGGCCCAGCACTTCCCTGGATCCCCTAGGTGAAGGACAGATGGGCCCTTGACTCTGCCCTGGGCCATGCTCCAACTCCACTCATGAGGCTACACTGGATCCGCGAGCAGTTTATTGAGTTAAAATCACCCTGACAGGACTGTGGGGCTCCCACACGGGGCACACAGGGCACCACTTCACCCGGCGACAGACATCTCCCTTCATTTTAAAAAATAAAGATTTTCAGAGCATCTTGCAGGTCAGAGATCTGCACGGGATCCTCAAACATTCAGGAGCTTTTGAGGAAAAGTCAGGAGGAGGAGATGGCTTCGCACGCATTCCACTGACCACATGAACACGGGCACTCTGGCAGTGGCCCGGGGAGCATGGACGCCACAGGCCCTCTGCCCAGCAGGAGGGGAAGTGCCTGCGGAAAGCCTGCAGAAGTATCTAGAACACTCGCCCAGGAGACTGAGGTGCCCATGTAGACTGAAGAGAGCCAACGTTAGACACAGGGGACACGGAGGGCCGTGCAGAAGATGGGGGCAGTGTGGGGAAGCCTGCTCCGCCAC
Source organism: Odocoileus virginianus (assembly GCF_023699985.2). Taxonomy (NCBI): domain Eukaryota; kingdom Metazoa; phylum Chordata; class Mammalia; order Artiodactyla; family Cervidae; genus Odocoileus; species Odocoileus virginianus. The sequence continues at coordinate 55,515,945 of NC_069695.1, forward strand.
CCCCTGCCCTGACCCGCAGGTGCCTCCAGGCCTGGAAGACGGATGCCTTGGGCTGCATCTGAAAAGGGCACAGTTCCCAGAGGGAATGGATGCCTGGGGCAGCCCAGTCCTGGACTTGGGCCCCCAGCCTTCCCGGGCACACCCCAGGCCCACCAGCACCCAGGCCCCCTCCCAACACCCCGGGCCCATGCAGGCCACAGCTCTGCCGGACGTGATTGGGTCCACAGCAGCCTCACCAGGAGGAGCCAGTGGAGCAGCGAGGCCACTAGGGCCTGGAAAGGTGCCGCCCTGGGTTAGGAATTCGGAGCCTGGCATCCCACATGGCCCAGCCTGACCCTGCGGTGCATCATCCCGGCTGGCCTGAGACCGCGGGCCCCTCGGGTGGGGACCTAGGCTCCCTGGTGCTGTTTCTCACTCCTGCTGCGTCTTGCCCATCCTGAAACCCCCAGCCTGGCTGCAGGCCCCCCCACCCGCCACGTCAGGGGCCCGGGGCCCGAGACATGGAGGTTCCCGGAGGTCCTGGGTCCCACGGGGTGCAGGACTGCCCCCGGGGCTGTGAGCTTGCCCCAGGCTCTGGCCAGTGGTGTCCTGAGCTGAAGTGGAAGAGAGGCCTATTTTCTGTCAGTTTGAGAGCACGGCAGCCCCGCCTAGGGAGTCCCGCTGGTGGAGTCCTGGGCGACAGAGTGCAGCGTTGGCCCCCAGACCCTGCCATGCCCAAGAGCCGGAGGCCAGGCGAGTCCCCCACAGCCAGACCCATCTCGGGGCTGTGGCCTCCGCTGCCCACGTGGAGCACAGGTGGTCGGGCCAGAAGCTTCGGTCCCGCGTGCTCATCCTCCCGGCTGCCTCAGAGAGCCTTTGCGCTGGTGGGGTGGGCCGCGTGGGGGGCTGGCTTCAGTGGGTGGCGGGTGAACACGTAGGCCTGCCCCAGGATGGCCAGGTCCACCAGCACCTGCAGCAGCCCACACACCGAGAACTGCAGGGGCGCCCCGTTCAGCAGGAAGTAGGCCGTCTTGAAGGTGTCTCCACTTGTCCACATGAAGACCATCTTGATGCTGCAGGGACACAGAAGTGGTCAGGGGTCACAGACCACGGTTAGGGGTCACACTGCAGGGTCAAGGGTCTTAACCCAGGGGTCACAGACCTGAGGTCAGGGCACTTAACCCAGGGGTCAGTCAGGGGACATGCCAGACCCTGGCCCACGCTCCTGTCCTGGCCGTGAAGTCACCACGTGCATGGCTGCAGGGCCAGGAAGGCCCTCGGGCAGGAGAAGCCTCAGGTCTGCAGGGCAGAGAAGGGCGCCGCAGGGCCAAGCCCATGTGGGCTCACAAATGTCCCGTCCTGGCTGCAGGCACAGCAGGTGTGTGGCCCTCAGGTGACCTGCTATGGCCTCAGGTGGGACAGGCCTGTCACACCGTGTCCCACCAGCCAAGCTCACAGCACGAGAACTGGCCTGGGGGGTAGCCCTCTGCCCCCCACACCTGCACCCAGGGCACTGAGCAGGAAACCAGGGGCCTCTCTTGGTAACTGCCGCTCAGCCAGGCTCCTCGCTCCCAAGACAGCCTGAGGGGGACCCCCTTCCAGTCATCGGTGTCGCTCCCGGAGTCTCAGACCAGTCCTCGGAGCAGACCTGCACCTCTGACCGCTCGCGTCTGCACACACCTCTCCACATCTAACAGCTGGCTGGCCAGGCACAAGCACCAGCACATTGTTTTTCTGCATAGAGTGTTTAAAGCAGACCCATTTGCACAGCAGGCGAACCTTATGTGGCTGATTAAGCCAGGTCACAGTTTGTGGGGGCAGCTGCCTGTCGGCTGGGAGGACTCCAGGGACAGGATGCAGGTCTGAGCCCTCTGTGCCAAGGGCAGGGCAGGTGCTCTGCGCTCCTGAAGTGGCCCCATCCACCTGGGGTTGGGAGGCCTCTGACCCCAGGCTGGTTCTTATCAGTAAAGCCAGGCGAGGGGCCATGGCCCGTGTCCAGGGCAGTGATCCCCACATCCCCAGCTCTGCCCACTGGAGCATCAGACAGACCACACAGAAGCAGGGCAGAAAGTGGACAGTTCCCCCGACCCGCACTCTTGAAAGCTGGAGCTTCCAGGATCTTTACTCAGGAGAATGGTTCAGGCTGGGGCTCTGAGCCCAGCCCCGATCCACCCTGCGGCCCAGCGTCTGTGTCCAAACAGCCCTGCAACTCTTGCTGGCTTGTCATCTGGGCTCAAACAGTGTTTTAAGACTTTGGTTTTCAGTTAGCTGATATAACTCTGCATTTAAACAGCAGGATTACTACACATCATCAGTCCTTTTTCTCTGGCTGCTTTTGACACTTGACTTTGGTTTCACAGTCTGTGATAGAATGCACATTTGGGACTTGCTGAGTATCTTAAATCTGTACATGGATCTTGCGCCAAATTTGGGAAGTTTTTAGACATCATTTCTTCAACTCTTCTGCACCACTCTCGCCTCTTCTGCATCTTGGGTGACACAAATGTTAAACATCTACTGCTGTCCCTGAGTCTATTCTCCTTTTCTCCCCAATTTTTTTTTCCTGTTGTTCAGAATAGATGATTTGTATCAATCTTCAAGTTCATTGATTTTGTCCTTTGTCATCTCCATTCTACTAATGAACTAATGAAGTATGTTTTCTGTTCAGCTACCATATTTTTCAATTTAAAAATTTTTAGTTATTTCTCTCATAGCGTTTATTTCTCCCCTGTGATGGTCTATCTTTGCATTGATTTCAAGAGTATCTGCTATTGCCCTTTAGAGAATAGTTTACACCAGTGCCTTTAAAATCTGGTAACTCCAGTCCCTGTGTCGATTCTTTGTTGTCTGTTGTCTTTTCTTTTGAGAGTTGTTGAGATTTTCCTAGTCTTCATGGTGAATAATTTTGGTTTACATCCTGGAAGTTTTTAACACTACATAAGGAGACTCTGTCTTGCTGCAATCCTGTGGAGAATGTTTTTTTTTTTTGTTCCAGCAGGAAACTGACATGGTTAAGTTCAAGCTGCAAGCTGTGGCTGGTATTTGGGGACTATGGCTGAATTCAGTTCAGTTTTCAAAACCACTCAGATCTGCACAGCATCGCCAGCAGTCAGTGGCCAGCATGGGACTTGAGTGGTGGTCTGCCCCAAAGGTCCTGGGGGAACCCCTTTCCACGCCTGAGACAGGAAGCTTTCTGCCCCGTGCACCTTTCTGGGCTTGGGGCTGTGCAGGAGTCCAGACTGACAGATGTGGGAAAACAAGATGCGTCCTGTCATACATGTAATACGCCCTCCCACAGTCTGCCCGCTCCTGCACCCAGGGCTGCTCCATCCATCTGGTCCTGTCTGTAGGTGCACCCAAGGGAGACATGGGCCTGGTGTGAAAAGACCTGAGATTGGTAGCCTGGGGAGCATCCATCCTGAGTGCTGGCCTCTGCTGAGTGGTCCCTGTGGATGAGACCTAGGGGGCCCTGGCCGGAGGCTGAGGACCAGGAGGGAGGGTGTCTTGTTGCTGTCCTCTCTTCTATGTGGCATCTTTCCCCACAAACTTGTGCCCCTCTCTCCATCCAAATTCTGTCCTGCTCTGGTGCACCAACTCAGAACTTGAGAGTGAAGTAACAAGTGGCCTGCAGGTGACTCTCCATCATGGACACGGAGGGGACTGGGTGGGACCCCCACAGCGGTGTTTGGAAGGAACAGCAGGTGGGGGCACAGGGACCGCCTGGCAGCAGCTGGGGTCAACCTGCACATGTCGAACACTGGGGAGAGTGCAGAGGCAGGGGGATGAACACAACGTGGTGGGCGAATGCACCAGAGTGACCACTGGGATGAGACCATGTCCACAGCTGCAGCGGGAGCACCGTGTACCTGGGACTGGGCACCAGTGTGGCTGGGTGGCCCCTGGAGGTTGCGGGCATCGTGGCAGACCAGAGCGGCAGAGATGCCGGGCTGCAGGGAGGCTGCTCACAGCTCTCCAGCTCAGAGCACTTCCATTTCAAAGGAAACCTACACCCACAGAGCAAGCATTTCCAGGAGAAGCTCCGACAAGCAACCACAATTTTTGCAAATGGCCGTGAAGATGGGAAGAGAACCAATGTCACAAATGACTCTAGTTCCATCCTACAGAATTAAGAGCTAAGACACAGTCTCCCCCAGAGACACCAGAACTTAACAGAAGACCCATGGACCCTCCCTTCAAAAACAGACACCACATGGTGGCCTGTGCAGTGCCCCTTTTAGAGAGGAGACACTGAGGCACAGAGGTTGGGTGACTCACCCAAGGACACACAGCCAATGCCTCGCAGCATGGGAAGGGCTGTGGAGGGGTGGCAGAAGGCACAGCTGAGCCCGTCCCAGCTGGTGTCCCTCTAGGCCTGAAGGCACAGGTGTACCTTCACCCTAGCCAGTGGAGACGTGAGGTCAACACCGAGAGCTGGGCTCTGCCTGACACTCACGGACATTTTTAGCTGCCCAGATGCCTCTCCTGGCCTTGGCCCTCAGTTGGATCTCACCCCAGAAGCAGGAATCCGACAGCCTTCCGAGGCCCCACAACCAGCCCCGCGTGTTGAGGACTCAGGGCAAATGTTTAATCAAACTGTTCCTGCCAGTCCAAGCACCACCCTGAGCCATGGCAGCCCGTGTGCCAGGTGTGGACACTCTGGACATTCAAGCTCATGTTCCGAACCCCCTGGTCGCTCTGGACCCTGCACCCTGTGGGCGTGTGCACAGGCCCAGACCCATTCTCCCCTACGGTGTCAGGCCACCTGTTACCCTCAACAGCTATCAGGTGGGCGAGCCCTGAGGCCCAGTTACCACCATCCAGCAGGCCAGGGACGTCCTCATGTGTACCAAGGCTGGAGCATGTCCGCTGCACATGGCGGGGTCTCCAAGAAGACCCCTCCTCGACTGAGGGCCGCCAGCCTGGGGTTCGGATGGCACAGGGAGCTCAGGGCAGGGAGAAGCGGTGGGAGCTGGTCTGGGCAGGTGGGGACTGTCCCCAGGCTGCATTCTTCAGCTGGGGATGGGCCGGGTGGGCGGCCCGGGAGCTGATTCCTTTCTCTAGTTTCCTCCTCACCCTGGCCCCAACTCCAGCTGTTGCATCCTGTGCCTGACCCTCCCCATGAGTTTAATCCAGGCTCCCGTTACTTCATTCTTGGCACCAGCATTTTTCCTCCCAAACCGAGCAGCCTGATGACTATTCCTAAAATACTTCTCACCTCGCCCCTGCCCCATCCAGACAACCAGAATGCCTCTCCCCAGCCAGCACCCACGCGGCAGAAGCCTTACTCCTGCACCTGCACCGGCTCCACCGGAGCCCACACATCTGCCTGCCGCTCCTCACTCTTACCTCCGAGCCCGCGCCCACACCTCCCCTCCTTCCTGCCCATCCAAAGCTCTCCCAAAATTCAAAACCTACCCAGAACACAGGAGTAGGTCTTTGTGGCCATGGGTCACAAGGTTTCTTGGGTGTGACACCAAAAGCATAGCAATTTAAAAAAAAAAAGATATACTTCATCAAAATTCAAATCTTTTGTGCTGCAGTGTGAAAAGATGGCCTGCAATGGAGATGTATGCAAACCAATAAGAATATTTAAAGATCTCTACAAGTCAATAAGAAAAGACAAGCAATCAAATTTTTACATTGGCAAAAATCTGAACAGACCTTTCTCTAAAGAGATACACAAACGACCAATCATCACAGGAAAAGGTATTTGATGTCATCAGTCATCAGGAAAATGCAAATCAAAGCCACAGGAGACCCGACTTCACACCCACATGATCAAAAGGTAACAAGTGCTGGTGAGGCTGTGCAAAGGCCAGAATCCCGCACCTCCAGCAAGAACGTAAAATGGTGCGGTCGCGACTCCCAGCTCCACTCCTAAGTGTGTCCAAGACAGAGGAACACACATCCGCACAGAAACTGGCACACAGACAACACTGCTGTTCACAGCAACCCTGCTCACAGTAGCCAAGAAGACGCCAACCCACCCAGACGTCCAGCAACTGAAGAGGAGATCAGCAGAGCTTGACCTGTGAGCACAGTGACTGTCACTCAGGAAGGATGGACACTGGCCGCTCACTGTGGACGGCCTTTGGGAGCATCACGGAGAGTGAAAGCAGCAGAGAGGACCACGTGCTGTGTCATTCCATTTCTCTGATGTGTCCAGAACAGACAGAGCCGTGGAGACAGAAAGCAGATCAGTGGTTCCAAGGCCTGGCCGAGGTGGGGGCAGTGGGGAGTGATCACCAGCGGGCACGAGACTGCTTTTCAGGTGACGAAACGTCCTAAAATTAGACTGGTGATGGCTGCACAGCTCTGTGAATGCACTACAATCCACTGGATGGGGTACTTTAAATGGGTGATGGTGTGACAAGTTACCACTTCATGAAGTTATCTTTGTAAGTTCCAGGGCTTTGGTTGGACTTTGTAAGTTCCAGGGCTTTGATTGGACTTTGTAAGTTCCAGCCCTCCTCATCTGACTGGCCCCTGGGTGTGCAAGTGTGGTGTGCACTGTGGTGGAGGTGTGCCTGCGTGTACACACCCACACATGCACTCTAATGGGCATCATGCACGGCACCTCCACTCATGATGGCAGGCTCACCACGTGTCAAGGACGACATAGAGAACGATGGGTGGGGGGCTGGGAGTGACACACACGTGGCCCTGGGGAGACGCTGCCCTGATTCCCAAGCAGCTAAGGTCCCAGGCTCAAGAGCAGGTCTGGAGCCGGACCAGGTGAGCACTTCCAAGACACTGGACGCTGGACACTGCTGTCAAAGCCAGGAGTGTCCTGGCTGGGAGGAGCCAGCAGCTGGCCCGAACTGCTGCTCCCAGAAGCATCCCCGCCTCACAACACCACACACGTGACCTCCTCCTGGGGCCCCCTCGGCCCCCGTGGCCAGGGCCAGCATTTTCTCTGAACACCACCCCCAACTGCAGGCTTCCCGCCTGCCCCTCCCTCTCCTCGGTCATAACTGGATCCACCGCTGGTTTTCCCCACATTGGCCCCCTTCACCCGCCCCCAGGCTCTCCAGTAATTACTTGTTGGGGAACATCTTCTAATGCAGCAAAACACAGAGGAAAGAGGAAGGAACTTGGCTCACAAGCTGCCTTTCAGGGCTGCAGCGCTCATTAGAGACCTCATTTCAAAGCTTCGTCACTTTCTATTACTGGTTCAGAAGCACCATTCCAACTATCTCTTAACATTCTGTAAAGGGAAATCATTCGAAAGTACCTCCTGCATTTCCTCCAAGGTAGAAGCAGCAAAAGCATGCATGTGAGTGTGTGTGTATGAATATGTGTGTGCACATGTGTGAATGTGTGCATGTGTCTGTGTGCATGAGTGTGGGTGCACACCTGTGTGCATGGGTGCACACCCTCTGGGCAGGTCCCCTGGGAGACAAGTGAAGCTGGACTTTGAGCAGGACCTCACAGCCCCTCCCCTCTTGCACCTCCTGATGGTCTGAGGCTGAGAGCCCCACAGCAGATCAGAGCTGGCCTTGACTGCAGGGCTTCGAGAGTCCCGAGTCCCAGCAGGTCCAGGGCTGCTCCATCTTGGGGGTGAAACAGAAACCTCCCTGGGAGACACCTGAGGATGCTCAAGTCAGTCCATGTGGTGCAGCTGCTGGGCAGTGGGGATGGGGGCAGGGCAGCCCTGAGCCCAAGTCCTGAGTCCAGGCGTGGACACTGGAGAGGGTGGGAGGGCTCTGGTCCTGAGTTCTGGACGGGAGGAGCCAACCTCAGGGGGCTCCTGTGTCCTCGCCAGTGGGGCTGTCAACCGGCCAGGGTGTTGTGGGCTGGGGTAGGTTCTGGTTTCAGGCTGAACCGGCACCACATGCACACCCAGCATGCCGCTTTCTCTCCTCCAGGCTGGGGTGTGGACAGGTGAGAGGCGCTTCCCTCATGACCCCACCCTCCTAGCTTCCACCTGGGAGCCAGCCATCTGCCCGCCAGGAGTCCTGCTGCAAAGTGTCCGGCTGGACACTCAGGGAACCCCGGCCACCATGGCTCAGGCTCCCTGAACCCACAGGCACAGGGCGCTGGCCCTGGGGGCACAGGTCAGACCAGCCTCAGCTGCACAGGGATACCTGGAGTCTCCTTCTCAGGATCATGGAGTCAGACTCACTGACCTTTGACAGCCAAGCCGTTCTGGGTGCTGGGGATACTGCACTGAGCAAGGAAAGAAGGCCCCTGCCCTGGGGACAGTGTGACAGCTTTGTCAGGGACAGAGCAGAGACCGGGTTGGGGCCGAGGGAAGACCCCCGAGAGAACACACAGAGCCCCGGTGCCTGTGAGCTGGGCTGAGAGAAGCAGATGCTGGGGCGGTCTGTTTAACACAGCAGATTCAGACTTGATCCACTGTCACATGAACATCCCTTCATCTTAGAGGTTCTCTCACAGAGACTTCTGTGAAGAACTAATTTTACAGAAAACAAAACTGCACGAGGCTCCACGCCTGCATTTTCTCTCCAAGCACTCAGCCTGCTCACTCACTAAGAAAGAGAGTTGTTCGGTTGTCATTTCTGACTCTCTTGTGACCCCATGGACTGTAGCCCACCAGGCTCCTCTGTCCCCAGGTGCTGGGCCTTTAAAAGCACATAGAGCAAGGTCACCCCGCATGGACCCCAGCTCGATGCCCAGGAACAAGGAGCACACCCCTGCCCTGAGCCCGGGGCCCCGTTGCTGCCAGTCACTGGCAGAGCCCCGCATCACCTGCACCATCAGTTGGCAGGGGGCATGGGCAGCAGTGCAGGATGGCCCCAGGACCGGCCCTGCAGACCCCCCGGAGTCTGACCGTCCTGGGCTTGCAGCACCATCCATCCTCATCACGCCGCCCCCAGAGCCCGCTTTCGGGCCAGCAGCTGCTTGTCATCAAGTCAGTCTCCTTAACGAGGACGAGCGCGGTCTGGAGAGGACCCTGCAGGCGGAGCCAACTGGAGCAGCGACGCATGTCTGGGGCAGACACCAGCCTCCTCCGCGGGCTCGGGGCCCGCTCAGGACCCGCCGGCTGACGGCCGGGTCTCTACCCCACGCAAGGCTGGGGCTGCGGCACCTCCGGGCCTTCTCACACCCCGCTGCCTGCCGCCCCAGGGAAATGCCTCTGCCTCTGTGTCCTCACACCCGCACCCCGACGTCGCCCTCACGCCAGCACCCCAACCCCTCACACCCGCACACCAACCCCTCACACCAGCACCCCAACCCCTCACACCAGCACCCTGACCCCTCATATCCCACACCCTGACTCCTCACACCCGCACACTGACCCCTCACACCAGTACCGCGACCCCTCACACCCGCACCCTGACCCCTCACACCCCTCACACCGACCCCTTGCCCCAGCACCAACCCCCCACAGCCCACACCCCGACCCCTCACACCCACAGCCCGACCCCACACCCCTCACACCGACCCCTCACTGCAGCACCCTGACCCCTCAGACCCCTCACACCGACCCCTTGCCCCAGCACCCTGACCTCTCACAGCCCACACCCCAACCCCTCACACCCCAGCAACCCAACCACCTCACACCAGCACCCTGACCCCTCACACCCCAGCACCCCGCCCCTCATACCCCAGCACCCTGACCCATCACACCAGCATTCTGACCCCTCACACCCCACACCCCAACCCAACCCCTCACACCAGCACCCCGACCCCTCACACCCCACACCCCGACCCCCTCACCCAAGCACCCCAACCCCTCACATCAGCACCCTGACCCCTCACACCAGCACCCCGACCCCTCACACCCCCACCCTGACCCCCTCAGACCACCATCCCGACCCCTCACACCTCACACTCCAACCCCCTCACACCAGCACCCTGACCCCTCACATCAGCACCCCAACCCCCTCACACCAGCACCCTGAGGAGGTGGGTAGGTGGAGTCAGGTGAGGAGGCACCAGGGGAGAGGGGCTTGTGGTCGCAGAGCACAAGACCACATGCATCCCTCACGTCCTAAAGTCAAGACCTCCTCAGACAGCACTGCTCGTCCCCACACAGCTCTCCAGGCTCCCCTTCAAGTGCCAGGAACTTATGCTCATCCTGTCACTCCCGTGGTCACCCCCCACCCCAGCCAGAAGTGGGATGGCCACACCCATGGCTGCACTTCTGCAGAGTAGCCCCAACCTCCACGGTCCAGCCAGGCATCTTTCCAACATCACCTTAGCTGGATGAGTCACTGCAGCCCCACCAGGGACGTGGTACCCACCGGGGCCTTTTGCAACTTTCGCCACTGTGCACAAATTCTCCAAGAATTAGCCCAATTGGCTAGGTACCCACAGTGGTAAATTTTCCATGTTCATAAATGCATCCCCAAGGGTTCTCCTATTTCCCGAAAGTGACAGAGAATCAACTATTTCAGTCCTTCATTAGTTCATTCAATAAATATTTACTGAACTGCTGTAATTTTCCAAACACTGTGTCAGATGTTGGGGAAAGAAATGAATGGGATGCAGTCCATATCCTCAAGGTCATCAGTCAAGCGGATGAACTGGCAAGTTGAAACATGGTTAAGCTGTGGTTTTCCAGTAGTCATGTACAGATGTGAGAGGTGGACAATACAGAAGACTGAGTGTCAAAGAATCGATGCTTTAGAACTGTGGTGTTGGAGAAGACTCTTGAGAGTCCCTTGGACTGCAAGGAAATCCAACCAGTCAATCCTAAAGGAAATCAACCCTGAATATTCACTTAAAGGACTGATGCTGAAGCTGAAGTTCCAATACTTTAGACACCTGATGTGAAGAGCTAACTCACTGGAAAAGACCCTGATGCTGGGAAAGATTGAAGGCAGGAGGAGAAGGGGACGACAGAGGATGAAATGGTTGGATGGCATCACTGGCTCGATGGACATGACTTTGAGCAAAGTCCAGGAGACAATGAAGGGCAGGGAAGACTGGCATGCTGCAGTTCATGGGGTCACAGAGTTGGACCTGACTTAGTGACTAAACAACAATAAGGGAAAACAATAAAATGACAATGGCTTTCTCATCAGAAGCCATGGAGACCAGAAGGAAACGGCACATTTTTCAAGGTCTAAAAGAAAAGAACTATCAAACCAGATTCTACATCAGCAGAAACATCCTTCAGATGAAAGGGTATCAAGACATTCTCAGGTGAGGGGAAAGTGTTTTTAAAAAGCCTGCCATCACCTGATTCACTTAAAGGCTGGCTTCAGAAATTTCTCAGAACAAGGGAGAAAAAAACAAGAAAAGGAATATTGGAGTAGGAAGGAAGACAGAATATCATAAGCAAAAATAAAAGTAAATACAATACAATATTCCTCTTCAATTTTGTGCATTATGCTGATTGAAGCAAAAATTATAACATTATCTGATGTTCTAAATACAAATAGAGAAAATATTTAAGAAAATTATAAGTGGAGGGGAACATTTTATGTATATAATATATAATGTATTAAATACATCATCAAGGGAGGTAAAGTTTCTACCCTGCATCCAAAGTGGTAAAATGATGACACAATTATGTGATAAGTTCTATACGCATATTACTTAGACAAGTCACTAAAAAATCTGTACAGAGAGACACACTCAAAAGCACTATAGATAAATAACCACTAAATAATAACTCCCCCTTCTCACCTCCTCCAGCCCCTGGCAACCACCATGGTACCTTCTATGAATTTGACGACTCCAAGCTCATATAAGTGCAGTCACATAGTATTTGTCCTTTGTGATTGGCTTATTCCACTGAGCATCGTGTCCTCAAATTTCCCTACTGGAACCCATGTCAGAATTTCCTTCCTGTTAAGACTGATTCATTTTCCACTGTATGGACGGACCACGTTTTGCTTATCCATGCAACCATTGATGGACACTTAGGTTGTTGCTATGTTACGAACATGGGCTTACAATATCTGTTCAAGACCATGCCTTCAATTCTCTTGGTTATACACCCAGAAGCAGAATTGCTGGGTCACATGCACGAGACATAAGAAACTCCAGTTCAGTTCCTGGGTTGGGAAGATCCTCTGGAGGAGGGCATGGCAACCCACTCCAGTATTCTTGCCTTGAGAATCCCATGGACAGAGGAGCCTGGTGGGCTACTGTCCATGGGGTCACAAAGAGTCAGACATGACTGAAACAACTTAGCACGCAGTAGCTCCATTTTTAATATTTTGAGGAAATGCCACACTGTTTTCCACAGAAGCTGCACCATTTTGCTTTCCACTAACAGAACACAAGAATTCCAATTTTTGCACATCCTCACCAACTCTTGCTGTTCTTCTGACGGTCCCCATTTGAATGCGTGAGAGGCAGTGTCTCTGCAGTTTTCTTTTCTTTTTTTTTTTCCATTTATTTTTATTAGTTGGAGGCTAATTACTTTACATCATTACAGTGGTTTTTGTCATACATTGAAATGAATTAGCCATGAATTTACATGTATTCCCCATCCCGGTCCCCCCTCCCACCTCCCTCTCCACCTGATCCCTCTGGGTCTTCCCAGTGCACCAGGCCCAAGCACTTGTCTCATGCACCCAACCTGGGCTGGTGATCTGTTTCACCCTAGATAATATACATGTTTCGATGCTGTCCTCTTGAAACATCTCACCCTCGCCTTCTCCCAGAGTCCACAAGTCTGTTCTATACATCTGAGTCTCTTTTTCTGTTTTGCATATAGGGTTATCGTTACCATCTTTCTAAATTCCATATATATGTGTTAGTATACTGTAATGGTCTTTATCTTTCTGGCTTACTTCGCTCTGTATAATGGGCTCCAGTTTCATCCATCTCATTAGAACTGATTCAAATGAATTCTTTTAATGGCTGAGTAATATTCCATGGTGTGTTTCTGCAGTTTTCACTGTATGGGTCTTTCTCCTCCTTGGTTAAGTTAATTCCTAAGCACTTTACACTTCCTGATGTTATTGCAAATAAACTGTTTTTGCTCCATCGGGAAGTGCCTGGACCTGTTCCTGGTGGTGTCAAGCAGAAGGAGCTGCTGTGTCGTCTCTGCATTAAAAGGCTTGAACCTTCTGCCTTCTGGAGACATCTGTGGACCCCCACCCCATCCATGGCTCGCGGTGAGCTGCTTCACAGGAGGCTCTTGGCCTCCCCTCACCTGCTGCACACAAACTCACCTGCTTGAGGTGAGGAGAGGACAGGAGACCAATGAGCAAACCGAAACTGCCCGTGAACTGGCAGTTTTCCTAGTAGAAGTGACCACCAAGCAGCCATACCTGTACATCTGATTTCTGCCCCTACCTCATGCCCTCCGTGGACTGGTGGCGGTGGTTGCGGTAGAGCTGCGGCACACCCAGCATGGCCTCGGTCAGCACGGCCAGGAAGCCCAGGGTCTCCACAAAAAGGGCCGAGTCAATGGACAGGTAGGTGATGTAGCCCGCCACGCCAGTGAAGGCCAGGACACACTGCACATAGTCCGCAAAGCTGCTCCAGTGCCAGAAGTAGTGCGGGTCGAAGTCTAGGGCAAAAGAGAGAGACATGAACTGGGGGTGGGGTCGAGGGCGAGGCCAGTGTGGGGAGGATGCGGTCAAGGAGGGAGAGGTCAGAGTAAGGAGGACGCAAGCGAGGAGGGCGAGGTCAGTGTGAGGAGGACGTGAGGGAGGAGGATGAGGTCAGTGTGAGGAGGACGTGAGTGAGGAGGACATGAAAGAGGAGGGCGAGGTCAGCATGAGGAGGACACGAGTGAGGAGAATGCGAGTAAGGAGGGCAAGGTCAGTGTGAGGAGGATGAGAGCGAGGACAGCGAGGTCAGTGTGAGGAGGACACAGGTGAGGAAGACGTGAAAGAGGAGGGTGAGGTCAGCGTGAGGAGGACGCGAGTGAAGAGGACGCGAGTGAGGAGGGCGAGGTCAGCGTGAGGAGGATGTGAGTGAGAAGGCCGAGGTCAGCATGAGGAGGATGTGAGTGAGGAAGACGTGAAAGAGGAGGCCGAGGTCAGCGTGAGGAGGACGCAAGTGAGGAGGACGTGAACGAGGAGGGCGAGGTCAGCGTGAAGAGGACAAGTATGAAGAGGGCGAGGTCAGCGTGAGGAGGGCGTGATTGAGGAGGGCGAGTTCAGCGGTAGGAGGACACAATCGAGGAGGGTGAGGTCAGCGTGAGGAGGACGCGAGTCAGGAGGCTGAGGTCAGCGTGAGGAGGACGCGAGTGAGGAGGGCGAGGTCAGTGGTTAGAGGACACGGGTGAGGAGGGCAAGGTCAGCGTGAGCAGGATGCGGGTGAGGAGGGCGAGGTCAACATGAGGAGGATGCGGGTGAGAAGGTTGAGGTCAATGTGAGGAGGACGTGACTTAGCATATTCAGGTACTTGAAAAAATATCTGTCCCCCAGTCCTAGGGCTGCAGGACGTCGGCACAAGCCTGGACGGGAGAATGGTGCCCAGAGAAAAGCCTGGCATCACACATGTCCGCCCGCCCCCAGGGAGGGCTCCGGGGTTCACCCTGGCTCCGGCAGGCTGCGGGGTCCACATGACCACCTCCCCCATCTTATTCCCTTCAGGCTGTCACTGTCTCCAGTCTGCTGGTCCCCATCCCACCGTGTCACAGGCAGGTTCAGCAAAGCTGTTTTAGCCAAAAAAATTCATCCATACAAATGCCAGAAACGGAGCACAGCGAAGGGCAGAGGTCACCCCGTAGGTGCTCAGTGGCACCGGCACCCTGTCGAGCCCCTCCCTCAGTGAACACTGAGGACAGGACCCCTCTCTGAATGCATGTGACAGACATGCAGGGGAACACGAAAACCAAACAGTGGGGTTAAGATGGGGGAGAGGGCGTCCCTGGGAGTGTGAGGTTCCCAGAGCCTGGCCGCCACCTGCCAAAGAGCTCGGTTACATGGTTGCCATTTGCCAAATCTGCATAAAGATCTATGTTTACACAAAGAAAATACAAAATTGCATTTTATGTAACTAAACTCATTTGTGACAAAAAACAAAGACTCAGATAAATTTAAAGAATTCCTTTTGAAACACATAGTCAGATGAGCCTTCACCCACTTTCTGCCCCCAGCACAACAGACGGAGTAGCCGCCTCCCATCAGCCTGGCACCCTCGAGGGCCCTGAGCAGGCATGGGGTCACGCAGGAGGAACCTCATGCTGGCAGATTGCCCTGCATGTGCCAGCTCCCAGGACTCACTGCTCAGGGACCTGCCTCTTCCGAAGGGTTAGAACCAAATAATTCACTTCAAGAGTGGCAACCCTGGTGGCTCAGTGGTAAAGGAGCTGCCTACAATGCAGGAGACTCAGGTTCAACTCCTGGGTTAGGAAGATCCCCTGGAGAAAGGCATGGCAACCCACTCTAGTATTCTTGCCTGGAGAGTCCCACGGACAGAGGAGCCTGGTGGGCTACAGTCCATGGGGTGGCAAAGAGTCAGACATGAGCAAACAGGCACACACAATGCAAGAACCTACGCGACAAGAACATGGATCTTTTTACGGTGGCTAATTGTGTGCTGAGCTGCAGTAATGAGCCTAATTCCTGCTGTTCGGGTTTATAGACCTTCAACCATGTGGGTCAGACTCCACACTCCAGACGGAACTCAGGCATCACCGCTCTCAGATTATTGCCCAGCAGTCCCGCCACCTGAGCACTCACTGCTGCAGCTGTGATGACAGTGTGATCATCGCAACCACCAGGACTGCTGGGACGACCCACCCCAGCAGTAAACCCGACTCCAACGCAGAACCAGAATTCGCCTTCTGCAGCTGAAGCCCAGGCCCACCGGAGGACCACACCCAGGAACCAGCTGGCAGCCCAGGTAAGAGGGCGAGCGGGGCAGGGGGAGGCAGGCGGGACCAGGAGGGGACACTGGGTGTGGTCCCACAGCATCACCAGGCTCCGCCTCTGAGTAGGGGTGGGGGGGCCTAGAAACAGTTATGCAACTGCCTACAGTTCTACGGTTAGGAGCCACGGGACCAAATAGACATGGTTTGAATGAATAACTTAAGGGTGTTTTCTCAAAGGGTCCTAATGATTATAATGAGACATCATCATCAATAAGCATGAATTCCAATAAAGGAGTAAACCTGCCCAATTCAATGCTTGTTTGACAAACAGCACTCAAAGAACAAGATCCAGGAGGCTGGTTTGTGCCTCCAAGGCCAGCACCACTTGGTGACCGCTGAGTGCCCTCTCTAGGGGTGCAGGGGTGTCCTCCCTGAGGACAGGAAAGGGCATGACGAGGCGGGATCAGAGCTGGTCAGGGGGAAAGAGGACAAGTCACAATCAACTCCCACTTCCCGAAGCCTGTCCCTGCTGTATCTCAGGCAGAGAAACGTCTCTTTCAGGAGCTCCACGGACCACTGTTTCTGACGTTCCAGGGAAAAATACTAGCACCTGGGAGCGGCTGGCCCCTTCCAAGAGGATACATCATCGAAACATGAGAGGAAGGAGAAAGAATCTTCACATGCATTTTAACAATATCTAACACATATCCAAGACAAAAGAGGAAGGCAAAGTGTGATGAGATCAAGGAAACCAACAGCCCCACAGATGACCAGCTGCATTTCCCAGAATTAACCTCAAGAATGTCTAAAGCCCACAAAAACATCCACCATTCAGCAAACTAAAATTCACAATGTCTGACATCTGATCAACAATGATCATAGAAAATGGTAACTAAGTGGGTGAATATATATGATTTTTTTCTTATCATTTAAATCTTATTAACAGATAAGGCTCCCCTGGTGGCTCAGATGGTAAAGAATCCTCCTGCAATGCAGGAGACCTGGGTTTTATCCCTGTGTTGAGAAGATCCCCTGGAGAAGGTAATGGCAACCCACTCCAGTATTCTGGCCTGGGAAATCCCATGGACAGAGGAGACTGGTGGGCTACAGTCGAAGGGGTTGCAAAGAGTCAAACATGACTGAGCGACTAGCACACATACACACACACAGGGACTATTTAAACAAAGAAGGACAATGTAGCAGTGGGTTTTAGCACATGTAAAGTTAACCATTTAACAACAATTACACTAAGGTGGGCAGGGTCTAAACAGATATATGTGTTTCCACTAAGATCAGGACCAAAGCGAGCAAGTTCACTCTCATCACTTCTAATCAACACTGTATTGGAGGCACTATCCAGAGCAATCAGGCAAGAAAAGGGGGGAGAGGAAGAAGTAAAACGATTCGTATTCGCAGATGACATGATCTTCTTATCAAATATATAGGGAACCCATTAAAGCCCACGAAAACAAGCAAATGAGCTCAGCAAGATTGCAGGCTATCAGAGCAACTTATAAAAGTAAATTGCATTTCTACATAGTAGCAGTGAACAATCAGAAACTGAAGTTTAAAAGCAATACCTTACACGATACCATATACATACGAAATACTTAGGGACAAATCTGACAACGTGCAAGATGGGTACACTGAAAACTACAAAACACTGCTGAGGGAAACCAAAGAAGACACAAGTAAGAGGAGAGCCTACGGAGCTCCTATGCTGGAAGTCTCAATGCTGTCGTGTCGAAGCCTCCAAGACCAGCCGCGGGTCTGGTGATCTTCAGGGGGACTCACCCAGCATGCCGGCGTAGTCCCAGCTGTGACACATGGCCACAGGACACACAGCTGAGTCAACGAAGGGAAAGGCAACTGGGCAGCGCCCAGAGGACTCCAGCTATGGCTTCCAGGAGCCTCTCCTCCTCGGATGAGCTTTATCCTCCAGAAACAGACAGAGACCAGGGGAGCTCATCAAGGCCTCAGTGCCCAGAGTTTTTACTGGGGGCTGGTCACATGACACCTTCCACTTAACACACACTGAAATTCCAAACTTCCAGAAAGACAACAGGTGTCCAGACAACTGAAGCACAAAGAGCACCTCTCGCCAATTCTGGGAACAACGGGAAGTCTCCCAAAATCCAAGTTCCCAGACATCACTCGGGGGCCCACTGGGGAGGCAGGCCTTTCTAAGGACAGCAGCCCCAGGGTGGCTGTGGTAACACTCTCTGCACAATCATAATGATGACTAGTCTTCCCAGATTATCGATTCAAGATAACCCCAACCAAAGTCCTAGCATGCTTTATGTAGAAAGTGACAAATTGACCCTAGAATCCACGTGGAAATGCAAAGCACACAGAACAGAGAACAAAGCTGGAGGACTAACACTACCTGATCCCAACCTCAGTACCAAGCCAGTAATTAGGACAGTGTGGTGCTGGCACAGGAACCAAGAAATAAATCATCAGAACAGAGTCCAGAAACAGACCCACACACAGAGAGCTGACTTCTGACAGAGATGCATAGGTGATGTAGTGGAGGAAAAAGGCAGTCTTTGGACATCCATACGCAAAAGCAGTAAAGTTGAATCCACACCTCACATCAGAAAGAAAAAGTAACTTACAGTTAATTAGATCACAAATCTAAATGTGAAACCTAAAAGTACCAGGGAAAAAAAACAGGGAGAAACCTTTGCGGCCTGGAGTTTGACAAAGATGCCTCAGATCTGACACCAAAAACACAATCAACAGCAGAAGAAATTAATAAGCTGGGCTTCATAAAAAATTAAAAACTTTTGCTTGTCAGAAGAAATTACTAAAAGAATGAAAAGACAAAGCACAGACAGGGAGAAGATACTGCAAACCATGTATCTGATGACAGGACCTGTATCTAAAATATTAAAAACTCACAACTCAATAAGAACAACTTTTAAAGGGACAGAAAACCTGGATACTTCACCAATGAAGATTATAAGGATGACAAACAAGCACATGAAAAGATGTGACATCATTAGTGAAATGCAAAGTAAGACAACAATGAAATGCCACCACAGACCTATCTGAATGGAAAAAAAATTTTTTTTAAAAGGTCCATACAAAGTATTGATGAGGATGCAAAGCAACTGGAATTCACACACTGCTGGTTGGAATGCAAAATGGTACAGCACTTTGGAAGACAGTGCAACAATTTCTTTAAAAATTAAACATACACTTACCATATGATCCAGCCAGTCCACTGCTAGGTATATACCCAAGAAAAAAGAAAGCACATGTTCATATAAGACCTGTACACGAGAGTTCATTCACAGCAGTTTTATTTGTAACAATCAAAAACTGGAAATGATCCAAATATCCATCAACCCGTTAATAAACAGAAAACTTGTAATATAACCACATAACTCAACAATAAAAAGGAACAAACTGTTGATACACTCTACACTGTGGACAAATTTCAAAACAATTATGCTCAGTGAAAGAAACCAGACAAAACAGTATGTACTGGATGGTTCCAAATTCTGGTAAAATTCCAGTAAATGTGTCAAATTCTAGTAAATGCAAATGAATGGTGACAGAAAGCAGATTAGTGTTTAGGGTAGGCAGGGGGTCACAAAGAGGAAAACTGGGGGATGACCAGCATGTTCACTGTCTTGGTCTGGGCAAAGGTTGTACACAGGCCCAAACTGACTAGAGTTTCACACTTTGATGTACTTATTGCATGCTGATCAGACCTCAGTAAAGCTGCTAAAAGGAAACAGAGCTACTTGAGTGGACAGGGAGTTCAGAGGGGCCTGAGGAGCAAGGGCAGGGGGACAGGCCCTCAGTCTCGGGAAGCCCACCCTCATGGCTGAGTCTCAAGAGCTGTACGTGGGCTGGATGAGACCTGGTGTGGCTTTATCTGCCAGTTATCTGGGACAAGGAAGGGGCCGGCTTCCTGGTTAAGGCCCTCCCGGGTCTCCCTGACCATCTCTGCCGCTCGGGCTCCCTCAGGTGCAAGGATGGGCCCCTTGTCCTCACACGAGGGAACTGCCAGCATCCCAACTCTGCCCCATCACAGCCTAGGGCAGCAGGTGCCACCAGCATCCTTGAAGGTCTCCACACCCCGCGACAGAGCCCCTGGCTGCCTCCGGACAGGCTTCTTCCAGGTCACAGAGCCAGGAGGGAACACTGCTGGAGCCCATCCACCTCTCTGCCTCCTGGACTTGCAGGTAGCTAAGGACACCTCCAAGGGACATGCTCTCAACACATCCTCAGTGCATGGGCCAAGGACCAGGCAACCCTGGGGGGCTGAACCCAAGGGCTCCTGAGGACCTGAGCTGTCCAACCACAGACGGTACACAGAGGCCAGGAGAGGAAGCATGAGGGCTGCTGCAGGGAAGACACACATGTCCCGGTCCCCTTGGAGAGGACAGGACCAAGAAAGGCTGTGCAAGACACTAAAGCATGATAATCTAGAAAATAAGCACCATTTACAACTCCCAAAAGAGAAGAAATAAACATTCCTTTTGAATATATATGATTTACAACAATAAGACAAACAACCCAATTAAAAAATGATAAGGACCCAAATATTTCTCTAAAGCTACACAAATGTCCAACAAGCACATGAAAAGATGCTCAACATCACGAATTGTAAGGAACTCAAGTCAAAACCATAATGAGATATCACTTCACAGTTACTATGATGGCAAAAGTGAAAAAGACAATAGAAAGTCTTGGTGAGGATGTGGAGAAACTGGAAACTTCATGCGCAGCTGATAGGAATGTAAAATGGTGTAGCCATTTTAAAATGTGGTCCAGCAGTTCCTCAAATGATGAAACATGGAGTTACCACACAGCCCAGCAACTCTATTCCTATGTAAATGCCCCAAAGGACTGAAAACCTTCTTGTTCATGTGAAAACTTACCATGATTATTCACAGCAGGACTATTCACAACAAGCCAAAAGGTAGAAAAAACCCAACTGTCCGAAACAACCCAAATGTGCATCACTGGACACATGGATAAACAAAATGTGGTCCAGCCACACAGTGGAATATTACTCAGCCTTAAAAAGAATGAAGTACTGACACAGGCTACAATCTGGATGAATCTTGGAAATATATGCTCAATGAAAGAATTCAGACACAGAAAGCTGTATTATTCCCTCACATGACGTGTCCAGAATAAGCAAAACAGAGGCAGAGAGCAGATCAGTGGTTACCAGGGCTCAGTGTAATGGAACTGGGCGGTGTGGGGTCTGTTTTGGGCTGATGGAAATGTTCTGTAATGAGATGGTGGTGGTCACTGAACAACACTGTGAATGTACTAAAAACCAATACACTGTACACTTTCAAATTGTATACAGACATACATATTCATTTTAGAGAATATATTCTCTAATACTGAAGATAAAAATAGTTCTTTCAAACTTTTAAGTTTGAGGTGCTGTCATTTGAATCCTGGGCAATTTAAAATACATTTAATGACCCATCTACCCACTAACTGTAACTGATGTGTTGTGGTGAGTTAAAACAAGAGGCAGGGAGAAAAAAGCAGGAAATTACACATAGAAAAATGTCAGTTGAGGATAACACTGGGTAGATACAGAAAGCATGAAGTGAGACTTGCAGAGTTTCATCAGAAAAAATTAGAAGAAACACAGGAGATGCTTAATAAAATGTACAGATCGCTGATCTGATATCAGATGAATCAAGCATTTCTTATACTTCATTATGGATTCCTATGTCAAAGATTTTTTGATGAATAATTTTTAAAATAAGCTAATAAAGAAGAGTGGTCTGGACTCCCTCCAAGAAAAACTGATCTAGACCAGGCACAGGGGCGGGCTGGCACCCTACTCCTGAAACAGAGCCACTCAGGTGACACCTTCCTCCTGGGCCACTGGGTCCCACTCTGTGCATGAGTGGATGGTGCTCAGAGAACAGGGACGCAGGCAGAACGCCACCAGGAGGATGCCCACGAGAGCTGAGGTGTTAACAGAAATCACCTCCCCTCCTCACTTCCCTGGCAAGCCCCCAGCTCAAGCGGGATGTGCTTTCTCCCAGGATATGGTTTCCAGTCAGTGGCCCCAAAAGGCAAGTCTGGATGGCAAGGCACTCAGAGCTGAAAGAAGGTCCCAGGCCTCGGTGCCAGTCAATCAGCACGTGGCCTCCAATCCACCCAGCTCACCTGCCCCTGAGCTGCCGCTAAAGATGCCTGGTGGTGACCAGCACATCCCTGAAGCTTCCCAATTACATAAACATGGAGAAATCCCCAACTGGCCGGCAGGAGGTCTGAGGCTCCCTGGATCCACAAAGCCATTCCTGCCCTGCTCAGTCCAATCACTTCCCAGTTAAGAAGCCATTTGCTATCTGAAGGATCTGCACCAGGAGCTTGCGTCCTAGTGGCAAGAAGGACTTGATTTCCTATCATATTGTATTTTTATACTCCAAACAACTATGTAAGAGATTTGGTCTCAAAGGGTATAGACAGGCCACCAATGATGCCAGAGCGAGCAGCGGCCTGGAGAGACGGTGGCCGCCCTTCCTGCCCTGAATCAGAGCGATTCCAGTAGCGGCTCCAGCTACCCGGCCAAATGGGGATGCTGCGCTCGGCCTGCCGCTTTCCTTGCCAGAGAAAACCAGGACCAGTGAATGAGCGGGCACCCCGGGTCAGCGACGGTGACCTGCCCCAAGCCCGGGGTCCACTGAGGACGGGCGCGGCTGGCCTGGGCCCCGGTGCCCCCAGGAACGGTCCGGAGAGCTCCCCTACGTGGGCTCTGCTGCAGGGAAGCGCAGCTCCGCGGAGCCGACCTTTAAAAATCGCAACCCCCTGGCCAGTCTCAGTGGACAGCTTCAGGCTCTCAGATCGTGAGGTCACATCGCAAAGAGAAGGGAGATGTCTGGGGTCAGCGTGGGCCGGACTTCTGACCCAGGCGCCTGGCCGGGCCGGTGGCAGGGTGGATGCGGAGGCCTGGTTGCTGCCGCCCGGCCGGCTGTGGGTTAGACCCACAAGCCTCCCGCCTCCGGGAGGGGAGGGGGTCGGCCGCCCCCGGCAGCAGCCGCCCCCTATCCTCGCGCCCGCCCCGCCCATCAGGCCAAGACCCAGTTAACTGCGGACGCCTGGCTCCGTGCAAGGGACCCTCGATCCAGGCCGCGTGTCCCGTGCGCCCCCGTGTGGCCGGCCCGCCCTGCCGCTCCCGGGAACGCGCGCGCGAGTGACCGCGGACACAGTGGCACGAGCCCAAGGGCCAGGAGCCCCAGCAGCGAGGACGAGGTGGATCCCCACGCGCCTGAGGCTGTTGTCAAAATCAACAGAGCGAGCACCTACTGATCAGAGTGTCAGACCACCCCCCACCCCCCGCCAGAAGCTTAACAGGGGGACAAAGGCGAGTCAAGGTCAGCTCGTGGCACCCTTAGGCCAGGTCACTAAACACAGAGACAAGCAAACAAGTCCCCAAGCACAGTGGGGTCGGTACTGGAGTTGCTACAGTATTTTACCTAAAATAGCCAGTTTTCAACAAAGTATGGTAAGTGGCCCATACAGAGAAGAAAAAAAAAACAAATTACTTTTTAAGAGACAGAAGAAGCATTAGACTTGGCAGAAAAGACTTCAAAGCAGTCAGTACAAGTTTGATTTTTAAAAAAATTAAAGGAAACTGCACATAAAGAATAGAAGGAAAGGCTTCCCTGGTGGTTCAGTGGATAAAAACTGGCCTGCCAATGCACAGGACACAGATTCCATCCCTGATCAGGGAAGATCCCACATGCTGCTGGGCAACTAAGCCCGTGTACCACAACTACTGAGTCTGCGCTTCAAAACTAGACAAGCCACCGCAGTGTGAAGCCCGCACACAGCAACGAAGAACCGGTGCAGCCACAAATAGATAAATGTTTTGTAAAGCAGAATTTAAGGAAGTATACTGACAATGTCTCATCAAATAAAGCATATCAATAAAGAGGCAGAAAATACTAAAAAGAACCAAATGAAAATTCTGGAATTGCAAAGTCCAGAAACTGAGGTCAAAAGACACACTCTCAGTGCACAACAGCAGAGCTGAGATGGCAGAAGAATCAGCAAACTTGAGGGCAGATCAATAAAGATCATGCAATCAGAATGAGAAAACAGAATTCCGAAAACTGGACAAGGCCTCAGAGACACATGGGACAGCAGTCAGTGCCCAAGTATGTGCCGTGTACATGGGAGGAGAGGAGGGGAGAAAGGAGAGGAAGACAGCCAAAGACATGATGACTGAAAACTCCCAGATATGATGAAAATATCAGTCTACACACCCAAGCAGCTTAACAAATTCCAAAAAAGAAATGCAAAGGGATCCACACCCTCACATATCATAGTCAACCTGCTGAATGCCAAAGGAGAAACTCTTGAAATCAGCAAGAGAAGGACTTCCTTGGCAGTCCAGTGGTATGTAGTCCAGTAGGACTCCACACTCTCACTGCTGAGGGCTCAGGTTCAATCCCTGATCAGGGAACCAAGATCTCCTACGTCATATGGCATGGCTGAAAGAGAAATTAGCAAGAGAAAATGAAAAACACATTTGAAATGCAGCAAAAAAAAAAAAAAAACAAACCCTGTCAACCAAAATTCTTATATTCAGCAAAACTTTTTTTTTTTTTTTGCTGGCCATACAGCTTGTGGGATCTTAGTTCCTTGATTAAGGACTGAACTCAGGCTCCAGGCTCTAGGCAGTGAGAGCAGAGTCCTAACCACTGGACTACCAGGGAATTCCTGCAAAACTTTTTTTTTTTTTTAAACATAAAAAGGGTTTTATTTTCAGGGAGCAGGACTCTAGTCAACATTTTTTAAAACAAGGGCAAAACAAAGACATTTCCAGATTAAAAAAAGATCTGGGAGAATTTCTTGTTAGCAGACCCATCTTATAGGGAATACTAAAAATAAATTATTCTTTCTGAAAGAAAGAGACCTTGCACAGTAATTATAATCCACTTGAGAATAACAAAAAGTGTAGGTATTGGTGATCATGTAGGTAAAAGGCAGTAAAAGTGCATATTTCTTCTCTTTTTCTCTTTTAACTGATTAAAAAATCAAGTTAGTATAAATTTAAAGTAGATTTTGGTAAGATGCATATCATAAGCTTTGGTGTTTGAGTCAAATGCCAAGCAAATAACATAATATAACGTGATACAATGTAGTATACTATCATATATACATATGTATGTGTGTATATAGATACATATATAAGGCTAAGAAGTCTCTTGAGAGTCCCTTGGACTGCAAGGAGATCCAAGCAGTCTACCCTAAAGGAAATCAATCCTGGGTGTTCACTGGAAGGACTGATGCTGAAACTGAAACTACAATACTTTGGCCACCTCATGTGAAGAGTTGACTCATTGGAAAAGACCCTGATACTGGGAGGGATTGGGGGCAGGAGGAGAAGGGGGACGACAGAGGATGAGATGGCTGGATGGTATCGCCAACTCGATGGACATGAGTTTGAGTAGACTCCGGGAGTTGGTGATGGACAGGGAGGCCTGGTTTGCTGCGATTCATGGGGTCGCAAAGAGTCGGACACGACTGAGCGACTGAACTGAACTGAAAGGAATTAAAATATTACACTAAAAGTGTTCGTTTAATACAAAGAAGGTAATAAAGCAGGAACAAGTGGAGGTT
The DNA here is from genome assembly GCF_023699985.2 of Odocoileus virginianus. NCBI lineage: Eukaryota > Metazoa > Chordata > Mammalia > Artiodactyla > Cervidae > Odocoileus > Odocoileus virginianus. The sequence continues at coordinate 55,541,245 of NC_069695.1, forward strand.
AGGGTAGATGGGAGGACAAAAAGCAGAAAGTGAAATGGTGAGTGTAAATCCAAACATAGTAACATGAAATGTGAGTGAAGTAAACAATCTAATCAAAGGCCAGAAGTGCCAGAATGAATTTTTTTAAAGATCCACTATATGCTTTCTACAGGAGACATACTTTAGATTCAAAGATATAAAAAATAAGCCAAAAGCGCAGTGGAGAAAGATATGCCATATAAACAGCAATCACAGGAAATCTACAGTGGCTACACTACTATCAGAAAAAAACAGACTTTAAAACAAAACGATCACTAGAAATAAAGGAAAATTTTATAATGATACAAGGGCCAATCTATCAGTAAGATAAAACTATAAACATACACAACTAACAACAGTGCCCCAAAATATAAAAAGCAGAAAGTGACAGAAGTGAAAAGAGAAACAAATAGGGTAGTTGGAGATTTCAATACACACTTTTAGTAACTGACGTAACAACTAGACAGAGGAATAAGGAAAGAGGAGAGCTGCCAACACTACAAAACCTAACCAGATGCCCCCTACCCCACCTGACAAGCAGAATATACATTATTCACAAGTCACATGGAATGTTCTCCAGGAGAAACCATTGGCCAAGCCATCAAACAAGCCTCAATTTAAAATGACTGGAATGATACAAAATATTTTCTCCAACTACAATGGAATTAAATTAGAAATCAATGCATGTATGCTATGCATGCAGACTAAGTCATTTCAGTGGTATCCAGCTGTTTGCGACTCTATGAACTATAGCCCGCCAGGCTCCTCTGTCCATGGGATTCTCCAGGCAAGAATACTGGAGTGGGTTGCCACGCTCTTCTCCAGGGGATCTTCCCGACCCAGCGACCAAACTGGCATCTCTTAGGTCTCTTTCACTGGCAGGTGTATTCTTTAACACTAGTGCCACCTGGGAAATCCCTAGAAATCAATAACTGAAGGAAATTTGGGGGATTCATGAATATGTGGAAATTAAACAACACACTCATAAGTAATAAATGAGTCAAAGAAGAAATCCTGAAGGAAATTTAAAAATATTTTAAGGCCAACGAAAACATACCAAAACTTACAGGATGCAGTGAATGCATTACTTACAAAGAAATTATGGCTATAAAAGTTATATTAAAAAAGAAGATCAACTATATGTCAATAAAAAAAGAAGGAATATCTCAAATCTATAAATTAAACTTGTAGCTTAACAAACTAAAAAAAAAAATAAATAAAAGAAACTAAACCCAAAACAAGCAGAAGGAAAGAGATAATAAACACTAAAGTGGAAATAAAGTGGAATAAATAAATAAATAAAGTGGAAATTTCTAGGGACTAGAAAAACAATAGAGAAATATTAACAAAACCAAAAGTTGGCTCTTTGAAAAAAATCAATTAAATGCACAAACCTTTAGCTGCAAGAAACAAAACAAGATGGAGAGAGAGGAGACTCAAATTACTAATGTCAAGAATTAAAGAGAGATCCTTACCACTGAAATCAAAAAGATTATAAAAACAATATATGCCAACAAATAACAGATTAATTGGACAAATTCTAAGAAAGAATTTCTCTTGAAACTAACTCAGGAAGAAATAGAAAGTAAGAACAGATTTACAAGTAAAAGACTGAATTAGTTCTTTTAAACTTTCCACAAAAAGCACAAGCCTAGATTGGTTTCACTGTCTGATTCTACCAAACACTCAAAAGAACTGATAAACCTGCAACAAGTGCTGAACAAGCCCCTGGATCTGACGCACTGTACAGTGAGTGCAGTGAGTGCAGTCGTAACCATCAGACTTGCCAAGAGACTAAAAGTGATCATCCAACCATCAAACTTGCCAAGTGACTAAAAGTGATCATCCAGCCATCAGACTTGCCAGAAGACTAAAAGTGATCATCCAACCATCAGACTAGCCAGGAGATGAAAAGTGATTGTTACAACCATCAAACTTGCTAGGAGACTAAAAGTGATCATCCAGCCATTGAAAAAAAAATGGTAATTACGTAATGTGATAGAGGTACTCATTACCACTACTTGGCTATCATATCACAGTATATAAATGTGTCAACACGTACCTTTAATTTACATGTCAAATATATTTCAATTAAAACATTTTTAATTAATAAAGAATTAATAGCAATTCTTCACAAATTCTTTTAAAAAATAGAAGAGGAAGGAACACTTCCCATTTCCAACTTATTTCATAAGACCAGTTCTGTCGTGATACTAAAATCAGTTATATGACAAAGGGAAAAAAAAAAAAAGGAACCTAAGCAACCTAACACTAGCAAACAAAATCTAGTAACTTATAAAAAGGATTATACATCATGATAAGATGAGATTCATCCCAAGAATGCAAGGTTGGTTCAACATACAAAACTCCATCAACATAATGTACTATAATTAGTAGAATAAATGACAAAAACCACATGATCACCTCAACAGACACAAAAAAGCATTTGACAAACTCAAATATCTTTTCATAATGAAAACAAACTGAGAATAGAGGGCACTTGCTTAACCTAATACAGGGCATCTCTGTAAAATCCATAGCCAACACCATACTCAATATCAAGAAGGAAATGTTCTCTCACTATGACCAGGAACCAGACAAGCACATCTACTCTCCCACTTCTGGTCACAGTACTTAGTCAAGAAAAGAAATAAAAAGTTTCCAGATTGGAGAAGAAGGAGTAAAACTCTCTATCTGTGGATGACATAATCTTGCATATAGAAAATCCTCACCTATCCACTAAAAATCTATTAGAATGAATGAGTTCAGCAAAGCTGTAGGACCCAAGATCGATATGTGAAAATCAATTTTATTTATACAAAGTAACAATGAACAATCCAAAGTGAAAATTAAGAAAACAATTCCATTTACCATAGAATCAAAAAGAATAAAATACTTTGGAATAAGCTTAACAAACAATTCCAAAACTTGTGTTCAGATCATATGTCTTTCTTTTTAACTCTCCGCATCCCTCCCCCCTCAACACACACAGAAAATGGGTAGGTTTCTAGTGGTTACTTCATGCTTGAAAGCAGCAGGCTGTGCTGGTTAGCTGGCTGGGTGACGCCCATGCAGGAAGAGGCTGTGGCACCGGTGGGGGAGGAGCAGAGACAGACAGGGCAGAGCAGGACACAGACCCGGTGCTCCGCGGCAGGACATGCAGTGTGTACATACCCAGAAAGGACCGCCTGGGGGGGACTCTGACTTCTCCATCTTTATTATCTGCAGCTACATTTAAAAAGAGAAAGAGAGAGAAAACAGAGAGGAAGAAGAGACAAAAACAGACCGGTTTTAACACTGGTAAGTCCTTGTTGCATTTCTTTAAAAAAAAAGGAACAGAAAGACAAGCTTTTGGTTTCTGTGCATTAGGAAATCCACTTTGTGAACCATTTTTCTCCAAACCTGTCCTCTTTCAAAATAAGTCCCTGGAACAGAGGGAAAAAATGAAACATCACCAAATCTCACTTAATTTCTAAGGTCAGAGGTGCTGACGAGATACAGCAGACCCTACTTCCACTTTCCCCCAGAAACTCATCTGGACATAAGCCCTGGCTGCAAGACAGCTGTCCCAGGGTCCAGACCCTTCAGAACAAAGCTGTTTTCTGAGGGCACTCAACACAACACCCACCGTGAGCAGACAGCTAGTTCAGCATGTGAACCTGCCCGCCCTTGGACGTCACATCAAGTCAGGGAGCAGGGATGGCAGCTGCCCGCAGCCGTGGCCCAGGAAGGACCCAGCGTGAGATTCCACTGCCAGCCACCTTGCCTTCCCACCCGCCCCCACCCCACCTGAGACCTCCCTAGACTGAGGCACCCCTGGACAACAACAGACTGACCAGAGGCCCTGAAGACCACCAGAGCTCCTCCAGGGGGCTTCCACCTGCAGTTGGAGCTGGGGATGGAGGTCAGTTAAAGAGGAGAGTCACCAAGGTCAGAAGCAAAGGCAGGATCAAAGGTCATGGGTCTGCACTAGGCAATGGAAACTACCCCAAACTAGAAATTTTTCAAGTAATCAGCTAAAATCAAATACCAGGCTTTCTGCCTAGACCCAGGGACAGCTGACGCTGCTCGGGGAAGAGCTGGGGTGATGGAGGGGGTGGTTCATAAACCAAGAGGAACCACAGTCTCCTCTCCTCACACCGCCTCCCTTCCAACACCCGCTTCTGGACCTTCTGGGTTCTGAGTCCCGAGTTGGTCAGATTCTCCCAGCTTTTTGCTTCTAACTTTGATTTAGACCAAGTTCACCATTAATGGGCACCTCCGCTAAAGATCAAAGTACCAAAAGAGGGAAGGCAGGGAGGCTACAGGACAGGGTGTTCCACTCAGCCACTTATGGGCTCGGATGCAAAGCTGCCCTTCTCTCTCCCGGCCTGATCCCACTGAGCTGACAAGCAGGGCTTCACACCTGCCCTGCAGAACCACCAGGCATGGCCAGGTGCAGGGCTTGAGGTCAGCAAGACACACACCCTGGTCGGGGCGGCCAGCAGCAAGCTGGGTGGGAAGGTCACATCCTTGTGCACGGTGCCGAGCTACCTGAGGATTTTTGACTGAGACACGCTGGCAATGTTTTGTGATCACGTGGCCCCACAGATCTGTACTGAAGACACACCAGCACCAAGCTTCAGAAACGACTGCAATGCTTCCAGAGCACACTGCCCTCAGAGCCTGCACCCCCCACTAGGAGGAGGGCCTCTGCCCCCTCGACTGTGGGTGGGCCTGAGGTGCAGGTTGGCAGAAGCAATGCTGTGTGATTTCCAAGACCATCTCTTTAAAAAGATGCAGTGTCCACCGGGTTCTTCCCAGACACTGCCGTTGAAATGTGACTTCATGGTGTGAGGAAGCCCAGTTCTCATGAGGAGCCCAGGTGGGAGCGATACAGCAGAGCCCAGGTGAGGTCCAGCCGATGGCCAGCACCACGTAGACACAAGAGTGAAGAGTAAAGAGAGAAGCAGAGAGGGGGAGAGAGGGAGGGAGAGGCAAAGAGAGAGATCGATCCAGAAACAGAGGAAGACACGGGGAGGACAGGCAGAGGCAAGAGACAGTGAGAAAGTAAACGGTCCAAACTGCAGAGTCTGGGTGAAATGTCCTTTCCTGTCCCCAAGTTTTGGGGCCCACCTGTCGAGCAGCCACAGAGACAGGAGCCAGAGACGACAAAGCCGAAGTTTCAGCAGGGCTGAGACAGGACAGTCAGCCCTGTGGCGGCCAGAGGATAGGACGGTGCTTGACAGACAAGAGGCAGATCCACAAATGCCCCAGGCACTCTGGTCCTTATCACGGTTTGAGACTCACTGCTGGGGGCGCCTTGGAGAGACGACGTGGGGGCTACATGTGGGAGGGGGTGGAGGTGGGCAACGCTGCAGTGGAGATGTAGGGGGCCCAGGGCCCACAAGGAGGTGTGTTCACGGTGGTCCAGCAGCACAGGAACAGAAGACCCTAGGTCAGCACTGGGCAGTGGGCTGGACTGAGGCAGGATCGTACCCTGAGGTCCAAGGACACCAAGGAGCCCTTGAAAATGCAGAATAGTCTGTGGATAAGCATCCTCCCGGGAAGGGGGTTGCTCAGCTTTCATTCTCAGGATGGTATGCGACTCTCCCCACCCAACATTTTCTTCCAACTGTACTAAGCTGTAACTACATACCCTAAAAAATTTATGCTTCAAGCGTGTTTAGTACATTCCCAGAGTCCTACCATCACTACTACTGTGGAACTCTAGGGCTTTCATCAGCTCACAAGGAACCCTGTCCTTTTCAGCAGTCAGCCCATCCCCTCTACCTCCCAGACCATTCCACCAGAGTGCTGAGACCTGGGGCAAATCTCAGCTGAATTCACTCAGGTACCCGGCTGGTGACCCACTCACCAGGAGGCACTCGCTGTCCTTGGTGACTGCAAGGCACAGGCATCTGGCAGGAGGGATGTGTGACCCTGAGGACCCCATTAGAACAACTAGCAGCCTCACTATTGGCACGACCTCAAGATGGCACCCGCCAGAAGCAGAGAGGGAAGCAAGCTGAGAATGGCACTCCGCCTCCTGGAAACCTCCCTGTCCCACCCACTGGGGCCCTGAAGAACCCTGATCCAACAGCCGTCCCAGGGACCCGGACTGGGGCCTCCAAGGCCATGTCCAGACCAGGTCCGGGGCAGAAAACTGGACAGCGAGCTCAGAGCATCTTGTCATAGCAAGGTCCATGGTCCAGGGGACCACCGTGCCAGAGTCAAGAGCCAGCAGCAGAGGGTCTGAGGCGGGCAGATGGCCACAGGGGGCAATGGGACTTCTGTCACGTGAATCACGGAATAAAGTAAAACAAACATGCTCACCACTGCAAGGTGCTGGAAACCAATTTTGAAAAGTAAATAAAGAGAAATATGGGAATCACCCCTGAATACTCACTGGAAGGACTGATGCTGAAGCTCCAATACTTTGCCACCTGATGTGAAGAACCAACTTGTTGGAAAAGACCCTGATGCTGGGAAAGACTGAGGGCAGGAGGAGGAGGGGACGACAGAGGATGAGATGGTTGGATGGCATCACCAACTCAATGGACATGAATTTGAGCAAACTCTGGGAGGAAGTGAAGGACAGGGGAGCCTGGTGTGCTGCAGCCCATGGGGTTGCAGAGTCGGACCTGACTTAGTAACTGAACAACAAGCAAGCATTCACCTGCTTCTCCTTTATAAATCAAACTGTGGGAAGGCTGAGTAGCAGTCAAGGGGAAGTACCCCTAGACGAGCAGGACAGCAGAGTGGGGTGCTGGGCAGCCAGGACAGACTGTCGGGTCTGGGCCCTGGGCCCCCATGGCTGCCACCATCCAGAGAGACCAGTTGCCCAGCATGCCTCCTGGAGGAAGAGCACGACAGCCCTGCAGAATCTAAAGGGCGGACCTGGATCGAATTACCTTGCAGAATGTTCTTCACAGGGCAGCCCACATGGCCCTGCTTCAGCAGCCTGAGTCTGTGCAGATCTTGCAGCCCTGACGCTCCAAGTGCTGCTGCCGGTCCGCTGACCCCATGCTGGGCACGGAGTGCACAACGTAGAACAAACAACAGGTGAGTTCCAAGGACAAAGGGGGATTTAGGCAGAACCATAGAATAAAAGGGCTTCCCAGGTGGCACTAGTGGTAAAGAACACACCTGCCAATGCAGGAGATATGAGACTGGGGTTCCATCCCTAGGTCAGGAAGATTCCCTGGAGGAGGGCATGGCAATACACTCCAGTATCCTGGCCTGGAGAATCCCATGGAGAGAGGAGCCTGACAGGTTACCGTCCATGAGGTCACAAAGAGTCAAATGTGACTGAAGGGGCTTAGCATGCACCCCCAAATAGATTAAGAAGACAAACTGCAACAACAAAAAGACACAGACCAATTACAGTGTATGGCCCATAACCGGATCTTGATCTAAGGAAACAAACTGACCAAACACTTAGGAAACACAAGAGACAGTTGGAAACTCATACAGATGGTAGTTTGATAATAAGGAAGAATTGACTTCTTATGGGATGATGATATTGTGTCATGCTTCTTAAAAGTCTTATCTTTTAGAGACACATTACATACCACCTACAAATGGCCTGTACTGAGGATTTGCTTCAGAAACTGCAGGAAGAGGATGTGCACAGGCTCTGGAAAACGGTCAGAGGCTGTCATGGTCCCACACAGAGCGCCATATGCTGCTCTCCCACTTGCTGCTGCTACTGCTGCTGCTAAGTTGCTTCAGTCGTGTCCGACTCTATGTGACCCCATAGACGGCAGCCCACCAGGCTCCCCATCCCTGGGATTCTCCAGGCAAGAACACTGGAGTGGGTTGCCCTTTCCTTCTCCAGTGCATGAAAGTGAAAAGTGAAAGTGAAGTCGCTCAGTCGTGTCTGACTCTTAGCGACCCCACGACCGCAGCCCACCAGGCTCCTCCATCCATGGGATTTTCCAGGCAAGAGTACTGGAGTGGGGTGCCATTGCCTTCTCTGCTCCCACTTCTACATGTTTGAAATTCTCCACAATAAAAAGTGAAAAAGGAAAACACAGCACTGTCAAGACAGACACCACACTCCACTCCTGGTTCACAGTTAAACAGCAGGTGCATATTAGCGTCTCCAGCCAATTTCTCCCTGAAACACGTGGCCTCCGTGAATGCCGCCCCATTCTGGACATCCTGAAAGGGGAACCCACACCCCTAGGTCCTGCCTCCACTGCACACAAGGGCACTGAAAAGCTTCTGTGGAATGAGGTTTTAAAACATTTGATCCTAATTTTGAAAATGATCCCAATCTTGTGATAGGAGACTGAAAAAGAAAAACCTGGGAAAAACACCAAAATGTTCAAAGCAGTCAGTCACCTCTGGGTAGTGGGGTGGAAAGCGTTTGAGTTTTGTGTTGTGTCCAGCTCCCCCAAAATGTCTAGTGAGCAGGTATCACTCATCAGATAACAAATTAGATATTTATTTTTCTAAGTAACCTTCTTTTTTTCCTTAATACCAGTAATGTTTCTTTAATCATAACTTTCAAGTTGAATGGGTGATCTTCAGAACTGAAAACTTTTATAAAAGATGGCTGGAAAACATTTGAGCTTTTTTGCAGGCTGCCTGACCATCCTATAGCTGAAGCTGGGCTCCTCAGACTCTGCTCCTGAGTTATTTTAACGTGCACAGTCAGTTTCCCTGGAAGTCTGCCTCCTGGGGTCGAAGGCACCCTCGCAGCCCTGGCTGACACACTGCGGAAGCGGAAGCTGGCCACCTGCCAGGTGGAGGGGGCCACGGGGTGGGGAAAGCACAGGACAGAGGCCCATGGGCTCCAGAGCGTCCCGACCCAAACCACTTGGCTTTTTCACAGCCCGCTTCTGGCAGATGAGAGGAAATAAACCCACGCACTCATTAAAGGCTTCCCTAGGAGGACGCGGAGACCTAGGTATCTCTTAAACAGCAGACACAAAAATATCACCCTGGATTCGAGTACTGAATTCTCAAACACTTAGCTGGTGTGGGCAAAGGTTAGGAAACAACCCTCCCTGAGGCCGTGCTGGGCCCAGGGATCAGGAGCCACAGCCCTCCACTCCCCCAGAGCCGAGGGCGCCCACTAGCACGCCGGCCGACACTGGCGAGCTGCCATTAAGTGTTAAATTCCGAGTTCGCTGCATGATGCGGGGGCCCCCACGCCTGCTGCACCTGCGTTGTCATGGCCCACACACGGTTTCCAACAAGGTCACTGCTACAGAGCCCAAGGCTCAGGGCACTAAGCCACCAGGGCCCCGATGTCTCCCAGCCTCCCCCACCCAGTGAGGACGAATGCGCTGGCCACCCACACGGCCCGCTCCGCAGCTGGCCGTGAGATCCTGCACCCCTTACAGGCGAGGTTCAAGGGGCACAGATCACAGACGCTCTTGTCTCAGAGGAAACTAAGCTGCAGCTACTCCCTGGTGAGGAATCTGCGATACAGGAGCCCTTCTTCCCGGGCACCCACAGCAGCACGGTCAGCACCACCTCCGGTGAGTGCTCCCAATCACAGCAGGGAGGACGGCGTGATGGGGAGAAGCAGCAGAAACAGGCAGTGCTGATCACCTTTACAGCCTAAGCGACACTCAGTGGTCCAGGCTACTCACTGGAGCTGAAGGCCGACCCATCTTCTACATAGACTCACAGTAAAAACAGAAGCTACACAAGAGGAAATGATTTGCTCAAAGGGAAAGAAAATAACTATCAAGAAAAAAAAAAGAGCAGGGTAGGAGCGCAATCCACAGAAGTCCCTAAATTAAACAAACTCCAGAGAATACCCTTCTCTAAACAGCAACTGAGACTGAACACACACAGCCTCAGATGAAATAAAGCGAGAACTGTCTTAGATTCAGTCATTAGACAAAACAAGTACAACACCAAACCCCCTGCAGAGAGAAGCCCACCAGCCCACTTGGTCAAACACAGAACATCAGCTTGGAATGAACACTGTCAAAGGAAAAGGCAAAACCAGCAGCATCATCTTCTATTTTCTAAGCTGCCAAAAAATGCACGTGGATTGAGCGTGGGATTCACCAACCTGAACTCATCGACCCTGTGTGCCCATTCAAAGCCCACAAAGCATGACGCCAGGTGAATGTTTAACAAGGTACATAACTGATCCCAGTTGACTCAGGAGGAAGACAAAAATGGAGAGGCTGTGTTTAGAGCACAAGCCACACAGAAGGTCAGAGATAAACCCGCCTCTGCAGGGAACGTCTGTCTCCAGCCTGATCAAGCCAGAAACAGACCAGCAGTACCACCTCCTGCCTGATGAGGGTCCAGTGGGACCACGGCCACAGCCAAGGGTACGTTAAGAAGAGTTGATCACTTGCCCAAGTCCCAGCTTCATGGATATGTTGTCGAGTCAGTCACTGGAGAATGCGGCTGCCATGACAGATGCCAGCGCCACTTGGCGAGACAGTGACTGCCCGGAGGCCACTGGACGAAGGCAGCCCAGTCTCTCCCCAGGAGCTCCGGCTGAGTGCCCCTCCTGGAGTTACTGGGCTTTCTCCCCAGAGCTGCCAGTCACCCACCTGAAAAGACCCGGCGTTTCAGGTTCAGCTCGTTGGCCACGCGGACCTCGGTACAGAGCTTCAGCATAAGCAGCATGGTCAGGATCATGACGACACTCTGCCAGAGCAGTGGCGACTCAAAGCGCCTCCCGAACCTGCGGGGGAACACGCCGTGGCATCAGGGAGGCACCGGGCAGAGCCCCGTGTGCTGGTCGGTCAGCGCTGGGGTGGGAGGGCCCAGACCAGTACTGGACAGCCAGACCCCGGGTCTCCACAAACGCCTGGGATCATGTGCAGGAGTGAGACATGCCACACATCCCTCCCCAGGAATTGCTGGGACCCTCCCAAGGCCTCAAACTGACTGTGACTGGGCCTCCTGCACATCGCCCACCCCCGAAAAGCCCAGCCAGACCCATCCATCACCCTCCTGCAGAGATGCTGCTGCCACCAGGTGAGACACCCAGGCTCTAGACCACCTGCCTCCCCAGGAAGATGCATCCCAGAGTCGGGACCAAGAGTAGCCCCGCCCCCTGCCTGCAGAGAGGAGGTCTCCAGGCCAGCACAGTCTGAAGTGTGAGCACAGCAGGGCACCAGGCCCCCACCCCTCACAAGGGAAGAGGCAAAGGCAGCAAGGGTATGGATGTGGGCCTGGCAGACGCCCACTGAAGCCCCATGTCCCCCTCTTCTCCCAGCCCCAGCCCACCCAGCTACAAGACCCCAGGCCTTCCTGCTGACTTTTGTGTTGAGCATTTTACCAACTCAGCCAAAAGTTCCTGAAGGCCAGAGCCACAGTCCAGTGACCAGCACCAGTGGGCCCATTAGAAGACCCCAGTCCCCAAGGGGTGATCACAGCACTGCCCTCCACATACCAGCTGGGGGTCTCAAATGTGGCCAAGAGAACCACGGGGGCTGAGACATTCGATCCAGCCCACTGTAAGCCTGCAAACCCATCACCCCAAGGTGAGGCCTGGTCACGCCCAGGTCCCAGTCCTTACTTAGCTATTCTGGGGCAGAGAGTCCACTAGGAGCAGTTTCCCAAACCTGAGCTGGTACCAACCATCAGAGTCGAGAGGCCCTGGACGGCCCTCCAACTGAACCTGGAAACCAGGCGACAGGCAGACAATGGCCCACCTCCCCGCCCCCACCCCCCACATCCCCTTCAAGGAGGCGGTCACCAAGCACTGCCGCTGCTGGGGCCACATGCATTCTTCCACACAGGCTGGCTCTGGCCACCATGCCACCCCGGCCCTCAGGCTGCGACCCACTGCCTCCGGGCTTCGTCTCTTCTGTAAAGTGTTAGACCCACAAGCACTATGGCTGTTTGAGGATATTTCTAGCCAGTTCCAGGAACTAGCCCCCACCTAGCTGACCCCAGGGGCTGACTGACCCATAGATAATCCAGAAGAGGAGACACAGAAAGGTCTATATTAGACTGGGGGCACTGCAGCAGGTGGGCATCACAATAAACACTTCGGTCTAGTGTTTCACTTCTAGTTAGTTACAAGACTGAAGACATGGGATTTGGGCCATTGTGTAATAAATGCCACTTCCATTTTTTAAATTGTTCAACAGAAACAATGAGTGACTAGAAAAACTGGGGAAAAAATGAAGGTTTGTGCTTTACCTTCTACCACACACCAAAAAATCAAATCTAGGTGAATTCAATATTTACAGTAAAGAAAGAGATATTTACAGTGAAGTATGGGTGGTGGCAGAGGTGAATATTTAACTGCTTTTAGGGTGAAGACAAGCTAAACAAGACACAAAATTTCAAAAAGCTCAACTTCCCACAAAAGATATACAAGCAACAAAACAAAGTTCAACATCATTAGTAATTTTTAAAAGCTCATTAAAATAGACCCTATGTTGTACTCATCAGGTGGGTTAAACTTCTCCTTTTAACCCTTGCAATCTGTGCTGGCATGTTGTCAGAGAGCCCTTTCTCCTCTCCTGCCTTGAGAGTGAGGTGGGCACAGCCTCTCATGCAGATGATGGGAGAGCCCGGCTCAGGGGAGCTGGTCCAAGCACATCCCCCCAGGGTGCAGCACACACCTGTCGCTCCCAGGGAGACACACACTGCAGAAAATGTGCAAAGTTTCACAGAGCTTGAGAAAAGTTTCCACCAGGAACACCTCTGATGCGCCTTCAAAGCCCCAGAGAAAAGCTCAAGTGGAAGAGAAGCTGGTATCTATTTCTTGCCCCCACCAGACTGCCTTCTGCCCAAATAGCAGATTGCCACTACCCCACTGATACAGTGTCCTGGAGTCTTGGATACAATTTTACTACATCTCCAATACAATGTCACCACAGTTCTGGTACAGTGTAACAATCTGATCAGACAGGGATGTGACTGGAGAACTAGCTCCCAGATGAATCAGGCCCTGGGTCAGAGGCCCTGCAGCACCATCCCTGCACTCTGGGCCTCTCCCTCCCTTCTCTGCAAAAATCACTTAGTCCTTCTGGCTTCTAACAACACAAATGCCAAGTCCTGTCCATCAGCACTGTGCATGATCTGCTGAATGCTGGTTCTGCAAAAGGATGGGAAGAATCATAATAATGAAAGCATTAGTCTCGTGACTTTCAGAAACCTGGGGTTTATGTAGCTTGGTCAGCCTCCAACAGGCCTGCAAAGCCACTCACATGCCTCATGCTAGAAATTTCTCAGAGGGTTCCCAGGCAGACGAGAGTTTCTAGGCCTTCCCGGCAAGCTCTCGGGAACTACGCTCGTCCCTTCCTCTATGTCCACCACTGTCCTTACACAGACCCGGCTCCATCCCACCTGGAGCCCCTGGCCTGAGCTCTGTCCCTCCCCACCACCCAGAACCCATGTGTGCATCTGTACAGCACTGCTGCTAAAGCTTTAACCCTACAGCATCCGCCCAGGGTCTGGTTCATGAGAAACCCTCAGAAACCTGTTAAATGAAATGGGCTGCTAACCTATGAAGACTGGAGGGGACTCTGTTAACCTATGAAGCCTGGAGAGGACCCAGGAGTAGGTGCTTTGGAGGCTGCAGAGAAAGGAAGGAAATGGGTCACAGGCATTGCCCTCAGAACAGAGGGACCTTGGGACCAGGTGGGCAGAGACGCACACACTCATTACAAGTTGTAGGCGGAGCCTGGCCTGTCTGCTGGGCTTAACCACATGAACTACGAAGTACTGCCAGGAGTGAAGTATAGAGAAAGCACACTACCAGGTCAGAGTGACGCTGGAGCAGAGACCAGCGCCCCTTGCCAGCCCTTCCTTCTTCCCTAGGATCTCACAGGCTTCTGGGATCCTGGCTGAAGGCAATCCTGTGGGTTCACAGGGCAGCCACTGAAACCCTGAAGTGACCCCAGCCAGTTGAGGCAGCTCAATCCTCCTCTGTTTGAAGAAGACCTGCTGCCGCCTAAAGGAAGTGCGGCTCCCAAGCTGGGGGACCTTGGCTGGGCTGAGCCTGGGCTGGAGCTCCAGCGTGACAGCAATCTGGGGCCTGCTTCTGTGCCCCTCAGACCCAGCAGCAGGCAGCCGAGAGAGGGAAGGGGGGCGTCTTGCTGCAGTGAGAGTGCTAACCTCAGCCAAGCAGAAAGGAAGAGTCTTCAAAATGCAGTTTTTCAACAAGTTAAAAGATAAGTGACCTCTGACCCCTCCTTTAGAAGTAGACTGGCCCAAAGGCAGGGCTCACAGTCTGACAAATTCTCCTGGAAGAAGGGGTCACTCACCAGCTCACATTTTAAAACACCACACTGAGCAAAAAAACACAGTGAGAGTGCCCAAGGGCTGCCTGGGGCCAGGTGGTCAGAAGGTGAAGGAGCTGAGAATTTCTGGACCCCGGGACTCACACCCTGATGACTGTGGAGGGGACATCAGCCAAAACTCATCAAAATGCACACGTGTGATTGCACTTTTCTTTAATGTAAATCCTACCTCAGTAAGGCTGGCTTAAAATTAATTAGAAAGAAAGCTCGATTTCTCCAACAGTGACCCAAAAGTCAATAGGAGCCAGAAGCAGCACTCAGAAGCCAGCAGCTTGGTACTAGCTGCCCTTACTGTCTGCGCTGACAGAGGGCCTGGGACCCCGTGAAGGAAGGACAGTCCCAGGTTTTACTGAAATCAGGAGGCTTCGAGACCTCTTCTCATTTCCACTGAAAATGCACCTTCCCAGTTAGATCTGGCTTCAACAGCTGTTAAAATAACATCCCGCTCCTTACCAGAATGCAAATGCCAGTAAGAGGAAGCTGACTGGGAGGAGCAAGAAAAGACAATCCATTAAGTACTAGCCAGAAAATTGACTTACTATTAAAAAACAACAACATAAAATCCCACACACAACAGAGAAGGCAGGAAAGGCAGCCCTTCAAGGCAGACGCCCAGAACACTGCTTCCTTTCCGGCTCAGACGCGCCTCCTGACAGCTTTCACTGGCCAGTGCTTTGTCCTTCCTGCTGACCGCCTTCGGTCACTGGTATTCATGAACTCCCTTCCTTTTCTCTCCACTGCCCCCCAAATGGCACGCAAATGCCTGAGGGCAGGGACCCTGTCCTAGAGGCAGCCCCACAGAGAAGGCCCTGGGTATCTTGTGAAGGTAGGAGCCATACGAAATGAAGACGCAGATCTGAGACTGTGTGAATTCTCCACTCCATTCCCACCATTTTCCCTGGGAAATAGTCTCATCGTTTCACAGCTCCTTCTCAGGAAGTACAGACACTTCCACCCACTGGCCTCACACAGACAAGAGAAGGCCATCGGCGCGGGGCACCCCACCTACCAGAAGAGTATCCGTAAGATGTTGGCCACCAGGAGCACCAGACACACGTAGGTGGAGAAGCCCTCGGCGTTCTGAGTCCGCCGGATGTCCCGGTACTGCGGGATGTATGGCACCACGCCTCCGAAGACCATGGCCCCGGCTGCGCCCCAGGAAACCAGCTGGTGCAGCGGGACCAGAAGCCAACCCAAGCCTTCCGCTTCCATCCCGCTCGCCCGGCGGCCCGGCGGATGACTGACGTCCACCCGGCCCGCTCGCCCTCCGCGCTCCCGGCGCGCGCTGTCACCCCCACGTGCCGCCGCCGCCCGGGACCATCCTCCGCAGCGGGCCTGGAGAGAGGAAAAGAAGTAAGGACTCTGCCGGGCCGCCTAGCCCGGGGGAGCCGCGCCCCGCGCATGGCCCGAGGCCCAGGCGCGCCCAGGGTGCACCGCCGGCTCGCGCGCGGGGCACGACCCCTCCTGGGGCGCGCACCCGGGGCTCCGCGGGAGAACCGAGGCGCGGGCCGCCAGCCCGGGGCCGGCAGGGGGATTTGCCGTCGGGGTGGGGGCTCGGTTCCCGGGGTGGGGCGTCGCACAGCCTGGGGATCAGAGAGCCAGGAGAGGGAGGTCCGGCCCAGGTGGACGCGCCGCCGGGGCAGCCCCGCACCCCAGCCGCAGGCCAGGCAGACTTGGCGCGGCCCCCGCGTCCACGTGCTCCGCGTACCCCTTCCGGCTCACCCCTGAGGCCCGATTCCGGCAGTCTGTCCGCTGTCAGTCCGTCGGTCCGCACACCGGGCCCCGCCTCTGAGTGACGTCACAATACGTAGCCCCGCCCACACCAGGCGGCGGGAACGTTTCCGCGGGGTCCTAGTGCGCGCCAGCGAGCGGGCAAGGTGGGGCGGGACCCGGGCGAAGTCTGGGGTCGGCCAGGTTAGGAAACAGTTGCCTGGCAAAGCCACTTCTGGGCCACCGGCTCACGTGGCCCGGCTCCGCCTGTTCTGCAGCGGGTGGCCGCGTAGACCGGGTCCTGCCGCCGCCCCAAGGGTCAGCGCGAGGCCTGGGGGAGAAATCAAAGTCCGTTTTGAGCAGGCAAAAGAAAGAATCTTTCAAAAATCTATCTTGTTTCAAGTTCTAAACAAACTGGCAGTAGGATATTGATCTTGGTCCAAGTTTGAGAAAATGCAGACCCTTTCTACCTGTGGGAGGCTTAAGCCACTTCCCCCTTTTCTGTTTTCTTAAGTCTTCATTCTGCAGGTTTGACCACTTGTTCACGCAAAGAAACCCCTGGAAGGCATTCCACCACCCCCACCCCCACCCCCAGGGAGCTGACAGATGTTACAGGGCTGAGTCTAGGCAGCCTCCTGGCGTGGCTCTTTCGCACAGCCAGCTCTGAGAACCACTGTTTCAAAATTCACAACGTAGACAGGAAGTCCTCATGATTCAGGTTAATTGCTTCTGGGAAAGGCACTAACTATAAACAGGGCCAGAATTGCATAATAAATAATTAGTGGGTTAAAAAATAGGTGCTTATGTTGCATTAAAAATAGAAGTTAAGGGACTTCCCTGGTGGTCCAGTGGCTAAGACTCTGCAGTCCCAACGCATAAGGCCTGGGTTCAATCCTTGGTCAGAGAACTAGATCCCACATGGCGCAACTAAGACCTGGCACAGCCAAATAAATAAATAAAGGAAATACTTTTAAAAAAATAAGTTAAAATTATGAGATATTGCAACAACCAATAAAAGGAAGCAAAAAAAATTTTCTATGCTCAAAATCTGTGTATCCACCGATATATTTAAAATGGATAACCAACAAGGACCTTCTGTATGGCACATGGAACTCTGCTTGATGTTATGTGGCAGCCTGGATGGGAGGGGAGTTTGGGGGAGAACAGGTATATGTATAAGTGAGTCTCTTCCCTGTTAACCTGAAACTATCACATTGTTAATCGCTATACCTAAGTATAAAATAGGAAGTTTCAAAAAATCTGTATATCCAAATAAGTACCCTAAAAGAACTCTTCTTTTCTTACAGAATTTTTAAGTGAGAATTTCGAACATACACAAGAGTAGAGATTGTAGCACAGTGAACTCCATGTATCCATCACCCAGCATCAATAACTATAAAAGAGCTCTTTTAATGAATATAAAATAAAAAACAGCACGGCGAATTGGCAGCATTTCTCCCTTTTTGGCAATAAAGATGCATCTTAAAGTCAGCAGCATCTTAGATTGAAGGCCTTAGAAATTAAGCCATTCACATGGACTCAGAGGGGCATCTGGGCGCTTCCGCTGGCCTTCATGCTTCAGGGATAGAACTTCCTCTTACATCCAGTACAGTTCGTTCAGTCGCTCAGTCGTGTCTGACTCTTTGTGACCCCATGGACTGCAGCACGCCAAGCTTCCCTGTCCATCACCAACTCCCTGAGCTTCCTCAAACTCGTGTCCATCAAGTGGGTAATGCCATCCAACCATCTCATCCTCTGTCGTCCCCCTCTTCTACCTTCAGTCTTTCCCAGCATCAGGATCTTTTCCAGTGAGTCAGTTCTTTGCCAAAGTCAGTTCATGGCCAAAGTACTGGAGTTTCAGCTTCAACATCAGTCCTTCCAATGAATATTCAGGACTGGTTTCCTTTAGGATTGACTGGCTTGATTTCCTTGCAGTCCAAGGAACTCTCAAGAGTCTTCTCCAACACCACAGTTCAAAAACATCAATTCTTCGGCGCTCAGTTTTCTTTGTGGTCCAGTGCTCACATCCATACATGACTAATGGAAAAACCATAGTTTTGATTCTATGGACCTTTGTCGGCAAAGTAATGTCTCTGCTTTTTAATATGCTGTCTAGGTTGGTCATAACTTTTCTTCCAAAGAGCAAGTGTCTTTTAATTTCATGGCTGCAGTCACCATGGGCAGTCATTTGGGAGCCCAGAAAAATAAAGTCTGTCACTGTTTCCTTTGTTTCCCCATCTATTTGCCATGAAGTGATGGGACCAGATGCCACGATCTTCTTTTATTGAATGTTGAGTTTTAAGCCAGCTTTTTCACTCTCCTCTTTCACTTTCATCAAGAGGATCTTTAGTTTCTCTTTGCTTTCTGCCATAAGGGTGGTGTCATCTGCATATCTGAGGTTATTGATATTTCTCCTGGCAATCTTGATTCCAGCTTGTACTTCATCCAGTCCGGCATTTTGCATGATGTACTCTGCATATAAGTTAAATAGGCAGGGTGACAATATACAGCCTTGATGTAGGCTTAATGTAGAACCATTCCTTTCCCAATTTGGAACCAGTCCATTGTTCCATGTCTGGTTCTAACTGTTGCTTTTTGACCTGCATACAGATTTCTCAGGAGGCAGGGTAAGGTGGTCTGGTATTCCCATCTCTTGAAGACTTTTCCAGTTCGTTGTGATCCACACAGTCAAAGGCTTTAGCGTAATCAATAAAGCAGAAGTAGATGTTTTTCTGAAATTTCTTGCTTTTTCTATGATCCAGAGGATGTTGGCAACTTGATCTCTGGTTCCCTCCCTTTTCTAAATCCAGCTTGAACATCTGGAAGTTCTTGGTTCACATACTGTTGAAACCTGACTTGGAGAATTTTGAGCATTACTTTACTAATGTGTGAGATGACTACAATTGTGTGGTAGTTTGAACATTCTTTGGCATTGCCTTTCTTCGGGATTGGAATGAAAACGGACCTTTTCCAGTCCTGTGGCCACTGCTGAGTTTTCCAAATTTGCTGACATATTGAGTGCAGCACTTTCACAGCATCATCTTTTAGGGTTTGAAATAGCTCAGCTGGAATTCTGTCACCTCCACTAGCTTTGTTCATAGTGATAATTCCTAATGCCCACTGGACTTCACACTTTAGGATGTCTGGCTTTAGGTAAGTGATACACCATCATGGTTATCTGGGTCATTAAGATCTTTTTTTGTATAGTTCTTTTGTGTATTCTTGCCACCTCTTCTTAATATCTTTTGCTCCTGTTAGGTCTTTACCATTTCTGTCCTTTATTGTGTTCATCTTTGCATGAAATATTCCCTTGGAATCTCTAATTTTCTTGAGGAGATCTCTAGTCTTTCTATTCCATTGTTTTCCTCTATTTCTTTGTATTGATCACTTAGGAAGGCTTTCTTATCCCTCCTTGCTATTCTTTGGAACTCTGCATTCAGATAGATATATCTTTCCTTTTCTCCTTTGCCTTTTGCTTGTCTTCTTTTCTCAGCTATTTGTAAGGCCTCCTCAGACAACCATTTTGCCTTTTTGCATTTCTTCTTCTTGGGGATGGTTTTGATCACCACCTCCTGTACAGTGTTATGAACCTCCATCCATAGTTCTTCAGGCACTCTATCAGATCTAATCCCTTGAATCTATTTGTCACTTCCACTGTATAACTGTAAGGGATTTGATTTAGATCATATCTGAATAGTCTAGAGGTTTTCCCTACTTTCTTCAATTTAAGTCTGAATTTAGGAATAAGGAGGTCATGATCTGAGCCACAGTCAGCTCCTGGTCTTGTTTTTGCCGAATGTATAGAGCTTCTCCATCTTTGGCTGCAAAGAATATAATCAATCTGATTTCACTATTGACCAACTGGTGAGGTTCATGTGTAGAGTCATCCCTTGTGTTGTTGGAAGAGGGTGTTTGCTATGACCAGTGAGTTGTCTTGGCAAAACTCTCCTAGCCTTTGCCCTTCTTCATTTTGTACTCCAAGGCCAAACTTGCCTGTTACTCCAGGTATCTCTTGATTTCCTACTTTTGCATTCCAGTCCCCTGTGATAAAAAGGACATCTTTTTTTGGTGTTAGTTCTAGAAGGTCTTTTGTAGGTCTTCATAGAACCGTTCAACTTTAGCTTCTTCAGCCTTAGTGGTTGGGTCTCATCAGTCACACCAATGTTCTCATCTCTCAGAGTTAAAATTCTAGCTTTCTGATTTAAAGTTTTGTTTCATATTTAGCTGCTGTTCTTGTGGTCTGTGTCTTTGATTCCATTGTGTACTTCTTGTGAGTGAAAGTGTTAGTCTCTCAGTCATCCAACTCTTTATGACCCCATGGATTGTAGCCCACCAGGCTCCTCTGTCAATGGGATTGTCCAGGCAAGAATACTGGAGTGGGTAGCCATTCCCTTCTCCAGGGGATCTCCCTAACCCAGGGATCGAACCTAGGTCTCCTGCATCGCAGGTAGATTCTTTACCACTGAGCGATCAGGGAAGCCCTGTGTACTTCTTACCTAGACTCTGTTTTCTTCCCCAGCCTGTCTTTGCACCGGTGAAGCATTGTCTAGTTTCTGCTGCTTCACAGCACACTTGAATACTCTCCTGTTGTTGATTTGCAAGATCAGCTTCATTAGAGAATTTCCCCCCTGAACCAAGTACCTGGGATTTAATATCCTTAGCCAAATGCGTTTTGCTGAGTGATTCTCATTTCCGTATTAGTGAATTTGTGTTCCAGAAAGGCAGAACTAAGAATCTGACCCCTTCTTAGGGCTTCCCCGGTGGCTCAGACAGTCTTAAAATGCGGGAGATCCGGGTTCTATCCCTGGGTCAGGAAGATCCTCTGGAGAAGGGAATGTCAACCCACTCCAGTACTCTCGCCTGGAAAACCCCATGGACTGAGGAGCATGGGAGGCTGCAATCCATGGGGTGGCAAAGAGTTGGATACGACTGAGCGACTTCACTTTCACTTTCACTTTAAGGAGTCTAGGTGCTAGATAGAGAATGTCAGAGCCCATTTCTCCGCTAGAGATTGGGTTCTCGGGGTTATCAGAGAGTTTCTGAGTAGGTTTCCACTGAACCACAGAGATTACAGTTGAAGAAAGAAAGAAACCCCTTAACTATGATGCAATCTCTCCCCTTCCCACTCCACTTCCTGTCTTTATGGATCTGCCAGTCTAGACCTGTCCTGTGAATGGAGTCTAACCACTCATCCTCCCATGACTAGCTTCTCACTGAGCATCATGCTCCCCAGGTTCATCCATGCTGTGTCATGGGTCAGGGCTTTATTCCTTCTTATGCCTGAATTGTACTCCATCCTGAGGCAGGACCACATTTTGTTTATCCATTTGTCTGTTGGTGGACATCTGGCTATTTCCACCTGTTGACTATCATTAATAGTCAATAATGCTGCTATAAACTTTTCTGTACAGGTTTTTGTGTGGATATGTGCTGTCTTTTCCCTCGAGCACATACCTAGAGACAGAACTGAGGTTGTCTGGTAACTTTATGTCAACTTTTTATGGACCTGCCAGACTGGCTGCACCACAGCACCTTCCCACTTGGGTGTGATACTCAGACTCTGCCACTCCTTGCCCACACCTGTCATTTATTCCTTTGACTTGGGCCATCACAGTGGGTGTGAAGTGGCTCCCCTGGTGGTCTTGATTTGCATTCTCCTGACGAAAGAGGATGTTGGGTTTCTTTGCACGAAAGGCTGTGCTTCAGCACACATCCAGCAGCCAGGCGCCCCTGTGTGGTCACTTGGCCAAGACCCCTGGGGTGCTGGGGCGCCCATACAGACACAGCCCTGCCCACAGAGAGGTGCAGATGTGTAAACAAAGCAGGTACTTGCCAAGCACAGGGTCCTGGACCATCACCCATGAAATGCCCCCGAGCCATGATCCAGACAGGCCTGCAGGGCACAGAGGGAGAGAAGGCAGCAGTGATGCCTTCCTTCCAGATCCTCAAAAAATCAGAGCAGAGACTCAAGTGTTGGCCATTCTTTGTTGGTCACAGGACAGGACTAGTCTTTCTTTTCTTTTCTTTTTTTTTTTTTTTTTGGCCACCCTAGGAGGCTTGTGGGATCTTAGTTCCCTGACCAGGGATTGAATCTGGGCCCTTGGCAGTGAGAGCTTGGAGTCCTAATCACTGAACCACCAGGGAATTCCCAGAACAAAACTATTCTTAATCTTAAAGTTGGGGGCAGAAATGGCAGATGTTCAGGGAGAGGAGAGTCTCCTGGGTGGAAGATCACGAAGCCCAGGACCTTAGTGCGAACGTGGGCTGCTGCTGGACTCCATCCCCGCCCCCGCACCCCCCACCCAGCCTCCAGGATGGAAGGGCGAGTGCCAGGGGCTGGGGAGCTGGGGAGGTGTCCCCAGGCGCAGAGCCTGGCTTTGAGACGAGGAGAAGGCTCAGGGAGTGGATGGCGGTCGTGGTCACACAGCAACGCGGTGGTACCTGATACCACCACACCGTGAGCTTAGAAGCAGGTAAAACGGAAATTTCTATGCTGTGCATTCTCTGCCAGGATGATCATTAAAAGATCGTGTTCACTCTGGGCTCTGAAACGATGAAAGTAAAACAAACAGTGGAGCTGGGACAGGCCTGTCCGCCGAGGTCCCGCCCCGCCCAGGCCGCCACCCGCGTGCCTCTCGGGTCTTAATCTGCGCGTCCCGGGCCACCGCCGCCGGGAACCCAGGGCGGCGGAGCGGACCCCGAGGAGCGGCCGACCCGGGACCTGCCGGCGCGCCTGCAACCCGGGCCTGCCGGCCGCAGACATGGACGCACCGGGCCCCGAAGCAGCCGGCGGGCGCGCACTGCGGGACGCGGTGAGTGGGGACCCTCCCGCCCTGAGCGCCCCTCCGGGATGGACGCCTTGCCCCCGAGGCTGGATCCCCTCGCCCCTCACCCAGCCCGCGAAGCGCCACCACCCCCACCCACCCCCAGCTGCTTCCCATTTGCAGAAGGAGCTGCAGTGCCAGAGATGAGATGGCCCAGGGCCGGTAATCTCATTATGAAGATTTGGTTAGGTGTACACAGTTGAATCCACGTTTTTCTGACCAAAAAAAAAAAAAAAAATCTGATTGACCGCCGGGAAGCGCTCCAGACAGAGGGCCTGCTCCACACAGGAAAGCAGAGTCCAGCGGGAGACCCGCCTCGGCTCTAAAGCGGAGATAACACTGTGGGAGGAGGGAGTGTGTCCTGGACCGGGTGAGACTTCCACCTGGAAACTCGGGGCAGCTTGAGTGTGCCCGCCGTCAGTCACAGGGATGGTGTTCCGGTTTGGCTCCCTAACAGGTTTCTGCAAACCCAGTCCCGGCGAACAAGCACCCACGAGTGTAGGGGCGGCGTGCGCCCACGCGGTGTGCTCTGGGGACCCTAGCAAAACTCTTTAAGAATTCTTTGAGAAGCCGAGGTTAGAGATTTTCTCCTATGCTATCTTCTGGACGTCTGACAGTTTGTTGCTTGTATTTAAATGTCTGATGGCTTTGAGTTAATCGTTGTGGATGATGGGTGGTACGGGTCAGGCTTGCTTGCTTAGTTACGGTTGGGCTGTCACTGTTCCAGCTGTTGGTTGAACCTGTTGGTTGATTTTCTTTATCCTTTGCTTGGGAAAGCCTTCTCACCCTGTCAGGAATCAACTAACTGTAAGGTGCACCCTCTGTGAAAAACAGTACTGGAGGTTCCTAGAACAGTAAAAACAGAATTACCATATGATCCAGCAAGCCCACCTGGGGCATGTATTCAGACAAAACTATAATTTAAAAAGATACATGAGCCCCTATCTTCACGGCATTATTCACAAAAGCCAAAACACATAGAAACAATCTAAATATCCATTGACAGATGAATGGATAAATAAGATGTGGTATGTATATGTATGTAATGGAATACTACTCAACCATAAAAAAGAATGAACTAATGCCATTTGCAGCAACATGGATGGGTCTAGAGATGATCATACTAAGTGAAGTAAGTCGGACAGAGAAAGAAAGACATCATATGATATCACTTATATGTAGAATCTAAAATATGACACAGATGAACCTATCTACAAAACAAATAGTCTCATAGACATAGAGAACAGGCTTGTGATTGCCAAGGGTAGAGGGAGGGATGAGGTGCGAGTCTGGGGTTGGTAGATGCAAACTATTACATTTAGAATGGATAAACAAGGTCCTAATATACAGCACAAGGAACTATATTCAATATCCTAGGACAAACCATAATGGAAAATAATATTAAAAAATAATATATGTACATGTATAGCTGACTCACTCAGCTGTATAGCAGAGATTGGCATGACATTGTAAACCAACTGTACTTCAATGTAAAAAAATTAGCATCAAACAAGAAATCAACTAACTGTTTTTAGGGATGGTTCCCCTTCCATGGTTCTTAGAATGCTCTGCATCACAAGTAAATATATATTCATGTGTCCTGTTCAATTTTTCAGGCAGAAAATCTATTTCAGGAACTTCAAGAACATTTTCAAGCTCTGACAGCAACATTAAACCTCAGAAATATCCTTTTCTATTTCATAACAAATATTGCAGTGATTTTGGACTGTTGAACTGTTGTGGACTATCTTGTTGTTTCCTGCTGTTGGTGGATAATTACTGACCCTGAGCTTCCTGGTGTTTTCATCTGTGCTTTTACAAAGCATCCTGATGTATTAATTACCACCTGAAGGTAATACTTCCAGCTTGACCAGCAATGCAGGGTGTTTATGTAAGGCAGGGGTAAAACACAGGACATACATAAAGTACATACTATCCAGTGGGCTTTTCCAGCAGGCTTAACTAAATCTGGATGGTCTGCTCAGTAGCGTTTGTACTCCCTCAAACCGTCTAAACCCTGCACAAGCACTGAGAAGGTCTTCAACCTAGGGATCTTTATAATGACTCTCCTGGCCTTGGTTTGCTTTGTAACTTCAGCAGCTGACTATCTGGTAAGACATGAATTCAATCAAAGTTAGGTAGAGTGTTTGTTTCTGGTTTAAGAAAACCCAGAAAAAGGGACACTTGCCCTAAGACTTCCCCAGGTGAATTCACATCACACAATTAAACTCCTGCCTTAAAATGTGTGTGCATCATTTGCTGAGGGAACCCTTTACTTGCAACTTTTGATCCTGCAGATGGGGCCCAACAGGGAAAAGAAGATTCTTGAACATGATAAAAAGAAACAGTAGGAAATTGTTTTAAACAGAGGTAATTTTCATCATATATACATGCTGATTAGACTTTGGTTAAAACACAATTAAATATACCAGACAAGCTCACAGCCTAGAATTTATGTGCAAAGAAAGGGAGCCAAGTTTTCAGAACTGGGCACACAGTGCGAGGATTAATGGCAGTTCCAAGCCCGCAGGACACGGTTAGTGAGCACTGACCTGAAGCTGTTTGTGCCTTCAACTCCCTCCTTTCATGTGCACCACGGGGCATTTTCATCAGTCTTTGAGGGACCGACCTAGATGCTCGTGTCCCATGTTCTGCTCTCCTTGACCTTGTACTGGAAGAAATGGGGGGTCGCATTGAAGACTTGCAGAAGAACGTGAATGACTTGATGGCCCAAGCCGGGATTGACAGTCCTGCTCAGAAACACAGGTGAGGCCTTATTAGGGCACTAATGTTCACATGTCACATGTCCTCTGCTTTCCTCTTGAACCTTTACCCCGTATTTGTTCACTAGGGGAACTACTGCTTCTGCACTGCATGAAAACCTTTAGGATTTTAAAAATTCACAAATGCTCTTTTCTAAGTAGAACAGAAACACTCTCTCATTGTTCCTTAAAAAGTGCACATTTAAAGGAAAAACCACCATTTAAAAAGTGGATTTTATTAAAGTACTTTTCACCCTCATCGGTCAAATTAGCCTTCAATCAAAACACAAGTCACGATGAGTGAGAGATCGGGAATGATGACTAGTGGCTTCTGTTTGAGACAGTACATTCACGGAACCATTTAAAGAAGACATAGATGCATTAGGCTCTCCCCCTGGTTTACGAGCTCTTCCTGAGGGTGCCACCCCGCCCCCCCCAGAATGCAGGCATTTCTTTTCCGGTGGAATTTTGACTTCTTTTTTTTTTTTTTACTATTTTATCTTTCACTTTCATTTTATTTTTATTGAAGTTTTTTATTGTATTTGATGTACACTATTATATGTACAGGTGTTCATGTAATGTGTACAATGTAGTGACTCACAATTTTTAAAGGTTAAACTCCATTCATAGTTATTATAAAATATTGGCTACATTCCCCAAGCTACAATGTATTTTTGTAGCTTATGTTATATAATAATTTGTACCTCCAAATTACCTAATCCTAACTGCCTCTCCCCTGCTCCCCTCTCCCCAATCATTTGTTCTCTGGATCTGTGAGTCTGTATATTCATTAGTTTGTTATGTTTTTTAGATTTCACACATACAAGTTATAACGTATATTTGTCTTCCTCTGTGTGACTTATTTCACTTAGCATAATGCCCTCCAAGTCTATGCGCGTTGCTGCCAATGGCAGATTTTCGTTCTTTTTCATGACTGAGTAGTACTCCATGGTACATACACACCGCATCTTCTTTATCCAGTCATCCGTTGGACACTTGGGTTGCTTCCCTATCTTGGCAACTATAAATAATGTTGCAGTGAACATTGGGTACATGTATCTTTTCGAATTAGCGTCTTTGTTTTTTCTGCACTTCATCTTGAAGATGTAGATAAATGCTTAGCTTCAGGTCTCAGACTGAATGTGTTGTCTGTGTAACATACCTGGAGACACAAGCCTTATTTTATTGAGATACTCAAGCATGTTTCACTGACATAATATTCTGCTTCTGTGAGCACGCTCTAATTTTAGCTGAACAGGTAGATGCTGTTGTTTTCCTCACTTTCATTTCTCTGTCAGTTGTTATCCTGAGTCAGCTGGCAGATCACCTGTGCTTACCTTGCTGAATCAGAGCGAGTTCACTGTCAATGACTTATTTATAAATTTCTGCATCTGCTGTTCTGGTGGAAAAGATCACTGGAATCTGTCCTGGACACATGAGCTGCAGGTCTGGGGGCGCGCACTCCAGCTGTCTGCAGAATACTTGGCTCTACCCGGGTGGGGGGACTGCCTCAGACAGACCCACCTGCCCTGGAATGCTGTCCTCCCTGCAGGTGCCGAGCACCACGTCCTCAGCGCGCTGCCCTGAGGGGGCTGGCGGCCAGGAACGTGGTCCCTTCCTGTCACCACCCAGACTCCAGCGGGCTGTTTCAAGTTTGGTCAGAACCCATCTTAGGTTAGGCATCAAGTTAAATGGACAAGTAGATATCAAAACCTCACCTTTCTGATGCACATACAGCCATTTTCTAAAGCAGCATGAGAGGTCAGTTGCTGCTGCTGCCGCGAAGTCACTTCAGTCGTGTCCGACTCTGTGCGACCCCATAGACGGCAGCCCACCAGGCTCCTGCATCCATGGGATTTTCCAGGCAAGAGTACTGGAGTGGGTTGCCTTTGCCTTCTCCTGAGAGGTCAGTTAATGCCTTTTAAATTAAAAAAGGTACCTGAATAGGTCTAAATCTGTTTGGCTAGATCTGTGCTTATTGCTTTTGCTGGGCCAGGGGTTCCTAACACAGGGCTCTTGCTGTGGATTTCAGGGGATTTGGTAAACACCCTAAACTTGTGTTCCTGCTGTGAGTAGGGGAGTCCATGAACCCCCAAACTACTGTTCCACATTCTCCTGGCTCCCGCTTGGGTGCAGCATCTGAACACCTGTCCTGCTTCAGGGAAGCAGGCAGGCAGTTGTTCCAGGAGAATGTCTTCATGCTTTTGATGCGAAGCAGCATTCTGCCATTGGAAGAGCAGGCACTGCCTTTATTCGCCTTAAATTGTGCATCTGCACAAGCGTCTGACTCAAATGAGAATCATTTAACATTCAGGTTTTCTATATACTGAATTTTTCCTGTACAAAACTGTTCTAGTAATTACAGGAAAGTAAGGTACATTTTTTGTTGATAGTTTTGGAGTCCAGTTTATTTAACTGCACATTAACTGATATTTAAATCAACCATTACTTCTTTCAATTTTTTTCTTACAGACTTGAAGACAGAACAGTCATTTGAAAATATGAAAAAGTGAAAACTTTACTATAACAGGTCAGTTTTCCTCCAGAATTAAGCTCTATATAGAACTTTCTTAAGAATATCATAAGCAGTTTTCTATAGAAGTTGCTTCTTCAACATCTGCATTCCAGTCACACGATTTGGGGGAAGATTCATGTTCACCGTCCAGTCCAAGCAGACCCTGATGGTATGTTCTCCAAACCAAAGGAAAACCAGAGAAGCAGCTGATGCAGGAGCTCTGGACTGCTTCCTGGGACACCCTCACCTGCCTCGCCCCCACGCAGAGGTCGTGACCAAGGAGGTGCACAAAGATTGCACCCACCTTTATCTTGTCAGTTAGAGATGCTTTCAAGTAATTGTCAATTCACCTATCTCTGAGCCAAAGTAAAAAGAAAGCTATGATCACCTAAAACAAGGTCCATTGTAGGCTCTTATAAAAAAAAAAATTATCCCTGCATATAAAAGAAATCATACTCTAAAGTCAAAAGCACTTCTACAATTCAGAATTACACACTATCGATACTTTTTTCTATGCAATTTTATATAGTTCATCATATTGCTTGTAATCCAATATCCTGTTCTCATATCATAAACACTTTTCCCCATGTGCAAGTTTCATACATACTTTGTATGGTTACTATACTCTATCATGTGGCTGAAACAATTTAACCATCTCCTTAACCATTCCTTGGGGTTGAGGTTATTTCTTACTTTCTGGCTAGTATAAATATGCTTTAATGAGCATTGGCTATCTTCAAATTCTCTGCACATTTCTCTAGGGCCAGAAGTATGACCACAGGCTAAGCACACTGAGCAGATGCATGTAAGAAAGGAAGGGTCATTTTACCAACAGTAATGCAAACCCAAAGTTTAAACCCAAAGTTTTTAAATTGTATCATTTAAATTCAGTGTTCTTGGTGGTTTAAAATCATATTTCCATTTGGTTATATGAAAGATCTCAAAGCATCTTAGCTGTAATCTTAATTTTAGCAGAAACTAGAGAAAATTACTTGAATTAAAGTAAACCAAACAGATTTGCATCTCCATGAATAACACAGAACACAACTTAAAGTCCAGGATTTTTAATAAATTAAGTAAGTAGGAAAGAAAGCTTCTGTTTAGTTATTTAATAAAAACATAGACATTGTCAAAGATTTATTAACTTCTTTGCAAAGAAAGTTCTAACCTGATCCCCTTTTATTGGCTCATTTGGCCGTTTAACATCTCAATTATTCACTCAAACCACAGATATCTACCTTTAAAGAGATTACTTGGTATTTTTTAATATCATATCTGTTTCAGTATTTTCCTAATACTTTTACAAATAATTGCTATTTTCCAGCACCCTGATACATATATTTAGAAGAAATCAGAATGTTTTCACAAGAGGGAAAATAGTAGACAGATTTACATGTACTTAAATACTCTTATTCTAATCTAAATGGGATTAACACAACTTTAGTAGAAAGCAGTTTATTCATTGAATACCTAAGTAAAATGGAGTTACTTCAATATCAAATCCTATACTCTAGGATTGAATCTGTAATTTAAAACTCACTTAACACAAAGTTATGAAACTTATGAAAATATAAAGCTTAATAATAGAGTTGAATCTATAAGGCAGAAGTGCTGAAAGTTTTAAATTCTCACATTTCATTTTCTTTTTTACAATTGCCTGATCTATCATCATAGATTTTTAACTCTCTCCCCAAATCTCCTTTCAGCACTCCCGCCCAAGCTTTTTGGAAGTGAATTCCATCACCTCACACCTCCTTCCCTAGCAGACCCTCTCTGCAGCTGCTAGCTCCCCTCAACCACACCACATTCTCCAGTCCCAGGCCCTCGTCCCACCACAGGGCCTGGTTCCAAGGTTCCTTCTGGACCAGAGTTACACACACACACACACAGACACACACACCAGTTAGCACTTTTTGTATCTGATCTCAGCTTGAACATGATCTCCTGAGAGGTTCTTTCCCTGAATGCCTGTCTGGGTCTGATGTACTTCATGTGGTCTCTGGCTGACTGTCACAGTTGTCATTTCACTTTGTAATCATTTGAGTCTCCTCCACAAGGCAGCAACCGGTTTGATTTTGCTCACCTCAGCTTCTCAGGGCTGACACCAGCCCTGGGACCAACGAGCTACTCAAACATTTTTTTAAATTAATGAATGAATTTTGGGAGTTTCTAAATACTTTGCAATCTTTTCTGTGATGCTTTTTGCCCACGGAGATGTGTGAGAGCTTGATCACTTTTTGACAAGAAAACCAGAGGCCACAGGGAAGACTGGGAACAACAGCATTGACTGTAGACTGGGGTGGTGTGGGGAGGCACCACTGAGCTCCTGAGGGCGCTGAGTGTTCTTTGTAAACCTTTGACAAAAAGTGTAAAAATGCCAAAAAGAATGCTAGCATCAGTTGCATTTAAAAACCACATAAGGAAACTCTTCAAAATGATACCCACTTAAAGCAAGTCTTCCAAAAGGTCCCAGTCTGATCTTCAAGACCTCATATAGTCACAAGAAGTCTGAGGAGGTCTTGAATATACACCCTGCGTTTTAACTAAGCAACCCAAGAAACCACACTTTGAGTGTGGTTTCAGAAACATCAGCAGTGCGGTTTTCTAGGAGAGTTGTAGACAGTAGATGCTTTGATTCAGTCGGTGCCCGCTCCTCATCTTTTACTGGCTCGGCGCAGACAGAACTGGGCAGTCTAGCCTATGGACACTTGGATGCCTACGTAACAGCCTGTTGCAAACAGATGGCTGCTGTTTGTTATACTGTTTCAGATCTTTGTTATGAATGTCTTAAAACTATGTAAATAACATTATACCCCAGTATCCTTCTTTACCTAGTTTTCCATTCAGTGGTTTGAGATTTGCCTGTGTTAATACGTGTAGGTCTAGATCAATGTAACTAACTGCAATATAATAGTCCTTTGACTATTTATCATTTGTTTCCAAATAATGCTGCAATAAATAACTGCAGAGACATCACTTTGCCAACAAAGGTCTGTCTAGTCAAAGCTATGGTCTTTCAGTAGTCATGTATGGATGGGAGAGTTGGGCAATAAAGAAAGCTAAGTGCCAAAGAATTGATGCTTTTGAACTTTGGTGTTGGAGAAGACTCTTGAGAGTCCCTTGGACTATAAAGAGATCAAACCAGTCAATCCTAAAGGAAATCAGTCCTGAATATTCATTGGAAGGACTGATGTTGAAGCTGAAGTTCCAATACTTTAGCCACCTGATGTGGAGAATTGACTCACGGGAAAAGACCCTGATACTGGGAAAGACTGAAGACAGGATGAAAGAAGATGAGATGGTTGGATGGCATCACCAATTCGATGGACATGAGTTTGAGCAAGCTCCGGGAGTTGGTGAT
Source organism: Odocoileus virginianus (assembly GCF_023699985.2). Lineage (NCBI taxonomy): Eukaryota > Metazoa > Chordata > Mammalia > Artiodactyla > Cervidae > Odocoileus > Odocoileus virginianus. The sequence continues at coordinate 55,572,663 of NC_069695.1, forward strand.
GGATAGCGGAGCCTGGCGTGTTGCAGTCCATGGGGTCGCAGAGTCAGACATGACTGAGCGACTGAACTGAACTGAGTGCTGCAGTACTCTCATGTCTCGTGTGTGTGCTTGTCTTTCCAGTTTACTGATTACTTACTCTATTACTGAGTATATTCTGTACCTCCTAGGTTGGTTGCCTCTGTGTCAGCTGCCTTGTCTAATTCCTGGACTTTGCAATAAAACTCATCCTGGGAAGAATGGGAAACAGAAGTCTCTTTGTGCTCAGAGAACTGGGGCTATCATCACCTTTCTCTACTAGTTCAACTTGAAAAAAGGCAACATGAACAGCAATGAGGCAAGGTTTGATAGCCCTACAGATCTAGGTTTCAAATTCATGTCCTTTGCAATTAGTTGTGGTGGTTTAGTCACTAAGTCATGTTTGACTCTTGGGACCCCATGTACTGTAGCCCACCAGGCTCCTCTGTCCATAGAATTTTCCAGGCAAGAATACTGGAGTGGGTGAAAGTGAAAGTTGCTCAGTCATGTCCGACTCTTTGTGACCCAAGAGTCTTCTCCAACACCACAGTTCAAAAGCATCATTTCTTTGGCACTCAGCTTTCTTTATAGTCCAACTCTCACATCCAGAGATGACTACTGGAAAAACCATAGCCTTTACTAGATGGACCTTTGTTGGCAAAGTCCCTATATCTGTTTCTAAAAGCACATACTTGTGTGTGTGTGGCTTTTTAAAAATTTCATTCTTTGTTAAGTACACTCATGTTTCAACAATGAGTCAATCTGATAAGGCAGTGAGCCTTTTCACAGCAGAGGGCCCCCAGGGAATGCTGTGACTGAGTACAGCAGGTGTCAGACAGCAGACGCTACCATCCTCTTCATGCGGGACAGCACTTGCCCAAGGTTCCCAGCAAGCGATGGAGGACGGCTGTGAAGCCAGGTGTAGGCTCCAGGTGTGCTCCCCAGAGAGTTCCTGTGCTCCTCCACGCCAGGTGTCCACTCTTGACTTTGTAGTCTGTGTGCACTGAGATGTGCCCGGGAAGATCCCAACTAACAAATGCCGCTGGGGTAAGCGATTTAGGAGAGGAACTTGAGATTGTGATGAGGAAAGTAGCTACATGGACTGAAGGGTCTGGTTTCCACGTAAAATACACTGTATTAGATTTGATCTTAGGAAGTATAAGAATCAGCTCTTAGTCTTTAAAGGGAAGACTGCAAAAATCATTATTTTATCATACTGTTCTTATAACCAGAATAAAATATAATTTTTCGTTAAGTGTGTATTCTTCCTGAACTTAAGTCTTTGGTTCTGTTGAGAGTTTAGCTGTGTCCCTGACAATTCCTGCACTGGAAGTCCTCACCCAAAGACCTCAGAATGTGTCCTTGTGGAGATGGGGCTGTTGCAGACGTCATGAGTGGAGATGGTCATGCTGAAGCAGGGCAGCCCTCACCCAGTGGGACATCTGAACAGACACCCACACAGGGAGAACACCGCGTAGGATGAAGGCTGGGACTGTGGTGAAGCATCACCAGCCAAGGGACCGTTAAGACGCCAGAAACCACCAGAGCCAGGAGAGGGGTGGGAATAGACTCCCGTCAGGCCCTGGAGGACCAGCCTGACAGCTGGATCCACCTCTAGCCTCTGGAACCATGAGACAGTGAGCCTCACTCAATGATAAAGAGTCAATTCTTGACTGCCAAAACCATTAATCTATACACTAAGTTTCTTAGTAAATAAACAATTTTGACCATCCCCATCACCGTGTATTTTATTTATTTCAGTTAGATATTTACAGATATTTGCTGATACAAAAATACAATGACCAGGCAGACTGAAAGGCGAGGCAATGCCTCCCACACTGCAAAACCCTCCAGCTCCTTGAGCTTTCCCAAACGCTTTCTCAAAGGCTTTAAATAGTTGAAAATACTTCCCCATGACAATGACCCCAGGGCACCATGTGCACCGGGTGGACCGAGCTCAGTATCTGTACTTGGTGGAGTAGTCCTTTGGAGACACGACCAGCCCACGGCCCTTGCGGGCCCCCCGGTACACTGTCTCGATGATGTCGATCATCTCCTGCTTGTCCTCCATGGCCCAGTTGATCTTGTTGTTGTTGCCGGTGCCCAGGTCGATCATGATGTGCTTGTTCCTGTAAGAGGGAAGGGGTCAGTGCTCACAAGAATCCCTCTGAAAAAGAACCGCATGGAAACAAGCCTTACATCCCCACCTCCATTACAGGTTCTTGTCAAACATCAGCACGATCAAGAGGATCCACCATGGTTTAGAAGACTGGAAACCATCTAAATACTGTTAAGAAAGACACTCGCGTTCCTCCTGTGTGCTCTCTAATTCCTTAGGACAAATAAACCTACAGGGCAATCAAGGGTCGAAGGACACAGCCTCAGTTACCTGGAAAGCCAAAGAGTTTTCCAGGGGGTTGTAGTAACTTACCTGAAAAAGCAACGTGAGTTTCTCATGGTGTTCTTGTGAGCACTTAGTGCAGATGTTACCGAAAGTCGTCCTGACTGTGAAGTGAATGATATTTTGCATTCCTCGATTCTCCATAGATGGATCTTTCAAGAAGCTACTTTTTAAAATGAACTTATATGTGCACTTCATAAAATAAAGATAGTAACTCTTGCTGTACCAGCTGCACTGATGGTTATTGATTTAACTTTCTGTTTCTGAGAGGTTATGCGTCTGGCTGCCGGCTGCTGTTTCCTGGCGTGGGCTCCACCTGGGGCTGCAGTGAGGTTTCCTTCCAGTCAGGGCAAGCTTCCAGGAGGCAAACTGGACGTCACTCTCCTGCTGCAAAAACTTGCTTCCAGGAGTCACACTGGCCCAGGAATCCGGGCATCTGGGCCTGGCCCTGCCCTCCCTTCCATACCTGCCACTCCCCACCCCACCTGTGTCACCCAAGACCATGCAGGTCCCCACACATGTGGGCCATTCTGCCCTGTGCCCCTGCTGGGCTCAAGCTGAACTTACTCAGCAGCCTCTACACACTCCCTGCCGCCCGATGACAATCAGTATTTGTGCCTCTGCAAATACCTGCTGCAATACTGTGACTTATAGGAAAAATATATATGTGGTCACTCAAAAGATATACTCTCCTATGTATTTGGTTTTATCCACAGTTCCTGGCTTAATACTGCCAAAACCTTTGGAACTGTCCACAGTAAGAATGATGGGATATTTGGACTCTGGTCCTCAGTTCCTGAAGACACTTCATGACCATGAAGCTGAAATGGGTGCCTTGCTACTCCTAGACACCTCTTCTGTTACAAGGGAGCTCATGTTAACGAAGGCCACTTCTAGATCCTACGTCTGCTTGTGGGTGAGAGGAAGCCGCTCCCACCGGCACGCACACACGCTGTCACCTGTCACTTCTTCCTGGTTTCTGGTGCTGTCTGCTCTGCTGTTGCCATCAGGGGATGTTCTGTGACAGCAGGCACCCTGTCTGATCTGATTCATGTCCCAGCATAGACATAAAACTGAGCAGGACTCTATGTGTATACATATTTGGTGAATAAATTAACTAAAATACTGTTTCTACTTGACTTAGAATTCTGAGTTGCAGGAACAGCAGAAGGCTTTGTCTCCTTTTCCGAGTGCAGCATCAGTTCTAAAATATCAAAATACACACCCAGCCCCAGCACCACTCAACCTCTTCCCCCAACAAGGCATCTCCTGCCCCTCAAGGCTTGTAACACGCAGTGGAAGGCAGGATCCAAGACGGGAGGACTTTGGGAGAATTCTGAGGGGTAGACAGAAAAGACCCAGACTGCCTTCAACAGCCTGTCAGTAGGAACAAGGACTGGGAGGAGGCGGGGATGCGTTACAGAGAGTGGAGGATGTCTGCGACACTCCAAAGTGACGGAAATGGATACCAGCTGAGGACACCTAAGTGTCTAGAAGGTGCTGCCGAGTGTCATGCTGCTTACAATAAAAGGAGAAGAGAGACAAACTAGTGTAAGATCTGTTAACCAGAAAAATTTCTCGGCCTCTCCAGAGTAGAAGGTGCTGAAATCCAGAAACGGCTGCTCAACTCTTGACAAAGAGGCCACACAACCTTCTGCAGAAACCTAGGAAAGACCTAAAGTCAGAGTGTCCAGTCACAGGACAGGCTCTTCCCCGAGGAAACAGCTGTTGGGCAGAGGGCACCCAGAGCCCAGGACAGGAACCCTACTTGCTCAGGCTGAAAGGGAAGAGCATGCAGTGAGAAGAGCTGACAAAACCCCAAAATGCTGTTGGCAGGAAGCAGTTGAAAAATGAACCAGCTGCAAACGCCCTTCATGAAAAGGCAGAAAATAAAAACCTGCATTGGGTCAGGAGGACGACCCAGTGCTGCATCAGAGCCCCTCCTCCCCATCTTCCCTTTTTGTAAGCCAGAAGACTGTTTCTCATGACTGTTCACACTGCGTCCTGGAGGAGGGGCCACAGATAAGGAACAGCCTCCAAAGCTGGCCAGAGAAGCCTCATCCACACCTGATTCTGCAATGGGAGCCGAGGGTGGGGGCCACGGAGGGGGCAGGACATGAATCTCTGCAACCGGGGGTGGGGGTGGGCCTGGCCTGGCACGCTGCAGTGCACAGAACCCTAAAAGAGCCCCTGTCTCCCGCCTGAACCCTCGAAACCGTTCTGCAACGCGACCATGTCCATCATCAGGAACATGATACCGCACAGGGGGGTCTGCAGCGGTCCCCATGGTTACTCATCAGTTGATTTTAAAATAAGGGGATTCTCCTGGATTAAGGGGTTCATCTAATCCAATCACACATGCCCTCTGAAAGCAGAATAGGGTGTTGGAGCAGCTTATGAAAAGAACTTGACTCACTGCTCAGGGTTTCAAAGACAGAGGAGCCTCTAGGAGCAGAGGGGCCCAGCAGAAACAGATCTCAGACCTGTGACCACTGGAAACTGGATCCAACCAGTAGTGCCCCCTGAGCCAAGTAGATTCTTCCCTGACCAACAGCCTAGATGGGAGCCCAGCCTGTGACTCTGGCCTTCGGAGACCCCACGTCAGAACCCTGAGCCTGCCTGGACTCTGACCTACAGACCACCAGGTTTGTTACACAGAACAGAGAGTGAGTACACACCCTGCACACCCCACCCAGATGTCCTTACCCACTAGGGAGCTCTGCTTCTAGAGCTGGCCTAGTGTTTATATTGCTACTTATTAACTTCTGTAGTAACATAAGAAATTCTGACAAGTAAAAACAGTGTCATATGGTAATTTCTATCCAAATTAAACCTCCACAACAGAAATTTTTTTTCCACCGATGCTGTTACTTAACTTTATCACAGAAATACCAAAAACTGTGTTTATATCTGAATCAGATTCCTGTGTCTAATCAGTAGCTACTCCACATTCTCCTTTCATGCAAAGTTTGTAAATCATAGGTGCAAATTCATTCAAGGCGATCAGGGAGATTCTATTACTTGAGCCAATGATTGATTGACTAGGGTCCACAAAAGAATTTTTCAGCTGATAAATGATCTTTTTTATAAGATTTTGTATTTATAAGCAAACTAATGAAGTACAGGTTTCCCTCTTGGATATCACAAAAGGATGCTAAACAGAGTCAGTAATATATTTAAAAACTGAGTTACTGTAAACACATTTTTCATCAACAGATTAAATTTAAAGGTATCTTAAATGTCAATAAGAATGATTTAATTACACTTCACCTAGGTCCCTGGGCAGTTATTCCAAAAGGGTAATTTGTTACTGAGTAAATGGTAAAACTGGAATTGTTACTTTGAAAATTATTTAAAAGATCACATTGATTGCCTGGTGATACAAACTGTATTATGATATGACTGCATTACCACTTCCTTCTAAAGATACCTTGATTGCATTAAATGCCCAGACCATCTATTCAATTTAAATAACAACTTTAAGATAAGTGAACATACCTGAAGAAAAACATGACAGTACACGGATCATATAACTCATACATTTTGTTGAAGTCAGGTACTTCTGTAATATCCACAAGATAAATAACTGCAAAATTTTTAACCTAAAAGTAAAGGAGATGGGGGGGAAAAGAACTGAAATAACAAATCAACTTTTTTTTCTATAAAAGCACATTAAAAAACAAAAACAGAAGAATCTGTATATAACAGGACAATTTTCAAACTAGCTCTGCAGCGGGTTTTCCCAGGAGAGCTGCCAAGTGGGAAATCACTTCACTAGCATCACAGTCCTGAGCAACTGTCCATTAGCATGCTTAACATTTCCCAGATAGCAAGTTATGAGAGTCCTGCAAGAAAAGTCCACGGACACATCATTCACGCTGATCCAGTAAAATGCTACATGAACTTTTACAAACATTTAATTGTATGTAGCAAACAAATGCTTTAAAACATGCCCCTGAAATTCAGCCACACATTCCCCTCTAACTTAGGTCTGGACACTTGCCTAACAACTCAAATCATATTGTAGGTAACAAATGCTCTAATTTCTTCCTTAATTGCAAGTCCATCACAGAACATTTAGAAAACTCAGAAAACCATAAATAAAATTACGTCCAATTCCAACACCCAGAGTTAACTCCTGAGAACATATTTTTACTATATTCTTTCCACTTTTCTGGTCTATATGTTTATGCTGTTCTAATAAAATGTGATCATACAGTGATCATACTACAATATTTTGTATCTCACTTTAATTAGGAGTGTCCTCATTTAAACTGTATACTGTATATTAGAAAACAATCAAAACAAAACTTTATGGCTACTTAACAGTTCATCAAATGGCTATGCCATTATTTTACCATTCTTCTGTTATTTTTATTTTTCATGAACATAAATAAAATTTCATTAATATCAATTATTCACATATTAACATTATTACCCTTAAATTTATATACATATTTCATTATTTCTTAAGGATATACACCTAAAATAGAATCTTTAGAACAAAGGACATGACATTTTAAATGCTCCTTATATTTTCTGTCTTAGTGCCTTTTAGAAAGCTTATACCAACTTAAAATACTGTGGGTTGTGGGGAGGGAGGTGGGAGGGGGGTTCAGGATGGGGAACACATGTGAATCCATGGCTGATTCGTGTCAATGTATGGCAAAAACCACTACAATATTGTAAAGTAATTAGCCTCCAACTAATAAAAATAAATGGAAAAAAAAATACTGTGAGTTGACTTATGTCCTTTTACCCTAACAAGAAAACAAACTGAAGCCCTGACCCCTCGTTCTCAGAAGGCGAAGGTCAAATGAGGTCATACTGGAGTCTGAATCATGATCCAACCCGGCTGGTTGAAACAAGCCAAAGGAGAACACAAACAAGCCAACTGAACCCAGAGGGCTAGGGAAGGCACCTAGAAGTCGGGGAGCACCCCAGGAGGGGAGACACCAGGATGGGGAGAACAGCAGGGACTTTCCCGAGGGAGCATGTTCTGCTGACATCCCAGTCTCGGACTTCTTACCCCCAAGCTGTGAGACAACACATTTCTCTTGTTTTAATCTGCCCAATTTGTGATGCTTTGTTACGGCAGCCCCAGAAACTTCACGGAAAATGCACATTTCTTCTTCCAAACTAACTCTAAAAATCTGACTGTAATTTACCAGTGAAATAGCATGGGATTTGATTTAATACTAAAGTGCAAAAACTGAGGGATTAAATGGTACAAGACTGACAGAATACTGGTAATTGCAACAAGTACAGAGTCCACTATGCTCTGCTCTGTACTTCTGGGAATATTAAAAAATATTGACTATGGACATTAAACCACCACCTTCCACAAAAAGGAGGGAAGGAAGTTTACATTCACAAGCATGCCTTTTGCTGACAGACGTCAGTGCCGAGGTAGGGGAAGAAAAGGAGTCTCTCCGAACCTCTCCCACATCCCCTCTTCCTGGTGAACAGAGAGAACACACCTGCAGAAGGCAGAGAGCGAGCCGAGCCCCATGTGGTCCCATGCACACCGAGATGGAGGACTGCTGAAAGCAGCCACTCGCTCCGCTGTATGACTGCCTCCTGGCAAGAGTTACCCTGCTGGTTTATGAGTTCTGGTGGTTGTAGTTTAGTTGCTAAGTTGTGTCTGACCCTTGCAACCCCATGGACCATAGCCTGCCAGGCTCCTCTGTCCATGGGATTCTCTAGGCAAGAATACTGGAGTGGGTCGCCATTTCCTTCTCCAGGGGATCTTCCTGACCCAGGAAACGAACCTAGGTCTCCTGCCTTTCATAAGTCCTGCCTGCATCTAGTTTTACTAAGCAGAGATATTTTATTTTACTTCTCTCTCACACACACACACACACACACACACACACAAGATACTACAATGTAAAAGTTAGGTATTAACATCACAGTATAACCACACACACACACACACACACACACAGAGCCTCCTAAAGCATAAAATGACAACTCAGTGATGTACAATTTTCACACTGTGAATGTTGGTTTTTATGTGAGACTTTTAAAAAAGGTCTTATTTTCTTTTGCCTCCAATAATGAGCAAGAAAACTGTAGCTCATTCAGAAGTCAAAAAACAACTGACACTACAGGTCTTCATCATCTCTTCCTTCCACATAAATCCCATCATGATAGACGAGAAGCCTCATAAGGTCAGGAACCACATCTGCTGTCTTTTCTGGTGGTCCTCGAGCCAACCAGGACCTGACACACCCGGGGCACCAGTAAATATCACTAGTGGAATGAATAAACTTCAGAAATACACATATATTTCAAAACTCAGAAAATGTTTTATTGTCACTATGGACTTAATTACATAATCCTAGTTCAAACAGACCTGCCTTAAAAGATGGTCTGTTCTTCCTAGAGGAGGTGACCTGACAGGTCCTCTAGCCCTGTAGCACCAGCTGGCCTCTCTCACACAGTGACAATGCAGTTCCACAGTCCTGCATGCCACTCAATGCCACTCACGCATGTCACTAAGGCCGAAGGCTGTCAGTGTTGCCTTCCACCTTTTCTATGAAGCTCCTCCATTAGCTAAGAACCCACCTAAAATTCTGGACAAATGTTCTTGACTGTCAATTGGTACTATGTATTTTTGAAGTATCAACTTTTACATTTTTAGATAGTTCCTTTCAAAGCCATCAAAAAACTTCATGATAACTTCCTTTTCTCAAACTATTATTTGCCCTGATTGGTTACTGCTTCCTATGAGATTTCTCAATTGAGCATAAATTTCTGCAGGTTCAACCTACTGTATGACATGTTTAAGAAAGACCCCCGGAAGTCATTCCTCAATAATTCCATGAATACATTTACCTTAAATACAATCTTATTAGAAGGTCTGACTATGAGATAGTATAACTGAGGTTTTGCATATTTTAAATTCTACTTGTGTGAACTCTTTAAACATAGAAAAATTAAACATCCCATTTATTCTTACACATAATGGGACTTGGTCACAGTGCTGCCAAAGTACACTCCTTCAAAATGGCAAGACAAAATAGTCTTACCTTGAAGCTGTCATAAAATCACCCACTAATCAGAAAACTTTAGTTTTTTTAATATTTATTTTTATTTATTTTGCTGCACCGGGTCTTAGTTGTGGCATGTAGGATCTTTAGTTGTGGCACGTGGGAGCTAGTTCCCTGACCAGGGATTGAACCTGGGCCCCCTGCTTTGGGAGCCTGGAGTCAGGGCCACTGGACCATAGGGAAGTCCTGAAAACTTAATTTTGATAATAATTCTACCAAACTCCAGACATCTGTAAAATCTTTCAACAAATCTCTATGTTTTTAGTACAGCTCAAAACTAATCCAGCATGAGGTGGGGCTGGAGCTGCTGAAGCAGTGAGTCAATAAAACACATTCCAGGAAAATAGTATAATCAAGTCCAGCCTCAATGTTGGAATTTTACTCACTTTAAAACAGCTGGGGTATCCAAACAGGGCTCGTAACAAGATGAGGAACATCTCCCATTATCTGCCATTTCTGCAGAGGGAGATAGACAGTTAAATTGTTCTTTACACTAAAACCTTAAATTTCAAAAATTCCTGTTGAACGTCCCCAAAAAGGGCTTCCAGAATTATAAACTCATATTCTGCCCTTATACTAAGCAGAAAATAAAACATTAACAGTTTTGTAATGCATTTCAAGTTTGCATTTTTAATGACTATACTATTACATAATATTCAAGTTTATTAAAATAGAAATCCAAGTTCTGGATAAAAGTAAAAGAATAACTTAAAGACCAAAGAAAAATACTCCAAGTGAGCCCAATTAAACTGTTCTTACCAACAGGTTCTATTCCAAAAAGAGCACACCTGCTAGTACTACAGCAATTTGGTCTCTGACTTCTACATAGGGATTAAAAAAGAACAATTCTGGTAAAGGTCCCTAAAAACTTACACAAAATCTGTCTCCTAGCTAAGAGTATCTTGCTGAGTTTTGCTCAGATATGAACAGCAAACAACCCTCACGCTTCTGCCATCCTAGCCTTGTGCTGAGGGCGACCGGGTCTGGACATCCCCTGGTGCTTATGCGCCACCTGCAAGGCAGAACCCAGAACACACACCTAAGTTATGTCAGCGTCCACACAGCAGTGATTCGATTACTGGAACAGGGTCTTCATCTGTTATCACTGACTTCTGCAGTCTCTGCCCTTGACCACTGCAGCTCAAGTCATGTGGAAATGACTTCTGGGCACCACCTCACTCCTGACCTCTAACCCCACGGGGAGGACCCAACTGGCAGAACCCTGCTCTCCTGAGTTCCCCAGGCATCTCTTCATGCTCCCTCAAAGCCTTGGTGTCCAAGAGGAAGGGGAGGATAAGGTTATCACCACAGACTCCTGCTCTGACTCAGATCTCGTTGAAGGGATTCAGAATTCCTGGGGGAGCTTCTGAACCTCACCTCAGATCTGCAGAATCTGACTCTCTGAGATGCACTTTCGGTGACAGACACAGAAGGATGGTCCCTAATGTTCACAGTGACACCACCCTACCTCACTCTGCCTGTCCTACCAAAGAGGAGACAGTGAAAGTTACTAATGGCAGGTCAGACTACTTTTCCATTCCTAAATACAAACTATATCCTTACATCTGTTACTCTTTACTCAAAGAAGTTATTTTAATCCAGCCCATATTAGCATATCTTACTCCTGTGAAATAAATGATGGCTTCAATGTTTCCCTTATTTTTATACTCTATTAAAATGAATAACCTTTCAAAATAACATTTAATATTAAAATTTTTTATTAATACCCTAATATTTATGCCTCTTGCCCTATTACTACAATTGCAAAAATCTAAATCAAATTTGGACATGGATTTGGGTGAATTCTGGTAGTTGGTGATGGACAGGGAGGCCTGGCGTGGTATGGTTCTTGGGGTCGCAAAGAGTCGGACACGACTGAGCGACTGAACTGAACTGAAATCAAATTTACCTTAAAATACCTATGAGACAATTATAGAAAGAGACTTAAGCCCTAATTATTCAACAGTGCCCTACAATTGCTCTTTATTGTGAGCAAATCGCCACAGACAACCCCGTGTACTAAATTTAAGGATTAGGAAAACTAGTTCTAACATTACAGTTCTACTTTTCCCCAATGTTTCCTACACTGGAATCGCTCTAAACTATAAATCAAGTCACTTAGAAAGAGCACCCTGGGGAAAAGAAGGGACTCAAATAAAAAGAAGGGAATTTACTATGTTGTTACCATAGATGTTCTGCTCAATATATACAACAAATAAACACGGTACCAAAAAAATGACAAGTTTTTTAAACTAAGCCATTCAAAGTAAGCTCCTACATTCAGCCAAATTCTGCAAACGTGTTTTGCTCTTGGCACTACAGATGTAAATTTTTGAAAACACCCTATCAATGAAAATCCCTATAAATTAACAAGAATCTTTCACTTCTTCAGGGAGAGACATCATGAACCTCTTAAAAATTTGAAAATCTATGGAAAGTTCTGCCAGTAAGGATATAAGCTATTCTGACCAATTTCAGGGAGCCCATTCTCATACCTCAAGGTAAGTCTGTACTTCTGTGAATCCTACTGCTTCTCTTTAACCGGTAAACTGGCTGTACTTTTAATTCTTACCGGCCAAACAACAGCAATCCAACAGGATGCAAACACCAAACCGGATGGCAGGACGCGATGGGAGGTGGGGCTGCTTTACCTTTTCAGCAATGCTGTACAGAACCTCATCCATCTTCATGCAAGTAGGGTCCCAGTCGTGCCCAAACCGAATGACGACCACGCGGTCTTCTTCCGAAAGGATGGCCTGATCCACCTGCCAGCCATTGTGCAGGTGCGGGAGCATGTACGACATCTTGGGCCGACGGGTCTGCGGGTGAGAGGGGGAAATCACCGGCCAGCTCCTCCTACCTCCCCCATGGCACACCAACGGGACCCCGCGCCCCACGGAGCCTCACCACAGAGCCCCCCCACGGGGTGTCACCCTGCGGGGCCCCCACCCCACGGAGCCTCACCACGGGGCCCCCGGCCCACGGGGGCTCATCCTGCGGAGCCCCCACCCCACGGAGCCTCACCACGGAGCCCCCGGCCTACGGGGGCTCACCCCGAGGTGCAGCCGATGCGCCGCCGGCAGGGCCAGGCCCGCGTCCACCAAGTTCCGACCCCGATCCCGCCACAGAACGCCTCTGTGCCCCGGCCAAGAGCCCAAGGCCAGGGGACGCCTGGAATCGCACTTCCGCACATCACTCGCCGCCCCCTCCCCACCGTCTCCAGCCGCGCACGCACCTCTGCCCACACGGGGCCCTCCCGCTCAGCGGTCCTTCCGGGCGCTGAGCGTTCTCACAGGGTGTGAGCGCCGGCGAGTGAGCCCGCACGCCCACAGAGCGTGCGCGCCCCCGCAGAGCGTGCGCGCGCCCGCAGTGCGTGCGCGCCGGCGAGTGCGCGCGCGCGCCCCCGGGCCGGGCAGGGCCGTGGACTCCACACTGAGGGACTGGGGGCTGAAGGTGGCGGCGGCTGCTTCAGACCTACTGCGTCTCCAGTGAGTCGGCGTCCGAGCTTCCGCGATGCGACCGGGACCCGGGAATGAACGAAGAGAATAACCTCTCTGAGGACGGGCTCGTCGCCGTTCACTCCCACACAGAGTCCCCCTAATTAATTATTTTGGAGGCCCTGCTTTCCAGACGCAAGCACGGTTGCTTTACTTGTGAAAAGCGGTTCTTTAACAGAAGAGTACTGGTAAGACGCAAATGCACCCAAATAACTTATTGAAATTAGTGTTTCTAAGCATTTTTTGTTGTAAAATTTAAATAATATAAAAGTTACCATTTTAGCTATATAGTTCAGTGGCATTTAGTATGTTCACATCATTGTGCAACATTAACACTCCAGATACTTATTTTGTTAAAAAGCTTTGTTGGGATATTATTTACATACCATTTGTGGCTCAGCTAGTAAAGAATGCGCCTGCAATGTGGGAGCCCTGAGTTGGGAAAGACCTCCTGGAGAAGGGAAAGGCTACCCAGTCCAGTATGATAGCCCAGAGAATTCCATGGACTACACATGGGTCGCAAAGTGTCGGACACGAAAGAGCGACTTTCACTATGTTATACTACTACCATCAAGTGATGCGCGAATTTTAAATAAGATGGTTTTTCACAGAGTTATGGAACTCTGCGACCCAATTCAGGGCGGGCATGGCAGTTCACTCCAGTATTCTTGCCTGGAGGATCCCCATGGACAGAGGAGCCTGGCGGCTTGCAGTCTATGGGGTCTCAAAGAGTTGAACATTTCTGAGAGACTAAGAGCACACACAGCAGTTAGTCCCACATCCTTCTCATCCCTTTGGCTTTTGGCAACTTTTAATTTATCCTACTGCTACTGCTAAGTCACTTAAGTCATGTCCGACTCTGTGCGACCCCATCCCTGGGATTCGCCAGGCAAGAACACTGAAGTGGGTTGCCATTTCCTTCTCCAGTGCGTACAAGTGAAAAGTGAAAGTGAAATCGCTCAGTCATGTCTGACTCTTTGTGACCCCATGAACTGCAGCCTACCAAGCTCCTCCGTCCATGGGATTTTCCAGGCAAGAGTACTGGAGTGGGTGCCATTGTCTTCTCCGAATCTATCCTAGGGCCTTCCCAAAGAGTCAGAGACAACTGAGTGACTTCACTTTCACTTTTCACTTTCATGCATTGGAGAAGGAAATGGCAACTCACTCCAGTATTCTTGCCTGGAGAATCCCAGGGACAGAGGAACCTGGCGGACTACAGTCTGTGGGGTCACAAGAGTCAGGCGTGATTTAGCGACTACACCACCACCAACTACTAACCTATCCTAGACATTTAGTGTAAATGGAAACATAAATATGTAGTCTTTTGACTTCCTTCTCTTAGCATAATGTTCTCAAGGTTCACCCACATTGTATAAACATAATAGCAGGCATCAGCACAGTTGACCCTTGAACAAACACAGATTTGAACTTACACATGTACTATGTGTACTACATTGTCTGCAGCTGGGTAAATCTGGGGAACTAGGGATATAAGGGACCAACTATATAGTTATGCAAGGATTTTTCACTTCACAGAGGGTCATCACTGCAGGATCAACTGTACTTAGTTCCTTTTTGTTGGTTATTGTTTAGATACACTGCATTTTATCTATCCATCAATTTATTGCCATTAGAGTTGTTTACACTTTTTGGCTGTTATGCGTAATGCTGCTGTGAACACTTTTGTACAAGTTTTTGTATGGATTTAAGTCTCCATTTTTCTTGGTTATATACAGGTGGAGTAGCTGAATCATATTATAATTACATATAATGTTTTGCGAAATTGCCAACTGTTTTCAGACGCAGCTATACCGTTTTACATTTCCAACAGCAACATGATGGTATTGGATTTCTCCATGTCTTTGTCTACTCTTGTTATTTGTTTGTTTTTGTTGCTGTTTTTTTGGAATGATACCCTGCTAGTTGTGATGTTTTATTACATCACAACTTTCCCTAATGGTTAGTGATATAGAGCATCTTTTAATATACTTGTTGGCCATTTGGAGAAATGTCTGTTTATCTCCTTTTGTCACTAAAAATGAATTAATTGTCTTTTTATTATTGAGTTACAGGAGTTCTTTATACATTCTGGATAGAAATCTCTCATCAGATATATGAAAATATTTTGTGGATTAAATTTTCACTTTTTTATTAGTATTGTTTGCAGCATAAAACTTTTAAATTTTGAGGAAATCCAGTGTATCTTTTTTTCACTCTGTTGCTTGTACTTTGAGTGTCATATCTAAGAAACCATTGCCAAACTCAAGAACAGGAATGTTTACTCCTCTTTCTCCAAAAGTTTTACAGTTTTAACTCTTCCTTTTAG
The DNA here is from genome assembly GCF_023699985.2 of Odocoileus virginianus. Classification (NCBI taxonomy): domain Eukaryota; kingdom Metazoa; phylum Chordata; class Mammalia; order Artiodactyla; family Cervidae; genus Odocoileus; species Odocoileus virginianus. The sequence goes on from NC_069695.1 coordinate 55,587,957, forward strand.
GTTTGTGATCATTTTGAATACGTTTTTGTGTATGGTGTTAGGTAGGAGTCCCAAGTCCATTCTTTTGATTTTTTGTTTTGTTTTTGCCATTCCATGTGGCTTGTAGGATCTTAGTTCACCAACCAGGGATTGACAACTCCGTTCTTTTGTATGTGGATATCCAGGCATCACAGAACCATCTATTGGAAAGAGTTCTCTTTTTCACCATCAAGTTGCCTTGACACTCTTGTTGAAAATCAATTGACTTTAAATATAAGGATTTATTTCTGTAGTCTCAAGTCTGTTCCAATGATGTGTATGTCTAGCCTTATGTCGTACCACACTGTCTTGATTAGCATAGCTTTGTGATAAGCTGTGAAATCAGGAAGTGTTAGTCCTTCTGTTCTGTTCCTTGTTAAGATTGGCTTGGCCATTCTGGGTCCCTTGCAGTTCCATATAATCTTTAGGATTAGTTTGTCAATTTCTGCAAACACACACACACAGACACACAGACACACACCCTGGGATTTTGCACGCATGCGCGCGTGCACACACACACACACACACACACACACCCGGATTTTGATAGGAATTTTGTTGAATGTGTACACCAATTTAGGGAATATTGCCATCTGAACAATATTAAGTCTTCCAAACCATGAATATGGGATATCTTTCCATTTGTTTAGGCCTTCTTTAATTTCTATGATTTTTATAGTTACCACTATTCATGTCTTGCACTCTTTATTAATTTTGTTCCTAAATGTTTTATTCCTTTTGATGCTATTTAAATGGAATTGTTATTTTAAATATTTTCAGGTTATTCATAATCAATGTATAGAAATAGATTTTCTCATTTGGTTTTATTTGTTATTCCAGTTTTATTGAGCTGTAACTGACATATAGCATTGTATAAGTTTGAAGTGTATAGCATAATGATTTGACTTGTGTACATCATGAAATGATTATCACAGTAAGATTAGTGAGCATCCATTATCTTATATAGATTAAAAAAAAAAAGAAAGAAAAAATATTTTCCCCTGATTAGACCTCTTAGTATTTACACTCTTAACAACCTTCATATATAATTTATAGCTGTGTTTATTATATTAATCATGTTGTACATCTGTAGTACTTTTTTACCCTTTTTTTAAAATGTAATTTTATTTATTTATTTGGCTGTGCTGGATCTTTGTTGCTGCATAGGCTTTTCTTTAGTTGTGGCAAGCAGGGGCCACTCTAGTTGTGGTGTGTGGGCTTAGCATTGCAGCAGCTTCTCCTGTTGCAGAGCACAGGCTCTAGAGCGTTTGGGCTTCAGTAGTCACAGCTCCAGGACTCCAGAACATAGCTCAGTAGTTGTGGCACATGGGCTTCGTTGTCCCAGGCATGACTGATCTTCCTGGACCAGGGAACGGACTTGTGTCTCCGGCATTGGCAGGTGGATTCTTTACCGCTGAGCCACCAGGGAAGTCCCACTTACTTCAGTTCAGTTCAGTCACTCAGTTTTGTCTGACTCTTTGCAGCCCCATGGACTACAGCATGCCAGGCCTCCTGTCCATCACCAACTCCCAGAGTTTACTGAGGCTCAAATCTGTTGAGTTGGTGATGCCATCCAGCCATCTCATCCTCTGTCCTCCCCTTCTCCTCCAGCCTTCAATCTTTCCCAGCAAAAGGGTCTTTTCCAATGAGTCTGCTCTTCCCATCAAGTGGTCAAAGTATAGGAGCTTCAGCATCAGTCCTTCCAATGAATACTCAGGGTTGGTTTCCTTTAGGATTTGATCTCCTTGCAGTCCAAGGGACTCTCAAGAGTCTCCTCCAACACCACGGTTCAAAAGCATCAATTCTTTGGTGCTCAGCAAAGCTCAGCCCTCTTACTTAAAACAGGAAATTTGTACCTTTTGACCACCTTCTTGTAATTCTCTTTCCCTCAACCCCCCACCTCTAGTAAGCACAAACCTTCTCTTTTTCTATGAACTTTTTGTTTGTTTTTTGAAGCATAATTGGCCTACAACACTATGTTGGTTCCTGGTGCACAACATAGTGATTTGATATTTCTATACATTACAAAATACAGTTGATTTTTGTATAGTGATCTTGTACTCTTCGGGCTTCCCAGGTGGTGTTTGTGGTAAAGTACCTGCCTACCAACGCAGGAGACATAAGAGATGCAGATTTGATCATTGGGTCAGGAAAATCCCCTGGAGGAGGGCATGGCAACCCACTCCAGTATTCTTGTCTGGAGAATCCCATGGACAGAGAAGCTTAGTGGGCTACAGTCCATAGGGTTGCAAAGAGTCAGAGATGTCTGAAGTGATTTAACACTTATACTCTGCAACCTTGATGAATCATTTATTATTTTGAATGGTTTTTTTAGTGGATTCCTTGAGATATTCTGCATATAAGATCATGTCATCTGCAAATAGGCACAGTTTATTTCTTCCCTTCCAATCTAGATGCTTTTTATTTCTTCCTTGTCTAACTGCCCTGGCTAAAACATCCAGTACAGTTTAAATAGAAGTGGCAGGAGCAGACATTTTGTTTTGTTCCTTATCCTAGCGAGTAAGCATTCAGACTTTCACTATTCGATACTATGTTTGCTGTGGGTTTTTCACAGATGCCCTTTATGAGGTTAAGGAAATTCGTTTCTATTCCTACTTTATTGAATGGTTGTTTAATTCTTAATATTTATTTATTTTGGCTGCATTGCATTATTGTTGCCATGCACAGGCTTTCTGTCATTGCGGTGCATAGGCTTCTAGTTGTTATGGCTTCTCTTGTTGTGGAGCATGGACTCTAGGATTCGCAGGCTTCAGTTGCAGGGCCCTGTTGCCCTGTGGCAGGTGGGATCTTCCCAGAATAGGGCTCTAACTGGTGTCCCTTGTATTGCAAGGCAAATTCTTAACCACTGGCCCTGTTTGTTTTAATCACGAAATGCTGTTTGGTTTTGCCAAATGCTTTTTCTGTTGAGATGATCATATGAGTTTTGTACTTTATTCTGTTAATATGGTGTACTACACTGATTTTTGCATGCCAGTCTTACCTGCCTCCTGAGAAATCTGTATGCAGGTTAAGAAGCAACAGTTAGAACTGGACATGAAACAACAGCCTGGTTTCAAATCAGGAAAGGAGTACGTCAAGGCTCCATACTGTCACCCGCTTATTTAACTTATATGCAGAGTACGTCATGCGCAATGCTGGGCTGGATGAACCACAAGCTGGAATCAAGATTGCTGGGAGAAATATCAATACCTCAGATATGCAGATGACACCACCCTTATGGCAGAAGGTAAAGAAGAACTAAAGAGCCTCTTGATAAAAGTGAAGGAAGAGACTGAAAAAGTTGGCTAAAAGCTCAACATTCAGAAAAGTAAGATCATGGCATCTTGTCCCATCACTTCATGGCAAATAGATGGGTAAACAATGAAAACAGTGACTTTATTTTTTTTCGACTCCAATATCATTGCAGATGGTGACTGCAGCCATGAAATTAAAAGACGCTTGCTCCTTGGAAGAAAAGCTATGACAGACCTAGACAGCATATTAAAAAGCAGAGACATTACTTTGCTGACAAAGGTCCAACTAGTCAAAGCTATGGTTTTTCCAGTAGTCATGTATGGATGTGAGAGTTGCACTATAAAGAAAGTTGAGTGCCAAAGAATTGATGCTTTTGAACCCTGGTGTTGGAGAAGACTCTTGAGAGTCCCTTGGACTGCAAGGAGATCCGATCAGTCCTGGGTGTTCATTGGAAGGACTGATGTTGAAGCTGAAACTCCAGTACTTTGGCCATCTGATGTGAAGAACTGACTCATTGGAAAAGACCCTAACACTGGGAAAGATTGAAGGCTGGAGGAGAATGGGACGATAGAGGATGAGAAGGTTGGATGGCATCACTGACTCAATGGACATGAGTTTGAGCAAGCTCCAGGAGTTGGTGATGGACAGGGAGGCCTGGTGTGCTGCAGTCCTTGGGGTCGCAAAGAGTCAGATGCAACTGAGCAACTGAACTAAAACCAACCTTGCATTCCTAGGATAAATCTTATGTAAGTACTAGTTATTAGTCTCTCAGTCATGTCTGACTCTTTGCAACCCCAGGTACCGTAGCCCTCCAGGCTCCTCTGTCTATAGGATTGTTTAACCTATACGCTGAGCTTATCATCAGAAATGCCTGGGCTGGATGAGTTACAAGCTGGAATCAAGATAGGCAGGAGAAACATCAACAACCTCAGATATGCAGATGATACCACTCTAATGGCAGAAAGCAAAGAGCTTCTTGATGAGGGTGAAGGAGGAGAGTGAAAGAGCCGGCTTAAGACTGAAAAAACTAAAAAAGAAGCTAAACTAAGTAGACTAAAAAAGCTGGCTTAGTTAAAACTAAGATCATGGGATCTGGCCCCATTACTGCATGGGAAATAGAGGGGGAAAAGGTGGAGGTAGTGACAGATTTCCTCTTCTTGGGCTCCAAAATCACTGTGGATGGTGACTGCAGCCATGAAAACAGAAGACAATTGCTTCTTGGCAGGAAAGCAATGACAAAGCTAGACAGTATGTTGAAGAGCAGAGACATTACTCTGCTGGCAAAGACCCATATAGTCAGGGCTATGGTCTTCCCATGGTCGCATATGGTTGTGAGACCTGGACTGTAAAGAAAGCAGAACACCAAAGAATTGATGCCTTTGAACTATGGTGCTTGAGAAGATTCCTGAAAGTCCCTTGGACAGCATGGAGATCAAACCAGGCAATCTTAAGGGAGATAAACCCTGAATATTCACTGGAAGGACTGATGCTGAAGCTGAAGCTCTAGTATTTTGGTCACCTGATGTGAACAGAAAACTCATTGGAAAAGTCCTTGATGCTGGGAAAGATTGAGGGCAGAAGAAGAGGGCGTCAGAGAATGAGATTGCTGGACGGCATCACCAATGCAGTGAACATCAACTTGGGAAAACTCTGGGAGATGGTGAGGGACAGGGAGGCCTGGCATCTGCAGTCCATGGGGTCATGAAGAGTCAGACATGACAGGGTGACTGAACAACAACTCAGTCGTGTTCAACTTTTTGTGACCCATGTACTGTAGCCAGCCAGACTCCTCTGTCCATGGGTTTTCCAGGCAAAAATACTGGAATGTGTTGCCATTTCCTTCTCCAGGGGATCTTCCCGACCCAGGGATTGAACCCAGGTCTCCTGCATTGCAGGCAGATTCTTTACCTTTTGAGCCACCAGGGAAGCTAAATCATATTTGGTCTAAGTAGTTTTTCAAAATATGTTGCTGAATTTGGTTTGCTAGTATTTTATTGAAGGTTTTGTGTCTATAACTCACAAAGGATATTGGTCTGTAGTTTTCTTGCAGTTTCTTTGTCTGATTTTGGTATAGGGGCCTCATGGAATGAGTTGAAAAGTCACTAGTCCAGCCAAGAGAAATCAATTATTTGACCAAAGCTCTCCATTTCTCCTTTCATTTCCTCTGAAAGTATCTGATCATTAAGAAGATGGGAATAAATAGGCTAAATCATCTCTGAGTTAATCAGACATCTTGAATTAATTTTATCTTTAGAAACCGAATTCTTCATTTTAAAAATGACTAAACATAAGCATTAAAAAACACAATCTGGAATTCTCAAGTAAGAGCAAGACAGATATTCAGTGGGAGAAGATGTTCCATGTCTCCTAATTGGGAAAGGATACACATGGCCAAACAGAGCCCTCATTCCTGTGGAGCAGCTGGCTTGAGTTGAAGGCAAGTTGACAGAACTAATTGTTACTAATAAAAAATTATTGAAGAGCCTTATTACTCTTCTAGAAGGATTTGCATTTTTAAAAAAAGAAATGTTTTAAATCAAATGTAAGACAATGTTAAAGTGAGACTATCTCTCAAATTTCAGCAGAGGCCCCAAATTGAAGATAAATGTACACTAGACTAATAACAAGAATAAATAACAGCTAAGGTAGGAAACTTCTTAGAACGGTCTGGAACTGAAAGAGGAGAGTAGAGTTTAGTAGAATAGAGTAGAGTGGAGACTGAAAGAGAACGTAGTGTTTTACTATTCTATCTCAAGGTCATAAAAAGGCTCTTGAGAAAGCATTGCCTTGCAAAATGGGTTTATTCAGGAATAGCAAAAACTGTGATTTAAAACAGGCAATCAGTGGCAAAAGAAAGACAAGTCCAGAGAACAAAGGAGAAGAATCTCTTTTATAGAGGAGAAGGGAGAGATGAGGGTGAAAGAGGAGAGTGAAGAAGCTGGCTTAATACTCGGAACATTCAAGAAACTAAGATCATGGCATTCGGTCCCGTCACTTCATGGCAGATAGATGGGGAAACAATGGAAACTATGACAGACTTTATTTCCTTGAGCTCCAAAATCACTGCGGACAGTGACTGCAACCATGAAATTAAAAGACACTTGCTCCTTGGAAGAAAAGCTATGACAAACCTAGGCAACGTTATTAAAAAGCAGAGACATTACTTTGCTGACAAAGGTCTCTGTATTCAAAGATATGTTTTTTCCAGTAGTCATGTATGGATGTGAGTTAAGACCATAAAGAAGGCTGAGCACTGAAGAACTGATGTTTTTGAACCCTGGTGTTGGAGAAGACTCTTGCGAGTCCCTTGGACTGCAAGGAGATCAAATCCTAAAGGAAATCAATTCTAAAGGAAATCAACCCTGAATATTCATTGGAAGGACTGATGCTGAAGCTCCTATACTTTGACCACCTGATGGGAAGAGCAGACTCATTGGAAAAGACCCTTTTGCTGGGAAAGATTGAAGGCTGGAGGAGAAGGGGAAGACAGAGGATGAGATGGCTGGATGGCATCACTGACTCAATGGGCATGAGTTTGAGCAAACCCTGGGAGATGGTGAAGGATGGTGCATCCTGTGGGGTTGCAGAATCAGACAGGACTGAGTGACAACAACAAAGGGGGAGCTGGGCATGGCTTCTTGTAATGGAGTGTCCATTGGAGGGAACCTGGAGTTGGAAGTGTAGTAGCTTCCCATTGGCTGGGTTGCTTCCAGACTGGGAGGAAGGTTTCCTGCCTTGTAGGCAGTTAGGTTGCGCCCTTCTTCCTGCTGGGTCTCCAATCAAGGGAGGGTGGTGCCCAGAACTATCCCTTCTGGCCTCCCAACTCTGAAGTGAGGTTTCCGTGTGTTGATTTTCATACTTCTCACGCTGAGACTGGCCTGCAACCTTCCGCACTGGACAGACCCCACACTCTACCATCTAGACCCTGCTCCTGCAGGAGGCTCCACCAAAGCCGTCCCTCTCGGCGCCATTTGCCCTTCAGGCGGCTTCTCCTTGTGCCAAAAGTTCTGAGCCTCAGGGACCTAATGCTGGAAGTGCGGGCGCAACCTAGTTGGATGGGGCGGGGCTGGCAGAGAAGGCCAGCTGGTTGTGGGCTTTGGGGTGAGGCTGGGGCGGGGAGGGGCGGGGTGGGGAGGGGCTGGGCACTGCGCTCTTTGACCTGAGCCTTCACTGTCCGGGTCTTGGCCGGGAGGTTAGGTTGGCTGGAGCGTCCCTTAAATCTGGAGTCTTTTTAAAAAAGGTAAATGAACCCCTAGAATGTTGTGATTTGGGGGGGAGACTGGATCGAGCTCTGCTGCGTAGACATGACTGACCTTGGACTTCACCTGGGGCAGATGGGCAGCATTAGTATCCTAAGACCGGTCTGGGCCCCCAGGGCACAATCCTGAAGAATTTAATAAGGAAACTCCAGTGTTGTTATTTATACCTCCCTTGTTCCAGAGAAGACCTAAGGTGGCTTCAGAGATTCTCAAGGCCATTTTGGACAGGTATGTACTTTTTTTCCTAAACTCTAGGCAGTGGCAGATTAAGCTTTAAATGAATAAGATTCAGGTACCCACATCAGATTTTACAGTTTATTTCCTACATTAGTTCAATTTTAATTTTTTAATCTTGCCTTTCTTTTCTCTGATATTTAGCAAGCCCTGACAAACCATTTCTTCTTCATTAAGTCAGAAATGGCAAACTCACCCTCAAGGATATATCTTTTGGTATATCTTAATCTTCAGGTCCCTTTATCTAGTCATGCATGAATAGATCATTTGCAGCAAATCCAAAAATCAGCATAAGGATGATTAAAAAAAGCAGAGGGGCTAAACATGGCATCACCTACTCTTCGTTACAGAGTTTTTTTTTTTTCCCCCCAGTCTGTTTTCTGAGCCTCTTTGGGGCAGAATCAGGGATCTGTAGAGGACAGAGAACAAACAATTGTGATTTTATCCCCATGGAAAGGGCAGAGAGCTGCTCCATAGGTGAGATTGTTGTAGCCATGGGTTCCGGGAACCTAGAACTCAGAAGGACAAACTCACTCAGAAGGACAATGCAGATAGTGGAGTGCAGTTTATTACACCGGTGGGCCCAAGGCAGAGTCTCCTCTTAACCAAGGACTCCGACCAATTTTTGTGAAAACCTTTTATACCCTAAGTGTATTTGATCAAACCCACTTCCCCAAATTCCTTGAAACTAGTCTGGACAAGGTAAAGAGAGATACGATCAAAGTTAACCCACGAGTCATGTGTCAGAAGCCTAGATAGTTAAACAGTAGACCTTATAAACATAATGGAATTTATGACTTTGTTCTATTACAGAGATAATTAGCATATTCTTTTAGGCAATGGAGAGTCCAAGTCCAAGTCCTGAGGCTCTTTTATTAGAGGGGATCTGGTTTTCCGTTGGTGTGCCACCGGGCACTAAGTTCAGAGTCCACTGGGAGGGTGACCATGAGTGTAGCCTAATGTTTGCAGCCTGGCCTAAGACGGAGTCCAGCTCTGTCTATTTCCTCCTTCAAGATGAGGATAGACTTTGAAAGGGACTAGAGAAAGGATCAGAGGACAGAGTGGCAGGGAGAGAAGATACAAGTCAGTGGGCACCAGTTTGAAGCAAGTCTTGGCATGTTGGGGTTGTGGGGATGATGGGAGGGTATTGGACTCGTCTCTCAAATACTGCGAGGAAGCTTTGTGAGGAAATAGAGTTTTAAGAAATTTTTTAAAAAATTTTACTGTGCTATATGAATTCAGTCTCTCTCTTTGGTGTAAGTTTGTTTCTAGACACTTAGGTAGATGTCTAAATTGTTCTTCAGATTTGAACATTAGTAACCCCCTTCACTGAAGGCTTGCCCCCGGTCCTGCAGGCTCAGAATGCTCTCTTTCATTATCTGGGCCACAATGCAAGGCTGTGTGTTCCCCTCACTCTGCTTTGGCGGAGAGCAAGTTTCAGGGAGAATCACAGTCAGGCAGAGTGGCCTGAACCAGCGCCTGTGGTTCTGCTTTTTTGTCCTCCTTCCTGCCTCACCCTGTCTTTGTTTCTTTCTCTCTGTTCCCAAAACTAAAAATATTTTTTTGGTTGCAGTTGGTTTTTATTTTCATTTTTCTTTTAAGTTAGAAAGCTCTCTGTTACCCACCTCCCCCTTGCCTGGCCCCGCCCGTGCCCCTTCTGTGAACTGAAGTCACTCTCCTTTCTTGTGTCACCTGATGCTCCCTGCCCTGTCCTGCTCTGGGCTCAGAGTCTAGCTGCGCAGCCACGGTCACTGGTAAAGGATCTACGTGCCTTCCTCTGCACCTCCCTCATGAGTGCCATGCACATGTCAGTCTTACTTCTTGGAAGAAGAGGTTGGAAGTTCATTCTACTTTATTTTTCTTTCTGGGTCTCAATTTTAAAGAGGTTTTAAAAGAAGAAAATCCTGAGTTTAGAGCCTTGAGTCTGTGGAAGGCAATTTCAGCAAAGTTAATGCAAAGTCTTTTATTTTTTAATTGAGCAATCATTTTGCAAGGAGAAAATAACTAATTTTAAATCTGTGTTAGCAGTTCAAATTAAACAGTGCAAGGAGCATGCACATAGCAGTTAGAAAATATACATGTCTAAACTATCACTCTCTTAACTAAAAACAAAGCTGTAAAATTTTTTATTTTTCCAAATTTCACCCATGGGTTTATCTTTTGACATGGACAAAAATGTGGGTATCTAACAATACACCTTCTTTGTGGTGAGTTCCTTTGTTGTCAGAATGCCCTAACCAACCATCATGTCAATACTGGGCATCCAAGGACGCCTGCTAGAGGCAAGTCCACTTCTCTCTGTGCAGAAACTGGGGGAGGAGAATGAGATGTGATCTCAGGGCGCAGTTGTAAAACAAACTTGTTGATGATATGTCAGTTTCACCAAGAACCCAGGAAGCCTGGGAGACCTTTGATCAGCCGCAGATCGGTGCTGGAGCCAAAGTTCCCTCTTTTAACCCTGCCCACCCCTCTGAGCACCAGGGTCAGCAGCAGGTAGGACCCGTGCTCCCTTCTAGGAAAGCAGTTAATAGGGATCCCACTTCCTGTCTCATGCTCCTTGGCTAGACTCCTGGCTGTGAGTGGAGATGGTCAGAGGCTGGTGCTGGTGAAAGGAGTTACACAACAAGGGGCAGAGCCCAGGGACAGGGTGAGCTCCTGAATCTGCCCAACGCTCCCACCCTCTGCTATGGCCATCCCTCCCCACTTCGACTCTCATCTCTTCTCCTTTGGAGATGGTGGATGGTCTTGGATCTTCACTATGTATACCCACTGACAGTAATGGCATGATGGATGTGTGTCATTGTTCCATAACCAACTTGAAGCAGGCAGGAATTGAGCCTGCTCTCTGTAAAACTAAAGGCTTATCCTTAATGAAGCTCTTATAATCTTTTACTCAAAGTCCAAGAAGTAACACAAGTTTTTTTTTAGCCAATTATTCTCTGAACTTTGAACACATTTTAAACATTTTTAGCCAAGTTTGTGACCCAAAGATAAAATGCAGTCATTAGCCTCAACTCTTCAAAGCAGCTGGTTTTCTTTTCGGAAGAAAGCTATAAAATGTTTAAAAAAAAAATCTTAGTTTAAATTAGGAACAAGGAACATAAAACATTATTTAATTCATTTGACAGACAATAACAAATATATTTTACTTTCACAGTAAAAAAAACCAGTTAGTTACTGCAGCTGCTATGGCCAAAGGGCAGAAATAAAGACCCATGTCCAATAAGAGGAACGTGGGCCTGATGGGGTGTTGGTACCTTCAGAGTCCTGGTGTGTTGTGGTTCAGACTTTACAGGAATTCATCCAGGAAATAATTCCAGTCTTGTAGTTCAGGAAATCTAAAGAATAGTAGAAGAGTATACAGGTTGTTCTCTTGAAAACTCTCTTCTTTGACAGCAGAAATTGCATCTATCTTTCTGTAGGCCATGGGTGATCAGGACCTACCTGGAGTTCTGGTGTCTGATCTTGAAGGACCACATGGTATATGTGAAGATCATGCTGAAGACCTGAAGAGACACTTTAATCTCATTACCATGCAAGACTTTTTGGAAAATAAAGCACAGCTGGGTCCCAAGATCCAAGCTGTATACATCTGGGGCGGAAGGCCGGCCGTCAGCCAGGAGCTCCTGTGCAGCCTGCCCTCCTTGAAGATCGTGGCCAGTGCAGGGGCAGGGTTGGACCATCTGGACCTAGGGCTCGTGGCCAGCTTTGGCGTGAAGGTGGCCAACACACCACATGCTGTCTCTAGCCCCACGGCAGACCTGGGGATGGCCTTGCTGCTTGCCGCAGCTCGGAGAGTTGTGGAAGGTAAACAGCCAGGAGATGTTGGTTTTCCAGATTAGATGACGGATGTTTAATATCACAGCTGATAAAGCCCTGGTCTCTTCACACTGCGTCCAGGACTTTGTGGCCCTGGGGTGGGAGCCAGTCTTGGTTGCTACAGCCTAGTCAGGGCCGGTCTCAGCCCCTGCACACTTGCAGTCCACATGGTCTGTCTGAGCACTGTCTTTTCCTCCACCACATTCTACTCACTGTGCCATGGGGGTACCCATACCTGTGACGTAATTTCAGCACCACTATAGAAACACCCTGGGGTGATCCATTGGCCAGTCAGCCTGCTACCCTGGCATGAAGGCCCATACATGAGTAGGTGAGACCCCACCTCTCCACACACTGGACATCCCTGGGAGTGTCCTGGGAAGGACAGTGCAGCCGTTCAGCACTTGGCTGTCATCCTGGTGGAGCTCTGGGGTGAAGGGGCTTGAGGAGAGGAGGCAAAAACCAGGCTGGTTATCTTCTGATTGCTGGTTCACATGTGCACACTCACACACACATATGCACTTGCATATGCACATAAACCATATAGAAACACATGCAGTCACATACACATACATGTAGTCAAAAACATACAGACACACACACCAGAACCAACAAATTTTAACCACAAATCTTCCCTTAATGTGAAAGAAGTTGCTTGTTTAAAGCATCATGCCAGGAGGCTTGGGTTTATGATGAGGAAACTGCTGTCCGATCCATCCTTCCTGCAGAAACATTTTGCTGTTGGATAGACGTGCCTGAGTGCACAGGGTCCATCTCGGGCTTCCTTCAACCTCATCTCTCAGTCAGGAGGTCCCGTGAGGGTTGTGGGGATTCTGTGTATGGTGCTGTCCACACTCCCCACTCTGCACCTTGTTTATTTTAGGTCATCAGTTGGCTGTTTCACCACATACAGAGAACTTTCCTACAGACTATATGGGTCAACAAGTGACAGGGGCCACTCTGGGAATTATCGGCATGGGCAGCATTGGCTATAAGATTGCTCAAAGGGCCAGAGCATTTGAAATGAAGATTGTCTATCACAATAGGAAACGCAGGTAAAATTCAGAAAATAGACTTGAAATTAACTGAGCAGAACTTACATCATCACTGCCTTCAGTATGGCTTTGATATATTATTTCTTCACTTTTTATTCAATTCCCTTATTCTGTCTCCAGAAAGCAGGGTTGATGATCAAAGAACAGATTGTAGCATTTTTATGATTCCCTAAAAATGTGGCAGGTAAGCTTCTCTTCATGGAAGAAATTTCACCAGAGAAAAGAGATTTTGGCTCACCTACAATTATATGTGCTTTTTAAATTTGTAAACTGATTCTTTCTGACCATGGGAGATGCTGCCCACACTTTAATACACATGACACAAGGCCACAGGGCTTCCCCCAGCAGCGTTCGGTCTGAAACCGTCTTCCTCATACTCCATGAGTGGCATTTGGCCCAGCGCCCAGTCTTTTGATTCTGTCTCAGACCTGCCTGTTTGCCCTCACTTCATTGATGCCTCCTGCCTACACCCTGGCTTTTCTCACCTGCATTCCACTCTGATGCAGAGGCCAGGGCTCTTCGGGGACAGGCATGTGATACGAGTAGGGCCTTCATAGTGGCTGGGTGTGCTGGCCGTTCCTTTCCTCCAGGCGGTCTCCTGGCCAACATGTGTAGAAAGAATCCATACAGTTTTGTATTGCATATTTGTAGGGCAGGAGTGGCTACCAAGGCCGCTGAGCCTTCCTGGAGCTTGGCATTTCTGTTGAGTAATCAGCTGCCTGGGGTGGGCAGAGCAGAAGCTAGGATCGAACCCAAAACAGCACACAAGCTGCCTACACCAGAACCTTGGGTCCTTGCTCTCTGTTGAACACATGGCAATCCCGACCTTCTCCCATTTTGTTGTTTTTTTTTTCTGGAGTTTCTGATGTGTTTACCTATATCCAGCAGTGTCTCATGTCACTGAAAGCATGTCTGACACCATCGGCTGTACCAGCCTCTGGGGGCTCTAAGCTGAGTGAGAGGAAGCTCCTGTCCATAAGAGGCTTGCAGTCTGGTGTGAAATGCCACAGACACAGGGCTCAGAGCACCCAGAGGCGCAGGTTTCCATGGGTAAGCCCTGAGCTCTGGGTCCAGCCACCTCTGAACCCACATGGGATCTGGCCCCAACATACTGAGCATACTGAGGGACTTTGCAGCCCTCTCAGAAACTCCCTCCTGGGGCAAACGGATGAATTTCTAAGCAGAGAATATGGTCTTCTCCCTTGTTCCCTTCATAGAAAATTGGAGGAGGAGGAAGCTGTTGGGGCCATTTACTGTGAGAGGCTGGATGACCTGCTTCAGTCGTCGGACTTTGTGATGTTGGCTGTGAGCTTGACGCCACAGACCCAGGGCCTGATCGGGAAGCGGGAGCTGAGGTTAATGAAGCCCACCGCCATCCTTGTCAACATCGGCAGAGGTACCCGCTCCAGCTGTATGTGGGCTGGAGGGCTGGGCAGGAGGACCCCCAGCCCTGGCCACTCTCTCATTTCCATCAACCTTTTCCCTGAATGGTCTTAAAAATCCACTAGACTTGTGGATGATGTGTTAAAGGGATTATACTTTATATTTACAAATATTTCTGATTTTTATCTTCACATCATTTTGAGTCTCAAATTAGTAATATAAAGAATGAGAATGCTGAACCTCTGTGGGAGTTTCATATCTCAGTGTGGGCATCTTCTTGGGTAGGGCCATCACAATTTGACTTTCCACGTGTCATCAAGCAAAAGTTACGGGGATGAATTTTCTGAGCCTCACTTAGTTTGGTTATTTGACATTAGTGTAGAGCTTTGTGTGTCTGTGTACAGGAAGCCATAGGTCCTGTGTTGTAACTGTTTTCTGGAGCATTCGTAAAGGAGAAAACTGGCTCCTCAATGCTGGGGACCTGAGCACGTGTGAGGATCAGTGCTGGCATCACACCTGCTGGTGACTTGCCTTTGGGGTTGGGGGCCAGAGGACATGTGAGACCTGGCACTACCAGCAGCTACCTGGATCTCTTATCCGTAAAACCCAGATTAACAGTGCTTGCCATGAAATCCCACAGGGCCAAGCTAGTGTGCTTGAAGGTCTCGAAAATTCATACCCTGTTGACAAGCAGGAAGGACCAGTGCATTATGTGCTTTTGGTGATGTCAGAGGTTGGAGACAAAGATTCTAGAAAAGCAAACACCCTAGGAAGGGCTTGGAGCTAGCACGCACAGGCTGGATGCTGTGTTTTGACCATGGGGCAGCTCAGCCCACCAGTGGGAAGGGGGACTTCTCTGCTTGAGGGAAAGGGCCTCCTTCTCAGCACTGTTCAAGCAGGCCCTGCTATTTCACATTTGAAATGCAGTTATGGTTCATGTTTGTGGCTGCTTCGTTTTTTGGCATGTATATAAAACTATTATCTGGGGGCTGTTTCCTGGAATCTTCCGGTGGTTGGGAGGTGGTGTGTTGAAGTGGCAGGGCCCAGGCTCAGGGCCAGACAGACCTGGGCTCAGATCTGGGTGGATGTGTTAGAAGTATGTGACTTCAGCTGAGTATGTCACCTGTAAAATGAGTATTGTCTTCTGCTGGGTAAGCAGAGTCAGTGAGAAGCATCTGTGAAGGGCTTAGTGCACTGCCTGGCACATGGCAGGCTCTCAGTGTCTGAGAATAGATTGGCAGAATGAAGTTCACGTGCTTTTTGTCAAACCTCTGACAAGATCAAGATGTGCTTCAGTGTGACCAGAGAGCACTACCTAACTTGGGCCTACAGAGGAGTGGTCTCGTCCACCCAGGTCTGCTAGTTGATCAAGACGCCCTGGTGGAAGCCCTTCAGACCAGGCTCATTAAGGCGGCAGCACTGGATGTGACGTACCCAGAGCCCCTGCCCAGGTAAGGAAGCCGGACAGGATCTACAAGTTCTCTCCCTCCGGTTGAGAGAGGCCTCAGACAGCTGCTGCTTTTGACTTCTGCAGCCACATTGAACCGCATGTTGCAGTCACGTAGGGTCTTGGCCTTGGAGCATGCCCCTGGTGACCTGTCCATTTCTGCAGTGGGTCAGGCCTCTGCTTTAGCACCTCCACAGACAGGGCACTCAGGGCACTGGGGCCTCAGACCCCATGGATGGAGAACGCACAGAATAGTCTTTCTCCAGTTAAGCCAAATAATCCTCCCTTTACCCATTGACCCTGGTTTGCCCCCTGGAGCATCAGAGACTAACTTTGATGATTCTTCTCTTTACAAACCTTCAGATGACCACCACATTTCACCATAGTCTTTTTTTTTTTAGGCTAAATATCTTCATATCCTTCATTTGTAGCCTAAATGTTATCATTTCCAGACACATTGTCCTTATTATTGCCTTCCAGTCCTTTGAAAATACTCTGCTGAGGACTGCACATGGTATTCATGTTGTGGCCTGACCACTGCAGAGAGTTACACAGAGGTGGTGTTAGCAGCAGGTTTCCTCACAGCCCCGTTGCACCTTAACTCATTGAGTTTTTTAGTCAGCTAAAGTTGAAATTGCTATTCTCTCAAGTTTTTTTTTAAAGTTTATGCGTGAAATTTTACATTTATTTGCATTTAATTTCATTTGCTTGTATGTTGACCGTGTGATCCAGCCTAGTGGGACTGGCGTTTTAATTCTCTTATTTATTTTGAATCTTGATGCTGTCATCTGTTAAACCAGCTATTCCTAACTTTGATTTCCATCCAGTAAGCAAATTACTGTCAGATGAATGTTTTGACCAAATTTGATATCTAAGTTTATCAAGATTGGCCGTAGAAATTAGGCATATCTGAGAAAAAACAATAATTTATTGAGAACAGTTTCTCAAAATGTGCTCTGGAGACCATTTTAAGGGGTCTATGAAGTCAAAACTATTTTTCTTTTTAAAGGTCTAATTGGCTTCATTTAATAATTCATGAATCATAGCCTCCAATTGAAATAAATTTATATTAAAAAAAATAGGAAAAGCAAAAAAAAAAATTTATGAATCAGACAGCATCCTATCTAGAAAGAGACAGAAGTTTCCACATCATAACTGTTTTCCTGATGCATAAGCAGTGGTTCATTTCCTCTCATGTTCTCACAAGAGCACAGTAGGGTTTCCTCAGAATGTGTGATGACATCATCACTCAGACAGTTAATGAAGTGTATGACTGTATTACATTGTTTTCAGTTTTAATTTCTAATACAATAAATGTTGATAGATATAATCCTCATAAACACATGTTCTTTGGGATTCTCAATTTTTAAGAGTATAAAGGTCAAGTAAGCAAGCCATTCAGTTCAGTCACTCAGTCACGTCCGACTCTCTGCAACCCCCATGGGCTGCAGCACACCAAGCTTCCCTGTCCACCACCAGCTCCTCGAGCTTACTTAAACATTGAGTTGGTGATGCCATCCAACCATCTCTTCCTCTGTCGTCCCCTTCTCCGCCTCCCTTCAGTCTTTCCCAGCATCAGGGTCTTTTCCAATGAGTCAGTTCTTCACATCAGGTGGCCAAAGGATTGGAGTTTCGGCTTCATCATCAGTCCTTCCAGTGAATATTCAGGACTGTGTTCCTTTAGGATTGACTGGTTGGATCTCCTTGCAGTCCAAAGGACTCTCAAGAGCCTTCTCCAACACCATAGTTCAAAAGCATTAATTCTTTGGCACTTAGCTTTCTTTATGGTCCAGCTCTCACATCCATACACGACTACTGGAAAAACCATAGCTTGGACTAGATAGACCTTTGTCGGCAACATAATGTCTCTGCTTTTTAATATGCTGTCTAGGTTAGTCATAGCTTTTCTTTCAAGGAGCAAGTGTCTTAATTTCATGGCTGCAGTCACCATCTGCAATGATTTTGGAGCCCAAGAAAATAGTCTGTCACTGTTTCCATTGTTACCCCACCTGTTTGCCATGAAGGGATGGGACTGGATGTCATAAGCTTAGTTTTTTGAATGTTGAGCTTTAAGCCAACTTTTTCACTCTCCTCTTTCACTTTCATCAAGAGGCTCTTTAGAAGAGAGCCACTAATCTAGAACAAAAAATAATTTCAGTATAAATAAAGAAGGATGCATATTTTAGACAGTTGCCAACTTACTCAAAACAGAAGTCATGCGATCACCCCTGTTGACTAGCCTGCTAGAAAGAGCTTTTCCTTACAAGTCACAGGGCAAATACCAGTGTTATATCCCAAAGCTTAGTTTATCCTGATAGGTGATGTACTCCCAGTGTCCCACGTGAAATCATTTTTGTTAAAGCTCTTTTGCCAAGGTATTTATCAGATACGTTTGAGTTTTCATCTTTTTCAGGGAGACATTTTGATGCCGCTCACTGTGGAAAAAAAAATAAAAAGTAGGAAATCTTGGGTTATTTAGTCATACTACATAAGTATTCTTTACTTTACAAAAGTATTTACTACAAATTATTTTAAAAATTTCATTTGTCAGTAGTGCCAGGAGTCCCCAAGACTACCGTCAGTTTTAATGATTGGCTGGAAAGACGTGCAGAATGCAGAAAAGCTTTTATACTCACAGTTACAGTTTATTATAGTGAAAAGACATAAGTTTAAAATCAGCAAAGGCAGAAAACTTCTAGAGTGGAGTCCAAGAGACCCAGGCTTGTCCTCCCAGCAGAGTTGTGTGGACAGTGCCTATACCTCCAGCAGTGATGCATGACAACATACATTAAGTATTTCCATCCAGGGAAGCTCACTGAGCATTTTATCTGGACTCAGTCATGTTGGCATGGAGTACCCACTTGTCTGACATTTACTTCTTAGTCTCCAGCCCCTATAGAGGTCAAACTGATACAGACTAGCCAAGAGCTCTAGGCAAACAAAAACAGGCATTCACCACAAATTAAACCACTAGCAACAACTCTCTGGCTTTGTCCAAGACCCCAAGGATCAGATACTCTTACCAGGCAGTATATCTGAAGGGCTCACAGGTTATCTTCCAGAGGCCAGTCAAAGGCCAGCCTTTTCTTTGGAATGTGCAGAATTCAAGAACTCCAAACCTGCCTGCTCAGTTAATTCTTTATTACACAGGCCACCCCTGTGGCCCTTCAGTTCAGTTACTCAGTTGTGTCTGACTCTGTGACCCCATGGACTGCAAGGTCCTTGGCCTAGGCTGTCTCACAGCAAAATGATATTTATTGAAGTATCTACATTTATTACAGTATTTATATGACAGGTTCAGCAATAGTATTGCTGTTAGACTATGCGTGACATTTGATGGAGTCACTGTGGGGCAGGGATAAGATTTAAAGAAACAACTAACCCATTGTATTTTTGTATTTTTTGATTAGTTGTTGCCCTCAACCTCTTCATCTACCACTATTTGTATGTTATGATGAACTCATGTAGCACTATTTAGTATATAAAGTTAGGTGATATTTAGCGAAATCCAGTAATTCACAGGCCAGTCATTTCCCATTGATCATCAATGTCAGTATTATCATCTGACTTAACTTTCATGAGGTAGTTAAATCTTGCCAACAGTGCCAGTGTTACAGCATATTGCTATACATTCATGGTACACTGCAGTTTAATTACATGTCAGTAACAATGCAGAGGTATTTGCTATGCCTTCTCAACACAAATGTCTCTTGCCTATACATTCAGATATTCTTATGGGCAGGTGTTGGGTTCCAAGTCCACTGGGACAAAGCATCACCCTGTCTCATACCCTCGTACCTAGACTGTTTTCCATTGTGTGCTGTTATATAGTAGGGCCCACCTGCTTCATAGGGAGGGAACACAAGTGTTTTTCAGAATAATCCTATCCCTGCTAACTGTACCACACAATACGTCTTACTTCAATCAGTCCTGGAGGTGAGGGTGGTTGCACTGCATTGGCATAAATTACAGGTGCTCGTAGAGAACTTCCATAGGTTTGGGCATCCTTAGGATTCCCAAGGGTGTGCCCCTTGAGCCACAGTAGCTATTGGGCGGGGAGGAATCACTGCCATGGGGCTACTTTGGCCTCTGTCTGTATTAAAATAAAGAGGCTCTGTTGGGCCAGGTGACAGCACTTTTCCAATCCTGAGTTCTAATATTATCCATCATTATGCTTGAGTCTGCCTGACCGACTTCACTAAAATCTTATCTTTCCAGGCTGTCTCCCATTCTGTGCCTTCTTCCTGGAAGAGAGCTCCCTCTAACCTGCTAATCCTAGTTAAGAAATCTTTTCCCTCTGAATGCCATTCCCATTAAAGGTGCATTCATCTTGACCCATCATGCCTGAATCAGCACTCCAAGGCCCTTTCTTATCTTGCAGGTCACTGTCATTTAACCCATCATGCATGTTCTGCAATTGTGAGCTAATGGCCTGGGTGCAGTTAGGATATGTTATTTTACACCCAGTAATGTTGGGTCACCCAAACAAGGGTTAAATGAGCAGTGATCATCTAGCGTACATCTAGGTATCATCTCAGTACATCATGAGGCCTCCCACAGCCTTCCCCATCTCAGTGGGGATGTGAAACCAGAATATGAAGTTAAAGAAACCAAATGACTGTTTTCCTCCATTAATCTGTATTTCAGAGATCATCCTTTATTGGAGTTGAAGAACATCATTCTGACACCTCACATTGGAAGTGCAACTCATCAAGCAAGACGACAGATGATGGAAAATTTGGTTGAAAGCATCCTGGCTTCTTTCAGTGGCCTTCCTATTCCTAACGAAGTGCTGCTTAAATGATTTATGTGAGTTAAGCATTCAGTGGGATGGAAACAGCAGATTAAATGGGAAAGAAACACTTTTGTATACTTTATGTTTGAGTCCATTATATAGATTGTATTAATACTACTTGGATGAAAAACTTAAGGGCTAGTCATAATACTTAATCACCTGTTGAAAGTTTGCTAAATGCTTTTCTCACATGCTCACCTCATCCTCAAGGCAGCTGTAAGAGGGAAGTTCTGTTACCATTCGTGATAAAACTGAGCACAGGTAATTACTTGTCCACAGTGCAAAAGCCTGCACTCGGTCTGTAGGTTTCCCAGTGAGTTGTGCTGCTTTCAGTCTTGATAAATTCTGGTAAATTTATTGGATTACATAGTCCTCCCTGACAGTCTGATCACTATTTCAATCATTCAAAAAAAGGATAATTGGGCACCTTCGATGTGCCAAGTCCCCACTCAAGGGTTTACTTACTAGTAGGGAGAAGACCAAGCAGTGCCAGGAGGTCTGTCTGAGCGGGAGCAAAGGAGCGGGGAGAGAGTGCCTAGTGCGGAATTACCAGGGGTGACCTTGAAGAGGCGTCTCGGGTGAGGATGGCTCCTTTCTGCAGCAGTTTGGAAGCTGTTTTTCTCCTCCACATAGACTGACGAGCAGGTGTCACAGGAAGTGAGCAAACGAATTAGTAGCATAGAGAGGAAGGAACTTGATCCTTCCTAGTTGTGCCAGAAGCAGGAGCTCTGCTCCAGGACGCCGTCTTTTCATTTAAACCACCGAGTGAAGACGGACCTTACTTCCCTGCTCCTCATTTGATGTTCTGTAGCAAGGGAGTTGCAACGCCCCCCTCTCCGTTAGCTCCGTGCGGGTGCATAAAGTGTGTTCCTCGCTCTGCAGTCTCCGCCTCCGGGTGTTTTGCGCGCTTCCCCAGCAGCAAAGTCCAGCTAACGCGGCACTGGATGGAAGAACTGCGGGGTCGCGGCTCGTCTGCTCCTCAGGTTACGTCGTGGCGCTCCGCTCAGCACCTTGATATCTGGCCCCACCCACAGGCGCCCCGTCCAACCTACGGTGCACGGTCCCCGACCCGGCCCGGCCCACTCGCCTAACGACGCGTGACTGCTCAGGCCTGCTCACGCTCAGCCCTGCCCCTCCCCGCACGTGCCTCCGCTCGGCCGCCTCAGAGTCCGTCTACTCGTCCCCAGATACCGCCGCGCCCTTGCGCCCCGCCCAGTCTCCCGGTGACTCTCAGCATGCCCAGCACTTGGCCCAGAGCCTCTTCACCAGTTCCCCTAACTCGTCTTCCCGCCCCACGTCGCCTCAAAGCCTTACGTCGCCCCGCCCCGAGTGGTGACGCTCCACGTCTCCTTGGTAACGCCAGTCAGCCACACCCTAGTCTACATAGCCCCGCCCTATACATCGACCCGTCTCGCTTCGCCCCGCCCCACGTCTCCCCGTCCACTTCACGACACGTCAGTTACCGTCACCGCGCCCAGCGTCGCTCGCCAGAGTGTCTCCTTGGCAACGACGCTCCGCCCACGCCCCGTAACGTAGTTCCGCCCCCACGTCGCCCCGCCCCGTGTCGCTCCGCCCCACGTCTCCTGGGCAACGACGCCCCACCGACTCCTTGTCATATAGCCCCGCCTACACTTCGCTCCGCCCCGCGCGCTCCTCTCCCCGTCTCCTTGGCAACGTTACCCCACCCACACCCACGCCCCGTCAAAGTATCCTATCCCGCACACCGCACCTCTCAGCGTCGCTCCGCTTTACGTCTCCGTGGCAAAGTCACCCTTGCCCACGCCGCGCAAAAGTAGCCCCGCCCCACACGTCGCCCCGCCCCGCTTCCCTCAGCTGTGTGTCTCCTTGGGCCCCGCCCACCCCCTGCTCACGGCCTCGCCGCGTTTGTCTTCTTGCCCACGTCTCCCCGCAAAGGTCTCCCCATCTGGCTTTGCCCCGCCCCACGTCTCCTTGTCACCGTTCGCCCCGCCTTGCGTCGCCATTTGTCCGCAGTCGCTGAGCAAACATGTGGGCCGCTCTCAGGTGGCGGCCGGGGCACCATCTGGGGCTCCTGAGTGGTGTCCGAGGTCTGCACAGCTCGCCTGTGTCCTGTGGCAAGAACCTGCTCAAGAAATTTGCTTCGAAAACCAAGTAATGTTCCCGAGTGGGGTGGAGGGCGTTGGGGCGGTGGCCCGGGCCGGGGTCCTCAAGGATGGGGGCTCCGCCTGGGCGCTAGCTGGCGCCCGAGCGCGCAGCCAAGTCTGTGAGGGCAGTCTCCGCGGGTGAAAGTCCACTCGTCACGGCTGCCGTTTGCAGTTTTTCCACCCTGCTTTTTTTCTGTACTTTAATACACAACTGTAGTTGTGATGATTTTAAGTCTGCTAAAAGCAAAGTGAACTTTTAAAGCAAAGTGATGTTTACATTCCACCCTGGGTCCGAGGTTTCAAATCCTCGGATTCAACCAACCTTGTATTGAAAATGTTCAGAAGAAATTCCACGAAGTTCTAAAAAACAGAACCTGAACTTGCCTTGCTGGCAACTGTTTTGGTAGTATTTACATGGTATTAGGTATGGTAAGTAACCTAGCGATGACTTAGTGTGTCCGGGAGGATGCGCGGAGTTTATGAGCAAACAACGCGTTGGGCATCCTCGAGTTTTGGTGTCTGTGGGGTTTTGGAACCAGTTCCTTACAGACACCGAGGGATGGTGATTCTTGTTATTAGAAGCGTTTTTACGGGAGAGCAGTTTCATCACAGAGAAATAAGAAAAATATGTAAGAATTGCCTTTCCGCCTTAATGCTTTCTCTGTGAGGTTAATTTGAGGAATTTAAAAAATAGGATACGTTTTGTTGTGATAAGAGATAAGTATAATAAATTATGTTAATTTCCATATCATTTTGATTCTATTGTAGATATGTATAAGTGTATATATGTATATGTTTTGTTTTAATACACTTTAAAAAAGTTTTAGATTGGCAAAGATGAATAGAGTTCCCATATGAGCACAGTTTCCCCTATATTAATCTCTTATATTGTTTTGGCATATGTGTTACAGTGGATGAACCAGCACTGATACATTATTATTAACTAAAGTCCGAGCTTTATGCACCTTTGCTTCTTTTTCCGCTGTCCTTTTTCTGTTCCGGTATCCTATCCAGGGACATCTTTTTAGGTTCCTTTTCACCTGTGTCAGTTTCTCCAACTGTTGGTGCTTGATGACCTCCACAGTTTGAGGAGCACTGGTTAGATATTTGTAGAATGCCTCTCTGTTGGTACTGGTGTGATGATTTTCTCTTGCTTATACTGGGGTCTTGGTTTGGGGGGAAGACGATACATGTAAAGTGACATTTTCGTCACATCATCACACCATATGAACATACATGATGTTGATCCCTGTTGATGTTGGTCTTGATCACTGACTAGGGTCCTTTGTGTCTGTCAAGTTTATCCACTTGAGGTAAAGTTACCTCCCCCGCTCTGATTCCATGCTGTCATCTTTGCAGGGAAGTCACTGTATGCCACTCACACATAAGGAGTAGTGTGAGTTAGGTTCATGAATTATTGAGACTTTTGATGGAACATGTGTCTCTTTTTCTCCATTTGTTAATTCCTATCAGTATGCACCCATGGGTTAGAACCCATTACTACTTAATTTTGCTCCAGTTGTTCCAGCTTTGACCATTGGTAGCTCTTTCAGGTGGCTTCTGTGTTCCTTTGACATACTTCATTGTTAGGAGTTTTGAGGTAGTTTTTATTTATTTTATTTTATTTATTTATTGGTTGTACTGGGTCTTTGTTGCTGCCCACAGGCTTTCTCTAGTTGTGGGGAGAGGGGGCTACTCTCAAGCTGCAGTGAGCAGCTTCTCATTGCAGGGCACAGGCTCTAGGACCTGTGGGCTCAGTAGCTTAGTTGCTCTGTGGCATGTGGTATCTTCCAGGATCAGGGATCAAACCTGTGTCCCCTGTGTTGGCAGGCGGATTCTTAACCAGTAGACTACCGGGGAGACCCTTGAAGTAGTTTTTACGTTTAAAGAAATTTATTAGCATTTCTTTACTTTATGGCACTACAGAATGCCTCAGCACTAGAACCAGCCATTTCTCCAAGGAGCTCTGCCTGGTTCCTTCACTGGACACTGGCATCAGAACCATGATCTGGAGCTGAGTATGTCATTGCTACTGGGGTATTTTTCTTTTATACCCATTCAGCTGACAAAGTGAAAACAATATGTGTTCAGGTTAAGTCAGGGGTGTATGCTTATCTATAAATGTTTCTCCATGTCACCACCTGTAGCTGTAAAAAGTGGAACTTGAGTTCCTGATGACCTCCATCTCTAATCTGCTGGCGCCTGGATGGTCCTCACCCCTCTCCCTTGCTTGTCTGCAGCAGTCAGGAGCCTGGCTCTCCCATCCGCCTTCTGCTGACCTAGCTGTCAGTGTGTGACGGTGTCAGTTGCTAACCATATCCCAGGCACCAGCTTTGTTGAGTAGGAAACATGTGTGGTAGGTGTGTTTTTAAGATCCCCTTTCTCCATCTTTGGGGCTAGAAGTAGACTTTAGGTAAACCTTGGAGCTGAATTAAAACTGCCTTCTGTCCCTCCCTGAAAACCCACGCTGCTGTTAGGTGGATATCTAAATCTTTTAGAATCCCAGGAACTTAGTCTGTATGTCCAGGCTTAGCCCTTTGGAAACAGCTATGATATCATAACCTGCGGTTAGCATTTGTAACTGTTTCTTACCCAGCTTGCCATTGTATTCAGCAGAGTTCTCACTTTCTTCTACAGGAAGAAGTTCTGGTATGAAGGGCCTTCCTTGGGCTCTCACTTGGTGAGTAGGAGGAGCAGTGACGAGCACTTTGGGATCTTGGAGGGCAGGAGGCCCTGCCCCGGGCAGTACTTCAGCCTGTGGTCCGTCTGCATCAGTACGGGAGGGAGCAGGGTCTGGAGGGGTGAGCCTGCGTACGTACGCTGCTAACGTGCGGATTTGACCTTTGGATTATACCACAGTTTTCCAGAATGTCGTATCTGTTACCAGATTCTAACATGGTGACATCCATTCAGGTTGTGTGTGTGTGTGTGTAACACAGATATGTGTAGGTATGCAGGCACTCCTTGTGTTGCATTTCCTACATACTTTTTACGGATTGAGGTCTGTGGTATCCCTGCTTTTGCAGGTCAACGTCAGCATGTTTTAGCAAAAAAGTGTTTTCAGTTAAGGCGTGTATATTGTCTTTAGATACATTGCTACTGCACACTTAATAGACTACACTATAGTGCAGACATAACTTATATGCATCGGGAATCCAGAAAATTCATGTGACTCATTGTATTGTGATATCTGCTTTATTGTAATACTCTGGAAGGTGATATTGTAATAGTCTGTAAAAGTCTGTAATAGTCTGCAGTATTTCTGAAATACATTGTATGTGTATCATGGAAGTGTATGTAACGAATGGTTCCTTTTAGAAAAAAAATAAACTGTGTATACTAGAAACCTACTTCACTGAGTACATTAAAGCCTTTGGCTGTGTAGATCACAACAAACTGAAAACTTCTTAAAGAGATGGGACCACCTTACCTGCCTCCTGAGAAATCTGCATGCACATCAAGAAGCAGCAGTTACCAAGGAATAACAAACTGGTTCCAAATTGGGAAAGGAGTACATCAAGGCTGTATATTGTCACCTTGCTTATTTACCTTAAATATAGAGTACATCATGCGAAATGCCAGGCTGGATGAAGCACAAGCTGGAATCAAGATTGCCAGGAGAAATATCAATAACCTCAGATAATACAGATGACACCACCCTTATGGCAGAAAGCAAAGAGGAACTAAAGAGCTTCTTGATGAAAGTGAAAGAGTAGAGTAAAAAAGCTGGCTTAAAACTCAACATTCAAAAAAAGATCATGGCATCTGGTCCCATCACTTCATGGCAAATAGATGGGGAAACAGTGACAGACTTTATTTTTGGGGGCTCAAAAATAACTGCAGATGGTGATTGCAGCCATGAAATTAAAAGATGCTTGCTCCTTGGAAGAAAAGCTATGACAAACCTAGACAGCATATTAAAAAGCATAGACATTACTTTGCCAAGAAAGGTCAGTCTAGTCAAAGCTATGGTTTTTCCAATAGTCGTGTATGGATGTGAGAGTTGGACTATAAAGAAAGCTGAGCCCCGAAGAATTGATGCTTTTGAACTGTGGTGTTGGAGAAGACTCTTGAGAGTCCCTTGGACTGCAAGGAGATCAAACCAGTCCATCCTAAAGGAGATAAGTCCTGAGTATTAATTGAAAGGACTGAATCTGACGCTCCAATACTTTGGCCACGTGATGTGAAGAACTGACTCATTGGAAAAGACCCTGATGATGGGAAAGACTGAAGGCAGGAGGAGAAGGGAACGAGAGGATGAGGTTGTTGGATGGCATCACTGACTCGATGTTTGAGTGAGCTTGAGGAGTTGGTGGTGGACAGGGAAGCTTGGCATGCTGCAGTCCATGGGGGTTGCAGAGTAGGACACAACTGAGCAACTGAACTGATACTGGAAACCACTGAATTGTACGTTTTAAGAGAGAGAATTTTATGGTATGTGGATTACATTTCACTAAGAATTTTTTTGGAAATATTTATGTACTTGGTCTGCTTTTAATTTTGAAGGGATACTAGGTAAAATCTAGACGGGTCCAGGTCTGTAAAAGGAAGTATATATAAAAGCCAAGGTGACTGAGGGTGACCCTTGTTATCAGTAAGGTTCATGTACAGATGTCATGTTGGCCTTTGTGTAATGTTGGCCTTTCTTTTTGATGGAGACCCACAAGTCATCCCAGTTGGAGTTCCTGACGAAGTGCACCTCTCGGAGAACCCGGAAGGAAGACCAGGTGCGCCTGAGGGCCCTGAACGGTCTCCTCTACAAAGCGCTCACAGACATGCTCTGCACCCCTGAAGTGAACCAGGAGTTGTGTGACCTGAACGTGGAGCTCTGCAAGGTAGCCAAGGGGCCTTGCACCCCATCACGCACCTGGCGTTGGGAGAGGCAGGAGGGAGGCTCGGTGTGTGCCTTGAGGTGTTGGGAGGAAGGCAGGGGGGGCAGGTTCAGACAGCCCCAGTGCTCTGCCCAGGGTGAGGCGGGCCATCAGAGGAAGCCCTGGGTCAGATGAGTGGTGGCCCATGTGCCTTCCTCTCCAGGTAAGGACGGGGAGCTGGCTCCTGCCGTCTGCACCCTCAGGGTGGAGTGGGTTCACCCCAGGGAGGGCAGAGGGCACCGAGGTGCTTCTGGGGCGGGACGGGGGCTGAAGTCAGGTCAGGGCGCTGGGCACTAGCGCTGGGGGCAAAGCTGGGACTGCCCTTGGGTTAGTGCCTCTCTCCTGACGCTCTCTGTCCATGAGAGCCCAGGTGAACTGACAGAGATTTGGGGCGGGGGTGGGGGAGCTCAGGTCTCTCTGACTTCAGACTTCTCCGCCTGCCGTGTCTTCTGGAGGACGACCCTCTCTGAGGCTCAGAACGCACACACGGAGGCCGTCCTGCGGAGAAGTGCTGCGCACATGAGGTGAGCCGTCTGCCTGACCCTGTCTGCCGGCCGATGTGTTCACCATTTTTACTTTTAAGGAAAATTTGGAAAGTGTTTTCTTGAATTTCAGAACAGAATTCACATCTTCATATAAGCCACAAGCCAGGTCAGTGGTTCCCTAAGTGGGTCCTGGGTCCCCAGGAACCCTCGAGGTCCTTTGTTGGGAGATGTTCCTGAAGTTAGAACTGTTTTCATGGTGAGGTGTGGTTTTCCTTTCTCGCTGTGTGGACTTTTGCACCGAGGATGTCCTGGTCGTTACTGTGGCGTCTGCATGTACTCATGGTAATCAACTGCCAGCTTAATTAAGAATATGCTTGGTGAATGAGCAGAAGTTACTCCCTTTATTAAATCTGACCCTTGGGCACATCTTTTTAGTATCTGTGGTGGAAAGTGTGGATGAAGTCCTGGTGGTTGTCTTGGAAAAATATTGTGGTTGCTGATTGTGATCCAGAATACACATTTTTCACTTGGAAGAACAAGTGAACCAACTGTGGTTATTAAGATGTAGGTATCTGACAGACATTTTCTCCAAAGTGAGTAAAGTGAACGTGTCACTTCAAGAAAACAACTGACCATGTTTGTTACCAGTGATAAAATTCAAGCTTTTGGTGAAAATGAGAATTTGAGAAACCCTGTACCCACTACTATGAGTTTGACAGCTTTGCAGTTCATAAGACCCTTTTGATGAGATTGGAGATGATATATTGTAAAGTGCATCATCAATTCTGAAAATCTGTGTAACTTGGTAAATCAGTATTTTTGGAAAAATACCAATGTGTGATGTTACAGAATCACCAATGGGGAAAGGTCAATTCAGAGGGCAAGAGGATCACAGGATTTTAATGTACCGAGAGTGACCTGTCCATCCCTCTGGTTTCAGATTCCACATTGCAGCCTTAAATAAACCACTTTCGTTGAGATTCTGTGTAGCATCAGAGAACGTCGACACCTTTCTGAAGGGCTGTTTACATACTCTTCCTTTTTCAGTTACAGACCCGCAAGCTTACATTTCCTTCTTCATTTTTAAGCAAAATAGTAGGACAGATTGAATGCAGATACAGAGGTGAGAAACTACTTGACTTCCATTATGCTGGGTTTTAAAGAAATTTGAAACCATGTAAGCAGTGTCAGGAGAAGTCAATGGCAACCCACTCCAGTACTCTTGCCTGGAAATCCCTTGGACTGAGTAGCCTAGTGGGCTGTAGTCCATGGAGTCGCTAAGAGTCGGACACGACTGAGCGACTTCAGTTTCACTTTTCACTTTCATGCATTGGAGAAGGAAATGGCAACCCACTCCAGTGTTCTTGCCTGGAGAATCCCAGGGACGGGGGAGCCTGGTGGGCTGCCATCTATGGGGTCGCACAGAGTTGGACACCACTGAAGTGACTTAGCAGCAGCAGCAAACAGTGTCACTCTTCTTAGTCTCATTTAAAATACAGTTGTTATTTGAATGAATTAATGAATACATATTTTAATATTTTTCAGCTTCACTTTCTAATGTGTTAAATGTTGATTGATGTAACCCACATAAACAAAAGGTCTTTGGTGTCCTCAGTAATTGTTAAGAGTATTAAGGGGGTTCTGAGACCAAAAATTGTGAGAACCACTGAGCTGGGTGGTAGGAAAAAAGTTAATCAGTTTTCTCCTCAGTCTTTAAAATGCGGAAAACCTCAGAACTGTGCTTTCTCCTTCTTTCTTCTCTTTCTCCCTGGGCCTCCTGCCTCCACTGTACAGCAGGCTTCCATTTTTCTTCTTAAAGTTTTTATTTATTTTTGGCTGCTCTGGGTCTTCAATGCCGCACACGGGCTTTCTCCAGTCATGGGGAGCAGGGGTGACTCTCGTCACAGAGCATGGGCTCCGGAGCACAGGCTCTGTAGTTGGGGCTCACGGGCTTAGTTGCCCCATGGGGTGTGGGCTCTTCCTGGCCCAGGGATTGAACGTGCGTCCCTGGGTTCTTGACCCCTGGACCCCAGGGAAGCCCCACACTTTCTTTTTAGAAGGCGAGGTGGTAGATGCTGAGAGCAGGGTCCTGCAGGTCTGGTGTTCTCCTGCGTGCTTGCTCAGCTGCTATGCATCCCTCACAGTGTTGTGGTTTCTGAAGCTGGGCGTCAGAGTGCTCGTCACTCTCAGTTTTTACGTTTCACAGAAACAAGAAAACGAGAGATTTCCAACAAGTGTTGAGATAAGAGCATTTTCTTATTAGCTTTTAGGTAATCAGAAAAGTGGGGCTTCCTTGGTAGCTCAGTGGTAAAGAATCACCTGCAATGCAGGAGACATGGGTTTGATCCCTGAGTCGGGAAGATCCCCTGGAGGAGGGCATGGCAACCCACTCCAGTATTCTTGCCTGGAGAATCCCATGGGCAGAGGAGCCTGGTGGGCTACAGTCTGTGGGTTCGCAAATAGTTGGACACGACTGAAGCGACTAAACAGCAGCAGCAATCAGAAAAGTCAGTTGAACAGAATGTTTCCCACCTCTTTGGATCACCAGGCTTTAGTGTAAATCCGCATGACTGTGTACCAGTTCTGTCGCTGAGCAGCTGTACTTGTGTGTCCCAGCAGTGTCTCTGTGTCTGGCGTCTGATGGTGGTGGCCTGGCGGCCACCCTTCTTTGGAGCCGCTGCTGGTGCCTGTGAATGGAGGGGTGGATGACACCCGCAGGCCCTCCCAAGTTCACGGCAGACTTGATAAGGGTCTCAAAAGCTGCATTTAGAGCATTAAAAACAGTTGTGATAATGCATTTTATATCCCTATTGAAATGTGGCAGTTGGCTAAGGAAGATTTTTCATCCTCAAATACTGTGATGAACAAAACTAATGTCTCACCTCTTTGTGAGATGACATTTCTGTTTCTGGCATCCCTCCGCCAGATGTCACTTCAACTGCTCAAACCTTATTTTCTCTCCAGGCATCTTCTGATGTCTCAGCAGACCCTGAGGAATGTGCCGCCCATAGTGTTCATTCAGGACAAAAGATATGCAGCTGTGATGGAGGTAAGGCTTTTACATAATTGTGTCTTTACTGTGTCAACTTTTGTATGCATAAGGTTTTACATTTAAGTTTTAAATATTCAAAAGAATCCTGTGTACAGATTTTAAAAGGTAATATTTGGAAATGTACAAATGAAAAGTAGGGCTCCTGTGTCCCTGTCCTTACCCAAGTTCCCCAGAGGAAGCCACATTGTATAGCTTTAATTTTTTGATGCTCGTCAGAATCACCCTCAAAACTATAACCCCGTGGTTGTAGTTTGAATATCACACTCAAAAACTGCAACCCCGTCTCTAGGTTCATAAATGTGACGCAGTCGGAGCTGCCCCCTGAGCGTGCCGCCTCCTCTCACCTCCCTGAGTTTCAGTCTGTCTGTGGTTACTTTACACCATCAAGGCTGACACACTTAGGTTCTGTCCTGGAACTGTTATTGTTCCATAGTTGTTTTCCTTGTTTTCAGTACAGGTTTTAGAGGTTAAAACCCTGTTAACATACATGCATTTTTCATCTGGTGGTAGTTCCTTGGTTATTAAGGCGTCTTACACTCTCACAGGTTCACTGAAGAAGCCAGCAGCATTGCAGGAGGATTCGGTGGCGTGTTCACTGTAGGACTAGGTAGTGCGTAGGTCCACAGAGGAAGAAAGATCCGGTTGTACATTATTGTTTCTCATTTTTCGTCATACACCTATACTGGAAACACTATTTGGATAATAGCCTCGTGGGTGTGTGGCTTCCTTGCTAGAAGGGGAGCAGGAGTGAAGATGCAGAGCCACTAGTCAGCCCAGGCGGGGTTTGGGCTGTGGTGTGCAGACCCCAGCAGGAGTCCCCATGCAGGGCTGCGGGAGGAGTCCAGCCTGTCCCGGAGGGTGGGCTCCCTGTTCTCGCTAAATCGTGACTCGTCCCACTCTCTGTGGAGGAAGATGTCATGGCTGCCAGGTGCTCCCTCGCTGTGTGGGTTCCTTTCCAGAGAAGTCATTAGAGGGAGGGCGTGCTCCCACCTCTATGCTTGTGTGTCTCTGGCGGGCCTTTGTCCACTTCAGGCCTGTCTGTCCTACCACATGTGCCCAAGGGAAGTTCTGAAGGGTCGGACACGAGCCACAGGGTGATGGCGGGTCCTGCACGTGGAGCCGCCAAGGGAAGGTCAGGCCATGGCTGGACGCATCGTCCTGCACTCTGTCTCACTGTAGTTAGGAGTAAAGGCTGAACCAGAGTGGGTTTCTGATTTGGGCAGGTGATTGTCAAGGGCATGGTCACTGCTTCCCCTGGCTAAGTCAGAGCAGAGTTTTTCAGTCTCTGTACATTTTTAAGATGTAAAATCCTCCATTGGTAAGCACCTTGGATAGACACAGAAATTTGAAATTAGTTCTTGATGAAACTTAGAGTCTTCTGTCGGTTTATTTCTGTCTAATGTTGGTTGCAACAAAAGTTGCAAGTAGTTGCTACTGCTCCAGTTTGAACAGCTTACTTTGTGTTCTCAGGATAGAATGCAGTCTTCAGGTCACGGGTCTAGATGTTTGAAAGAGGCCGGTATCAACTATGTCCAAACTGAAGCCTAGATAATCCAGCAAGACTACTGGTTGTGCCAGTGTGCACACCCGGGAGTGCCCGGCACTGGTGGTGTTGCCAGTGTGCACAGTCAGGGGTGCTCATTGCTGGTGGTCCTGCCAATGTGCGTGCTCAGATGCTCCGCACCGTTGGCCATCAGGAATGTGAGTTAACTCCCAGTGTTAGCTCAAGGAGGCCAGTTTGTCCTCGATGTAGCATCATCATCCTGTTCCTGGGTTTTCTGTGGACTGGCTCGTGTCCAATTCTGCCTCTTCTCACCTTGTGGTTTTAGTAGCGTCACTTGTTGATGATGACTTCATGTGGATGTCGGGACCCGGTTGTGGGTCAGGCTGGCTGGGCTTGTACTGAAGTGGGAGGTCAGGTCTCCATGCACAGCCCTGGTGGGAGGACCTGGCGGCATCAGAGCAGGCAGGTGAAGGTGGGGGGACCTTGCTGGGCCCTGCTGAGGAGCAGAGTACATCTCCAGTCTTGGCCCCTCATGCCCTACAGAGCTGGAGTCAAATGCTGGGCCTTGTGACTCCCACATAGCCACACTGGGGGGTTCTTTCCCCCAAGCAAATTCTGTGGCAAAACTGAAGCATTTTACAGAACCTCATTAGAAACCAGTAAGTGTCAGTAATTCAACTAATATTTAACTGGTTCCTTTGTAAATTTGACTAACATTTACATGCTTTAAGTATAGTTTTTTGAGAAGTCTCGGTTCGTTATCAGAACAAGTGTAACTAAGGTCACGGGCATGGGCAGTGTTAGGGAGGGAGCCCTGTCACACGGCCGGGCCCTGAGGTGGCCGTGGCTCTGGGCGGCCTGACACTCGCAGTCTGCTGGCTCCCCTCTTGGGTGCAAGCAGTGGAGAAGCACAGCTCTCCAGTAACCCACTGTCTGTTGCGTTTCAGATTGATCGGCTACTGGCAATTGCTGATTTTGGAACCCGGGATGAAAAAGAAGACTTTGTGCAAAGTGACTTCAGGTGGTAACATGTGGACATGTGTTTTTGATTTGGGCACACACAGTTAGGGGCTTTTTGGTTTCCACAACCGCTGCACAGTCCTGCCTGCCCCCAGCCCAGTGTGTGGGGGTGGGCCCTGCTTTATGCCCTAGGGTCTTGACCTAAGGCTCAACCCAGTGTTGGCCTGTGGCAGTCCACAGTGGCAGCCTAGCCAATTACCCAGCACCTTGGGGAGGTGTCAGGAGGGCCTCCGGGCCCACCAGAAGTGCTGGGGCCTGGACGCTGAGTGCTGGTGGTTGCAGCCCGTCTTCTCTGTTCCCTTGTGCATTTCTGTCGAGTGCTTGCTCCCAGCAGGCCTGTTCTAATGCTTAGGGAATGCTGTGAACAAATGGCAGTGTCTTTGGAGCCTGCGTCTTGCTAGGAAGCAGTGAATATCAGGATAGGCCTCTGAGAAGGTGATGTGAGGATTCGGGGTGTGGAGGGGTACCTGTTTCAGGTGAGGGAACAGCTACACTGGGTGTCTAGCCTGTATCCTTAGATCAGCTATGTGAGCATCGCTTGGGTACCATCAGGGCCTCAGGGGCCAGGGCCTATAGGAGCCAGCCTGCCAGGAGGTGGGGGGTAACACTTGGACCCCTGAGCTAGGTCAGAAGCCCTGAGTGGCAGTGAGTACCCAGTTCCAGCTCAGTGAGGAGCAGACCTGGGAGAGGCAGGTGGAGCGCCTGTGGGTGTGGAGCCCTTCCAGATCTGAGAGTGAGGGGCGTGCTGTGGCCAAATTGGGGTTTTGTGAAGATTGCTCTGGTTTTGCCCTCAGAATAGACTTGTCTTCTCTTTTGGTTCATCAGGTAACTAAAGACCAGCTCCCCATGATTCTGTTTAACTAGCCTAGCGCACTAGCCATGTTTAAGTGGGGAAGCCATGAAAATACACTTGATGTCAGCCCAGAATGTCTGCATCAGGAGCATGGTGGCCTGAGCCACATACAGGCTCCAGGGGTGCTGGTCAAGAAGTGCTAGACTGGAGACTGCTGGACCAAACCCTGCTTTGAGATGGCTCCACAGTTCTATTAGAGAGGCGGCAGCGCGGTGTGTGGGCAGGGGGCTAACAGAGTGTTTGTACGCCATGTGATATTTGTGCCTGGTGTGACAACTCCCCTTCTCCCCCAGCGACCCCGAGACCCTGGATGTGGCTTTGCCAAGTGACACCCTGGGCCCTGCTGCACACCTCAACCTGTGTGGGATTGACCACGAGGCACTCAACAAGCAGATCCTGGAGTACAAGAGGAGGAGAGAGCAAGGGCGCGGGAGTGCGGGGCACCTGTGGCCAGAGCACATGGCTGACCTGACGAAGCAGAGGAGGAGGAGGAAGGCCAAGCCCCATGTGGACAACGACCTCTCTCCCAAGAACTGTCTGCAGGGTGGGGAGTGACAAGCCCCTGGACGACCGAGGGGCCTCCTGAGGAGCGCGCCCCAAGGTACGGGTGGGGCTCCAAGAAGCAGGGCAGGAACTGAGGTGGAGAGAAAGGATCAGAAGACAATGGCTCGTGACCTGGCTCCAGGTGTGTGCGCACTGCAAGTGCCGTCTGCACCCTTTGTGCAGTGCTGCAGGGGAGGCCTGTGGGAAGGGTGTAAACCCTCTTGGTGGATGGTGAGCGGTTAGGCCTCCATGTGTTCACGTTTGCTCACTCACTGGTTTCTCCACAGCCCGCAGATCTGTGGCTGCTGTGCTCCCCTGGTCTTCCTGGACACGCGGACACTCGAGTCCTGGGATGCACAGGTGGCCTCTGTTCACAGATGCACTGGTTTGCCTGCTTCATTCACCTTGGACTGTAAACGGCTGTCTTCTCTGCAGTTGGGTTAGCCCCACATTAGTGCCTTTTGATGGAGATGTCAGTCCTGGCCCTGAGTTGCTGACGAGTTCTTCTGAGTGTGAGATTCTGTGCTGTGACTTCCAAAGAGAATGCATGTCTTAGATGAGCCTCATTAGGAAATAATCATTGAGTCTGACACAGAGAAAGTGTCCTAAATTTGGGGCATCTCGACTCACCAGGTGTCAGCCTTGAAGTACTGAAAATGCTGAAAATACTGAAAATACCAACCCAGTTCAGATGATTGGAGAAGGATTCCTGCTGAGATACAGCAGGGATGTTTGTAGCATGGCTTTCAGGGCGTGTGATCCCCCTTCTTGTAACCTGTCTTGGGAAGGTTGCCTGTGTCCCAGCAGCAGTGGCATGGCCTGGATGCTCTGTTCCCTGTCAGCACCTGGGACGAGGTGCAGTGCCCGGCAGGGATGCAGCCCCCGCTGGAGGGACAGCAAGCGTCCTGGGACACAGGCCAGCCATGTGGGTACCCGCTCTGGGCACATGGCTGTGGGGATGGTGCGTGTGTGACGCTGCCCTGGAGGGGTGCAGGTACCTGTGTGGGTGTTTCCTTAGGAATTTGGGTGCTCACACAGCCTCTTCTCCAGAGCAGAGATGTCCAGAGCGAGTACTGGCCAGTGTGAGAATGTGCACTGGACCTGCGCTAACGAGCGGTGAGGTGGCAGACTTGGGAGCGCCCGCCTTGAAGGACTGTGGGTGCCTCTGGGGTGTTTCTGGTGCTCCTGTGTTGCCAGGCTGGAACCAGAGCTCACACACGTGCCCTTGGAGGCTGGAGAAATGCCGTCTTAGTTCTACCTGAAAGTTCATGGTGCTGCTGTAGCCTTCATGTTGAAGTTGAAGGAAAGCTGTGTCTTCTGCTGTAGCTTCTGTTGGGAGGAAGCCCTGCCCTGCAGCAGAGATAGCCCCAAACTGGCCACGACCAGCAGGATGGCAGCAAGTTTCCCTAGACCTCAAGGCACCTTCCCTTTGTAGTCCTCCCATCTCTCACACTCAGACACATTCAGACACACACTCAGCACAGTGTCTCAGTGAGAGTGTGCACACACACACACACCCCTCCTCTTTGTAGCCCACCCAACTCTCACACACATACACTCAGTGCATTGTCTCAGTGCAAGGCTCTTGGTAGCCTTCCTGCCGCTGGGCCCTGCTTCCTGAAGCTCTGAGTCTTGGTGAGAGGAATCTTGCTGTTTTCTCTCCTAGAACAGCCGTGTATGGTGTCACGACTAATTCTGTGCCCCAGGTGCAGAGGGCAGAAGGGAGGTGCTGTCATGTTCCCCGGGGATGGCAGCTCCGGGCTCCTTTAGCAACATCCCAGCAGCAGCAGCCTGGACTCCACTTCTTTCCCTGAGAAAACTCAGCTCAGTCTAACCAGGAGCTTTGCTGGACATGCTGTGTGAGCAGCAGCTCCGAGTCAACCCTTCAGTGTCTCACTTTACCCTCTGGAGTGCACGCAGGTAGTCTCACCAGTGTTTGAAGACCTCAGAGTTTTCAGTAGCTGAAGGTAAAACTTGCACCCTACACTATTTCATTTAGCTCTACAATCGGTTCCCAGTTTTCTAGAATGCAGGTCCTTGCTGCATTGTTTTCATTTTCAGACTGACTTATGCATAGCACCTTTCAACATGAACTGTGACATTATTAGATCCAGCTTATTAAAGTAAGCTGCTCTGCAAAGAATATGTACAGAAGGAACTCTGAAATGTTCAATAAAGCCTCTTCACTCAGCCCCAAACATAAAATCCCCTGTGTCTCCACTCTGTGCAGATGGCCTATGCACTGGCTTTGGAGAAGCACTTGATGCAGGTTCCGCAGAAATGAGTCAGTGAAGTGCAGTGGGGAGAGGCCCCTGTAGGTAATGGGTGTTTTGGGTGGGCTGAGAGCTGCATAAAGAGCAACCAAACACATCATCAAGGTTGGTGTGTTGGTGTCCGTGTTGTGTAGACTGGCCCTTCCATTTGCGGAAGTTGAGCTTCTGATGTTGGTCCCTACTCGGGCCCACAACTTGCAAACTGGCTTGCAGGCTAGATGCCTGCATCACATTTTATTGGGGCCAAGGAGGCTCAGGAGGAGTCACTGTCCCCATCTGGCTCCCATGCTCAACTGCTGGGTCTTCAAAGCAGATTACATCAGATACACATGAATCTTGGTCACAAGGTCACCAGCAGTGGGGTGTGTGTGTTTTAGTGACCAGAAAAGCAAAAGTGGAGGAAGAACCACTTAGAAGTAAGAAAAATCATTGTGAAATCCTGCCTGAATTCTAAGCATGTAACAAAGCCTGGCAGGGCTGTCCATGTAACAGAGCTCATAAAAGTATGCTAACTATTCTCCCCCCAAGATGAGGAGAGAACACTTACCAAATTATTCTAGAAGGCCAGTATAACTCCAACACCAAAACCACACACACAACAAAGAAAAGTGAAATACAGTATCCTTTATGAGCACTGATGTTGAAAATCATCAACAGAATATTAGCGAACAGGATTCAGCAGCATATCAAGAGGATTAAACACCATGACCAAGTGGGATATATCCCTGGAATGCAAAAGTTCAACACATGAAAGTCATCAGTGTTACATGCCACATCAACAAAGTGATAGGAAAAACCACATAATCTGAAAAGATGCCAAAAAAAAAAAAAAAGATAAAATTCAACACCTGTCATGAAAAAACACTCAACAAAGTAGGAATAGAAGGAGACCGCCTTAATGTAAAATCTATATGAGAAAATCCACAGCAAACAACACCCAGTGGTGAAAGACCGGAAGATTTTCATCTAAGGTCAGCAGCAAGACAAAGATGCCTGCCTGTTTAAACCGTTTCTATTCAACATAGTCCTGAAAGTTCTAGCCAGAGCAATTAGTCAGGGAAAAGAAAAGGCCTACAAATTAGAGAGGGAAAAGTAAATGATCTATTTGAAAGTGATATGGTCTTATACATAGACTATCTTAAAGATACCACACCAAAGAAAAGCTGTTAGATCTAATAAATGAGCCCTGCAAAGTAGCAAGATTAAAAGCACAGAAAAAGCTGTCACATTTCTATTATGAGCAGTGAGTGATCTGAAAGTGATTACAGGGTATTGCCTGACATTCTAGTGCTTAGGACTCTGCACTTTTGCTGCTGGAGCCTAGGTTCAATTCATGGTTGAAGAACTAAGATCCCACAAGCCATATGGTATGGCAAAAAAAAAACCCCAAAACCTGATATTACAATAATTATATTTACAATACTGCCAAAAAAGAGAAATACTTAGGAGTTAAGCATAAGTGAGAAAGACTTGTACAAAGAAAACTACAAAACATGCTGAAAGAAATTAACTGATTAGAAGACTTATGAAAACAGTATTACTCAAAGCACTCTACAGACCAGTGCAGTCACTGTCAAAATCTTGGTTTCTTTTTTTCCTCTAGGAATTGTCAAGCTCATACTAAATTTCATAAGGAATCTCAAGGGACTCTGAGCAGCCAGCACAATCCTGAAAAAGGAATTAAACTGGATGACTCATTTTCCAGTTTGAAAACTTACTGCAAAAACAACAGTAATCAAAACTGTGCTATTGGCTTTAAGACTGACATATAGACCAATGGAATAGAATAGAGAGCCCAGGAATGAACCATCACATAAATAGCCAGGTGATTTTTGACAAAGTTGTCAAGATTGGTGGAGAAAGGGAAGTCTCAGTAAATGATGCTGGGAGAGCTAGATGCCACATGCCAAAGTGTGAAGGTGGAGGACTTCTTTGGCAGTCCTGTGGTTAAGACTCCATACTTAAATCCAGGGGGCAAGGGTTCAATCCCTGGTTCGGGGAACTAAGATCCTGCATACCAAGTGTCATGACCAATACAGGAAAAAAAAAAAGCATGAAGTTGGACATTTTGTTAAGTCGCTAAGTCATGTCCAGCTCTTGCAACCCCATGGGTTGCAGCACACCAGTCTCCTCTGTCCACTATCTCCCAGAATTTGCTCAAATTCATATCCATTGAATCAGTGATGCTATCTAACCGTCTCAACCTCTGCTGCTCTCTTCTCCTGCCCTCAGTCTGTCCCAGCATCAGAGTCTTTTCCAATGAGTCAGCTCTTTGCATCTGGTGGCCAAAGTATTGAGAATTCAGCATCAGTCCTGGTGAACATTCAGGGTTGATTTCCTTTAGGATCTACTGGTTTGAGCTCCTTGCTGTCCAAGGGACTTTCAAGAATCTAGCACCACAATCTGAAAGCGTCAGTTCTTCAGCTCTGAGGCTTCTTTATGGTCCAACTCACATCTTTACTTGACTACTGGAAAAACCATAGCTTCGACTCTATGAACCTTTGTTGTCAAAGTGATGTCTCTGCTCTTTATTATGTTGTCTAGGTTTGTCACAGCTTTCCTTTCAAGGAGCAGGCATCTTAATTTCATGGCTGCAATCACCACAATGATTTTGGAGGTCAAGAAAATAACATCTCTCACTTTTTCCCCTTCTATTTGCCCTGAAGTGATGGGACTGGATGCCACGGTGTTGTGTTTTTTTTTTTTTTTTTTTTTAATGTTGAGTTTCAAGCCAGCCTTTTCACTGTCTTTTTTCACCCTCATCAAGAGGCTCTTTAGTTGCTCTTCACTTGCTGCCAATAGAGTGTTATTATCTGCATGTCTGAAGTTGTTGGTATTTCTCCTGGCAATATTGATTCCAGCTTGTGATTCATCCAGTCTGGCATTTCTCTTGATGTACTCTGTGTGTAAGTTAAATAAGCAGGGTGACAATATACAGTCTTATAGTACTCCTTTCCCAATTTTGAGCTGGTCTATTGTTCCCCATCTGGTTCTAACTTACTTACTTCTTGACCAGCATAAATTTCTCAGGAGACAGGTCAGCTGTATCAAAGACCTAAATGTAAGACTTAGAGAATTCTCTGGCAGTCCAGTGATTGGGACTCCATGCTTCCACTGCCAAAGGCATGGTTTCAACCCCTGGTTGAGGAACTAAGACCCCACAAGCCACATAAAGACTTAACACTAAAACTTTTAAAAGAATACATAGGACTAGAGCTTCAAAACACTCAATTTGGCAATGATTTCTTGGATATTACACAAAAGGCATAGGCAACAAAAGGAAACATAGGTAAACTTTGTGAGAATCTTTTGTGCCAAGACACTATCAATGAGATAAAAAGGCAATCCACAGACTGGGAGATAATACTTGCAAATCATGTCTGATAAGGAATTAAAATCTAGATAATGCTTACAACACAAGTGACAACAAAACACAATTCAAAAACAGGCGAAGGAATAAGTAGAATTCTCTCCAGAGATGTACAAATGACCAGTAACCATATAAAAAGAATGCTCAACAGCACTAATCATTAGGGAAATGCTGAACAATAAATCAAAACTACAAGATATGGAGAAGGAAATGGCAACCCACTCCAGTACTCTTGCCTGGAAAATTCCATGGACAAAGGATCCTGGTAGGCTACAGCCCATAGGGTCGCAAAAAGTCGGACAAGACTGAGTGACTTCACTTTAAGACCACAAATTAAATTTCAATAAATATTAAAAAGCAAAAACATGGAAGGTATACCCTTGCCACAAAAGAAGGAAACAAAAAATGAAGGGCATTCCTTCTAAAAACAAAAAGGAACGAAGACTTGATCATGTAAAAAATAGCTTTTCAAAATAATTATATGGTGTCAAAAAGAAAAAAAAAAACTACAAGATACCAACTCATCCATTAGGATGGCTACTGTTAAAAAAATTACAAGTGTTGGCGAGGATGTGGAGAAATGAGAACACTTGCACACTGTTGAGAAGGTAAATGGTACAGCCAGAGGCAGCGGTCCTAACCTCTGCGGAGCGGAGCCCATCATGGGAAGAGGGAGCCTTCAGTTGGGAACAGCGCATCCTTTTACACACCTGACCTGCCCGTGCCCCGGTGGGCAGGCTATTTTCTGGCTACCTATGGGGTTGTTGCCTTCCTTTTGTCCCTGGGGTCCTTTCCAGCATGCGACAGGAGCGTGTGTCCCCGGGCAGTGAGGCGGGAGCAGTGGAGCAATTCAGGGATGGAAAAAGGCGGCGGGGGCGGGGCGGTGAGAGGGGAGCGGAGGGGCGCAGAAAGGCGCGGGCTTGCACGCTCAGTCCTTATCTTACAAACACGGAAACAGGCCAAGCCGGCTCCTGCCGGCGGGTGCTTAGTGCCCCGAGAAGGCAGCAGGCAGCTCCCCACCCCAGACGCTGAAGCCCGCTCGGGTCCTGCGGGACAGTCCGCCCCTGGCGGCCGCCGGAGCCCCCAGAAGACGCCTGGCGTCCACGCTAATCACGAGAAGTTGGCAAGAGCTGACCTAATGAAACCCTCGAACCAGCCTCGTGAGGACGTCGGTGAACTCTTTCTCTGCGAAACTGCTGCGGAAACGGGGGCTGAGTCCAGGCGTCTCAAGCTAAGGAACTCCATCAGCGTCTGTTACTTCGTCAGGTAGGTCAGCCGTTCCTCAGTGTACACCCCGGGGTTCGGTGACACCGGACGCGGCCGACCACCTCTCTGGGGTCACAGGCCTGAGGCCCGAGCATCTGCGTATCTATGGAGCTCCCCGGGGACACGGCGCTGCCGGCCCGGGTGCACGCTCTGTGATCCACCGAGCATCTCCGGGAGGATCCCCCTGGGCACCGCCCTTCGCCCTTCCCCGCTGCTCCCCGGGGGTCGCGCGTCTCCCCGCCGCACACGTGGACCGGAGCCCCGTGGGCGCCACAGGCCGGCTCGGGGCGGCGCGTGCCGCCGCGTAGTGACCGAGACACACCTGCGTCGCGCCCCGGGCTCGGGGCCTGGAGACGCGCGCGGACCTCCTTGTCGCGTCTGGGTCGGAGGGGCAGCCCCGGCCGCCCCGCCGCCGGGCGCCCAGGCAGCGCCGTGTCTTGCGCGAGGAGGCGCTGCCGGCCGGGTGCGCCCGCCCCGTGGCTCGCGCCCCGCTCGGCTCTCAGGACAGGGTCTGCCCGCGGCCTGGCGGCCGTCCACACTCTCCCGCGCCCCGGGCGGGGGTCGCAGTGCAACTGGATTGAAGGGCGGAACCCTGAAGCCTGGTCGGCTCCGAGGTCTGAGGAGGAAACCACTCCAGCCGCCGAGCCAAGTGGGAGAGCTTCGCCCCAGCCCCTCATCCTGCTCTTTCCACCTGCAGCGCCGGCTTGGAGCTCGCGCGGGCGCGGGGGCTGTGTGCTGGCTCCCCCGGCCGAGTGGAAGCCGCTGCCGGCCCCGCCCGGTGCGCTGGACACGCGGCGCGAGCGACCCCGGCTTCCCCCTCCCCAGGCCGCGGGCAGGCTCTTCCGAGGGTCCCGGGCAAACCCCTGCGCCGGCGGTGCCAGCGGGGACGCGGGTCTCTACGTCTCGGGAAGCACCTCCAGCTGCTTTGAGCCGGGAGCAGAGCTTCCCTTTAGCCCGGAGAGGGTTGGGGGCTGGGGGGTGGGAGGGTCGTCGGGAAGAGGCGTCTCTGACCCGGGACCGGGGGCGGCGGGCAGCCGGCGGGGAACCGTATCCCGGTTTCTCGCGTGCCAGGTCGCAGTTCCTGCCAGGCCGGGTCCCGCTCGCTCCACCGACTGTCGGCGGGAAAAGCGCTCAACGTTCTTCTGCAAGCTTGTAAAGCAGAACGCTCCTTGTTTAAAAGAAAATCTAGAAAATGGTTTCCTGCGTTGCGGGACTGGACCGCCTGCTAGAACACGGTAGGTGTGAACTCAGTCTCTGGTGCTCGGGGCAGTCTCCTGAGCGACTTTGAAGGGACTGTATCTTTCGCCCTGGCAGGGAACTCGCCGGAGGATCGGGTGGTGTGGTCTCTTCTGAACTGACGATTGCAAACAAAACATCCATTTCCTTCTCTCGGTCTGAGAACCACAAGCCAGGAGCCCTCCATTCAACTCACCTTCTGAATTCCTCCAGAGAGACTGCTGGATCTTATGGTGGTTCTGTTTTCAATTTTAGAAAGAATTTCCATATAGGCTGCATCAACTTACATTCCGACCAGCAGTCCATGAGAGTTCCCTGTTCTTCACATCCTCACCAACAGTTGTTACTGTCTTTTTGACAGTAGCCGAAATCTGACAGGTGCGGAGGTGACATCTCAGTTTAGTTTGCATTTCTCTTATGACTAGTGACACTGAGCATCTTCTCAGGTGCCTGTTGGTTACGTGTGTGTCTCCTCTGGAAAAATGTCTGTTGGGGTCCTTTGCCGATTTTTAAGCTGGGTTGCTTGTTATTTTAATGGGGGAGACCAGGGAGGGGCCCTGGTCGGTGTCTGTCTGGGTTTGGAGGGAGGGGCAGGGGAACCAGGGACTGCTGTTGACA
Source organism: Odocoileus virginianus (assembly GCF_023699985.2). NCBI lineage: Eukaryota > Metazoa > Chordata > Mammalia > Artiodactyla > Cervidae > Odocoileus > Odocoileus virginianus. The sequence goes on from NC_069695.1 coordinate 55,631,436, forward strand.
GTGGCTATGACTCCTGGGACCACGGAGACCCCTCTGAAAGCTGGAGGTCAGTATTATTAGAACATCAAAACAGGGCTCCGTTGGTAGCTGATCCTCACCTCCTGCAGCTATCATAGGGGGTGCAGCTGTACCCCAGGATGGCCAAGAGTCAGTGCAAACCTAGACCATCCACTGGGCAGACAGTATTGGTTCCCATTTATGATTTCTGAGCATTAGCAGTGTAGCAGGGCAAGGCCAGACAAAAATTTTACTTCTGAACTTTACAATTTGAGTTAGATAAAGGACAGTAAAACCCAAAAGAGAAGAATAGGAGGAAACCAATAAGGAAGCCAAAAGAAATGAATAGAGAGCACATGTAAACATACTGCACTGTGCAGACAAGCTTGTGTGTGATGCACTTAATGTTGGAGATAGATATGAGGAAATTGCTTTTATCTTAAAGGCTAAGTTTTAAGCCTTGAGCCTATTAGATGAATGATGAGCATTGTGCCTTTGCAGGAAAAGAGTGAAATTTATTAAGATGACAATTTTGATAAAGGAGAAATTCTGAGTTAGGTATTATACTGTTTTGTTTTCCATATAGAATATATAATTTGAATTTTTGTAAATGTCTACTTTCAAAGCTTCCTTAACTGCCTGCTATTTCATTTGCACCTGCCAGGATGCTCTGCAGAGTGCTTGAGAACCTGAGTATGTCCCCTGGAGAGCCATCCGCTTTGTTGGGGTTCAGAGTGAGTTCTCAAAGTGAGCTTCACTGAGATTTTATTTTAAAATGCAAACATAAACTTTTCCTCTAAACAATTTGGAAATTATTTTTTCCCATGGCTCTTTAAAAGAAACTGAGAGCATGTTCTGATATGTAAATGAACAAAAATCACCTCCATTTTCAGCCGTTTGGAACCAGCACTTCATGAAAGAAAAGACAGCGACAAAGGCAGGAGTAGAGAGGCATGTCCAGCCGTAAAAGCTGTTTCAATCACAGTGGGGAGAACACAGAGAAATGGCTTGGTAGATGAAGTCCCAGTGTCGTCTGTTGATGGCTCTGAACTTGTGCAAAACCCGAAAAGTGAAGCTAAATTAGACATGGAGGAAAAAGATGACCAGAAAAGAGGTTTAGAAGCCTTTAATGCAAATTTGCTGACTCAGGTGGGAGGTGGGTGAGGCTATGCTGTGCTTTTCTTGCAGGTTCAGATGTTCATGGGTGGTTATCGATACCTGTGGGCACTCGTGCAGAAAAATGGGAAGATCAAGAATGAAGAGTTGGAAGGCCTGTCTGCACACAGTTGGGAGTGTGAGTTCAGATACCTACTTAATCTCTCTGAGTTGCTGTTTCCTCATCTGGGAAATGAGGCAGTAACATCTCTATGCTTTTTGAAAATTATATATTAATTCTTCTTCCCCTTCACTACCTTTTATGATGATTTATTTTTCAGTTTGGGAATAAGTATGTGTAAACCAATTTTTAAATGATGACTTTTCCCCCCTAAAAGTACTTATATCTCTCTTCTAATAAAAAACTTAAAAATACCACTGGGAGATCAGAAATTCCCAATGCTTTGCTATTTCTCCATTAAGGCAGGATTAATTTGATTAAAACAGCTTGTGAGACATAATTCTGGAGAACCTGAGAAGCAGAAAGAAACGGTTGGAGGACAGACTGGACGTACAGTGAAGGGAAGGACTTCGCAGGGCTGTTCCCACTGCCTGCAATCGTCTCCCCTCACCACCACTTGCTGCCTTGACCCACTTGTGCTGACTTGTCCTTCTGACTTCAGGTTGCCACTCTTGCAAGAATGTACCTCCAGATCAGGTCTCTGGGATGTGGATGCTTGGAGAGTCTACCTTTTTCAGGAGCGTTTGGTCAGGTTATAATTAAACTTTCACTGTGTTCTTATTTCACTAATGACGATCTCCCTCACCGATCTCTAAGCTCTATGAAACCAGGGATTGAGTTTCTTCTGTTTTCTGCTCATTACTGTCTCTTTGGTGTCTAGCAGACACAAATAAATGTAGCTCAAAGGTGAGAAAGGCAAGATCACATCTAAGGTGTTCACAAAGAATATCTTTCCATACAAATGTCAGTGGATTTGGATGAACCTTAGAGATGTATTTTATTTAGATGGGCATGTGTACAGTTGTCTCTTTGTGAGTTGTCAGGTATAGTTGCCTATGTGACTTGGAAATCCAGCCCCCTCTGCTTGCAAAGGTGTGTCCCCTGATGTGGGGCTGGGTCTGCCCAGAGGAAAACACTTATATATATATATGATTTGTCACTTTTATCTGGAAGCTGGGACCCTCAAGGCAGCACCCTCCCAAAGGGCTCCCCCTGTGGGCTGACATGTCAGGCTCTGGGGCTCTGTGGTCACCCAGATTGCTCTTTTTGTGGTGGACAATTATTTTTACAAAAGCTGATGCTGATTATAGAAGGAACCAGATGACAGTGTAGAAAAAGTCCAGCACAGGCTATTTAGATCCAACTGAACAACTAAAAGCAAAGCATCTGGTACTTGTACTGACACCAAGTAGATTGAGAAGAAGCAGAACAAACTTGCTTGTGCTGTGACATATCCAGCATATACACCCTCAGGTCTAACTTCTGATTTTGAATGCTTTGATGACTGAGTCCCTCTGGGTCATATTGCTCATTCCTCTGTCATGGGGAGGGGCAGTCCTTTCAACATCAAAGCTGTTGATTGTAGTTTTAAATGTCATTGGTAACATATCCATGTGTGCTGAAGTGTTTAGGGACACAGTAGACTGATATCTGCAATTTCTTTTGAGTGCATTAAAAAAGATGGTAGAAGAGATGAAAAGTTGATTCACAATAATATGGAAACACATAAATGTCCATTGCCTGATGGATGGATAAAGAAGATGTGGTACATATATGAAATGGAAAACTACTTAGTCATAAAAAAAGAATGACATAATGCCACTTGCAGCAACATGGATGCAACTAGAGGTTATATTAAGCGAAGTAAGTCAGAAAGAGACAAATACCATGTGTTATCACTTATATGTAGAATCTAAAATATGGCATAAATGAACTTATCTACAAAACAGAAACAAACTCACAGATAGAGAACAGAATTGTGGCCATCCAGGGGGTAGGGGTTGGGGAGGGAGGGACTGGGAGTTTGGAACTAGCAAATATAAACTATTATATACAGGATGGATAAACAACAAGGTCCTACTGTCTAGCACAGAGAACTATATTCAATACCCTATGATAAATCATAATGGAAAAGTATGTTAAGAAGAATGTCTATATGTGTTTAACACTTTGCTGTAAAGCAGTGATTCGTTGTAATTTTTGTAACATTGTAAATTGTAAATCAACTTTGCTTTACAAACATTGTAAATCAACTCTGCTTCAATAAAAAATTGAAAAAGATGAATAGCTGGATAGCTGGGTGATATAGCAAATACAGCAAAATTGTTAATTGTAAGATATAGGTGATGATGTTCACTGTACATGTATTTCAACTATTCAATATGTTTAAAAACTTGTATAAGGTGTTGGGAGAAAAATGAATTCACTCAACATTTATTAAAGGTTTATTATGTTTATCAAAATATTATTACAAATTATATTAAAGTAACCTAGGCATCAGGGATACAGTGATGACCAGGAGACATGGTCCCTGTTGGTACAGCACTCCCTGAGAGAGACAGATACATTGCAAATGAGGATCACACAGTTAGTGCAGTGTTAGATACACACCAACTGTTCTGTGACTATCTAGAGGAACCCATCACATCTTGCCACATGTACGTGTGTGGTGCTGGTGGTCAGGGAGATCTTGGAAGAGAAGCCAGCAGAACTCAGCCTTGAATGGCAATGGGATAGAAATAAGTTCAGGTTGTGGAAAAGGAGGGAATCCCATGAACAAATACTGTTCAGTGTTTGTGCGAGCAGGAGAAGGGTTGGGGATGGTCAGCAACGGAGAGCTTGTGTTCAAGCTGAGCAACTGTCGGAATGGCTGAAGGGAAGAAGGGAAGCAACAGGGTCAGACTTGCTTTCACTAGATCTCTAGGATGGCTGACTGGAAGGTTTCCCAGAGACACCTGAGCTGAAGATCAGGGGTGTGCCTGACCTGTGCAGGTGTTCCCACCAGGAGAGGCACACGTGGTAGGAGGGCTACAGGAGAGAAGTGTTAGGACATAAAGTTAGAGAACTGGAGACGGGAAAAATGAAGGCTAGGTAAACACACTGATTACTGTTGCAGGGGCTGTGGAGGAGGGGTAATGGCTTGGCCTTGAGCACCTGGACCCTGTGGTGTGGGTGGGGCACCCAAGTGGAGCTGCCCAGTTGGCAGCCAGAACTCAGGAGAGAGGTGGATACACTGGAATCAAAATAATGAAGTTTGAATCTGCCGTTGAGATTAACAAGGGAGAGAATGGAGAGTGATGACTGAAAGGGATGGGGGTTCCAGTACCTGGAACAATGCCTGGCACACAGGACGTGGTGATGAACATGGACAAAAATGGCAGGAATTATGGGGCAAATGTTCAAGGATGTGCTAAGAAGGGGAAGCTAGTAAAGGTGTGAGGACTAATCAGCTAGGTTGGAGAAGATTAGAGGTCATGCTGTGAGCGAAGGGCTTCAGGAAAGGGAAGATGAGGACTAAAATCTGTTCTTGCTTTAACAGTTAGGAAGTCACTGGTGACCAAGTAAAGTCTCTCAGTCATGTCTGACTCTTTGTGACCCCATGGACTATACAGTCCATGGAATTCTCCAGACCAGAATACTGGAGTGGGTAGCCTTTCCCTTCTACAGAGGATGTTCCCAACCAAGGGATTGAACCTAGGTCTCCCACATTGCAGGTGGATTCTTTACCAGCTAAGCCACCAGGGAAGCCCTGGTGGTCAAGGGATACCTGTAATTTCCTGCTCTTAGATGCGGCTGAGGGTGGCGCAAGAGAGCACATGGTGAGGAGTGAAAGCAGTAAGACATTTGGAGAAATGTGATACAATCCTCCCACTGGAGCCCCATGGTCTGGGTCAAGGGTAACTGGAAGGCTGTAACTTTTCATCCCACCCATTTCTTCAAGAAAGATGTATAGGGACATCATACCCATTTACTGCTGTGACTTATTATAAAATTAAATCATAATTCATAAATAACTATAAAGAGCAAATTCTCCTTCAATTATGGCTAGGATTCTTGTAGAGAAAAAAACAAATTGTGGTTCAGTAATATCAACCCAGCACTCAAGAACATTTTAAAATTAATTCATACATTTACTTAGTGCCACTTATGTTTTTAGTCATTGGGTTAAACTGAGCAGAAGTTACCCATAAAAAGAGAGAAGCTGAAATTAGGGGAGAGGAATGCCAACAAAGGTCTGTCTAGTTAAGGCTATGGTTTTTCCAGTAGTCATGCATGGATGTGAGAGTTGGACTATAAAGAAAGCTGAGCGCTGAAGAATTGATGCTTTTGAACTGTGGTGTTGGAGAAGATTCTTGAGAGTCCCTTGGGCTGCAAGGAGATCCAACCAGTCAATCCTAAAGGATGCAATCCGTCCTGAATACTCATTGGAAGGACTGTTGAAACTGAAACTCCAATACTTTGGTCACCTGATTCGAAGAACGGACTCATTTCAAAAGATCCTGATGCTGGGAAAGATTGAAGGTGGGGGGAAAAGGGGACGACAGAAGATGAGATGGTTGGATGGCATCACTGACTCAATGGACATGAGTTTGAGTAGGCTCCAGGAGTTGGTGATGGACAGGAGGCCTGGCACGCTCCAGTTCATGGGGTCGCAAAGAGTCAGACACGACTGAGCTTCATTCCTGGGCCTTGTTTGCCCTAGGGCAAACAAGGCCCAGGAATGAAGGGACCGGCCCTGAGCATGAACTGACACATACCCTGATCAGGATGGCGCTGAGGAAAAGATGTGCACGTGGGGCCGGAAGAGATAGATGGAGACCATGTCTGATGGTCTTGGTGTTCTGGAAGAAGTAGACATGGTCTTGTGCTGAAAAGTCAGTTGAGGCGGAACAGGTATTGCCTCGGCAGCTTCAATGAAGGGAGAAAGGGCTGGAGTAGTCATAAATTAAAATAGTTGTTTGCCTACACAGCAGGCCTCCCTGTTAAACTGCAAGTTCCCTGAGGGCAATGTGGTTCTATTCTTACCCCTTGGGTGCTTTACTCAACAGTTGAAGACCCATAGGCATTTTGAAAGCTCCTTTCAAGAGATGGTACATTCATTTTGAGAAATATATTATCCCTTCACATTTTTTTTTACAAAGCTGGGCAAAAGTGAACTTATAAGCCATTTAAGAATTTTTATAAATGTATGCAATTAACTTTCTTCCTACACAGCACGTAGTAGCTCTAACTTAAAAATCAGAATTCTCAAGAAAAAGTGTGAAATTAATTTTCTTAAGATATAATTACGAAGTCAGGAGACCCTATCCAGTCAGTTCACCAAGATGTATCAAGGGCATCCTTGTCAAAGTTCTGATAGTTCAAGTTCTATCCTCCAATGATAGGGCAGGATTCACCTCACAGCTGGTTTCCCATTGGCTCTGAGATGTGGGCGGGGCCACCTCTTCCTGCTACAGCCAGTAGCTCCACCCCACTTCATGCAAATAAAACCAAAGCTCTAGGGACCCACGTGATTGGTCACGTGACAAACGACGTCAGCCCCACCCCTCTAGTGACGTCATCATTCACACTCTCACGAGAGTTTGTGGATATGGGGAGAGGCTAGCAGGCCAGATCACTGTGTCAAGAGTGGGGTCAGGGGAGGGGGCTTCAATACAAAACCCCATTCCCACTGCTGACCCTCCAGTTCAGCTTAAGGCAGGGGCCCAAAGGGGCCTGTGGGACAGTGCTCAGAGGCGGGGGAGGGGGGGTCCCATGCATGCTCTTCTCCCATTGGTTGACTGCATCGGCATGCAAATAAGGGTGCGCGTCACTTCCGGAGGCCAATCGAGCGCCATTTTCTCTTTCTGGCCGAGCTGGGAGGAGGGGACAGGGTCGCGCGGGGTGGCGCGCGCCGAGCGGGGGTCCCGCCGCGCGGGGCGGAGGCGGGCGGGCGCGGGGCCCCAGCGGGCGCAGCCAGACGTGCTAGGGACGCGGCGGCGCTGCGGGCGCCCAGCGGTAGGTAACCCCGGCCCGGACCGCGGCGACGCCCCTGGCCCGGCCCGCGAAGTCCCGGCGGCGGCTCCGCCCCACCCCGCCCACACCCGGTGGCCCGTGGCCGCCTCTCTAATCCCGCGACGTTCTGCCAGCGCGGGGCTCGCGGCCCAAAGGGCGCCCGTCGTCCCTCCGCGTCACGTGGGGCCGGGATCGAGGGGGGCGGTGATGGGGCCTGGGGGGCGGGGCGGGGGACGGCATCAGGGCGAGGGGGACGCGGGGACAGGGCGGCGGCCGGGGAGGGCAGGGAGGGGGGCGGGCTGGAAGCCGGAGGGCCGCCCGGAGCAAGCGCGGACGCGGGCCGGGCAGAGGCGCGCTCAGCCGCTTGCCCTGTGGCGGGTTTTTTCTGGAGGAGCGCACAGCTGAGAGGAGCCCCAGTTCCTTCACCCAGGAGTTTTCGCTGTGAATACTGATGACGTGCAGATGTTGACATTACAGTTGAACTTTTCACATGCCGCCGTTCACCGCACTGACGTAGAGCGCGCAGAATTTCTCCTGACTCTTGGCTTGGGAACGTCGAAAATAGCAGCCAGTTCTAACTGAACGGTTGTTAAATAATTAAATTTTAAAGTATTTTCTTTGAATTTGAATGAGAGGCTTGGCGGAATGCTCTTAAAACTCTTTATAATTGAATGGAATGGGTAATGGCAGCCTCTTGAGATCTGGAGGACTCTTGTCTGGTGATTTATGATGCAGATGGGCAAGTGCCTCAGGGCACGGGCAAGCCCCACAGGGCTCGGGAGGAGTCGGGAGTAGCGTTCTGGGAGAGTGGACCACGTAAAAAATGCGAGTTGAGGAAAGCGCGTGTTCGGCTTTGGTTGGAAGTCAAGTAATATATGTGTAACTTGTTTAAACATACATGTTTACAAACATGTAGCTTGTTACTGGGGAGGTAGCCATGTTATGAACGAACTTTGGTATTCTAGTTGTCATTGGGAGTTTGTTGAGGCAGTGGTCTTTAGACATGGAAGTGACCGATCTGTGTGTTGTAAGGGTACTGGTGCTAGGCTGGCGGGGGATTGGAGTTGGGAGGAGATAGGTTCACTCGTCTGACTGAGCAGTGGTAAGGATATGAGAGCTGGTTTTAGGGTTAGGAATTGAAGATTGGTGTCGGGAGAGGATGGGGAAGGAAATGGCAATTTACTCCCGTGTTGCCTGAAGAATTCCATGGACAGAGAAGCCTGGTGGGCTGTAGTCCATGGGGTCGCAGAGTCAGGCACGACTGAGCAACTCATACACACACAGAATTCTTGTAAGCACTCTACCTACCTCTCCCGTAGTGAGTGAGAGAAAGTCGTGCCCGACTCTGTGACGCCATGGACTGTCAGGCTCCTCTGTCCACGGAATTCTCCAGGCAAGAATACTGGAGTGGGTTCCCTTCTCCAGGGGGTCTATCTGACGATATCTGGGACACCTTTTTAATTTGATCCAAGTTTGCAATATATTTCTGGTGAATTTATGGTTGTAGTCACTTTGAGTGGTCACACCCCAATATTCTGCTGTGGCTGCCACTCTGGTTATCACATGGTTGTCACACATGTTGGCAGTGTGTTACAAGGAGAAGACTGAATGGTGAGGACTTGCTGAAGGTGACATGTCTGAGAAGGGATCTTCTTGTATTTGAACCCAGACCTTTGATTCTTGCTTTCATGTATTGTATAAATACCATGTGTTTTTAGTTACTTTAAAAAAAACACAACCACCCCTGTATTCCAGTAGTTTCAACATTTCACTTAGAATTTTGGGAGCTTGTTGTTCAGTCATTAAGTCATGTCTGACTCTGCCAACACCAACGTCCGTGTCCCGTCCCCCCCCCCCCCCCCATGGGCTGCAGGATTCCAGTCTCCTCTGTCCTCCACTATCTCCCAGAGATTGCTCAGATTCAGTCCACTGAGTCGTGATGCTATCTGTAAGCATCTCATTCTCTGCCGCCGTCATCTTTTGCATTCAGTCTTTCTGTAGCATCAGTGTCTTTTCCAGTGAGTCAGCTCTTAACATCAGGTGGCCAAAATATTGGAGCTTCATCATCAGTCCTTCTGGTGCATATTCAGGGTTGATTTCCTTGAGACTGGACTGGTTTGATCTCTCAGTCCAAGGGACTCTCAAGAGTCTTCTCCAGCACCACAATTCAAAAGCATCAATTCTTGGGTGTTCGGCTTTCTTTATGGTCCAGCTCTCACATCTGTATATGACTACTGGAAAAACAATAGCTTTGATTATACAGACCTTTGTCAGCCAAGTGATGTCTTTACTTTTTAATACTGTCTAGGTTTGTCATAGCTTTCCTTCCAAGGAGCAAGCGTCTTTTAATTTTATGGCTGCAGTCACTGTCAGCAGTGATTTTGGAGCTGAAGAAAACAAAATCTGTGACTGCTTCCACTTTTTTTCCTTCTATTTGCCATGAAGTGATGGGACTGGATGCCAGGATGCTAGTTTTTTGAATGTTGCATTTTAAGTTTTTGGAGTTAGATAATAGCAAACTCACAGTCTTATGTTCTAAGTGCTTTTCTTGTGTTAAATGAATTTTCTTCCTCAAAACTACTTCTCAGAGTCGGTTGTGCAGTCCGTGTTTTACAGAAGAAACAGGCCCTGGGATTAAGTAACTTGCTAAAGATCACACAACTAGTAGTAAACTGTGGTAAACTTGAACTCAGGCAGTGTATCTCCAGAGTCTTGCTTGTGAGATTGTTCTGGATTGTTTTGCAAGTGAAATCGTTTCAGAACTTAGATTTCACAGGAACTTACAAGAAAGTTCTGTGACTTAAAAAAGTACTGTTTATTACCAGAATGACTTTTTTTACAGTGTATTTTTTGATAATGGAGTATTCTTAAATGATCGTGATACTAAAAACCAGCAAAAACCCTTTAAGTGCCTCTTTGGAAAATAATATTTTCTTTTGCACTTGAATGCAATTTTTGGTAAATTCGTGTCTACCACACACTGTGAAATTAAAGGTAATTTACTGTGGGACTTTCCTGATGATAGAGTAGATAAGAATCTGCCTGCCAGTGCAGGGGACACAGGTTCTGTCGCTTATCCAGGAAGATTCCAGAAGCTACTGTGCAGCTAATATGCCCGTGAGCCACAACTGCTGAACCTGCATGGTGCAGCTGTTGAGCCCGCATGCTGCAACTACTGAAGCCTGTGCTTTTAGAGCCCATGCTCTGCAACTAGAGAAGCCCCACTCCCTGCAACTAGAGGAAGCATGTGTGCAGCAACAAGCACCGATCACAGCTGAAAATAATAATAATATACAAAAGAAAAGAATAATTTACTGTGAACTGAACTTGGTAGATAGTACAGCTGCATTGATAGTACGGCTGCATTAGCCTGCTGTTTCCTAATGGTGAAAATACAGATTTAATTGAGTACTAAGAATATATCGAGAATAGCATCAGTAAAGGATCTATAGATATGGAAGCGTTCAGCAACTTCTTTTCCAGCTAATTAGTCCACTTGGCCTTTTGTGTAGAATCTTGCATCTCTTAGAGAATGGATAAATTATGGTAAAAGTCAGCTTTTTCCCCCCAAAGTGATTGGCAACAGTAGGCCAAGGATCTTGACAGAACTTCTGTGATTTACCTGTGTTTTATTTTATTATGTTTACTTGGTTTCCCTAAAACAGTAAGTGCTATAAACAGGAAACTTTTTCTTTAAATTGAATGTACCCGTGTACTTGTTTTGAGGGAGGGAACCACAGTAACAATGATGAGGGAATGGGAGCGTGTACAGTTGAGAATAAAAAGCTCCTATTCTGCAGGTTCAAGAAGACTTTTTTGGCCCTTCTCCCAAGCCTTGAACAAGTACTTGCAGACCCCTTTAAAACTTGGCTGATCACTGGAAGCCTCTTTTCAGTGCCTTCCTCCTGAGAGTTGGCCTGTCAGGAACAGCTTGGGAACCATCCTGTGAAATGTGGCCAGTCCCTGTACTACTTTTTCTCAACTGTGATAAGGTCAGCACTTCCTATGTGAAGCCAGATTTCTTTGCAAGCAATACATTTAACTTCTTTGTTTTAGATATAGGTGGATGATGGTCTTAACCTTGGGCAGTCCTATTTATCAGCCAGCTTTTGGGAAAGAAGTGCTCCAGGAACTCTAAGGAGGACAGACCAGCACGTCTGGTGGAGTGAGTGGAGAACTTGAAGGGAAGTTTCTGTTGAGGCCGCTTTGGCCAGAGAAGCCAGTCTGGGCTTGAAAGTGATGCTGTGCTTAATTTTAAAGAACCACAAGATTCTTGACAGCTTGCCTTTTAAATTATGCTTTTGAAGCCTAGAACCCAGTTCAATGCATTTTATTGTTAATAATTTTGTTTTAAAACTATTTGCTATGATTTTTGTATCTTCTGGTTCTAAAATGCTAAATGATCTTTCAAACTCGCTTTTTACTGAAACTGAAGTATAAGTTTTACATAGGTAAGTTGTCTGAAAAATGTACCCATTTCAAATTGGCTTCTCGATACTTCACATTTTCTTATTACTCATGAAAAGTTCCTCCCGCTGTTAGCTCTAATGCCCCTTTCGTGTCTTGTTTTATTCCAGTTCATGTTTTCAGTTTTACTTACCTTTTGCCAAATACATTCAGATACTCATTTACCTCAGTGATTTTTTGATGCTGATCTATTTACTTAGAATGTCTTGATCTCCAACTCACCAACTCTCTATAGCCTGTCCATTTTGAACCTCTGTGATAGGCCCAGATGTGCAGAGAAACATGATTCCTGCCCTGAAGATGTTTAGTTCAAAAAAGAAAATGGGTATATAAGGAAATAATTACAATGTAGTGAGGTGAGTGCAATGAAATAAGTATAAACTGGCCATTCTGGGAGTTCTTAGAAGGGGTTCCAAGCTTATCCTTGAAGGAGGAGGGGTTGTAAAAGGGTTTAGAATGGAATTTCCAACTCAGAGAAACTGTTGTTTAAAAATCTTGGGAGATAACTGCCAGTTGACGTGTAAATTTGGAGAAATTAACGTTTTTCTACTTACTCTCAGTACCAGTCAGTTCATTTCAGTTCAGTTCAGTCGCTCAGTCATGTCTGACACTTTGTGACCCCATGGACTGTAGCACACCAAGCTTCCCTGTCCATCACCAACTCTTGGAGCTTGCTCAAACTCATGTCCATTGAGTCGGTGATGCCACTACCAGTGGATGTTATCAGTCTTCAAGTTATTGTTTTGATAATTTGAAATTTTGCATTATTTTATCTGACATTTCTTTAACTCAGATTTAACTGATTTTGTTTGTAACTTTTATAGTTTGTGCATTAAAACCTTTTTTGAAATAGTTTCAGATTTTTAGAAAGTTGCAGGTGTAGTACAAAGAATTTCCCCTGAATCATTTGAAACTAAGTTACCAGAAAAGATGCCAGATTACCCAACATTGTCCATTTCCTACAATAAGGACATTCTACATACCCAGAACACAACCATCAAAATCAGAAAATCAACGCATTGTTACTCCTCAGCCCACATTGAAGTTTTGCCAGTTGTTCCAGAAACAACATTTATAGTAAAGAATCTAGTTAGAATTACACATTTTATTTAGTTTTCTTTAGTCTCACAATCTGAAACAGTTCCTTAGTTTTTCCTTGCATGATCTTTTTCTAAGTATTATTATTGTTCAGTTACTAAGTAGTGTCCAACTCTTTGCAACCTCGTGGTCTGTAGCACACCAGGCTTCCCTGTTCTACAGTATGTCCCAGAGTTTGCTCAAACTCATGTCCAGTGAGTCAGTGATGCCATCCAGCCATCTTATCCTCTGTCGTCCCTTTCTCCTCCTGCCTTCAGTCTTTCCCAGCATCAGGGTCATTTCCAGTGAATCAACTCTTCACATCAGGTGGCCAAAGTAATGGAGTTTCAGCTTCTGCATGAGTCCTTCCAATGAATATTCAGTGTTGATTTCCTTTAAGATTAACTTGTTTGATCTTGCAGTCCAAGGGACTCTCAACAGTCTCTTCCTATAGTTCAAAAGCATCAATTGTTCAGTGCTCAGCTGTTTTTATGGTCCAACTCTCTCATCCATATATGACTACTGGAAAAACCATAGCTTTGACTATGGACCTTTGTTAGCAAGTGATGTTTCTGCTTTTTTTTTTTTTAAAAAAAAATATTCATTTATTTGGCTGCACCAGGTCTTAGTTGCAGCATGTGGGATCTAGTTCCCTGACCAGGGATCAAACCTGGGTCCCCTGCATTGGGAGCTCAGAGTCTTAACCACTGGGCCAGCAGGGAAGTCCCTGTTTCTGCTTTTTAATGTGCTGTCTAGGTTTGTCATAGCTTTCCTTCCAAGAAGCAAGTGTCTTAATTTCGTGGCTGCAGTCACTGTCTATGGTGATTTTGGAGCCCAGGAAAATAAACTCTGCTGCTATTTCCACTTTTCCCCCATCTAACTACCGTGAAGTGATGGGACTGGATGCCGTGGTCTTAGTTTTTTGAACGTTAAGTTTTAAGCTAGCTTTTTCACTCTTACGCTTTCACTCTCATCAAGAGGCTCTTTAGTTGCTCTTACCCTTCTGTCATTAGAGTGGTATCATCTGCATATCTGAAGTTGTGATATTTCTCCCAGCAATCTGGATTCCGGCTTGTGAGTCATCAAGCTTGGCATTTCCCATGATGTACTCTGTTCGTTGGAAGGATTGCTGCTGAAAGTTGAAGCTCCAATACTTTGGTCTCCTGATTCGAAGAGCTGACTCATTGGGACCAGCCGTGATCCTGGGTTGTTTGATTGAAATTGAGGGCAAGTGGAGAAGAGGATGACAGAGGATGAGATAGTTGGATGGCATCACTGACTCAATGGACATGAGTTTGAATAAACTCTGTGAGATAGTGAAGGACAGGGAAGTATGGTGTGCTGCAAACCATGGGGTTACAAAGAATCAGACATGACTTAGGGACTGAACAACAACAACTCTGCATATAAGTTAAATAAGCAGGGTGACAATACGTGGCCTTGTTTTACTCCTTTCCCAAGAACCAGTACATTTTTCCATGTCTGGTTCTAACTGTTGCTTCTTGTCCTGCATATAGACTTCTCAGTAGACAATAAAGTAGTCTGTATTCCCATCTCTTTAAGAAGTATAATTAGTTGATTTTTAGTAAATTTATAGAATTGTGCAACCAATAACACAGTCTAGTATTAGAACATTTCCTGCACTTTCCCCAAAAACCTATTCATGTGCAGTTATTTCCACCCACTGCTGACCACTAATCTGCCTTCTATCTCTGTAGATTTCTCCTGGACATTTCATATAAATGGAGTCAGACAATATGAGGACTTTGCATCTGTGTTCTTTCACTTAGCATCATGTTTTTGAGATACTGATTCATGCTGTCATGTGCATCAGTGCCTACTTATATTTACTGTCGTAGTGTTCTGTGGGATGAGTATGTAATGTTTTGCTCAGGTGGGAGCAGGGGGAGATGGCTTATTTATGTTCCACAATGTCTGGGGCCTCACCTGAGAAAACTCAAAGACTCGGGGTGAGTGGACAGCTGCAGGCTGTAAGAGTATCTTCACTCTCATGTCCAGTGGTTGATGTGGAACCTTTCCATGTGGGCTAGTTGAGCTTCTTGCAATAAGGAGTCTAAATTCCAAGAGTTACGGTACCCAAAGGGCAAGGAAAGTATGTGGCATTTTGTGGTCTAGCCTGGGCATTCCCATGGCCTTGCTTTATTGGTTGAGGGCACTGCCAAGTTCTGCCCAGGTTCGAGGAATGGGCATGTAGATGCTGCTCCTGGTTGGGAGGAGTATCACGGACATGTTCTGAGGAAAGCATGTGGGATGGGAGATACGGTGACATTATCTTTGGAAACTTCGGGGCCGCAGGTTATAATCTGTTACTGTTATTTGTTTGGTACCCACATTGTCCCATATTTGGCTTGTGGAAACTTCTTCAAGCTGACTTCTTTTGAGTACTTTTGACATATCTCCCCATTTTCTGAGCAACTCCTTTATTTTCTGGCAGAAGACATTCTAGGATCATTTTGTCTCTTCTGTGCTCCAGCCCTGAAATCAGCCATTTTTCCAAGGAGCCCTGCTTCCTTTTAAGGGAAAGTGATATTTAGAAAGCAAGATTTGAGCCCAAGGCGTGGTCTGCTACTGGTGTGTAGCTACTTCCAGGCTCTTGCAGTGGCCTGAGCTGTACAATATACACACACACATTAACAAAAATATATTTTTTAAATCCGTATTTATTACAGATAATAAGGTCACAGCTGTACCTTTTATCCTAGTCAACTACCACAGGATTTATTTTAATTTTATGCCTTTTCAGATATTTTAAAAGCAGCATTGGTGGTGGTTTAGTTGCTAAGACGTGTCCAACTGTTGCGACCCTATGGATTGTAGCCCGCCAGGCTCCTCTGTCCATGGGATTCTCCAGGCAAGAATACTGGAGTGGGGTGCCATTTCCTTCTCCAGGGGATCTTCCCAACTCAGGAATCAAACCTGGGTCTCCTGCGTTGTAGGCAAGTTCTTTATCAACTGATCTACTAGAAAAGCCCAAAAGTGGCGGTTACTGAGATGTAATTTACACTCCATACAGTTCACCTGCTTAAAGTGTACAGTCAGTGGTTTTTATTTAGTTCATTAACAGAGTTGTGCATAACATCACCATAGTCGATTTTAAAATATTGTCACTGTTCCAGATAGAAACCTTGTCCCCTTAGCCATCACCTTCCATTCTCCTCAGCCCTAAGCAACCAATGTTCTCCTTTTTGTCTCTGTAAATTTTGTCTATTCTGGACATTTCCTGTAAATCGAATCATATAATATGTGGTCCTTTGTGTCTGATGCCTTTCACTTAGAGTAATATCCCCCAAGGGTAATCAGTGTAACATGCATTAATACTTCACTTTTTATGGCCAAATAATATTCCATTCTTCGGATACACCACATTTTATTTATGTATCTTTTGATGGACATTTGTGCTTTTTTATTTTTTGAGTGTTGTGAGTAATGGTGCTGTGAACATTCTTGTGCAGGGTTTTGTTTGGATGCAGGTTTTTCATTTCTCTCAAGTGGTATTGCTGGTTCTTATGGTACTTACATGTTTAATCCTTTGAGGACCTGCTGGACTTTCCCAAACCAGCCGCATTATTTTACTGCCATTACTACCAGCAGTGTATGGGGGGGATCCATTTTCTTCACATCCGTGCCAGCACTATTACTGCTACTTCTTTTAAAATTGACAGCCATTCTAGTTGGTGTGAAGAGTTATCTCATGATAGTTTCTATTTGCTTTTCCCCATAGCTAATGTTGTTTAGCACATTCTTAAGTGCTTAACGGCCATTTGTATATTGTCTTTGTAGAAGTAACCAGATCCTTTTCCTGTCTTTAAGTTGGCATATTTGTCCTTTATTGTCGTTGGAGTTTTTTTTAATATATTCTGGATATAAGTTCCTTATCAGAAATAAGATTTACAAATGTTTTCTCCCATGTTGTGGATTCTCTTCATTTTTTTGATGGTTTCCTTTGAAGCATACAGGTTTTTCATTTTGATGAAGTCCAACTTAGCTACTTTTTCTCTTGTTCCTAGCACTTTATGGTATCATATCTGAGAACCTGTTGCCAAATCCAACGTCATAAAAATTTATGCCTCGTGTTTTCTTCTGAGCGTTTTAAAGTTTTCACTTGTGCATGGAGGTATAGGACTAATTTTGAGTTAATTTTTGTGTATACTAATAGGAAAGAATCCAACTTATTCTTTGATTGTGGAAATCTAATTGTTCCAGAATAATTTGTTGAAAATTACTCTGCTTTCTTTACCTACCCTGTTTGTAATATTTTATGCACATACATGTGTATGTGTGTATATATGGATGCATGCTAAGTTGCTTCAGTTGTGTTTGACTCTTTTCGACCCTATGGACAATAGCCTGCCAGGCTCCTCTGTCCATGGGATTCTCCAGGCAAGAATACTGGAGTGGGCTGCCATGCCCTCCTTCAGGGGATCTTCCTGACCTAGGGGACGAACCCATGTCTCTTATGTTTCCTGTCTCTCATGTCTCCTGTATTGGCAGGCGGGTTCTTTACCATTAGCGCCGTGTGTGTGTGTGTGTGTGTGTGTGTGTGTGTGTGTGTGTGTATACACTTCTTATAGTTTTGTTTTCTTCCCTTTAAGGAAAATCTCAAAAATGTTTCAAATTCCTGTGGAGAATCTTGACAACATCAGGAAGGTACGGAAAAAGGTGAAAAGGATTCTTGTGGACGTTGGGCTTGACAGGTGCAAGGAGCTGCTGAAGGTAAGAGGACACTGGTAATGGATGAAGAGAAGATGGTAACCGTGGAGGCCCTGGGCTGAGGGGGACTCTTTGAACGGGACTCTTTGGAGAGTGGGTCAGATGCCTCAAGATGGAAAGTGCTGCCTCTTAAAATGAGGCCTGGGAACAGCATTTGTTCTTATTTATGTCTTTATGGTTTAAAGTGGCTGCTTTAGGCTCCAGTTTTTAGTTACTTTTAGGAGGGACTTTATAGTCCTTCAGTTCAGTTGCTCAGTCGTGTCTGACTCTTTGCGATCCCATGAACTGCAGCACGCCAGGCCTCCCTGTCCATCACCAACTCCTGGAGTCCACCCAAACTCATGTCCATCTAGTCAGTGATGCCATCCAACCATCTCATCCTCTGTCGTCCCCTTGTCCTCCTGCCCTCAATCTTTCCCAGCATCAGGGTCTTTTCCAGTGAGTCAGCTCTTCGCATCAGGTGGCCAGAGTATTGGAGTTTCAGCTTCAACGTCAGTCCTTCCAATGAACACCAAGGACTCCTTTAGGATGGACTGGTTGGATCTCCTTGCAGTCCAAGGGACTCTCAAGAGTCTTCTCCAACACCACAGTTGAAAAGTATCAATTCTTCTGCTCTCAGCTTTCTTTATAGTCTAACTCTCACATCCGTTTGTGACCATAGCTTGACCAGACGGACCTTTATTGACAAAGTAATGTCTGCTTTTTAATATGCTGTCTAGGTTGGTCATAACTTTCCTTCCAAGGAGTAGTTTTATTTTATGGCTGCTTTCACCATCTGCAGTGATTTTGGAGCCCTCAAAAATAAAGTCAGCTACTATTTCCACTGTTTCCCCATCTATTTGCCATGACGTGATGGGACAAGATGCCATGATTTTAGTTTTCTGAATGTTGAGCTTTAAGCCAACTTTTTCACTCTCCTCTTTCACTCTCATCAAGAGGCTCTTTAGTTCTTCTTCACTTTCTGCCATAAGAGTGTTGTCATCTGCATATCTGAGGTTGCTGATATTTCTCCTGGCAATCTTGATTCCAGCTTGTGCTTCCTCCAGCCCAGTGTTTCTCATGATGTACTCTGCATATAAGTTAAATAAGCAGGGTGACAATATACAGCCACTAGTTGCAGTGTATATTTGTTTTTGATCTTTCAATTTTTTTTTAACAGAAAAAGACTAAGTCAGTTTTCTAGTATTAGAGTAATCCCCAATGGTGATGCATACTTGTATGGTAGGGTTGTTTGTTTTCTTTTGTCTTTTCTGATTTGTGAATTTAATACATGCAGTCTTATAAAAGTTTAAAATTAAGGTCACAGTCACATTTTCTGTGATCAGTTCTGTTCTCATATAATTTTATCTTATAACTTTAGAATATATGGCCGGCATAAAGAAATAAAAATTGTTAAATAAAGCTTGCTATGTAGCTTTATAGCCATTCTGTGCATGTTTAGTCCATATTGAAGATACGGACTGCGTCTGCTTTGAATTTTTCAGAGTTGTGAATAATTTGATTCAAGATATTATTTGCCCAGGAAGAGTTCAGTTTCTTAATTTTTAAATCTCAGACTTTGAACCAGATTGACTTTATTTATAAAAAGGTGCTGAAAGACCAATAATTACCAGGATTCTCATTAATGGTCAGAATTGGTTTTTGATGGAGTTTGTGATGGACAGGGAGGCCTGGCGTGCTGTGATTCACGGGGTCGAGAAGAGTTGGACACGACTGAGCGACTGAACTGAACTGAAACTTTCTGAAGAAAAGACCTCTTTTCAAACGTTGCTGCCTCAGAAAAATCTTCCCCCTAAAATTCTGCCCTTTCCACTTCATTATCTTACCTGCTGTTTTTCTCCAAACCTCTTGTAATACCTGATGCTGTTTGTTTATCTCTGTCCCTCAGGTCAAGTATTGCCTTTGGTTGTCATCTCTCTTTAGTTGCCTTTAATGTGAATTCACTTTTAAGATGGAATTCTGTTACAGACTTAAGTGTATTTTTTAATGATAAAATGTCAGTAGCAACTAAAATTTTTCATCCTGGAGTCCTTCGATTTTGATATTGCATAAAACTGGACATTCCTCACTAACTTCTCCCTTAGTCTGGCTAAGATTACTCATCTCAATTTGTTCAAGACTGTTAACTTTTTCTTTCCAAGACTATGCTGACACAGATATATGTATACTTCACAAAAGAAAAAGTAAGACATTTGAATGGCATACCAGTGTTAATTAACTACTTGGTTAAATTTTACAAATTCTTTTGGGGAGAAATTTTGTTTTTTTTTAATTTGTAGTTGGTCTTATATTCTGCAGACTTTCTGAAAATTCAAGCAATATAAAAGTTCATTATAAAAAAAAAGTTTATTATAGAAAAGTTAGAAAATACACATAGAAACATAGAGAAAAAAATGACTTACTTGTACGCTGTTACCCCAGAACCTCCATGGTAAACATTGTTATATTAATATCTTTTCAGAGTTTTAGAGACAGGACATGCTCTAACCATATGCTAGCTTTGTGTTTTCTTTTCACTGAATCTCACATTAAGAACTTTTTAATGTCAAGTGTACTTCCATTGTAGTATTTAGGGTTCTTGGTTAAAAGTGATGAAAACCAACAATGACCAAATGAAACGGGAGGGCATTTGTCTGACACCAGTCAGGGTCCTTTCTGTTTCCTTCTCCAGCATTTCAGACTTCATAGTGAGAATGCACTCTGCCTTCTTGGCGTTCCAAAGTGTATATGACTCCATTCATCCTAAGAGTTAGGACCTCAAATCATAGGCTGTATAGTTCTTGTCAGAAGCCTGGCTGAGGAAAGTAAACCTGAGGGAAAATAGGCTCTTCCACGATCCTTGTCTCCTTTTCTAAAAGTAGATATTTTTCTAAAAGATCCTTTTCTAAAAGTAGATATAAACCTTAGAGTATCTTGAAGAGTTTCTTAAACAGTTAACAATATTTGATCAGTTATATTAAAGGCTAGCTACATACTTTGAAGGGCACTGTGCAGAATGAAAATGTGGGGCTATGATCGGGCCCCACAAGTGTGCTGTCCCAGGCAGATGATGGCTCCCACATGATTTCAGCTTCTGAGTCAGGATGCTTCTGGTACCTGGATCCAGAGTGGGCTCTAGGCACCAAGTCATCTGCCAAACACCATGGTGCTGCCAGGCCAGGGTGAGTCTGGTAACCTTGCCTCTTCCTCTCCCCAAGTCTGTACCTGGCTCTTACCAGGGCAACTGTGGAATGTGGACCCCCTGGCAGCTCGGCTGTTGCCCCAGGTGGTGGGCAAGAGTCTCAGAGTGGTTGTGGGAGAGGGGAGTTTGGAGGGTATGGGGACCGAGAGCAGGGACAGGCTGTGTCCCAGAAACAGTGGCGGTGGGACCGTGTGTGAGCTGAAGCTTCAAGCCCCTGGCATGCTCTTTGTTGTCCTATCAGACTTCACGTCGTAAAACAAATTCAGAGTTAAAATTATCAACACTTTAAAAATGGTAACAGCAGGGATTCAACCCTGCACTGACCTTTCTGAACACAGGACCCTGTACACCTGCATTAGTTGCAGTGTTGCATTGGTTGGTCTTTTTAAAGACTTTTCCAGTTCTTTAATTTTTTAATTTAATAATTTAGTTTATTTAGCCTCATATGTTACAGATATTCAATATGTAATCAGTATAAAATAAGTAATGAACTATTTTAATCTCTTTTTTTCCCCTTAAATCTTCTAAGTATACTTAGAAATTTTTTATAAAGGTAAGATATAACATGAAATTGCCTTTGCTGTGTGACTCGTGGGATCTTATTTCTCTGACCAGGGACTGAACCCTGGCTGTAGTGTTGAAATCTCCGAGTCCTAATCACTGGACCACCAGGGAATTGCCCATTTAGCCATTTTTAAGTGTACAATTCAGTACCATTAATTACATTCACACTGTTTTCCAACTAGGTTATCATCATCTCAAACAGAAACTCTTAATACTATTAAGTAATAATTCCCCATGCCCCCACCACAGCCCCTGATAACCTGTAATCTACTATATGTCTCTATAGATTTGTCTATTAAAAATATTTCATGTGAGTGGAATCATGTAATATTGGATCTTTTGTGACTGGCTTATTTTACTTAATGATTTGAAGTTCATGTTGTGGCATGTGTCAAAATGTTAGTCCTTTTTATGGCTAACTCGCAGCCCATTATATAACCACATATTGCATTTTATCAGTTCATCTGTTGATAGACACTTG
Organism: Odocoileus virginianus; assembly: GCF_023699985.2. Taxonomy (NCBI): domain Eukaryota; kingdom Metazoa; phylum Chordata; class Mammalia; order Artiodactyla; family Cervidae; genus Odocoileus; species Odocoileus virginianus. The sequence goes on from NC_069695.1 coordinate 55,653,045, forward strand.
GGTTGATTTTGTCTTTTGGCTATTGTGAATAATGCTGTAGTGAACTTTGGCTCACAGGTGTCTGAGGCCCTATTTTCATTTTTTTGCTGGATCATGTAATAATTGTTTAGCTTTTATGAGTACCTCCCTAACTTTCCAAAGTGGCTTGTACCCTTTTCAGTTCCCCCAAGCCATGCATGAGGGGTCCAGTTTAGCCACAGCCTTGCTGTCTGTTCTTTTTCTCTCATCCTCTTTCTCTCCCTCCTCCCTCGCCACTGTGGCCACTAATGATGTTGAGCATCTTTTCATGTCCTTATTGGCCATTTGTATATCTTTGGAGATTTGCTTTCAAGTCTTGTTCATTTTTAAACCGGATTGTTTGTCTTTTTGTTGTTGAGGTGTAGTTTTTTTATATATTTTGGATATTAAACCCTTATTAGGTATGATTTGTAAATGTTTTCTCCCATTCTCTTTTTACTTTTTTGATAACATCTTAAGTTTTATATTTTGATGGAGTCCTGTTTGTGTGTTTGCGGTGCTTTCTGTGTTGTAACTAAGAAGCCATTGCCAGATTGAAGTTAAGATTTTCTATGTTTTCTTCTAAGAGTATTATGGTTGTAGTTCTTGTTGTTTAGATTGTTGATCCATATTGAATTAATTTTGTATATGGTGTGATGCAAAGGCCCAGCTTCATTCTTTTGCATGTGGAAATCCAGTTGTTCCGGAGCCATTTATTTCACTAATTTTCCCCCATTGAATGGAATTGGCAGCCTTGTAGAAAATGATTTGGCCATAGCTATGTGGATTTATTTCTGAACTCTCAGTTCTCTTTCATTAATCTGAATACTTGTGCTTATACTAGTATTACAGTGTTTTGATTACCATAGTTTTAAATTTTGAAGTTGAAAAGTGTGAGTTTTTCAACTGCTTTGTTTTTTCTTTCCCCCAATACTGTTTAGGCTGTTAGGGGCCCCTTTCAATTTTGTATGAACTTAAGGATTGGCGTTTCTATTTCTGCCAGACTATTGGAATTTTGATTGGGATTATATTGTAGATCACGCTGGATAGTATTGACATCTTGGCAGTATTCCTACCCATGAATAAAGGATGTGTTTCTATTTTTTTAGGTCTTTAATGTCTTTCAATAATGTTTTGTAGTTTTCAGTCTACAAGACTTTCACCTTCTTGGTTATATTTATACCTAGGCATTTTATTATTTTAGATGGTATTGTAAATTGTTATCTTAATTTCCTTTTCAGATTTTTCATTACATGTAGATAGAAACACAACTAACTTATGTATGTTCATTTTGTACCCTGCATTTTTACTGAATTTATCATTACCTCTGGTATCTTATTTTGGAGTCCTTTTTTTTTTTTTTGGGCTGTGCTGGGTCTTCACTGTTGCACACAGATTTTCTCTCGTTTCAGAGAGTGGGGACTACTCTGTAGTTGTGGTACGCAGGCTTCTCATTGTGGTGTCTTGCCTTGGTGCAGAGCATGGGCTCTGGGGTGCTGGGGCTTCAGTAGCTGTAGCACATGGCTCAGTATCTGTGGCTCCTGGGCTCCGGAGCACAGGCTCGGTAGTTGTGGCACATGGGCTTAGTTGCCCCTCGGCATGTGGGATCTTCCTGGATCAGGGATGGAACCCATGTCTCTTACATTTGCAGACGGATTCTTTACTACTCAGCCACAAGGGAAGCCCACTTTGGATTATTAATAGAATCATGTCACCTGTGAATAGAAGCAAGTTTTACTTCTTCCCTTTCAATGTGGATGCCTTTTGTTTTTCTTGTCTGAGAGCTCTGGCTAGGACTCCAGGACAATACTGAATAGCAGTGGTGAAAGCAGGCATCCTTGTCTTGTTCCCAGTGTTGGGGGGAACGATTTCGGTCTCTCAGTGTTGAGTATCATGGTGTCCCATCAGTGCCTTTTGTCTTGTTGAGAAAGTTCTATTCTAGTTTTCTAAGTGTTTTCTTAATTGTGAAAGGGTGTTGGATTTTGTCAGATGCTTTCTCTGCCACTTCAGGTAGTTGTGTGGGTTTTTCTCCCCTTTGTTCTGTTATCTTTAGTATATTACACTGATAGATTTTCTTATGCTGCCTCTGCTTGCATTCCTGATATAAATCCTACTTGGTCATAGTGTATAATCTGTAATCACTGTTGGGTTTTGTTCATTAGTATCCATTAAGGAGTTTTCATTTTTATTCATAAAAAATATCTGTAATTTTCTTTTCTTGTGATGTCTCTGTTTAGCTCTGTTATTAGGATAATGCTAACCATGTAAAATGAATTAGGAAGTGTTACCTTCTCTTCTGTTGTGGGGAGAAGAGTTTGAGAAGAACTGGTGTTAATTCTTCTTTAAATATTTGGTAGAATTAATCAGTGAAGGAAGCCATCTGGCCCTGGACTTTTCTTTGTTTTGATAGTTTGATTATGGTTTTTGATTCAATCTCTACTTGTTATAGGTCTGTTGAAATTTTCTATTTCTTGAGTCACCTTGGATAATTAGTGTGTTTTTAGGAGTTTGTCTATTTCTTTTAGTTTATTTTGTTTGTATACAGTTGTTGCTAGTATTTTTGTTTAATCCTTTTATTTCTGTAAGGTCAGTTGTAAAACACCCACTTTCATTTCTGGTTTTACTTATTTTTATCTTCTCTCTTTTTTCTGTCAGTTTAGCTCAACATTTGCGAATTTTGTTGATCTTTTCAAAGAAACAACTTTTGGTTTCTTTGATTATCTCTTTTCTTTATCTTTGTTCAGTTCTCAGGTTGTTTTAATTTTGGTGTGCATCCAGCAAACTGTTTGGTTGTGAACACCAGGAAGCTGAGACTCATATCATGTGAACTTCCCCAGAATTACATTGTAATGCTGTAAAATAGTCACATCAATTACCTTTATTATTTTACTCACATTTCCCCATGTAAAAGCTTAAAAAAATTTTTCAGAGCTTGTGCTAGGAGAGTATGTGGCATATCTTGAATGTGTTGGACCTACAACAGAGATCAGCCCCAACCATACTGGTGCTTGGTCACCCTAGTTAGGCAGGGCCAGCCCTTGAACCTCATTAAAATGCAGAGGAAACTAGTACCGGCCTGTTTAGTTTACACACACACACACACGTAATTGGTGGGAGTGGGAAAGTGGAAGAGACATTAGATGTTCTTTCCATGTATACTGTGTGTGCTGCTTAGAATAGAGATTGCTAATATATGATGTGAACCCTTGAGGAGTCATGAAGTTATTTGGGAGTTATTACAGTTTTTCTGGTAGCTAAAAATTCATAGGTAAATGAAGCATTATCTGAGAGTTGAAAGCGATCTCTTCCATTAAATTACTGTTACATATCAAATGTTCATGGATACTGAGGTGATTAATAGTATCCAAATTTATTTTAAAATAGTAATGTTCTGGACTTCTCTGGTGGTCCAGTGGTGGAGAACCCACCTGCCAGTGCAGGGGTCATGGGTTCAGTCCCTGGTCCAGGAGGATTCCACATGCTGTGGGGCAGCTTGGCCTGCGCACCACAGCCATTGAGCCAGCGAGCGGCAAGTGCTGGGTCCTCAGACTGCAGCTGCTGAAGCCCAGGGCCCTGGACCCCATGCTCTGCATCTGGAGAAGCCAGTGCACCACAGCTGGAGAGCAGGCTCTGCTCACCACAGCTGGCGAAGGCCTGTGTGCAGCCACGAAGACCCAGTGCAGCCAAAAATAAGTGCATTTTAAAAATTAAAAATGTTACAGTTCCTAGCAGCTTTTGTCTTACTGTGTTTTCACAATTAGGAACTATCAGAGATACAAATACTGCCACATGGAGGCCAGAAATCTTTTAAAGAAGTGGTAGGAAAAGGGAATTTAGAAATAGAAGGTCCCTTGGTTAGAGTTTCAAAGTATCTGTCAGATTTATTGAGAGACATGAGCTAGAAGCAATTAAGGTAGACCATCTAGTAGAAACTTGGATCCACATCATAGTTGCCTTTTTGGTGGCTTGCGGGTTGTTACTTTGTAAACCTTTTCTCTCAGTCTTCTGTTGCACCTTGTCCTCCTTGGAGCTCTTCCATTGTCCCCCGGCCCCTGCCTTTAGAAAGTCCTCAGGACAGCCTGCCTTTGGTGTAGAAGTTTGGCTGCTCCTGTTCTTGCTTCACTGGGCCACACCGTGTTCCTTTCTGCTGCTCTAGGCAGAACTGCCATTTCTGAGGCAGCTCCTGCACTTAATTTCTGTGCATCAAGTATTAGATCAGGTCGGAACATTTAAACCAGTGTTTGCAAATTTGAGGTTGTTGCATCTGAATTATGGAAGCTTAAAAAAAGGGTGCACTAAACCCACCCCTGTGACAATCTTCTGAGACCATTATATGTATAAACAGATTTTTTAATGTGTTACACTATGTTCCGACATCTTAATCTACAAAAAATATTGAAATAGTTAATCTGTTTATTTCCTAATGATTGAGTTTTCTTGTTCTTTAGTCACAAGTTGAGTTAACTCTTTTCGGACCCCATGGACTGTCGCCCACCAGGCTTCTTTGTCCATGGGATTTCCCAGGCAAGAACACTGGAGTGGGTTGCCATTTCCTCCTCCAGAGGATATTCCCGACCCAGGCACTGAACCTGTGTCTCTTGCTTGGCAGGCGGATTCTTTACCACTGAGCCACCAGGGAAGCCCATACTGGCTCTTTTTTTTCCTGCATCTGACAGTGGAAAGCACTTCTTCCCTTAAACCCTTCTCATCTCCTGCTATAGAACATTACTGCTTACTTCTTCCTTTTCCAGTATTTTCTTATGAAAAATTGAAGCCTACAGAAGTACTGAAAGGATTGTACCCTGAAAACCCATGTACCTCCCACCTAAATTGTATAAAATTAACACACATGTGTATATTCACCCATCATTCAACCTTATTAAAAAAAGAAATTATCTGTTTGGCTGTACTGGGTCTTAGTTGCAACATGTGGGACCTTTAGTTTCAGCATGTGGGATCTAGCTCCCTGACCAGGAATTGAACCCAGACCCCATGCACTGAGAGTGCAGTGTGTTAGCCATTGGACCACCGGGGAAGTCCTTCTATCTTATACTTTGATGCATTTCTAAGTTTCAGGCATTGATAAATTTGCCCTTAAACTCTTTCAGCATAGGTGTATCCTTAACACTAGTATTTCTTTACAGCTTTTAGCGGGAGGGGAAGTTATATGTTTGTGAGATGCACCTTAGCCGTCTCCAGTTGATGGGGTTTGGAAACGCACTGACTCATGCAGTACAAGCCCCTGTCAGGGCACAGGACCTGCTGTGGGAGTCAGACCCCACCCACCCCACTGGTTACCATCATGCTGAGAATTTTCGCTGTGGGTAAGATTTGCCTGTCTGATATGAGTGAAATAATAATTGCTCCTGGGGAAGATTCTTCTGTGTTGTTGCCCTGTAGCTGATCGTTCTTGTTGCTGAGGAAGATCCCATTCTGTGAGTAGTTTGTTGTTGATTCTTCTAATGTGAACACCTAGGCTGTTTCTGGTTTGGGGTTATTATGAGTAAGGTTCTTATAAATATTCTTATAGAGCTTCCCTGGTGGCTCAGACGGCAAAGAATCTGCCTGCAAAGCAGGTGATGTGGTTTTGATTCCTGGGTTGGGAAGATCACCCAGAGAAGGGAATGGCTACCCATTCCAGTATTGCCTGGAAAATTCCATGGACAGAGGAGCCTGGTGGGGTTGCAAAGAGCCAGACACAGCTAAGCGATATTTTTTTCAAATATTTTTATAAAAGTGTTTTTTGTGGGTAGCTGTTTTGATATTTCTTGGATAAATACCTAGATTTGGTATTATCCAAAGTAGTTGTCTGATTTCACACTCCTGTCAGCAGTGTGGGAGGGTTTCCCTTGCTCCACATCCTTACTAACATTCGATAATGCTGGTTTTCAAAAAAATTTTGAAATGAAGCCTAAAATAGACATAAGAATGTTCTTTATGTTACCATATAGCATAGTTGTTAGCTACAACGGGAGATCCCCTTTTCAGGTTGAGAAATTTCCTTATTCTTACTTTGCTGAGAGCAGAAATTATGACTGATGGTTGAATTTTGTCAGATGACTTTTCTGTATTAATGTAATTTTATTTTCTTAGTCTAGTGAATTACATGGTTTTTGTGTTTGTTATTTTTTAAGAAAAGAAATTGTTAAACCAACCTCTATCCCTGGGATAAATTCCACTTGGTCCTTTTTAGTATGTAGATTGATTGGCAAACATTTTGTTAAGGAATTTTCATCTGTGTTCTTGAAGGGTAGGTCTGTAGATTTCATTTTCTGTTAGATCTTTGTCAAGTCTTGGCCAGCCTTGTGAAATGAATTGGGAGCTGATTCTTCCTTTTTATTTTCTGGAAGAGTCTATGTAGAATTGATAATACCATGTTTAGTAGAATTCCCAGTGAAGCTATCTAGAATTGGAGTTTTCTTTGTGGGAAGGGTTTTAATTATGGAGTCAGTGTCTATACTAGATATCAGACTATCAGGTTATCTGATTTTCCTGAGTGAGCTTTTTCTTATGTTCTTTGAAGAGATTTGTCCTTGTCAGTTTAATTTGTCAAATTTATTGGCATTATGGTGGTCATATTATTTTCTCTCTGTAGGAACCATGTTGGTATCTCTGTTTATTTTTTGGCCACTCTGGGTTTTCGTTGCTTTGCACAGGCTTTCTCTAGTTGTGGTGAGTGGGGGCTTCTTTGTCGCAGGGTGCTGACTTCTCATCGTGGTGGCTTCCTTTGCTGCAGAGCACGGGCTTTAGGTGCAAAGGCTTCAGCATTTGCAGTTTGCGGGCTTAGTTGCACCCTGGCATGTGGAATCTTCCTGGACCAGGGATTGGACTGGTGTCCCTTGCATTGGCAGGCGGATTCTTATCCACTTGCCACTGGGAAAGTCCTCCCCTCTGTTTTTGGCATTGGTGATTTATATCAGCTTTTTTTTTGACTAGTGATCACATGACATTGATTTCCTTCTTTTTATCTTTAACCTCTCTATGATTTTGTATTTGAAGTGAAATTTTTGTAGACAGCATATAATTGTTGCTGTTGTTCAGTCTCTTAAGTTGTGTTCCACTCTTTGCGACCTCATGGACTGTAACATGCCAGGCTCCTCTGTCCTCCACTGTCTGTCTCCTGGAGTTTGCTCAAATTCTTGCCGGTGATGGTATCTAACCATCTTATCCTCTGCCACTCCCTTCACCTTTTGCCTCAGTCTTTTCTAGTATCAGGGTCTCTTCCAGTGCGTCTGCCCTTTGTATCACTTGGCCAGAGTATTGGAGCTTCATCAACAATCTTTCCATATTCAGGGCTGATTTCCTTTAGGACTGGTTTGATCTCCTTGCTGTCCAGGGGACTCTCAATAGTCTTCTCCAACACCACAGTTTGAAAGCAGTTCTTTGGTGCTCAGCCTTCTTTATGGACCAACTCTCACATCCATACATGACTGCTGGAAAAACCATAGCTTTCACTAAATGGACCTTTCCTGGCAAGATGATGTCTGCTTTTTAATACGTTGTCTAGGCTTGTTGTAGATTTTCTTCCAAGGAGCAGGCGTCTTTTAATTTCATGTTTGTGGTCACCCTCTGCAGGGATTTTGGAGCTGAAGAAAGTAAAATCTGTCACTGCTTCCACTTTTTCACCTAGTTGCCATGAAGCGATGGGATTGGATATCATGATCTTAATTTCTTGAATGTTTAGTGTTAAGCCAGCTTTTTTTACCCTCCTTTTCCACCCTCATCAAAAGGCTCTTTAGTTCCTCTTCACTTTCTGCCATTAGAGTGGTATCATCTACATATCTGAGGTTGATGAATCCTAGCAGTCTTGATTCCAGTTTGTGAATTCAGCTAGCCCGACATTTTAGATGATGTACTCTGCAAAGAAGTTAAATAAGCAGGGCGACAGTATGCAGCTTTGTATTCCTTTCCTGATTTTGAACCAGTCAGTCAACATATAATTGGATTGTGGTTTTTAACTCAGTATGACATTTTGTACTTCTTACTTGAATGTTTAGACCAGAGGTAGGCAAGCTGGACCAAATCTGGCTTGCTGTCCATTTTGTAAATAAACTTCTTGGAATACAGCTTTGCTTGTCTGTGTTTACATACTGTCTGTGGCTGCTTTTGTGCACAGTGGTGAGCTTGAGTTGTTGTTTCAGACAGACTGCTTGCTGGTGAAGCCTTACATATTCACCGTCTGACTTCTTACCAACACTTGGAGTGCCCATATCATCCCACCCGACATGCGTCTCCATGGGGCTTACACTGGGAAGACAGTGTTTGCTCATGTGGTTTTTCTCTTTCAGAAATTATTTGTAGGAAATCTTATCTGTTTATTTCTTATAAGACTGTATTTTTAAAACTATATATATATTTATATATGTTTTTGAATTTATGGAAGACTACAGACATGGAAAGAATCCAGCACCCCAACAAGTATGGCTAGGAAGGAAATCAGCTCTGTAATAGGACAGTTTAATGACGCGCAAACAAGAAAGTGTGGGAAAGGAAAAAAAAAAATGTATTGAATTTAAGACACTGTGAAACTGAGATTTACTAAGTATAAACTCTGTAAAGACTTGACATAAATTGAAAGGCGGCTGCTGAAGTACAGAAGCTGTAGTATTAACTTGGATTATTTCAGCATTTTCCCCAGGTCTCCAGCTTGATGGGAACTCTGTCAGAGTTTGCCATGGGGTAGATTTCCCTTTCTTTCTCTTTTTCTCCCCCTCTCTCCCTCCCTTTCTTCTCACTGTGCAACATAGGGGATCTCATTTCCCTGACAAGGGATTGAACCTGTGCTCCCTGCATTGGGAGTGCTGGGATTCGCAACCACTGGTCCACCAGAGAGGTCCTTCCCATGTAGATTTCTTAAGTGCCAAAGAATCCCATTGGGTTCTAATTCAATACTTCTTTATCTTCTGAAATTACATAATAATCTCTGTTTTTCTCCCTTTCTAAAAGGACCTTAAAGGCTTTGACCCAGGAGAGAAGTACTTTTATAACACATCATGGGGAGATATTTCTCTGTGGGAACCTTCTGGAAAGAAACTGGTATGTATTTTTATTTCCAGTTTTCATGTTTCCTCAGAACATGGGGTAAGTGTTGGTTTAGTTCTGAGGAACATCACATGTTTTGGGGTTGCAGATGAATGAAAGGGAGGAGGAGGGGTATAATGTAAACATTTAGGGAAGTAGAAAAAGTTAAATGTTTTATAATACAGTATTGATGATGTGAGAGTTTTCTGCATGTAAAAAGTTGATGAAGTGATACAGTGAAATTATTATATTACTGTTATATGCCTCTGATATAAGTAGGGCTTCTGAGTTATGTAACTATTTTGAGTAAAAAGAAATGACTTCAAGTATGAGCATACATTCTGGTTTCAAAAATTAAAAATATGGAGTTTGAATCAGGGAACACAGTTTACAATAAATTTGAAACCTCGTAGTTAAGCAGATTCCAGCTAAACTATGTGACGTACTGCTGAATTCTCCGTTGAAAAGTGTTTCCTCTGGAAAACCTTCCTGCTGCCCAGCTGCTGGGTTAGCACCTCGTCAGCTCCAGGCAGCTTGCCCCGAAGGGACCCGCCTCCGCTCACTGCCTCCCCCGCCCATTTGTCCAAATAGCGTTGTTCTTGAGAATTCTGGCTTAAGAAAACTTTCTGTAACTCATCAGTCGTTTTTCTGTCAGAATTTTATTTGTAAACATTTTTGTTGTCACCTTGTCCTCTTGAGTCCCGCTTTCTGCCTGTTCTGTGTCTCTTCCCTTCCTTGACCTGACGTTCCCCTCTTTACCAACAGACACAAGATTCCTTGAAACTGCTCTGATTTGGCTGTTCTGCTCAGAACAACTCATGGCTTTTCAAATATGCCTTGTTTTGAATACCTCGGCTTCGTGATTATATTCTTAGGCCTCTCTGATTTTTCTCATCTGAATCCCTAAAAGATTATATTATGTAACATACAATATAATGTATAATTATATGCTCTTCATCAAGAAACATTTTTTGAATTCCTGCTACAACTTTCTCAGTGCTAGATGCAAAGAGGTGAAAGAGTTCTTTTCCTTAGGGAGTTTATGTTTTTGTTTGTGTGAATGGACACAAAAAGTTAAATAACAATATGAAATAGTAGAGATTGAATTTGTTAAATAGGTACCATATTCAGAAAAAATAAACCACTGTTACCTGGCGTGGTAGAGGCTGTGTCACTGCTAGTTTTAGTACCTTACTTTGTATTTGTAGATAGCCGCCTTTAATTTGTGTCTGGGTAATAGGATTTTTGAACAAAGACAGTTTTTCGGCCACTAGCAGGAATGTGCTACTCGGCTGGATTATGTGGCTCATGCTTCAGAGAAATGAGATGTGCTGGATATCTGGATTTGGGATGGAGGTGCTTGTATTATGTTGGAAATGAAGCCTAGCTGTTACGGGACCTGAAGATGTGGCCTTAGGCAGATGGGGAAACAGGGATAATCTCGGAGACAAGGCATCCTGCAGTGGCCAGGATGCCTGACTCCACTTCTTTCTCCTTCTCTCCTTGGTTATTTTTCTGTTACAGTGAACCAAGGAATCATACTCCAGTTATTTCTGATTGATCACTCTCCTAGACTTTGACATACAGGTTTTTCTCTAAACATTTGCTTTCACTTCTCTTGGGTAATTGCCAGGTGTGAGATTGCTGGGTTGTGCAATATATGGTCCATCTCTGTAACAAACTGCCAGACTGTTTTCCAAAGTGGCTGTACCGTGTTGCTTTCCCACCAGTGGTGTGTGTCCTGGCTGCTCTGCGTCCTCACTGGACTCTCAGGGTTTTTGTGCTTTTGGATTTAACTGCTTATTTTCCATTTTAATAGGCTTGTAGTGGTGTCTTCTCTGGTTTTAATTTGCTTCTCCTTAGTGACTAACAATGTTGAGCATCTTTTTGTGTGTTTCTTTGGCATCTGGATACCCTCTTTAGTTTGAAGTGTTCGACTCTTAAATGTTTTGCCAGTTTTCTAAAAATTGGGTCATATGTGTCCTTACTGAGACTTGAACATGTCCACAGTGTGTTTTATGGACACAAGTCCTGTATTAGGTATGTGGTTTGTAAATAGTCTTCTAGCCTGTGGTTTGTCTTTTTACCTTTTAAAGTATCTTTCAAAGAGAAGATTTCTTACTTTGATAAAATCCTGTTTATAATTTTTTTCTACTGTTGTTCAGTCACTCAGTCATGTCTGACTCTGCAACCCCATGGACTGCAGCACACCAGGCTTCCCTGTCTTTCCACTCTCTCCCAAAGTTTGTTCAAACTCATGTCCATTGAGTTGATGATGCCATCCAACAATCTCATCCTCTGTCATCCCCTTCTCCCGCCCTCAGTCTTTCCAAGCATTGGGGTCTTTTCCAGTGAGTGGGCTCTTTGCATCAGGTGGCCAAAGTATTGGAGCTTCAGCTTCAGTATCCTTGCAGTCCAAGGGACTTTCAACAGTCTTTTCATGCATTACAGTTGAAAGCATCAGTTCTTTGATGCTCAGCCTTCTTTATGGTCCAACTCTCACAGCCATATGTGGCTACTGGAAAAACCAGAGCTTTAACTAGATGGACCTCTGTTGGCAAAATTATGTCTCTGCTTTTTAATACGGTGTCTAGGTTTGTCATAGATTTTCTTCCAAGAAGCAAGTGTTTTTTAATTTTGTGGCTGCAGTCACCGTCAACAGTGATTTTGGAGTCCAAGAAAATAAAAATCTGTCACTGTTGCCTTTTTTCCCCCATCTGTTTGCCATGAAGTGATGGGACCGTATGCCATGATCTTTGTTTTTTGAATGTTAAGTTTTAAACCAGTTTTTGAGGCTGTTTAGTTCCTGTTTGCTTTCTGCCATTAGGGTGGTGTCACCTGCATATCTGAGGTTATTGATATTTCTCCTGGCAACCTTGATTCCAGCTTGTGCTTTATCCAGCCTGGTATTTTGCATGATATACTCTGCATCGAAGTTAAAGAAGGGGGGTGACAATATACAACCTTGATGTACTCCTTTCCCAGTTTTGAACCAGTCTGTTGTTTCGTGTCCAGTTCTAACTGTTACTTTTTGATCAGCATACAGATTTCTCAGGAGGCATGTATTTTCTATTATGAATTGTATTTATGATGTGTTATATAAGAAATCTTTCCTTGATCCAAAGATCTGTTCAGTACTAACAGTAGCAAGTTGTTAGTTCTGTTGACTCTTTCACTGGGTGTAATTTTCATTAAGTATCTGGTTTTTCAATACAGTATTTGTGGAGTATAAGATGCTCCATTTTAAATGAACCATAAATGAAAAAAAAGTAATACTTCGCCTAAGCTGTGATGTAACATTAAACTGTCAGCTCTAAGGTGTTTCCAGATTTTGGAGATATTAAAATAGAAAAAAGTGTGTCTGAATTGGTGAAACATATTTTTTAAAATGTGTTGTGTGGTTGGCTGTCCCCTAGGTTTTTTATAGATTCTCCTGGAAGTTCCAGAACCTGGGATTTCTTAATTGCTGAAAAGGCAGTAGTGACATGTTGAATGTGTTTGGGTGTTTTCTCTGATCAGTGACCCAAGAGGAAGACTGCGTGATTAGCAGAGAGGGTGACAGAACCCACAGGAGGGGAATTTGTGTGTATGTGTGTGTGTGTGAGAGTGGTCTCCAAGCACATGTCTGGGAAGGACGGGGGTGGCCAGCGGCCACTGCATCAGTGGGAAACAGCTGCAGGGTGGGAAGACCTCTGCCCTGTTGTCTAACCTGTCCACACCCCGGCTTTCCTGCTTTATGAAACTAGGCCCAGTGTTTTCTGGTGCTCCAGCTCTGGGGTCTGGTGCCTTCCGTGCTTCTCTCATGTCAGACCAACAAGGCTTCCTGGATGTTAGAACACACTGTGCTCCTCAGTTGGCCAGCTGTTGTATGAATGTCTGTTCTTGTGCCCCAGGCTTGTTGAATTCCCCATATTTGCCTTACAGAGAGAGAACACGTTGTCAGAGTGGCAGTCTGTGGCTTGAACTTACCTCAGGCTTATTCACAGTGAGTGAGCCACAGCCCCTCTGTCTTCAGTGGTTGTCACTGTCCATTTATCTCCTGGAATCTGGGAAATGAAAGATGGGTGGTCAGTTTAACAATTATCAAGTTTGGTTATGTTAGAACATTCCAGAAGTTTTAGAATTTGGAGTAAAAACAACTTGGAACTAAGAAAAGTGGGATGAGAACGGGAGAAAGTAATTTTTTCTTGCTGAGAATTGAGTTTAATTGATGCAGTTGAATCAGAGTACAGGATTAAAGGAGATTTGTGGTTTTAATGGCTGGCTTTGGAAACGGGGTTCAGGTAGCTATGTTTTTGGGGCCATACGCTGTTTGTATGTATGGCCTAAATGCTGAAAATAGTTACTACATTTTTAAGTGTTTTAGGAAAAAAATGAAAAGGGTTTTGTGATGTGAGTGTTATCTGTAGGTGCTTTTCCTTACAGCACAGCCCTAGATCCAGCAAGTTAGAAGGAAGGAAATCATTTACTTGTTAACTGTAGATGGTGTAGCATCTGATTTTTATTAAACTGTGTAGTTTTATTAAACTATGCTTGACTTTTTTTTTTAACAGAGATATCGAACAAAACCATACTGTTGCAGCCTCTGTAAATACTCCACAAAAGTGCTTACTTCATTCAAAAATCATTTACATCGTTACCATGAAGATGAAATTGACCAAGAGCTGGTGATCCCTTGCCCAAACTGCGTGTTTTCCTCTCAACCCAGAGTTGTGGGAAGGCACTTCAGAATGTTTCATGCACCTGCTCGGAAAGTCCAGAATTACACAGTGAATATTTTAGGTGAAACTAAATCATCTAGGAGTGATGTGATAAGTTTTACATGTTTAAAATGTAACTTTTCAAACACACTGTACTACAGCATGAAGAAGCATGTGCTGGTAGCACATTTTCACTACTTAATTAACTCCTATTTTGGCCTGAGAACTGAGGAGGTGGGTGAGCATCCTGGAGCTGACGACACCCTCTGTGCAGAGAAGTTGCTCACGTCTGACAGGTATTACTGTAAAAAGTGCAACGCCAATGCCAGCAGCCAGGACGCTTTAATGTATCATATTTTGACATCCGATATACACCGGGATTTGGAGAATAAGCTTAGGTCTGTCATCTCAGAACATATTAAGAAGACTGGCCTTTTGAAGCAGATGCATATTGCTCCCAAACCAGCTACACACGTGGCCATACCGCCGAATAGCAGTGCTCCGGGCATCCCAGCCTCATCTCCTTGCTACCACCTTGCCTTGCCGCAGAATGGCCAGAGCCAGACCGTGGTGCAGCCGGTTCAGGGTGCAGCCCCTCCGTCTACTGTGGCCGCGGGGGCTGTGGGCAGTGTCACCCACTCTCCGCCAGCTGTTGCCCAGCCTCATGTGACCCTGGTCTCCAGTCCTCTGCCAGTGGGCCAGAGCAGCCTCACTTTGCCGCGCTCGACGCCTCAGCCTGTCTTTCTTTCTCATGGAGTCCCACTTAGTCAGGCAGCAAATCCTCCCGTGTTGCCCTTGAGTCAGCCGGTTGGACCTGTAAGTAAGTCTGTTGGAACCAGTGTCCTCCCCATAAATCAGACCATCCGCCCGGGGGTTTTGCCGCTCAGCCAGCCTGTGGGGCCCATAAGCAGGCCAGTTGGACCTGGAGTTCTTTCGGTGAATAGACCCGTTGGGTCTGGGGTCCTCCCTGTCAACCCCTCTGTCACCCCTGGAGTGCTTCAGGCAGTCTCGCCAGGGGTGATTTCTGTGAGTCGGACAGTCCCGTCAGGGGTCCTTCCTGCAGGACAGGTGACCCCTGCTGGGGTCATCCCTTCAGGACAGACAGCGACTTCTGGGGTTCTTCCTGCTGGCCAGGTGGTTCAGTCAGGGGTGCTCCCCATCGGGCAGACGGCCCCCTCGGGGGCACTGCCCACAGGGCTGACGGTCCCACTGCGGGTGCTTCCTCCTGGCCAGGTAGTCCCACCTGGGCTCCTTCCCCCCAACCAGACAGTCTCTTCAGCCGTTCTTCCTGTGAACCAGGGCATTAACTCTGGTGTTCTTCAGCTCAGTCAGCAGGTCATGTCAGGAGTTCTTCCTGTGGGCCAGCCAGTGAGGCCTGGGGTCCTGCAGCTTAATCAGTCTGTGAATACCAACATTCTGCCTGCAAATCAGACCATTAGACCCGGTGCTTCGCCAAACACCACTTTTCTGACATCAGGCTCTATTCTCAGACAGCTCATACCCACAGGGAAACAAGTGAATGGCATTCCCACGTACACACTTGCCCCGGTGTCTGTCACTCTGCCAGTGCCCCCTGGAAGCGTCGCCACTGTTGCCCCTCCCCAGATGCCCATCCAGCTCCTGCAGTCGGGCACAGCTGCCCAGATGGCCAGTTCCATGGCCGGCATGCCCTCCCCTCCCGTGGTGGTAAATGCCACTCAGAGTATGTTTGTTCAGGCCTCTTCGTCTGTGGCA
This sequence comes from Odocoileus virginianus, assembly GCF_023699985.2. Lineage (NCBI taxonomy): Eukaryota > Metazoa > Chordata > Mammalia > Artiodactyla > Cervidae > Odocoileus > Odocoileus virginianus. The sequence goes on from NC_069695.1 coordinate 55,668,497, forward strand.
GAGGCAAATCAGGTGCTCAAACAGGCCAAGCAATGGAAAACCTGTCCTGTTTGCAACGAGCTCTTCCCTTCCAATGTGTACCAGGTCCATATGGAAGTGGCGCATAAGCACAGTGAATCCAAAGCTGCTGACAAACTGGAGCCAGAGAAACTGGCGGCATGTGCGCCATTTTTAAAGTGGATGAGAGAGAAGACAGTTCGATGTCTTTCTTGTAAGTGTTTAGTTTCGGAGGAGGAGCTTATCCATCACTTACTGATGCATGGCCTGGGGTGCTTGTTCTGCCCGTGCACCTTCCACGATATCAGAGGCCTCTCAGAGCACAGTCGGACCATGCACCTGGGGAAGAAGAAGCTGCCCATGGATTACAGTAACAAAGGTTTTCAACTGGATATCGACGCCAACGGCAACCTGCTGTTTCCCCACCTTGACTTTATTACCATATTGCCTAGGGAGGAGCTGGGCGAGCGGGAGGTCTACCTGGCCATCCTGGCGGGGATACACTCCAAGTCGCTGGTGCCTGTGTACATCAAGGTGAGGCCCCAGGCTGAGGGTGCTTCTGGGAGGCCCGGCAAGCAGGTGTTGACCTGCCCCTTTTGCTTTGGCACCTTTGTGACAACGGAGGCATACGAGCTGCATCTGAAGGAGAGGCACCACATCACGCCCACAGTCCACACGATTCTGAAGTCTCCAGCTTTCAAGTGCATCCACTGCTGCGGGGTCTACACTGGCAACATGACGCTGGCAGCCATTGCCATCCACCTGCTGCGCTGCCGCAGCGCCCCCAAGGACAGCAGCCCTGACCTGCAGGGCCAGCCCAGCCTCCTGGAGAACAGCGAGCTGCTCTTAGTCAACGGCGAAGTGATCCACGATACCAGCTTCTCAGTGAAGAGAAAGCTGCCTGATGGCCACTCCGGGGTCGAAGACCAGAGGGATGGCGCGGAGCCGCCCGTCGTCATAGACGCGGACACAGACCCGGCTCCAGAAAAGGCAGTGAGTGCTGCACCTGTTAAACGGCAGCGGAGTGAGGGCAGGACGGAGGGACCGCCCGTTAGTGACGACGCTCTTCAGATTTTAGCATTAAATCCTAAAAAGTACGAAGACCGTTCTTACGAAGACAAAAAGCAGTTTCTTAGGGATTATTTCCACAAGAGACCATATCCCAGTAAAAAGGAAATAGAATTGTTATCTTCACTCTTATGGGTGTGGAAAATTGACGTGGCTTCATTTTTTGGAAAAAGAAGGTATATTTGCATGAAAGCAATAAAAAATCACAAACCGTCTGTACTTTTAGGCTTTGACATGTCTGAACTTAAAAATGTTAAACACAGGTTGAACTTTGAGCATGAACCACAAAACTTGTAAAAAAAAAAAAATCTAAAGTATTAGATAGTTTTTTTCAATTGAGATTTTTAAAAATGTTATTTTCTTCACTGTATGTTGAACTAATCAGTTTCAGTGGTCTTTATGCTGCTCTTTAGATTTATTTCAGGTGCTCAGAAAGACTTCTGTATAAAGAAGTGAGTAGTTCTTTCAAATTTGTTTCCTGCAGTTTGATTTTGTAACAATTACTTTTTGTTTTTTCTCTGTCATGTAAATTAAATCTTTTGATATTTCATGCACGCCTTGTTTTCCCAGTAGTGTCACTATTGTATGATAAAAACTAAAATCTATATATGTTTATTTTTCATTTAAGGAAATTTCAGCTTGTTTCAGAACACTTGATTAACTGCAAATTAAAACTGCTCTCCCTCAGCTTCCCAAGTAGCAACAGACGATACAGTAAATGTTTAGAGAAGTGAGTAGCAGCCCCTGTGACATGTCTGGTTCATTAAGGATGCACTGCATTAACTTACGCTGATTTCTTCTTGTAAGGTATTCGCTAATTAGATTATAATTTTGATTTACGTTTTTTCAGTTGTTTACGTCCTAACAGTTGTTTTTGATTGTAACTCAGAAAACCAAATGTTTTCATTTGTTAAAAATATACTGAACCTGAAGTCTGGTATTTAAATCAAGAGTTATTTTACAAATAAAGTAATTCTGTAGGTACAAAATACTTCTCACTGTAGACTTTTCCCCTCTTTTTGATGTGGTGATAAGTCTTCTCCATTCAAAGACAAGACAATAAATCTTTAGTGCCTTTAGAACAAACACTGAAAACACACACACAAGCTCTCCTCCTGACCTAACTGTGCATAAACAGCGAAAGGGAAGGTCTGAGTTACTCAGGAATGAAATGTTGACCCCTGAGTGTGGCTACTAACTAAGATTTAAACACAGGTTTTTAGGGAACAAGGTGAAACACATGGACTGGAGCTAGTCTCCTGGTTGGTGTATTAAATCTGACAGTTTCCTGGAGGTAAATTTATTCATTCTAGGAAAATGGGCTTTCCCATAGCCTGGTGTCCAGGTTACTGGGATGGGCTATTGCTAAGGAATCAAGTGTGTAACTGTCCTTCGGCCAACTAGGCCTCATTTTTTCCACGTAATCTGAAATAACTTAAAGCACCAGAAGCAGTTGTGGAGACCAGCCTGTTTGACCTTGAGCCACAGTGCTGGTGATGCACGGGAGAGGTGCCTGTGCTGCGTTCTTGGAAGATGTGACAGTCTCTGGGAAATGAGATACTGTTACCACGTGGAGTTTTAAAGTGTAGTTCTTGCATGTCGTTGCTGTAATGTACATTTCTGAGGCAACCGTGAAACTGGCGTGTGTGTGATTGTTGGTGTGCTCTGTTGTAAATTCAAAGAGCTTGTTCCAGTCTGTTTTTTTTTACCTATTGTTTTCAGAGTGTCTATTTTGAATTAAAACTTGTTATACCACTGCAAGTAGAACTGTTTAATTCTTTTAAATGTTGAAACATCACGATGATTCAGAAACAATTTAAACATGGAAGTAGATACCATATTTGTTGTTGTGAAAATAAGCACACCCCCAAAAGGCTGAATAATTACAGGGTCACGAAATAGCTGTGGCTGGAGATCCTTGCTTTGTGTGATGGTGGCCGGGAGTTGCCTTTCTCTAGGCTGAGCTCTGTGTTGCCCGGCATGGCTTGCCATCTGTGTGGCTTGACCTGCGCCCCTTCAGTTGCGAGACTTCGGGGCTCTGTTTGCGTTTGGGGCCTGGTCAGTCTGTCGGGCTGACCATCCTGTCCACTGCAGGATCAGAGCAGCATCGCCAGCCTCTTCCCTCCCAGTCGTGGCCCCTGCACCCTCCCCCAGCTGTGTCCCTTTGGGCAGAGAGTAATAGCCCTGAGCAGAAACTCTGTGATGAAGGAATTCTGGTTGCTAGCTGTAGTCCAGCTTTTGATGTGGAATCTTTTTATATGCTAGTTACTGGCTATTAAACACTTTTTTAGGCTTCTAGATCAAAATTTGATGTAAACTGAGCTTCAAAAGCATATGGGAGTTCTTGTAAAAAAAAAAATGAGTAAATTTATTATTTTAGCTATGCTGTGCAGTATGTGGGATCTTAGTTCCCCAACCAGGGACTGAACCCCTGCCCCCTGCTGTGGAAGTGTGGGCTCTTAAACACTGGGAATTCCCTAAGTTTATTATTTGAAAATGAAAAACTGAACTATAGATTAAATAGTTTAGTGGTGGGGGATTTTTATGCTGTCATTTAAAGGATTGGAAATTGAGAAGGAAAGAAAATTCTTTTTTATTTTCATGGTTTCAAAAAGGTATATATTTAAATTTTAATCTATGCATGAACTTTAGAAATACTACATATTTGGAGACACTGCTTTGGGAAATATCCCCAGTGTTTTTGCTTCAAGTAATAAATCCTTCCTTCTTCCATCTTCCCCCAAATTACATATTTGAAGTCTATTCGGTGAAAGACAAATTAGAATGTAGCATTTAATTTCTGAATTCTGTTACCATGGTTTTGGGATGTGTTGTTTTTTAACAGCCAGGAGCCTCATCACTTCATTTGTTACAGTGAATAGTAAATGAGGAGAACTCGGGAGGCCCCAGAAAGCCTTTCATCCACCCGGTAACAGGGCAGGCCCTTCGCCACCGCTCCTGTGGTTGGTTTTTCTTTTGGTGATTGCTCTCCCACCCGCCTGTCAGCGTGCTGCTTCCAGAATGGAGCTCTGCGGATCTTTGTCAGATTGCATTGGTAACTCAGCTGAGGAACAGGTCAGCTTTGATGTCACCTCATCCTAAGGCCCTTGAATGTTTTCTTTAAGAAGCTGCAGGCGAGGGAGGTCGGACAGGCAGAGTATGGCTCCTGTGGCTTTAGCGGGCAGCAGGCCTCGCAGGACTGACTGCGCCACAAGCTGCGAGACCCCAGCGAAGCTGCGGGAGTCGTGTCTCCAGCTTCTGGGCTGTGGGCCACAGGCCGGTGTGAGGGCGCAGACTGCGGGATGCTGTGCCAAGGACAGCGCTGGTGCCAGGGCCGTGTCAGCATCACAGGAGTGTGGAGACGACCTGGCATAGGGTCGCCCACTCCTGCCCCCTCACCCTCATCAATGTGATCAAACAGAACACAGCCAGTCAGTGAAGAAGCCAAGCTGGTCCTGAAAGCTGACAGGACAAGAGACCCTCATCCACATACCACCAGATAACCACAAAAACAGCTGCTGTATCGCCACTGGACTGGCATCCTGGGCAGAGGCGCTTTTCCGGAAGCCCTGGTGCAGGTATGTCCCAGGGAAGGGCTGTTGCTCTTCAGTCCTGCAGTCGGCCTCCTGGGGCGGGCAGGGTGGACACGTCGTCCTCTCCCTCAGGCTCTGGCCAGGTCCATCTCCCTCCTGAAGCCACCCGGTTGTGGCTCTTCACTCAGTTTTGCAGTAAGGCCTCTGGGAATGCTGTGCTGTGGCTGATTCTCAGCCACCTTCCTTTCCTCTCAGAGCAGCAGCTGTGCCAGACCTGCGGGAGCTGGTGGTTCTGCCCCAAGTCCCCAAGGACCACCGCACCAAGGCGGGTGGTCATCCACCTCTGTTACCCTTTCCAACAGCCTCACATCTGATGCTTATGTGCAGCTCTCTCTTTCTTACTAGAGGAAGCAACAGCTCTGACTAAAAAAAGAAAAAAGAGCCCCAAAACACTAACCAAGTTTATACATTGTTTTTAAACCGCCTTGCTAGTAAGTAATAAACATTTATCAACAGTTTACCATTGCTGGGACATGGGCTGAGTATTCTAATGATGATGGTGATGATCTGCTTTCCTTACTTGGTCTGTGTTGGTGCAGCTGTTGTGCATTTTAACTCTCAACAGTCTTACGAGGTGAATGGTAGTATCCATACATAAGGAAAACGGAAAGTTCTTTTTCCTTTTTCCATATAAAGGCAACTGAGGTTAAGTGAGCTGCTTGAGGCAGGGAGCTAGTTAGGTGGAAGGAGTGGGGAGGTGACGGGGTCGTGCTACTATGCTCCATTCTTCTGTTCATGTATTAATAGGTCACTATTTAAGCCTCAGTACTCTTGTGAGTAGGTATTATTTTGCCTGTGTTTTCAAGGTGAAGATGTGGATTCCAAGGTAGTGTGTCCAGCTGTCGCAGTCTGCTCACGACTGAGGGACTTCTCTGAATTTTTAGTACCAACACTGAGAATATCCAGGCAGGCGGGGACAAGTTGGTCACCCTACCCAGAGGTCAGTTCACCTCCCCACAGTGACACATCACTTAAGGGATGCGGTACTATTGCTAATAAATAGCCATTCTCTGGGCGTGCACGTAGCCCTGTTGGTGTGGAGGCACAGGGCACCCTGCCCTGGATGGTTACAGCCGCGACAGCAGCAGGGCCCTGTGTGCTGGGTACTGTTGTGAGCGCGCGATGAACTCACTGAGGTGACGTTTTTTGAATGAAAAATGAAAGGAGGGAAGTCTTGATTAGAACAACAAAAAAGAAATACAAATTTGCTATTTCATTCAGTTTTTTGGAATGTCTCCCCATGTTACTAAACAGAGCCCCTGCTGAACTATCAACCAAGGAATACAAGTTAGAACTACGAGGCACTGCCAGAAAATTAAGTTTTAAAAACTTAAACGTAATATCATCTTTGTCCTCAAACTAATTTGTTTTTTTGTAGGTGGTGAGTAAACATATAAACACACATTCCTTATTACAAAGCTTTACCTTGTAGCACTCCTGCTGCTGTACACGTATGAAATTACACTATTACTAATTATTACCTAGTTTTTAAAGTTTAAAAATTTAGAAATCATTTTAGCAATGAAAATTTTATACAGGGAAACTCTATAATGAGTGAGCCCCGAGAACATGTTAGTTGTAACAGTGCCCAGTAGTTCTAGTTACTTTCAGATTCTAAAGCCAGGAGTTTTAAAACTTGTGATCCATGAACCATCTGAGTAAAAGGTGTTAACACTGATGAAAGTTTAAGTCTAAATTACCAGATTTTTATAATACACAGTTAAGATGACAATTTACCGGCACTGTCAACCTTAAAGACCTGTGATAATGACATATGAAAGCAGCCTAAACTGTATGCTTATTTGGGATCAGATATCTAGGAAGATCACCATGTAAAGTAGATTTAAAGTAGATTAAAATCAAAATAAAAATCTGTTTTATGACTGGGATCTCTAAGGCCGCTATGTTTTCAGGTGGAAAACAAACACTAACACCATTCACGCGCTGACCTAGCTCAGCTTTCAAAAGGTAAAGTGTATATAATAACGCTGCTAAATATTAGGTAACATTCGTTTCCCACATGCTATTAAAGAAGGTGCTTCCGAAACCACTTTTTAAAAAATCCCACCCATAAAATATGAGCAATGATTGTTTACTTTTAAGCAAACAAAAATTACATAAATTCCTTTTCAGAGATAAAACTTTTAATAAATAATAAAACATTTAAAATTTTATTAATCTTTATTAATGCTACTTCAGCCATATAGATATGTTTGCTATGGATAAACTAAAATCATGGTCATATTATCAAATGCAAATTCAGAATTAGTTGTCATAAATGAGTATATTTTTTCAAAAATTAGTTTCCTATGGTTTACAATGCATGATATGGAAAGTTTAATATGATGTTAGATAATTTACCACTTGCCTAAGCTAGAGGAAATTGAATAATTAATAGCAGTCTATAATGGTTCAATAGTTTTTCTTAAAACAATGTTTCTCTATAAATCTGTCTTGAGTGTTAAGTTGTAAAATCAATAAAAACAACAGTTTTGCTAGGGTTTTATAGATCAGTTGACTCATTTTGCTTCCCCAGCCCCTATGGAGCAGCTTTCAGAACTGTTTGAAGACCCAGAAAATCCTACATTGTCTATGAAATAATGACACTGACACACACACGTTAGTATGATATCAAACAGACTACACTCAGATTCTGGAAGGAGTTTCCATGCAGACAGATTTAAGGTCTCATTATAAGGAAAGTATGCTGTTGCTGCTAAGTCGCTTCAGTCATGTCCGACTCTGCGACCCCATAGACGGCAGCCCACCAGGCTCCACCATCCCTGGGATTCTCCAGGCAAGAACATTGCAGTGGGCTGCCATTTCCTTCTCCAATGCATGAAAGTGAAAAGTGAAAGTGAAGTCGCTCAGTCGTGTCTGACTATTTGCAACCCCATGGACTGCAGCCCACCAGGCTCCTCTGCAGGAGGAGAAAATCCTGGGATTTTCCAGGCAAGAGTACTGGAGTGGGTTGCCATTGCCTTCTCCAACAAGGAAAGTATCTTTGGTCCTAAAAAGGACAGGATATTTAGCCTCTGCTGTTGTCTTGTGGAAGATGACTTAAGAAAACACCAGGGAATTCACGAGATCATTTTAAAGAAATGCATTTTGCAGGAAAGGTAGTTTTTGGTTATTTTTAAAATTTAATTTTGTTTGGATTTTATACATGCTCTCAAATAACAAGTGATTACATCAATAAGACAACTGTAGACAAAGAAGGAAGGCACGGTATCTGTGCAGGAGTTTTTGGAATGCGCTGGGGAAGCTCAAGTCACATGACTCCCAAGGATGTTAGCAGAGGCCTTTTTAATTATACTCAGCTCTAAGGTGAGTGCTTTTCTAATAACTTATTAGAAAATCAGTAACCTCACACCAGAACTCATTGTTACCACAGTGGTTCCTTATCACTGTGTATTTCATTGCTGACTTTGTTTCTATTCATAGGTGGTGGTGGTGACCATCTTGGTCCAATAAGTTGCTAATTTAGAAGTAAGCAGAATACACGTATATCAACACCCAGTACTAACTGTATTTTCTAACCATATCCTAGCTATTGCCATTGCCAACTTTTTAGCTTCTATATGATGTTCTGTGTTAAATGACTTGATGACTAAAGGGGAAGCTGGGATACTGAAAATAGATGTTACTGACAACACAGGATCAATTCAGAAAAATGAAAATGGAAAACTTGGTAAGTTCATTATGAGATTTATTCAGTAATCAATTTAGATTTTCTAGGAACTTTACCATGATTGCAAGTTCTTGTATATTTGAGTCCCACTTAGAAATGAATCTTTAAATATACCTTTATAACTGCACACTGGTTTTTCTTTTTTTCTGTTTTGTTTGAAGCTTGCAGCATCTTTCTTCCCCAACCAGGGATTGAACCCACGCCCTCTGCAGTGAAAGCATGGAGTTGTAATCACTGGACCGCCAGGGAATTCCCAGAACTGCACAGTGTTGTCCTAAAGAAGCATCTTATTTCCAGAATCAAAATACCTGTAATGTCTGAGGATTGACATATAATTAAATGATATCCCCACTCTAACTTCCTAAGAAGTCCAGGGTATGAGCTGTTTAACCTTATTCTGCCATCTGAGAATCTACACCAGGTTCTGACCACATTATGCCTGTTTTTCCATTTACAAAATGCATGTGTGGAGAGGTGATTACTCTATTTCATAAAAAATGGCCTCAGTATAACCATATTTTATTTTCAGTGCACTAGAAAGAGAATAAGTCTTTGCCACTTCCTGAACACCTAATTAGCAAGCTGCTTTCCTGCAGTGACCTGTGTAAGGACAGATTCATTGGTATCTATGCTTTCCTCTCCCACAGGGTTGACAGAGTGGCTACAAAGAAACATGAGACACTCAATATCTTGTAATAACCTATAATGGAATATAATCTGCAAAAAACCTGGTCACTCTGCTGTACACCTATAACTAACACATGTAAATCAACTATACTTCAATTTAAACTAGACAGATTCAAAGAGTTCAGAAAACATTATATACTAGAGGGTAACCCTGGGTCTTTTGCCTTCTAATATAAGGTCCACCTCAGTCCAGATCATTTGGTTGTAGCTCAAACTGATCTGAGGTGGCCTCAGCCTGCCACAGGTTGGAGCAGGCCTTGGGTTTCCAGCCAGAAATTGAGGCTGGCTTGCAGTGGTGAGAGCACTAGATCCTATCCACTAGGCCAGTGGTCAGTGACCAGTCTACTGGCCCTTTGGCTTTGCAGAAAAGAGTTTCCACAGACGGAAAGTGGTGAAGCAAATGAAGTTTTTATTAGGAAGAGAATACAGTACATGTGGATAGAGAAGGGGTGGACTCAAGAGTCCCTGAGTTGCACCCTGGTGGCAATCTGAATTACTTCTGTAGGGCACTTCTGGGTTTCCTTTGGTCAATCATTTTGATTTGTCTGGTTCACAGTCCATATTTGGTATATTTCAGGATCAAGGTTGTATATTGTCACCCTGCTTATTTAACTTATATGCAGAGTACATCATGAGAAATGCTGGGCTGGATGAAGCACAAGCTGAAATCAAGATTGCCGGGAGAAATATAAATAACCTCATATATGCAGATGACACCACCTTTTTGGCAGAAAGTGGAGAACTAAAGAGCCTCTTGATGAAAGTGAAAGAGGAGAGTGAAAAAGTTGGCTTAAAACTCAACATTCAGAAAACTAAGATCATGGCATCCGGTCCCATCACTTCACGACAAATAGATGGGGAAACAGTGAGAGACTTTATTTTTTTGGGCTCCAAAATCACTGCAGGTGGTGACTGCAGCCATGAAATTGAAAGATGCTTGCTCCTTGGAAGAAAAGTTATGGCCAACCTAGACAGCATATTAAAAAGCAGGGACATTACTTTGCCAACAAAGGTCTGTCTAGTCAAAGCTATGGTTTTTCCAGTAGTCATGTATGGATGTGAGAGTTGGACCATAAAGAAAGCTGAGCTCTGAAAAACTGATGCTTTTGAACTGTGGTGTTGGAGAAGACTTGAGAGTCCCTTGGACTGCAAGGAGATCCAACCAGTCCATCCTAAAGGATATCAGTCCTGAATATTCACTGGACTGATGCTGAAGCTGCAACTCCAATATTTGGCCACCTGATGTGAAGAACTGACTCACTGGAAAAGACCCGGATGCTGGGAAAGCTTGAAGGCGGGAGGAGAAGGGGACAACAGAGAATGAGATGATTGGATGGCATCACTGACTCAATGGACATGAATTTGAGTAACCTCCAGGAGTTGGTGATGGACAGGGAGGCCTGGCGTGCTGCAGTCCATGGGGCCGCAAAGAGTCGGACACAACTGAGCAACTGAACTGAGGATCCTCCCACGTGTTCACATGCATCTCTTAGCCAAGATGGATTCTACTGAAGAGGCCTGTGGGTAGCCTGGCATTAGTTAGCATCACTCCCCTTTGACCTCCAGAGGGGGTCTTTTTGCGCATATGTGGTCACAGAGGAATCCTGACTTTGAGAAGGAGAAATCTGTGGTCTGGGCAGGGACCAGTCTCCTCCCTTAATTGTCCTACTCTTCTTGTCTTGGGAGTTTTGGTCCACAGGGAATGAATCTCCAATTGCTTTACTGTGTATATGTGTGTGTGTGTGTGTGTGTGTGTGTGTGTGTGTGTTTGGTCCACAGGGAATGAATCTCCAATTGCTTTACTGTGTGTGTGTGTGTGTGTGTGTGTGTGTGTGCGCGCGCGCGTGTGCGCGCGCATGCGCAACATCATTTTATTGCCTCAAAACTATGTAGAATAGCATAAGAGTCTAGGAGGTTGTCTTTTATATTTCTTCATGCACTCCTTATGGTCAGGATCTTCTGCCCATGAAGATAAGCGATTTGAAGGAAGATGGTGCTGGAATGATTAATTTTCTTTGACTTAAAATTTAATATTTGTTTTAAAAGTTAAGCTGCTACCTACATTTGGTAATGTTACAATCTTCTAATAGTGGTTTATCATGGTTGAGAGACTATTTGTGTGCACACCCTAAGAGCATCAGTAACATCCTTTTATGAATATTTCGCTGTAGGGGTGATGTTGCAGACCTTTGTCCTTAAAGCAGTAAAGTACCTTTGGTCCAGATTTTCCTGGGTATGTGCTGTGTACATCTGTCTGCTTATCAAAGCTTATCTTGATTGGGAGTGACATGTCCAGGAGTAGAAAGATAGTAATAAAAATGCAAAGGGCAACCTGAGCCCCAGTAAAACAAGGTGAAGTGCTTCAACTATGGAGCTTGTTGAAGCAAGTGCTTCAACTTGAGCAACCCTCTGAAGCTTTCAGAAGGCTTTACACACATCAAGTGTGTGCAGGTCTGTGTCTGCCTCACTTCAGTGGGTTAGGGTGTGAGATGCACTTTCACTAGTCGTGTGGAGTTGCTGCAAACCTAAACTCTAAAAGAAAAGGGTGAGCCTACAAGAAGTTACTATGATGTTTTGTGTAAATGTGGTCTTCATTACTGTATTACGTATTAGAGGTTTCTAAAAGTTGTCAAAATCAGCCATTAATTAATGTTGGACACTTTGAGGTCAGTAGCTCAGTCCCTCATCACTGGAGGATTGTGGAGTTTGTACACGTGTGTGATGTGGGTCTGTGTTTACATTGCTCTGGTCCTTGTATGGTTCACTGCCCCAGACTGAAAGCATGAACTGCCCTAGAGATTTAGATCCTAATGTTTATTCTTTGCCAGGTGCTGGTTACAAAATCATAACCTGAAATGAAAAGATGGTAAATAGATCAAATAGCTTTTTTTGTTATTGTTGCAAGTTCAGTTGGCACCTGAACATTTGGATAGATTAGTTAAAAATCCATATTATCTTGGTAATTTGAACATATGACTATATCTTAGTGTTTAAATGACAGCAGTGTTTAAGATATAATCCAACATATCCACAGACTCATCAGTTCTTATTAGACGGTCTTCAAGACTCTTATCTGAAGGTTTGTTCTGTAATAAGGAAACGTTAGTTTCAGTTCAGTCCGCTCAGTTCGAGTTAGTTTAGGAATAGCTAAATTTGTGCATTGAATTTATGAACAAAAAGTTTTAAGTTTTTAACAACTGTGCAAAGAGTAGTGTTATTATTAACTAGGTAATTTGAATTGCAAAACTATTTTCACATGGAATGTTTGTTTTTAAGTTGATAGGGTTGCTTAATAGAAGTGTTAATTTAACACCTTGTTTCCATTATCGCAATTTGTAAAACCTGCCAGGAATAGTGGAGCAGGGGCCGAGGTTCTTTCTACTTGTATTAATTTTAAAGGATACATATTCAACTCTTGATCACGTGCAGTGGTGCCTGCTATGTCTGTGACGCAGCACTGGCAGTGGCCGTAGACAGCGGGCGTGGCCGCCGGGGACGTCACTCCTTTGTCCATCATCCCCGCTTCGGTGAAGGGGCAGAAAACAGACTCGCCTCTGGGTAACCCGAGCTGGAGCCCAGCATCTGAGCAGCTTTCTTAACACAGGCTCATACTCCTTGTGCCTTCTCATTTGATGAGAAATGAGCCTTTCTTTAAAGGCAAGTTTTGAGAGTCCCAATAAGAAACAGGTTTTTTATTCACAGTTTTTTATTGTTTTTTTTTCATTTCAATAGAAATGGTTCCAGAGAGTGTGCATTTGCATAATGCCTGCAGGCCGCTCACCTGAACCTCTTGTAGATCCTGTGGAAGAGAGGTTAGGCTTTCCTACTTGCGGAAGAGTCAGCTCGCCCGGAGGGATGCGTGCCTTTGCTCTGGCCGGTAGACTTGGAGTGGGGCGTGCAGCCCCGCCGTGCAGCGCGAGGCCGGACCACCGTGCCGAGAGCACCAAGAAGCCGCGTGAAGCGGGGGTTCCGGGGGGCGGCCCGTGAGCAGGAAAGGGGCCCGCCGCCCCCAGCCCGTGAGCCCCGCGGAGGGAAGGGACTGGCCAACTGACTCAAGGTATATTGGCTTTCATATTCTCCAACTGCACTTTTCAACCTGGGAAGGGCAGAAACACCCTGCAGAGGTTAAGGAGGGTGAGAAGGAGCCGCTTTCCGAGCTGGACTGTGCTGCAGCCCAAGCGGATCACCGACTGGGCTGGGGTATCTCCGCCCGCGGCCTGCCACCGGGCGGGCCCTGCTACGAACACCGGGATGAGAGGGCTGCACAGGCTGTGCCTGGAGGGTTGGCGGTCAGGTCTGAGTGTTCATGAGTGGCCCGTGCCCGCGGCCCGGAGCTGCCTGCTCTCCCGCGTCGGCCTCACCTGCGGGGAAAATCCCAGTCTGCGCCTCCGGCTCCGGGAGACCCCACGGCCCAAGTCCCGGTTGGTCCCGGGCGGCTGGACCACCTCCTCCCGGCTTGCCGCCTCTCCCAAGGTGGATGCCGGCTGGCCTTGTGCCAAGCACGTGTGAAACGTCATTTATTTGTCTAGTGGCCACGCTGTGTCTCCTTTGCTGCACTCAGGCTTTTCTCGAGGTGCGGTTGAGGGGGCTGCTCTCCTTTGCGGTCGCTGGCTTCTCTGTCATCCGGAGGCTTGTGGGGAGCCTGGGTTCTGGGGCGCTTGAGCTTTAGCAGTTGTGGTGCGTGGGCTCAGTTGTCCCTCGGCCTGTGGAACCATCCGCATTCCTTGCACTGGCAGGCGGATTCTTAACCTTTAGCCACCAGGGAAGTCTGAAAAGAACTTTTTTTCTCTTTTTTTAAACAGTTGGAATATGGTGCATAAGTCCCGTCTTTGTTGTAGGGGTCTGGGGTTCATTCCGTGCTTTTCCTTTGGGTACTGAATTCTGCATTCAGTTAGGAAACATCACATTCAAGTTACTTCTCGTCCTCCGACCTCGTTGCCCTTCTGTTTCTCCCTGGAATGCTCCAAACGATGCTTCAATCAGCTACTTCTTTGTTCCTTGATCTGGAAGGACCAGCGTTATCCTTAGATTCCGTTGTTGGGAAATTAATGTACTCCAGGAAAGTGTCATGTGATCTTTAAGGCCCATTCAAGCACGGAGCCCAGAGTGATTCATGCTCCACATTTTGCTGGTTACCAGACCACAGGTCAACAGGGTAGGGTGTGTGCAAAAGGATGTTTGTACTCAGGCAGCCTAAGAGACAGGGAAGGAGCCGAATGAACAAATCAGCTCAGAGTCCAAAGCATATTCCTAGACGGCTTAGGACCAGAAGTTTGGACTCCTTTCCTTTTTTTCCCCCAGTTTTAAACAGTGTGTTAGAATATACAGACCATAAAATTTACCATCTTAACCACACTTAAGTTTACAGTTTGGTGGCATTAAATACTTCTACAGTGTTGTGCCACTGTCACCACCATCCATCCACAGAACATTTTTTTTTTCCATTTATTTTTATTAGTTGGAGGCTAATTACTTTACACCATTACAGTAGTTTTTGTCATACATTGAAATGAATTAGCCATGAATTTACATGTATTCCCCATCCTGGTCCCCCCTCCCACCTCCCTCTCCACCCGATCCCTCTGGGTCTTCCCAGTGCACCAGGCCCGAGCACTTGTCTCATGCACCCAACCTGGGCTGGTGATCTGTTTCACCCTAGATAATATACATGTTTCAATGCTGTTCTCTTGAAACATCCCACCCTCGCCTTCTCCCAGAGTCCACAAGTCTGTTCTATACATCTGAGTCTCTTTTTCTGTTTTGCATATAGGGTTATCGTTACCATCTTTCTAAATTCCATATATATGTGTTAGTATACTGTAATGGTCTTTATCTTTCTGGCTTACTTCGCTCTGTATAATGGGCTCCAGTTTCATCCATCTCATTAGAACAGATTCAAATGAATTCTTTTTAATGGCTGAGTAATATTCCATGGTGTATATGTACCACAGCTTCCTCATCCATTCGTCTGCTGATGGGCATCTGGGTTGCTTCCATGTCCCATCCACAGAACATTTAAAAAAAATATTTATTTTATGGGTTGATGGGACTTTTAAAACATTTTATTTGTTTGACTGAGTTGGGTCTTAGTTGTGGCATACAGGGTCTTTGGTTTTCTTTGCGGCATGTGGGATACCTGACCAGGGACTAAACCTGGGTCCCCTGTACTGGGAACACAGAGTCTTAGCCACTGGATCTCCAGGCAAGTTGCCAGAACATTTTTATCTTCCTAAATTGAAATGCTGTCTCTATTCAACACTGACTCCCAAATCTCACCTCCCCCAGCCCCTAGAACCCAGCATTCTAGTTTTTGTCTCTCTGTATGATTTTTGCCAACTCTAGGGATCTCCTTTAAATGGAATCATTCAGTGCTAGTACTTTTATGAGTGGCTTATTTTACTTAGCAGTGTCCTCCAGATTCATCCATGTTGTGGTGTGTGTCAGAGTGTCCTTCCTCTTAAAGGCTGAATGATATTCCGTTGTATGTATTTCCACTTTCTGTTTACCTGTTCTTCCATGAACAAGGCGGCCATGAACATGGGTGCCCAAAGGCCTCACGCATTTGCTTTCACTTAATGCTCAGGGCATACGGGCTCCGGTGAGGGTCAGCTGTGAGGTGCACATGGCCTGAGAGAAGGGCAAGTTGCACCCCCTGCAAGACGAGCCATGACTCCCTTCTTGGTGTTTTTCTGTACTTTACAAATTGACGTGTTCACTCAGTTCTTTGAAAATACAAGGGGTGTGTCATCTAACAGTGTTACCAGTTGGAAAATGTGATTAAATCCAATTGACCCAGTCATAAGTGAGATCAGAGTGTCTGTCTTTGACTGACTTCACTTAGCATGGTGCCCTCAGGTCCATCTATGTTGTCGCAAATGGCAAGAGTTTATTCTTTTTTTTTATGGCTGAGTAGTATTCCTTTGTGTATATATATATATATATTTATGTAAATATATTAATGAAAATTTTATGTATATAATTATACCAAGCCGTTAGTATTTTCTTTATATATGTAGAGGCTCCTATGTTGGGTGCATAAATAGTACTTCTTGTTGTTTAGTTGCTAAGTTGTGTCTTACTCTTTGCAACTCTATGGATTGTAACCCGCCAGGCTCCTCAGTCCATAGGATTTCCCAGGCAAGAATACTGGAGTGGGTTGCCATTTCCTCCTCCAGCATAAATATTTACAAATGTTACATCCTCTTGTGGACTGATCCTTTTATCATTGTGTGATGCCCTTTGTGTCTCTCATCACAGACTTTGTTTTAAAGTCTATTTTGTTTTAAAGTATAGCTGTTGCAGCTTTCTTTTGGTTTCCACTTGCATGGGACATCTTTTTCCACCCCTTCATTTTCAGCCTATGTCTGTTCTTACATCTGATGTGTATATAGCATATAGATGGGTCTTTTTTTTTTTTTTTAATTCATCAGCCACTGTCTTTTTTTTTTAAGTCAGTCTTTTTCTTTTTTTAGTTTAAATTATTTTTATTTTATTTTTTCCCCAATTATTTTTATTAGTTGGAGGCTAATTACTTTACAATATTGTAGTGGTTTTTGCCATACATTGACATAACTCAGCCATGGATTTACATGTGTTCTCCATCCTGAACCCCCCTCCCACCTCCCTCCCCATCCCATTCCTCTGGGTCATCCCAGTACACCAGCCCTGAGCAGTCTGTCTTTTGATTAGAAAATTTAACCAATTTAAATTTAAAGTTATTATCGATGGGTATATACACATGCCCATTTTGTTACCTGGTTTCTGACTGTTTAGTAGTTTCTCTGCTTCTTCTTACTCTCTCCCTTGTGGTTTGATGACTTTCTTTAGTGTTCTTCTTAGATTCCTTTCTATTATGTATATGTTGTAGTTAAGAGTTATTTTAACTACTTTAGTTTCTTAACCTTCATATTAACTTTATAATGATAAATCCACGTTTTGCCTTTTTATATAGTTCATGGGGTTCTCACAGCTGGTATACTGGAGTGGTTTGCCATTCCCTTCTCCAGTGGATCACATTTTGTCAGAACTCTTCACTATGACCTATCCATCTTGGGTGGCCCTAAATGGCATGGCTCATAATTTCAAGTTAGGCATGAACGTGGGCAAACTCTGGGAGATGGTGAGGGACAGAAAAGCCTGGTGTGCTGCAGTCCATGGGGTCCTGAAGAGCTGGACACGACTTGGTGACTGAACAACAACAATCTACTACCTTTACCTTTTTCAGTGAGAATTAGACTTTCATATATTTTATTTTTACTAATTAGAGCTAAAAATTGTTCTTTTCACATTTCTTGTAAGGCTGGTTTACTTGTGATGAACCGTTACTTTTTGCTTGTCTGGAAGACTCTTTATCTCTCTCTCTCAGTTCTGAATGATAACTTTGCCAAAAGAGTGTTATTGGTTGGAAATGTTTTCTTTCAGCACTTTGAATATATTGTGCTACTCCTTACTGGCCTGCAAAGTTTCTGCTGAAAATACTGCTGATGGTATATTGGGGCTTCTCTTGTATATAAGTTGTTTTTATCTTGCTGCTTTTTTTAAAGTATAGATTTACAATATTACATTAGTTTCAAGTGTACAACATAGTGAATACATATTTTTATAGATTATACCCCATTAAAAATTATTACAAAGTAATGATTATAATTCCCTGCGTTGTACAATACATCCTTGCTGGCTATGAATTTTATACACAGTAGTTTCTATAACTTAGTCCCATACTGCTAACATGCCCCTCCCCATTTCCCTCTCCCCAGAGGTAACCACTAGTTTACTTTTTCTATCTGTGAGTCTGTTTTAGTTTTGATATATATATTCATTAGTTTTATATTCCAGAAATAAATATCATACAGTATTTGTCTTTCTCCATCTGATTTATTTCACTAAGTGTATTTTCTAGGTCCTCCCATGTTGCTGCAAATGGCAGTGACTCCTTTTTTTCTTATGACTAAGTAATATCCCATTGTGTGTGTGTGTAGTAATATCCCATTGTGTGTGTGTGTAGTAATATCCCATTGTGTGTGTGTGTACACAGTAATATTCCATTGTGTGTGTAGTAATATCCCACTGTGTGTGTCTGTGTGTGTGTAGTTATATTCCATTGTGTATGTGTGTGTGGTAATATCCCATTGTGTGTGTGTGTGTGGTAATATCCCATTGTGTGTGTGTGTGTACAGTAATATCCCATTGTGTGTGTGTGTGTACAGTAATATCCCATTGTGTGTGTGTGTGTACAGTAATATCCCATTGTGTGTGTGTGTACAGTAATATTCCATTGTGTGTGTGTGTAGTAATATCCCATTGTGTGTGCATGTACAGTAATATTCCATTGTGTGTGTGTAGTAATATCCCACTGTGTGTGTGTAGTAATATTCCATTGTGTGCGTATATACAGTAATATTCCATTGTCTGTGTGCATAGTAAGATTCCATTGTGTGTGTGTGTAGTAAGATTCCATTTGTGTGTGTAGTAATATCCCATTGTGTGTGTGTGGTAATATCCCATTGTTCTGTGTGTGTGTAGTAATATCCCATTGTGTGTGTGTAGTAATATCCCACTGTGTGTGTGTAGTAATATTCCATTGTGTGCATATATACAGTAATATTCCATTGTGTGTGTGCATAGTAAGATTCCATTGTGTGTGTGTGTAGTAAGATTCCATTTGTGTGTGTAGTAATATCCTATTGTGTGTCTGTGTATAGTAATATTCCATTGTGTGTCTGTGTGTAGTAATATTCCATTGTGTGTGTGCATGTATGTACAGTAATATTCCATTGGTGTGTGTGCATATATGTACAGTAATATTCCATTGTGTGTGTGTAGTAATATTCCATTGTGTGTGTGCATAGTAATGTTCCACTGTGTGTGTGCATAGTAATATCCCATTGTGTGTGTAGTAGTAATATTCCACTGTGTGTTTGTGTAGTAATATTCCATTGTGTGTGGGTACAGTAATATTCCATTCTGTGTGGAATTTGCAGTGCTTCTCGGGTAGTTGCTTCAGTTTATATTCAGTTTGTGTGGATAGGCTTGTATGAAGACTGTGATTTGGTTCTGGAGGAATAACACAGACTCTTGGTTTGCCATGAAACACATGTGGGCTTGCTTGACACAATTGCTGGATCCACTAGAAGCAACACTTGTGTGGAGAGAGCTCTTCCCCCGCCACACTAGCTTGGGGTCAAGAGGGTTCAACTCAAGAAATGTTTCCTTATAAAGCTCCCTGGGAAAGGGAATGTGGAAAATGGTGCTTGTTTCCTGGAGGGGGCACCATTCCTTAGGAAACTGTCTAGTAAAGCAAAGTTCTCAATTCCTGAAAGTTACCTTTTTATGAAGATCCTGAAGAAAATAAGATAAATGAGGAAACATGGAAAAGGAACTTGTGTGTTGACTTGGGAGGTCTTTGGGATAAGAAATATGTAGCAAGTTGATGTCAGAGGCAGAAAGGAGTAGGTGTGATGTTGGAAGAAAAAGTTAACCACCGAATAGTATTTCTGCCCATCAGGAAACACTTCTTGAAGGTTATCTGATATTAAATTAGGATCTCAGCACCAGCATTTTCCAGACATCTTTGTGACTTACCACAAGATGCCACTGCCAGTCTTTGACTGCTCTGTGTAAAACTGAGACACTACATAACCACTGATTGGTGGACAGGGTCTCCTTGTCGGCTGCAAGGCTGGTTCTCCTCAAGTGTCGCAGGCTCTGGGGCTGGCAACATGTGGCACTACAAGGTCACGTGACCTGCACTCCCCAGCTGGTCAGCCAGGTACCTGCATCTCTGACTCCACCCCCGAGTGGATCCAGCCTCAGTACCCGCCTCTCCAGCTGCCCCTCACAAGTATGGGATCACTCTAGAAGTGCTGCTGGTGTTCCCTCCCAATGGAAAGGGCTGTCTGTAGCCCAGCGTCAGGGAGGGTGTAGTGCAATGCCTCATGCTGGTAAAGCATATGTGCTATTTCTTCCAGGAATTGTTGGTGCTTGTTGCTGTCACCTTGACATTTGTAATTTACTGCATGAGTGGATCTTGATGTATTTATCATTGACACTACTAGATGTATAAGTGTTATTGGAAATTTTTCAAACCAGGGTGTATTTCCAAAAAGCTGCATGGTTAGTTTTTCAGTAAAGCTTTTTCATATTGACTTCCAAAGAAGGTTCTGGACCTAAGACACAACCACCTCCTGTCAAATACGAGTGCAATTTGTCATTTGAAATGCCCTACTGCCTACTTCAGTCTGATCCCATTTTCCCCTCTGTAAAATGGGACTACTGCTGCTTGCCTGTGAAGAATGTGTGAGCATTAAGGGAACAAACCTGGCACACGAGAGGCACTTGGTAAATATTAGAGGCATTTCATCCTGAGGGTAGGTTTATCTCTGCTGATCGTTAACACACATTCTCTCTGATATTTAGAACCAGCTGGAAAATATTAAAAGCAAAGAAAGAGTTTTTATTCTTTGATATATAAAAACCAAGAAAACTTTCATGTGTATACAACATAGTTTTTTTTTTTTCTTTTTCTTTTTTTTAAGAAGAAAATTGCAGAAATATAGACTTGGGTAGAAAAATACACTCAAGCAGCTGCTCAAGACAATTTGTAACTCCTAAAATTATGAACAATAGCACACAAATCTCAGCATAAGCCTTTTTTTCCTTTAAAAAATTATTCACATTTGTTTAACAACTTAAGATATGGTAAGAAATATAACTTTCCTTCTTGGTAACACATCTTGTTTTTTGAGAAGATATTCAGTGACCAGCAATAACTTAGTGATAGAATCTTTACCTTAGAGTTTTGGTTCTATGACACTTGTCATAGTAAAAGAAATACTTCCTACTCCTGGGGCCCCAAAATGCTCATATAGTTTATTGGAGGCCATAAACTTGGGGGGTCCTAGACCTCAGAGGGGGAGCATCTTTGGTCTTCCCTGTATTTTAGTACCAAAACAGACAGTGATCCTGGCATACAAATAACAAAAACAAAGGTGCAGGAGACCATAGCTACTCAGTAAAAGCTATTTATGTCCAATAAATAGTTTCCAAAAATAATTTCTTTTCACTTAATGAATTCAGGAGAAATAAAAACATACACTGTTTGACATCTGTTATCAAACTGACATCCATTAAGTCAGTTCTGCCACTGACCAGCAGGGAGTGCTAGACCACAGGAGAAGCAGCTGCATAGTTTCCCAAAGGGCAACCTACAAAAATACCTGTATTTACATGAAAACTTTTTGGGTGAAAAAGTTTAGTTTTCAAAGGATAAATGTAACATTTTCTCCTCAACACTGGGTTCAAGCAAAAAATACACTTCATATAAAATTTGGATGAAACATGAATAAACTTTAAGATGACTAAATATGTAAATATTGGTAGAATATCAAAGGGAAATGATAATGAATTTACTCTGTGTTAAAAATCTTTACATTTCATGTGACTTGTTATTTAAAAGCAAAGATGCAGAACACACACATCTGAATGGCTGAGACCTCTCAGAAGCCCGAGTGACGTGTGGCTGGCTTGGCCACCACTCCTCATGGAAGCATATCATAACCGCCCTCAGAGTCACAGTCCCAGGAGCCGACTGGTGTTTACCTTGGAGTAGGTGATGGCTTTTGATCACAGATGGTGAGCTGCCCCTCCCACTCTCTTCCAAAGTTGAGTTCACCTTCAGAGGCCTCACAAAGTTGCCCACAGGGCGAGTCCGCCGCCACAACCACCATGACCACTTCACATGGGTTCTCTCTTCCCAGTGAGGTGGCTATTTGAGACAGGACTACAAACTCTGAAATTCTAAAATTTATCCTCTGCAGTCATGCTTAGTACAGGTTTGTGTGCACTTGCTCTTAAATTCCAGTCTCTGCCTTCTTGCCACATTCTGCCTTCACAGCCTTCTGGCCCATCAGCAGGATCAGTGCAAGTCTGCAGGAAAGCACAGTGAAAATGTGACAACTATTTACTGGGTTGGCCAAAAACTTTCTTCAGGCTTTCCCGGAGAATCTTACAGAAAAACCCGAATGAGATTTTTGGCCAACCCAATACAAAAGTAATTTAAAGGCTTCATTTAAAAAAGTATGTTTTTAAAATTTAAAAATGAAATATTTTCTGCATTTAGGTCATTTCTACCACTTCACAAAGGTGCTGGGCCCTATACCTGGGCTAGTATAGACTGTGCATGTGTGTGTATTTTATGTTCTACGGAGAAACTATAAAAATAGCTTTTTTTCTATTCATGAGTTGAAAGAATAGGGTTATGGATGAAATGGGAGGGATAAGTAAAACAACAAATAGGAGGAATGAAGTATACAATTTTTTCTTATTTTAAAATTGGAATAAAATTTTAGAAGTATTTCTCCTTGGTAAACTGAGCTGTCTGGTGCCTGGCCCTACAGGGTGACCGCCGGCCCATGCTCCTCCACGCCTCCCGGGGGCAGGGCCAGGCTGTGGCGGGGGTCAGAGCGGAGCGAGCTGAGAAGCCTCTGGACACTGCCCTCTCGCCCCGGGCTGTGCAGGCTGGGCGCCAGGCCCGCGCCGTTGACACGCGTGAGGCTGCCTGGAGGCGGCCTGGGCGCCAGCCGAGGCTCCAGCACGCCCTCGAGGACCACGTCGGCCTCCTCGTCACTCTCCATCTCGTCCGGGGGCAAGTTCTGCAGGACGTGGGCCATGGGCAGGCTGTGGCGGCTGGCCGTGCTGTCCGAGGAGCGGCCAGAGCTGCCTGAGGCGCGGCTGCCCCGCACCACGTTGTTCCTCTGGTTGGCGGGCTTGACCGTCACGATGAGGTTGTGGCTGTTGGCGATCATCATGTCCGTGACCTGGTCCAGTGTCTTCCCGGCCACCTCGATCCCGTTCACCTCCAGGACCTCGTCATCCACGGCCAGCAGCCCGGTGCTCTCGGCGAGGCCGCCAGGCACCATGCGGGAGATGAAGACGCCGGGCACCTTCTCCAGCCCCTGTGGGGCCACACGCACGCTCGTGCCATCGCGAATGTAGAAGCCCAGCGGCTTCTGGCAGCCATGCCGGTACAGCCTCACGCGGCGGTGCGTCTCGGGGACGATGTCCACGTCGATGATGGAGGACACGGGGCGGAAGTCGTGCGGTAGGCCGATGTGCAGGTGTGTGCGCCGGCGGGGGCCGTCCTCCCGCAGGGCTAGCGGGCGCCGCCGCCTGGACAGCGAGCCCGCCCCGAAGCTGCAGTGCTCAGCCTCTTCTGGAAGGGCACAGAGAGGACAGTGAGCGCACAGATCGGGGGCAGCCGGGAAGCACAAGTCAGGCTGCACTGAACACTCAGAGCGTCAGGTAAGTCCTGACTTTCTGCAGCTCTCCTCCCACCACCTCTCTCATGTGTTGTGTGACCCCAGGAAGTCTGAGACGGTGAGGAAATCAAATGGTGTAAAGAACCAACTAAAACACAAAGCTCCCACGCATGCCTTGGAGCTGAATCATCAATTCATTTTGTCACACGTCAGCTTTTGGGAGAGTCTCGGCTTCCTGGATGACATGCAGGCTACTGCAATAACTTCACTAGCGGTTTTGATGAGCCTACAGCAATCCTGTGCATCAGCCAAACTGGCCCAGCAATATTCACCAGGCAAATGTTGGATGCCACGTTCAAGCACAATCACCTCCCTAAATTCAGCTATACAGGCAACCAAAAAAATAGTTGGAAGGTTAAGACAACTAACAACAGATGCAAGCGTTAAATGTGCCTGACTGGGTTCTGCAGTGACAGGGGAGCAGACACCAGTAATGGGCCCCACCTGGACAACAACTGCAGGGGCAGAGTCTGTCTGATGTAACTAATTTGGAACTTGAGAGTCTGCTGAAGGCTCAACTTCTAAGGGCAGAGCTGGATGCTAATGGCAGTCAATTCTGGGTAATTTCAACTCTTAGCACAGTAGCAGCTGCCTAGTCCACCCCCAGCATCCTGGCAGGCAGCTGTGCACTGATCCTGGAGCGGTTTGTGGGACCTGTCCTCCAAACATCAGGTATCTGCCCTGACTGCTGATTTCTCCTTCTCATCACAAAGTTGTAGAGGGGTGGGTGGCGACTGCTGCACCTCCCTGTGTTGTTGCAAGCCCCTCCCCTTCCACCTGAAGGAACATCCCGGAGAGCGAGAGGACTGGCACCCTTTCTCTCCCTTCATTTTTCACCTTTTCCCATTTTGGGAGCCGAAGTTTCAAGTCCCAGGAAATTAAAAACAGCTGCATATATAGGGAAAGTTAGAAAGTGACTGTGCATGCTCAAGGAAAGGCTCAGAAAGGACCTTAGAAGACCTTAAGTTCACACTTTAATGTTGATACTCAGCACAAAGACAGTCTACAGCAATTAAAAAAATAACAACCGTAGCAAATCCTGGGGAAGGGGTACAATCTAATTTCCAGAGCTATCACATTTTGAATCCCCATTGTTCAACAACAACAGAGAATCGCAAAACCTGCAAAGAAACAAGAGTGTGCCCTCACTCAAAGGAAAATCATCATAGAAACTGCCCCTGAAACAGCCTGATGGCAGATTTACTAGACAAAGACTTTAAAACAATGGCCTAAGACATGATCAAAAACAAAAAGATACTGGCAAGTCAAGAAAACAATGTGTGAACAAAATGGAAATATCAATAGAGAGACAGAAAACCTAAAAGGAAACTAAATAGAAATTCTGGAGATGAAATTACAATAATGGAAAGTAGTGAATGGGGGATTCCAAGGCAGATTTGAGCAGGCAGAAGAAGGAATTGGTGAACTTGAAGACAGAACAGTAGAAGTTATCCTTTCTGAGGAAAAACAACAAAAGGTTAAAGGAAAGTGAACAGAGCCTAAGCAATCACCTGGACACCATTAAGCAAACTGACATGTAGTTTGCGAGAGTCTCAGAAGGAGAAGAGAAAAGGGTGGAGGGACTATCTGAAGAAATAATGTCTAAAAACTCCCAAATGTGATGAAATGTGCAAATATAAATGCCCATGCTCAACAGCCTCTAAGTCAGAAGAAGTCAAAGAGACCCAAGATGACAATATAATCAAACTTAATTAAGACACAATGTAATTTTACATACTCCAGAACCCAGAAGCAGTAATATGAAAGGAGGCTGGGGCAGACCCAAATGTTGATCTCAGAGAGTCTCCTGGGTAGGTAGGAGGTGACTGCAGATCACCCTAGGGACACAGATGCTGGTGGCAGTCATTTAGGGGAACTCATTCTGTCACTTGGACTCTAGCACTAGAAAGTGCCATCTTTGACTTCTCCCTCTAGCTTATTAGCTTCAGGACCCAGCCCCTCCCCTGCCTAACAGTCTGTAGGCACCAGCAGTGGGAGCTGGGCAGGGACACAGCACCACCTACCTACCAGCATGCAGGTTGCCTAAAGACCCCCTGAGTCCAGAGCCACTCCTGCAAACACCTTCTCCACCAGAAGGCCCTGGTATCACACATTGGAGCTACATCCAGTGTTCCCCTAGGCACACTGCAGCTAGAGACTCAGGACCCAGCTCTGCTCACCAATGAGCCTCAGAGCCCCCTGAGTCCTGGCCACCAGCAGACAGACACCAGCCCCAGGAACACTGCAACCAGAGACTCCAGGACCCAGCTTCACCTGCCAGTGGGTAGACCCTGGCCATAGAATTACTGCAGCTTGCCTTATCGGGCCTCAGGCCATCAGCAAGCTGACAACAGTCTTAGGATATCTCAGGATCCAATCGTCAACACCAGTCCGCCCCCAACCCAACAGGGGGATGAAACCTGCTATGAAATCCCAATGACCTTTCAGTGAGAGGCCTCAGGACCTGGCTTCAACCACCAGTGAGCCAGAACTCGCCCCTGGACCCCCAGTCCCCAGAATCACCCACCTTAAAGCCAACAGCAGCTCTGAGATACCTTAGACTCCTCAGCCAGCTGCCCAAGGAGAAAGTCCCACTCACCAGCAGGCCAGTATCAGCTGTGGGATACTGGAGAACCTACCCACCAATAGGCCAACACTAGATCCAGGAACTCTGGTTCTGTAGCCATCTATCCATCCCGGAACCAGGCTCTGCCCAACAGTGAGCACCAGGCCTGTGAGCAGCCAGGGTTTTGCAGCCAGCTGCCCTGTGACCTGGCTCTGCCACCTGGAGGCCAGCGGTCTCCACCCAGAGTAGAGCCTGGCAAACCAGCAGATGGGGCCAGCTGCACCTACCAGACTGCCCATAGAGTCATCCTGCCACAACAAAAGGGCCCACAAGCCCTCATGCAGCATACAGCTCTGGTGACCAGAGAGGTGTGTGCTGTGAGGAACATATGACACCTCCTAAAAAAGGCTGCTTCACTAAGATCAGGAAATGCAACCAACATATGAGATACACAGAAATAAAAACAGCAAATGAGGCAATAGAGGAACGATTCCAAATGAAAAACAAACAAACAAAAAACAGAACCAAGAGAAATAGAGATAAGCAGTTTACCTGGTAAATAGCTCATGGTAATGATCATAAAGGTAATCAAAGAACTTGGGAGAAGAATGGATGGGCAGATTGAAAAGTTAGAAGTTTTAAACAAAGAGCAAGAAAAAGAATGATCAGAGAGATACAATAACTAAAATGAAAATACACTAGAAGGAATCAACAGCAGATTAAATGACGCAGGTATGGATCAGCAAGCTGGAAGACAAAGTAGTGGAAATTGGAGTAGTGGAAGCTGAACAGAAAAAAATGAAATGAGGACAGTTTAAGAGTTCTCTAGGATAATATCAACTGTACTAACAATTGCATCAAAGGGATCTCAGAAAGAGAAAAAGGGACTGAAAATACACTTAGGATATACTTGCTGAAGACTTCCCTAACCTGGGAAAGGAAGCAGACATCCAGGTCCAGGAAGTAGAAAGCCCATGCAGGATCAATCCAAAGAGGACCACACCAAGATAATTTGTATTTAAAATGGCAGAAATTAAGATAAAGAGAATATTAATGGCAACATTACTATTAAAGGCAAAAGCAAGAGCAACACACAAGGGACTTTTCAGCAGAAACTCTGCAAGCCAGAAGGGAGTGGCACCATATATTTAAATTGATGAAAGGGGAAAACTTACAATCAAGAATATTCTACTTGGCAACGTTCTCATTCAGATCTGATGGAGATCAAAAGTTTTACAGGCTAGGCAAAAGCTAAAAGAGTTCAGCACCATGAAACCAGCCTTACAAGAAATGTTAAAAGGACTTCTTTAAGCAAACAAGAAAAGACTACAACTAGAAACATGAAAACTACTAAAGGAATAAAGCTCACCAGTAAAACCAAATATATAGGAAAGATAGTAAACCTACCACATACAATGGTAGTAGGAAAGTTAAAAGACAAAAGTAGTACATCATCTGTATCTGCAATAGGTAGTTAAGGGATAGAAAAAAAAAATATGTAAAATGTGATGTCAAAACAGTAATTGTGGGGGGAGGGGAGTAAAACTGCAGAGTTGTTTAAATGTGTTTGGAATTGTGAGATCAACAATTTATCATCCCTTATGGTAACCACAAACCAAAAACCTATAATACAAACAAAAGAGAAAGTTTTCCAAACATAACACTAAGGATGCTATCAAAAGACAAGGGAGCAAAAGAAGAAAGGATCAAAAAAAGAGCTACAAAACAATCCAAAATTAACTAAAATGACAATAAGTATGTACCTATTAATAATTACTTTCAATGTAAATGGACTAAATCCTCCAATCAAAAGATACAGAATGGCTGAATGCCTACAAAAACAAGAGCCATGTATATGCTGCAAGAGACTCACTTCATATCTAAAAACACACACAGACTGAAAGGGGATAGAAAAAATTTATTCCATGCAAACGGAAATGGAAATAAAGCCAAGATAAGAATACTAGACAAAATAGACGTTAAGATAGACTGTAACAAGTAACAAAGAACAACATTAAGTAATGATCAAGGTATCACTCAAGTAAAAAGATGTAATAGTTGTAGATATATATGTACTCAATGCAGTAGCACCTAAATACAGAAAGCAAATATTAACAGACATAAAGGGAGAGACTGACAGTAGCACAGTAATAGTGAGGATCTTTACCATCCCACTAACATCAACAAGGGCTTCCCTGGTGGCTCAGTGGTAAAGAATCTGCCTGCCAATGCTGGAAATGTGGGTTCAGTCCCTGGGTTGGGAAGACCTCCTGGAGAAGGAAATGGCAACCTGCACCAGTATTCCTGCCTGGGAAACCCCATGGACAGAAGAGCCTGGCAGGCTGCAGTCTATGGGGTTGCAAAGAGTCAGACACAGCTGAGAAACTAAACAACAACAACATAAACAGATGAGACAGAAAATCATTAAGGAAACTGGTCTTAGATGACACATTAGATTACATGGACTTATATAATTCCACCCCAAAGCATCAGAATATGCATTCTTTTCAAGTGCACATGGATAGATCACATGCTGGGCCATAAAATAAGTCTTGGCAAATTTTAAAACATTGAAATCATGTCAAGCATCTTTTCCAACCACTATGTTGCTGCTGCTAAATCGCTTCAGTCGTGTCCGACTCTGTGCGACCCCATAGACTGTAGCCCACCAAGCTCCCCCATCCCTGGAATTCTCCAGGCAAGAACACTGGAGTGGATTGCCATTTCCTTCTCCAACGCGTGAAAGTGAAGTCTCTCAGCCGTGTCCGACCCTTAGCGACCCCATGGACAGCAGCCTACCAGGCTCCTCTGTCCATGGGAGTTTCCAGGCAAGAGTACTGGAGTGGGGTGCCATTGCCTTCTCCGAACCACTATGCTATGAGACTACAAAACCAACTACAAGAAAAAAAAAAAAAACTGCAAAAGACAAAAACATGTAGAGGCTAAACAATATACTACTAAAGAACCAATGGATCTTTAGTAAGATGAAATAAAAAAATGTTTGGAGACAAATGAAAATAAAAACACACTGATCCAACATCTATGGGACACAGCAAACATAAGAGAGAAGTTTACAGTAATACAAGCTTACCTAAGGAAACAAGAAACATCTCAGACAACCTAACCTTTCACGCAAGGGAACTAGAAAAAGAACAAACAAAACCCAAAGTTAGGAGAAGGAAATAAACCATAAAGATCAGCAGGAATAAATGAAATAGAGGCTTAAAAAATAGAACAAATGAAACTAGGAGCTGGTCCTTTGAAAAGATAAAATTGATAAATTTTTAGTAAGACTCATCAAGAAAAAGATATCAAAAAAGGAAATTATAGGCCAATATCTCTGATGAGCATAGACACTCATATTCTCAACAAAATGTTAGCAAACTGAATCCAACAATATATTAAAAAGATCATATACCACGATTACACAGGATTCATCCCAGGGAAGCAAGTATGGTTCCACAATCACAGATCGATCAATGTGACATACCATTTTCACAAATTTGAAGGATAAAAATCATAGCATCATCTCAATAGATGCAGAAAAAGCTTTTGACAGAATTCAACATTTATGATAAAAACTCTCCACAGTGGGTATAGAGGGAACATACCTAAACATAAGAAAGGTTAGACCTTACTTTCATCACCAGTCACATCCACAACCGGGTGGTGTTTTTGCTTTGGCTCCATCTCTTCATTCTTTCTGAGTTATTTCTCCACTGATCTCCAGTAGCATATTGGTTACCTACCGACCTGGGGAGTTCATCTTTCAGTGTCCTATCTTTTTGCCTTTTCATACTGTTCATGGGGTTCTCGAGGTAGGAATACTGCAGTGGTTTGCCATTCCCTTCTCCAGTGGACCACATTTTGTCAGAAATCTCCATCGTGACCCCTCCGTCTTGGGTGGGCCTACATGGCATGGCTCATAGTTTCATCGAATTAGACAAGGCTGTGGATGTGACTGGAGATGAAGGCAAGGTCCAATGCTATAAAGAGCAATATTGCATAGGAACCTGGAATGTCAGGTCCATGAATCAAGGCAAATTGGAAGTGGTCAAACAGGAGATGGCAAGAGTGAACGTCGGCATTTTAAAAATCGGTGAACTAAAATTTGGACTGGAATGGGTGAAATGAACTCAGATGATCATTATATCTACTACTGTGGGCAATAATCTCTTAGAAGAAATGGAGGAGCCATCATAGTCAACGAGAGAGTCTGAAATGCAGTACTTGGATGCAGTCTCAAAAATGACAGAATGATCTCTGTTCGTTTCCAAGGCAAACCATTCAATATCACCGTAATCCATCCAAGTCTATGCCCCGATCAGTAATGCTGAAGAAGCTGAAGTTGAACGATTCTATGAAGATTGACAAGACCTTCTTGAATTAACAACCAAAAAAGATGTCCTTTTCATTATAGGGGACTGGAATGCAACAGTAGGAAGTGAAGAAACATCTGTGGTAACAGGCAAATTTGGGCTTGGAGTACAGAATGAAGCAGGTCAAAAGCTAACAGTTTTGCCAAGAGAACACACTGGTCATAGCAAACACCCTCTTCTAACAACACAAGAGAAGACTCTACACATGGACATCACCAGGTGGTCAACACCGAAATCAGATTGATTATATTCTTTGCAGCCACAGATGGAGAAGCTGTATACAGTCAGCAAAAACAAGTCTGGGAGCTGACTTTGGCTCAGATCGTGAACTCCTTATTGCCAAATTCAGACTTAAATTGAAGAAAGTAGGGAATACCACAGGGCCATTCAGGTATGACCTAAATCAAATCCCTAATGATTATACAGTGGAAGTGAGAAATAGATTTAAGGGACCAGATCTGATAGAGTGCCTGATGAACTATGGACAGAGGTTTGTGACATTGTACAAAAGACAGGGAGCAAGACCATCCCCAAGAAAAAGAAATGCAACAAAGCAAAATGGCTGTCTGAGGAGGCCTTACAAATAGCTGTGAAAAGAAGAGAAGCCAAAATCAAGGAGAAAAAGAAAGATATACCCATCTGAATGCAGAGTTCCAAAGAATAGCAAGGAGAGATAAGAAAGCCTTCCTCAGCAATTAGCGATCAGTGCAAAGACATAGAGGAAAACAATAGAATGGGAAAGACTAGAGATTTCTTCAAGAAGATTAGAGATACCAAGGGAACATTTCATGCAAAGATGGGCTTAATAAAAGGTATAAATGGTATGGACCTAACAGAAGCAGAAGATATTAAGAAGAGGTGGCAAGAATACACAGAACTGTACAAAAAAGACCTTCACAACCCAGATAATCACGATGATGTGATCACTCACCTAGAGCCAGACATTCTGGAATGTGAAGTCAAGTGGGCCTTAGGGAGCATCACTATGAACAAAGCTAGTGGAGGTGATGGAATTCCAGTTAAGCTATTTCAAATCCTAAAAGATGATGCTGTGAAAGTGCTGCACTCAATATGTCAGCAAATTTGGAAAACTCAGCAGTGGCCACAGGACTGGAAAAGGTCAGTTTTCACTCCAACCCCAAAGAAAGGCAATGTCAAAGAATGCTCAAACTACTGTACAATTGCACTCATCTCACATGCTAGCAAAGTAATGCTCAAAATTCTCCAAGCCAGGCTTAAACAATAAGTGAATGGTGAACTTCCAGATGTTCAAGCTGGTTTTAGAAAAGGCAGAGGAACCAGAGATCGAATTGCCAACATCTGCTGGATCATCGAAAAAGCAAGAGTTCCAGAAAATCATCTATTTCTGCTTTATTGACTATGCCAAAGCCTTTGTGTGGATCACAACAAACTGGAAAATTCTGAAAGAGATGGGAACACCAGCTCACCTGACCTGCCTCCTGAGAAACCTGTATGCAGGTCAGGAAGCAACAGTTAGAACTGAACATGGAACAACAGACTGGTTCCAAATAGGAAAAGGAATACGTCAAGGCTGAATATTGTCACCTGCTTATTTAACTTATATGCAGAATATATCATGAGAAATGCTGGGCTGGATGAAGTGCAAGCTGGAATCAAGATTGCTGGGAGAAATATCAATAACCTCAGATATGCAGATGACACCACCCTTATGGCAGAAAGTGAAGAAGAACTAAAGAGCCTCTTGATGAAAGTGAAAGAGGAGAGTGAAAAAGTTGGCTTAAAGCTCAACATTCAGAAAACTAAGATCATGGCATCTGGTCCCATCACTTCATGGCAAATAGATGGAGAAACAGTGGAAACAGTGGCAGATTTTATTTTTTGGGGCTCCAAAGTCACTGCAAATGGTGACTGCAGCCATGAAATAAAAAGATGCTTACTCCTTGGAAGAAAAGCTATGATCAACCTAGACAGCATATTAAAAAGCAGAGACATTACTTTGCCAACAAAAGTCAAGGCTATGGTTTTTCCAGGAGTCATGTATGGATGTGAGAGTTGGACTATAAAGAAGGTTGAGCACTGAAGAATTGATGCTTTTGAACTGTGGTGTTGGAGAAAACTCTTGAGAGTCCTTGGACTGCAAGGAGATCCAAGCAGTCCATCCTAAAGGAGATCAGTCCTGAATGTTCACTGGAAGGACTGATGTTGAAGCTGAAACTCCAATACTTTGGCCATGTGATGCGAAGAGCTGACTCATTTGAAGAGACCCTGATGCTGGGAAAGACTGAGGGCAGGAGGAGAAGGGGATGACAGAGGATGAGATGGTTGGATGGCATCACTGACTCAATGAACATGAGTTTGGGTAAACTTCAGGAGTTGGTGATGGACAGGGAGGCATGGCGTACTGCAGTCCATGGGGTCACAAAGAGTTGGGCGTGACTGAACTGAACTGAAGAAAGGTTATATAGGATAAGCCCACACCTAACATCATACTCAACAGTGAAATGCTCAAAGCACTTTCCCTAAGATGAGGAAGAAAACAAGATTGCCAACTTTCACCAGTTATATTCAATATAGTATTAGATGTCCTAACCAGAGCAATCAGACAAGAAAAACAAAAGAGAAATCCAAATTGGAAAAGAAGAAATAAAACTGTCACTATTTAAAGATAACATGATCCTCTACATAGAAAATCCTAAAGATGCCACCAAAAACCTACTAGAGCTCATCAATTAACTCAGTACAGTTGCAGGATACAAAATTAATATTCAGAAATCTTTCATTTCTATGTATTAAGAATGAACTATCAGAAAGAGAAGTTAAGCAAACAGTCTCATTTATAGTCATATCAAAAAAGAAATAAATTACATAGGAATAAATCCAAGGAGGTAAAAGACCTGTGCTTGGAAAACTAGAAGACACTAGCAAAAGAAGTTTATGATGACACAGAAGGAAACACATGCTGTTGATTGGAAGAGTTGTCATAATACTGTGAAAATAACCGTACTGCTCAAGGCAGTCTACAGATTTAATGCAATCCCTGTCAAAATACCCATGAGACTTTCCATAGAACTAGAACAAATAATTAAAAAATATGTGTGGAAACACAGAAAACCCGGATAACCAAAACAATCTTGAGAAGAACAGAGCTGAAGGTAACATGCTCCTTGAGTCCAGGCTATTATAAAGCTATACTAATCAAAACCAAATGGTATTGGCACAGAACAGACACAGATCAATGAGACAATAAAATCCCTCAAAGTGTGGGAGGCAGGTGGCTGTGGCCTTGGCCAAGCCGTGCTGGACCTCAGCACCCAGACACCTCACGCCTATAGGCCACACTTCCACCCACCCACTCCCCGCTGTTCTTGTAACTGCTCAAGTTGGGAAGCTCCAGACAGATGTAGAAACCAAGGTGCATTCTGCCCGCCTGGCAGAAAGCCCCTGCCTCAGCGCTTGGCGGGGTGTCCTCAGCTTTTTCTGCCGATTAGGCTAGGCCTGCGGGGAGGAAAGGGCCTCTCTGGGTGCCCCTACTGCCGTCCAGTAAGCTGGGTCCGCTGTCCTCCGCCTTGTGCTGCTGACTTAGTTTCTCCAGACACAAGCTGAGGCGGTCTCCTTTCCTCCCAACAGAGTTAGCTGGCTTTAAAGCGTCATGGAGAGAAGGAAGAGCTCAGGAATGAGTCTGATCACTGTCAGGATCACAAGAGAGCCCCCGTGACTCTGCTGCATGGTCACCGGAGGAGCACCCAGACCCACAGCACAGGAAGTGGTGCAAGCAGACCGCTGGCTTCTGCGTAAAAGAATTCTACAAATGAAAGGGATTCCAGACACAGAAATGAGAGGACAGAGGGGAAAGGTGGGGAGGGGGAGTGGCCTGAGAACATCCTTCTACCTTTCAGTGACGCATACCACACAGGCTGAGAAGCTCACATGGGGACTTTAATTAGCCATCACCCAGCTGCGTGCAAACACCGCCTCCAGTCTGAGCTTGTCCAGGGTAGCTAAGGCCCAGCAGCTCCCCTGCCCATGATTAAGCAGACATGCAAACCTCCCGGAAGAGCTCCGCCGCTGGATCAAACACAAGTCAGAACGAGTCTATTCTTAGAGACACTGGAAACGTTAACATTTAAATGAAAAAAAAAAAAAAAAGTCTGCCACATAAGCTGAAAAATAAAATGTGCCACATATTGCAAAGAAATCTGAAACTCCTGCAGTTTTCTCTCCTCACAAGCTTTGTCCTGAAGCCTCAAGACCTGTCTCCTTAGACTGTTTTCCCTCAGTGCCCCTGATAAACTCAGTTCCTGCAGTGACCAGAACTCCCTGTAGGGTCCCCCTCAACCCCATGCACTCAGCTCTCTCTACCCCCAGCTCATTCAATTTGCTGGGCTGCAGGGACTCAGATGCCACTTCCAGATGCTCCATCTTGGCCCCCTCAGCCCCACCCCCCGTTTTCCTCAAAGGAAACTGTTCTGTTAGCCCCCACCTCCCCCAGGAGTGCAGTCCCTGGGCTTGCTGAGCCCCTGTGGGAGGAAGCATGGTGAGACACCTCCAGTGGCACCCAAGGGCCACACACTGATCGTGCGCCAGGTGTTGCTCTGGCATCATGGTTGCTTTTATCAGGGCTGGTTCCAGAATCAAAGGAAGTTTAAAGAGGATTTTAAAGAAATGACTCAAAATAAATGCAGAGTCAGGTGTAGGGCAGTGAGTCTTAAAGATCTCCTAGCAGTAAACTGCTCTAAGGATCAAGGATGCATGGCTTGGGAGCCGAGAGTGAGCCCGGCACTTGCCAGTGTGTGTCCATCTGTCCATTCCTGCCCTGCAATGGTTCAGCTAGTTCTGGAACCAAGATCTTGGGTGGGGCTGGGGTTGGGCTCAGGCCAGTCAGGACCCCTCTTGGAGCTGTGGTCCTAGGACCCCTCCTAGAGGTAAACCTGCATTTCAATTCTTTCTGGGAAGAAGGGGCTGCTTCAGGGTGTGGCACCTCCCGACAGCAGACACAGCTGTTCTAGCAGGGGGTGCACAGGCTCTAGGGGGCTCGCCATGGACACTCAGCACGTGTCTAAGCATCTCTGCTAATCATCCCAGCAGGGAAGCCCTGGTAGCCCTGGGTCACTGGGCCATCTGGGGGACAAAGGAAGACAGGTCCACTGTCTGTGCCATCTGCAGAGACCCCTGCAGACCAGTGTCAGGAGCCTGGGAGGAGGGTACCTGGAGGCAGGGCTGAGGGCCGCTCACAGGGCTCCTGGGGTGTGGCTTTCTTAGTGGCCGTGAGCTCCACATCCCAGGGCAGCAGGGCCCTGAACTGTGTCCATGAACTAGCGTTGGCCTTTGGGGCTTGTGCTTCTCAGGTGCCAACATCTGTTTTAACCAGCACAGAGGTGTCTTGTATGCTTGTGTTCTGCTCCCAGTTGCTTGATTTTTCTTGTTTTCTTTTTTCCCCCTCCTCCTTCCACAAGAGATGCCAGTTGCCTGCCTGCCCCCTGCCCCCGCCCACCCCCCTGCAACTTCAGCAAGACAGGCTCTGTCAACCCTGAGACTGGCTCTCGGTTGACCAAACTGTAGATGGTGGTCAGCAGGTCCCAGGCAGCGGCCTCCACTTACATCGGGGCCAGGGACTAACCAGCTTCCTAGCCTCTCTGTCTCCCACATAGGTTGGGTTGTGGGACGGCCAGCAGCCTCCTCCCCCAACCCCAAAAGCTGACTGAGTGACAAAGCTTCCTTATAATCACACCTGTGGATCCACCCTTTTTGATAAACTGTAAGACTCTTTGGTCCCTTATTATTAGCAGTACTCAATTATAACCAACTTGTGGCAGAGTAGCACCTCAGGTCCTACATCTGCCAAGCAGGTGACGGGTCTGGAAGCTGCCCTGGGATGCTCAGGTGAGAATCAGCTGCATGCAGGTGGGCTGAGACACACCCATCAGCTAGGTGTGCAGACAGCCAAAAAACCTGAAAACAGGTGGGGCACAGGTGCCCATCGAGGGCTGGGAAGGTGGGAAGGAGCACCTCCAACTCATACGGTGGTGGTGGGGGTGGAGGCTGGAGCACCAGTTGGGAGAAACCCTCCCTAACAAGCTCGCCAGTCTGCCAGCCCTGCTTCCCTCTCAATTTAAAACATGTTCTTTCCAAGTAAACTCCTCTCATGTGAGCTTCAGAAAGGCTGGGCACTTGACAACAAGCTTTCTTTTGACGAAAAACAAAACAAAACAAAGTAAGTCATTCCTGGGTGTCTGAGGGCTCAGGCCCCTTAAATGGCCCAGTGCTGTCAGCCCTCCATGTCTGTGGGTTCTGCATCCGCATCCTCTTCAGTCCTCAGTTCAACTGAATCCGTGGACGTGAGACCATGGATACAGAGGGTCAGCTGTTCTAGTTTTCCCCTGGGTACTGTTTTTGGTAACTTGGACATAGAATTCTTTAGACTGCTCCCCACCCCAAGTCCAGGGCACGGAGTGTGGGTTGCTGGCCCTGATATACAAGGAGACACAAGGAAGGAATCAGCAGGATAGAGTTTAAATTTTCCTTGGAAAAACCCCAAAGCCATAACCCACTGCTTGGTTACCACTGTCGGTGTATCTTCTTCCCATGAGAACTGTCTCAGGCCGTGACTGCCTGCTCCCCTGTGAACCCCTCGAGCAGGTGAGCATGGATGCAGCTAGAGGGTATCCCCACCCCAGGAGGATGTTTCCACACCACCCTCCTCCCCTGCAAAATCTCTAAGACAGAGGAGCTTGCAGGCCCCCACGCCTGCCCCAGTCCATGGCAGGGGTGTCAGCACGGAGCATCAGGTGGCACCGCCCAGCTGTGTATTTCACCAGCCCATGTTCCTCCCCTGAGCGTTTGCCTTGAAAGTGCTTTCTTGAGATAACATTCACATAACGTAAAATTCACCATTTAAACCACTTAAAAAATGTACAATCCTGAGGTTTTTAGTAAATTCCCAATGTTGTGGAAACACCACCACTATCTAATTCCAGAGCATTTTCATTACCCCAGAAAGAAACACCACCCTTCAAAATGCCCTCCTCCCTCCAGCCCCAAGCAAATACTCATCTCCTGTCTGTCTCTATAGTCTGGACACTTCATATAAGTGGACTTATACAGTATGTGGCCTTCTGTGTCTGACTTTTTTCAGTGAGCATTATATTTTCAAGTTCATTTCTTATCTACAGCTGAATAATATTCCACTGTACAGATGGACCACATTTTAAAAATTCATGCATCCTTGATGGACACTTGGCTTGTCTCCACTTTTGGCCTTCGTGAACTGTGCAGTGTGAATGTTCTTGTGTGGACACACGTGCTCATTTCTCTTGGGTAGATAGCTAGGAGTGACATTGCTGGGTCATATGGTAACCATAATTTCAACTTTTTGAGGAATCGCTGAACTATTTTCCGTGGTGGCTATGCTATTTTATATTCCTGTCGGCAGGGCCTGAAGGCTCTAGTTTCTCCACATTTGTTTCTCATTGTCTTCATCTTTTCATGTGCTTATTGGCATCTGAATATCTTCTCTGGAAAAATGTCTGTTCAGATCCTTTGCCTTTTTGTCATTGGTGAGAATTTTCTTTCTATTCTAGATACAAATATAACATATATGACTTGGGTTTTCATTTTCTTGATAGTGTCCCCTGATACACAGAAGTTTTACATTTTGATGAATTCCAGTTTATCTATTTTCCCTTCTGTTGGGTGTGCTTTTGGTATTATATTTAGGAAGACATCGCCTAACCCAGGGTCATGTCCCTGTGCATTTCTAAGTAAAGCAGCAAACAAAAGTAGCTATGGCCCTGGTTCTGAAAAACAGAAACATAAATAATACCATGTGTGGGGGATCTCGTCTGAGGAGCTGTTTTCTGTCTGCCCTGCAGAAGAGGCCCAACACAAAATACCATGCATTAATAGAAGTTGCTGGAACCAGCATGATGAGAATATGAGCAATGCAACCACACAATGCACAGAGTCCTAATTTGAAAAGTTAAGCACGGCGTTGCCTCCCAGTTTCCCAGCCTCGTGTGAGGGTGACGCCTGCCAGGAGGCTGAACAAGTTTACCAGGAAGACAAGACTCCGTGTTTTCTGTTAAAAATTTCCTCAAACAGATCAATCTTGAAAGCACCTCAAAGTGAAAATAAAGTCAACTCTGAAACACTTTTCTTTGCCAAGAGGAAGCCATGCCCAAGTTCTGCGAGATGTTTGATCCGCTCCCCAAAGAGTCAGCTGAGATGTCGTCAAAGCCCACTGTGAGCAGTGCTAGGTCCTGCGTGGCCAGTTCTGCGCAGCACCCAAGATTCTCCACCGAGATTCAGGGTCCAGATTGCTGGTGGGACCTCTGAGGTCAATGACCAGTGAAGCTTTATGGCTTCAGGACATGGAAGAAGCCAGGCTGAGGCCCAGCTGGGTCACTGTAGCCCAAGGAGTGGTTTGCTCCTTCTGAGCCACCCTCCACCTCCCCGGGGCTCCAGAGCAAGAAAGCAAAGGCGCATGGAGCCAGGAAGTCTGAACCGCTCTCTCCAACCCACTCCAGGTGCTCAGGGCCCAGCCTCAGGCCCACAGACACAGGCAGGTCAGGGGGCCAGGAGCCATGTGGGTGACTTTCCTGAGGCCTGGAGAGGCCACGTCAGCTGGGAACACCCTTTCCTGGAGGCCGAGCTGGCTAAGAGCATCCCACCCCTTCCTCCTCGGTCATCAGGACTCCCGAGGCCCAGGGAACCTCCCTCTAAGGCTAGATGCAGACGCCACTAGGTACGGGACCCTGGTGCTCGCCTGC
The DNA here is from genome assembly GCF_023699985.2 of Odocoileus virginianus. Lineage (NCBI taxonomy): Eukaryota > Metazoa > Chordata > Mammalia > Artiodactyla > Cervidae > Odocoileus > Odocoileus virginianus. The sequence continues at coordinate 55,707,540 of NC_069695.1, forward strand.
ACACTGCTCCAGAGGTGGCAGGAGTGAAGATAGTGTCAGGAAGACTCACTCCCTCCTGCTGGTTCGTTCATTCACTCAATGTAGAGAGAAAGTGCTCGGCACCTGTTGGGAGCTGACACTAAACAGATTGGATCAAGTGGATTAAATACACAAAACAGAAAGAAAACGCCCCGACAGTCCTGCTCCTTCCTAGTAAATGTCTCGTGCAAACTTTCCCAGGCTGTTTCGTGTACCTAACACGTGTCTGTGTGGCGGGGGTTCTCCAGAGACATGGAGCTGATAGCACATGTGGACGCAGACAGGAGAGGAAATTCGTGGCGGTGTTTATGGAGGCTGGGTGTCCCCCATGTCTGAGGGCAGGAAAGGCAGACCCTCCAGCCCCGGAAGAGAGGACCCCCTGCTTCACCTTTGTCCTCATTTGGTCCTCTGGCCGGTGGGGTGGTGGAGACTGGCCCCAGCCAGTCCCGGGTTCAGATGCCCATCTCTCCTGGAGACATGCGCACAGACACAGCCTCTCTGGGCGTCGCTCACGGCAGTCACGCTGACACGTACGATTAACCATCATGACACAAACGCAGAAAATACATGCAGTAACGCTTCCTGTTTTGTGCAGAACGGGGAGCGGTGCTCGCTTGCCAGCTGGCGCTGCTGTGCAAAGCAGCACCGGCAGTTCATTCTCAGTCCGGGGGCTGCAGCTGCACTGGGTGCTGCGTTCTTGTGGGGCCTCTTCACAGTGCGGGGGTGCCCCGGTGGCTCCTCTTCTTCCTGGAAGGACACAGGCCCCCTCCTGTGACCTCATTTAGCCTCAGTTGCCTCCTGAAGACCCTCACGTTGGGGTTAGGGCTTCAATGTGCGGCTCTGGGACAGAGTTCAGTCTGTGTTGCGTGTGCACTGTTCATGGCCGGCTCTCTTCATTTACTGTACCTTGAGCACCATCCGTGTGGGACAGGTCTTTGTCACTATGCAATGTCTAGTGCACACTGCAGGGATAGGCCTCTGTACCCATGTGACCCCCCTGTATGTGGGGGCCCCCCATGGGCCCCCACTCTGCGTGCTTCTGTTGGGCTCTTCCTGGAAGTGGGGCTGCTGAGCTTTGGGTCAACACACACGGTGAGCCACCCCAGGCCTGATTCTGTGATGTCACTGCAGGCAGCATCTCTAAATCCAGTGACCCCAACTGCCCATGAGCCCCAGCAACACACAATGATGTCTTTCTGGTCAGAGGACAGGAAATCCTGAGAGTTTTCCTGGAGGAGGGGCTTTGGGAGGAGAGAAGAGGTTGGGTTTGTGGTGAGGATCAGCCTGCAAGATAGAGGAGGATGGGTCCTCTGGGGTCACTCCTGGCGCTGACTCCAGGGCCTGCAGTGTAGACCAGGTACGTGGGAGAGGCTGAGGACCAGTGCTCTGCTGCTCCAAGAGGGCGTGGATCTAAGATGGACGGGGCAGGGAACACAGTTCGGGGTATCCAGCATGGCTTCCTTGAATGTCGTTCCCCAAGCCATGCTGCATAGGCTGCCAGGAGGGCGTGCTCTCTCCTTCCTCGGCCCCAGCCTCCCCTCCCACCTGGGGGGCCATGTCAACTCCAAACAGCCTGAAGGCTGCAGGCCATTTGCTCCTCCTCGTGGGAAGAAGAGGGAGGAGGACAACCCAGCCTGGGCAGATGGTTAATAAAGAACATGCCGAGTCAAGGGAAACACAGAGCCAACGGCCCGATTTCTTACATTTTTGCAGAAGCCACAAAGGGGGACTGAGCACAGAGCACCAATCGGAACTCGCGTTCCCGCCTCAAGCTCGTGTGGGAGGACTTCTTGCCAAGCCTCCCGGCCTTGTGCCCATGGCCTAGCCCACGGGGAGGGCCTGGTAGGAGGGCTGCAGTCATATTTTTGACTAGAGGGGAACATTTTTACTTGGTTACTCCAGGATCTGAAATCACTCAGGTGTGTCTTAGGGCTGCTGAGGCCAGGGCAGGTGAAGTCATCTTTCTCAGCTGGGCGCGCACACCCCAACCTGCAGCAACATGCCTCCCACCCTCTGGCCATTGCAGGAGAACAGTCCTTCCTTGCCAGGACTGTGTCCTGCCCGCCGCAGGTCACAGGCCCCAGTGTCACTGCAGAAGGGCTAATGGTGGGGCCCTGACGAGTGCCCCGCTCCCTCTCCCCGGGTCCCCAGGCAGGTCTTTTCCAGAGCCTCCTGCCTCTGGGCCTGAGGTGCTGACCTCAGCCAAGAAGCTCAACTGAAGACTCAGTTCCTACAGTGTGGTTAAGCCACAGCTCCAGCTCAGCAACCGGAGAGCGGGCTGTGAGCGGCCGTCCTGTGGACCCATCGCTTCACGAAGCATCAGGAGGTGGAGCTGGTGTCTCTCCCAAGAGGCACACTTTCAGAAGCCTGGAACCAGGGGCCCTGATGCCAGCCCTGCCCTCTGCCCTCACCTCCTCCAACCTCACCTCCTCCACCCTCACCTCCTCCTCCCTCACCTCCTCCAACCTCACCTCTTCCTCCCTCACCTCTTCTACCCTCACCTCCTCCAACCTCACCTCCTCTGCCCTCACCTCCTCCTTCCTCACTTTCTCCAACCTCACCTCCTCCACCCTCACCTCCAGCTGGGGCTGCTGTGCTGGCTCGTGGTCCAGACACCACACCCCAAGACTAACAGTCATGAAAGACCCTGGGTCTCGTCTCACCAGCCCTAGCACACCATGTTGGGGGCTAAGCCCAATTCAGGCCCCCCACTTTGTGGACTTCAACCCCAGGAAGAGCTGTCCCCATCTCCCACCTCTCACACTTAATAATTTTTATGAAGTAGGCAAGAGGTCAGATGAAATGAAAAATGAACCTTCAATTTCCAAGGAAAACACAGGGCCTCTCAGGAGTCTGTCTGAGGAGCAGGATGGGATTGCCAGGGGCAGAACGGGGTTGAACACTTCTGAAAAGTTGGCTCTCCGACCGCATTGGAGCCAGTGGGTTGCCACCAGCTCATGGTGGGCTTCTGGTTCAGCTGCAGAGCAGAGGGTGTGGGAAGAGTATCAGGACTGAATCAGAGAGAAAGGGCCACGTTCGATGGCTCCCTTGCCACGGAGCAGCTACTTAAAGCCTCAGGGGTCGCTGGCCCTACCAGGAGGAGTGGAGCCATCCACGTGTCCACCCTCCCTGCCTGGGGCTGTGATTCAGCCTGTATTTACAGGACGCTACAGTGGTTACCAGAGGGGACAACTGTAATTCAAACAGCTGAAAATAACTGTTGGCAGAAAAGCCCATACTTAGAGCAGACCTCCTTCCGCAATTCCCACGGCTGGGCCCGACAGCAGAGGAGGGCAAGGACGTGCCACAGTGTGGCCGGGTGGGGTGTATAGGCCCTCGCCCCTGCCCTCAGCTGGCCCGGCTCTGTGCCCTCCAGGCACTGTGAGCCTCACAGCACACGCCAGCTGAGTGCCGACACACAGCAGCAGCCCTTTCTCAGCAGAGGCCTCTGGGCACTGCGTGATGCCAACAGGCAGATGTCTGTTCCGTGAGCAAAGGCTGCCCATGCCACCCGGGTGCCTCACCAGCAGCCCCCGAGGATGAATGCCTGCGAGCAGACCCAGGACCCTGGACACACTCGGGCCAGCCCTCCCCTGCTTCTCTACTCCATACACCTTGAAGACCCTTCAGAAGATACAGCTTCACAGGGGCCCTCAGTCCAAGAATCCAGAGCAGAGTCAAAGACCAGCCTGTGTTATATACATGGCAGAGGCTCAAAGTCAAGTGAAACACCTGCTTCAAGAAGACGCTTTCACTGCTGGCTGAGCCATGTTTGACGCAGCCCTCGATGACAATGCATTCAGCTGTGCAGCCGTCACCATCGCCTAATTCCAGAGCATGGTCATCACCCAGGAGCAAACCCCACGGCCTCAGCTGCTCCCCACCCCCACCCTGAGGCTCCTTTATCAATCACCCCAGAGTCTGTCTGTGCAAATATGAGCAGGTATGAACACAGACTTTTACCCCCTGCTCAGTGTAACATCGTGTGCACACAATTCTGCACCCTGTGTTTTCTCCTCAGTACATCTTGAGGACCCAGATTTTAAGAGCTGAATAGGTCATCTTCCTGCTGTTTCTGAAGAGCTGCCTGGTACCCCGGCAACAAGCCAGGTCAGCAGAGGGGCTGGACAGCAGGGGCATCCAAGACGGAAAAACCATGGCAGCCAGGAACCACAGTGTGCGTCCTTCTTGCATTCCAGAGGAATTTATGGTCTGTCCAGGGACACTTTCTGATGCCGCCTTTAGGCCCATGGAAACTGCAGCCTGTGGGCCAGGCTTGTGCAAGTGCCCAGCTCCTCTGCTGACCGCCCCGGAGAGCCGCAGTCTCCTTCACTTGCAGTTCCAGCCGTGGGAGGAGACACAGAGACACCTGAACCTCTGAGAAGCCACAAACCTCTCTGGGACTCAGGTTTGTCCTTTGTAAAGGAGGGACAGGTCAGCCCCCTCAGAGAGACCATGGACTCGAGGATGCCAGACTTGCCTGTAAGGCTCCGCAGCCCCAGCAGTCTTCCCCGGCCCCTGCAGCCCACACGACAAAACCACCTCCTTTTGGAGGAAACAGGGCCTGAACCTGACACCTGGCTCCTGGTGAAACACACGCAGTCTCTGCAACTCCCTTCACCCCCGTCCTGGGGACGCCAGGACCCCTGCCAGTCAGTTACCATGAGGCCTGGCAGAGAGTGTCTGCAGAGTGACAGCAGCAGCTCACAGCACATGAGGCTAACAGGTCTGCCGCACCAGTGGATGAGGACTTAGAAAGTAACAAAGGTGAGGAAGACGTATTTTAGTTTCAGAAGCACCTCAGACAGAGTGTGGTCGGCAGGGATCTCCCAAGGGGCCTGAGGAAGACCCAGGGCTGCGGGATCTGGAAACCTCCTCGTGCAAAGCCCGGGGAGCTGCCGCACCCAGTGCAGGGTCCCCTCACCTTCTGAATTATGGCGATTCCACTGATTCTACCGGCGCAGGAGATCTGTCAGTGTGCGCTAGCTAAGTGTGGCCCACGCACCTCGACAATGAGGGCCACCAGAAAGCTGCTGGAGAGATGGTTTCGGGGTTCTCTTCTTCACGCTAACAAACCCTGAATCTAAACCTCAGTCTCAGATTCTGCCCTCTGAGGCTCCTGAGCATCAGAAGCATGCATCTGCTGTTTTCAGTGTCAACTGCACAAAGAAATCTCATCCACAGAAAGATGCTTAAAGAGACTGGGGTGGCTCCAAGGTCAAAGGCTTATTAGCCGCCGGTGGGAGCCATGTGGGCTTGGCCGTCACCTGACTCCCCTCTCCTGAGTCTGGGAGGTGGAAGGAGGAAGGTTTGCAGGGAGCAGACAGGCAGCACAGCTGTTGGCCGAGGGGTCCCTGTGTCTCATGGGCCTTTACTTCCAACACGTAAACACATGTCATGACACAGAGTGCACTTGCCGGCTCAGTGGGGTCCCAGCAAGAGGAAGACCAGTCAGGGCGCTCGACCCTCTGAGTCACCGCTGACACCCTGCCGTGTCCTGGAGTTGCTGAGACTCCACATGCAGCTGAAGTCCAAGAAGCACAGTCCCGACTGCCGGCCTCCAGGCCAGGGCAGCCAGTGCACGGGGACCAGGGGGTGGTCGGCCGCGGACATAGCCCCCAGGAGGGCTTGGGATCTCTGCAGAGATGTGACGACTCCACTAGCAAGTGACATTTCCTAAGTGATTTACTGTTTGAAAAAGTGTAATCCCTCACCTTGGATTAGAGATTCTAACAAGACCGTAGACATTTATCAGCTATCAATGTGCCCTATGGGCATTTTATAGGGATTTATACTTACATGGACAGAGGTACTTTTAGCATTTGGTTTAACTCACTAAAACACACTATTTTTAATGGGTGCAGTTCCAGCTGGGAGACGAAAAGGTTCAGGAGGTGGGTGGTGTTTGCACATCAATGTGAATGTGCTGAGTGCCTCTGACCCGCAAGCTCAAAAACGGGTAAAATGGTCAGTGTGATGTTGCCTATGCTTTCTCACAATGAAACAGCCTTCGATGTGGGTGGTGTCAGGACTCTCCTCTGCAGGCCGAAAAGGCGCAGCTCTCCAGGTCATCTCCCTCCCTCTGTGGTTCTTGCAAGATGGGGGGGGGGGGTGTGGAGGGTGGGCTGGGGGCATGGCCTGCCCTGGTTTCCCCATGGAAGACAATGCAGGAGTGAGCAGCTCCAGAGCCAACCATCAGTGTCGCCCTAATGTCTGCCTTCATCTGTTAAATGCTACAAGATAGCTCAGGTTTATGAGACCCCGGGTGCAGGTGGAGTCTAATGGAGACACGGCTCTGGGCTGAATCACTTTCCCACCAGAGAGGGTGGAAAGTACAGAGTAAAGGGCAAAAACAGGAAGACAGATCACTATGCAAGAGGAAATCCAAATCTTGCTTACGTCTCTGGAAAAGAGAAAAGTTCATGATGGAAATGTTAATCTCTGGACTCCAAACCAGCACAGGTAAGCCATTCCCATGATAACCACCTCTCGCTGAGGTCCCATTGAAGTTGACTGTATTCTAAATAAGGGCTCTCCTGGCGACAGGAAGACAACATGGTCATGAGGTGGGGGCCCACCTCAGTTCCAGCTTCTAAGGCGGGGGCTTCCTCTGATTGCCGACAGTCACATGTCATACCCATCACAGTGAAATGCCTGGATGTCACCCCTGTACATCCTTTGTTGAAAGGTGCCAGATAAGCCCTCACCAGGGGCTATTTTAAATAGATTCCAAACAACTTCAGTTGAGAATTATGTTTGGAAGCTTTGACCTTTTCTGAAGCTTCAGTTTCATCATGCACAAAATGAGAACAATCATATAGCCTGGTTTGTTGTGAGAGTCACATGATAGCTGAAAAGTCCTTGGTCAACAACAAACTGTTAAACCAACACTTGTTATGAGAGTAGAAGGGATAGGTGCATTCTGGGGCCATGAACACGAGGTGCTGGAGGAGCAGCTCTGACCTTCACCCGGGGGTCCTGGCTGCAATTGGGACATGCGTCTCACAAGCCCCTCCCCTCCCTGGGGCACTGATGCTGGTGGTCTCCAGACCACGTGGGAGCTACTTCTAAGGGCTCCCTGAGCAGGCAGGTAACAGCAATGGATCTTAGGCAGGAATGGATGTTAAAGGGAAACAAGCAGGCTGCGATGGAGCCAGGCAACAACATAAACATACAGAAGCCACGGTGTGAGATGCCCACATGAGGCACCTTGATGCACTGTAATATGAATGTGACAAGGATCCCCGAGGTTGCTGTGGGGCCAGGCGGTGCGTCAGGGGCCAGTCCTGCCTCTAAGCTGTGGAACCAGGAGGGAGTGATGGGCAGGGAGCCAGCCCAGCACAGTGCAGCCTAAGAGGAGGGGGCAAGACAGGCAGAAGACTGAGAAACAGTCTGCAGCGCTGAGAGCCAGGCCAGAGTTTGGGAAGGAAGGAGAAGGAAAAGGTGAAAAGGAGCACCAAGCATCTCCAGAGCTGTGAGCTCGGGCTGGAGGAAGGCAGCACAGAACGGCTTCATCCCGGGCTTGGGGCCACTCTTTGAAAGCAGGGCTTCCTTCTCTCGGCCTTCCTTTCATTGCCTGTTCACAACTGTTCCTTCCTCCCCGCTGGTGAGCCCCACTGAGGCTGGATCACCATGGAGACACACCCCCTGGATTTCCACCTGCCTCCGGTCTCCACAGCTGACCTCTGCCATGAGAAGCCACACAGAGCTAAAGGGGCCTGTCCCAAGAGCACCCTTAGTGTCTCTGTGTGGGGCGCTTTCACGGGAGCTGCTCCGAGGTGCAGCCTTCTCCCTGGGGGCTCCTATAGAGCCCACACCAAGTGCAGGTTCTCCTCTAGCTGTCTTCATTCTCTCCCTGAAAGATTTCCCTCCAAATGGAATGTCATTTAACTGGATTCAAAGTGGTTACTAACAGGAATGAAAACAGCTTCCTCAGCTCACTGACCGTGAGAACACAGGCAGGTGTAGACTAGATGGGTAAGAAAGAAGACTTAAGTTTCCAGTATCTGGGGCTTTTTTCCAGCAAAAATGCATCAAATGCAAAATGCTTAAGATCTTTAAATATTTAAGGTTAATACTCATCAACTATTTCTCACCTAAACAAAAGATGTTTTAGCCAGCCACTGCTTTTTTTTTTTTTCTGCTCTGGGTCTTCACTGTTTTGCTTGGCTTTTTTCTTGCTGTGTCAAGCAGAGGCTACGCTTTGTTTCGATGCAGGGACTTCTCACTGGGATGGCTTCTCCCGCTGCGGAGCACAGGCTCTGGTGCGTGGGCACAGTAGTCGCAGCATGTGAGTTCTAGGGTGCCTGTGCTTCAGTAGCTGTGACACAAAGCTCAGTAGTTGTGGCTCTCGCCCTTAGTTGCTCCATGGCACGTGGGATCTTCCTGGACCAAGAATCAAGCCCACGTCTCCTGCATTGGCAGGCAGATTCTTATCCACTGCACTACAGGGAAATCCCTGTTTTAACCAGCCACTGTATAAACAAGGACACTTCATCAGTTCCCAGAGCATCTGCTTAAACCTCTCCATGGTTCTGCATCAGCCTTGGCACAACCTGCACAGCCTGCAGGACCTGGCCCCTCTCTGGAGCTGCAGTGGTCCCACGACCCGCCCCGCAAAGGACAAACAGGACCAACCTGCTCGCCACAGCGCTGGAGACTCAGCAAGTCCAGAAAGGAGCAGCCATATTTGCCGGCCTGAATGCTGGGTGAGCCCTGGGGCTCTGCCTCCGTGGGAGGTGCCCCAGTGCCAGGCACACGGGGGAGGCTGGTGGTGCAGTCGCAGAGTCTACAGGCAGGGCTGTTCCAGAAGGCCAAAGAATCTCTCCCTTCTAAAAATGGGCAATGGCACATAACCCTAACTCACTCTGGAAACAGAAACACGGCCCTGTTATGTTATCAGAGGACTCTGCTGCTTTGTGTTTAGACAGATTTTTACAAAGAGAAATCCTACTCACACTGGCAGCTTGACAACCAGGATTATCAGCTCAAACATGAAAAGAAAGCCTCAACCATGCTTCTGTTTTTGGGCCTTATTTCCCATCAGACTGGAAATCCTTGAGCTCATGCTCACTGAGAACCAGCTTAAATACACGTGTTAATTGTCACAAACCCGCTCGGACCAGACAGGAAGACAACACCATGACCACATTCAGCCCCATGAGCCTCTGGCCCCTGTGGAAGCACGCTGCTTCAGTAGGTATAGTCCGCCCTGCACGGTCTCTCCCCAGGAGCCCCGTCCTGAAGGTCCACCAGGGAGACCTGGCTGGGAGGGGCTCCCTGAACTCCTCCCAGGGTGGGGTGGTGGGGGCAGGCTGGACTTTTGGAGTCCCCAGGGGCCCCAGGTGGTGCTGTCCTAGCCGAGGGCAGCCCCTCACCCCACAGCACCGCTAGACCCTTGCTGGCCTCACTGCAGCGTTCAGGAGGGTCAACTCAAAACTCATGAGTTTTCATGCCACATAAGAACAGTCTTCAAAGGTGTGTTTTAAAAGACCCAATTCAAATGTCATTTTAATGCCCTGCTAAAGAGAGGCTCACTGGCATAAATACACTTTAGTTAAAAATATGCCTTTTAATCCAGCAAGAACATTTCTACCAATTAATCCTGAATCTGACATGTACATAAAAGGTACAACACAGTTTACTATAGTGAAAAATTGGAACAGTTTAAATTAATATGGGATTAGTCACAGTTTGTTACATTCATACAATTGCTATGTCTGGTAAAAAGATGGTAAATACTATATAGTCTACAAGGAGTAAAAAATGTGATGCGAGACTAAAATAATCAATGCAGTATGTGTATTATGACCCTGTTTATATAAAACTGTATCCAACGAGTTGTATCTACACCAAGGGGTCTGGAGGCGCCTCACCAAACTAACAGTGGTCACCTCAGGGTGGTGGAGTTATTTCCATGTTGTTTGGATTTTCTTTTACAAATATGTTATAAATAATACATTTTTTTTAAAGTTTCTTTTTAAATTAATTAATTTTTGGTTGACCTGGGTCTTTATTGCTGTGCAAGGGCTCTCTCTGGTTGTGGCACGCTGGGGCTACTCTTCGTGGCTGTGCACAGGCTTCTCACTATGGTGGCGTCTCTTGTCGGGGAGCACGGGCTTTGGGTGCTCGGCCTTCAGGAGTTGCGGCACACGGGCTCAGAAGCTGTGTCACATGGGCTTTAGTTGCCTGTGGCATGTGGGATCTTCCTGGACCAGGTATTGAACCTGTGTCCCCTACATTGCAGGTGGATTCTTATACTGGACCACCAGGGACATCCCAGAAAAAAGCAAAACAAAACATGTTTTTAAAACCAATGTTTTACAAAGGACTTAATGACCTAGGATGTGTTTGTGATGTGTAAAGATTTTAAAAAGAATCCAAATTATTCATATACTATGGGCTTGAAAACACTGAAAAGTATATATGACTAGCAAGTAAGTAAGAAGGGAGTAGATTCCAATTCCATCTGTGTAAATGCTCACTGTTTACACACAAGGTGTCTGTGGGGCGGTCAGAGAACAGGATCAGCCAGCTCTGTCTCCCCTCTGTCCCAAAGGCCCAACTGGAGGGGAAAATGCACTGACATGGATGGAGGGAGCATGTCCAGGAGATGGGGTGGCCCTGGCTGTCCGATGGTGCCTGCAGAGTGGCCAGCCTCCCCACGACAAGCCCTGGACTCTTCTGGACGATGTGTGGCTTGGGCTCTGTTTGCTTTTTAATGAGCTGCGTCAGCACATTCTCCCCCACATCCACTCCCACTCCAGGGTGAACGTGGGGTTCAGGCGTTTTGTTTTCTGCATGTTCCCACGGTAGAGCAGTGGGAGAGTTTTTGTCCTTTTTTATAATTAGAAAATAAAAGGAAATTCTCCAAACATGTAAACTTCTAGAAATCAGTGACAAAAAAGCAAATGTGTCTTGTGAAACATCTCCCATAGCAGAGGGTGTTCACCTGCAGGTTCTACGCCTGTTCTGGAAAGTGTGGGCACAGAGAGGAAGTGAATTCAGTGAAATTACATCTTTACCCTACCCTCAACACACAGCCTCAAAACCTTAGGCAGTATCTTAGGAAACAGAATAAAATGCGGAAAAAAATATAGAAATTCAGTTGTGGCAACTTAAAATGTTACACTCACTGAGTGCTTCCTGCTCAGCAGTAAACCCCTAACTCCAGAACCAAACACACCTCCTACTACTTAATGCAGAATCCAAGAAAAGCATTTATAAAGCAGAAATTATAGATTTTGCCAGTATCTATAACCAAATTGGCAACCAACTGATTTTTAAGAACATTCCTTAATTACTTTTTCTGACAACTCACTTAAGTGACATCACAAGCAAATACCCTTACCTCCCTACCCTACCCCCCAATCATGCAGTTTCTGATAACCAAAAAAGTTTTAAAATGTATCTTCCTCATTCTAGGAACCCAAAAGAATGTCAGAATGCCAAGAACAGTTAACAAACACAATCAAATGACCCACATTTATGTTTATTTGAAAAGTAAATAGTTGAAAGTCCTCTAATTATGCTGGAAATCTTTTGGTATACGTAAGTTATTAAGCCTCCGTTGGCACTGTGGGAGGCCCCTTACCACAGGGGCAGAGAGCCACTGAAATTCCATTAGGGCCCCTCTTCTAGTTGTGGTCTGGGGCCTGAGGGGTACAGGCCCATCTCATAGATGATAGGAACACAGGGGTCGCTAGTACTGGGAGGGTTTATTTTGTGGGGAAGTGGTGACAAGTGACTGTCTGCACTTCCTGTTTATTCTTCTGAAAATAGAGACACTCCCAGTGCCTTTGCTGGTCTCCTCCTGCATTCCCTCCACCTTGGGCCAGTCTCCCGTTGTTCTCACAGGCCCGGGGAGGACAGGAGTGTTCGGAGGTGGGGGTGTGTGGAGTGTGCTGGGAGCGGATTTTGACCAGATTTGGATTCCTCCACTGTGAGTACTTCATTCCGGAGACTGCTGTTATTCTTAAGTGGGCAAAGCATTAAAGTGAAAGGTACAGTGACATCTCTTACCCATCCAAGGGGAAAACCTGCACAGCGTGTAACAGTAGACAGCCCTGGACAGAGGAGGGATAAGTCTAGTAAATGCAGAAGGAAAGGAACCTGCAGATGTGAGGGCTATGGGCGTGGGGGGCCTGGGTTTGATCCCTGGTCAGTGAGCTAGATCCCAGGAGCCACAACTAAGAGTTCACATGCTGCAACTAAATGTCCTGCATGCCACAACTAAGATGTGGCACAGATAAAGGTACATTTATATCTTAGAAAAGGCACAGTCCACTGAGTAAAAGACAACCCTCAGAACAGGAAGACATGTTGGCAAATAATGTATTTGAATGAGGATTAATATCCAGATAAAGAGAGAACCGAAACTCTATAACTAGAAACAAACCACCCAGCGCAAAATGAGCAAAAGACTTGAATAGATATCTCTCCAAAGAAGGCATATGAATGATGATTAAACAAGTGAAAAGATGCTCAACATCACTAATAATGGGAAGCACTAATCAAAACTACAGTGAGCTACCAGCTCACATCTATCAGGATGGCTATTACCCCCAAACCAGAAAACAGGTGTTGGTGTGCATGTGGAGAAACCGGAACCCCTACTCCCTGTTGGTGGGAATGTAAAATGGAACAGCCACTGAGGAAAACAGTATGGGGCTTCCTCAGAAAAATAAAAAATACAGTTACCATGTGACCTAGCAATTGCATTTCTAATTTCAAACTCAGGAATTAAAAGCAGGGTCTCAAAGAGCTGTTTGTCTCTCATGCTCACAGAAGCATTATTCACAATAGTTTAACGTGGAAGAAACCCACGTGTTCATCAACTGATGAGTGGAAAAGCAAAATGTGGTAGTCATAGAATGAACTGTTAATCAGCCTTAAAGGAAGAGTAAATTGTGACGTAGGTTACAGCATGGATGAAGCTTGGAGGGCATTTTGCTCAGTCACTGAAATAAGCCTGTACAGTCTAATATCACTTATATGAGGTACTCAGATTTGTCAAAATCATAGAGGCAAAAAGTGGTGGTTGCCAGGTTTGAGGTAGGGGAAATGGGGAGTCAGTGTTTAACAGGTAGAGTGATTCAGTTTTATGAGGTGAAGTTACAGGGGTGGATGGTGGTGGCTGCTGATGATCCTGCACGACAGCAGGAGCTTATTTAATGCCAGTGAGCTGAACACTTAAATGGTCCCAATGCTAAACTATTCTTTTTATAATTTTATTTGTTTATTTGGCTGTGCTGAGTCTCCATGGCTGTGCTGGCTTTTCTCTAGTTGTGGAGATGGGGGTCTACTCTCTCATTGTGGTGTAAAGACTTCTTATTGTGGTGGCTTCTCTGGTTGCGCCCCTGGTTCTAGGCGCAGGCTCAGTAGTTACGGCACGTGGACTTGGGGACTCTGCGGCATGTAGGATCTTCCTGGATCCAGGATCCAACCTGTGTCTCCTGCATTGGCAAGTGGATTCTTTACCACTGAATCAACAGGGAAGCCCCTACACTGCTAAATTTTATGTTATATGTGTTTGAATACATTAAAAAAAATGTGGAAAATGTGGCACTAAATAAACCGTGAAAAGCACACAGTTCACAGTGTGAGCTGAACAGGTAGGCAGAGCAGCGCCTACTCTGCCTCGGTGGGAACGTGCGTTGGCAACCTGTGCGTGTCTACAGATAGCCGTGAAAACGCTGTTACAGATAAACTGGTCACAAACAGAACCTGCACACGACGCGGTGGATCGTGCGTGGAGTCCTACAACACAGGCTGCTTTCATACACGAGGCCTTCCTTCCCATCTGTACTGCAGGCTGGACCCCAGAGCGCTTCACTTCTTCTTGTGGCTGAATAAAACCTTAGTGGGCAGATACACCGAATTTCATTTATCTGTTTATCCACCATCAATGTACAGAAAGTTATGAAGTAGATGACAAAGCAGGTGTGATTACAGTAAAATCATAGAAATAGCACTTCTGTGACCCAAAGCTCAGAGCCCATGCTGTGGGAAAGGACGTGGGGTTGGAGTGTTCCCTCCAGGACTCTCAGGCCCCCAGGAAGGCCGGCCCCATCACAGGGCTGCTGGGCCTTTCCTGAGCACGGTGGGCATCAGGGTGGTGCTGCTTCCCGCCTGCCATCCGGAGAAGCGCAGCTACCCCTGCCTCTCCCGGCGATGATTAGACGGAATCGAGGGGCCAAGCTTCCTACACCGTGGGAACATTCTCCTCTTGAAGCCTGACAACCCAAGGTGGGCTCCCCCACAAAACCGGAGAGAACGGTAGGCTCAGGGGACGCCGGGCCGTGAGAGAGTGCTGGGGGCTGGTGAGCGCCCCCTGCGGTCAGGGTCCCTGAGAGAGACCTTCGAGATGTGAATGCCCCCTGCTGTTAGGGTCCCTGAGAGAGTGCTGGGGGCGGGGGTGAGTGTGCCCCCTGAGGTCACCGAACAGAAAGGCAGCGGCTGGAGGCGAAGCCCCCGAGCTGGAAACGCTTACAAGAGGGTTAGAGCCCTGGGGCAGCTGGTAATCTTTGGGCCACTTCCGTGAGGCCAGGGAAAAAGCAAAAGTACAAAGGACAGGATGAGCCCACACGCCAGCAGCAGAGCCCCGCGGGCAGCGTCCCGCCTCCCCTGGTGAGCCGACGGCACACGTGTGTTACAAGGGCGCCCGTAGTGCCTCCCATCCTACTGCACGTGCCAGCGGCACAGAGACCCGTTCCCGTGTGCACGTGTGCACGGCCTCACACCCACACCTCACTTTCTGCTCCTCGGGAGACGACGCCACGACCTGGGATGGCCGGCAGAGCTGTGGACCTGGGATCTGGACCACACACTAGCCCTGGGAGCAACTGACGATACAACACGGAGAAGCCAGAATAAAGCGATGGGAGGATGGCCGGGATGCAGGCTAATCATCAGGCCTGGCTGAGAGGGTCGCAGGAGAACAGGCACGCAGACGTGAGGGGCAGTGGGTGCAGGTGTAGCCACACAGAAGGAGGGGCCGTGGAGGGCCCGAAGCCCCTGCGGCTGCACAGGAGCGCCTGCGCCCGCCCCACCCCCGTCACCGCGAGGAAGTGGCAGCTGTGTTGACTTTTCGGGACCAGCAGCAGGACACCCTGGCTCAGCCAGGGCCGCAAACGCAGCGCTTCTGATCTGGTGCCAGAGAACCAGATCGAGGTGAGGTCAGCGGCCCCCCTGCGGGCCCTCCTCCACGTCCCCTTCAACACCGCACACACGAGACCAGACCTGGCCGACGCTCAGCGCGCTCTGCACGTGTGGCCCTCTCGCCACAGGACAACTGGTGGCGAGCGATGTAAGAACACTGTCAGTCAAGCAGGGACTCAGGAGGAGAGAGAACCAGGTCCCTGGCCCCACGCCAGCGACTCTGGGCTACGTCCCGGAGGGCCTTCCGCCCGCGCACTGCGGCTGCTTCCGGTCTCCTCCGGGAAGAGCCCCATGGACGAAAGCCAGTCTCCCTCCTCCGCAGACGGTGGAGACTGCAGAAGCGAGCACGGTGAGCAGGTGCCCCCGCCCACCACACTGCTCCCCCAGGGTGGCGCAGAGCCCCTCAGGGAAGGAGGGGCAGTCACCACGTGGGAATTGGAAAGCGCCCTAACCCACACCAGGCCTCCCCTTCTAGTGTCCTTCTCTTCAGGACGGTATTTAGAATTGTTAAGGTTCTCCCAAGTCCAGAGACAAGAAAACAAGTCTAATGTGCAGCTCTGAGGAGCAAATCCACTGGAATGCCCCCACCTCAACCATTAACCTGTGTTAGCGATTTATTTTCACATAAATTACACTGCTGTTACAGGCCTTCAGAGCTAAAAACCAACCAAAGTTATAATCTAAAGCTTACATTTTTTTTCCAATGCTAAAAAGACAGTGGAAAACATATACTAACAACCTTTACTTTAATTCTTGGGTTACAGGCTAATGACTCCAGTTAAAAACTGAAAATATCGATGTTATTTTCCCTCAGTATTTAAAAATCATGAGTCAGCACAATTTCAGGTGGAAAATGCAGTTTAAATATTGTTAAGAATATTTTCTAAGAAATTAATGTTAACCAAATCGATCTTAATTTCTTCAGTCTGTCATCAAAGGCTAGACAGTAAGTGGGATGGGCGGAGGGGAGGGAGGGTCAAGACGAGGGGATATATATATATATATATATATATATATATATATAAAATTTGTGTTCTTGTATGGCAGGAACCACACAGCACTGTAAAGCAATTTTCCTCCAATTAAAAAATAAATTATAAAAAGAAATCAGAATAACATGGTTGTGAAATGACAGACAAAATTGGAAAGTGTATTTATTTTTTAAATGAGCGCCAAGCAGGAGCACGGGCTCAGCCTCTTGAGTACCTCGTTTCTGGATGAAAACCCTGAGTAGGGGGTTTGCGCTGGAGACGGCCTTGCAGAAGTTGTCATCGTTGTTGATGGGCAGCAGGTCGCCGTGCACGTCCGCATAGCCGATGGTCACCTCGGTGTTGGTGATGTGGTGGGTGTGCACGACAAGCTTGTAGAAGTCTTCAAACCTCCCGGGCTTCTGGCGGTCCAGAGAGAACCTTCGGAACTCAGCTCCAAACTGGGAGGAAACAGAGGGCACGTGAACAGCAGGGACGGGCATCGGAGATGAGGCGTCATGACGGCCTCCCGGAGGCCTGGACACAGCGGCATCGGCACCCCAGTCCTCGTGGAGCCCACGAGGGAAGGGAGACGGCAGCACGGGGGAACAGTTCATGCGCACGGACCCCTGTCCTGCAGACCCCAGGAGAGGTGCGCAGCTCAGGCTGTAGGGTGGCGGACCCTGCCTCACTGGGGATCCTGGGGCATTCCCAGGCTGGGGCACAGTATCTGCACAGCCCGGAACAGCCATCACACACTCAGGAGCGAGTGAAGCAAGGGCCAGCTGCAACTTCTGAACTCTCCCCTAAGGGGAATGGGAAGTCCTGGGCAGTTTTAATATTAAGGAAGGAAATGACTGGATATGATTTGCATTTTAAAAACACCAAATGGCTGCACTTCAAGAGGATCAGAAGTGGCAGCAAAATTGAAAGAAGAAAAGAACCTGGTAAAAACCATGCTTCACAAACCTCTGGGAGGCAGGAGCATGGGTTCTGGCTAAAAAGACAAAGCAGGTCCCTTTAAAAAAGATGCAGCTCACTGCCCTGCTCTGGGAAACATGCCGGGCCCACCTCTTTCCTGTCAGCCTCTGGCTCTGGCTCAAATGCCCACAGTGTTGCCTGCAGATCTCCAGCCCACCTGCTAGGCGTACCCTGGGTCACCTCCCACAGGCTGACCTCTCCAGTGATCTAAGGACACCGCCTATTTGTTTGGCCTGAGGCTGCTGGCTTAGGACACACTGTTGTTCCTCACTTGGCAAAAGGGAACTTTATTCATCAGGCAGGACAGACTGTGTTCTTCTATATAACTGAAAACTAATTACATTGGTTCCAAAACACACAAAAATGAAATGTCTAATGTTTACATAAAACTAATAGTTACATCACCTAGACATTATGTCAACTACAAGGGCAACACAACTCAAACCATGCAGGTGTGAGTGGCTCTAAAATTTGGGGAGGCATCAGTCATGGAGGACCTCCGAGTTCTGGAACTGGCTAATTTGGAACGCAGCCCAAGAATGTGCATTTTTCACAAGTTCCCAGGAGAAGCTGATGCTGCTGGTCTGAGAATCACAAAGATAAAACCACTGACTTAAAGGGAATATCTCCAGACCTCAACTTACACAAATCTCTGAGAAACAGTGTCAGATCCCATTTCCCTTTTAAAAAGCAAAGGAAAACACCATTCTTCATTGCCCCTGGAATAAAAAATTTCAAGTTTGGGAAAAGCCACCTTCAGTGGCTAATTAAACTAAAGCCTGCTCAACACGCTGAGGTCCAGGGGCACGCTCTCCTCTCCTCTATCCCCTTGCCCTCTCCCCATTACATCTCAATATTTTCTCCAAGCATGCACACATGAGCAGGCTGCCAGGCTGCCAGGGAGCAAGGCACACCCCCTCTTACACACAGGGAGACATCCTGGGCTGGCAAAACTTTTCAAGACACGAGATCAATCAGACAACACAAGTTTAATGTGATTTCTTTCATAATCAGTTATCTAGTCACATCATGATGTTTATTTCAATAACAGTCACCCATCATCTTTCCTGTTTGATATCTCACATATGCTAATTTCCAGAGCAATTAGTTTTTATCAGCAGTTGCCTCATTTTCACTAAATACACAAGAAGAGTTTAATTATATCTAATGAAACCAGTAAGAATATTTTTGACTTTTACCTATAATTCTCAGTCAAATATTCCCCCAAACTGGACACAACACACTCACTTCCCTCCAAGGGACATCAGACATCTTGTCCCTCTCCCCACTACTAGCCTTAGGCCACATCTTATAATTTAAGTAATGAGAAGCAGCATGTATTAGATAGGTTAGTTCTGCAGTTTTATAATCCTGACTGTACTTGGTATTAATCTCAGATGAAATCCAATTTGTTTCATAGTTCTTTTAGTACTTTTCCTCAAAATACATGTTAATTGGAAATGCAGATGAATTCTGACTTTTTCCTGACAGAAAGCAAGTCTGGTTTGTGTTTGATAAAGAGGCTGGCTTTGTCAATCCAGCTATATGTTGGCTATGCTTCACATGCTGAATGAGTTCCAAAGTTGGGCAAAAAGAAGTGTGAAATGTGAGATGATAAAAGCATTTTTTTCAAACATTTTTTACTCTCTCTCTCTCTCTCTATATATATATATATACACACACACACACACACACACACACACACACACACACACGTATAATTCCTTATCAGATACATGATTTGTAAACCTCTCCTCCCATTTTGTCTTTTATTCTGTGGTGCTGGGTGGGAAAGATAGACTTTTGATACAGTTGTGTAACTTACTTCCTAATCTAGGCCAGGCACAGTAATGCAAGTTTTTCTTAAAACTTTCCTTGAAATTGGTAGCTGTTTTACAGGTTTGATTATGGAATAATGTAACAGATGACAGGGTGAAGCTCAGCAGCTACCCTTTCATGAGTCCTGCTGTGGAGACACAGTCCACAGTGAGATGCTGAACACCTTAGGATGTGAGTCTCCAGTGAATTTCAGTTTTGGTTCAGATATTCCATAGGGATCCCTCTCCCCTAATGCAGTGGTCTTCATATGTGACATATCCCATCAAGAATTTTGGAAAACCTACCAGTATAAAAGGGATAATACACGTTTAAGTTGGCATCTCAATTTTTCATAATAAAAACAAATAGTTGCAAAGGATATAATTTCCAGCTGTGCTGTGCTCAGTCACTCAGTCGTGTCTGACTCTTTGTGACCCCATGGACTGTAGCCTGCCATGCTTCTCTGTCCAAGGGATTCTCCAGGCAAGAATACTGGAGTAGGTTGCCATGCCTTCCTCCAGGGGATCTCCGTAACCCAGGGATAGAACCCAGGCCTCCCGCATTGCAGGTGGATTCTTTACTGTTTGAGCCACCAGGGAAGCCCTAATTTCCAGCATGCTGTCAATATTTTATTTAAAAATAAATATCTTATCATATGATCTTTTAAATATAGTCAATGAAATCTAAATGTCATAGTCATTTGATACTACCATCATGCATTTTAAAATAGAATGAACGAGCTCTTTTATAACAATAAAAAAATCCAACAAGGT
The DNA here is from genome assembly GCF_023699985.2 of Odocoileus virginianus. Classification (NCBI taxonomy): domain Eukaryota; kingdom Metazoa; phylum Chordata; class Mammalia; order Artiodactyla; family Cervidae; genus Odocoileus; species Odocoileus virginianus. The sequence goes on from NC_069695.1 coordinate 55,727,257, forward strand.
TCTTTTTTCTCTTTGATCTCTGGTTTCCATTGCACTGCCCCAAGAGAATTTAATACTGATATTTTATCCTATTAATTTATGCTTGGTTACCCTATCACTCTTCTCTAGAACAAAATTAGATAAATTGAAGTTAAACATTACCCCTGAGGCCATAAGTCTTTCTTTGTGAAAATATTTCAAAGTTGTTTCTATTGGGTATAGAGTTTTAGTTTTGAAAAAATGGAAAGTGTTCTGGAGTAGATGCACAACAATGTGAATGTAATTAACACTACTAAACTGTATAGTCAGTTTCCCTGGTGGCTCAGCTGGTAAAGAATCCACCTGCAATGTGGGAGACCTGGGTTCTATCCCTGGGTTGGGAAGATACCCTGGAGAAGAGAACCGCTACCCACTCCAGTATTCTTGCCTGGAGAATTCCATGGACAGAGGGGCCTGGCCGATTACAGTCCATGGGGTCGCAGAGAGTCGACATGATTGAGCGACTTCCACTTCACTTCACTTCAAACTATACGCTAAAAAATGGCTGAGATAGTAAATTTTATGCATGTGTATTTTATCACATTTATAAATCAAGTAATGTAAAAAAAAAGATTTTTACAGTAGTTTCTAGATTGAGTCTTTGCAATTATTAAATCAAATTGGAACATAGTTATAAGATTTGACAAATGATCATTAGTCTTCCAAAGTAAACATTATAAAAATCTTCAGTTTAATGAGAAGTATTGATTGCTAAATGTGGCACAGGTAGCACTGATTCTTCTGCTGCTTCTCACTGTCATGGTGTTGGTATTAGAGGCCTTTCATGTGACAGGAGGAGACAGCAGTGAGAGCTCTGAAGGCACAAAGATGCTCAGCTTGGGAGTCTCACCAAGTCTTGTGCCAGAAATATCCATAGAGCAGCCTAAGATTGGAATTATTTCAACAGTCAATTAGACGACAGTTCAGTTAGGACCACATTCAAGTTTGCTGAAAACAGATTTGGAAAGTATGTGACTTGGAAGATTTATTGCCCAGTCATTAAAGCCACTCACTTTTTCAATTTCTTGTAATTATACCAAGAATTATATGGCAATGAATTGTGCCAGCTAATTCCTTCATTTAGAGGAAACTTGTGTGATCTGATCTAATGGAAAAGTAAAAATATAAAATTAAAAAATAAAATGGTTTTGTCATATTGAAGATGGACCCTTCCTAACACCATTATAAAAAATTAACTCAAAATGGATCCATGGCCTAAATATAAGACATAAAATTATAAAATTCTTGGGCAAAAACATAGGGTGAAAGTTTCAGGACACTGAGTTTGGTGATGATTTCTTGATATGACACCAAAGGCACAGGTAACAAAATTAAAAAAAGACAGTAGAATTCTTAAAAACCTAATTTTATTCATCAGAGGACACCATCCACAGAGTAAAAAGGCTTTGAAAAGTGGTGAGCACAGTCCTACCTTTGTTCCAGCAGAATCCTAAGAAGGTCAAGTGCCTTGCATAAAATGCTGCAATATTTGAATGTAACCTACACACACTCCACACCCCCATACTTTAAATCAACTCCAGTTCAGTTCAGTTCAGTCACTTAGTCATGTCTGACTCTTTGCAACCCCATGGACTGCAGCATGCCAGGCCTCCCTGACCATCACCACCTCCCGAGTTTACTCAAACTCATGTCCACTGAGTCAGTGATGCCATTCAACCATCTCATCCTTTGTCGTCCCCTTCTCCTCCCACCTTCAATCTTTCCAAGCATCAGGGTCTTTTCAAATGAGTCAGCTCTTCACATCAGGTGGCCAAAGTATTGGAGTTTCAGCTTCAGCATCAGTCCTTCCAATGAATATTCAGGACTGATTTCCTTTAGGATGGACTGGTTGGATCTCCTTGCAGTCCAAGGGACTCTCAAGAGTCTTCTCCAACATCACAGTTCAAAAGCATCAATTCCTTGACGCTCAGCTTCCTTTATAGTCCAGCTCCACATCCATACATGACCACTGGAAAAACCATAACCTTGACTAGATGAACCTTTGTCTGCAAAGTAATGTCTCTACTTTTTAATATGCTGTCTAGGTTGGTCATAACTTTTCTTTCAAGGAGTAAGCGTCTTTTAACTTCATGGCTGCAGTCACCATCTGCAGTGATTTTGGAGCCCAAGAAAATAAAGTCTGTCACTGTTTCCACTGTTTCCCCACCTATTTGCCATGAAGTGAAGGGACCAGATGCCATGATCTTAGTTTTCTGAATGTTGAGCTTTAAGCCAACTTTTTCACTCTCCTCTTTCACTTTCATCAAGAGGCTCTTTAGTTCTTCTTCACTTTCTGCCTTAAGGGTGGTGTCATCTGCATATCTGAGGTTATTGATATTTCTCCTGGCAATCTTGATTCCAGCTTGTACTTCCTCCAGCCCAGCATTTCTCATGATATATTCTGCATATAAGTTAAATAAGCAGGTGACAATAAACAGCCTTGATGTACTCCTTTACCAATTTGGAACCACTCTGTTGTTCCATGTCCAGTTCTAATTGTTGCTTCCTGACCTGCATACAGATTTCTCAGGAGGCAGGTCAGGCGGTCTGGTATTCCCATCTCTTTCAGAATTTTCCACAGTTTGTTGTCATCCACACAGTCAAAGGCTTTGGCATAGTCAATAAAGCAGAATAGATGTTTTTTTGGAACTCTCTTGCTTTTTTGATGATCCAATGGATGTTGGCAATTTGATCTCTGGTTCCTCTGCCTTTTCTAAAACCAGCTTGAATACCTGAAGTTCATGGTTCACATACTGTTGAAGCCTGGCTTGGAGAATTTTGAGCATTATTTTACTAGCGCGTGAGATGAGTGCAATTGTGCGGTAGTTGGAGCATTCTTTGACATTGCCTTTCTTTGGGATTGGAATGAAAACTGACCTTTTCCAGGGCTGTGGCCACTGCTAAGTTTTCCAAATTTGCAGGCATATTAAGTGCAGCACTTTCACAGCATCATCTTTTAGGATTTGAAATAGCTCAGCTGAAATTCCATCACCTCCATTAGCTTTGTGTATTTTGTTCTGTGTATTCTAACACAATTTTTCAAAAAAGATCTAGGGTTCCTTATCAAACTGGCTAATTCTAGATATTAGTCAAGAAATTTGTATGAGCCTATGAATCTCATCCTTCTAAGAGGCAAGGAATTATCAAAGACTATTAGGGTCATATCAAAAGGACTCAGGAAGTAGTTTGAAAAATCTCCCAACAGTGGATCATTTGTGTGTTTATCATTGATAAGGACGATAATTTCTAGAAGTTTCCTAGGAACCAACCTACTAATTTTTTTTTTTTTAATTATGGCTGTGCTGGGTCTTCATTACTGTGTGAGCTTTCTCTAGTTGCTGTGAGTGGGGGTTATTCTGTGTTGTGGTGCGTGGGCTTCTCATTGCAGTTGTTTCTCTTGTTGAGAGTACGGTAGTCAGTAGTCGAGTAGTTGAGTGTTCAGTGGTCGTGGTGTACAGGCTCAATTGCTCTCTGGCATGTGGAGTCTTCCTGGACCAGGGACTGAACCCATGTGCCCTGCATGGCAGGTGGATTCTTATCCTCTGTACCACCAGGGAAGTCCCAACCTACTATTTTGAAAATAAGTAAATAAAAAGAAAGAATCAAGCATTTCCCCCAAACTAACATCATTAATTATTTGGAAATTCACAGATGTAACAACTCCTTATTTCCCAAAGCTTCCAGATAAATAAATTCTTACTCCATTATTATCTTGATAATATTTATTGAATTGTACAGCTGACCATACCTGTTATTCCTACAATAGAATAGTAAAAATGGCAGGGGAGGGTGGAGTTCACGTCTGTAAAATTTTTAGTTATCTCAAATGAAATAAGGAAGTCAGTGAGCAAAAGTGAATCAGTCTTTAAATGAAACTCACTTTTATTTCCTTTAAAATATTAAATAAGTAATAAAATGACCATTATAATTTCAAAACAAAGATTTATCTATCTATATCTATCTTACCTATTTTGACACTCTTTTCCTTCAGGAAGAAGGGATACTTCTGACAAATGCTTGTTGAATGAATAATATCTAGAACTCAGTTGCTACAAACATAATATGCTATTGAGTAAACTATGTTTCCAATAAAATTCTTTGTCACTGAGAAGCTTTTCCTTGGCCAAGAAGCAAGGAAGCAAAAAGAGTAGTAGAAACCCAATAAATCTAAGAACTTGGGAAACACAAGTTATTTGTTGTCCTAAAAGTTAACCTTGAAGTATTTCTAAAACAGTGGAGTAATGATCAGCAAAAAGCTGCTCCTCCATAAAAGCAATGAGAGCACTGGCAAAGAGAGTAAAAAAACTCAACTTTTTGAGGATTCTGGAAATTAATCAAAGGTTTGGAAGCAACAATGCAAGGTGTGTTTATTCCAGAAAAGCAGCTGAATCTCAGAATGGCAAGCTTTATGGTATTTTAACTTCCTGTCCTCTGTTCCTCAGCTTTGAAAACCAGCAGCCTAATAGTTTTACAGGGGCCAGAACTGGGAGCTCACCACAGAGCCCCATATGCATAGAGCTGTCATCATTAAACCTGTTTCACAGGTCCCTAGAAAAGCCCTGTTCACAGGGTTTGTCTTTATTTGACTTGAGTCAGAACTCACTTGTTGGGAAAAGCCCTTTCCTTAGGACATTTGTTAAGAACAATCAGCAGCAATTGTTTAATGAATAAAGATTATATGGTACAAGTTTCATTTTTAAATGGAATTTTTACAACGTGATAGAAATTATTTTTTTTTTTTTAAATCTTTATTTATTTGGCTGTGTTGGGTCTTAGTTGTAGCATGCTCAGTCTTCGTTGCTGCATGTGGGGTCTTGTTCCCTGACCAGGGATTGAACCCAGGCCACCTGCATTGGGAGCTCTGAGTCTTATCCCCTGGACCACCAGGGGAATCCCCAGAAAGTATCTTTTGTAACTACATTTATTAGGGACTTCCCTGGTGACTCAGATGGTAAAGCATCTGCCTATAATGCAGGAGACCCGGGTTCAATCCTTGGGTTGGGAAGATCTCCTGGAGAAGAAAATGGCAACCCACTCCAGTATTCTTGCCTGGAAAATCACATGGATGGAGGAGCCTGGTAGTCTACAGCCCCTGGGGTAATAAACTACATTTATTACAAGAAAACTTAGATGTAAACTTCAAAATATATTGGCTTCCCTGGTAGCTCAGTTGGTAAAGAATCCGCCTGGAATGCAGGAAACCCCAGTTCAGTTCCTGGGTTGTGAAGATTCCCTGGAGAAGCAATAGGCTACTCACTCCAGTATTCTTGGGCTTCCCTTGTGGCTTAGCTGGGAAAGGATCTGCCTGCAATGCAGGAGGCCTGGGTTCAATCCCTGGGTTGGGAAGACCCCCTGGAGAAGGGAAAGGCTACCCACTCCAGTATTCTGGCCTGGAGAATTCCATGGACTACGGTTCATGGGGTCACAAAGAATCGGACATGACTGAGCAGATTTCAATTCACTTCACTTCACTATACAGGTAATTCTCAAAATTCTTTTCATGGGGTTGTAATATATGAAGATTACTGCATAGGGCATAGGAATTGCCACAAAAATACCTGAGTCAAGGTACCAGCTAGGACAAAGACAATAAAAAGGAATGCTGGTGATTCTCACCTGTTAGGATGACTAATATTAAAAAAGCAGAAAACAGGTGTTGGTGAGGATATGGGGAAATTGGAACCCTAGAGCACTGTTGTTAGGGATGTAAACTGATACATCCACTGTAGAAAACAGTAGGGAGGTTCCTCAAAAAATTCCCCAACCAGGGATCAAACCCATGCCTCCTATAGTGGAAGCGTAAAGCCCTAATGGCTAGACTGCAGGGAACCCCTGGAAGTTACTGTTTAATGGGTATGCATGCATGCATGCATGCATGCTAAGTCACTTCAGTCCTGACTGTTTGTGACCCTATGGACTGTAGCCTGCCAGGGATTCTGCAGGCAAGAATACTGGAGTGGGTTGCCATGCCCTTCTCCAGGGGATCTTCTTAACCCAGGGATCTAACCCATGTCTCCTGAGGCTCCTGCACTGGCAGGCAGATTCTTTACCAGTAGTGCCACCTGGGAAGCCCATAACGAGTACAGAGTTTGAGTTTAACAAGATGAAAAGTTATGAGTATAATAGTGTGATGACTGCACAACAATGTGAATACATTAATACCATTAAACTGTACCCCTAAAATGGCTAAGATGGTAAATTTTATATTATGTGTAATTTACTACAATAGAAAATAGAGGAATATTTTTGAAATGCTGGGGAATGAGTTGTCCGAAGAAGGCTTTGATAAACTCTGATATATTCCTGGAAATATATAAGTGCACATACATGTGCAGGACTGTGGGCATGGTCAGGAAAGACCTGAGAATGTTGTAATCTCTCATAGCTGGCTGACTGTGAGATTCTGTGCAATCAGGAATTGAAGGCTAAAGCAAAGCTGTAAACTGCTGGAGTGCTGAAGATGTACCCCAGTACATACATATAACCCAAAGGACAGGAGACTTATTGGTTCAAATCATTTAAAGAAATCTCTGTCCAATAAACAGATGACCATTAAGCTAAATGAGCAGAGCTTCAGTGGTCACATACAAGGAAGAATACACTTTACAGCATTAACCCAGGAGAGTTATTGAACAAATAGCAGCAACAACCACAAACCTTTGAGGGAACAGTCTGACTTTCAGAGTTATCATATCATACCTGACTTTCAGAGTTATCATATCATATTATTTAAAATATTTAGTTTTCAACAAAATTATGAGATATACAAAGAAATAGGGAAAAAAGTCTAAATAGAGTTAAACACTCAATGCAAACTGTCCTTGAGCTGGCCCCAAAGTTGCACATACTAGACAAAGACTTTTAGATAAACTATTATAAATACTTATAAATAACTAAAGGAAACCATATACAAAGAACTAAATGAAACCATAAAATGATGTCTCACCAATAGAGAATAATAGAGATGAAAATCTTTTGTTTGAAAAGAACCAACTAGAAATTCTAGAGTTGAATATTAAAACTGAAATGAAAAATTCCCTAATCTCAACAGTAGATTAGACATGGCGAGAAAGAATCAGCAAACTTGAAGATAGGTCAATTGAGAGTATCCAGTCTGAGAAGCAGAAAATAAAAGAAATGAAGGAAAATGAACAGTCTTAGAGATGTACTATCTGTGCCATACTATCAAGCATACCCGGAAACACATCTGGAAGTCCTAGAGGAGACTGAGAGAAATAAAGGCTAAAGGATATTTGAAGAGACACTGGTCAAAAACTTCCCAGATCTGATAAAAGTTTAATTTATATATCCAAAAGTTCAACAAATTATAAGTAGGATCAACTCAGGCCCACATTTAGATGCATTATAGTCAAACTATCAAAACCCAAAGCCAAAGAGAAAATCTTGAAAGCAGCAAGAGAATAACAATTTGTTGTGTACAAATGATCCTCGATAAATTAACACTTGTCTTCTCATCAGAAACCACAGAGGCTAAAATGCTGCGGAATGACATGTTCCAAGTTGTGGGTGGAAAAGAAAATCAACCAAGAATTCTATATCCAGCAAAAATATCCTTCAAAATGAAGGAAAAATGAGACATTCCCAAATAAACAAAAGCTAGGCAAATCTGTCACATGGAACATTCTCCAAGATAGATCATATTTTAGACCCTAAGACAAGCCTTAATAAATTTGAAAGGACAGAAATAATATAAAATATGCATAATTCCAACCACAATGGAATGAAATTACTAATCAACAATGGAAGGAAATTGGGGAAATTCACAAATATGAGGAAATTAAACAACACACTCAATAAATAACCAATGGGTTAAAGAATAAATCACAATGGAGATTAGCAAACACAGAGAGATTAAAGAAAATGAAAACACACCATACAAAAATTTATGGGACTTGGTTAACACAGTGCTTAGAGGAGATTCACAGCTATAAATAGCCATAGTGAAAGAAAAAGTCGCTCAATCTGTCCAACTCTTTGCAACCCCATGGACTGCAGCATGCCAGGCTTCTCTGTCCATCACCAACTCCCAGAGCTTGCTCAAACTCATGTCCATCACATTGGTGAAGCCGCCCAACCATCTCATCCTCTGTCGTCCCCTTCTCCTCCTGCATTCAATTTCCCAGCATCAGAGTCTTTTCAAATGAGTCAGTTCTTTGCATCAGGTGGCTGAAGTATTGAAATTTCAGCTTCAGCATCAGTCCTTCCAATGAATATTCAGGACTGATTTCTTTGAGGATTGATGGGCATGATCTCCCTATAGTCCAAGGGACTCTCAAGAGTCTTCTCCTACACCATAGTTCAAAAGCATCAATTGATTAGTGCTCAGCTTTCTTTATAATCCAACTCTCACATCCATACATGACTACTGGAAAACCATAGTTTTGAAAAATACCATCATTAGAAACTAAAAAAGCACAAAAGTAATCCAATGCAAGTAGAAAGTAAGAAATTATAAAGATTAGAACAGAATGTAATAGAGAATAAATATAGATAGAGAAATGTGATAGAGAAAAAATATAGAAAATAACAAAAGCAAAAATAGGTTCTTCGAAAAGATCAAAGATCAACAAAATTGAAAAATTTTAGGTGGGGGGGTCAAGAAGAAAAGATTTGGAGTACTAAAATTAGGAATGAAAGAGGAAACATTACTACTGAGCTTAAGGAATTAAGAAGGATCATAAGCATCGCAGTAGTAACAATCATACCTAACACCCAAGAAACTCCTTGAAGAATGGTATACAAAATACACAAGATGAGCCTGGGAAATTTTATAATACCAGACAGTAAGAAAATGCTGAAAACAAAACACCTAATCATGGGGGTATGTCAAAGAGAAATAGGAACCAACTGAAAAAGCTCCCAATTGCTGAAGCTGGAATAGTATGAGTAACAAAATCAGTAGTGGTACTGGATTAAACTCAATGTACAAAATAAATGTCCACAAGTCCATAATGACATAATAAATGGCTGAACAGTAATTGGGAGTTATTCTCTCATGCAGAATAACTCCAAATAATTGATGTAGATACACACCTTCAAGGAGATAGAACATAACCCAGAGCTCATCCCAAATACTGTATGGAAAGTGAGAGAAAGAATAAGTGGAGAAATGGGACAAACATTCCCAGCAGTGTCATCAAGGTCAACAGCAATAGTAATGGGCCGTGTTGACAGTGTGCACTCTTGATAAGATGTGATGAAAATGGCACTTTACCTCTGTGGTCTTCCTCCCCAAACCAGTACTCTCTGCACAGTAATGAGAAGCCAAACAGGCAAATCTCACTGAAGGACAATCCACAAAGGATAGCGGATTTTTAAGAAGTGACCGACACTCCTTAAACTGCTCAGGTCCCTGCTTGAGCTGCTATAACAAAAATACCATAGACTGGCTAGTTTAAATAACAGTTTTTTTTTTTTCTCACAGTTCTTGAGACTGGAAAGTCCAAGGTCAAGGTGTTGGCAGATTTGGTATCTGGTGAGACCTCTCTTCCTGATTTGCTGGTGGCTGCCTTCATACTGTGTGTCCTCACATGTTGGAGCACTCTTGTGTCGTTTCCTCTGGCCATTAATTGCATCACAAGGCCCCCACCCTCATGACCCTAATGTAACCCTAATTAACTCCCAAATGCCATCAAACTGGGGATTAGGGGTTCCACATATGGATTAAATTCAACATTCAACTTATAGAGGTAATAAAAAACAGAGCATAATTCTCATGGTCAAGAGGAACCGAAGGAGACAGCGCAACAAATATAATGTATCTTGTACAGGATTTTGAAACATGAAACTAGAAAGAATATTAGATAAGAACTAAAGAAAAATAAAGTATGCATTCCATTGAAATGTATCAATATTTACAGATCTATTATAACACATGTACCATTAGATTTTATTAACATTACATGGTAATAACAGAGGAAACTTGACATGGTATACATATGGAAATTCTCTACTATTTTTGCAACTTTTGTATAAATCTAGAGTTGTTCTAAAATTAAAAGTTTTCTTTTTAAAAGTATGACAAAGGAATGCTACTAATAACTGTATGTCAACAAATTTGATAACCAAGGTGAAAAGGATAAATTCCTAGAAATACACAGATTACCAAAACTGACTCAACAAGAAATAGACAACCTGATTAAACTTATTACAAGATATTTAATTAGTAATTTTGAAACTGCCCACAAAGAAAAGCCCAAGTCCATATGGCTTCACTAGTGAATTCTAGTAAACATTTACATAAGTAACACCAATTCTTCACAAATCTTCTAAAACGTAAAAGAGGAAGAAGGAACATTTTCCAACTTATTCTTTGAAGTATTACCCTGTGAAAGCCAGAAAAAGACATTACAGGAAAACTACAAACTAACATCCATTGTGAATAGACTCAGAGATTCTCAACAAATTACTAGTAGGCCATATCCAGTAAAGAACTATACAAAAAGAACAATACATTATGACCAGTGAGATTTATCACAGGGATGCAAGATCAGTTTAACACCTGAGCATCATGTAGTATATAATAGTAATAAAGAACAAAGCAACATGATCATCTCAGTAGATGCAGAGACAGCATTTGATAAAATCTAACACATTCTAATGATCTAAAATACTTAATGAATTAGGAATATAAAGGGACTTCTCCACCCTGATAGAGGGCTTCTATGAAAATCCATAGGTAAAGAAAATTAGAGATACACAGGAACATTTCATGCAAAGATGGGCTCAATAAAGGACAGAAATGGTAGGGACCTAACAAAAGCAGAAGATATCAAGAAGAGGTGGCAAGAACACACAGAACAGTACAAAAAAGATCTTCACGACCCAGATAATCACGATGGTGTGATCACTCACCTAGAGCCATACATCCTGGAATGTGAAGTCAAGTGGGCCTTAGGAAGCATCACTACAAACAAAGCTAGTGGAGGTGATGGAATTCCAGTTAAGCTATTTCAAATCCTGAAAGATGACGCTATGAAAGTGCTGCACTTAATATGCCAACAAATTTGGAAAACTCAGCAGTGGCCACAGCCCTGGAAAAGGTCACTTTTTATTCAACCCCAAAGAAAGGCAATGCCAAATGGTCAAACTACCGCACAATTGCACTCATCTCACACTCTAGCAAAGTAATGCTTAAAATTCCCCAAGCCAGGCTTCAGCAATATGTGAACCGTGAACTTCCAAATGTTCAAGCTGGTTTTAGAAAAGGCAGAGGAACCAGAGATCGAATTGCCAACATCTGTTGGATCATTGAAAAAGCAAGAGAGTTACAGAAAATCATCTATTTCTGCTTTATTGACTATGCCAAAGCCTTTGACTGTGTGGATCGCAGCAAACTGTGGAAAATTCTGAAAGAGATGGGCATACCAGACCACCTGACCTGCCTCTTGAGAAACCTATATGCAGGCCAGGAAGCAACAGTTAGAACTGGACATGGAACAACAGACTGGTTCTAAATAGGAAAAGCAGTATGTCAAGGCTGTATATTGTCACCCTGCTTATTTAACTTATATGCAGAGTACATCATGAGAAACGCTGGGCTGGAGAAAGCACAAGCTGAAATCAAGATTGCCAGGAGAAATATCAATAACCTCAGATATGCAGATGACACCACCCTTATGGCAGAAAGTGAAGAAGAACTAAAGAGCCTCTTGATGAAAGTGAAAGAGGAGAGTGAAAAAATTGGCTTAGAGCTCAACATTCAGAAAACTAAGATCATGGTATCTGGTCCCATCACCTCATGGGAAATAGATGGGGAGACAGTGGAAACAGTAGCTGACTTTATTTTTCTGGGCTCCAAAATCAATGCAGATGGTGATTGCAGCCATGAAATTAAAAGACGCTTATTCCTTGGAAGGAAAATTATGACCAACCTAGACAGCATATTAAAAAGCAGAGACATTACTTTGCCAACAAAGGTCCATCTAGTCAAGGCTATGGTTTTTCCAGTGGTCATGTATGGATGTGAGAGTTGGACTATAAAGAAAGTTGAGCACCGAAGAATTGATGCTTTTGAAATATGGTGTTGGAGAAGACTCTTGAGAGTCCCTTGGACTGCAAGGAGATCCAACCAGTCCATCCTAAAGGAGATTGATCCTTGGTGTTCATTGGAAGGACTGATGTTGAAGCTGAAACTCCAATACTTTGGCCACCTGATGTGAAGAGCTGACTCATTTGAAAAGACCCTGGTGCTGGGAAAGATTGAGGGCAGGAGGAGAAGGGAACGACAGAGGATAAGATGGTTGGATGGCATCACCGACTCAATGGACATGGGTTTGGGTGGACTCTGGGAGTTGGTGATGGACAGGGAGGCCTGGCGTGCTGCGGTTCATGGGGCTGCAAAGAGTCTGACATGACTGAGCGATTGAACTGAACTGACCCTCTGGAAATTAATAAAGGAGACCTCAACTAAAATTAGTGTCAGGAATGACCTGCAGAGGGAGCTCCCATGCATTACCACTCACCATCATTTGCACGCACTGATCTTCATGTGCACACCCCACAGGAAGAAGCATACCTTGTACTCCCAAACAGGAAGTGACTACATTACTATCCCAAAGGAAGAATTTCTCCTTGCTCAGCAAGTCCTGCCAATGAGAAACATCATAGCTCAATCAATGAGAAGCCATCCCAGTCTGAACTTCTACCTTCCTCCCATGAACTTTCACTTAGAACATACCCTGCAACTTCCCCATTTTCCCCATAAAAGCAGATTCCCTTTCTTTGGTCTCTGAACATGCCTGTGGTTTGCCATAGATTGCATGCTCAAATTGCAATATTTTGCTGTTTCCAAATAAACCTTGAAAGTGTGTTAGTTGCTCAGTTGTGTCTGACCCTTTGCAACCCATGGACTGTAGCCCACTAAGCTCCTTTGTCCATGAAATTCTCCAGGCAAGAATACTGGAGTGGGTAGTCATTCCCTTCTACAGGGGATCTTCCAGACCTGGGGATCAAACCTGGGTCTTCTGCACTACAGGCTGATTCTTTACTATCTGAGCCATGAGGAGGGTCCCAACACCTCATGCTTAATGGTTAACGACAGAGATTTTCACCCTGAGATGTGGAACAAGGAAAGAATTTCCACTTTCACAACTGCTGTTTAACATGTGCTACAGGTTCTACCCAGCGCACCTAGGGAAGAAAATAAAAGACATCTGGATTGAAAAGGAAGAATTAAAAATATGTCTATCCCCAAATGATACATTCTTATATGTAGAAAGCTCTAAGGAAAATAGATGAGTTCAGTATGATTGCTGGATACAGTATCAACATGTGAATATAAATTTTATTACTGTACACTAGCAATGAGCAACTGAAAATGAAATTAAGAAAATTTCATTTATAATAGCATCAGAAAAGATTAAAATATTTAGGAATAAACGTAACAAAAGAAGTGAAAGACTCATACACTGAAAACTATAGTGTACAGAGTATTGTTGAAAAATTAAAGAAGACCTGAATAGTGTGAGCACAGATACAGACATGTAAAAAGGACAAAATAAACAGTCTTTAATTCATAAAGTAAGACTTTTTGGAATAGTAGCTATCTTGTTCTTCATTTCTAATATATTACCTATAATTCTCTGATGAGTTCCCATTTTGCCAAGTATTTTTCTCAAAGTTATTGGCAAGCATCTTCAGGAAGCAGATGGTTACTTATGGCATGAAAGGAATGAGGGCAAGAAGGAAGGAAGGAAGGGGAAAAAAGATACAATGTTTATGAACTGGAAGACTGTTAATACTGTTAAGATGACAATAATCCCCAAATTCAATACAGATTCATTTCAAGTCCTATCAAAATCGTAGCTGCCTTTTTACAATAATTGGCAAGCTGTCCCTAAAATTTATATGGAAATGCAAGGGACCCAGAAAATCCATAAGATTCTTGAAAAAGAAGAACAGCAGGGATTCACGCTTCTGAATTTCAAAACTTACAGTGTACTGCTGGCATAAAAGGAGGCATATAATCAATAAAATAAAATTGGGAGTCCAGGAAAATAACCCTTACATTTGTGATCAACTGATTTTGATAAGAATTCTAAGACAATTCTATTCTATGGCGGCATAGAATCATCTTTTCAACAAGTGGTGCTGTGGGAATTTGATACTCACAGGTAAAGCAATGAAGTTGGACTCCTACTTCATATTATATACAAATAAACTAAAACTGGATCCTAGACATAAATGTGAGAACTAAAATTATAAACCTCTTAGAAGAATACATAGGATTAAATTCATTACTTTGGTTAGGCAGTAACTTCTTCAATATGATACTAAGCATAAGAAACAAAAGAAAAAAATTAGATAAATTGGCCTTCATTAAAACTGAAAACTTCTGTGCATCAGGAAAGTGAGAAGATAATCTACAGAATGGGAGAAAATTCTCAAATTATATATATAATGGACTTGCACCAAAAATACATAAAGAACCCTTAAAACTCAATGAGGACAAACAACCTTATTAAAAATGGGCAAAGGACTTGATAGACATTTCTCCAAAGAAGATATACACATGGCCAATAAACACATGAAAAGATGCTCAACATCATTAGTCATTAGGAAAATACAAATCAAAACTGTAATAAGCCACCATGTCATCCACTGGCATAACTATGATCAAACAGACAGGGGACAGGGCCTTCCCAGGCTGTCCAGTGGTTAAGATGTTACGCTTCCACTGCAGGAGGCATGGGTTTGATCCCTGGTCAGGGAAGTAAGATCCTATGTGCCATCTGATGTGGAAAAAAAGAGAAATGACAATGTGTTGGTAAGAATGTGGAGGAATCTGGACTCTCTCATACATTTTTGTAGGAATATAAAATATGTCTCTATTTTGGTGATCAGTTTGGCAGTTCCTAAAAATGTTGAACAAAGAATTGCCATATAGCCCAGAAATTTCACCCCGAGGCATGTACCCAAGATAAAGAAACACATAAGTCCACACAAAAACTCGTACATAACAGCATTATTCAGAATAGCCAAAGAGTGAAAACTACTCAGCTGATGAATGGCTAAACCAAAAGTCATACATACTCTTATTCCTGAATATTATTCATCCATGACAAGGAATTAAGTATGACAAATTTGAACCTTGAAAACATTATGCTTAATGAAAGACATGAGACACATCACATCATATGCTGTATGATCCTATTTATATGAGATACACAGAATAGGCAAATCCATAAGGAGAGTAGAGCAGTAGTTTCTAGGGACTAGAGTACTAGAATGGCTGCTAATGGGTATGGGGTTTCTTTTTAGGGTGAAGAAAATGTTCTAAAATTAAATATAATGGTAATGACTGCACAACTCTGAAAATACTAGACCCTACTGAATTTATACTTCAAAGGTATGAATTTTATTTCATATGAATTGTAGTTTATAGGGCTTTTTTACCTTTCACTTCAAAGAATAATTTTTAAAAATTTTTTATTTATTTTTGGCTGTGCTGGGTCTTCGTTGCTGTTTGGGTTTTTCTCTAGTTGCAGCGAGCAGAGGCTACTCTCTAGTTGTGGTGCATGGGCTTCTCACTGTGCTGGCTTCTCTTCTTAGGGAGTATGGGCTCTTGGTCTCTTGGGCTTCAGTTAGTTGTGGGGCATGGGCTTAGTTGCTCTGGAGCATGTGGGATCTTCCTGGATTAGGGTTGGAACCCACAACTCCTGCATTGACAGGCAGATTCTTTACCACTGAGCCAACAGGGAAGCCTAAGGATAATTATTTTTAACAGCCAATTGAAGGCTTTTTGGAAGTTTGTGTTGAGAAATATGGAAACTCCAGAAGGTTGTGGTAGACAGGTTGGTGCTCATGGAGGCCCTGCTTTTGCTCCAGGCAGATGGAAAACCCTAAGAGACTAAGGGTCCAGGCATCCCCCATCAGCACACAGTTTAGATGATGAAGACGTATTAAGAACTCAGGGAAGCCCCCACTCCCATTACTGCTGGCCCTTGCAGAGAAGAACAGGATGTGAGACTTCATCCAAGCTGGAAGGGCAAGCTTTTCCAGTCTGAGTTGGTCCAACAGTGTTGAACTGGTAGGGAAGACAGAGGGCAGGCACTCTGAACAGGGTAGGACTTGCCTCCTTCACATGCCCATCTCCACCCTGACCCCAAACTGCAAAAGGCCCTCAGGCCCTCTTGTCCAGTGTAGAAGCTAAAACTTTTTATGAATGATGCTTTTGGAGCCACAAGTCTCTGACAATACAAATGTATTTTCATCATCCAAAGTCACGTCACTCTATGGTTCATTCATTACCACTACCATAATTATCTCTTACTTTCCAGGTTAAAAATGTAAAATTTTCTTTTTCTTGAGACCCAAGGAGTTCTCTCTACAGTTATCCATGTGCTTAAACAAATCCCTTTTGTATGGAAACATATTTAGTTCAGCTCATGCCAGGCTCATTTGGTGTGCACTGCAAGTCTTACTGGTTGTCTTCATGCCCACAACTAAAGCATAAGTTCCCCCTAGAAGCGCGCTTCCGAACTCCTATGATGAGGGGCTTGGAGAGAGATCTGCCCAGAGCCATCGAGCTCCTGGATTCCAGGTTGGAAACAGACCCCATCTCCTGACTCTGGTCCTATGTTCCGTCTGCAGCACTGAGCTACTGCCACTTCAAACCAACCAAAACGCTCATTCTTTTACAACTGAAATCATGGTCCCCAGGTTTCATCTTGAAGTCACTTAGCTACTTTCACTTAAAAACTCTAGCATGTTTTTGATGATTAAGATGCACTTCTGGCTTAATACCACAATACCATTCCCAAAGAAACCTAGTCTGAGTAAAGCACCCTCCTGCTGATCTAACATCAAAGGAGGGGAAGGAAAATTATAAATGGTATTGTCTTCTCACCTTGGGCCTTCATGCTGTTGTCTTTCTGTCTGGGGAGGGCTCCTACACCTGACCCCATGTGGTGGCCCCAGGGCCACTGTTTGCATCCCTGGGTAGAGGTGTGAGAGGTGACAGTGCACACAGGGCTGTGGCTCTGACAGCTCTTTGGGGGCAGGCAGCACACCGCATTCTTGTAGCTTTCAAGCTGCCTCCTTCTCGATCCCCGATACCTGTGACTGATATCCAGAGATGTTTCTGGTCACTCTCTGCCACCACATCTGACTCAACGACCCCCAACCCCCAGCTCACCTCCCCTTTCAGGTTGGTTTTCATAAAAAGGGGGAACTGAACTTTAAGGACAAATGTCTGCAACTCTGAATTTCTATCATCCTTCATCATTTCCTTAAAATACTCTTAAAAAAACACAATAACATTCTTTTCCCTCCTGCGTACAGCTCATGGTAATCTTCACCTTGGAGGCAATCCACAGAGCTGATTACATGTGCTGGTGAACACAGTCACTCTGGAGAACACAGCAAGATTCATGGTGGACAGAAAAGAAGGAAGGAAATCAAGGTCCAGTGTCTGCTGTGACACTGAGGAGCCCTGGGCGCCCAGGGCTCACTGTCCTGCAGCAGTCCCAGCCCCACCTGGGGAGGCCCAGTGACTGAGAGCTCTGCATGGGGGAGAGGACACTCCTCAACTTTCTCCAACATGCTTTTTTTTTCTTTTAAAAGAAAAATTAGGATCACAGAACCTGGTATATTTTTTTTTATGGTGTGAATGGAATAGAACCACACAGCTCAAAATTCAAAAGGTATTCAGTGAACAGTCTCCACAGGAACCAATGATTTCAGTCCTCTGTTCCTTCAAAAGGCATTTCGTGCACGTGAAAGCAGTATCTGTGACCTGTATCCACTTTCCCTCTTCTCTGACAAGCAGCACGCTGTCCACACTGGTCTACTCTGATTTTTTTCACTTATCTGTTATACTTGAAAAACATTCTTTTGCTGGATGCTTACAGTCTTGTGAGGTAGGTAGGTGTCTTGAACTTGCAGGTGCTCCTGAACACGAGAAAGGTCAAGTCGTCTGGCTCCTGTCTTATAAGTGCCCACAGGGACATCTTGTTACTATGATAGCAGTACTTTCCTTGGAAAATCTTTCAGGGCTAGACTCTTCCAGTGATCCTGAAACTGCCCCAGTCTTGAGGGACCAAGGAGGATCCTAGACATTCCAATACCCACCGACTGCTCCCTGGCAGGGGCCTGGGGCTGAAGCACCCAGGATTCCTCAGCTTGTTCTGTTGTGAAATGCTGTGTTTATCGTGAACATACTCAGGGCATCGAGGGAGCTACTGTGTTCTTTCACAGACCAACGACCCCTTGTAATTAAAAATCCCGTTTTACAACACGGAGTTAAAAGGAAGGCCACACATGACTCATCTTTCCAAGCTCCTCGCTGCAGATAGAAACCCAGCCCAGCACTCCGGACCCTGCAGCAGAGGCCCCGCCCCCACACGAGGCCCCGCCCACCGCGGCCCCACCCCGAAGCCCCATCCATACCAAGGCTCCACCCCAGGCCTCTCAGGTGAAAGCAATCACAGAACATCAGAAGCACAGGTAAGATTCTGATGGAAAATCATCATCAAAATATGCACAAAGGTGAAAAGTGGAAACTGTAAAAGCTTATCAAACAGATGAAGCATGCTCCCAGGATGAAGCCAACAGAAGTGCTGTATTAGAAAGGGTTGAAGTACTCAAGGAAGCCTTTACAATATGGAGAGAAAACACAACCCAAGGGTAAGTTTACAATGTGACCCAATCAGATAAAAAAAAATTGTACTTGGGCTGAACACAGAACAAAGGAGCAAGGCCCAGCCCCAGGCCTGGACTCCTGACTGCGACACATTCCAGCTCCTGCTTAAGGTGTGTTCCTTGAACCAGCAACGCCAGCAACACCTGGAACCTGCTGGAGATGCATGGCCATAGGCCCCAGGCCTAGGGACTCAGAATCGGCAGTCTAACAAGATCCCCAGGGACTCAGGTGCACACTAAAATCTAAAAAGTTGTGTCATGAACACCCCAGTAAGCATCTTGCTAGTTACTGTTATGGGCTAGTTTTTAGTACCCATTCATTCATTCATTAAGATTGCACTGAATGCCCAGTATGGCCCTGGGCTAGTGTTGATTGTCTTCACGAGGCTGATGGTTTGTTTGAGAGCCCAATGTTGAGATGTTGAACAGTAATCGCATGTGCAAATGTGTAACGACAAGCTGAGAAAAGTACACAAAGACGCTGTATGACAGACGTAGGCTCTGGTTTAAACTGAGCGTATGAGGAAAGTAGTAATCAGATGAAGAGAGGGCCAGAGTGCACCCCACACCATGGCCCGGGACCAGGGGGGCAGGACCTCACTGCGCGCCAGGGGCCTCAGGGCAGCCCCGTGGGCTGTGATGCCTCACGTCCTGCTTGCTCTTCATCGGGGTGGTTCCTGGAGTCACAATCAACACAACACATCCAACTGTGAAGGAGCACGAACACGTCAGGGACACTTCAGGACAGGGCCAAGGAGCATGCGCACACACGCATGCCGGGTAGAAAACCACGGAGAGACGGCCATTTATGGGACGATCAGGCAGCACAGGCTGCCAACCTCACGAGGCATCTGTCAGAGCGTGGGACCTGCCAGGGGGTGACCTCTGGGGCGGACACGTCGGGACAGTTTAAAATCAGGCCACAGAGCTGAGTCAGATGGGGTGGAGCGGACAGCCAAGCCTGGCCCCTTGCTGTGCCCCGTCCACCCACCTCAATCCAGAGCAGTGATGGCGTAGCCGTCAGCACCTGCAGAACTGCTCAGACAAGCAGCGGCTCCTGCGTGAGGCTGCCAAGCAGCCGGGGGCTGTGTGAGCCCTGCGTGTGCTCCACACAGTCACAAGTGTGATCTGCACCTGTGGATCCAGGACTGCTGAATGTAGGAGTGGGGCAGGGCCGAGAAGGGAGCAGAGAGATCTCGGGACACGGCTGTGGTCCCGACCTGGCAGGGATTTCCACGGTGGGAGAGAAGGTGTGGTCCGGGCCAAGCTCTCCTCACAGCACCCCAGAGGTGTCGCTGTTCCTACTTTACAGACCAGGAAGCGCTGTTCCTACTTTACAGACCAGGAAGCTGAGACCCAGAAGGTTCAGCAACTGTGCACAAGCACAAGGCTAGTAAGGAACTGAGGCTAATACAGGAGAGATCTAGACAAGATCTAACAAGCACCAATGGTGGGTGTGAGAATTGCATGGGACAGGGACGCCCCATGTGGGAAGGGACAACACCCAGACCAGCTGACAGCATGGACAAAGGGGGGCATGGGGGGGGCAGAAGAAGCCTTTAAAATTTTTATTTATTCCAACTGTTAAAGTCGTGAATTTTACATTGTGATATCTGATTCATGACTAAGTTTAGAAAATGAAGCTAAGTCTCTCGTGTCTGTCTAGATATATGTATGTCTCAGTATATGTCTTTGGATAATATTACTATGGTTAATTTGTAAATGAGCTCTATTTAATTGGCTTGAAGTAAAGTAAGTACTTACAAATCAAACAATTCAAAATACAAGAGAAGTTAAATGAATTTCAGGTTCACTTGAACTGGGAAATATTCAGTATTAAATTAATACCTGGTATTCTCTTACAAACTTACCAATAAGAAAATTAACTCAATGTTACTCAAGATCCCCTTGAGGAGGGCATGGCAACCCACTCCAGTATTCCTGCCTGGAGAATTCCATGGACAGAGGAGCCTGGTGGGTTACAGTCTACAGAGTTGCAAAGAATTGGCTACAGCTGAAGTGACTTAACACACATGGTGGGCGGAAGAGCACAGACCAGAACCAGCTGCTCTAGAAGCTGAGGTAAAGGTGCAGGGAGACCCTGCTGTTGAGGTGGAGCTGGCAGGCTGGAGGGTCCACCTGGGCCGGAGTGTGCAGGTCAGTGCCAGGCTGCTCATCTGTCTCTCCTTCATAGCACTTTCCCAGAACAGAAATGCACTCAGGCATTCCTGGAGCCCCAGCCTGAGTAGGGAAGCAAGGTCACATCTGGACCTGAGCTCAGGAAAAGCGCCTGGAAAAGAGGCAGTGTCCCGGGAAGGGATGGGCTGAGGGGGACGCCGCCTGGGCCAGTGGTGCCTTAGCAGACAGAAGGCAGAGGTAGCAAGAGGCAAGGCCCCGGATGGAGACCTAGGTTCAAACTTCTGACTCACCTTGAACTGGCTGGTGACTCTGGATCATTTAAACTTCTCCAAGCATATTTCCTGCTTTGTAAAAGAAGGACACAGTATATTCCCCAGAGGGCTGTTGTGAGTCCTGAATCAAATCTGTGTCCTGTTCCGAGTGAGAGTCCATCGAACAGCAGCTTGCACTCAGTCACCCTGTCCCAGAGCTTTTGCTCTTCTTGGCCAAGTGCACGCGGAGAAGGTGCACAGGGCACGCAAGGCTCCACAGGCACCCAGGGCTGCCTGAGCCCTTCGCAAACCCCAGACTTGCAAGCACCCACAGGGAGACCTCTGCCCGTGTGGCTTATAAAAGAGCAGGAAGCATGCCCTGACAGGAGCATGCCCCTCTTCAATTAAGCCACCTTCCTAATTTCTGAATACGAGTCATGACTTTTTTAGGCCCTGTCCCTTCCATCACTGGCAGTTATTTTTCAGGGTTTTTTTTTTTTCACAAGGAAACCACTTTTTTATTACTCTGTGAGAGAAAAGTGGTGCTCAGGGGCATGACCTTAACCCCAATCTCTGGATGGGGACTCAGAGCTGAGCTGAGCAGATGCTGCCCACCCCACCCTTGCAGCCCAAGGGGCCTCTGCTTGGTCATTGCTGATACGCTGAGCACAGCTGCAGAGGGGGGGCTCTGCCTACAGCACCCCTTCTGCCCCCAGCAGACTGCACACAGGCCAAAGTGCATGGGGCGGCCTCGGAGAAGGGGATTCCCAGGATGTGGGAGGGATACTCAAGAGGCAGTGCAGCCCTGAGCTGGTGTCCTGGAGGGGCTGGGGAGGGAGGAAGAGTGATACATGCTGTGGCTGCAGATCAGTCCGGACCAGGTAGGTGGTGTCCGTTTTCCACGAGGTGGAATCAGGGGATAACGAGAACTAGGTGAGAAGCAGAATGGCAGAGCAATGGAAGGTTGCTGGAGCCTTGTTTGGAGCGAGTTAGCAGCCTGGTCCAGACCCCAGATCTTCCTCTCTGCAGCCCACAGGTATGGTGTCACAAGCATCATGGAAGCACCTGAGCTGACTGCCCAGTAGAAGGGCTGGCACAGAGCTGATGCTCTAAGAAAGGACGTTATAACCATGAGCCAAGAGAAGGACTCAGGTGATGTGACTGGGTGGCAACTGCTCCTACCAGGCTGGACCGAGCTCCTGGGGCAGGGAGGGAGCCCAAAGACTGTGGTCCCCCAGAATTCCCTCCAGGAAGATCCACAGGGCAACCTCAACAGTGCACTTTGACTTACTCTCCAGGGCCAGTGCTGTCCCTCTTCCGATGCATGGCTGTGGCCAGGTGGGCAGAGCAGAGGCATTGTGAGAAGACAGACAACGACCACCTGGTGTGGATGCTTGCATGTCATTCTCCCTCCCTCCCCAGCCCCTCCTGGACCCTCAGCTCACCACTGACAAGCAGTGGGTCACATTCCTGGGACACTGTCCCCAGTTTGGGCTGGGAGAGTGCAGTGGCTCCAGCTCCACGTGAACAAAGCTGCTCCAGGGCAGCTCCTTTCCTGAGGGTGGAACACAGCTGCCCCAACACACCATTTCTCACAAGAGCATCCCGACCCCTGGAGCCTCGGCATCACCTTCCAGCAAAAGGAGCGAGCTCCTGTGAAGGCTGGGGGCCCTGCTCATCCCTGCAGCTGCTGCCAGAGCCCGGGGCTCCTCCTCCACGAGAGGGGCCACGCTACAGGCAGAGCATTTGTTTCGTCCCATAGCAACACCCGGGTATTATTCCAGACTGGCGAGGGAAGCAAGGTCACGACGTGTGGGCGGGGAGCCAGTGGCTTAGCCCCCAAGCCACGGAAAACAGGATGTGAACAGTGCTTTAGTCTCCCAGTTCCTCTAGCACAGCCGGCCGTGTAAAGACGACAGCCTTAGCGGCCCACGTGGTTCTCTTCCATGGCCCCTACCCAGGGCCCATGCACAACAGCACACCTCCCAGGACAGGCCGTGTGAGGGGGCTTTCTGGACCTGTGGATCAGTCCCCTGTGTCCTGTCTCAGAAGCAAAGGCACAGGGAGATACACTCTGCAGACCGATGGACATACAGTCCAGCTTTCAACAGACACACTGACGCGATGAAGCGGAAGATAAACATACCTGATCACTAGGCAGGACTTTTAGGAGGCGCAAAGAAATTCCCAAAGGCAAAGGATGTGACTCACCAACACCCTCAGGTGTGCGAGTGGGAAGCTGCAGGACGACACAGGCAAACCCTAAGTGAAGGCCACCTGAAACGCGTGGCCCCGCAGCCCACCACCATCAAGGCTGCTGTGGGGTCTTCATTCCATACGTGAAACTCAGACAACTTTCAAAAGGCCCGTGCTGCCCTGGACCCACTGAGCAGCACCAGGCCCGCCCCTGCTCACCTGGTGTTTCAGCCCCTCGCATGACACCTGGCCCCCAGGAAGGCTGCAGAGGGTGATAGAATGCACAGGACGACATGAAAGCTGTGAGTCAAAGTGCAGAATTAAAGGAAGGGCTAGGAAAGCCTTTCAATTCTGTAAACAAATCCCTGGTTTGTTTTGATTTATTAATCGACAAGTAATTAATAAGCTGTGGTTTGAGGCCTTCAGGAACTCCTGAACCCTCAAACCTCCGACAGCAGCTGCTCCACCCCGGTCCACTCAAGTCCAGGGCTGGGGTCTGTACAGGGCTCCGGGGCAGCACACTGGGCTGGGAGGAGGCTGACTAGGGCTACGCCCAGCTAGCTCACAGCAGCATCGAGAACCGCTAGTGGAATCCACAAGTGTGCTGAAGAGGAGCTCACAGGAGGCTTTGGGCCCCTGAATCTCCATCCATACAGACAGATGCATAAGGAATACTCTGAATCCATGTAAAAAAACTGCTCTCTGGATGCACACACTTGGGTGGACCCTCTGGACACAGAGTGCACTGTGACATTGAGTCTGAGCATGCTCACTGGTGACAGAGCCTGATGGTGGTTACACTGGGAGTGGGCGCTGACATGGAGGGACCTTCTCAAACACTGGAATGTTGCACACTTACTGTGATGTGCACAGTGTTCACCAGGTGTGCAAACAAAATTTCATCAGGCTGCGCACCTGAGATTAGTGTGTTTCACTGTCATGCATAGCTTCCCTGGTGGCTCAGATGGTAAATAATACATCTGCAATGTAGAACACCAGGGTTTGCTCCTTGGGTTAGGAAGACCCCCTGGTGAAGGAAATGGCTACCTGCTCCAGTATCTTGCCTGGAGAATCCCATGGACAGAGGAGCCTGGTGAGTGAGTTACAGCCCATAGCGTTGCAAAGAGTTGAACACAACTCACACACACACACACACTGCCATGCACACTGAACTCCACACAGGAATGACTCCGGTTTCACATGTGAGCAGGTCTCTGAAAGGCAGCAGTTTCAGCCTCGAGGCACAGCAGAGCTTTCTGGGCAAGTGCAGGAGAGGATCTTTTTCTTGGGGATGGTCTTAATCCCTGTCTCCTGTACAATGTCACAAACCTCTGTCCATAGTTCATCAGGCATTCTATCAGATCTAGCCCCTTAAATCTATTTCTCACTTCCACTGTATAGTCATAAGGGATTTGATTTAGGTCATACCTGAATGGTCTAGTGCTTTTCCCTACTTTCTTCAATTTAAGTCTGAATTTGGCAATAAGGAGTTCATGATCTGAGCCACAGTCAGCTCCCAGTCTGGTTTTTGCAGACTGTATAGAGCTTCTCCATCTTTGGCTGCAAAGAATATAATCAATCTGATTTTGGTGTTGACCATCTGGTGATGTCCATGTGTAGAGTTTTCTCTTGTGTTGTTGAAAGAGGATGTTTGATATGACCAGTGTGTTCTCTTGGCAAAACTCTATTAGCCATCACTTCATGGCAAATAGATGGAGAAACAGTGGAAACAGTGGCTGACTTTATTTCTTTGGGCTCCAAAGTCACTGCAGATGGTGACTGCAGCCATGAAATTAAAAGACACTTACTCCTTGGAAGGAAAGTTATGACCAACCTAGACAGCATATTAAAAAGCAGAGACATTACTTTGCCAACAAAGGTCCATCTAGTCAAGGCTATGGTTTTTCCAGTAGTCTTGTATGGATGTGAGAGTTGGACTATAAAGAAATCTGAGCACCAAAGAATTGATGCTTTTGAACTGTGGTGTTGGAGAAGACTCTTGAGAGTTCCTTGGACTGCAAGGAGATCCAACCAGTCCATCCTAAAGGAGATCAGTCCTGGGTGTTCATTGGCAGGACTGATGTTGAAGCTGAAACTCCAATACTTTGGGCACCTGATGTGAAGAGCTGACTCATTTGAAAACACCCTGATGCTGGGAAAGATTGAAGGCAGGAGGAGAAGGGGATGACAGAGGACGAGATGGTTGGATGGCATCACTGACTCAATGGACATGAGTTCGGGTAAACTCTGGGAGTTGGTGATGGACAGGGAGGTCTGGTGTGCTGCAGTCCATGGGGTCGCAGAGTCAGACACAACTGAGCAACTGAATGAACTGAACTGAAATGCAGGAGAGGATCAGGTGCAGAAGGGCCGCCCGTGGACCTGGGGAGGCCGACAAATGAAGAATTAACAGGGATGGGCAGTGCAGAAGGGTCCAGGTGGTTTTCAAACTCTTTAAGCAGCAACATTTTTTTTTTTTTTAACCTTCCTCAAGTAAAATGCTACACATTTTCCCCAAAATATAGAGTAGATGCTCTGGCTGGGGATGGTGAAAGGAGCCATTCCCTTGTCTTCTCTGCCAACAAGCATCTTCACAGAGCCCCAGAGGAGCACAGCCTTTGGAAGTCAGAGAGCTGGACAGTGGGGTGTGGGACACACCTCCCAGAGCCCAGGAACCAGAGGAGCACTGAATGAGGGGATGGGGAGAAGAGGTTTCAAAGGTCACTGATGCCCCAGCCGTAACAGTGAGTGCCCAGTCCTGCCCCACCCCATCCTGTGGGTAACAGGGCAGGCTGGCAGCTCTGGAGGAGCCAGGGGAGGCTGGTGCTGTCTCCAGGGAAGGGGTGTGAGCACCGCGCAGGGAGATGTGTGGGGCTGGCTCTGAGGAGGTGCCCTGAGCCCCTGAAGCTGTCAGCCTAGAGTCTAGAACTAAGGAAATTAGGCAACACTATCAACGTGGACTTTTTAAAAAAATTTTATTTATTTAATTGGCTGTGCTGGGTCTTCATTTCTGCGTGAGCTCTCTCTAGTTGCAGTGAGCAGGGGCTACTCTAGTTGTGGGGTGTGGGCTGCTCACTGCATGGGCTTCTCTGGTTGCGGCTCCCAGGCTCTAGAGCGCAGGCTCAGTAGTTGTGGCTCATGGGCTTAGTTTCTCTGGCCTGTGGGATCTCCCTGGACCAGGGATCGAACTTGTGTCTCCTGCATTGGCAGGCAGATTCTTTTCTGCCTGAGTCACCAAGGAAGCCCCCAACGTGGACTTTTAAATCAGCTTCCTTCGGACTTCCAAACTCCTCTTTTTTGTTTAGCTCATCTTGTACTGCTTCTTTTCCTTCCCTCCATGGCACTAGTGGTGGGGGGACAAGGCCCCTGAGCCCTCTCAGAGATGCCCTGGGGCTAAGTCAGTCAGTGAATCCCACTTTGGTCACCTTCCTCAAAAAGCAGTTCCTTTCTAAAGTACTGTAAAAGACCACTGCTGAACTAGCCATTGCTGTTCAGTCTCTAAGTCGTGTCCGACTCTTTGAGGCCCCATGGGCTGCAGCACAGCAGGGTCCTCTGTTCTTCACTATCTCCTGCACTAGTAGCTATCTGGAAAACCCGTTGTTCCTCATCTGAATTTAACTCGAGTGACATTTACTGGGCACTTACTGCATGCAAAGCCCTGCTGGTCACTTTAGATGCGGAATCTTTCCTTGAAGCATACTACTGAGAAATGCAGGGCTGGGAGAGAACTAGAGTCCCCAGGTGAGGAAAACTGGAGACCGGAGCCCAGCTGCTCCTGGAAGCAAGGAGGGGAGAGGGAGCTTCAGCTCCAAGTGGCCCACGCAGGTACCGCTGCCGCTGGTTCCAAAGAAGCTGAGAGCAGCTCCTGGAGGCCTGAGCACCACGACTGCTCCTGCTGCGCAGGCGGGCGGTGGGCGGACTGAAGACCTCAGCCTCCAGCTGCGACCCTGTGGCTCTGGCGATACTTTGGGCATCAAGATAAAGGATGCCCACCCCCACCCACTCCAGTCTGCCCACACACGGCTGGACCTTCGTTGGGCCATTCACTTTTAAGCTGGGAATAGTGGCTACCTTTGTTACCTTTGTATCCCAGCATGAACCCCATGCCTTGCACACAGTAGGTGCTCAGTAAATGAATACACAAATGGATGGTAGACTTTTAAGAATAACTACTGAAGAGTGTACTTCCCTTGAGGTCACACAGCTAAAACCTGCTGCAGGGATGGAAGCAAAATAGAACTTCCTTCCTCAGAGCACTAGTCCTAACACTTTCAAACTTTGGATCCAGAGAGCCCGAGGGGTCTGTCTCATTCTTCGTAGGAATACCTGTGTCAGCATCTGGACTGGACTTGAGGGCTTGTCAGAGGAGGCAGGGCAGGAATTCTCCTTCACTAGGGCCACAGACAGTGCATGGTAGAGACTGGAGTCTGGAGCCGAACTGCCTGAGTTCTCTGACCTGGGCCAGCTGAGTGGAACCCCCCGGACTTTTCAGTGTATAATGGGGGTGATAACAGAACCTATCTGGCAAGGTTGTGATGGAGGGTAATGAATTATTATTTGCAACTAAAATGTATTTATGAATATATATATATATGTGGTTAAACTTATTTTAATGCTTCTGGGACTTCTTTCATGGTCCACTGGCTAAGACTCCATGCTTCCATTGGAGGGGGCCCGGGTTCAATCCTTGATTAGGGAACTAGATCCCACATGTTACAACTAAAAGATCTTTCATAGTGCAACTAACACCTGGTGCAGGAAAATTAAAAAACATATATATATATAAACAGTATCTAAACCAAGCAGTCATGTCCAACTCTGTGCGACCCTATGGACTATATAGCCTGCCAGACTTCTCTGTCTATGGGATTCTCCAGGCAAGAATACTGGGGTGTGTTGCCATGCCCTCCATCAGAAGATCTTCCCAGCCCAGGGATCAAACCCATATCTCTGATGTATCAGGCACTGGCAGGTGGTTCTTTATCACTAGTGCCAACTGGGAAGTCTATCTATCTATCTATATATATATGTATAAAGAAATACTTCTGGAGGCAATCTGTTCACAGAGGGCAGTGTCCAACCTGGACCCTGTGTTCAGGGGCGCCTCAGAGGAGGGTCGCAGGGTATGTACTGGGGCTTGGAAGGTGTACAGCACCTCTCGTTGCTCCTCAGGATCACAGTAGGAGAAACCTGTGAGAGGAGGTGGGGAGCAGTGAGCAGGCAAGCAGCCCACTGGACTCTAACCATGCTGCAGTTTCCTGGCCCCCGAGGTCCGTTTCAGCGATGCTCTGATGTCACTCTGGGCTCCCTCCTTGCTTGCCTCTAAAAGTCCAGGAGGCCCCTCTGTGGGAAAGGGTCAAGATACCGCTCTTTCTGCTGATTCACAAACAGTAGCCCTAACCCTAACCCTGACCCTAACCTTCTGACTCCTCAAAGCAACTTGAATGGTTGCATCTCCAAATCCCTGACATGCCTTCCCTGCCCTAAAATTGGAAGACCCCTCTATTTGAAATGTCATGAGTACCAGGAAAGGGCTGGAACCTCTGCTAACTGGGTGCCCCCAGGAAGGTCCACAGGGGCTTTCTGCTGCTCACAGGGTGTGGGCAGCACCACCATCCATGCCCACCAGATGACACTCCCCACCTGAGTCTCTGATGACAGTCTCCTTTGGACTCAACTTCCCAAATCAAGTCACCGAACCTGTTTAAACACAGACGTGCACGATACAACAAAACCAGAATCTTAAAAGGGTGTAGCCGCACACAGAGGTGAGTCAAACCATGTCAGGCGGTTCTCAACTGGCCCACAGGAGGCAAGTGCCCAACCATTGAGTGGGGAGGGAATGGCCCCTGCTCCAGCCCCCAGATGGAAAGGCATGGCCAGGCAGAGACAAGATCTGGGACCACTGGGTACACTGACACCTAGCAGCATCTGCACTGCCTGGAAAATCTCCCATGGATGAGCAGGTCCATAACTCAATGAAGAATAAGATCACTGACAAAAGAATGCAGGAAAGAATATGGCAGCTAAAAATAGACATAGAGATATCTGACACACATAAGAATTTTCTATTCACCAATAACCCAAGACTAGAAATTAAAACAGTGGGGTACTGTTTCACTTATCTAATTTGGAAAGAATAAGAAAATACCCAGTACTGGAGGCTATACCAGAGGGAGGGAGGGAGGGAGGGGATAGACATGAAGCAGGGTGTATACGTTTATAGAAGAGACTTTTTGGAAGAAAATTCAGCAATATGTATTCAAAGTCTTAAAAATTTGCATATTTTTCACTTAGTAATTTCATTTCTAAGAATCTATCCTAAAGAAATAATAAAAGTCCTGCAGTGAAGTAAGAGAATCAATATCTTTATAAACTTGGTGTGCTCAGTCGTGTCAGACTCTTTGTGACCCCATGGACTGTGACCCACCAGACTCCTCTGTCCGTGGGATTTTCCAGGCAAGAGTACTGGAGTGGGTTGCCATTTCCTTCTTCAATCCCTGAGATGCTTTATATACTTTATATGATATATATTCTATATGTACTGTTTACACAAACGTTCAAATGCAAAGTTGTTATTCACAACATTGTTTACTCTAAAAAAATGGAAAATAACCCAAATAGGATATTGGTTAGGTTAATTATTGTTCACATATAAGATGGAATACTATGTAGTCATTTCAAAAATATGTCTTCTGAAAATATTAATGACATAAAACAAAACACTTCACTGTTAAGTTGAAAGTGGAAAGTTGAGGGCTACAGAAAAATATACCTATAAAACATGACCCTGATTCTGTCAAACGAAGACATCTGCATGTACAGATGCACATAAAGGGTCAGAAGGACATGCGACCACACTTGGAATGTGAGAATTACCTCCGCTTTGTGCCTGTTGTGGTTTCTACATTTTCTACAATGATAGTGTATTTGTTTAGAATCCAGAAAAGCCTCCAGCAGTTGGGCTTCCCTGATAGTTTGGTTGGTTAAAGAATCTGCCTGCAATGCAGGAGACTCCAGTACAATTCCTGGGTTGGGAAGATATGCTGGAAAAGGGATAGGCTACCCACTCAAGTATTCTTGGGCTTCCCTTGTGATTCAGCTGGTAAAGAATCTGCCTGCAATGCAGGAGATCTGGGTTCAATCCCTGGGTTGGGAAGATCCCCTGGAGAAGGGAAAGGCTACCCACTCCAGTATTCTGGCCTGGAGAATTCCACGGACTGTATAGTCCATGGGGTCTCAAAGAGTCAGACTGAGCGACTTTCACTTTTCAGTATCTAAACCAAGCAGCCAAAACTGGATTAAAACCTTTAGTGGTGTTATTCTTCCCCCACACAATGGACACCAGAGGCCACGGGTGTGTCACATAGCCCTGGGCCCCCGTCATCAGTACCAAGGCCACAAAATGAGAGAAACGTGGGGAAGGGGCGCGGGATGGAGAATGCTTGGCCTGCAAAGACGTCAGATGGCTTGGCAGGAGGAATGTCAGGATAGTGCCTATTCTTTGAGAAAACACTTCAGGTGCAGGAAACCACGTAACCAGGGCCCCAGAGGCCAAAGAGAAGATGGAAGAGACCTGCCTGCTAAGGAAGCTGGGACACCATGGACCTCACTTAAGGCCGGGGGTTGGGGGGGGCGCAGTGTAGAGTGCACTGTGGAGATGGGGAAGCTGTGTTCCTTTAGACTTTTCAGGTGTATGCAGATACTGGTGGGGCTGATGAGACAGTCATATAGTGAAAGCCACTAGAGTTCACAATGGCCCTGTGTGGCCTTCTGTCTTCCCCTCACACAGCCAGTCAACTCCATGTAGGCTCCTCCCCAGCACTGGACTTCCTGCTATCCCTCTGAAGGGCCAAGACCGCTCCCCTTGGCCTGAGACATTCTCCCCAGACATCTGCATAGCCCCTTCCCACTGCAGGTCTTCTGGGAAGAGAGGAAAAAGTCAGATTGAGTGTGAAATGGCAGCGCCGTTACCAGAACTGGGGAGTCAGAAGTGCATGCAGCTGGCTGGGAGAGGAACAGACAAATCACAAGTATTTGACAGAAATGCTGGGTAGAGTTAGGGGCTACCTGATGGGGAAGAGCCATCAGGTCCAGACAGTTTCTCTGTCTCAAGGCTTTGGGAATTGACCAGCTGTGGCAGAGGGCTAACAATTCTGAGAGGATGAGAGACAGTTTTCAGACCCGAAATCCTAAAATGCCACAGAGTCCTGATCTGCAGTGCTTAGCTCTTACAACTGTGGGTGCTCTGCAGTTTAGAGGTGCTTGCCCATTCATTGCCTCATTTGATCCTGTCAGGCTACAGAATAGGTTCAGTAACCATTGTACAGATGAAATAACTAAGGCTCAGAAAAGTTAAATGACGTGCCTGAAAGCTCACAAGGTTGGTGGCAGAACTGGCTGGATTTTGGCACGATTTTCTCCATATGCAAACCCAGGTGTTACGGCGAACCATTTAGATTGGATAAAGACTTCACTGTCATAATGGTTTGCCTCCCATATTTTGACAAGAGCAGCTGGAATAAGGCTCCCTGCAGAGGTGGACCCTGTGAGTGGGTGAGAGAGCGGTACAGAACGGGGAGCCGTGGGGCCCCACTGGACAAACAGTAAGACAAGCCACCTTATCCTAAAGGGTCTGGGGCGGTGGTGGTGTGTGTATAACCAGCCAGCCCAGCAGGGCCCAGCCTGGTGTGGCCCTCCAGGACTGTTCCCAAATTCAACCAAAACGTCCCCCCCCGCCACTCACCCCTGGCGGAGCAGTTACTGCATCTGAACTTGAACCCAGGCTCAGGCCATGGGGCAGCCCTCCTCTTCACTGGGGGTCAAGGAGGAGGGGGAGCCTGAGGTAACCCACTGGGCCACCAGAACACCCACGGCTTCCCGTCCCCAGGAGACGCAAAGGCAGACTCATACTCTACAGGCCTCAGGGGTCCACGGTGTCCAGAGTGCAGGACTACAGGATAAAGGCTGGTGAGGGCATTTCCTCCAGGGCTAGCCCTCCAGAGTTGCATCTGATCAGGCAGATGCCGGCCACCATGGCCGCGGAGCCCAGGGAATTCGGCCAGTGAGATTCGTGAACAGCCTGTGCTGTTCATCACTTAAAACCAAACAGCCACCTTGCAAGGGTGAAAGGCTGCCAGGAGGTCCCCTCACGATGGAAGTGGTCCTCGCGGAGACTGCTGGGCCTCAGAATGCATGCATGACAAACTGTGACCTGAAAACCCCGCAGGCCCTGGATGTGACACGGTGATACAAGATGGTACCTGTGGGGAAGTCTCTGTGTTCTTTCTCACAACTGCCTGTTAATCTATGATGATCTCAAAACAAATAGTTAAAGCGAAACACCAAGGGTGCTTAGTGGCTATTGTCAAGGGACAATGAGTTCTAAGAAGACACATTCCCACTGAGTTGAAGAAACGTCAGTTATTTGGTGCTCCCACTCAGGCTTGTCGGTTCCCCCCCCCCCCCCCCCAACTCACAGCATTCACTTTTGATTTGGGGGTGTGGGGCGTTCTGGGGCTAAAAAGAGATGAGTGCTGGGTCAGGGTCACAGAATTAGCATTGGAGATAATTAGATATGAGGCTTCATAAATAGACTGCCCAACAAGATGTGATGAAATCCCACAACTCATTCTGTGGGGTTCCCGCAGAGAACCCCCATCCTCGGAGGAAGCCCTGGAAATCCTACGCCAAAGGACCCCACCTTGATCGGTACGGGCAGCCCAGACAGAGGCCACCGGGTTAGTCTTCCCAGAGACTAACCAGACAGCACACACGCCGGCGACCAAGTGTGCACAGAGGTGGAGGTCAGAGCCCACCCTCGGGTCTGGCCCCTCTGCCACCACTCAGGTTCTCCTCCTTGCCTGACCAAGCCAGGCTGGGGGAGCGCAGAGAAAGGGCGAAAGCCGCATCCCAGGCAGCAGTAAGCCCGAGGGCCCCTCCTCCAGGACCCTGAACAACTGCTGCTCTTCCTCTGCGGCAAGGTCCACCCCTGAGACCCTAGCAGACAAAAGCTTCTGCCGCGAAGGTGCCGCCCCCGCAACGGGCAGAAGCGCCAGATCCTATCAGCCAATTATCCAAACGCGCACAGCCACCCGCAAGTTTGGGCACGCTTGGGCCGGGGCGCGGGCTGCGGGAGGGGCCGCCGGTCCGGCGCGCCCGGGGAATCTGGGCCTGGGCGCGTCGGGAGGCTGAGGGGCTGGTACGCAGGGCCGTGCTGGGGACCGGGGGTCCGGTCCGGGGATCGAGGACCCGCTGCCTGTCTCCCCCTCGCCGGTTCCGAGGCTCCTCCGCTGCGTAGGAGGAGGCGCAGCCAGGGCCCTCCCCCGGCCCGGGCCCCCAAGGCCCCTCCAGGGCCCCGAATCCGTTCAGCCCCCGGGTCGCCCCGGAAACATCGCCCCTCCACCGCGCGGTGCGGATGGCCGCCGGCTTGTGGAACAAAAGAGCCACTCTCGCGAAGGGTCCGGCGGCCGCGCGGCCCTCCGAGCGCCGAGGCTCGAGCCGAACCTTACCGGGCTGCCGGGCTTTGTGCGCGCGCAGGGGCGGGAAGGACTGCGGGACCCCCCGGCGCATCTCACGGACGCGCGCCGCGCTCCGAAGTTGTGGCCGGCGCCGGCCCCTCTCGCGCCGCCCAGTCCCCTTCGGGGTCCCCATTCATTCGTGGGGCGGGGGGGGGGGGGGGGTTGCGCAGACTACCGGCCCCCGGCTCACCTTGCTCTTGACTTCCACCGCGCTGCAGTCGTAGAAGCGCAGGGTCTGAGACTTGTGGAAACTCCGGTTCATGGTTCCGGCCCCGCTTAGCCTCGGCTTCGCCCTCGCTCTTCGCTATGGGGACTGCAGAAGGATCCTGGGTGCGCCACCCGCCGCCGCGGCCCCGGCCCCGGCCCCGGCCCCGGCCCGCGCTCGCTCGGCCGCGGGGCAGCTCGAGTGCAGCGGCCCGAGCAGGGCTGGCCGCGCGCCTTGGGCACTCCAGGGGCCGCGCGCGGGAGGAGCGGGGTACGGCGGCGCGCGCCGCCCCAAGGACCCGCCCCCCGATACCCTAGAACCCACGTCCCGCCCCGAGCCCGGAGAATCCACCACCAATCCCTGCCCAGCGCCCAGAATACCCGCCGCCAGTCCCCGCCCCGGGCCCAGAGCACCGGTCCCCCGAGGACCCGCCCGGAGCCCGGAGGACCCGCCCCACGAGCCCCAAGGGCCCACGTCCCGCTCGGCGCCCCGAAGACCAGCCGCCAACCCGGTTCCCGGAGGACCGGCCCGGCGCCGAGAAAACCCGGCTCGCATCCCTGGGACCAGCCCCACGAGCCTCAAGGCCCAGCCTCGCGCCCTGAGGACCCACCCTCCGAGTCTAGTGGACCCGCCCCCCTGTCCCAAGGACTCATCAGACGCCCCACCCAGGGCTCGTCGGCCCGCCCCCGGAGAAGTCGCCGCCAGTCCCCTCCCCGAGCCCCGCCCACGGGCCCGCCCCCGAGGACGCCTCTCCCCGGTGGGTGCTCACTCCCGTCCGCAAAATCAAGAGCCGAGGAGAGAAGCCCGGTTGACCCTCCCGGGACGCCCTATTCCCAGCTCGGCGCCCACACTTTTTCTCCCTTGCTCGCTTCCGCCAAGATTTTGTTAGCATCCCCCTGTCGTCCAGGAAAGGGGTGTGTTTTGGCTGATTTTTAACGTTGTCTTGAGTGATACCGGACTCAAGGAGGCCTGACCCCCTTGGATCCACCTGTCCGTTAGAGCTGCCAGGTGGTAGATGGTTTGGGCAGAGGTTCTGCAGGGAGGCAAAATCCTAAGGCGTAGTCTAGCACAGGCCAGAGGAAAAGGGTTCGGAAGGGTCAGAAGCAGCTATAGGCCTGTCTGATGAGAAGGAAGACTTCTGCCAGGGCTGGTAGAAGCAAGAAACTGTTAGAAGAAAGACGTCGTCAGTTGTGAGCAATGACATGGGTGCTTCCTATCTAGAGCGCTCTGGAAGCCGGGCTGCGGAAACCGAAATCCTCGCTCTTGAGGAATCTCTGATGAATCCAAGAACACAGGACAAGTAGGTGCTTCAAGACTGCTGTGAAGCGTGCTACACAAATTTACAATCCAATTTAGTAGATTATATCACTTTTTTGTAGTTGCATTCATAGGAGAAAAAGGAAGAAGAAATACAAACGTGTTAATTATACATACAGAAGGGTGTATTAGTTAAATTTATGGTTTTAAATGTAATAAAAAACAGAACAAAAATATAGCCTTTCCAAAATTTCAGAACATTCTATGTATATATAAAGTGTGAAACTAATGCAAACATATTGTGAAATACTTATAAAATT
This sequence comes from Odocoileus virginianus, assembly GCF_023699985.2. NCBI lineage: Eukaryota > Metazoa > Chordata > Mammalia > Artiodactyla > Cervidae > Odocoileus > Odocoileus virginianus. The sequence continues at coordinate 55,762,826 of NC_069695.1, forward strand.
CTCTAGATAGGGACTTACCTGGTGGCCCAGTGGTTAAGAATTTACCTTCCAATGCAGGGGACGGGGTTTCTATCCTTGGCCAGGCAGCCGAGGTCCCACATGCTGCTGGGCAACTAAAGGTGCCTGTGCAGCAGGAGGAGCTGCAGACTGTAGTGCAGAGCCCCTGCAGCCAGAAAGCAGTTCCACAGACAGAAAACACAATGTAAAATGAATAGGAACTGAGAGTATATATATCTGCATGCCTGTAAACGTGGATGAGATAAAACACACCTAGTTTAAGGCTTTCAGGTTTGTTCATTAAGTAATACCCAGTCAAAATTGGTAAAGGAGATACAACTACAACAAAGTGACATAGAAAGGATGAAATTTAAAATATCAGTGAAAGAGAGAAAATGGGGTTTTTAATTTAAGATTATGTGGCTTTAGGGACAAAGGCATTACCCTATTTAATGGAAATGAGATACCACAGATGAGAGGATTTAAAAAAAAATCATATGGACAAAATTTTTTTTAATGATAATGTTATTCCTTATTCCTGTTAAGTTTACTCAGTTGGTATAAACTCTTTTCACCTGACTTTGGAATCTCTTACATGATATTTAAGTAAAAGGCTCTATTTTTTGGGACACACACACATGATGAGCCTTTATAATGAAAATGGTGGTATGCCAACATGAAGATCTAATACATATGAATACTGCATTGATTAGCATTCACAAAATAAGATGACAGGAAATAGAATGTGAAACTAACTACTGTACCTTTGTTAAAGTGCACTGTGCTGTGCTAAGTTGCTTCAGTCATGTCTGACTCTTTGCAACCCTATGGACTGTAGCCCGCCAGGCTTCTCTGTCCGTGAGATTCTCCAGGTAAGAATACTGGAGTGGGTTGCCATGCTCTCCTCTAGAGGATCTTCCCACTCCAGGGATCTAACTGTGTCTCCATTGTCTCCTGCATTGCAGGCGGATTCTTTACCCACTGGGGCTTCTCTGGTAGCTCAGATAGTAAACCGTCTGCCTGCAATGCAGGAGAACTGGGTTTGAACCCTGGGTCGGAAGATCCCCTGGTGAAAGAAATGGCAACCCACTCCAGTACTCTTGCCTGGAAAATTCCATGGACGGAGTAGCCTGGTAGGCTACAGTCCTTGGGGTTGCAAAGAGTCGGACACCACTGAGCAACTTCACTTTCTTTCTTTACGTGCAGAGCCATCAGGGAAGCCCATAAATTCATTGTGAAATAAATCTGGAGAATTCAAACACCAAATAGAAAAAGTTAAAATCACTCATAGTCATACTACTTAGCAATCAATTCTATTACCTTATGATATATTTTATCTTTATTTCTTTCTCTGTGTATATATTGATATATCTTGCAAAATTTTGATCTATTTTTACCTCATGTTATATAAAAAGCATTTTCATTAAATGTTCTTAGAAAATATTGTTTTTAATATTTGAATATAGATATAATTTTAATCATTCCATTACTGGATATTTAGAATGTTTCCAATGTTTAGATTTTATATAATGCTGTTTCTTGAATTTACTTATTTCTGATTTCTTTAGAATCAACTCCTAAAAATGAAAATACTAGGCCATAAGCACACATATCTCTAACCTCTTCAATACAGATTGCAAAATGCAGTACTTAAATTTAATTTTTATTTCTTTTTAACAAATATGCTGTTGCATGCCAGGGACTCTGATCAGAGAGGCAGCGATTTACAGTCCCTGCTCTTAAGAGAAACAGCAGGCTGGCCAGAGCTTGAGTTCCAGAACAAGCGAAGTAAGCAGGCAGACAGAAGAAATGCTAAGAGATTTCCACAGAGTCAAGAGGAGACTATTCCAGACAGCACACTGAGCATGAGCGTTGTTCTGACAGCTAGAAAGGACTGGGATCAGCCTGTCATCTACAAGAAGTCTCATACATTCCAGGTAGAACCAAAAAATGTCAAAGATACACACTGGGCCAGTAGCAGAGCAAACTGTTTACAGAAGTGATGACTTTCTCTCAGAGGGAAATTTCCTAAGCTGAATGCAGGTTTTTGGCCCCACAGACAGTCGCAGGTTGCTGCTGCCGCTCGTCCCCTGGGGGTAGGAACAGCTCCGGGCGTGCTCATGGGGTGCTCCCGCCCAAAAGTTCTAAGAAGGAGGGAGAGAGGCTGAGGGCACATGCCAGCTCCCCGGGTCGGGGAGAGAGGAGGCTGAGGCCACAGGACTTGGTGGAGCAGCGGTCACCTCTGCCATGCTGGTGGCCCGTGGTCAGAGCCCCGCCATGTCTGCTTGGTGCTGTCAGTGACCCCCAGGCCCGCTGTGGCCTTGCCTATCCATCTCTCCTCTCCTATGTTGTAGTCTCTCGTTGGTTGGTGCGATCAGCAGGAGGAAAAGCTGGGAACGCTGGCTGGTTGCGTGTGGAGGCTGAGCGTTCAGCTGAGCCTTGAACAAGGTCAGTGAGGGCTTCAAGCCTGTGGTAGGTTCAGTGTAGACAATCAACTTGCCTGGCAGAGTCTTCCAGTGGGAAAATCTCTTCAAAGTCCAGAAGCTTGATTGAAAACCTCCCTGTGCGTCCTGGGTCACGGAGCCTTGGGAGGCCTCACTGGGCCTCACTTGGGTGTCTGTGGCTGGCAGGTCCACACTTGCCCCACAAGCCTGACATAAGATGCGGTTCTGTTAGTTATCACTGAGCTGGCTGCCTCAGTGAGGTGTCCAGAGCTGTGAGTGCAGTTGAATGAGGAGGCCCTCAGCAGAGGGCTGGGAGCGTGGGGAGGCCTTTTACTTCAGTCGTGCGTCCTGTGGGCACCTATGAGGGGCCTGGGTCTAGGTGAGCTTGGACTGTCCTCTCGGCCGAGCCTTGGCCTTCTTTTTTGTGAGGTGGGCTCCGTGGCTCTTCCCTCACCCACGTCATGGCCGTATCCTGGCAGCAGAAGGACACCGTGTAGCCCCACTTTGAAGTCTTTAAAGAGGTCTGTCAGTCAGAGTGGCTGCACCTTCCCTGGGCCACAGCTGCATCATGTGGAGAGGGTTTTGGGAGTGTGCACAGCCCAGCAGAGGTGTGTCTACACGGAAGGCCCAGCTGCAGAGATGCACACTCCCCATGTGTACATGGTTACAGACCTGTTGCAGACAGAGACCAAGAAGGAAAACGGGCAGGTGTAGGGGTGCAGTCCTCCTCATGTCTATGGCTTCAAATAACCCATCTGAAACTGGTACCCCATCCCCTCAGTATCAAAGGAAACATGCCACAGACCCAGGGAAATATGTTTCCCCAAAGTTCTGGGTATGCCCTCACAGTCGTCAGTATCCAAAATGGAAGTAGCAATAGACTTAAAATCTTAACCTCTAGGGACTTCTCTGGTGGTCCTGTGGCTAAGACTCCACACTCCCAATGCAGGGGGCCCAGGTTCGATCCCTAGTCAGGGAACTAGATCCCACAGGCTGCAACCCAGAGAGCATATCCTGCAACTAAAGGTCCTGCATGCTGCATCTAAGAACCGGTGCAGCCGAATAAATAAATGGAAAAAAAGGATATCTTAAAAAAAAACTTCTATGTATTTGAAGACCAAAGGTGTTTCATCAGAATGAAAAGGGATTTAATAATGAAAACACAGAGATGAATTGTTAAGACCCTGATAACAGAGAGGAGAAATGTCAACCTCACATGAGTTACTGAATCAGAGGTTAGGATTTTTGGATGCCAACTGCAGTGGAGAAGAGACTCCAGTCCCACCCCCAACTCCAGAGTGCCTGGTGAGTTCTGCCTGAGGGCACCCAGGGCTGACCAGAGCAGGGGGGCAAGTGCGGGGCTCCAGAGCAGAGTCATGTGGCCCTCCCTGCTGGGACACCCTGACCCAGACAGCCCTACACAGAGCGGTTCAGTCCAGAATGTCAGCAGCTCTGAGGGGGAGACGCCTAGGCATGCTCTAGTGCCGGCCTGCAGGGAAGGACAGCCCATTCCTCTCCCTGCCCACGAGTCAGGGACAAGCCTCTCCTGTAGCTTGGTGAGACTTAAGGACCTTTTGTTGTCCAGTGTTTGAGTGACCTGGCCTCAGGAGTTGGAAATCGGGGACCTGGTTAGCCCCAGATTCCCTGCCCTCCCCTCTGCTGTAGAGCAGGGTCTGAAAAGTCAGGGGGTGCTGCTGGGCTTGGTGCTAGCAGGCTTGGTCTTGGTCTCACTGGTAATACACAGTGTAGAATTTGGGGTAGAAAGAGACAGACTAGGCCAGTTAGTAGTGAGGTCGTGGCTGCTCTGTGGCGCACCCTTTAGTCACTTGGCTTTGGGGTCAGCTGATAAACAGAGGTCTGACGAGGACACAGACTCACACTCTGCAGCCCAGGCCCTTTAGAGTATGCCCCTTCAGACGGCTCTCCCAGACAGACACCCCCACCTCGACCCTCAATGTGTTGCCAGCTCTGCCCTGGACATCTAGGGGTAGAGTGGGATGTGATGTCCATCCCAGACTAAAGTCCAGGTCAGAGGGGTCAGTCAGCCTGAGGCAGAGAGGACATGGATCCCTAGGTTAGTGGCGAGTATCTCGGGATGGAATCATAGGGAGTTTGACTTCCTCTCCATTATTTTCTGTATTGTAAAAACATCTGTATGAGTATACATTTTTGTAATCAAGACCATGTTAGAGTGGAAGCTTAGCGGGGCAGCTTTGCAAAGGGATCCTGCCTGACACTTGATCCCCTGTGTGAAGTTGGGGCCTAGCCTGCAGTGCTGACCTTCTGAAACAACTTACAACCTGTAGACAGGGCATGCTCCTTTCTGGGAGACTTGAGTTCTATGGGTCTCAGCTTCTTCAAATCACTGTGGACAGTGACTGCAGCCATGAAATCAGATGATTGCTTCTTGGCAGGAAAGCGATGACAAACCTAGACAGTGTGTTGAAAAGCAGAGACATTACTCTGCTGCCAAAGGTTCATATAGTCACAGCTATGGTCTTCCCAGTGGTGATGTATGGGTGTGAGAGCTGGACCATAAAGAAGGCAGAACACCAAAGAATTGATGCCTTTGAACCATGGTTCAAAGAAGGCTAGAGAAGATTGCTGACAGTCCCCTGGATAGCAAGAAGACCAAACAAGTCAATCCTAAGGGAGATCAGCACTGAATATTCACTGGAAGGACTGATGATGAAGGTGAAGCTCCAGGATTTTGAACTTTTGATGGGAACAGATGACTCACTAGAGAAGCTGCTGATGCTGGGAAAGATTGAGGGCAGGAGAAGAGGACAGCAGAGGATGAGATGGCTGGACAGCATCACGGATGCAATGAGCATGACCTTGGGCAAATTCCGGGGGGTGGTGAGGAACAGGGAGGCCTGGTGTGCTGCAGTCTATGGGGTCACAAAGAGTCGGACACGACTGAGCAACTGAACAACAACAGCAACAATGTTCCACAAATGTCCACAATTGCCCTTGGAGAATGCTACTCTGGGCACAGACATGTGCTAGAGAGCTGTGATGCTGGTGTTGCCCATCACAGTTCAGTCTCAAAAACTCAGAGCACAGCTCTTTGTTTTATATTTTTCTTCGCTCCTGTGTACGTTGGCTTGCACTTGGCCTTGGCCCACAGGGCATGTCGTCTTCAGCGTGTTGACTGCGGAGCCAGCACACCGCTATGGACTTGTGCTCGAGTGGAGAACGGGGCTGTGAGGGGGTATCGCTGCCCCTCCTTCCCAGGCCCACTTCCTCTTGTCCAGTCCCAAGGCCTGCCTCTGCTTTTCCAGCGAAAGCAGCTGCTTCCTGTCTGCTGGAACCTGGGCTCTCCCATCTGTCTTCAGTTTTCTGTGTGCTCATAGCTGGGTAGAAACCTGCCTGGGGTTGTTTTTCAGGCAAACTTGAAGTAACTTGCCCACATAGATTAGTTAAGAGCCTGTAAGTCTTGAGGGGATTTGTGGAAAGGACCTAGCAGAGTCTCCAAGAACCCGAGGAGGCAGTGACTGGAGCCAGGTGAGCCACAGGTTAAGGATGTCTGGGTCTCATTGTGTGCGAGGTTGGCTATGTTCCCGCACTGCCCTGCCTCAGTGAAGTGGACGTAATGATGAGAACTCCCCTCAAGAGGTTGTCGTGAAGATAAATGTGTGACCCCACGGGGCACACAGAGCAGCCCCTCATGCTGGGAAATACCCTCGTGTGAGCTGTTGTTGTGGCCTGCTGGCTTCACTTTTCTCCACTTGCTCCTTCTCCGGTGGGAAGCAAGGAGGGGCATGTTAGGGGGAGAGAAGACCAGGAAAGAGGAGCAGAGAGGTCCAAGGAGCAAGGGCTCCTGTTGCTCGTGCATGGGTGGGCGTGGGGTCCAAACTCGGGGCTCTATACCAGAGTGTGCGAGCAAGGGGCTGGGGCTGGGAGCAGGGCATTTACCGACCTCAAGTAGGTCTGGACAGAGCAAGAAGACACCAAGTTTCTGCTGCTACAATCCCAGCTATAAATGCCCAAGGCAATACTTCACCCTTCCTGAGTCCCTGAGAAGTTGGGAGGTGCTAGTGCAAGGGCACAAATTTCAGTGATGCCAGGTGAATAAGTTCTGGAGATTGGCTGTTAAATATGGTTCTTGTCCTTCATAATACTGTACTGTGTACTTAAAATTTACAGATAGGATGGATCCTATCTTAAGTATTCTTACCATACACATAAATGATGATGATACTGGTAATTATCATTAAATTTTTATGGTGTAGACTGTGATCATGGCTTCATGGATGTAACCTATCTCCAAACTCAGCTTTCTGTATGTCAATCATACCTTCTTAAAGTGGGTTTATAGAAAATAGATAGAATAGGAGAGAATACAGTCACCCAGAGTACTGAGCACATTGTCTGTCACAGTAAATATACAAGTAAATATAGTTATGGTCTAACCTTAGCTCGGAGCTGACAGTTGGTCCCAGAGGCACTTAGCTGGTGGTTTCTGGGGTCAGCTGCTTCCCCCCGTCTCAGCATAAGGGCTAGACCCTGCAGAGACCAGCTCCAGGTGGTGCTCCTGACAGAAGGTGGGCTGGTCACAGACACCTGGTTTCGGTGACTTGCTGTTCCCTCCCACACACACCCTTTCGCTGTCCTGGTTCCTAACCTTGAACTCCTGGCAGAAGCTGGGTTTGAAGATTCCTGAAGACATTTTGCAGCATGCAGACCTGTTTTGTCATCTCCGTTGTGTCTGGAGATGAAGGTGGGAAGACAGTACTCTAAGAAAACAATCCTAAACAGCAGGCAAGCTCACCCTCAGGTGCCTCATACTTTAAAGAAATGGCAAACTAAGCAGCTCGTTTTATACATAGCCCTCTTTAACTACACATCTATGCACATAAAATGACACTATATTGAAATAAATGTTATAGCTGAACATTTGCTTTGCAAAAGACACTTTGGTGTAAAAGTCCCTAATAAAATGTGTTTTGTAAAGGACCAGAAATGCGTGAAAGTACAAATGCAAAGTATGATTCATGGGTAAAGAGCTGTTTCCTACTAACTCAAGGTGAAATGAGTGGACTGTGAGATTTGGACTCCAGCTTCATCTTGTGACCACCCATATGAGTGTGTTGGCAGAACCCCAGAGGGCTGCCTGGTGGGCTTTAACTGGGAGGATGGTGGGCATCCCTGGTGCTCTGGGCTCAGTAAGATCTGAGGTGGGTGAGGAGGGAGTTGGGTGGAGGTGGGTGAGGACACAGTTTTCCCCAGAGCTGTCTCGGTGGCCTATGTGTGGGGAAACAGAAGGCCAGAGCAGGCCTGGGTGACCCAAGGTGCTGGCTGATTGTCTTGAGCTGGGCCAGCTGTCATCTCCTCCTGGTGCCTGGTCAGCCCCTCAGCGTCCCCCCTGCTGGTCGTTTCCTGGTCACACCGACCCCTGTAGCTGTGCAAGGAAACCTTTGTGTCCACCTCCTCGAGCCTCTACAGCTTCACCCAGGTCTGGTCGGCTCTGCACACCCCGCTGGCCCTCCTGTTGTCTGAGTTGTTCTCCTGAATGTCTCCTCTCGTAGCACGTGCCACACCACATTGTCATTTTCTGTTTCTCTGTCCGTCCTTTCCACTGGATGTAAATTTCCATTGGGTGTGCTGGCTGACTGACAGGCAGCTGCCTGGATCCTGGGCCGGCGGTCCTAGAACAGGATGTGCAGGGCAAACCTTTCTCTCCATATGCCCCCAGCCTCGATGGGTGCAGGGCCTGGGACAAGGTGAGGCCTGGGATTTCTGGGTCCTTCCAGGTGCAAATTGTTGTATGCAAGAGGATTCTGCCTGATAACATCATCTAACCATGTAACATGGCATTTAGTCTTGCATAAATAACTGTTTGCAAATAGGAATACCCACCAATGTTTAAATTCCCAAGGGATTTGCAAAATAACTGGCTAATTCCCAGTGAAAAATCATCCTTTTGTCTTCAACTACAAACTTGTTCTAATGGTTATTATGTAAAATTAAAGGGTGAAAGACACAGCAGTACCACCCTAAGAACAGCAGTTCCAGGAAGTTCCCTTGTGGTTTTTTTCCCCTGCTTCCCCTGCAGGGGGCACCAGTGTGGTCAGGGAACTAAGATCCCGAAAACCATACGGTGACACCAATAAAAACACAAATATAAATAAAACCAGAAAAATAGCTTTCTAAAAGAAGAAGAAGAAAAGAAAAGCAGTTCAGTACACAAATCAGAGTTGGTAAATTGAACTGATGTGGAGTGTAGGCCTGAACCGCCTCTGTTCCCACAGTAGCTCCTCATGAGACCATGCGGTGCCTGGGGGCTGCAGCGAGATCTCCTAGCTCCACCTTTTGTGGACTCTTAGGGGAGCATGAGTCTGAATCCCCCTCGACAGAAGAGGCTCAAGACGCCTTGGGCCAGCCCTGTAGCTGAGCGCCAGCGGGTAACCAAAGGTTAGGCCTGCCCAGGGTGATGCGTGAGGGGAGACTGCACCCCACTGTAGCCATCCCTGCAGCCGAGGGAAACAGAAGCAATCTTTCCCGATACTTAAAGTGTTTTTTGTAGGCAAATTATTTTCTGAGATATAACTACAAGTTATTGTTTAAAAGAGCCATCTTTGCCAACAGCTTCTTTTTTTTTTTTTTTTTTTTTTTTTTTTTTTAATTTTTATTAGTTGGAGGCTAATTACTTTACATCATTACAGTAGTTTTTGTTATACATTGATATGAATTAGCCATGGATTTACATGTATTCCCCATCCCAGTCCCCCCTCCCACCTCCCTCTCCACCCGATCCCTCTGGGTCTTCCCAGTGCACCAGGCCCGAGCACTTGTCTCATGTACCCAACCTGAGCTGGTTATCCGTTTCACCCTAGACAATACACGTTTCAATGCTGTTCTCCTGAAACATCCCACCCTCACCTTCTCCCAGAGTCCACAAGTCTGTTCCATACATCTGAGTCTCTTTTTCTGTTTTGCATATAGGGTTATCGTTACCATCTTTCTAAAGTCCATATATATGTGTTAGTATACTGTAATGGTCTTTATCTTTCTGGCTTACTTCGCTCTGTATAATGGGCTCCAGTTTCATCCATCTCATTAGAACTGATTCAAATGAATTCTTTTTAATGGCTGAGTAATATTCCATGGTGTATATGTACCACAGCTTCCTCATCCATTCGTCTGCTGATGGGCATCTGGGTTGCTTCCATGTCCTGGCTATTATAAACAGTGCTGCGATGAACATTGGGGTGCATGTGGCTCTTTCAGATCTGGTTTCCTTGGTGTGTATGCCCAGAAGTGGGATTGCTGGGTCATATGGCAGTTCTATTTCCAGCTTTTTAAGAAATCTCCACACTGTTTTCCATAGTGGCTGTACTAATTTGCATTCCCACCAACAGTGTAAGAGGGTTCCCTTTTCTCCACACCCTCTCCAGCATTTATTGCTTGTAGACTTTTGGATAGCAGCCATCCTGATTGGCGTATAATGGTACCTCATTGTGGTTTTGATTTGCATTTCTCTGATAATGAGTGATGTTGAGCATCTTTTCATGTGTTTGTTAGCCATCTGTATGTCTTCCTTGGAGAAATGTCTGTTTAGTTCTTTGGCCCATTTTTTGATTGGGTCATTTATTTTTCTGGAGTTGAGCTGGAGGAGTTGCTTGTATATTTTTGAGATTAATCCTTTGTCTGTTGCTTCATTTGCTATTATTTTCTCCCAATCTGAGGGCTGTCTTTTCACCTTGCTTATAGTTTCCTTTGTTGTGCAAAAGCTTTTAAGTTTCATTAGGTCCCATTTGTTTATTTTTGCTTTTATTTCTGAAATTCTGGGATGTGGGTCATAGAGGATCCTGCTGTGATTTATGTCGGAGAGTGTTTTGCCTATGTTCTCCTCTAGGAGTTTGATAGTTTCTGGTCTTACATTTAGATCTTTAATCCATTTTGAGTTTATTTTTGTGTATGGTGTTAGAAAGTGTTCTAGTTTCATTCTTTTACAGGTGGTTGACCAGTTTTCCCAGCACCACTTGTTAAAGAGGTTATCTTTTTTCCACTGTATATCCTTGCCTCCTTTGTCGAAGATAAGGTGACCATAGGTTCGTGGACTTATCTCTGGGCTTTCTATTCTGTTCCATTGATCTATATTTCTGTCTTTGTGCCAGTACCATACTGTCTTGATGACTGTGGCTTTGTAGTAGAGTCTGAAGTCAGGCAGGTTGATTCCTCCAGTTCCATTCTTCTTTCTCAGGATTACTTTGGCTATTCGAGGTTTTTTGTATTTCCATACAAATTGTGAAATTATTTGTTCTAGTTCTGTGAAAAATACTGTTGGTAGTTTGATAGGGATTGCATTGAATCTATAGATTACTTTGGGTAGTATAGCCATTTTGACAATATTGATTCTTCCAATCCATGAACATGGTATATTTCTCCATCTATTTGTGTCCTCTTTGATTTCTTTCATCAGTGTTTTATAGTTTTCTATGTATAGGTCTTTTGTTTCTTTAGGTAGATATACTCCTAAGTATTTTATTCTTTTTGTTGCAATGGTGAATGGTATTGTTTCCTTAATTTCTCTTTCTGTTTTCTCATTGTTAGTGTATAGGAATGCAAGAGATTTCTGTGTGTTAATTTTATATCCTGCAACTTGACTGTATTCGTTGATTAGCTCTAGTAATTTTCTGGTAGAGTCTTTAGGGTTTTCTATGTAGAGGATCATGTCATCTGCCAACAGCTTCTTAAATGTATTTATTAAATAGTCACTGGTCACCAAGGCTTTAATCTGTAAAGGTAGGGGTTAGGAAAAAATCAAATGGGTGACTCTGTTATGATTGAATATCTGTTACAGATATATATGTATATATATATATATATCTGTAATATATCTATCTATATCAGACATATATATATATATATATATATACACACAGATCTGTATATATATCAGACATATATATACACATATATATATGTTTCCTAAGAAAACATCTCTAAGATATGTTTTGTCTGGATAATAGGAAAGCATTACTGTAATATTTGACTCAGTTTGTGGTTACATTTACAGTGCATCCTAAATTATCTTCTGGAGAAGAAGAAATGAATTTATTTTAGGATTTCCTTTGCTGTGCAAATGCTGTTAAGATTAATTAGATAGAATTTGCTTATTCTTGTTTTGTTTTTGATTATTGTAAGAAGTAGATCCCAAAAGAACTTGCTGTGATTTACACCAAAGGGTGTTCTCCCTATATTTTCCTGAGGAGTTTTATAGTACCCATCCTTAGGTTTTGATCTTTAAACTGTTGGGAGTTTAATTTTGTGTGTGGTGTTAGGGAGCATTCTAACTTCACTGGCCTTTTCATTGTTTAAGAAAGCTTCACTCTGTCCTCCAGAGTGGCTGTTCACAATCTGCACTGCCGGCATCAGTGGGGGAGGGTTCCTTTTTCTCCATATTGTCTCCAGTATTTATCCTTTGTAGGGTTTCTGCCAATGGCCATTCTGACCACTCTATGGTGATACCTTGGTGTAGTTTGGTTTGCATTTCTCTAATATTTAGCAATGCTGACATCTTTCTTTTCATGTGATTTTTTAAAAGGGTGTGAGTGAAACATGTCTTTTGAAATTGGCTTCTTGAACTTCTGCTGTGCATTGGATTTTTTAAAATTGATGACCATGCCTAGGACATATCTTGAGGGCAGGTGAGTTTTACTTACAGCCCCACAGGCCTTGTGAACATTAAATGCCCATCAGCACACCTTTTAAATGCTTCCCTGGTGGTTCAGATGGCAAAGAATCTGCCTGCAATGCAGGAGACCTGGGTTCGATCCCCAGGTCGGGAAGATCCCCTGGAGAAGGGAATGTATACCCACTCCAGTATTCTTGCCTGAGAAATTCCATGGACACAGGAGCCTGGTAGTCTACAATCAATGGGGTCGCAAAGAATCAGACACTACTGAGCCACAAACACACCTTAAAAGTTGCTGTTACAGTAAATGGCTACAAGGGGGCAGCATTTCTTCATGCTCCAATTTTTTTCTTTGGTAATTTCATTTTTCTTGTTGTTCAGTTGCTAAGTTGTGTCTATTCTTTGCAACCCCATGGACTGCAGCACACCAGGCTTCCCTGTCCTTAACTAAACCCAAGAGTTTGCACAAACTCATGTCCATTGAGTTGGTGATGTCATCCAACCATCTTGCTCCTTCTCTTTCTACCTCAATCTTCCCCAGCGTCAGGGTCTTTTTCAATGAGTCAGCTCTTCAAATCTGGTTCCAAAGTATTGGAGCTTCAGCTTCAGCATCAGTCCTTCCAATGAATATTCAGGGTTGATTTCCTTTAGGATTGACTGGTTTGATCTCTTTGCTGTCCATTTCAGCTCAGTTTAGTTACTCAGATGTGTCTGATTCTTTGCAACACTGTGGATTGCAGCATGCTAGGCTTTCCTGTCCATCACCAACTTCTGGAGCTTGCTCAAATGCATGTCCATCGAGTTTGTAATGCCATCCAACCATCTTATCCTCTGTTATCCCCTTCTCCTCCTGAAGAGGAAAAGTTAAAATTTTATCTCCTTCTGCCTCTGTAACTCACCTTGCCCCTTGCAAAGTCTGGATCATGTAGTCTCAGAAAGTGGGAACTTGCAATACTAGGAACTAGAGTTTATCTCACACACTCTTGTCTTGCTCTTTGCAATCACCCAGCCCCTGCAAACCTGCTTAATCCTGGCTGTCCAGGTCAGGCATCCCCCTCCCCATCTTGACCACTGTTCCCAAGCGTGCGAACCCCCTTAGTTTAAACCAGCCTATTAACAGCTAGTGTTGCCCACTACAGTCTGTCTATATAAAACTCTGTAATCTCAGAGCTTGGAGTGTTAACTCCTCTGGGCCCACTGGTGTAATAAACCTGAGTTCTCCAACTCTCCAAGTGTGGTGCTTGGTTTCTTGAGTACTGGTTTCTGCAACATTTCTGAAGGCCCCAGCAGGATTCCAACCACGCCAGCCCCTTGAGGCGCCAGACGGGTGGCTGGGTCAGGCTGGAGTGAAGGAACCCTGAGGCGAATGAGGAGGCATATCACCTGAAGGTATTCTGGGTTCTCTTTTGGACTGGTGTTCTGACTCTCCAGACGGCTGAGCCCCAACTGTACTCATTGGAGGGATGGACCAACTCACTAGGGATGGCCACAGGATAAGGTAAGGCCCCAGGGCTGATCCTCAGGCAGGAACCTACCCCAATGGGTAGAAGAGGAGACTGATCACCTCGTTGGGCTCCCAGGAAGGGAGCATCAGATAGGGAGACCTGGGGACTCAGGGTAAGGGAAGCATTGTGATAGCCTCTGAATGATTATGAATGCGTGATTGCTGATTGAACAGAGTGAGAGAAATTTCTCTTTTTGGAAACTGCAAAGCCAATTCTTTTTGCATATGCAATTAAAAACAACTAGCTTGTAAAAAAAAAAAAAAAAAAAAACCTTCCCAGGGAAAAGCTTGAAGTTAACCCTTTCCATGTCCTTGAAATACACAGCCAGCTTTGCCTGAGACCTCAACCTTGGGCAAATTAGAACTGCAATCAAAGGAAAAAAAGGGGTCAAAGATATATTTTAAATCTCAAACAGAAAGCTATAAGATCTCTGTCAGTCAGTCTGTCTGGATTTATGTACGTCTCACTGTATTTTTTTTTTCTGATAATATTGTTGAAGTCCTAAATGAGTTCTAATTTAATTGGCCTAAAGAAGAGTAAGCCCTTACAAATCAAACAACTCTAAATACAAGAAAAATTAACCTAAGTAAATTTCAGATTCAAGTGAACTGGGAAATATTCAATGTTAAATATCTAGTATTAATGTTTGGTAATCTAATAAGAAAGTAGGATGTATGTTTTTAATAAAGAAAATATAAAAAATAAAATTACATTTTATAAAGGGAAAATAAAGTAGGTCTGATTTACAGGTGGCTGTTACAGAAAGTGATTAAAAGGTTTGTGGAAGGTGGACCCTGAAAAAGTTTTGTGCATGGTTATGACTGACAAAATTTAAAATAAATTTAATTAAGTTTACTTAAATGAGCTTAAAGTAAGCTGGTGGAAAAACTTTAATTTGGCCTTTCTCTCTGTTAAGAGGACATACTTTCTTCAGATGTTGAACTGCTTTTAATAATAGATTTAAGTTTTTTTTTAACCTCTTAATTGACCTGTTCTATATTTACCTTTGAAATCTTTTGTTAACATTGGCTAAGTAAATAACTATTATTTCATGGTAACTTATATGAAATGTGGGAGACTTGAGTTCTATCCCTCGGTTGGGAAGATACCCTGGAGAAGGAAATGGCAACCCACTCCAGTATTCTTGCCTGGAGAATCCCATGGAGAGAGGAGCCTGGTAGGCTACAGTCCATAGGGTCACAAAGAGTCAGATATGACTTCACTTTCACTTTCTTTCACTTTCACTTATATGATCCTACCTGACTGAGTATTGTAAACCCTTTTGATATTTATTGACAAAACTTCCTAAATAACTTGACTTCTAGCTAACTTTGGGATGCTTCAGAGGGCCCCTGACACATCCCAAAGAGCTATTAAGCTACCTGGGTTCATTGGACATGTTAAATTACATGGGAAGTACTGTTAAAGGGATGAAAAATCTTTTCAGGTTATACTGTATGGTTGATGTTACTAACATAGATATTCTAAAATTATGTGAAATTCATATAGATCTGATATGCCCTGATAAAATATGGTCAATTATAATTCTAGTTATCATATTAAAGTGTTATGACCAGGTTTCTTTGTCAATTGCAATAGAATCAGATTTTAAACATGTCTTCTATGGTTTTACTCTCATGCTTTTTGAAGAATATTGCTAGTTCTTCAAGATTTATGGAATAGACTTTCCCATTTATTTTTTATTAGTTGGAGGCTAATTACTTTACAATATTGTAGTGGTTTTTGTCATACATTGACATGAATCAGCCATGGATTTACATGTATTCCCCATCCCGATCCTGCCTCCCACCTCCCTCTCTACCCAATCCCTCTGGGTCTTCCCAGTGCACCAGGCCCGAGCACTTGTCTCATGCATCCAACCTGGGCTGGTGATCTGTTTCACCCTAGATAATATACATGTTTCAATGCTGTTCTCTCGAAACATCCCACCCTCGCCTTCTCCCACAGAGTCCAAAAGTCTGTTCTGTACATCTGTGT
Source organism: Odocoileus virginianus (assembly GCF_023699985.2). Classification (NCBI taxonomy): domain Eukaryota; kingdom Metazoa; phylum Chordata; class Mammalia; order Artiodactyla; family Cervidae; genus Odocoileus; species Odocoileus virginianus. The sequence continues at coordinate 55,778,413 of NC_069695.1, forward strand.
CTCTTTTTCTGTTTTGCATATAGGGTTATCATTGCCATCTTTCTAAATTCCATATATATGTATTAGTATACTGTATTGGTCTTTATCTTTCTGGCTTACTTCACTCTGTATAATGGGCTCCAATTTCATCCATCTCATTAAAACTGATTCAAATGAATTCTTTTTAATGGCTGAGTAATATTCCATGGTGTATATGTACCACAGCTTCCTTAACCATTCGTCTGCTGATGGACAGCTAGGTTGCTTCCATGTCCTGGCTATTATAAACAGTGCTGCGATGAACATTGGGGTGCACGTGTCTCTTTCAGATCTGGTTTCCTCGGTGAAAAGACTTTCTAAGATTAAACAGATAAACAAATTTTGTTATTGACAGTAAACTGGTACCAGACTGGAATTTTGTCTTCTCTCTGTTTAAAGAACAAAGTTTTCTTAAAGTGCAGTTTTTGATAACAGATTATGAATTTCTTTGCCTTTAAGTGATTTATATTTGTTTTAAAAATCTTTTTGTTACTTTGGTAAAGTAAATAAACATTATTTAAGATTATGGTATATGTGGACAAAGCTCATTCTGCTTCTGCAAAATGGTTAGACTTTTGCTATCTTGATGACTTTAAAACATGGTGATAGTCTGCTCTTAAATCAGGAAATTAAAAATGGATAAACAACAACTGAAAATCAAAGATCCAGGGCTATGGGAAATCCAAGATGGCTGCTTGGCTTTTCCCAGTTCCCTGACAGACCTTATTTTTATTTGATGGGTTAAAGCCTTACCTGGGTACAGTGTTAATGCCCTCACAATGAGTTCTCCAAAAAAAAAAAAAAAAAAAAAGAGAAGAAAAGAAACAAACATGTTTCATTAAATATTAAGTTCTAGTTTTGTTAATTAAGGTCTGTGCTTACTAAGACTCACCTCTGAGATAGTTCCTTGCTATGTTATTTTGCTAAAAGTTTTAATTAAGCTATTAAAAAGGACACCCTAAGATTGTTTCCAAAGCTTATCTCAGTAACCAGTCTTTGGATAAAGGTCAGATGCTCCATGATGTACAACCAGGAGATTAACACTTGGCTATAATCATTTAACTGAGACAGATGACCTGGGGTGGGTATACTGGGCTATACCCAATGAAAATTCTTTTTTTTTTTTCATTTATTTTTATTAGTTGGAGGCTGATTACTTTACAACCAATGAAAATTCTTGACGTAAATTCTTGCTTGTGACCTTACTAATAACTGCTAGTTATATTATTTTCTATGTAGCTTGTTTCAGAGGATTATTTCTTACGTTAACAAATGTTTGACTGAGCCTATGATAAAATGCTGATATGCAGTTCCATATGAGATCAATAATTGTAATAATGTAACTCTAGATATGGGAAGAAGCAAGAAGAGGAAATATTTTCCTGGACCAAGAGGCTAGTAAGACAGGTATGGTCCAGAGACTTGCTACTTACAAGGCCTGGTCTAGTGACAGCACATTGAGTGGCCTGTCAATGGAATCTTTGTTAGTTCTGGAATGAGCCTTCCCAGCACTGCAGGACACAATGACCATGAAATGCCCCCAAAACATGGTCAAATATGACTATGAAGGGGCCCTGCTGACTGGAAGTTGGCCCTTGCCAGCTGCCTCTACAAAGATTAAGTCATGACCACTACAAGATGGCAACCTTCAACACCACCTTGAAAGGAATTCAGGAGTTCAAAAAATAAGGCATTCTATGCTCTGGGAAAACCCAGAAAAACAGGCCTTTGGATAGTCAGATGTTTTCAGGTAAGGATTTCATCTTACATCTTCTCATGCCTAGAGAAGCACTAATGTCACGAACCAATGTCTGGACCTGGTTCTCCTAGCTAGTGCCTTGGCAGCTTTCCTACTTCTATTAATCTTTGGGCCATATATTTTTAACTTTCTTGTTAAGTTTGTTTCTCCAAGTAGTAGTACGACAAGAATATACCCTGGACAACACCCAGATGGTGCTGCCAGAACAAGCTGCCTTATTCTCATCGCCCTCTGTAAATGAACCCAGAGGTCCTTAGGCTATTCTCCCTTTGAGATCTTATATGGCAGACCACCCCCAGTGATAAAAAAGCTCAAGGGAGACCACCAACAACTAGCTGATATGGAGATGTCCCAACCTCCAGGCCCTGGGAACAGTCTTCTGCCATATCACCTGAGAAACCTGAGAAAGGACACCCATTCCACTGGGTAATTGGGTTCATCCCTATCAGCCAGGAGATGAGGTATGTGTTAAAGATTAGAAAAAGGAACAACCTCAGCCAATTTGGACAGGCCCTCACACGGTCGTCCTGGCAACCCCTACTGCTGATAAAGTTATAGGTGTCATCCCTTGGATCCACCACACCAGAGTCAAGGAGGCAGCAGCTTCCTGTGATGAGGACACTTGGAAAGCAGTTAGGGACCCCAAAAACCTCATCAAGGTCTGGTTCCAAAAACAACGACCCTCACCCATGAAGGACGCTGAGCCCTGCTCTAGTCGTTCTGGAAGCTGACTAGACAACGCACGGCAGAAGCTTGAGGATTCTACAGCCTTGCTCCAGCCACACTTCAGCAGCTGACTGATCAATGCACGGTGGAAGCTTGAGAGTCTGGCTATCAAAATATCAATGTATTTTCATTGTCAACCCCGGACTCTACTCCTGATTGCTATTATTGCTGTGCTCTTTGCTACAAGACTAACTTCAGTCACACACCGGGACTGGGATTTGGGTCAGAAGCTGTGGTTAGCTGTCTGTTATCTCACTGTAGTGGGAAGCCCCATTCTTATTAGATGTCTCTTATGATCAATTCTCCCTATTAACTAAATTGCTCCACAGTATAACTGACCCCTCTTCATGACAGGCTCAGTTGCTATAGCCATGACAACCCAAAGATGGGGAGAAAACCTTTTGCTAGTGTTCAGTTATGTCTTATGTGCAGGCTGCTTTGCAGCCTTTTGGTGTCCCTTGCTGTAACAGATGGTGCCGCCCCAATCAAGGCCTTTTCTTTGTTTGCGGGGCAGATGCTTACTTATGTCTACCTGTCAATTAGATAGGTATCTGCACCTTAGCCTTCCTCACTCCCCAGATGAATATTGTCCCTAACAACCAGACTCTCACTGTACCTCTCACAGCACATACATGGCCAAAAAGAGCCATCCAGTTTATACCCCTACTAGTTGGTCTGGGAGTCACAGCTGGGATGGGTTTAGGAATACGAGGAATTGCTTCATCAACCACCTTTTACCTTACACTATCCAAAGACTTCACAGATGACATTGAGAGAGTAGCCAAATCTTTAGTGGCCTCACAGGACCAACTGGATTCCCTGGCTGAGGTGGTTTTACAGAGTAGGAGGGAGTTAGATCTACTGGCAGCCGAAAAGGGAGGACTCTGCCTCTCCTTGAATGAAGATGCTGCCTTTATGTAAATCAATCAGGCATAGTCAGGGACACGGCCCAACAGCTGAGGGAAATGAACCATAAAAAGGAGAGAGGAACAAGTAAATTCCTGGGGTAACTGGAACAATATCTCGAGCTGGACATCGTGGCTTCTCCCTTTAACCAGTCCTCTCTTCATGTTCTTTGTGGTGCTCTTGTTTGGCCCTTGTATTTATTCTCAATACTCTTACCCAGTTCATAACCTCTCAGATTGAATCCATAAAGTTACAAATGGTAATAGCTCAATATAGCCCCCTAAACAATGGGGAACTCTGAATGTCCTACTAAAACATGAGATGATGCTTTCTACAATGAGTGATAGAAGCATCAAGAGGAGGGAATGAAGAGGAAAAGTTAAAATTTTACCTCCTTCTGCCTCTGTAACTCAGCTTGCTCTTTGCAAAGTCTGGATCACATAGGTCAAGCAGTCTTAGAAAGTGGGGACTTGAGATACTAGGAATCAGAGTTTATCTCACACACTCTTTGCAGCCACCCAACCCCTGCAAACCTGCTTAATCCTGGCTGTCCAGGTCAGGCATCCACCTCCCCATCTTGACCACTGTTCCCCGCGTGCATGAAACCCCTTAGTTTAAACCAGCCTATTAACAGCTAGTGTTGCCCACTATAGTAGGTCTATAAAAACTCTGTAATCCCTTTGTTCAGGGCTCAGAATTTGGAGTGTTAACTCCCCTGGGCCCGGCGGCATAATAAACCTGAGTTCTCTCTCTCTTGGTTTCTCGAGTACTGGTTTCAGCAACACTACCACCTTCAATCTTTCCCAGCATCAGTCTTTTCCAATGAGTCCATTCTTCACATCAGGTGGCCAAAGTATTGGAGCTTCAGCTTCAGTATCAGTCCTTCCAATGAATACTCAGGACTGATTTCCTTTAGGATGGGCTGGTTGGATCTCCTTGCAGTCCAAGGGACTCTCAGGAGTCTCCTCCAACATCACAGTTCAAAAGCATCAGTTCTTTGATGCTCAGCTTTCTTTATGGTCCAATTCTCACATCCATACATGACTACTGGAAAAACCATAGCTTTGACTAGATAGAACTTTCTCGGCAAAGTAATGTCTCTGCTTTTTAATATGCTGTCTAGGTTGGTCATAGCTTTTCTTCTAAGGAGCAAGTGTCTTTTAATTTCATGGCTGCAGTCACCATCTGCAGTGATTTTGGAGCCCAAGAAAATAGTCTCTCATGGTTTCCATTATTTTCCTATGTATTTGCCATGAAGTGATGGGACTGGATGCCATGATCTTAGTTTTTTGAATGTTTAGTGTTAAGCCAACTTTTCCACTCTCCTCTTTCACTTCCATCAAGAGGCTCTTTAGCTCTTCTTTGCTTTCTGCCATAAGGGTGGTGTCACTTTCTGCCATAAGGGTGGCATCATCTGCATATCTGAGGTTATTGATATTTCTCCCAGCAATCTTGATTCCAGCTTGTGCTTCATCCAGCCCAGCATTTCACATAATGTACTCTGTATATAAGTTAAACAAGCAGAGTGACAATATACAGCCTTATGTACTCCTTTCCCAATTTGGAACCAGTCTGTTGTTCCATGTCCAGTTCCATGTCCAGCAACAGTTCATGTCTGTTAATTCTTGACCTGCATACAGGTTTCTCAGGTGGCAGGTCAGGTGGTCTGGTATTCCTATCTCTTGAAGAATTTTCCACAGTTTGTTGTGATCCACATGGTCAAAGGCTTTAGTGTTGTCAGTGAAGAAGGTGTTTTTCTGAAATTCCCTTCCTTTTTCCATGATCCAATGGATGCTGGCAATTTGATCTCCAGTTTCTTTGCCTTTTATAAATCCAGTGTGTACATTGAATTTCTCGGTTCAGGTACTGTTAAAGCCTAACTTGAAGAATTTTGAGCATTACCTTGCTAGAATGTGAAATGAGTGCAATTGTATGGTATTTTGAATATTTTTTTTCATTGACTTTCTTTATTGTATATTGGAATAATGTGGATTTTTAGGTTCCCAATGTGTTTTTTTAGGTGTCCAGGAACTTGATTCAGATATATGTAGATGTGTATCTATTCTTTCTCTGAACAGTGTGTTCAGTAGGGTTCTCTGTGCAACCCGGTATGTCCTTTATGAGTATATATTGGATATATATTAGTTTATGTGATAATGCAAAAGTCTTAATTTATTCTTCTTTTTTTTTTTTTTTTGGTAATTGTAAGTTGGTTGTCGAAGTTGGTAAGTCTGTTACTCTTTTGTATAGTAGTTTATTGGTATAATTGATACATTCCACCTGTAAGTGATATCTGATGATATTTCTCTCTCTCTGATTGACTTCACTGTGTATGGTCATGTATTGGTTCATCTCGGCTGCTCCAAGGACATTATTTATTTAATTCTGTTTAATGAGTGAGGAGTATTCCAGTATCTAGTTGTCTCGCTTAGTCTTCACTTTTCCATCCCTGATCTTGTTGGTTGATTCTCTATTTCAGCTCTAATAAATAGTGCTGCTCTGAATATAGGGGTGCACAAGTCATTTCAGATTATTTTTTCCATATCTGAGCCCAAGAGTGGGATTGCTGGATCATATGGTACCTGTGTGCTGAGCTTTTTGAGGAACCTCAATGAAGCACAAGCTGGAATCAAGATTGCTGGGAGAAATATCAATAATCTCAGTTATGCAGATGAAACTACCATTATGGCAGAAAGTGAAGAAGGGCTAAAGAGCCTCTTGATGGAAGTGAAAGAGGAGAGTGAAAAAGTAGGCTTAAAATTCAACGTTAAAAAAACTAAGATAATGTCATCCAGTCCCATCACTTCATGGCAAATAGATGGGGAAACAATGGAAACAGTGACAGACTTTATTTTTGGGGGGCTCCAAAATCACTGCAGATGGTGACTGCAGCCATGAAATTAGAAGACACTTGCTCCTTGGAAGAAAAGCTATGACCGACCTAGACAGCATATTAAAAAGCAGAGACATTACTTTGCAGACAAAGGTCCATCTAGTCAAAGCTATGGTTTTTCCAGTAGTCATGTATAGATGCGAGAGTTGGACTATAAAGAAAGCTGAGCACTGAACATTTGATGCCTTTGAATTGTGGTATTGGAGAAGACTCTTGACAGTCCCTTGGACTGCAAGGAGATCAAACCAGCCCATCCTAAAGGAGATCAGTCTGGGTGTTCATTGGAAGGACTGATGCTGAAGCTCCAATACTTTGGCCACATGATGTGAAGAACTGACTCATTGGAAAAGACTGATGCTGGGAAAGATTGAAGGTGGGAGGAGAAGGGGATGGCAGAGGATGAGATGGTTGGATGGCATCACTGACTCGATGAACACTAATTTGAGTAGGCTCTAGGAGTTGGTGATGGACAGGGAGGCCTGACGTGCTGCAGTATATGGGCTACAAGGGGTCGGACACGACTGAGTGACTGAACTGAACTGAATTGAATGCTGTTTTCCACAGTGGCTGCACTCATTACACCCCCACCAAGAGTGTAGGAAAATTCCCTTTTGTCTTCAAGATCTGAAGCATTTATTATTTGTGGATCTTTCTGATGATGGCCATTCTGACCATGGTGAGGTAATTCCTCCCTGTGTTTTGATTTGCATTGATTTGATAATTAGTCATGTGGAGTATGCTTCCATGTGCTTTTTGATCTTATACAGTGAGAGTACAGTGTGCTGTTGAAATTGGCTTCTTGAACATTGACGCTGTTTTGAATTCTTTTTTTGGTGATTTACCCCAAGAACTTTACTTGAGAGCAGGTGTCCTTTCCAGCCCTGCATGCCTTGTGAATATTCAGAGATCATTCAATTCAGTTCAGTCACTCAGTTGTGTCTGACTCTTTGTGATCCTATGAATCGCAGCACGCCAGGCCTCCTTGTCCATCACCAACTCCCGGAGTTTACTCAAACTCATGCCCATCAAGTCAGTGATGCCATCCAGCCATCTCATCCTCTGTCATCCCCTTCTCCTCCTGCCCCCAGTCCCTCCCAGCATCACGGTCTTTTCCAACGAGTCAACTCTTCGCATGAGGTGGCCAAAGTATTGGAGTTTCAGCTTCAGCATCAGTCCTTCCATTGAACACCCAGACTGATCTCCTTTAGGATGGGCTGGTGGGATCTCCTTGCAGTCCAAGGGATTCTCAAGAGTCTTCTCCAACACCATAGTTCAAAAGCATCAATTTTTCGGCCCTCAGCTTTCTTCACAGTCCAACTCTCACATCCATACATGACCACTGGAAAAACCATAGCATTGACCAGATGGACCTTTGTTGGCAAAGTAATGTTTCTGCTTTTTAATATGCTATCTAGCTTGGTCATAACTTTCCTTCCAAGGAGTAAGCGTCTTTTAATTTCATGGCTGCAGTCACCATCTGCAGTGATTTTGGAGCCCCGAAAAATAAAGTCTGTCACTGTTTCCACTGTCTCCCCATCTATTTCCCATGAGGTGATGGGACCAGATGCCATGATCTTAGTTTTCTGAATGCTAGATCATTAGCACCCGTTTTAAAGTTGTTGTTATGGGAAATGGCCACAAGGCGGCAGCATTTCTTCCTGCCCAACTCTGGTTTGTCTCACGTAAGTGGTTGTCTGAGCAGGTCTTACAAATAGCTGAGAAAAGAAGAGAGGCTAAAGGCAAAGGAGAAAAGGAAAGATATACTCACTTGAATGCAGAGTTCCAGAGAATAGTAAGGAGAAATAAGAAAGCCTTCCTCAGTGATCAATGCGAAGAAATAGAGGAAAACAATAGAATGGGAAAGAACGACTAGAGCTCTCTTCAAGAAAACTAGAGGTACCAAGGGAATATTTCATGCAAAGATGGGCACAATAAAGGACAGAAATTGTATGAACCTAACAGAAGCAGAAGATATTAAGAAGAGGTGGCAAGAGTATACAGAAGGGGGGGGGGGTCCTAAGATGGTGGAGGAATAGGATGAGGAGGCCACTTTCTCCCCCACAAATTCATCAAAAGATCATTTGAATGCTGAGCAAACTCCACAAACTAACTTCTGAACACTGGTGGAGGACACCAGGCACTCAGAATGGCAGCCCATTCTCTTCAAAAGGAGGTAGGACAAAATAACAAAAAGAGAGACAAAAGAGTTAGGGACAGAGACCTGTCCCAGGGAAGGAGTCGTGAAGGAGGAGAAGTTTCCAAACACCAGGAAACCTTCTCACCAGTCGGTCTGTGGAGAGTTTTGGAATCTCAGAGAGCAACATAACTCGAAGGGGGAAAAAAAACGACCCCATAGAATATGCGCTTTAACTGCAACTCCCAGTGGAGAAATAGCCCAGATGCTTGCGTCTGCCACCAGCGAGCGGGGGAGATGTGGGTTGCATGATTAGGGTAAGGACTGGGCATGAATGCCCTGAGGACAATCTGAAGGAGCTAACATAAGATAGCAACCCAAACTGTGGGATAGTCAGAGAGAGAGAGAGAAAGAGAGAGAGAGAGTGAGAGAGAGAACTTTCCCATGAAAAGCTCTAACCCAAGGCACAGTCTGGCTGGCTCACAGAACAAAGGATTGAGCCAATACCAGAGGAGAGCTAGCGGGCTGCGGACTGGCCCATCCCCATGCTGGAGGCAGAGAGGCAGGCGGGAGACAGCCAGAGCTGGAAGGCAAAGGGCAAATTCAGTCCCAGAGACAGCATCCTTTACCAAACTGCGAGCAGGCTTCCAGTTGCTAATGAAGTCTTCCTGGGATCCTGGACGGTTGACATCTGCCAGGAGGGTCGCAGCCTGAGACCAGCTTCTCAGAGGAGACACATAGGACACCTGAGGCAGTGCTATTGTGGCGCATCTGGGAAATTGAGCAGCTGGGACCAGGGAGGTGATTAAGATGCATGGTCCACCTGGGACAGTGCACTCACCAAGCACCTGGTCGCCTGAGCTCCTTGGACCTGGAAAGGGCACAAAACACAGACCCAACTGAGTCTGTGCCTTTGTGGAGTACCTGAGAACCTGATTTCACATATTTCACATATGTTTCAAGGCTATTCTCTCAAATCATCCCACCCTTGCCTTCTCCCACAGAATCCAAATTCTGCTCTTTGCATCTGTGTCTCTTTTGAGTCTCGCATATAGGGTCATAATTACCATATTTCTAAATTCCATATATATGCATTAATATACTGTATTGGTATTATTCTTTCTGACTTACTTCATTCTGTATAATAGGCTCCAGTTTCATCCACCTCATTAGAACTGATTCAAATGCACTCTTTTTAATAGCCGAGTAACATTCCATTGTGTATATGTACCACAGCTTTCTTATCCATTCATCTGCTGATAGACATCTAGGTTGCTTCAATGTCCTGACTATTATAAACAGTGCTGCGATGAACATTGGGGTACACGTGTCTCTTTCAATTCTCGTTTCCTTGGTGTGTATGCCCAGTAGTGGGATTACTGGGTCATATGGCAGTTCTATTCTTTTTCCAGTTTTTTAAGGAATCTCCACACTGTTCTCCATAATGGCTGTACTAGTTTGCATTCCCATCAACAGTGTAAGAGGGTTCCTCTTTCTTCACACCCTCTCCAGCATGTATTTTTTGTAAACTTTTGGATAGAAGCCATTCTGACCGGCATGAGATGGTACCTCATTGAGGTTTTGATTTGCATTTCTCTGATAATGAGTGTTGTTGAGCAACTTTTCATGTGTTTGTTAGCCATCTGTATGTCTTCTTTGGAGAAATGTCTGTTTAGTTCTTTGGCCCATTTTTTGATTGGGTCATTTATTTTTTTGGAATTGAGCTGCAGGAGTTGCTTGCATATTTTTGAGGTTAATTCTTTGTCTGTTGCTTCATTTGCTATTATTTTCTCCTATTCTGAAGTCTGTCTTTTCACATCGCTTATAGTTTCCTTCATTGTGAAAAAGTTTTTAGTTTTAACTAGGCCCGATTTTTTTATTTTTGCTTTTATTTCCATTACTCTGGGATGTGGGTCATAGAGGATCCTGCTGTAGTTTATGTTGGAGAGTGTTTTGCCTATGTTTTCCTCTAGGAGTTTTATAGTTTCTGGTCTTACATTTAGATCTTTAATCCATTTTGAGTTTATTTTTGTGTATGGTGTTAGAAAGTGTTCTAGTTTCATTCTTTTACATGTGGTTGACCAGTTTTCCCAGCACCACCTGTTAAAAGAGATTGTCTTTTCTCCATTGTATATTCTTCCCTTCCTTTGCCAAAGATAAAGTGTCCATAGGTATGTGGGTTTATCCCTGGGCTTTCTATTTTGTTCTATTGATCTATATTTCTGTCTTTGTTTCAGTACCTTACTGTCTTGATGACTGTAGCTTTGTAGTAGAACCTGATGTCAGGCAGGTTGATTCCTCCAGTTCCATTCTTCTTTCTCAAGATTGCTTTGGAATTCGAGGTTTTTTGTATTTCCATACAAATTGTGAAATTATTTGTTCTAGTTCTGTGAAAAATACTGTTGGTAGCTTGTTAGAGATAGCATTGACTCTATAGATTGCTTTGGGTAGTATACTCATTTTCACTATATTGATTCTTCCAATCCATGAACATGATATATTTCTCCATCTATTTGTGTCCTCTTTGATTTCTTTCTTCAGTGTTTTATAGTTTTCTATATATATAGGTCTTTTGTTTCTTTAGGTAGATATATTCCTAAGTGTTTTATTCTTTTCATTGTAATGGTGAATGGAATTGTTTCCTTAATTTCTCTTTCTGTTTTCTCATTGTTAGTGTATAGAAATGCAAGGGATTTCTGTGTGTTGATTTTATATCCTGAAAATTTACTATATTCACTGATTATCTCTAGTAGTTTTCTGATGGAATCTTTAGGGTTTTCTATGTAGGGTTTTCATGTCATCTGCAAACAGTGAGAGTTTTACTTCTTCTTTTCCAATCTGGACTTCTTTTATTTCTTTTTCTGCTCAGATTGCTGTGGCCAGAACTTCCAAAGCTATGTTGAATAGTAGTGGTGAGAGTGGGCACCCTCGCCTTGTTCCTGACTTAAGGGAAAATGCTTTCAATTTTTCACCATTGAAGATAATGTTTCCTGTGGGTTTGTCATATATAGCTTTTATTATGTTGAGGTATGTTCTTTCTATTCCTGCTTTCTGGAGAGTTTTTTTTAATCATAAATCGATGCTGAATTTTGTCAAAGGCTTTCTCTGCATCTATTGAGATAATCATATGGTTTTTATTTTTCAATTTGTTAATGTGGTGTATTACATTGATTGATTTACAGATATTGAAGAATCCTTGCATCCCTGGGATAAAGCCCACTTGGTCATGATGTATGATCTTTTTAATATGTTGTTGGATTCTGTTTGCTAGAATTTTGTTGAGGATTTTTGCATCTATGTCCATCAGTGGTATTGGCCTGTAGTTTTCTTTTTTTGTGGCATCTTTGTCAGGTTTTGGTATTAGAGTGATGATGGCCTCATAGAATGCTTTTGGAAGTTTACCTTCTGCATTTTTCTGGAAGAGTTTGAATAAGGTAGGTGTTAGCTCTTCTCTAAATTTTTGGTAGAATTCAGCTGTGAAGCCGTCTGGTCCTGGGCTTTTGTTTGCTGGAAGATTTCGGATTACAGTTTCAATTTCCGTGCTTGTGATGGGTCTGTTAAGACTTTCTATTTCTTCCTGGCTCAGTTTGGAAAGTTGTACTTTTCTAAGAATTTGTCCATTTCTTCGAAGCTGTCCATTTTATGGCATATAGTTGCTGATAATAGTCTCTTATGATCCTTTGTATTTCTGTGTGGTCTGTTGTGATCTCTCCATTTTCATTTCTAATTTTGTTGATTTGATTCTTCTCTCTTTGTATCTTGATGTGTCTGACTAATGGTTTGTCAATTTTATTTATCTTCTCAAAGAACCAGCTTTTGGCTTTGTTAATTTTTTGCTATGGTCTCTTTTGTTTCTTTTGCATTTATTTCTGCCCTAATTTTTAAGATTTCTTTCCTTCCACTAACCCTGGGGTTCTTCATTTCTTCCTTCTCTAGTTGCTTTAGGTGTAGAGTTAGGTTATTTATTTGACTTTTTTCTTGTTTCTTGAGGTAAGCCTGTATTGTTATGAACCTTCCCCTTAGCACTGCTTTTACAGTGTCCCATAGGTTTTGAGTTGTTGTGTTTTCATTTTCATTCATTTCTATGCATATTTTGATTTCCTCTGTGATTTATTGATTATTCAGAAATGTGTTGTTTAGCCTCCATATGTTTGTATTTTTAATATTTTTTTCCCCTGTAGTTGACATCTAATCTTACCTCATTGTGATCTGAAAATATGCTTGAGATGATTTCAATTTTTTTGAGTTTACCAAGGCTAGATTTATGGCCCAGGATGTGATCTATCCTGGAGAGATTCCGTGTGCACTTGAGAAAAAGGTGAAATTCATTGTTTTAGGGTGAAACATCTTATAGATATCAATTAGGTCTAGCTGGTCCATTGTATCATTTAAAGTTTGTGTTTCTTTGCTAATTTTCTATTTAGTTGATCTATCCATAGGTGTGTGTGGGGTATTAATGTCTCCCACTATTATTGTGTTACTGTTAATTTCCCCTTTCATACTTGTTGGCATTTGCCTTACATATTGCGGTGCTTCTATGTTGGGTGCATATATATTTATAATTGTTATATCTTCTTTTTGGATTGATCCTTTGATCATTATGTAGTGTCCATCTTTGTCTCCTTTCACGGCCTTTTTTAAAAAAAGTCTATTTTATCTGATATGAGTATTGCTACTCCTGCTTTATTTTGGTCTCCATTTTCATCAAATATCTTTTTCCAGCCCTTCACTTTCAGTCTGTATGTGTCCCTTGTTTCGAGGTGGCTCTCTTATAGACAGTATATATAGGGGTCTTGTTTTTGTATCCATTCAGCCAGTCTTTGTCTTTTGGGTGGGGCATTCAACCCATTTACATTTAAGATAATTATTGATAACTATGATCCCATTGCCATTTACTTTGTTGTTTTGGGTTCGAGTTTATAAACCTTTTCTTTATTTCCTGTGTAGAGAAGATCCTTTATCATTTGTTGAAGAGCTGGTTTGGTGGTGCTGAATTCTCTGAGCTTTTGCTTGTCTGTAAAGCTTTTGATTTCTCCTTCGTATTTGAACGAGGTCCTTGTTAGGTACAGTAATCTGGATTGTAGGTTTTTCTCTTTCATCACTTTAAGTATGTCCTGCCATTCCCTTCTGGCTTGAAGAGTTTCCATTGAAAGATCAGCTGTTACCCTTATGGGGATCCCCTTGTGAGTTATTTGTTGCTTTCCCCTTGCTGCTTTTAATATTTGTCCTTTGTGTTTGATCTTTGTTAATTTGATTAATTTGTGTCTTGGGATGTTTCACCTTGGGTTTATCCTGTTTGGGACTCTCTGGGCTTCTTGGACTTGGGTGGCTATTTCCTTCCCCATTTTAGGGAATTTTTCAACTGTTATATCCTCAAGTATTTTCTCATGGCCTTTCTTTTTGTCTTCTTCTTCTGGGACTCCTATAATTCGAATGTTGGGGTGTTTAACATTGTCCCAGAGGTGTCTGAAGCTGTCCTCATTTCTTTTAATTCTTTTTTTCCCCTTTCTGCTTCATTTATTTTCAGTATTCTATCTTCTGCCTCACTTATCCTACCTTCTTCCTCTGTTATTCTACTGTTGGTTCCCTCCAGAGTGCTTTTGATCTTGGTTATTGCATTATTCATTATTGACTGACTCTTTTTTATTTATTCTAGGTCCTTGTTAAACTTTTCTTGCATCTTCTCAGTCCTTGTCTCCAGACTATTTATCTGTAACTCCACTTTGTTTTCAAGTTTTTGGATCATTTTTACTATCATTATTCTGAATTCTTTTTCAGATAGACTCCCTATCTCCTCCTCTTTTGTTTGGTTTGGTGGGCTTTTATCATGTTCCTTTACATGCTGAATACTTCTCTGCCTTTTCATATTGTTTAGGTTGCTGTGTTTGGGGTGGCCTTTCTGTATGCTGCAAGTTTGTGGTTCATCTTTATTGTGGAGGCTCCTCCCTGTGGGTGGGGTTGGACGAGTGACTTGCCAAGGTTTCCTGGTTAGGGAAGCTTGTGTCGGTGTTCTGGTGGGTGGAGCTAGATCTCTTCTCTCTGGAGTGCAATGAAACGTCCAGTAGTGAGTTTTGAGGTGTCTATGGGTTTGGTGTGACTTTTGGCTGCCTGTATTTTTGTGCTGAGGGTTATGTTCTTGCATTGTTGGAGAATTAGCTTGGTATGTCTTGCTCTGAAGCTTGTTGGCTCTTGGGTGGAGCTTGGATTCAGTGTAGGTATGGAGGCTTTTGGATGAACTCTTGTCAATTAATGTTCCCTGGAGTCAGGAGTTTTCTGGTGTTTTCAAGTTTTGGATTTAAGCCTTCTGCCTCTGGCTTTCAGTCTTATTCTTACATTAGCCTCAAGACTTCTCCATCCAATAAAATTAACACACAGAAATCCCTTGCATTCCTATACACTAACAATGAGAAAACAGAAAGAGAAATTAAGGAAACAATATCATTCACCATTGCAACAAAAAGAATAAAACACTTAGGAGTATATCTACCTAAAGAAATAAAGGACCTATATATAGAAAACTATAAAACACTGATGGAAGAAATCAAAGAGAACACAAATAGATGGAGAAATATACCGTGTTCATTGATTGGAAGAATCAATATTGTGAAAATGAGCATACTACCTAAAGCAATCTATAAATTCAATGCAATCCCTATCAAGCTACCAATGGTATTTTTCACAGAAC
Organism: Odocoileus virginianus; assembly: GCF_023699985.2. Taxonomy (NCBI): domain Eukaryota; kingdom Metazoa; phylum Chordata; class Mammalia; order Artiodactyla; family Cervidae; genus Odocoileus; species Odocoileus virginianus. The sequence continues at coordinate 55,793,534 of NC_069695.1, forward strand.
TAGAACAAATAATTTCACAATTTGTATGGAAATACAAAAAACCTCGAATATCCAAAGCAATCTTGAGAAAGAAGAATGGAACTAGAGGAACTAACCTGCCTGACTTCAGGCTCTATGACAAAGCCACAGTCATCAAGACGGTATGGTTCTGGAACAAAGACAGAAATATAGATCAATGGAACAAAATAGAAACCCCAGAGATAAACCCACATACTTATGGACACCTTATCTTTGACAAAGGAGGCAAGAATATACAATGGAAAGAAGACAACCTCTTTAACAAGTGGTGCTGGGAAAACTGGCCAACCACTTGTAAAAGAATGAAACTAGAACACTTTCTAACACCATACACAAAAATAAACTCAAAATGGATTAAAGATCTAAATGTAAGACCAGAAACTATAAAACTCCTAGAGGAAAACATAGGCAAAACACTCTACGACATAAATCACAGCAAGATCCTCTATGACCCACATCCCAGAATATTGGAAATAAAAGCAAAATTAAACAAATGGGACCTAATTAAACTTAAAAGCTTTTGCACAACAAAGGAAACTATAAGCAAGGTGAAAAGAAAGCCTTCAGAATGGGAGAAATAACAGCAAACGAAGAAAAGACAAAAAGGATTAATCTCAAAAATATGCAAGCAACTCCTGCAGCTCAATTCCAAAAAAATAAATGACCCAATCAAAAAATGGGCCAAAGAACTAAACAGACATTTCTCCAAAGAAGACATACAGATGGCTAACAAACACATGAAAAATGCTCAGCATCACTCATCAGAGAAATGCAAATCAAAACCTCAATGAAGTACCACTACATGCCAGTCAGAATGGCTACTATCCAAAAGTCTACAAGCAATAAATGCTGGAGAGGGTGTGAAGAAAGGGTAACACTCTTACACTGTTGGTGGGAATGCAAACTAGTACAGCCATTATGGAGAACAGTGTGGAGATTCCTTAAAAAACTGGAAATAGAACTGCCATATGACCCAGCAATCCCACTCCTGGGCATACACACCAAGGAAACCAGATCTGAAAGAGACACGTGTACCCCAATGTTCATTGCAGCACTGTTTATAAGAGCCAGGACATTGAAGCAACCTAGATGTCCATCAGCAGATGAATGGATAAGAAAGCTATGATACATATACACAATGGAATATTACTCAGCCATTGAAAAGAATGCATTTGAATCAGTTCTAATGAGATGGATGAAAATGGAGCCCATTATACAGAGTGAAGTAAGCCAGAAAGATAAAGACCAATACAGTATCCTAACGCATATATATGGAATTTAGAAATATGGTAAAGATAACCTTATATGCAAGATAGAAAAAGAGACACAGATGTATAGAACAGACTTTTGGACTCTGTGGGAGAAGGCGAGGGTGGGATAATCTGAGAGAATAGCATTGAAACATTAATATTATCAAGTGTGAAAGAGATCACCCATCCAGGTTGGATGCATGAGACAAGTGCTCAGGGCTGGTGCACTGGGAAGGCACAGAGTGATGGGATGGGGAGGGAGGTGGGAGGGGCTTCAGGATGGGGAACACATGTTAATCTATGGCTGACTCATGTCAATGTATGGCAAAAACCACTACAATATTGTATAGTAATTAGACTCCAACCTATAGAAATAAATGAAAAAAAAAAAAAAGACTTCACCATCCATACAGCACCAATGATAAAACATCTAGGTTGATGGTGAAAAGATTCTCCACAGTGGGGGACACCCAGAGAGGTTCACAGAGTTACATGGAGAAGACAAGAGGGAGGAGGGAGATAGAGTTGACCAGGAAGAAAAGAGGGCTAATCAAAAGGGGAGAGGACACTCTAGCCAGTAATCAACTCTCTATTTGCTCTCCACAGTCTGGAACACTAAGAGAGGTTCACAGAGTTCCATAGAGAAGAGAAGAGGGAGGAAGGAGATAGAGGTGACCAGGAGGAGGGGAGGGGGAGTCAAAAGGAGAGAGAGCAAACTGCCTGTGATCAGTTCCCTAAGTGTTCTCCACAGCCCAGAACACCCAAAGAGATTCACAGAGTTGGGTAGAGAAGAGAAGGGGGAGGGAGGAGATAGAGGTGACCCGGGGGGAGAAAAAGGAGAGTCAAAAGGGGAGAGAGCAATCAAGCCAGTAATCACACTCCTAAGTAAAAATGGGTACTGAAGATTGGATTCTTAAAGGTACAGAATTGGTAACAAATACCAAAATGCAAAGATTAAAAATCTAGAGTAGGAGTTAGCCTCTCAAAAATACAATATTAAAGAAACAAAACAAAATCACAAATGTTATAAAAAATATGAAATTTGCTTTAAAAATAGCGTCTTTTTTTTTTTGCAAGGTAATAGTAGGTTTTAAAAATGAAAATTAAAAGGAGTAATACAGAACTTAAAAATAAAAAATAAAAAAAATTAAGAAATGAAATAGTAAAATATATCTAGAAATTTCTCTGGAGCAGTTGAGGGCAGTGTGGGATCAGTTCAGTTTCAAATAGTTCCTTGTTCCAGCTTGTACTTCTTCTCAAGGTCTATAGGTTTATTTCAATGTAGCCAATGCTAAATACAGGGTTTTAATCTGTTGCATCTGTCATTTCCAAAGTGGTTACCTCTTCTTTGTTTATTCTGGTTTGCTCTGTTTGCAAGTCTCTTCAGTATCTAACTTCCGCCCTGACACAAGGGGGCAAAGGTGGTCATTTATTTAGGCTCACTTGTTCAATTGTGCTGCGGGAGGGAGGAGCACTGGAAACAAATATCACTGGCGTGTGCGGGGAGTGCTCACAGTGTCTGGGCCACACTGGGTTTGCCCCTGCTCACGGCGGCGTATGTGTTTTCCCGGTCTACGCTGCTCAGGCTCCAGGTTGCTCTGCAGGGGAACTGTGTAAGGTGGGCCCTGGGTTGCGTGCACTTCTCAGGTCTAAGCCACTGAGGTTCAGGTTCTTGGGTACTCTACAAAGGCACAGACTCGATTGGGCCTGCGTTTTGTGCCCGTCCCAGGTCCAAGCAGCTCAGATGACCAGGTGCTTGGCGGTGCGTCTTATCACCTCCCTGGTCCCAGCTGCTTGGCTTCCTGCGTGCGCAGCGGGGGTGCTGTCTCAGGTGTGCCGTGTGATCCTCTGGGGAGCTGGTCTTAGGCTGCAACCCTGCTGGCAGATGTTAACCATCCAGGACCCCAGGAAGACTTGGTTAGCAACTGGGAGCCTGTTTGCAGTTTGGTAGAGGATGCTGTCTCTGAGGCCGAGTTTGCCCCTTGTCTTTTGGCTCTGGCTGTCACCTGCCTGCCTCCCTGCCTCCAGCAGGGGATGGGCCAGTCCACTGCTGGCTAGCTCTCCTCTGGTATTTGCTCAGTCCTTTGCTCTGAGAGCAGGCCTGGCAGTGCCTTAAGTTAGAGCTTTTCACAGCAAAGTTCTCTCTCTCTCTCTCTTTCCTCTTTTTTCCCCCCTCTCTCTGGCTATCCCACAGTTTGGGTTGCTATCTCATGTTAGCTCCCTCAGATTGCTCTCAGGGCATTCAGGCCTGGTCCTTACCCTAAGCAATGCAGCCCACTCCTCCCTGTCCAGCCCCCCGCTTGCTGGTGTCAGATGGAGTGTCTGGGCTACTTCTCCTCTGGGAGTTGCAGTTAGTCATGTAATCTGTGGGTTTTATTTATTTATTTTTTCCTCCCAGTGATGTTTCCCTCTAAGATTCCAAAACTCCCCACAGACCTACCAGTGAGAGGGTTTTGTGGTGTTTGGAAACTTTTCTTTTACGACTCCCTCTCCGGGAGGGGTCTCTGTCCCTAACTCTTTTGTCTCTCTTTTTATCTTTTATATTTTGTCCTACCTCCTTTCAAAGACAATGGGCTGCTTTTCTGGGTGCCTGGTGCTCTCTGCCAGTGTTCAGAAGTTGTTTTGTGATATTTGCTCAGCATTCAAGTGATCTTTTGATGAATTTGTGGGGGAGAAAGTGGTCTCCCCATCCTATTCTTCTGCCATCTTAGTACCGCCCTCCTGGTTCAATTTTTAAAATTGAGTTATTTATGTGTGTGTTTTTTTATATTGAGCTGCATGAGCTATTTCTACATATTGGAGTGAAATCTATTTCATTTGCAAATAATTTTTCCCATTCTGAAGGTTGTCTTTTTCTTTTGGTTAGGATTTCCTTTGCTGTGCAAATACTGTTAAGGTTAAATGAGTCCCATTTATTATTTTTGTTTAATTTTCATTACTTTAAGTGGTGGATGAAAAAGAACTTGCTGAGACTCATGTCAAAGCATGTGCTGCCTATATTTTCCTCAAGCATCATGTATTACCTGTCCTTTCACTCACATCTTTAAACTGTTTGGAGTTTATTTTTGTGTATAGTGTTAGGGAGTATTCTAATTTCATTGTCCTTTTCATTGTTTAAGGAAGCTCCACACTGTCCTCCAGTAAATTGAGTGGCTGTTCTCAATTTACATTGCCCGCATCACTGTAGGAGTTTTCTCCTACACTGTAGTGTTTTCTCCATGCGCTATCCAGCACTTATCATTTGTAGTTATTACCAATGGCCATTCTGAACCGTGTGTGGTGATACATTGGTGTAGCTTAGATTTGCCATTTTCTATATTTATTGATACTGACATTTTTTTCATGTGATTTTTTGAACGGGTGTGAGTGAAAAATGCTTCTTGAAAGTCTCTGTGTTTTGAATCCTGTTTTGATGACTACGCCTAGGACATTTCTTGAAGGCAGGTGTTTTTTTTACTGATAGCCCCACAGGCCTTGTGAATGTTAAATGCCAATAAGCACAGCTTTTAAGTTGTTACAGAAAATGGCCACAAAGCAACAGATTTTTTCATGCCCTACTTTTTTGTGTTATATTTTTTATGTTTATTGTACATTGTGGTAGCATGGATTGTCATTGCTTTAGTTATTCAGGAACTTGATTCAGATATACATAGATATGTATATATTCTTGCTCTGGGTTCTTTTTCCCATATAGGTTATTACGGTGTGTTGAGTAGGATTCCCTGTGCAACTAAGTATGCCTTTTCTGATTATCTATTGGATATATATTAGTGTGTATGTGGTACTGTGAGAGTCCTAATTTATCACTCTTCCTAGATCTGATAGACAAAGTGTCTGATGAACTATGGATGGAGGTTCGTGACATTGTACAGGAGACAGGGATCAAGACTGTTCCTAAGGAAAAAACATGCAAAAAAGCAAAATGGCTGTCTAAGGAGGCCTTACAGATAGCTGTGAAAAGAAAAATGAAAAGCAAAGGAGAAAAGGAAAGATATACCCATTTGAATGCAGGGTTCCAAAGAATAGCAAGGAGAGACAAGAAAGCCTTCTTCAGCGATCAATGCAAAGAAATAGAGGAAAACAGTAGACTGGGAAACTAGAGATCTCTTCAAGAAAATTAGAGATACCAAGGGAACATTTCATGCAAAGATGGGCTCAACAAAGGACAGAAATGATATAGACCTAACAGAAGCAGAAGAGATTAAGAAGAGGTGGCAAGAATACACAAAAGAACTGTACAAAAAAAGATCTTCACGACCCAGACAATCATGATGGTGTGATCACTCCCCTAGAGCCAGACATCCTGGAATGTGAAGTCAAGTGAGCCTTAGGAAGCATCTCTATGAACAAAGCTAGTGGAGGTGATGGAATTCCAGATGAGCTATTTAAAATCCTGAAAGATGATGCTGTGAAAGTGCTGCATTTAATATGTCAGCAAATTTGGAAAACTCAGGAGTGGCCACAGGACTGGAAAAGATCAATTTTCATTCCAACCCCAAAGAAAGGCAATGCCAAAGAATGCTGAAACTACTGCACATTTGCACTCATCTCACACAATGGTAAAGTAATGCTCAAAATTCTCCAAGCCAAGCTTCAGCAATAGTGTGAACTGTGAACTTGCAGATGTTTAAGCTGGTTTTAGAAAAGGCAGAGGAACCAGAGATCAAATTGCCAACATCTGCTGGATCATCAAAAAAGCAAGAGAGCTCCAGAAAAACATCTGTTTCTGCTTTATTGACTATGTCAAAGCCTTTGACTGTGTGGATCGCAATAAATTGTGGAAAATTCTTAGAGATGGGAATACCAGACCACCTGACCTGCCTCTTGAGAAACCTGTATGCAGGTCAGGAAGCAACAGTTAGAACTGGACATGGAATAACAGACTGGTTCCAAATAGGAAAAGGAGTATGTCAAGGCTGTATATTGTCACCCTGCTTATTTAACTTATATGCAGAGTACATCATGAGAAGTGCTGGGCTGGATGAAGCACAAGCTGGAATCAAGATTGCTGGGAGAAATATCAATAACCTCAGATATGCAGATGACACCACCCTTATGGCAGAAAGTGAAGAAAAACTAAAGAGCCTCTTGATGAAAGTGAAAGAGGAGAGTGAAAAATTTGGCTTAAAACTCAACATTCAGGAAACAAAGTTCATGGCATCTGGTCCCATCACTTCATAGCAAATAAATAGGGAAACAGTGGAAACAGTGGCTGACTTTATTTTTTTGGGCTCCAAAATCACTGCACATGGTGATTGCAGCCACGATATTAAAAAACACTTACTCCTTGGAAGGAAAATTATGACCGAACTAGACAGCATAATAGAAAGTAGAGACATTACTTTGTCAACAAAGGTCCGTCTAGTCAAGGCTATGGTTTTTCCAGTAGTCATGTATGGGTGTGAGAGTTGGACTATATAGAAAGCTGAGCACTGAAGAATTGATGCTTTTGAACTGTGGTGTTGGAGAAACTCTTGAGAATCCCTTGGACAGCAAGGATATCCAACCGGTCCATTCTAAAGATCAGTCCTGGGTGTTTATTGGAAGGGCTGATGCTGAAGCTGAAACTCCAATACTTTGGGTACCTGATACAAAGAACTGACTCATTTGAAAAGACCCTGATGCTGTGACAGATTGAAGACAGAAGGAGAAGGGGACGACAGAGGATGAGATGGTTGGATGGCATCACCGACTCAATGGACATGAGTTTGGGTAAACTCCGGGAGTTGGTGATAGACAGGGAGGCCTGGTGTGCTGCAGTCCATGGGATCACAAAGAGACGGACATGACTGAGCAACTGAACTGAAGTGAGTTTTTTTTTTTTTTTTTAATAAGCATAAGTTTGTTTTTGAGGTTTGTGAGTCTGTTCTTGTTTTGTATAGTAGTTCATCTGTATAGATTGATAGATTCCACCTGTAAGTGATATCTTAAGATATTTTTCTCTCTCTCTCTGATTTGCTTCACTGCATATGGTAATGCCTTTGTCCATCTGTTCTTCTGCCAATGGCATTATTTCTTTTTGGTTTATGATTGAGGAGTATTCCAGTGTCTTGGATCCCATTAGTTTTCCTTTTTCGGTCTCTATACATGCTGGTTGATTGTCTGTCTTAGCTCTAGTGCTGCTCTGAATAGGGGTGCACAAGTCACTTCAAATTTTTTCTTTCTTCAGTTTTGAGCCCAGGAATGGGATTACGGGATCATATGGTACCTGTGTGTTGAGTTTTTAAGGAACGTCCACGCTGTTTTCCATAGTGGCTGCAGCCATTTACAGCCCACCAAGGGTGTAGGAAGAGCCCCTTCTGTCTCCGACCTCAGCAGCATTTATTCTTTGTGGATCTTTCTGATGATGGCCATTCTGACCACGGTAAAGGGATTCCTCCATTTTGATTTGCACCGACTTGATAATTAGTCACATGGAGTATGTTTCCTTGTGTTTTTTGATCTTATATAGTGTGAGTACAGTTTACCTGTCGAAAGTGGGTTCTTGAACATTGGCCCTGTTTTGAATTCTGTTTTCGGTGACTCACCCCATGAGATTACTTGTGGTCAGGTGTTTTTTCCAGCCCCACAGGCCTTGTGAATATTCAGAGCCACCAGCACAGATTTCGAAGTTGTTGTTATGGGAAATGACCACAAGATGGCAGCATTTCTTCTTGTTCAACTCTGGTTACTTAGGCCACCAGAGCCTGTGAGAAAACCCTTCTCATGGACTGTCACTTAGAGCAGAATGTTCCAGAAGAAACACCTAAGGCTTCTTGTGTTTCATGACATCTTCCCCCTTACCTTTTATCCCCTGGACATAGCCAAGTTCCTGCAACAACACGCTGCAGAAGGTGATGTCATCTCTGGTGGGGGGCAATCGGTAAGGAAGGAGGCTGGAGGTGGGACTTCACCCCCAGGGACTCGGCACCCAGGGGACTCGCTCAGACCCAGGGGACTCGCTCAGACCCAGGACACTGCAGCCTTGGAACCCAAGCCTACTCAGGCTCCAGGGGTGTCACCTCAGCATTGGTCACCATACCTGAGGGGAGTAGAGTCAGCATTTTTTCTCCACTTTTTTAGGATATAATTTTTCCTTAATTTATTTTTAATTGAAAGATAATTACAATATTGTGCTGGTTTCTGCCATACATCAACATGAGTCAGTCATAGGTATGCATATGTTCCCTCCCTCTTGAGCCTCCCTCCCACCTGCCACCCCATCCCACCCCTCCAGGTTGTCACAGAGCCCTGGTTTGAGTTCCCTGAGTCATATAGCAAATTCCCACTGGCTATCTATTTTACATATGTTAGTGTACATGTTTTCATGCTACTCTCTCCATTAGTCCCACCCTCTCCTTCCTACCCCCGTGTCCATAAGTCTGTTCTCTAGTCTGCATCTCCATTGCTGCCCTGCAAATAGGTTCATCAGTACCTTCTTTCTAGATTCCATATATATGCATTAATGCATGACATTTATTTTTCTCTTTCTGATGTGCTTCACTCTACATAATAGACTCTATTTTCATCCACTACATTAGCACTGACTTGAATACGTTCTTTTTTATGGCTGAGTAAAATTCCATTGTATACATGAACCACAGATTTTTTATCCATTCATCTGTCAATGGACATCTAGGTTGCTTACATGTCCTAGCTATTGTAAATAATGCTGCAGTTAACACTGGGATACATGTGCCTTTTTCAATTTTGGTTTTCTCAGGGTATATGCCCAATAGTGGGATTGTTGGAGCATATCGTAGTTTTATTTCTAGTTTTTTAAGGAATCTCCATACTGTCTTCCATAGTGACTGTCTCAATTTACATTTCCACAAGTAGTACAAGAGGGTTCCCTTTTCTCCATACCCTCTCCAGCATTTATTGTTTGTAGATTTTTTGATGATGTCCATTCTAACTGGTGAGAGGTGATATCTCATCATAGTTTTGATGTGCATTTCTCTAATAACGAGTGAGGTTGAGCATTTTTTCATGTGTTTATTAGCCATCTGTATGTCTTCTTTGGAGAAATGTCTGTTTAGGTCTTCTGCCCACGTTTTGATTGGGTTATTTTTCTGATATTAAGTTGCATAAGCTGTTTGTATACTTTGGATATTAACCCTTTGCCAGTTGTTTCACTTGCTATTATCTTCTCCCATTCTGAGGGTTGTCTTTTCACCTTGTTTATAGTTTCCTTTGCTGTGCAAAACTAAGTTTAATTAGCTCCCACTTGTTTATTTTTATTTTCAGTATTCTAGGAGGTGGGTCATAGAGGATCTTGTTGTGATTTATGTCATAGAGTGTTCTGCCTATGTTTTACTCTAAGAGTTTTATAGTTTCTAGTCTTACACTTAGGTCTTTAATCCACTTTGAGTTTATCTTTTTTGTATGGTGTTAGGAAGTGTTCTAATTTTTCTCTTTTACATGTGACTGTCCAGTTTTTCCATCACCACTTATAGAAGAGACTATCTTTGCCCCACTGTATATTCTTGCCTCCTTTGTCAAGGATAAGGTACCCATAGGTGCATGGGTTAATCTCTGGGCTTTAGAGTTTGTCCCATTGGTCTATATTTCTGTTTTTGTGCCAGTACCATACTGTCTTTATAACTGTAGCTTTGTAGTATAGTCTGAAGTCAGGAGTGTTGATTCCTCCAGCTCCATTCTTCTTTCTCAAGATTGCTTTGGCTATTTGGAATCTTTTGTGTTTCCATACAAATTGTGAAAATTTTTGTCCTAGTTCAGTGAAAAATGCCATTGGTAATTTGATAGGGATTGCATTGAATTGGTAGATTGCATTTGATAGTACACTCATTTTCACAATATTGATTCTTCCAACACAGGAACATAGGATATCTCTCCATCTGTTTATGCTGTCTTTGATTTCTTTAAACAGTGTCTTATAGTTTCTGTACACAGCATTTTTATCTCCTCATTTTTAAAAGATATATTTTGAATTGTAGTATATATGTGATTTGAGGGCATCCCTGGTGGCTCAGCAGTAAAGAATCTGTCTGCAAATCCAGGAGATGTGGGTTTGAACCCAGGGTAGGAAGACCCCCTGGAGAAGGAAATGACCACTCACTCTAGTATTCTTGATGGGAAATCCCATGGACAGAGGAACCTGGTGGGCCACATTCCATGGGGTTACAACAGTCAGACATAGCTTGGTGAGTAAACTGCCATGACATGTAGGTGATTTATAATGTTGTGGGTCCCCCTGCCCCATATACAGTAAGTATGGGGATTCCCAGGTGGTCCTAGTGGTAAAGAACCCACCTGCCGATGTAGGAAACATAGGAGTTGCAGGTTTGATCCCTGGATTGGGAAGATCCCCTGGAGGAAAACATGGAAATCCACTCCAGTATCCTTGCCTAGACAATCCCATGGACAGAGGAGCCTAGTGGGCTACAGTCCATGGGATCATAAAGAGTTGGACACAATTAAAATGACTTAGCTAGCTATCTATACAGCAACTATATTCACTTGTACATTGAGGTTTACATTCCCTTTTGGTTTCTTTTCCTATATAGGTTATACAGAATGTTGAGTAAGGTGCCTTGTGCCACACAGTGGGTCCTTGTGAATTGTTTTATAAATAGTAGTATGTATATGTTAATCTGAGCCAACTAATTTCTCCCTGTCCCCCCAGGTTTCTTTCTTGGTAACCATAAGTTTCTTTTCTAAGTCTGTGAGGCTGTTTCTCTTTGGGAAAGAAGTTCACTCGTATCCATTTTCAGATTCTTCCTAGAAGTGATATCATATGATACTAGTCTTTCCTTGTCTTTCTTACTTCACTTAGCATGGTCATCTCTCCTTTGCTCCCAGTGGCTGCCAATGGCATTATTACATCCTTCTTGATGGCTGAGTAATATTGCACTGTGTATATGTACCCCATCTTCTTTATCCATTCATCTGTCCTTCTACATTTAGGTTGCTTTCATGTCTTGGCTATTGCAAGTGTGGCTGTGATGGTAGCGGGGCAGGAGTCTTAAAATTTTGGTATTCTTCGGATCTACACCCAGGCATGAGATTGCAGGGTCCCATGGTTCTTGTGCTTTCAAACTGTGGTGTTGGGGAAGAGTCTTGAGAGCCCCTTGGACTGCAAGGAGATCAAACCAACCAGTCCTAAAGGAAATCAACCCTGAGTAATCATTGGAAGGACTGATGCTGAAGCTGAAGCTACCATACTTTGGCCATGTGATGTGAAGAACAGACTCATTGGAAAAGACCCTGATGTTGGGTAAGTTTGAAGGCAGGGGGAGAAGGGGATGCCAGAGGATGAGATGGTTGGATGGCATCACAGATGTCCATCATTTGTGGACATGAGTTTGAGCAAACTCTGGGAGACAGTGAAGGAAGGACAGGGAAACCTGGTGTGCTGCAATGCATGAGTCACAAAGAGTCAGACACTGAGCAACCGAACAACAACAACAGTGACAACATGGTACTTGTATGTTTAGTTCTTTAAGGAAACTTCGTGCAGTTCTCCCTAGTCACTGTACAGGTTTGCATTCCCAACAACGGTGCAGGTGAGTTCCTTTCTCTGCACACCCACTCTAGCATTTATCACTGGAGATTTTTCAAATGGCCACATTGAGCAGTGTGAGTCAATATTTCACTGGACTTTTGGTTTGTCTTTCTCTAATAATTAGTGATGCTGAGCATCTTTTCATGTGCTTAATGGCCTTTTGTTGTTGTTGTTGTATGTGCTCAGTCATGTCCAACTCTTTGGGACCCCATGGACTTTAGCCTATGAGTTTCCTCTATTCTTGGGATTTTCCAGGCAAGAATACTGGAGTGGCTTGCCATTTCCTATTCCAGGAGATCTTCCCAACTCAGGGATAGAACCTGCATCTCTTTGCATTGGCAGGCAGATTCTTTTCCAACTGAACCACCTGGGAGTTCATCTTAATAGCTGTGTGTATGCCTTATTTAGAAAAATGACCATTGAGGTCTTTGGTTCATTTTTTAAATTGAGTTGTTTGTGTTGTTTTTATGATTTCGATATTGAGTTTGAGCTCTTCATATGTTTTGGAGATGAAATCTTGATCTCCAAATGAAGATGCTTGTATCTCCATTTGCAAATAATTTTTCCCATTCTGGGGGTTGTCTTTTTCTTTTGTTTAGAATTTCCTTTGCTGTGCAAATGCTGTTGAGGTTAATTAGGTCTAATTTCTTTTCTTTTTCCATTACTGTAAATGGTGGATGAAAAACAGTTTGCTGCAATTTATGTCAAAGCATGTTCTGCCTCAGGAATTTTATTCACACGCTTAAACTGGAGTTTATTTTTGTGTATGGTGTTAGGGATTACTCTAATTTCATGTCTTCATCATTTAAGGAAGCTCCACACTGTCCTTGTTAGTGGAATTAAATAAATAATCCTGTTTAGGCTTCAGAGACAAAGCAGAACAGGCCTCTGACCTTGCTTCTAACTGTCTGGACACTGCCCTAAATGTGAGTGCCCTGACTGCTTGCTCTGAGTATAAAACTTGCAGCACCACAGATAAGGTAGAGGACAAATCTTGAGATTGTTGAGCCCTTGGAGGGGGTCTGGCTGACTAAGCCCCAGTTCAATTCAGTCCAATGACTCAGTAGTATCTGACTCTTTGCGACCCCATGGATTGCAGCACACCAGGCTTCCCTGTCCATCATCAACTCCCAGAGCTTGCTCAAACTCACGTCCATCGAGTTGGTGATGCCATCCAACCATCTCATCCTTTGTCATCCCTGTCTCCTCCCACCTTCAGTCTTTTCCAGCACCAGGGTCTTTCCCAATGAGTCTGTTCTTCACATCAGGTGGCCAAAGTATTGGAGCTTTAGCTTCAGCGTCAGTCCTTTCAATGAATATCCAGGACTGATTTCCTTTAGGATGGACTGGTTTGATCTCTTTGCAGTCCAAGGGACTCTCAAGAGTCTTCTCCAACACCACAGTTCAAAAGCATCAATTCTTCAGTGCTCAGCTTTCTTTATAGTCCAACTCTCACAACCACACATGACTACTGGAAAAACCATACATGACTTTGACTAGATGGACATTGATTGGCAAAGTAGTGTCTCTGCTTTTTAATATGTTATCTAGGTTTGTCATAACTCTCCTTCCAAGGAGTAAACATCTTTTAATTTCATGGCTGCAATCACCACTGCAGTGATTTTGGAGCCCAAGAAAATAAAGTCTCTCATTGTTTTTGTTGTTTCCCCAACTATTTGCTATGAAGTGATGGGACTGGATGCCATGATCTTAGTATTTTGAATATTGAGTTTTAAACCAACTTTTTCACTCTCCTTTTTCACTTTAATCAAGAGGCTCTTTAGTTCTTCACTTTCTGCCATAAGGGTGGTGTCATCTGCATATCTGAGGTTATTGATATTTCTCCTGGCAATCTTGATTTCCCTTGTGCTTCTTCCAGCCCAACATTTCACATGATGTACTCTGCATATAAGTTAAATAAGCAGGGTGATGATATACAGCCTTGATGTACTCCTTTCCCAATTTGGAACCAGTCTGTTGTTCCATGTTCAGTTATAATTGTTGCTTCTTGACCTGTATACAGATTTCTCAGGAGGCAGGTCAGGTGGTCTGGTATTCCCATCTCTTTAGGAATTTTCCACAGTTTATTGTGATCTGCACAGTCAAAGGCTTTGGCATAGTCAATAAAGCAGAAGTAAATGCTGGCTAAGCTTCAGGCTTAACAACATTCCAAGTTTTACAAGACAAAACAAACAGCATTAACATGAAACCAGACCTGCAATTTGTTCACCTATTGATGAAGGTGTCAGTTTTCATCCTGGGGTTTTCAGCAGAAACACTGAACTGCAATCTTTGAACTCTCACCCACAGAGTGGAAGTACTGCCTGGGATCTTTTCCCAATTGGGACTCCAGATGTGCTGTGACATGGGACTTCCTAACACTATTTGAGTCTGGATGTTGGTCAAAACCCAATTTGGTGGTATATCCTCTATTGTTTTCATTTCTCTTTTCTCTTAATGTTAGTATACTTAGTAACATTTTTATTACTCTGTTCTTTTAATGTTAGAATATTTAAAGTCAGCTAGATAATTCTCTAATAAATATTGGTGTTATTTATTTGTATAGAACAAGTGTCTTATTTTGTTAACAAATCCTTTGAACCTGAGATGAAAGTGAAAACTTTCAGCAAAACAATAGTCCCCCCTCCCCCTTTTTCGGTGGGGAAGTTGTATTTTTAATGGAGCTGCATGAGCTGTTTGTGTGTATTGCGTACTGATTCATTGTGGGTATCTTTGTTTGCCAATATTTTTCCCATTCTGAGAGTTGTCTTTGTCTTTCCTTTGGGGTTTCACTTGCTGTGCAGATGCTGTTGAGATTAATTAGGTCCCGTTTTCTTATTTCTGGTTTATTTTCCATTATTCTAAAAAGTGCATGTAAAAAGTATTTGATGAGATTGATGGCAAAGCATATCCTTCAGAAATATTCCTCCAGAATTTCTTAGGATCTGTGCTTATACTTGGAACCTTATATTACTTGGAATTTCTTTTGGTGTATGGTGTCAGCAAGTTTTCCCATCTCATCCTCCTTTTTCATGATTTAAGGAAACCTCCATGCTGTCTTCCATCATGGCTCTTACCAAGTTCCATCCTCAACTTCAATGGTTAGCAAGTCTTCCCATCTCATTCTCTTTTTCATGGTTTGAGGAACCTCCACATTGTCAACAGTTGTGCTCTTACCAAGTCCCATCCTCAACCTCAGTGGAGGTGAGTTCCCTTTTGTCCACACCGTCTCCAAAACTTACTGTCTGTAAAGATTTTGACTATGGCCATTCTGACTGAGTGTGAGGTGATACCTTGTGGTACTTTGAATTTCCATTTCTCTATCACTTAGTGATGTTGACAAGTTTTCATGGGACTTGTTTAGAACAGTGTGATTGAAACTTACCTGTCGAAATTGACCTCTTGAAGATCTGCCCAAGTTGAACTTCCTTTCCGCTGACCAGCCCTAGGACACTTTGTGAGGGGAAGTGCTTCTTACTGGCTGCCCCGTGGGCCTTGTGAATATGGAGTGCTCATCTGCACAGCTTTGCGGTGGTTTTATGGTAGAAAACCAGAAGGTGACCTCATGTCTTCAGGCCTCATGCTGATTTTTTTCTGCTGTAATTTCATTGTTAATGTGTATTGGAGTAGAATTCATTTGTGTTGTCCTCTTTGTTTCTGGTGTACAAGAACTTGATTCATTTCCACTTGGACATTCATCTCTTCTCTTTCAGGTTCTTTTTTTCCTATAAGGTGATTACAGTGTGTTCTCTAGCCTGTTCTGTGGTCCTTTTGGCTTTTCCATTTGATATCTATTAAAGTGTCTATGTCATGGCCCGTGCACAGGTTGGAAAAGAATTTACAGACATGAGACAGAGTGAGAGGTAATTAAAGTTTATTAGAGTGGGAGATGCTGTTAGAATAGCAGGTCGGCTCAAGGGAGAACTGAGGAGTCCTTAGTCCACTTTTATACCCAGGGTACTAGAAGAAGGATAGGCATCTTGTAGATCATTTGCTGACTGGGCGAGTCACATATAGGCGGAGGAGAAAGGCAAATATCTTCTCCCTGTGTGGGGTAGGAGGGGAGACAAATTATACTGCTCAGGAAGACTTCAGATTCATTAGTGGTTACAACATGGGGGAGGGAAGGACGATAGGGTCTCTTTTTTTCTGTTCCTACATTCCAAGGCCCTCCTTGGCTTTTTTTTTTCTTTAGTTTTTGGGAACACCACAGTGTAGAGGTTCATTCCAACCTCTCAATTGCCCTCTCTGCCCTGACATTTTCTTTTTGAGAATAATAAGTTGATTTTGTAAGTTCACAAGACTGTTTCTTTTGTGTAAATGTGTTCCTTTGTATGGATTTTTAGAGTCCACCAATCAGGGTTATCTTATGTTATTTTTTTTCCCTGACTTTGCTGTGACCACTGGCATTATTCTGTGCTGCTTTATGACTTAGCAGGATTCCAGTGGAGAGGGGTACCTCTTAGATTTCAGTTTATGTTTTTGGACAATTGGTTTGATTTTGATGTCTTGGCTTTTGTAAATCATGCTGCCCTGAAAACAGGATTGCAGTGTCATCTTGAATTCTGATTTTCTCTTTATCTAAGCCCAGGAGTGGGAGAGTAGGACAGCCTGATCAGAAGTGTCAGCTAAAGTTTATAGTCACAACCTGGAAGTAGAGAGTTATTTTATTTGGTGGGAATGTTTAGGACTATGAGGCCAGGAGATAGCATCTCAGTAGCTCTGAGAAAGCTGCTGCAAGGATGCAGGAGGGGAAGTCCTGCATGCAAGGAGGCTACATGCAAGTTTGCAACAAAGGCAGCAGTCAATCTGAATATCAAAGATCAAGTATCAAATTAAGCAATTCTGTGTATGGGAAAATGCGAGCCTCTGAGGTCACTGAATTCACATGCATCTCAGCTATCTGGGGTGAATCCTGTTTCCTTGTTCACCTTGCTTCTCCCACTCCCCAGCTCCTCAGCAATCACCCTGAGAGTTGCCAGCATCTGTAGGCTCACAGATTTGGGAACCCTCATACACATTTGGAGGCCAGAAATCATTGATCTCTGTGACATTTCTTGTTTATTAATATGGCAGGAGGTATTTTCATTTCACAAGAGGTTATCCTATGCTTAGTTTATTTTTCTTTTAAAGAAATCCTTATGCTGCTTTGCATATTTCCTGTACCCATTTACATCCCAATGAAGAGGGAAGGAGGATTTTTTTTCTCTGAGCCCTCTGTGGGACTTAGCTTCAGTAGATCTTTTTGATACTGGTCTTTCTGAGCAATATGAGGTGATTCCTCGTGGTGGGTTTGGTTGCCCTTGTTTTGGGAGGTAGTCATGTATAGTATGTTTCCAAGTGCTTTTGGACTTTAGACAGTGTGAGTACAATGTACCTCTTGAAATTGGGCCCTGCTTTGAATTATTTTTTGATGATTTTCCTAGGGACATTACTTGAAGGGCAGGTGTCATTTACAGTCTTTTAGGTCTTTTGAATAAAATTAGACTTCCCTGATTGCTCAGTCAGTAAAGAATTTACCTGCTATGCAGGAGACCCGGGTTCCCTCCCTGGGTTGGGAAGTTCCCCTGGAGAAGGAAATGGAAACCCACTCCAGTATTCTTGCCTGGAAAATTCCATGGACAGAGGAGCCTGGCAGGCTATAGTCCATGGAGTCACAAAGAGTCAGACACAACTGAGTGACTAAACCACCACAGGCCTTTTGAATAGTAAGAGTCCTTGAGAACTGGTTTTAAAGTTGTTTTGTGGGATGTCAAAGCTATGGTTTTTCCAGTAGTTATGGATGGATGTGAGAGTTGGATCATAAAGAAGGTTGAGTGCTGAAGAATTGATGCTTTTGAACTGTGGTGTTGGAGAAGACTCTTGAAATTCCCTTGACTGCAAGGAGATCAAACCAGTCAATCCTAAAGGAAATCTGTCCTGAATATTCATTGGAAGGACTGATGCTGAAGCTGAAGCTCCACTACTTTGGCCACCTGATGCAAGGAATGGACTCATTGGAAAAGACCTTGATGCTTGGAAAGATTGAAGGTGGGAGGAGAAGGGGATGACAGAGGATGAGATGGTTGGATGGCATCACCAACTCGATGGACATGAGTTTGAGCAAGTTCGGAAGTTGGTGATGGACAGGGAAGCCTGGTGTGCTGCACTCCATGGGGTCACAAATAGTCGGACATGACAGAGTGAGTGAACTGAGCTGATGATATCATTTTTTTTGTGGCTCAGTCATATACCATTGTGTCTGTATGTGTGTATGTGTATATATGAAGACTTCATCCATTTGTCAGTCGATGGACATTTTGATGGCTTCCATGTCTTGGCTATTGTCAACAAAGCGCCATGAATATAAGGGTGTGTATATCATTTTGGATCCATGGTTTTGTCTAACCAGAAAGATACTTTCAAGTGTAATTGCTGCATCACATGGTAGTTCTAGTCTTAATTTCTAGAGGACTTGTATACTGTTTTCCATGGTGGCTGTACCAGTGAACATTCCCAGCAAAATGCATGAGGGTTCTCCACATCCTTGCTGATACTGGTTACTTGTGTTTTGGATGAAAGTCATTTTTTTAAGGTGTGAGGTGATACCTCCTTGTTCTTTTGATTGTGTTTCCAAGATGATAGGTGATATCAATATCGACATAGGTGATATTGGTAGTTTCATGTGTCTCTTGGCCATGTGTACATACTCCTTGGAAAAGTGTTCAGTCCCAAGTTTTAATTGGGTATTTGGAGGTTCAGTTGAGTTCTTCATCCATCTGGGATATGAACCCCCTTTCAGATGTACAGTTCGCAAATATTTTCCCATGTTCGGTAGGTTGCCTTTTCATTTTGTGAATGGTTTCCTTTGCTATTGGAAAAGTTTTCATTTGGGTGGAGTTCCATTTGTTCTGCTTTTGTTTTTCTTGCTTGGGGGGACAGAACCAGAAAATATTGCTAGGACTAACATCAAAGAGCACACTGCCTGTGTTTTCATCTAGGAGTTTTATGGCTTCAGGTCTTACATTGAAGTGTTTGATTCATTGTGAGGTTGCTTTTGTAGATGGCCTGAGAAAGGATTCTAGTGTGATTCTTGTGCATGTATGTGCAGTTTTCCATCACTATTCACTGAAGAGACTCCTTTTCACCATTGTGTGGTCTCATCTCCTTTGTCACAGATGAATTGACCATGTGTATATGTGCTTATTTCTGAGCTCTCGATTTTGTCCCATGGGTCTGTGTGTATATCTCTTGTTCTCATACCATACCATCTTGATTGTTCTAGGTTTGTAGTGTCATGTCATTCCCTACTGTCATGTCAGTAGTCTTGTAAAATACTGCATAACACATACATACACACATACACAAGTACAAGTTGTTATTGTTCAGTCATTATGTCATGTCCGACTCTTTGTGACCTCACGGACTGCAGTACGCCAGGCTTCCCTGCCCTTCACTATCTCCGGGAGTTTGCTCAAACTCATGTCCATTGAGTCTGTGATGCCATCCAACCATCTCATCCTCTGTTACCTGCTTCTCCTGTCCTCAGTCTTTCCTAGTATCAGGTTTTATTCCAATGAGTCGGCTCTTCACATCAGGTGGCCAGAGTAGTGGAATTTCAATTTCACCATCAGTCCTTGCAATGAATATTGAGGGTTGGCTTTCTTTAGAAGCAAAAAGCATCAATTCTTTGTCACTTAGCCTTCTTTATGGTTCAACACTCACATCCATACATCATTACTGGAAAAGCCATAGCTTTGACTAGAGAGACCATTGTTGGCAAAGTGATGTCTGGTTTTTAATATAATGTCTAGATTTGTCATAGCTTTTCTTCCAAAGAGTAAGTGTCTTTTAATTTTATGACTGCAGTCATCATCCACAGTGGTTTCGGAACCCAAGGAAATAAAACATGTCACTGTTTCCATTGTTTCCCCATCTATTTGCCATGAAGTGATGGGACCAGATGCCATGATCTTAGTTTTTTGAATGCTTGATTTTTAAGCCAGCTTTGATCATCTCCTCTTTCACCTTCGTCAAGAGACTTGATGGCTCTTCGTTTTCTGCCATAAGGGTGGTGTTATCTGCATATGTGAGGTTGTTGATATTTCTCCTGGCAATCTTGATTCCAGCTGATGATTCATCCAGCCCAGCATTTCTCATGATGTACTCTGCATATAAGATAAGTAAGCAGGGTGACAGTATACAACCTTGATGTTCTCCTTTCCCAATTTTGAACCAGTCTGTTGTCTCATGTCCAGTTTTAACTGTTGCTTCTTGACCTGCATACAGATTTGTCAGGGGACAGGTCAGGTGGTCTGGTATCCCAATATCCTTAAGAATTTTCCAGTTTGTTGTGATCCACACAGTCAAAGGCTTTGGTATAATCAGGGAAGTAGATTTTTTTAAAATTCCCTTGCTTTTTCTATGATTCAGCAGATGTTGGCAATTTGATCCAGTGTTTCTCTTAAAAATGAGAGGAAAAAAAATCACCACATAGGGTGATTTGCATTGTGGCCACAATCAACAAGATATTTTCATGAGCCATGTGTCATCTTGGCTCAATGTATGCTCTCTATCCAATACTTTGTGGTGACCTAAATGTGTTGAAAAGCAGAGACATTACTCTGTTGACAAAAGTCAGTATAGTCACAGTTATGCTCTTCCCAGTGGCCATGTACAGTTGCGAGAGCTGGACCCATAAAGAAGGCAGAGCACCAAAGAATTGATGCCTTTGATCTGTGGTGCTGGAGACGACTCCTTAGAGTCCTTTGGACAGCAAGGAGATTAAAATAGTCAATCTTAAGGGAAATCAACTGTGAATACTCATTGGAATGACTGATGCTGAAGCTGAAGCTCCAGTATTTTGGTCACCTGATGGGAACAGCCAACTCATTAGAAAAGTCTCTGATGCTGGGAAAGATTAAGGGCAGGAGGAGAAGGCGGCATCAGAGGATGAGATGGCATATTGTGGTTTTGGAGAATATATTGTGGTTTTGGAAGCCTGTTCCTTAGCAGTCAACTTCATTCATACTTTCAGTATTTGAAACATTTAAATCAATCAAGCTGGAACAAAATGTCTAAGTAAATAAGAAATCATATTAATTGTACTGTCCTCGTGAAGACCACAGGCATGACAATATGGACCTTTGTCAACACATTATATCTACTAGTCTTAAACGAACTTGAATATGTGGAGGAAATTCAGCTAGATTTCAAAGAGATTTTTTTTCAAAATACACATGAATTCTCAGAGTATGATTTTAAAAAGTTGGCTCCCTAAGAATGGCTCCCTCAGATAGACCAAATGTGTTCATAACTGCTGAGGGATGATTTAGTTTGCATTCACCACTATTGGTGTTGTTTTCTTTTCTTTTCTTTTCATTGGAGTATAGTTGCTTTACAATGTTGTGCTAGTTTCTACTGTACTGCAGAGTGCATCCTCTGTATATGTACATGCATCCCCCTTTTTTTGGATTTCCTTCCCGTTTGCCATTGCTGCTCTTCAGTCACCCAGTTGGGTCTGACTCTTTGAGATCCCATGGACTGCAGTATATATGCCAGGCTTCCCTGCCCTTCACTATCTTCCAGAGTTTGCTCAAACTCACGTCCATTGCATCAGTGATGGCATGTAGCCATCTCATCCTCTGATACCCTCCTCTCCTTCTGCCCTTAGTCTTTCCCAGCATCAGGGACTTTTCTAATGAGTTGGCTGTTCGATGCTGGAGCTTCAGCATCAGTCCTTCCAGTGAGTATTCGCAGTTGATTTCCCTTAAGATTGATCTGTTTTGATCTCCTTGCTGTTCAAGGGACTCTCAGGAGTCTTCTCCAGCACCATGGTTCAAAGGCATCAACTCTTTGGCACTTGACCTTCTTTATGATGCAGCTCTCACAACTGTACATGACCACCGGGAAGACCATAGCTGTGACTATACGGACCTTTGTCAGCAGAGTAATGTCTCTGCTTTTAACACATTTAGGTCACCACAAAGCGTTGGATAGAGATCCCTGTACCATACAGCAGGGTCTCATTCGTTATTTTATACATAGTATCAATAGCGTATATATGTCAATCCCAGTCTCCCAATTCATTCTACCCCACGCATTTCCCCTTGGTGTCGGTATGTTTGTTTTCTATGTCTGTGTCTCTGCTTCTGCATTGTAAATAATATTGTCTATACCAGTTTTTTCAGATTCCACATATAAGATTAATATAGGATATTTGTTTTTCTCTTTCTGATTTACTTCACTCTGTATGATAGTCTCTAGGTCCATCCATGTCTCTACCTAATTTTTTTGTTTGTTTGTTTGTTATATTCTCATACTATAGTTTTTTATATATATGATGCTTATTGTAATCTTCCTAAGTTTCCATACGTACCTTTGTGCCAAAAAATATGTTCCCTAAATACTTAAGCTAGAACAGATGATATTTTAGATGTTTTTATTATTATGGTCTTTATTTATTCTTAGTTTGAATTTCTTTGTTTGTATTGAAACATTTCAGTTGTGTCAGGCAAGAACTGTTTTTCTTGGACAATATAAAATTATAATCATTCTAAAAAAAACAATGTAAGTGGCCCATTAAAAGATTTATTAAGAAAAAAAATTGGGTGGTGTAAAGAAAAGGATCTAGAATGAGAATCAGTAGGATGGCAACTACTTTAAATTCCCTTTTTCCCATTATTTTGAAGCTTATCCCCCAAATTATCTTATTTACTATAAGACATTCTAACTTCTTTTCTTCCTGAATTATCTCACTACTTCTACTTTCTAATTATCCTTCTTCATTCAACAACTGCTTACATGCCAAGTACAGTGACATTCACACACTTATAATGAATTTTAACTGTGAATTTACCTCTTATATCAGGCATCTCAAGCTTTGCAAGTTGAAAGTTAACCAAGTCAATAAAGGAATCATTTGGAAACAACTAGAAAGAATGGCAAGACTTTTCTGAAGTGTAAGTAAAAAGCAAGGCTCTTTAAAGAGAGATATATTTCCTGATCACTGATGCATTTAAAATATAAACATTTCAATGAGTTTTTCTCTGAACAATGGTCATCCTTGTACATTGCTCAAGACATATTTGGGCTCTGGCCATTATGGAACAACTAGGAGCAGATTTACTAACCCCCTCCTCCGGCCAATACACACATACTTTATAAAAAAGAAAACCAGACAACCTTTAAGAACTACCAGTTTTCAGATATTGTACAGACAGAGCAGGAAGTGTATCTCGAAGTAATTGGATATAAGCAAGATGAACTCTACTTCAGTTTACTGCCTGGAGGCAGTTTTCAGGCATCTGTAGGGTAAGGAAACAGATTCCTTAGGTCTCTTGATTGAAGAGACATCTCAGAGTATGAGTCGTCCAGGAGACTAGAATTTGCAAAGCAGAATACCAGAGAAAAGGCACTTTCACAGGGAGAAAGTGTATCTTCAGTTCTTGAGATCCAGAGGTGTCTCTTCCAGCCTTTGCTTGACTGTTAATTTTTGCGTATATAACAAGGAGGTACTTGAGGCCAGGGCAAGATGACAAAGAATTTCCAAAGCTTACAGATGGCGCAGAACAGTTAGTTTTCCTATTTGACAGTTACTTGGAATCAGTTTGATCACTTTGAGGTTTGTTTTAAAATGTTTTTGTTGTTGTTGTTGTTGTTGTTAAGAGTAGGTTTAAAATGGACTTCTTAGAACTCTTTTAGCTCTATGACTAAGGCAGTATCCCTCTGGAGTCTGCTCCTACTCGACAGGAGTCTACCCGATTCCTGTATTGTGAGGCCTTTTTATATGCTGAAGTCTGCAAAAATAAATGAGTCTCGACCTTTGTCTCATAATATATATAAAAATTGACATGAAATGGATTATTGACCCCAATAAGAACTAAAGCTATAAGACTTTTTGAAGAAAACTAGAGAAAATCTTTGTGATTGGGTTAGGCAAAGATTTTTTCAAAATAAGACAAAAACCATAAATCATAAAAGAAAAGATTGTTGAATTTCATTTCATCAAGATTAAAGATGTTTGTTCTTCATAAGACACAATTAAGCAAATAAAAAGTCAAGACACAGATTGGATGAAAGTATTTGCAAACATGGAACTAACACAGAATTTATATGCACAATATATAAGGAACTCTGACCATATGATAATAAGAAGACAACTGATTTAAAAATGGATAAAGCAGAAAGTTGGAGAAGGAAATGGCAAGCCTCTCCAGTATTCTTTTTTTTTTTTTAAAATTTTTATTAGTTGGAGGCTAATTACTTTACATCATTACAGTAGTTTTTGTTATACATTGATATGAATTAGCCATGGATTTACATGTACTCCCCATCCCAGTCCCCCCTCCCACCTCCCTCTCCACCCGAATGAATAAGCGTCGAGGGAATTATGCTAAGTAAAATAAATCAGGCAAGTAAAGAAAAACAAATACTGCGTGGTATCACTTAAATGTAGAATCTTTTTTTTTTTTTTTAAAGTGTACTCATAGAAACAGAGAATAAAACTGTGATTGCCAAGAACTGGGGTTGGGGA
Source organism: Odocoileus virginianus (assembly GCF_023699985.2). Lineage (NCBI taxonomy): Eukaryota > Metazoa > Chordata > Mammalia > Artiodactyla > Cervidae > Odocoileus > Odocoileus virginianus. The sequence continues at coordinate 55,817,820 of NC_069695.1, forward strand.
AAATTGGGTGAGTTTGGTAAAGATTACCAACTCTTAGTTACAAGATGAATAGGGTCTGAGTATCTAACATATGACATGGTAACCACAGATGATAACACTGAGCCACTGAAATTTGCTAAGAGAGCACAACTTAAGTGCTTTCAAAAAAATTAAAAAAGGAAGTATAAGATGCTGCATTTTGCATTCATTGCAAAAATAATTTAGAAAAAACATAAAAATTAGCTAAAAATATTGACAGTCCATAATCCCAACACTCAGAGTAACACTAGTATCATTTTAACAATTATAATTTAATGTTAATAACTGATACTAACTTCTATATCCCTATTTTTACTACTTAACCATTTATTACTGGCCTTATCCTATGTCTGGAAAACCTCTTTGTAAAAGTTATTTTACAGTGAATATGCCATACCTGTAAATACCACAAGTTACATAATCATTCTCCTAAATGGGAACATTTCAATTGTTCTAATTCGGTTAAGTAGCATTGCAATAAAAAAATTATGCATATAGATTTTTCTATAGTTTGCATTATTTTGTTAAGATAAATGTCTAGAAGATGAATTCTTAAGTCATGGTGAATCATATAAAATGAAGGCTGAAGACACACATTGAATTAGAGAACTCTAGTAACTTTTTGGAGATATCTTTTTCTAGCTGTAATTACAACATTCTCAAAGAAGCTACATAAGTATTGCTAAAATTAGCAGTGGGGTGAAGGTAATGACGTGCTGTAAATTACTATAATATTCAAGTAGATTGAAATTATTTCTTAAATCTGATGAGAAAAGTCATAAAGTTTGGTTCTTTATCCAGTGGAATAGATTTTTGAGCTCCTGTGTTATTTGAAATGATCAATTTTAAGTACTTGGGTTGACACACCCCTACATGCACCTTTCAAGTGCCTAAGATGGCACAATTCTTATGCTTTCCTAACTGAGAAAAAGGCAATATTTCTCAGGCCAAAGAGATACTGAAAAGTTGTCTTAGCAAAAGATAAAGAACAAGAATACACTTTTTTTCTAAATTCCTTGTTCTGAACCTGCCTCCTTATGATAACAACTAGTTATACCTAAGAAAGTCCCTATCTCCAACTTTTTCTTCTACTTGAAATCCAGCCACATTCCAATTTGCTAATAACTGAAAAATCAATTGCTTCACAAGCTTGACTAAATATCTTTTCAAACGACACATTACCAGATGGCAAAAGCTGTTACAAATCAAAGCAAAGAAACTGCTGAGGTTGTTAGAATAAAAGATGATAGATCTATGTATGATCTTTCCAGCTAAACATCAACTCTTGAGTTAACTTTAGTAGTTTTAGCTTACTATGTTCTGAGGAAAAAAGAGACAGAATTTAACTAACCATATTTTTAAAATACACACCACAAGCACCTGGAACTCTGCTCAGTGTAATATGGCAGCCTGAATGGGAGGGGAGTTTAGGGGAGAATGGATACATGTGTATGCAAGGCTGAGTCCCTTTGCTGTTCCCTGAAATTATTACAACATTGTTAATCGGCTGCTGCTGCTGCCAAGTCACTTCAGTCGTGTCCGACTCTGTGCGACCCCATCCCTGGGATTCTCCAGGCAAGAACACTGGAGTGGGTTGCCATTTCCTTCTCCAGTTAATCGGCTATATCCCAATATAAAATAAAAAATTAAAATAGATAATGATATATTGTTCACAATATTAGTGACAGCAATATATTGTAAAATTTTATTGTTATTTTAAATTTATTGCATAAAAATTTAAATATTGTTTATTTTACCTTTAGTTTTCAAATATATGTTTTAGCAATTTTACAATGGACATAACAGTATTCATTCTTTTATATATACAAATTTTTAAGTGATATACATACCCTGGGAGGCCAGGCTCAAATTTTATTTTTAGTGTTAGGGGTGTCTAGAGTATAAATATACTATACTTCAATAAAAATTAATTTTAGTGGGAGGAGCCAAGATGGCGGAGGAATAGGACGGGGAGAACACTTTCTCCCCTACAAATTCATCGAAAGAACATTTGAACGCTGAGCAAATTTCACGAAACAACTTCTGATTGCTAGCAGAGGACATCAGGCGCCCAGAAAAGCAGCCCATTGTCTTCAAAGGGAGGTAGGACAAAATATAAAAGATAAAAAGGGAGACAAAAGAGCTACGGCCGGTGACCCGTCTCGGGAAGGGAGTCTTAATAGAGGAAGTTTCCAATCACCAGGAAACCCTCGCACTGGCGGGACTGGGGGAAGTTTTCGGCAATCTAACTGGGAGGAAAAATTAAATAAGGCCCACAGATTACGTGCCTAAAAGCAACTCCCAGCAGAAAAGTACCCCAGACGCCCGCACCCGCCAGCAACAAGCGGGGGCAGAACGGAGAGGAGCGGGCGGCATTGCTTAGGGTAAGGACCGGCCTGAAGACCCTGAGAGCAATCGGAGGGAGCTTTTTTTAAATGGTGGGACAAAATTAACCGGTCGGAACACACTGCCTGCAGTTCGCAAAACAAAGGGACTGAGAAAGTCCAGGAAAGAGCCGGCCCATCCCCGCTGGAGGTAGGAGGCAGGGGGAAGGGGAAAAGGGCAAACTCAGCCCCTGAGAAGCCACCCCCTCCCACACTGCAAACAGACCCCTGGTTCCTATCTAAAGACTTCCTGAGACCCGACTGGCGGCGCGTGCTGGGGCCGCGGAGGGGAAAAGCGCGCCGTACCCGGAGAGAGGGCGCGCAAGCCTCTGGCTGCCTGGGCCGCTTGACACGGAGGGAAAAGGCGCGCTGCACCCTGACTGCCCGAACCGCTCAGGCTGGGAAAGGCACAAAACGCAGGCGCAACCGAATCCGCGCTTCTGTGGAGTACCCGAAAACTGCAACCGCACTCAACGCAGGGCCCGCTCCATATAGAGCAGCCGGGAGCCTGAGCAGTGTAGACGGAGAAAGCACTGACACCCGTGAGCGGGGCAAACCCAGGGTGGCCGGTGAGTGCTAGCCACACAGAGCGGTATCTGTCTGCAGTGCCCCACCCTCCCCGTAGCAGGATTGAACTGAACCAGCGAACCTAAATAAGAGATCACCTCCGCCCGCCTGTGTCAGGGCGGAAATTAGACACCTAAGAGAAGCCAAAATAAACAAAGGGAACCGCTTCAGAAAGGACCGGTGCAACAGATTAAAATCCTTGAAGGTAACACCGACTACACCGGAAGGAGCCTATAGATATCTAGAAGTGTAAGCTGGAAAGAGGAGCTATCTGAAATTGAACTGAACCTACACTGACCGCAACAACTCCAGAGGAATTCCTAGATATATATGTATTTTTTTTTAATTTATTAAAAAAAAAATTTTTTTTCTTTCCTTTTTTTCTTTTTTTTTGTTTTATTTTTTCTCTTTTATTTTCTTTTAAAATTCCCTATTACTCCCCCATTACTCCTCAACTTTCATTTTCATATATTTATACGATTTTTTTAATTAGGAAAAAAAATTTATTTTTCTTTCCTTTTTTTTTATTTTTTAATTTTTCTCTTTTATTTTCTTCTAAAACACCCTATTACTCCCCCATTACTCCTCATCTTTCATTTTCATATATTTTTACGTTTTTTTTAATTAGAAAAAAAATTTTTTTCTTTCCTTTTTTTTATTTTTTATTTTTTCTCTTTTATTTTCTTTTAAAATTCCCTATTACTCCCCCATTACTCCTCATCTTTCATTTTCATATATTTTTACATTTTTTTTAATTAGGAAAAAAAATTTTCTTTCCTTTTTTTTTTTTAAATTTCTTACTTTTTCTCTTTTATTTTCTTTTAAAATTCCTCATTACTCCCCCATTACTCCTCATCTTTCATTTTCATATATTTTTACTTTTTTTTAATTAGGGAAAAAAATTTTTTTTCTTTTTCTTGTTTTTCTCTTCTATTTCCTTTTAAAGTCCTCTATTATTCCTTAATTTTCATTTTCATTTCACTATAACCTTGCCAAAAAAAAAAAAGAGAGAGAGAGAGAAACCCTATTTTTAAACCAAACTTCATACACATTTCTAATTTTTTTTTGTGTTTTTGTTTTTATTTTTAAATATTGTATTTCAATGAGTCTCACCTATACACTAGATTTTTAATCTTTGTTTTTCAGTATGTGATATAAATTTTGGACATTTAAGAATCCAATATTCAGTTCCCATTTCTATTCAGGAGTGTGATGATTACTTTCCCACTTTTAACTCTCTGTTTTCTACCTCAGAACACCTCTATTTCCTCCTTTCCCCTTCTCTTCCCAATCCAATTCTGTGATCTTTGTGGGTGTCTGGGCAACAGAGAACACTTTGGGAACAGATAACTACGTAGATCTGTCTCTCTCCTCTTGAGTCCCCCTTTTCTCCTCCTGCTCACCTCTATCTCCTTCCTCCCTCTCCTAGTCTTCATGTAACTCTATGAATCTCTCTGGTTGTCTCTCACAGTGGAGAATCTTTTTACCATTAACCTAGAAGTTTTATTATCAGTGCTGTATAGTTGGAGAAGTCCTGAGACTATTGGAAGAATAAAACTGAAATCCAGAGGCAGGAGACTTAAGCCCAAAACCTGAGAAAACCAGATAACTCCTGACTGAACATTAAGGAATAAGAGACCATCCAAAAGCCTCCATACCTACACTAAAACCAACCACAACCCAAGAGCCAATAAGCTCTAGTACAAGACATACCACGCAAATTCTTTAGCAACACAGGAACATAGACCTGAGTGTCAACACACAGGCTGTCCAAAGTCACACCTAACACAGAGACCCATCACAAAACTCATTAGTGGACACTCCGTTACACTCCAGAGAGAAGAAATCCAATTCCACACACCAGAACGCTGACACAAGCTTCCCTAACCAGGAAACCTTGACAAACCAATCGTCCAACCCCACCCACTGGGTGAAACCTCCACAATAAAAAGGAACAACAGACCACAAGAATATAGAAAGCCCACTCCAGACACAGCAATCTAAACAAGATGAAAAGGCAGAGAAATAACCAACAGGTAAAGGAACATGGAAAAAGCCCACCAAGTCAAACAAAAGAGGAGGAAATAGGGAATCTACCTGAAAAAGAATTTAGAATAATGATAATAAAAATGATCCAAAATCTTGAAAACAAAATGGAGCTACAAATAAATAGCCTGGAGACAAAGATTGAGAAGATGCAAGAAAGGTTTAACAAGGACCTAGAAGAAATTAAAAAAAGTCAATTAAAAATTAATAATGAAATAAATGAGATCAAAACACTCTGGAGGGAACCATGAGTAGAATAACAGAGACAGAAGATAGGATAAGTGAGTTAGAAGATAAAATGGTGGAAATAAATGAAGCAGAGAGGAAAAAAGAAAAAAGAATCAAAAGAAATGAGGACAACCTCAGGGACCTCTGGGGCAATGTGAAACGCCCCAACATTCGAATCATAGGAGTCCCAGAAGAAGAAGACAAAAAGAAAGGCCATGAGAAGATACTCGAGGAGATAATAGCTGAAAACTTCCCTAAAATGGGGAAGGAAATAGCCAACCAAGTCCAAGAAACCCAGAGAGTCCCAAACAGGATAAACCCAAGGCGAAACACCCCAAGACACATATTAATCAAATTAACAAAGATCAAACACAAAGAACAAATATTAAAAGCAGCAAGGGAGAAACAACAAATAACACACAAAGGGATTCCAATAAGGATAACAGCTGATCTATCAATAGAAACCCTTCAGGCCAGAAGGGAATGGCAGGACATACTTAAAGTAATGAAAGAGAATAACCTACAACCTAGATTACTCTACCCAGCAAGGATCTCATTCAGATATGAAGGAGAACTCAAAAGCTTTACAGACAAGCAAAAGCTGAGAGAATTCAGCACCACCAAACCAGCTCTTCAACAAATACTAAAGGATCTTCTCTAGACAGGAAACAGAAAGGTGGTGTAAACGTGAACCCCAAACAACAAAATAAATGGCAACGGGACCATACCTATCAATAATTACCTTAAATGTAAATGGGTTGAATGCCCCAACCAAAAGACAAAGGCTGGCTGAATGGATACAAAAGCAAGACCCCTATATATGCTGTCTACAAGAGACCCACCTCAAAGCAAGGGACACATACAGATTAAAAGTGAAGGGCTGGAAAAAAATATTCCACGCAAACGGAGACCAAAAGAAAGCAGGAGTCGCAATACTCATATCAGATAAAATAGACTTTCAAATAAAGGCTGTGAAAAGAGACAAAGACGGACACTACATAATGATCAAAGGATCAATCCAAGAAGAAGATATAACAATTATAAGTATATATGCACCCAACATAGGAGCACCGCAATATGTAAGGCAAACACTAACGAGTATGAAAGAGGAAATTAATAGTAGCACAATAATAGTAGGAGACTTTAATACCCCACTCACAACTATGGATAGATCAACTAAACAGAAAATTAACAAGGAAACACAAACTTTAAAGGACACAATGGACCAGCTAGACCTTATTGACATCTATAGGACGTTTCACCCCAAAACAATCAACTTCACCTTTTTCTCAAGTGCACACGGAACCTTCTCCAGAATAGATCACATCCTAGGCCATAAATCTAGTCTTGGTAAATTCAAAAAAATTGAAATCATTCCAGTCATCTTTTCTGACCACAGTGCAGTAAGATTGGATCTCAATTACAGGAAAAAAATTATTAAAAATTCAAACATATGGAGGCTAAACAACACGCTTCTGAATAACCAACAAATCAATAGAAGAAATCAAAAAAGAAATCAAAATATGCATAGAAATGAATGAAAATGAAAACACAACAACCCAAAACCTATGGGACACTGTAAAAGCAGTGCTAAGGGGAAGATTCATAGCATTACAGGCCTACCTCAAGAAACAAGAAAAAAGTCAAATAAATAACCTAACTCTACACCTAAAGCAACTAGAGAAGAAAGAAATGAAGAACCCCAAGATTAGTAGAAGGAAAGAAATCTTAAAAATTAGGGCAGAAATAAATGCAAAAGAAACTAAAGAGACCATAGCAAAAATCAACAAAGCTAAAAGCTTGTTTTTTGAAAAAATAAACAAAATTGACAAACCATTAGCAAGACTCATTAAGAAACAAAGGGAGAAGAACCAAATTAACAAAATTAGAAACGAAAATGGAGAGATCACAACAGACAACACTGAAATAAAAAGGATCATAAGAGACTACTACCAGCAGCTCTATGCCAATAAAATGGACAACTTGGAAGAAATGGACAAGTTCTTAGAGAAGTATAACTTTCCAAAACTGAACCAGGAAGAAATAGAAGATCTTAACAAACCCATCACAAGCAAGGAAATCGAAACTGTAATCAGAAATCTTCCAGCAAACAAAAGCCCAGGACCATATGGCTTCACAGCTGAATTCTACCAAAAATTTAGGGAAGAGCTAATAGCTAACTTACTCAAACTCTTCCAGAAAATTGCAGAAGAAGGTAAACTTACAAACTCATTCTATGAGGCCACCATCACCCTAATTCCAAAACCAGACAAAGATGCCACAAAAAAAGAGAACTACAGGCCAATATCACTGATGAACATAGATGCAAAAATCCTTAACAAAATTCTAGCAAACAGAATCCAACAACATATTAAAAAAATCATATACCATGACCAAGTGGGCTTTATCCCAGGAATGCAAGGATTCTTTAATATCCACAAATCAATCAATGTAATACACCACATTAACAAATTGAAAGATAAAAACCATATGATTATCTCAATAGATTCAGAAAAAGCTTTTGACAAAATTCAACATCCATTTATGATTAAAACTCTCCAGAAAGCAGGAATAGAAGGAACATACCTCAATATAATAAAAGCTATATATGACAAACCCACAGCAAGCATCACCCTCAATGGTGAAAAATTGAAAGCATTTCCCCTGAAATCAGGAACAAGACAAGGGTGCCCACTCTCACCACTCCTATTCAACATAGTTTTGGAAGTGTTGGCCACAGCAATCAGGGCAGAAAAAGAAGTAAAAGGAATCCAGATAGGAAAAGAAGAAGTGAAACTCTCTCTGTTTGCAGATGACATGATCCTCTACATAGGAAACCCTAAAGACTCTACCAGAAAATTACTAGAGCTAATCAATGAATACAGTAAAGTTGCAGGATATAAAATTAACACACAGAAATCTCTTGCATTCCTATACACTAACAATGAGAAAACAGAAAGAGAAATTAAGGAAACGATACCATTCACCATTGCAACAAAAAGAATAAAATACTTAGGAGTATATCTACCTAAAGAAACAAAAGACCTATGCATAGAAAACTATAAAACACTGATGAAAGAAATCGAAGAAGACACAAACAGATGGAGAAATATACCGTGTTCATGGATTGGAAGAATCAATATTGTCAAAATGGCTATACTACCCAAAGCAATCTATAGATTCAATGCAATCCCTATCAAACTACCAACGGTATTTTTCACAGAACTAGAACAAATAATTTCACAATTTGTATGGAAATACAAGAAACCTCGAATAGCCAAAGTAACCTTGAGAAAGAAGAATGGAACTGGAGGAATCAACCTGCCTGACTTCAGACTATACTACAAAGCCACAGTCATCAAGACAGTATGGTACTGGCACAAAGACAGAAATATAGATCAATGGAATAGAATAGAAAGCCCAAAAATAAATCCACGAACCTATGGTCACCTTATCTTCGACAAAGGAGGCAAGGATATACAATGGAAAAAGACAACCTCTTTAACAAGTGGTGCTGGGAAAACTGGTCAACCACCTGTAAAAGAATGAAACTAGAACACTTTCTAACACCATACACAAAAATAAACTCAAAATGGATTAAAGATCTAAATGTAAGACCAGAAACTATAAAACTCCTAGAGGAGAACATAGGCAAAACACTCTCCGACATAAATCACAGCAGGATCCTCTATGACCCACATCCCAGAATTTTAGAAACAAAAGCAAAAATAAACAAATGGGACCTAATGAAACTTAAAAGCTTTTGTACAACAAAGGAAACTAAAAGCAAGGTGAAAAGACAGCCCTCAGATTGGGAGAAAATAATAGCAAATGAAGCAACAGACAAAGGATTAATGTCAAAAATATACAAGCAACTCCTCCAGCTCAACTCCAGAAAAATAAATGACCCAATCAAAAAATGGGCCAAAGAACTAAACAGACATCTCTCCAAGGAAGACATACAGATGGCAAAAAAGCACATGAAAAGATGCCCAACATCACTCATTATCAGAGAAATGCAAGTCAAAACCACAATGAGGTACCATTACACGCCAGTCAGGATGGCTGCTATCCAAAAGTCTACAAGCAATAAATGCTGGAGAGGGT